>NC_059180.1:21967501-23338265 GCF_019923935.1 Bubalus bubalis | reverse complement strand
AAAGATATATAAAATATACATCATAACTCTTAAATAAATGGGAATACCAGACTACCTTACTTGTCTCTTGAGAAACTTGTATGCAGGAAAAGAAGCAACAGTTAAAGCCAGACATGGAACAATGGACTGGTTCAAAATTAGGGAAGGAGTATGTCAAGGCTGTATATTGTCACCCTGTTTAGTACATCATGTGAAATCCCAGGCTGGATGCAGCTGGAATGAGGATCGCCAGGAGAAGTATCAATAACCTCAGATATGTAAATGATACCACTCTAACGGCAGAAAGTGAAGAGGAACTAAAGAGCTTCATGATGAGGGTGAAAGAGGAGGCTTAAAACTCAACATTCAAAAACCTAAAATCATGGCATCCAGTCTCATCACTTCATGGCAAATAGATGGGGAAAAAGTGGAAACAGTGACAGATTTTACTTTCTTGGACTCTAGAAATCACTGCAGATGGTGACTACAGCTGTGAACTTAAAAAATGCTTGCTCCTTCAGAGAAAAACTATGACAAACCTAGACAGTGTAGGAAAAAGCAGAGACATCATTTTGCTGACAAAGGTCCATATAGTCCAAACTATGGTTTTTCCAGTAGTCATGTACACATGTGAGAGTTGGACCATAAATAAGGCTCAGCACTGAAGAATTAATGCCTTTGAATTGTAGTGCTAGAGAAGACTCTTGAGAGTCCCTTAGACTACAAGGAGATCAAACCAGTCAATCCTAAAGGAAATCAATCCTAAATATTCATTGGAAGGAGTGATGCTGAAGCTGAAGCTCCAATATTTCGTCACCTAATGTGAAGAGCTGACTCACTGGAAAAGACCCTGATGCTGGGAAAGATTGAGGGCAGGAGAAGAAGCAGGTGATAGAGGATGAGATGGTTGAATGGCATCACCGACTCAATGGAGATGAGTTTGAACAAACTCTGGGAGATAATGAAGGACAGGAAGTCTGATGTGGAGCAGTTCAAGGGGTCAAAAAAGAGTCAGACATGACTTAGCGATTGAACAACAACAAATAAAAAGAAATACATGTAAATTTAACAAAACGTATAGAATTTATATGCTGAAACCTACAAAATATTGGCAAAATGAAATCAAAGAAGATCAAAATAATTAGCTTTGCAATGTCCATGGATTGGAAGATTTTGTGGTAAAGATATCAATTCTTTTCCAAATTGATCTCTAGATGTAACACATTTCCAATCAAAATTCTAGCAGATTTCATATATAAATGAATAAGCTGATTCTCAAATTTTATACAAAAGATATAAAGACAAAGGTACTATAAAAGTTGTAATAAAATTTGAAAAAGAAAATGGAATTTATACGACAGTCTCAAAAAGACAAAGCTATAGTAACAATGAAGAGATCAATAGTTGCTAGGTGTTAAGGCTGTAGAGAGTGTGATTATGATGGAGTAGTACAAGGAAGTTTATTGAAGTCATTGGAACTAATAAACAAAATATAAAAATTTTAAATATATTATCTCTAACAAAAAGACATGCTAAATTATAAATACTTCCTTAACACTATAAATATTTTGTGCCTCAAATCAACAAAAAGCATCATGTTTAAAAGTGACATTCTAGAAGAATTCCATTAGAATCAGGAATAAGACAAAGGTGTTCATTATAACTACTGTTTAATTTGGAAGTGCTAGTTAACACAGAAAAGTGAATTTTAAAAGAGGTGTGAAAGTGATAAATAAGGTAAAATATTCTAAATGTGTAGATATGATTGAGTACTTGAAAAACTAAAATGCATCCAAAAAATATTTTTCAAAACTGAAAACTATTTAAATAAGGTGGTTTACTAATAGAAAAAAGTGAGAGAGCACATAAATAGACTTATTAAACAAGGAATTGACCAATAAACATTCAACTTCTATTAAAGGAAAAACACTTTTTTGAGCAAAAAAGTAAAGCTCTTACTTCTCATGTTTGTTGAGGGTATGAGGGATGGATACTCAAATACTGCTAGAAGAATATTAAATTAAAACATAACTTTTCTGGAAAGCAACACCAATAATAAAAGTAAATTCTAAAATCCTTATATTTTTATTACAACCCTTTCTTTGATCTAGCCATTTGACTTTCAGTAATTTATCCTAAGAAAATTATCATTATTGTATCCAGAAAATTGGCAACAAAGGTGTTCTTCATAGTTGTGTTTATTATATTGAAGCACTGGCATAAAGCATCAGCATAATAGGGGAACTGCCATCTTATCCTCCCACCACTTGCCTCTCCGAGTCACTACCCAATCCATGGCTTTGAGTGGTTGCCCATTCTATTTTATCCTAGCTACAGGTCTGGCTTTTTGATCCCCACCTTCCATCGTTATCACATCAGAACAATTTAACTATGGTTGCCTTAATCCAGAGTGTGAGAATATGATAAAAAGTCCAGCCAGAATCTGAAGTCCCAGTCTTATTTCAGAACTGGCTGGGTTGATTCTGCTACCGTATTCCCATCCTGTCCGAGTAGAGTGAATCAGCGGCATACCATTCATCCACTCCTCTGACTTGGTGCTAAACTCGTAGGCTGTCACCCACAGCTGCTCATAAGGCGCTTTGTTGGCCATCACAGTTTGCAGAAGAGGGAAGGTACTCTTCTCCTTTTCCAACAGCTCCTCCTCCTTATTGATCAACTGCAGGGCAAAAGGGGATGCTGTTTATTGGGTGGGTGGTTCTTCTGAACCCTAGAAACCACCATGGCAAATTCCTCAGTGCTTTGAAAACCAAGTTGAGGAAGATGCATGTTCATCTGGAGAGTAAGACCAGAAAATAAGGTATGAACTCAAGCAAGAAGGTCTCTCTGTTACCTCTGAGAGTCATGGCACCTGAGATCAGTGAGTGAAACTTTACAGTAATTGGCCACTTGCTCCATCATCTTTGCTTCCACCATAACACATACATATTCCCATTTTCATGAATTTTTATATGTACTTTAACTGTTAACACAATGTTACCTTCTTGTGCTGAACTGCCTCAGAGGTAAGAACTTTAATGATTAAAGAACTTACTACTGTAGACAACTTCAGGGCAAGTTACTTAGCTTCTTCAAGACTTAGTTCTCCCATTTTAAATAGAGATAAATGAATATATAGTACCTACCCCAAAGATTTATTATGGATATTAAGTGATATATCACATATGAAGTCCTTTGTACATTATGTACATAATACATGCTTGATAAATGTCAGCAATTATTCCATTATATTAATAACTCTTCTTTATGTACGCAGTGACTAACAAAGCTGATATAATGTTAGGGTATGGGAAAAGGTAGTTGAAAACAGAGAAAGAACTGGTCAATCAACTAATACTATCCACCTGACAGGTGATGTTAGGAAAACACATAACCAAGGACCAACAGAGCAGTACAGTCATAAGTGCCCATCCCAAGACCCCAAACCTCAAATTCCACCAGTGCTTGATCTAGGTTCTTTGAAAGCTCATTAAGCTTTTCAACATTGTTCTTCATTTCTTCTGTAGTCATTACTTCACGTTTCCTAAAACCTTCCAGTTCCTTGCTGTAGCCCTCAAGTTTCACTTCAAATTCTGAGCACCTGAAAGTAAAGACAATCCAATCGTATTTGGATTTTCCATTTATCAGCACTGCTCAGCCATATTCAAGCCTGGGGAGAATATGATCTTCTGATACAATAGATATAAAACTTACAAATATATGCTATTATACATAATTTGTAATCCTACCTCCCAGAGACAGCTGCTGTGAACCTATTGGTGGTTAAATATTTCCAGCTGTTTCTCATACAGGTAAATGTATATAAAATATATATTATTATATATATGCTATATAATATATGTTGTTGTTTAGTTGCTAAGTCATATCTGACTCTTTTGTCACCCCAAGCACTGTAGCATGCCGGGCTACTGTTGTCCATGGGATTTCCCAGGCAAGAATACTGGTGTAGGTTGCCATTTCCTACTCCAGTGGATCGTTCTGATCCAGGGATTGAACCTGTGTCTCCTGGACTGGCAGCTGGATTCTTTACCACTGAGCCACCAGAGAAGCCCTAATAAAATATATACATGTATAAAATTCATGCATATAGATATTATTTATTTATCTATTAGATATTTATTATTAAATGCCTGATTCCAAGAACTGCTCTAGGCATCAGGAATATATTTGTGAAGTACACCCTTAAGCTCCCTACCCTTATGGAGCTTGTATTTTAGTTTGGGGAAACCCAAACAGTAAACATATATGAATGGATGAATGAATGGATGGATAGATAAAACCATACATAGATAAATACGAAATAAGATATTTCTGATAGTGATAAATGCTCTGAAGAAAACAGAACAGAGCAGAATGCCTAGTGGACGGACGTGAGGAGCTACTTTAGTTAGAGTGATCAGGGAAGACTATTCCAGAGATTTATCTACTTCATTCATATTATCAACAAAGCAGTTCTCAAATGTACTTCTCCCTTTTCCTAAGAGGTAGATTAGCATAGTGTTAAGTGGATAGGTTCTAGAGCTGGACTGACTAGTTCAAGTCCCTACATTGCTACACAGTAGCTATGTGACCTTGTTCAAGTCCTTTAAACTCTTTAGGCCTCAGATAAAACAGGGGTGGATAAAGTACCTACTCTAGTAGTCAATAAGCTAACATACACAAAATGCCCAAACTGAGCCTGGTACATAATAATCACTATAAAAGTGTTCAGTTTCATTCACTAGAATTTAAACTCTACCAATGCAGTTTTAATCTCCTTAATTCCTTATTCAGTCTCCAGCACTTAAAAGAAGCATGTAGCATAATACCATCAATATTCATTGAATGAATAAGGAGAATTTGCCATGGAGAACAACTATAGTAACATAAATTTGGCTATTATCTTAAAAATACTTAATTTTGTTATGGCAGTTTTGATGTTCTTTTTTTTTTTTGTCTTAAAAATAATTTAAAAGAGTTCATTTTCAATGGTTTGATTTGAATTTATTTCTAACTACACTGTGTGGTAAGTAGCCTCTGGTAAGGTCCTCAAAGAGACACACCTCCTGGTACTTATAGCCTTGTATAACCGTCCTCTTGAGTTTGGGCTAGAGCTAGTAACTCACTTCTAACAAAGAATATGGCAAAATTGATGGGATGTTACTTCCTCATTTTATAGGCAAAGGTAGTCTCAAGTTGGAGCCACTGGTCATGCTTGATAACCTGCAATAGAATAGGACATCCTTCTTTTCTCTCCCTCCCTAGTCTTGCCTTAATGGGCTCCTTCTCATCCTTCAAGTTTCATTTACATGAGCCCTTCCCAGATTTGCCCTTTGAATGCAACCACTGTGCTCCATTTTCCCATTTTTTTTCTTAATAGGGCTTCTGTCTTATCAACTTTATCTTCCACCCCACACGTCCCTTTTCTTCTCTGTATTCTCAGAGAAGAGAAATGGATACAGGAGCCCAAGAGGAAAGCAGACAAGCTGGCTACTGCCTCTCATGCTTGTTTTTCACCAAAGTTTCAAGGATTCAGAGATAGAAAACTAAGTGCAACAAGACACATAGCACTAAGGTTTTGCTTTTGTTTTGTGATTTTATACTCTGATAGGTATTAATTTCAGAGAATGTCCTTATTAGGAAAGTCTCATTCATTTACTCACTCATTCATTCATTCATCAAAAGAGTGAGAACTTGCTATTTGCAAAGCATTATGTTCTCTCTGGACCCCGGAACACAATCTGGGTACTCTCCCTAAGATACCTTTCTTTCTACTTACAAGATGTACTCTCATGGCAAAGAGCAGCTCACATTCTTGAGATGTTTGTCATATATATTTCAAGTTACTTTTAGGCCCTTGGAACCTACCACTGAGTGGAACAAAATGGGAGGAAAGCTGATTCTCCTGTTGTCCACACAATTATGTGCTCCTGACTGCCTTTTCACATCATTAAGATTCTTTTTAGATGCCAAATACAGACTTACACACAAAAATAAATCTCTGATAAAAGCACTTTTCAATTCTTCCCAGAGGGAAGTAGTATACAAACTCAGTGATTATTGGAAAATATTACTGTTACCTATTGCTTAAAATTTCTCTTTTGCAAATTTTATTGAAGTACAGTTGACTTGCAATATTATATTGGTCTCAGTTGTATAACACAGTGATTTGATATCTTTATTGATCACACATTAGACAAAGTTATTATAAAATATTGACTATATTCCCTATGCTATGCATTATATCACTGTAAAATATTTTTTAGAACTAACAGTTTATATTGTTTTAAATTTTTATAATTACTTAGCACATTACAATTTCTAAAGTGCTTTCAAATCCATAATATATACATATATATAAGTATGTCATTAGTAAATAGTAGGCACTTGGGAAATTCGGTTAAGTAAATTGAGTTCTATTCCTAGGACCACCTGAAGTCTGTGGAGAATATTGCAATAATTTTAAAATGTTATAATGTTAAGAATTCTGGCAAGAAACATAATTTACTCTGATGTTCAAAGAAAGAGACTTCAATGAAGGGACTACTTACAGAGGTGAGATGTGGGTAGGGTTAAAGGAACAAAGAGAGGAGAATGAAGCATCCAGAGACTAGTAACCTCAGAGGGAAGTCACTATGATCCCTAGGCCTGAGGGGACAATAAGAACTGGAAACACGGAGGAGAAAGAATTGTATTCCTGGAGGGATGCAGCTACTGGCCAGAATCCCAGGAACGAGTAGGGAGGGAGAGGAGAAGCAGCACAGCAGCCACTCTCCAGCCTCGAGAGGGCTTTCCACTGGCCCTGCCTGTCTGGATCCAACAGACACAGGAGCTGAAGGCTAGAGACTGCAGGAATCAGCCAACCATGCATGGAGTGGACAGAGGAAGGTGGATAGAAATTGGGAGAGGGTGTGGGGACAACAAATGGAAATTGGCATTGAAGTAAAAAAAATTACTGTGGCCTGGGAAAATAAGATCAAGTCTCTTAGAGAGGGAAGGGGATTGTTCTCATAGAAGATGAATGAACAAATGAGTATTTCTAAGCCCTCCTTGCAGGTTTTCTCAGGATTTATGCAAAAATGATGCACAGGAAGTTTAAGAGTTCATTAAAGAGAGGGCTGAGCCCAGGGCTGCAGGTGTCCGTAGAACTGCTTCTCTGCTGAGTTCTGTTATTGAGAGCTCAGATACCAAGTGATGGGTCAAGCTTGAGTTGCCCCTCCAAGAAAAAGTCTGGCACTCTCCTCTCACCATGAATGACACGTATTCCAATTCCTTGCAGAGCCACCCCTCAGTACCTATTAACTTCAACAGTTATTATGAATGGTCTTAGAGTAATGTTCTAGAAGTCTGCTCACAGGTAGTGGTTTGAAAGTGAAGAAGCATTCTTCTCCCTAAAGAAGTCATTGTTAATGTGCAAAAGAAGCTGACTGTTCCTGAATGCCTGCCATGTGCTGGATAGCACTTAGGCACCACCTCAGACCATCTGATTTCATCCTTAAAACAATGACACCTCTCACAAAATCAGATGATCTGAGATTGGTTCTACTATCCCCAGTTTCCAGATGAGGACACTTAGGCTCAAAAAAGATGAAGAAATTTACTCCTGTTCATCTAGCTTTTAAAATGGTTCTGCTTCTTGGTGAGGCATCAAAACTCAGTTCCACTGAGGAGGGAGAATATGTGTAAGGGATGAGGGGGTACAGGAGGACCCTATACTTTCTGCTCAATTTTTCTGTGAACCTAAAACTGCTCTAAAAAGGAAAAAAGATGCTTGATCCTTGGAAGGAAAGCTATGACAAACCTAGGCAGCATATTAAAAAGCAGAGACATCACTTTGCTGACACAGGTCCGTATAATCAAAGCTATGATTTTTCTAGTAGCCATGTACAGATGTGCGAATTGGACCATAAAGAAGGCTGAGCACTGAAGAACTGATGCTTTCAAATTGTGATATTGGAAAACATTCTTGAGAGTCCCTTGGACTGATTTCCTTTAGTCAGTCCTAAAGGATGCTGATGCTGAAGCTGAAGCTGAAGCTCCAATACTTTTGCCATCTTCTGTGAAGAACTAACTAATTGGAAAAGACCATGATGTTGAGAAAGATCAAGGGCAGGAAGGGAAGGGGACGACAGAGGATGAGATGGTTGAATAGCATCACGGACTAAGTGGACATGAGTTTGAGCAAATTCTGGGAGATAGTGAAAGACAGGGAAGCCTGGCATGCTGCAGTCCATGGGGTTGCAAAGAGACAAAGCTTAGCAACTGAATAACAAAAAAAGCATTACTTAAAAAGTATCTATTCATTGGGCTAAATTCTGGGTTCTGGGGACAGCAGCCATTTAGGTAGAGGGAGAAGAAGGCTGTAGATAGAAACAAACATACACGTCTCTTTGGTTGTTTTGCTGGGCAAAGGTTGTTGTGAAGATAGCAACTTCCTCTCTTGGGATTATCCTTGAGTGCAGTCTCCCATCCCTGCTTTTATCTGCTCTTTTCCTTTCTCCTGAGTATTAGCAAGGATTATGGAATCTAAAATTGGGTACTAGGGGTTTCATGTGTGATGGGGATGGTAACTGGTATGAATTTGCAGTCCCTAAACAAAGTGCTATAAGTTGGTATGTGCATGTGTGAGTATGTGTGCACGCATGTGCACATGCATATGTACACAAGCATGTCTTTACCAGATACGTGATACTTGGCCCACTTCACTTGACATTGTCTGACTTCTTCAGTATGTGATATTTTGTCATTGTATTAAAATCTTTATTTAGCAGTCAAACACACTTTTGTGTCTAGAATAGAGCACAGCACATAGTAAAAAGCCATAATACTCAATGAAAAAATGATTACAGGCAGATTAGCACTGAATGAGATCAGCTGCAAAACAGGCAGTTTCTCAGCTACCAACCATGTTTTATTATTCCTGTCTTGATATCTCACAGACCCACGGTCTTAAATGTAAGGCTGACAATTTTGCTATTATTATTGTAAGGCTGCTCTTATATGCTACTATTTTTGCCTTTTTCTCTCTGCAGCACTAAATTTCAATTGTTCAAGGCAGGGAGGGAAGGCATTGGTTGGAGTTACTACAGTGAAGCAGGCTTACAGAGAATATCCCTTAGTGGGAAACAAAAGGAAATTCCTTCTCCACCAATTGTCATGAGCTTTCACCCACGCATTGCTGGATCAGGGGTGGCCTTAGACAGAACCAGGAACATATAGCATATTATAAAGCTGGATATCATTTCTTAAACATCAGACTTTTCCTGTACCTTTTAATAAGGTCCATCTCTGCCTGATCCCTCTTGCTAAGGAGAAGGTTCCGGCTGTTTTCAAAGATATCTTCAATCTGGTCTGGCCAGAGGAACAGAGTGCTGTTCAGTTTGATATCCTCTTCTGCAAAACACACACAGTCTGCTTTGGACACTGCTCAGTTCTCAATGAATAAATTCAGAATAAGAGGTCAACAGCAGTGAGTATAGGGGTGGCAATTAATGAACAGGCCCATTATTGATGAATGTTACCCAACATTTCCTGAGCACTTACCAAGGGCCAGGCTAGAAGGTAGATGGTATAATCATCTTTGTTTTTACAGATGGGAGACAAAGTTAAGCCAAGTGGTCAAGGTCACACTGCTAGGAGACAGCAGAGAAGATTTCAAACCCAGGACTAACCAACTCCAAAGCCTGTGTCCTAAGCAGTATGCACTTCATTATCTTCCTAGGCTAGGTCTGAGTAGAATCCTAGCTAAAGTTTGGTCTATTCTTTAAACTATTTCACCTCATCTGAATTTCAGTCTGGGTTAAAGGTCAGTGGTAATATCAATGCCAGATACCCTACCCATTTTATGGTTCTGGTCAGTTAAAATGCCCTGGGTTTCTTATGTACCCTTGGGAATTTAGGGGGTAGAGACCACAATGAGGGATTCCAGTGTGTGTTCACATGGTCAAGAGCACAGCTCACGAATGTGCAGGTGGATGGTTATGGGACCAATTTTTCACTCCCCATCCCTATCTTTCCCTCCCATAAACATTCCTCCCTAACCATGGTGAACACCAGATAATTCACAGGTATTTCCAAATGGAAAAAGGTTCTGAAATGTGACTTGTAGAGGTGATATTAGCTTTTCCTTCAGAACCTGGTCCTTACAAACTTAGGTCCTTATTGAGTCCTAACTTGGCTCAATAAGCCATGAAGGGGCCCTGACCATTTCTTTCCTCTTAAAATATGCAGGAGCATGAAGGAAAGTGCTCTGGCTTCCTCAAAGGTAGGATTGTATTAAGATTATAGATAAATGAAATCTACCCATTTATAAAAGGAATCTGCATTTGAAAGAGACTTTTTTAGGAACACCACACATAAGATGCAAAGAAAGGCATCTAAGAACCAGTCAAGTCCCTAGATATTTCTTTTTGTCTATCAATAAGATTCTCTTCATTTGATTAAAATTTCTCTGGATAAGAGTGTGGAATTAGTGTCTCTAATATAGAGACATACTTAAAAAGCAGCTCTTCTGATACAGATATTTAGTGGGAGGATTGTGAACTCTTCTTTTCTGGCTCCTTATATCTAAACATATAAACATATACATACATTTGCATGTATACACATGACATTGGACTTACGGGACAAGTCTGCATAGTCCATCAAGAACTCCAGCCGTTCAACCGCATCTCTAAGTTGCCTCCTGAGTTTGAACACGGTGACATTGCTGGATTTCTTTAAGAATTCAATGAGGAATACTAGCTCCCCAGTGTTGATAGGAATCTCACTGACTTTGTCGGCAATGAGGCTGTACTGATTACAGATGCTACAGGGAAAGTAACAGCTATCATCAACATCTAAAATAACTTTCTTATAAAACCCACTATACTAAGCAGACATGATTACTATTTGGAGATTAGAAGAAGGTTTTCCAATTTTTCTCTACCTGTAAATTCTTGATGGATAATATTCACATGCATACCATATTTAGAAATAATAACAGTAGACATGGTAATAATATATGACATGTACTATGCCCTTTACCATGCCCATTCTAATCACTGAATGAGTATTAAGTGCTTTAATTTTCACAAAATTTTTAAGAGTTAGGAACTATTAATATTATTAACATTTTATAATGGAAAAAATGAGGCTGAGTAACTTTATCCATTACTTTGCCAACAAAGGTCCATCTAGTCAAGGCTATGGTTTTTCCAGTGGTCATGTATGGGTGTGAGAGTTGGACTGTGAAGAAAGCTGAGCGCCGAAGAATTGATGCTTTTGAACTGTGATGTTGGAGAAGACTCTTGAGAGTCCCTTGGACTGCAAGGAGATCCAACCAGTCCATTCTGAAGGAGATCAGCCCTGGGATTTCTTTGGAAGGAAAGATGCTAAAGCTGAAACTCCAGTACTTTGGCCACCTCATGCAAAGAGTTGACTCATTGGAAAAGACTCTGATGCTGGGAGGGATTGGGGGCAGGAGGAGAAGGGGACGACAGAGGATGAGATGGCTGGATGGCATCACTGGCTCGATGGATGTGAGTCTGAGTGAACTCTGGGAGTTGGTGATGGACAGGGAGGCCTGGCGTGCTGCGATTCATGGGGTTGCAAAGAGTCGGACATGACTGAGCGACTGAACTGAACTGAACTGAACTTTATCCAAAGCAACATGATGTTTAGGTGTCAGAGCCAGGATCTGAACCTGGTTTAACTGATTCCAAACCTTATACTCGTAACAAATAAGAGTTAAATCTTACTTGGTTCAGTCTTGGAAGACTGAACTTTTCTAAGAATCTGTCCATGTCTTCCAGGTTACCCATTTTATTCAACATAGTTTTAGAAGTCCTAGTTACAGCAATCAGAGAAGAAAAAGAAATAAAAGGAATTCAGATTGGAAAAGAAGAAGTAAAGCTCTCACTGTGTGCAGATGACATGATACTATACATAGAAAACCCTAAAGATACTATCAGAAAATTACTATTCAGTGAATTTAGCAAAGTCATAGGATACAAAATCAATACACAGAAATCACTTGCACTCCTATATACTAACAATGAAAAATCAGAAAGAGAAATTAAAGAATCAATCCCATTCACCCTTGCAACAAAAAGAATAAAATACCTAGGAATAACACTACCTAAGGAGACAAAATAACTGTATACAGAAAATTATATGACATTGATGAAAGAAATCAAAGACTACATAAACAGATGGAGAGATATTCCATGTTCCTAGGTAAGAAGAATCAGGATTGTGAAAATGACTATACTACCAAAGGCAATCTACAGATTCAATGTGATCCCTATCAAATTACTGATGGCATTTTTCATGGAACTAGAACAAAAAATTTTCACAATTCATATGGAAACACAAAAGACCTTGAATAGCGAAAGCAGTCTTGAAAAAGAAAAATGGAGCTGAAGGAATCAACCTTCCTGACTTCAGATTATACTACAAAGCTACAGTCATCAAAACCTATGATACTGGCACAAAAACAGAAATATAGACCAATGGAACAAGATAGAAAACTCAAAAATAAACCCACACACTCATGGGTACCTTATTTTTGACAAAGGAGGCAAGAATATATAATGGGGCAAAGACAGCCTCTTCAATAAGTGGTGCTGGGAAAACTGGACAGCTACGTGTAAAAGAATGAAATTACAACACTTCCTAACACCATACACAAAGATAACCTTAAATGGATGAAAAACCTAAATGTAAGACCAGAAACTATAAAACTCTTAGAGGAAAACATAG
The DNA here is from genome assembly GCF_019923935.1 of Bubalus bubalis. Classification (NCBI taxonomy): domain Eukaryota; kingdom Metazoa; phylum Chordata; class Mammalia; order Artiodactyla; family Bovidae; genus Bubalus; species Bubalus bubalis. Next base: position 23,325,548 of record NC_059180.1, on the reverse strand, counting down.
GCAGAACACTCTCTGACATAAATTAAAGCCAGATCCTCTATAACCCACCTCCTAGAGTAATGGAAATAAAAACAAAAGTAAACAAGTGGGATGTGATTAAACTTAAAAGCTTTTGCACAGCAAAGGAAACTATAAGCAAGGTAAAAAGAGAACCCTTAGAATGGGAGAAAATAATAGCAAATGAAACAACTGACCAAGGATTAATTTCCAAAATATATATAAGCAGCTCATACAATTCAATACCAGAAAAACAAACAACCCAATCAAAAAGTGGGCAGGAGACCTAAACTGACATTTCTCCAAAGAAGACATACAAATGGCTAACAAACACATGAAAAGATGCTCAATATAGTTCATTAACAGAGAAATGCAAATCAAAACTACAATGAGCTATCACTTCACACCAGTCAGAATGGCCATCATCAAAAAGTCTACAAACAATAAATGTTTGAGAGGGTGTGGGGAAAAGGGAATGCTCTTGCACTGTTTGTGGGAATGTAAACCGATACAGCCACTATGGAAGATGGTATGGAAATTCCTTAAAAAACTAGGAATAAAACCAGTGTATGACCCAGCAGTCCCACTCCTAGCCATATACTCTGAGGAAAGCAAAATTGAAAAAGACACATGTACCCCAATGTTCATTGCAGCACTATTTACAATAGCTAGAACATGGAAGCAACCTAGACGTTCATCAACAGATAAATGGATAAAGAAGCAGTGGTACACATATATAATAGAATATCACACAACCCTAAAAAAGGAATGCATCTGAGTCAGTTCTAATGAGGTGGATGAACCTAGAGCCAATTATACAGAGTGAAGTAAGTCAGAAACAGAAAAACAATTATCGTATATGGGCTTCCCTTGTGGCTCAGCTGGTAAAGAATCTGCCTGCAATGCGGGAGACCTGGGTTTCATCCTTGGGTTGGGAAGATCCCCTGGAGAAGGGAAAGGCTACCTACTCCAGTATTCTGGCCTGGAGAATTCCATGGACTGTACAGTCCTTGGGGTCGCAAAGAGTCAGACACGACTGAGCAACTTTCACTTTCAATGCATATATACAGAATCTAGAAAGATGGTACTGAAGAATTTATTTGCAGGGCAGCAATGGAGAAACAGACATAGAGAACAGACTCATGGACACGGGGAGAGGGGAGGAGAGGGTGCAATGTATGGAGAGAGTAACATGGAAATTTAATTACCATATGTAAAATAGACAATGGGAATTGCTGTTTGCCTCAGGGAACTCAAACAGGGGCTTCTGCATCAACCTAGAGGGGTGGGAAGGGAAGGGAGACAGGAGGGAGGGGACATATGTATACCTATGGCTGATTCATGTTGAGGTTTGACAAAAAAAAACAAAATTCTGTAAAGCATTATCCTTCAATTAAAAAATAAAAATTTAAAAAACAATAGCTATCATAGTTTTGCCCTCGCCGTGAGGAGGAGGTGGAGGAGGAGTCCGCTCCGGGAGATGGAGCATCGAGCTGGAGCGCGGAGCCTGAGGGAGGGAGCCTAGCCGCCTGCCCGCCCGACGCCGCCACCCTCTCCCCTCCGTAAGTAAGTCGGAGCCCGGGCCAGGCCTGCACGCCGCCCCAGCCTCTCCCTCGTCGTCAGGCCTCGAGGGCAGCGCTCGAGAGCCAGGGGGAGGGACAGAGAGTGAGCGAAAGTGCGCCGGAAGGGGGCGGCCGGACAGAGCGAGCGCTCGCGAGCGCCCACGCGTGTGGCGTGAAAGGAAGCGGCTGCCCGGCCCCTTTGCCTTCCCTTCTCTCCCCGTCCCCGCCCCACCCCGAAAGCAGCACCATGTCGGCGCCTGCGGCCAATGTCAGTAAAAAGCAGCTCAACTCCAACCTCGAGGGGGCCTACGAAACCTCAGAAAAAGAACAGCAAGAAGCAATTGAACATGTTGATGAAGTACAAAATGAAATAGACTTAATGAACAAGCCAGTGAGGAGATTTTTGAAAGTAGAACAGAAATATAACAAACTCCGCCAACCATTTTTACAAAAGAGGTCCGAATTGATCGCCAAAATCCCAAATTTTGGGGTAACCACACTGGGGAGGAGGATGAAGAGGCGCTGCATTATTTGACAAGAGTTGAAGTGACAGAATTTGAAGACATTAAATCAGGTTACAGAAAAGATTTTTATTTTTGATGAAAACCCTTACTTCGAAAATAAAATTCTTTCCAAAGAATTTCATCCGAATGAGAGTGGTGATCCATCTTCAAAGACCACTGAAATCAAATGGAAATCTAGAAAGGATTTGACGAAACGATCAAGTCAAACATGGAATAAAGCCAGTAGGAAGAGATAGTGAGGAACCAGAAAGCTTCTTCACCTGGTTTACTGATCATTCTGAAGCAGGTGCAGATGAGTTCAGTTCAGTTCAGCCGCTCAGTCCTGTCCGATTCTTTGCGACCCCATGGACTGCAGCAGGCCAGGCCTCCCTGTCCATCACCAACTCCGGGAGTTTACTCAAACTCATCTCCATTGAGTCAGTGATGCCATTCAGCCATCTCATCCTTTGTTGTCCCCTTCTCCTCTTGCCTTTAATCTTTCCCTGCATCAGGGTCTTTTCAAATGAGTCAGCTCTTCACATCAGGTGGCCAAAGTGTTGGAGTTTCAGGTTCAACATCAGTCCTTCCAATGAACATTCAGGACCGATTTTCTTTAGGATGGACTGGTTGGATCTCCTTGCAGTCCAAGGGACTCAGATGAGTTAGGAGAGGTCATCAAAGATGATATTTGGCCAAATCCATTACAGTACTACTTGGTTCCTGACGTGGATGATGAGGAAGGGAAAGGAGAAGAGGAAGACGATGATGAAGAGGAAGAAGGATTGGAAGATATTGATGAAGACAGGGATGAGGATGAAGGTGAAGAAGATGAAGATGATGATGAGGGGGAGGAAGGAGAGAAAGATGAAGGAAAAGATGACTAATGGAACACTGATGGATTCCAACCTTTTTAAATTTTCTCCAGTCCCTGGGAGCAACTTGCAGTCTTTTTATTTTTCCTCCTCTTGTGCTTAGTCACCCTGTTTTTGAGGTCTCTTTTCTCCTTTATACCATAGTTCACAACTTATTGGAGGGGGGGAATACCTTGAGCAGAATTCAGTAGGAAAAGAATCTCTACCCCTTTCTGTTCCAAGTTCATTTTTATCCCTTCCTGTCTCAACAGAAATATATATATTGGTCTCTGTCCCCATTTCCTAGCACCAAGCCCATGAAACCCATGTAATTTTATGGGTGATAAGAGTATCTTTCATTCTAGTGAGGTGACTCAGGGTGACTCCTGGATGAGGAGCTGGTCACTGGAAAGACTGAGCCATGATTAGAAGCCTGGAACAAATTAATTAAACTCAAGAAAAGGGTCACTAGAACTTTCAATTTACACCTGGTTGGTCAGAAGCACAGAAGCACAACTTGAACTTGTGACTGGTGTCTGAAATTATGAGAGACAGTCATAGGACTGAGCCCGTAACCTGTGGAAGCTGATGCTACCTCTGGGAAGACCGTGTCAGAATTAAGTTGAATTGCAGGGCACCCAGCTGAATTGATTTGTGTGGGGAAAGTCCTCTACACATTTGGTGACCAGCAGTGACAAGAATGAAGAGTTCTATATAAAAGTAAAGGAAACACACAGAAAACACACAGTAAGAAAGATATGGATTTTTGCTACTCACAAGTTAGACTGGGTTGAGTCTTTCTTTTATACCCATTAACTACTAGACCCTCTAAAAGTCCTGAATATGGGTTGATAATATCATAAATCTGGCCAAAATAACTTCTTAGCAATAACCAGGGATAAGTTAAGCACAACAAACACTGTTTTCTACAAGCACTGACAATATCATTTAAAATGAAGATCCAGGGGTCCTGTAAGCACAGGGCTATTCTCTGTCTGGTGTAGTGATGGCATAAGGGAGACCAATATATTTTGCATCAATCTATGGCCTCTCTACTTTGTTGTCACTTTTTGGACAAGATTTTCCACCCTGAGGGGAACATATATTCAGACCTCTACCAGGGCCATGGAATTTCTGATCAATATTTCAAGTCATTGTTTTAGCAACTTTAGACCAATGCACCTATAGTGGAAATGGATGGCATGGCCACATTATTACCAATGCACTTCAAGGTGCCTCCTGCCTTTATGGCCAGAGCATCCCTTTCCAGGGCATACCTATCACTGGAAACAGGAAGTTACTTCACTCAGCAATCACAGGACAAAAAAGTAGCAAGGGTGGGATGTGGGTTCAGAAGATTCAAACTCACCTAATTGGGCAAGTGAGTTCCACCCCCCCCAACCCCCCACCCCCAGGCCTCTTCTCCATTCAGTAGGGTGTTTTATGTCTGCTTTACCTACCTCATTGGATGGCTGAGAAGAACAAATGAGTCAGAGTCACTATTTTCAAGGTAGAAAGAAACTTCAGAACTCAATCACTGACCAGGAGTTTCTGTTTCTGGGCTCTTAGAAACCCCCAGGTTTGTAATGGGACCCTTACTTTCATTTATATTAAAAAGAGGAAAGGAAATTATACATTTATTTTGATGGGGAAGAAAGCATGGACCAACCAAGGCACCATGTTGCTTGATTTGACAGGAAGTGAAAGTGAAAGTCAGTCAGTCATGTCCAACTCTTTGCAACTCCATGGACTATATAGTCTAAGGAATTCTCCAGGCCAGAATACTGGAGTGGGTAGCCTTTCCCTCCTCCAGGGGATCTTCCCAACCCAGGGATCAAACCCAGGTCTTCCGCATTGCAGGCAGGATTCTTTACCAGTTGAGCCACTGGGGAAGCCCTGATTTGACAGGAACAAATAATTAAGGAAAAAACAACAACAACAACAACTACCTGATGCTCAAACTTTCCAAAAGGAAGTGTCCTAGTAGTTCGAAGGCTGAAAACGTTTTACTGTCCTAGTCCCAAATATTTGTTCTATAGGAAAAGGAATTGAAGATCCAAGAGGTGAAGCCAGAGAACACAAACAAGTAAATGGAAGGCCTTGGATTCAAAGTCAAGACTTCTGGCTCCCCAAACAGGAATCCTACCATTTCATTACTCAGTCAGAAAGTTGAATGCAGTGGTGGAGAATGTGGATTTGGAGTCAAAATGAACTAGGTTTAAGCCCTGGATGTGCCACTTGAGGATCTCTTGGAGGCTCAGTTTCTTTATCAACATAAAGGAGAGAATAATGAACAACTTCTTAGGGTTGGTGTAAAGACTGATTAGATATTGAATGTTCTGAACACTTACACAGTGCCTGGACTACAATGTGTGCTGGAAAAATGGTAACTATAAGCACCATTAATTTGCTGATGAGTTTCTGATATGTAGTTTATAAATCTTAAAAGTGCCATGAAATGCTAAATTTATACTTATCTACAAATAAATGAATGATATATAAAATAATATTAATAATGATTATTAGTGTTAAATCATTTTAGTGTATCATTTAAAGCTGTCTGAGAAAGAGAGCTAAAAATAAGACACATGTTGTAACATTCAAATAGAAGCTGCTGCTGCTAAGTCACTTCAGTCGTGTACGACTCTGTGCGACCCCAGAGATGGCAGCCCACCAGGCTCCCCTGTCCCTGGGATTCTCCAGGCAAGAACACTGGAGTGGGCTGCCATTTCCTTCTCCAATGCATGAAAGTGAAAAGTGAAAGTGAAGTCGCTCAGTCGTGTCCGACTCTTAGCGACCCCATGGACTGCAGCCTACCAGGCTCCTCCGTCCATGGGATTTTCCAGGCAAGGGTACTGAAGTAGAAAGCAGAGTAGCAGAAATTTACTGTCCCAGCATCTTAGCATCATTTCCTTTTCTAGTAACCACAGCCTACATCTTTTCGGGGTACCTTCTCTTTCCTTTTCTTGATTCTCATGGTTTAGGTAAGGCTGACATTCACTCCAGAGATGAGAATAGTACCCAGATCTAAACCATCCTCTTGACTATGGTGTTTGCCTTGGTGTTGTCCAAACAATCCAAGTCAGGCCAGTGCCACACCTGCCCAGTGGCACAGCATTAGAAAAAAGGGGAAATCTTTTTTCCCCTGTGAATGAGAACCTGGGAGGATTAAGTCTGGAGCTGCTGGGGCCCACAAACTGGAGAGAACCTGTCTGAGAATGAAGCTGACACAGCAGACAGCAAGCAAGAGGGAGGGAGACTACATCCTAATTTGTAGTATTGAGGGCCTGAGGCTAGCCAGCTCCTAAACTTTTCAACATGCAGACTCCACATTTCTTTTTTACATTAGCCAGTCTCACCTCCTACCCCTTACAACCAAAAATGTATTGACTAACATATGGTCATTAGTAAAATGAAGGCATGATATACAGTTTAAGATTGAATAACAGTATCCCCACATCCAGACAGTAGAAGTCTGCATAGAAGAGATTCTGAGGGCTGATTGTAAGCATGCTGTATCTTCGAATGTGTGACAGGTGGCCAGTGAGAGGGCCTGTGAGCTCAGACTGCCAGGTAATATCTCTCTGTAGTTGTCTGCAAGAAAGCAAAGGCTGAAGGATCAGAGATTAACTGCCTCAGGATTCTTTCCATCTTCATACTCTAGTAGTTTTCTCCTTATTGTTTATCATCTCACCTGAACCTAGAGTCCCTGCAACCCTCACTTTGGGGGCAGAAACAAGTTGAATTGGAAGTTCAGCCTGGTCATTGCTGGAAGGTGCAAGTTCGATCCACTTTTTCATTCTCCCGTTTGTGCCAATTATCACTGCTATTTCCCTGTATGCAACAATAATACCTGGTGTTGGTGTCCCGGTTTACATCCACTTGGAATTGAATCAAACGGTCTTTAAGATTTTGGGCTCGTTCACAGAGATCATAATTTAGGGTCATGGTGTCAAGGCAGAACATGGCCAAAGGCACAGTTATGTGCATGGATGCAATTTCATTTCTCCGCTTTTTAATGCTATTGATCCTCTGTAGAAAAGAGTAGATTCAGTAGTTTAATTTGTCTTTAGCCTCTATGCATTTGCCCCTAGCCTCATCCCCAGCCAATACAGTGCTATTGGCCTGTCTATAACATGTAACCAAGATACAAAAAAAATGTCAAGTGGCGTCTCCTACCATCACAAAATCCTCGATTTCATGATTTTCTTTCAGGAATTCAGTGATGTTTTGTTCTGCCGTGTTGTCCAATAAGTCATCATACTTTTTGTATACATTTAAGTATCTTCATATTGAAGAGCAGAAAATCAAAGATACAAATACAGGTCACCGAATCAGATTAGTCAGAGTGGCAAACAAAGAGATAATATAAAAATTAGTCCAAACTATGAAAGAAACACAACATGGAAAAAGGCACAGTGAACTGGGAATTCAGAACTTTGCCTTCAAATTCCAAATTTTGCCACTTCTGAGCTACATGAACTTAGACAAAATATTTCTATTTTTCAAAGGTCAGTGTCCTTAATTTTAAGTGGAAACACCTCATTGGACTGTTGTAAAGCTATAATATAAAGCAATTAATACTATGCCTAACATACAGTAAATGTGCAATAAACAATACTTCCTATTCCTCCTTCTAGTTCTAAAATTCTATGTCTAAATTTTAAGATGAATATTCGGGAACTAATGAACCTGAAGTCTATTGAACAGAATTCAGTTTCTCTCTGTCTGTTGTCAGATGTAAAAATGGCTGGACAGATTTTCCCAAAATTGGAGGATGTTTTGGGATGCTCTGACTTAAAGTATATTCGAAATAAAAAAAAGATGACATGGAGTAGACAGAATTAACTTTGCAGAGCCCAGTGGTATACTTCCAAGAGTTGGCCAACACTTTAGAGACTGAAACTAAGATACAGAGAAGCTTCTGGAACTGTCAGTCCAGAAAAACAAACTATATGTATAAGAATAAACAGGGTAAACAGAGGTTTCTAATAGAAGATCCTAGGTTGAATTCATGAGGGCAGAGCTTCCAAATCTGAGGCCATGATTTTCAGAATAGACAAGCAGCTGTTCTCAAATGGAGGTGATTTTGTCCCCAGGGGACATTTGGCCATGTCTGAATACATTTTTGGTTGTCAAAAGTAGGGAGGGTCCTACTAACAGGAAGAAGCCAGGGATGTTGCTAAACACCCTATCATATAAAAGACAGCCTCTCGTAATACAGAATTTTTTGGTCTAGTCTTTTTTGCTTCCCTTCCTTTTGTTCTCTTCTCTTGTGATTTGATGACTATCTTTAGGGTTGTGTTTGGATTGCATTTTCTTTTCTGTGTGCCTATCTATTGTAGATTTTTGATTTACAGTTTCCATGAGGTTTTGACATAGCAGCCTACACATATATACACACACACAAACTCACACAAGGCTGTTTTAAGTTGCTGGTATCTTAATTTCAAATGCATTTCCAATATCTTGCAGTTGAACTCTCCTCCTTTCACGATTGCTGATTTTGATATATTTGTGTGTGGATGATTTTCTTTCTTTACTGTATGTTTGCCTTTACTGGTGAGATTTCCCTTTTGTAATTTTCTTTTTCCTATTTGTGGGCTTTTTGTTTTTGCCTAGAGAAGTTTCTTTAGTATTTGTTGTAAAGCTGATTAGGTGGTGTTGAATTCTCTTAGCTTTTGATTGTCTATAATGCTTTTGAGGGATTGGGGGCAGGAAGAGAAGGGGACAACAGAGGATGAGATGGTTGGATGGCATCACTGACTCGATGGACATGAGTTTGAGTAAACTCCTGGAGTTGGTGATGGACAGGGAGGCCTGGTGTGCTGTGATTCATGGGGTTGCAAAGAGTTAGACACGACTGAGTGACTGAACTGAACTGAAAGCTTTTGATTTCTCTGTCAGGTTTGAATGAGAGCCTTGCTGCATTGAGTATTCTTGGTTGTAGGTTTTTCCTTTTTATCACTTTAAATATACTGTGTCACTCCTTTCTGGTCTGTGGAGTTTCTGCTGAAAAATCAGCTGATAACCATATGGGGTTCCCTTGTATATTATTTGTTGCTTTTCCCTTGCTGCTTTTAATATATTCTATGTCCTTAATTTTTGTCAGTGTGATTAATATGTGTCTCAGCATGTTCCTTCTTGGGTTTATCCTGTATGGGACTCTCTGCACTTCCTGGACTTGAGTGTTTCCTTTTCATGTTAGGGAAGTTATTGGCTATTATCTCTTCAAATACCTTTCTATGTCCATTTTTCTCTCTCTTCTCCTTCCTGGACCACTATAATGTGAATGTTGGTGTGTTTAATTTTATGCCAGAGGTCTTTAAGGCAGTCCTTACTTCTTTTCATTCTTTTTCCTTTATTCTGTTCTGTAGCAGTGATTTCCACCAGTCAATCTGTTTTCCAGCTCACTTACTCATTCTTCTGCCTCATTTACTCTGCTATTGATTCCTTCTAGGGATTTTTCATTTCAGTTACTGTATTTTTCATCTCTGTTTACTTGTTCTTTAAATCTTCTAGCTCTTTACTAAACATTTTTTTTATCTCCTCAGTCTGTATATCCATTCTGTTTCTGAGATCTTGGATCATCTTCATTATCATTATTCTGAATTCTTTTTCTGGAAGATTGTCTATCTCTACTTCACTGAGTTGTTCTTCTGGGGTTTACCTTCTTTCTTTATCTAGAACATATGTCATAAAGAACATATGCCATCTCATTTTGTCAGACTTTCTGTGTTTGTGCTCTCTGTTCTGGAGGCTGCAGGACTATAGTTCTTCTTGCTTCTGGTGTCTGCCACCTGGTGAGTGAAGTTGGTCCAGGGGTTTTTCAAGGCTTCCTGGTAGGACTGGTGCCTGACCACTGGTTAAAATTCAGGAATTTCTAAATTCCAGAATCTATCTGGTGCCAAGGCTTTCAGATAATAGGGGTAAACCTCTAATTTGAATTCTGGCTCTCCTATCTATTTGCTGTATAACATTGGGAAAGTTATGGTTTCTTCATCTGCAAATGGGGATAAATAGTAATCCCTATGTAAGTAAGTATTGGCTACTTATTACGTATTGTTTCAGGTCTGTGGGAATAGGGATTATTTATTTGATGATAGGTAGGAACTCTAAACCAATGCCAAAATGGCTAAGTTACAACTAAACCAACTTACTTGCAGGGACCAACTTGATTTTTCTGAAATACCTCGAAAGTTTGATCCACAAAGTCAGAAACCAGTTTTTCATCAGCATTAACAGTTTCAAGTATCAGATTATATCCTTTCAACTCTGGGAACAGGATAGATTCCACCTAAAGAGTAGAAACCACTTTTAAATGTCATAAGACATCCACAAGACACAAGGAGGAAGATGGCATCAAACTAAAATCTCTAGCAATGTACTCATTTCCAGGGATATCAGCTGCATTTCAATTCTATTTTCCCTCAGATGGTGCTGGAATCACTCCATTATTCCCTTTAATTTTATTCTCCCTCTTCTTCCTCTTACTGGATTACTCATGTTTCAAATCCCTACTCTTTAAACTTTCATTTCCTTTAAGTGTCCCCCTGGGCCCCCAGTGGATGTTAGGTTTCCCTGCTTAAAGCTCACACTCTAAATTTATCCCTCTTGAACTCATCATAATTGTAATTAGATGAATGTGTAATGAGCTGTTCTAGGTTTGTTCTGGGATATTGATGCCATAAATGCCTGGATCCTATCTGACTTCTTCACTATGGTGAGAGGCCTAACAAGCGTGGCACATAGTAAGTGCTCAATAAACATTGTGTGACTAAATAAATATTACAGTGGTACTCCTTCCCCTACCAAACACTTTTCCTCTCTAATGATAAGCTACTAGAAGCATGCTTTCCAATTCAAACTCTTCTACTAGCTGACTATGTGACCTTAGGTAAGCTACTTTCTGTGGACTTTCATTTTCTCACCTGAAGAAAGGGAGAAAGATACTAGATTCTTCTCTCAGTTCAGGGGGAAAAGCTATGTCTTATGATCTGAGGCACAAAATAAGTTTTTTCTGAGAATTCAACTTTCTAACTTCTTAATGGCACATGTGTACTTCTAAGAATGTTCTCAGTTGCATGGCTCATGCAGGCTACAAGTCCTTGTTGGGGGTCCATTGCTTTCCACTGCCCTCTCTGCTAAGAAGGATTTTAGTGATCTGTCTCAGAAAAGATTCTTCTGAATGCTTTACTGAGTTACATGGGTTATATGCAGTTGATGAGAATGCATCAATTTAGAAAGTGGCAAAAGCAAGTGCAACTGAACTTTCTCTTCCCTCTTTGGACAACCCAAAGGTTTTAAAACCAGTGAAGGAGCAACTTCTTTGCTGTAGCCATACTATAGACAGTGTTTGAAAGCAAGGATATGAATGAAATGGTTTAGGGCAGCATGACTGGAGTGTTCAGGCAACGCAATAAATAGATCACAGGTGAGCAGGATAAAAAGACTGCCTCTTGGGGGAAGTCTTCAATTGAAAAATGACTTTAAATATGGCTGATTTTCACTAGGGAGAACAATATGGAGGTTCCTTAAACACTAAAAATTGAGTTGCCTTATGATCTAGAAATCTTACTCATAAGAGATATATCCAGGGAAAAGTCTAATTCAAAAGGATCCATGCACCGTGATGACCACAGCAACACTACTTATAATAGCCAAGACATGGGAGCAACCTAAATGTCCACTGACAGATGAATGGATAAAGTAAATGTGGCACATATAGACACACACACACACACACACACACACATACACACACGGTATATACACATATAAGGCATACATACATATATATACACACTCAGTCACAATAAAGAATGAAATAATGCCATTTGCAGCAACATGAATGGATCTAGACATTATCATACTAAGCAAAGTATTAATAAGTCAGAAAGAGAAAGACAAATGCCATATAATATCACTTATGTGTAGAATCTAAAATATGACATAAATGAACTTATTTACAAAACAGACTGACAGACATAGAAAATAAACTTATGGTTACCAAAGGGGAAAGGAGAGGGAGGGATACATTTGAAATTTGGGATTAACAGATATACACCCAGTTCAGTTCAGTCGCTCAGTTGGTCCGACTCTTTGCGACCCCATGAATCACAGCACGCCAGGCCACCCTGTCCATCACCAACTCCCGGAGTTCACCCAAACCCATGTGCATCGAGTTGGTGATGCTATCCAGCCATCTCATCCTCCGCCATCCCCTTGTCCTCCTGCCCCCAATCCTTCCCAGCATCAGGGTCTTTTCCAATGATATACACTACTGTATATAAAATAGATAAACAACAAAGAGCCACAGTTTAGCACAGGAAACTATATTCAATATCTTGTAATATCCTATAATGAAAAAGAATCTGAAAAAGCATATGCATATAAGTTGGACACAACTTAGCAACTGAACAACAATAATATATGTATATGTATAACTGAATCATTTTACTGTGAACATGAAATGTTGTAAATCAACTATACTTTAATTAAAAAAACACACCTTTAAAAAAGTGGCTGGCTCTCTTATACCCTGCAGAGCAGTCTATAAAACTGAGCCAAGAACAACAGTACTCTTTCCAGGTAATCATTGTTACTATCTGCTTATCTCCCTGACTCTCCGATCCCAGACTTCTTGGTTTTGTCATCACCTTCAGTATTTTCTCTTGTATACTTCTCCAACTTTGGCATTTCTCTGGCACTTTGAGTTAGAAAATTCTTCCATGACGAGAGACTGACCCAAGCAATCTTATTTCACAATTGTGAAAGTAAGGCATCAACTGCTAATGCTGTTTTAAATTCTAATTATTGCAATTTTATAAAATCCTTCCTTTATCTCATCCAGCTTCCTTTTATTTATCTCTTTTCATTTCAGTCAGTATTACAGATTCATATTTTTCTCAACTTTTGGCTACAACAAATATTTTCTGATATTTACTTTTGTTTCTTTAGTAACTTTCTTACAAATACACTTTTCTTTTGCACCTTGAGTACAGTTTTCAAACATCTCATGCCGATACTTTTTTCTAACTTTTAAAATTCATGTTTATATATAAGGCAGGACTGAGAGGAGATAGGGTACTGTCTACCTGTTGCTGTTCTCAGGTATTCTTCTTAGATATTCAATCTGAAGGGTTATTCTTTTAAAATGTCACTAGCCAGATCAGAGACAATACAGTATGAGGGGTTCAGGGAGGGAGACTGTGCCCTGGGCATCTTTAGACAGAGAACTCAGATCCTGGGCTGCTTTTTCTTAGTCTAGAAGAGTCATCAGCATTTACTTGGGTCTGGCTTTCAAACCTGGTACAAACTGTGACCTATGGCTGGCATTACAGTAATGCCTATGACTTGGCATTACAATTCACTAAATCTACTACCAGCTCCTGCTGGGCTGTCTTGCAGCAGCAGCCACATAAGCCCTGGGCTCTCCCAACACAGCTGCTTGTAAACATTGCTCATCAACAGCAGTGAAGGGGAACTTGAGTGGTATGTACTTTATCTGTCTCCAAGCCCCACACTTATCCTTCCAAATTACAGGATCTTCTCTTTCATTTCCTTCCTAGGGATATTGATTGTAGGAGAGCTGCCCACGCTTCTTCCCTCTCTGCACATCCAGTTTTCCTGTTAGTCTGACTCGGCTGGATTAAAACCCTCAATTTAGAGTTCTCTGGTGAAACCAACTGGAACATGTAGCTTCACATGCTTTCCTAAAAACTCCAACTCTAATCATGAGATCTTAGAGCCCTCTAAGTACAGGGCTGCAAAGAGAAGCGTGCTTAAGGGTACCTGAGCATCATACATGGGGAGGGAGGAGGAGGGGGAGGCGGAGGTGAGGGGGGTAGAAACATCTCACAAGCCCCTTCCCTACGTGGGGCTGGACACTGGCCTCTCGCCACATCAACCACCCAGAAGGAGACAGAAGATGGAATGCAAAAGAGTCACACTCATGTGGGTGATCCTGCCCAGTTCTAAAAGTCTGCTAATAACTGAGATCTGATTAATAAAGTCACCCTGGAAAGGAAACTTGGAAAAAGTTTTCCTTTTCTAAGTTCCCTAGGAACTTCCCTTCCCAGGAAGGGAAGGTTTAATCTCTCCCCTAGAAGTTAAACAAACTAATAAACAAACAAACATATGGCGCTTTAAGAACTAAATGAGATACATAGTCTTATGAAAATTCTTGGCAAAGTGCATAGCAACTGATCCATCATGAATTATTAATCCAAGATGGATATGGCTTGGGACACATCTGCCCTTTTGAGGTTGGCATCATGTACATAACTCTGCTTGCTCACAAAGTAGATCTCAGTGTATTTGTTAATGGGATGCATGGAAATTTCTTTAAGGCCCCAATTCTCTTTCAGGGGGTCAAGAGGGTGTACTCAGGCTATGTCTCCCATAGTAAAACCCTACTTTGCACAAGCAGCCATTTAAACATAACTTTTATTCAATAAGTGAATACAAATAAAAACAAATAATTCAGTACTATACCTTGGGAATCCCTTCAGAGTTCTTAATAATTTCCAAGAAAGAGTTACGTATTAATTCCCAGCAGTCATCAAAAGATGGATTAAAGACAATAATTGGCTCATTGACTTCAAGCTTGATCATAATCAGCTGAGGTATAAAGAACTCCATTTCTTGGTAGGGCTCCTCAAAATCATTTCCATCCTTCAGGATACATAAGATATGGTGATTATTACAAAATGGAACCTTTTAGAATCAAAGGAGTGACTTTTACCTGTTCATAGCGCTACATGGGTACCAGAAAAGGAAATGTAAGGTACCATGCACTGTTTATATTTAAAATAAGGATTAAGTCTGGCTTAGCCCACCTGAGTTCACCCTCTCCCCCTTCTTCAAAGTATGTTTATATTGCTTGGAAATTATTTTATCAATATTTCCAAATCCTCCCCATCTGTTAAAATTCTGAACAAAATCTCCTCCTTTGGGAAGCCTCCCTGTTCCCCATGAAGAAATAACCTTCTACCTCTGAACTTCCTTATTTCCACTTGCGTGTGGTATTTTATCTTTCTCTCATGAGATTTACATGCACAGGATCTGTGTCTGAACCATCTATGTCCAAAATATACAAGATAGCTTTTAGTACATCATAAAAGCAGGTGGCACAAGGGGTAAAGAACCCGCCTATCAATGCAAGAGACATAACAGACACAGGTTTGACCCCTGTGTCGGGAAGATCCCCTGGAGGAGGAAATGGCAACCCATTCCAGTATTCTTGCCTGGAGAATCCCATGGACAGGGGAGCCTGGCAGGCTACAGTCCACAGGGTCACAAAGAGTTGAACACAACTGAAGTGACTTAGCACACATGTACAAGGGCTCATTAAATTTGTTGACTGAATCCAAAAGTATAAGAGTTTATCTGTACATCCCACATGGAGTTGCTAATTAGCATATAATATATTTTAGACATTCAAAATGTCAACCTTTCTGCAGTAGAAATACTGATATGGAAGTTTAGTGAAGTGAAAGTCACTCAGTAGTGTCCAGCTCTTTGTGATCCCATGGACGATACAGTTCATGGAATTCTCCAGGTCATAATACTGGAGTGGGTAGCCTATCCTTTCTTCAGGGGATCTTCCTGACCTAGGAATCGAACCGGGGTCTCCTGCATTGTAGGCAGATTCTTTACCAGCTGAGCTACCAGGGAAGCTGTAGCTCAGTTGGGAAAGAACTGATGTGGAGACATTTCTAATTCCTAACACTGGCTAGTAACACAAGATACCTTTCATAAAAGGCATAGTGCCTAATAAAATTGGCATGAGACAGTTGTAAAGCATTTGCTCAAATAATTGATTCTAAAGATTCAATTTAGAATCTAGAAATTCTAGATTTGTCTAAGGATTATTGATAAGCATTAGGTGAATGTCTACTATGTATCAAATACCCATACATTTCTTTCTTTAAGATATATGCAAATTTTAGTTTTCCCTCTGTTTAGAATTTTAGAGTGAAACTTGGTTGAGTTTGAGTCTCTTCTGCTTAGCCAAATAGATGATTACAATGATATGTATAGATTAGTCTCTTCTGCTTAGCCAAATAGATGATTACAATGATATGTATAGATGAGTCCACTGTAGAATGCTAACGGTGCAGTCTAAATTTGACAGCACTGGTTCTATATTTTTTGAATAAAAGGTCAACTGTTCATTTTTACTTTATTTGGCAAAATGCTTAGAACTTAACCTTTTCTAACCAGACAATTTTAAATTTTATCACTCTTTTTAAATTAAAATGGTACACAGTATAAAATACAGAAACAATCGTCCTTGATTTCCCATGTTACCTAAATTTAAGGGAGTCTATGATGCTTTGAAAACCATCACAGTGTTTTAGTTTTTATCTAGACTTCACTTAAGCAGTGTCATGAAAGAAGTTATTAATTAGGTCTATGAAGTCTTTTGTTTTTAGAGTTACCAATTTCAAAACCAAAGAATAAAAGCCAGTATCTGCAATGAACATGCACAATACTTCCTAGATAGCAAGCCAAAAGACTAACAAACCCTTTTCAATCCCTTTTTTTTAAAACAGAGACGATGAAAAAGTGACCACTCCTCTACAGTAGAAGGTACACATTCCATTTTATTCACTCTTTCTTTAAAGTAATTTCTCTAGTTCTGTAGATTTTTACTATATAGAAGTAGGTAATTATCTTGGGAAAACTTGCCATGTATTTAAATAAATCATTTTTATAAACTAATAATCAGCACATATGTGCTCAAGTCAAGACTTTTACTTTTTGGCCTGGCTTACAGCTGAGGACCGTACATGATTAAATACTGAGTCTTGATTCCACTCCAAAGAGTCTACTGCTGGTCTCCTACATACCTTGTGTATCATGAAGAAGGAAAGGAGGTCCTTAAGAGAGTTAATGACCAACTCCCTGAGCTGGAGGGACATGAAAGATGCAACGGAAGCAAAATATTCTTCAATGTTACGAGAGGAGTCATAGTCACTCTTGGGAGCAAAATGGATCCACTGCTCCTTCCGGGAGACAAATAGCTGGGCACAGGTGGGGATCCATCTGTAAAGAAAGCAGGGCATCTGACTGAGAATCCCTTCCAAGTTCCAAGATGTCCTCTCAGCCACTCCCAACTCTCCACCACAAGGTAGATGGCTCCTTTCCCACTAAGCAGCCCCGCAAGTTGGTACTCTCATATCCCTGGCCACTTCACCTGCCATCACCCCTTTCTGGGGAAGAAAGTAATAAGATTTGGATTGAGAGACTGTTTTCTCATTTAGCAATACCCAAATGGACAGTCCTGCTGAAAGATGAAGGTGTCTATAGTTTATTATATTCAGAGATTGGGGTAAAAGGGCATAAGGAACTGAAATGTTCTGTCCAATTTCTCTCCCTGGCAAATGTCTGTTTTCTGACTGAAACTTTACAGGGGAAAGGAAAAAGGAGAAAAGGAAGAAAACTTGGGAGGAGAAACTCCAGGGTGGTGGTGGCTGCTCAGAAGTTGAGAGCAGAAATTAGAAAACCAAAAGAAGAAATGGATGCCTCATTTTTCCTTTTATCCTATTCCCCCAATTTCTAATTCCCAACAGGAACTACTGGCATTTGCATCTTATCAAGTCCTTTTTCTGATGGCTAGAAAAGTATTACTCTAACAATCAGGAAGTACTGGTAATAGTCATAGTTGTAGAGGTAATAATTACATTTAAGAGCTACTATATGCCAGCTATTGCATAAATATTTTCCCTGCTAATAAAAATGGCTTAGTAGATATTATCACCATCATTTCACATAAGGGAATTTCTCTGGCTCTGGACACAGTCCTGTATGCATTTGCAAAGGAAAAAAGAATTAAGTGACTAAAAACTCCCATCCCTGGAAATTTACAGGTGTCTATCTGGGCCACCTGAATACAAGTCATTCAAATGCATTATTCTTCCCTGGTGGCTCAGATGGTAAAGAATCTGCCTGCAATGCAGGAGACCCAGGTTCAATCCCTGGGTTGGGAAGATCTCCTGGAGAAGGAAATGGCAACCCACTCCAGTATTCTTGCCTGGGAAATCACATGGACAGAGAAGCCTGGTGGGCTACAGTACACAGGGTCGCAAAAAGTTGGACATGACTGAGCGACTACCACTGTGTGTAACCCAGCAAGGCCTAAAGGATTTCAGAGGGAGGGAATGGAAGTGCTCAACAAGCAATAGTAATGATGAAGCTTCAAAAGGGCAAAGGAAGATTAAGAGTGAGGGTCAAAGAGCAGTGTACGTGAGGAGCCACAGAGGCTCTCAGGGATGGAAACGTGGAAGGATGAGGATAGAGGACGGTGTCAGAGAGAAGTCAGCAAAATCTGTGCACCACCCCAGGCTGGAGACCAGCTTTCACTTCAGAGAACTTTTGATTTTTATGACACTGTGACACAGTGCTATTCTGAGGCCAGATACTGACTTGTTGAGAAGAATTTGGCGTGCTTCCATGCAGTGTTTCTGAATGACATCCTGATATTCATGAGGCTGCAGAGGTAATTTTCCCGCCAGTAATTCTGCTGTTCGAACAAACCTGAGGTCTCTAAATCTGCCAAAAGAGAGGGAAAAACATCCTAAGCCAAGAAGATGCTTAATAAAAAACTTTGTATGACAGATTCAGAGGAAATATATTTTCATTTTTCAGTGAGAGGAGATTTAAGCAGATTAAAACTAATTATATCTGAAAATTCTGAGAGTCAGAGGAGGGAGTGGATAGTCCACAAGAACTCTTGTGAGGAGTAGAGAAACTCAGGAGCTGTTACTGAGCCTTCCTATGTGTCCTACTCTGGGTAACCCGTGGGGAGTAGGATTTTGACACTGACTTGGCATTTGGCTGACTGGGAACTAGGATATGACAAGTCAAAGGTCTTTCCAATACAGGGTAAGACAGGTGAAGACACAAGAGGACAGGGCAAGCAAAGCATCACCTTCATGATCAAGTGGGTTCTACGCAGTCCTCAATGTGGCCCCTTGGTGAGCTACTCAAGACAAATTGGAGGACCACTTTGATCTGGACCCCAAAACCCTATAGACTGCAAGCCTCTGATAGCTTGTAGGCTCACCAAGATACCCACAGCATTCCTGGGAGATTGCCTTACACAGTGCAGGAACTCAGTAAATATTTGTTAAATGAACACTTGGATCTCTTCCTGTCCTCTCTGATGATCTTTTCTCTCCTATTTCTCTCAGGTTAATGGAGGTGCTGCCCTTTACCACACTCCCCAAGGCCCCCCCCCCTTTTTTTTTAGCTCACAGGGCCAGCATTTCTCTTCCTGACACCTATTCATTCATTTATTAATCATTCTTTGAAACCATCAGTGCCTACAACTTCCCCAACCAGATCTCTGCTCCCTTTCTTAGCTTGCTCCAGTTCTCACTTCTCATTTTCATCATCCACTGTAATGACCCACTAGGCACTTTCCCTCCTACTCCTAAAATCCTACAGCATACATTTCTATTCTTTTTTTGATGGAGGTGATGAACTTAGTCTTCATCTTGTCTGGCCAGTCACAAAGCACTGCTGGGGAGGACAGAATTCGAGGACCTCACTCTCCATATACATTTGATATCCAACCTTAGCATGGCCCTGGTCACCATCTGATAATTATGTCACTCATCTTTAGTTCAATTGTAATAAACTTCCTACATTGGCCAGAAAAATCTATTCTTTGTTCAGACAAAGACCCTCATTCTGGCCCCTAAACCCTTCCCTTCACTGATCATTAGGTGACCTCTTAACATGTTTAAAGCTAAATATTCCAGGTCACATAAGAACATTTCTCCATAGCATTTCCTTAACAAATCTCTCATTGCTAATTTTTTGGTTCAGCTGACAAAAACTTAAATGATTTTGGTTCACTCTCCTACAGTCAATTGATACAGCCAAAATGGAAGACAGTGTGGAGAGTCCTTAAAAAACAAGGAATAAAACCAACATACAACCCAGAAATACCACTTCTAGATATATACTCTGAAGAAATCAAAACTGAAAAAGACATGTGTATTCCAAGAGGATGTACACATGAATTTAACTTGATCATATAAAGAAAATGACAAATTATTAAATGTATAGCTTTTACTATAAGAAGGAAATTTGACTTGCTTTTTTTCTAATCTAGTCCTTCTTCTTTATATTTATTTATTTTTAATTGATTGCTTTACAATATTGGTTTGATTTCTGTCATATGTCAACATGAATTAACCATAGGTGTTCATATGTCCCCTCCCTCTTGAATCTCCCTCCCACCTCCTGTACTTTCCTACCCCTCTGGGTTATTACAGAGCCCACTGTAAGCTCTATTCACTGCAGCTCTATTTACAATAGCTAGGACATGGAGGCAACCTAGATGTCCATTGACAGATGAATGGATAAAGAAGCTGTGGTACATACATACAATGGAATACTACTCAGCCATAAAAAGGAATGCATTTGAGTCAGTTCTAATGAGGTGGATGAACCTAGAGCCTATTATACAGAGTGAAGCAAGTCAGAAAGAGAAAAACAAATATTGCTTATTAACATATATATATGGAATCTAGAAAGATGGTGCTGATGAACCTATTTGCAGAACAGAAAAAGAGTTGGACATGACTGAGAGACTGAACTGAACTGAACTGAATGGAGGTGCAGACATAGAAAAGAGACTTATGGACAAGGGTCGGGGAGAGGAAGGAGAGGGTGAGATGAATGGAGAGAGTAGCATGGAAGCATATACACTGCTGCTGCTGCTGCGGAGTCACTTCAGTCATGTCCGACTCTGTGTGACCCTATGGACTGCAGCCTGCCAGGTTCCTCTGTCCATCCATGGGGATTCTCCAGGCAGTTGTACTGGAGCAGGTTGCCATGCCCTCCTCCAGGGGATCTTCCAGACTCAGGGATTGAATCCAGGTTTCCTCCTCTGCAGGTGGGTTCTTTACTGTCTGAGTCACCAGAGAAGCCCAAACATATACGCTAACATATGTAAATAGACAGCCAATGGCAATTTGCTGTATGACTCAGGGAACTCAAACTAGGGCTCTGTAATAACCTAGAGGGGTGGAAAATGGAAAGAGGTAGAAGAGAGATTGAAGAGGGAGGGAACATATGTACAGCTATGGTTAATTCATGTTGATGTATGACAGAGATCAGACCAATATTGTAAAGCAATCAATTAAAAATAAATAAATACAAAGAAGAAGGAATAGATTAGGAAAAAAGCAAGTGATAAGAATTCTTCTTATAGCAAAAGCTCAATAATTTGTCATTTTCTTTATGTGATCAAATTAAATTCATGGGTACATTCTCTTGGCACTGAACTTCTGGCAATTTCATCAGCCTTGTGGCTGACTTTCTTGTTAATTTCTGCTGCTGCTGCTGCTAAGTCACTTCAGTCATGTCCGACTCTGGGCGACCCCATAGACGGCAGCCCACCAGGCTCCCCTGTCCCTGGGATTCTCCAGGCAAGAACACTGGAGTGGGCTGCCATTTCCTTCTCCAATGCATGAAAGTGAAAAGTGAAAGTGAAGTCGCTCAGTCGTGTCCGACTCTTAGCGACCCCATGGACTGCAGCCTACCAGGCTCCTCCATCCATGGGATTTTCCAGGCAAGAGTACTGGAGTGGGGTGCCATTGCCTTCTCCGTGTTAATTTCTAGGTTAATTTATTTTTTGAGGCCATAAACATGCTTCTACTTAAAGCAGAACTTATTAAACAACTACTGTATGCCAAGCACTGTTCTAAGTACTTCACCCAACAATTCCATTTTGCATATGAAGAAATAAGGGTCCAGAGAGATTAACTTCCCCAAATCACACAGTTCATCAGGGACAGAGAAAGAATGAGAACCTAGGCTGGTTAGTTTCAGAGCCTACTCTATCTATACATTATTACTTTTCTATAAATTATTATTACATACTTCTGCCTCATTAGAAAACTACTTTTTTCTCATGTCCTGACTAGCACCTTTAATGCCTTAGAAAACTGAATTCAAAGAAAGGAATGTGCTTATTTCTTATGATTGATGGGCTCTATCCGAGGTTGACTCTACCTACAATTACTTTTTAAAATACAGGTAAAACTAAGAAAGTGAAAAACAATTAAGTTATCCAAGTAATAAGGCTCCCCAAGGACAAAACACATACAAAGCTATAGATCGTCCTCAAACAAAATATTTGAGCTACTGATTAAGTTTAACCAATCACAATTACACACGCATGTGTGCCTCCAATTTTTCTAATAAAAAACCCACATGGTAGTAGCACACCATTTCATTAACCTGACCTTTTGGTGAACTCTGGTGGCCACCATTCTCCCACCAGGATTCACACTCATTCTTGAGGGGCTCATAAAAAAAAATCAGTCTTTATTATTCCCAGTGCAATTGATTAATGGATTAAAAAAATATGGTATAACAATAAAATGGAATATTATTCAGCCATAAAAAGAAATGAAGTACTGATAATGCTTCAATATGGATGAACCTTGAAAACATGAATCTTTCTAACTTAATGCAGCCTGACATGAAAGGCCACATATTGTATGATTCCATTTATGTAAAATATTGAGAATAGGTAAATCCATGGAGACAGGAAGCAGATTAATGTTCTGCCAGGGGCTGAGTGTAAGGGAGAAGTGGGGTAACTACTAATGACTACAAGAGTTTCTTTAGGGGATAATGAAAACATTCCCAATAAATTCAGGAAAGTTGTACAAATGTGTGAGTATACTAAAATTGCTGTATTGTACACTTCAAGTGGGTGAATTTTAAAGTATGTGAATAACATCTTAATTTAGAAAAATGAAAGAGAAAAAGTGACTCCTGCCTCCTCTGAACTTCTACAATATCTGGCCAATTTAGTCACTGATAAATATAAGTGAGACTATTGTATGCCAACTCTGCACTGGCCCTGAGTTAAATAAAAGAAGTAGCTTAAAAAACTAAAAATAGATTGTTATATGATCCACCAATCCTACTCCTGGGCATATATTCATACAAAAACTATAATTTGAAAAGATATATGCACCAGGTCTTCCCTGGTGGCTCAAATAGTAAAGAATCTGCCTGCAGTGTGGAAGACCTGGATTAGATTCCTGGGTCTGGAAGATCCCCTGGAGAAGGGCATGGCAGCCCACTCTAGTATTCTTGCCTGGAGAATCCCCACGGACAGAGGAATCTAGTGGGCTATAGTCCATGGGGTCACACAGAGTCAGACACGACTGAAGGACTAAGAAGCAGCAGCAAGAGCCCCTCTGTTCATAGCAGCACTATTTACAACCGCTGAGACATGGAGATAACCTAAATGTCCATTGAGAGATAAATGGTGAAGAAGATGTGGTGCATATACACAATGAAATACAACTCAGCCAGAAAAAACAATGAAATAATGCCTTAACAACATGGATGGACCTAGAGATTATTATACTAAATGATGTTAAGTTAGAAAGAGAAAGACGAATACCACCTAATACCACTTGTATGTGGATTCTAAAATATGACACAAATGAACTTAACTATAAAACAGCAACAGACTCACAGACCTAGACAACAGATTTGTGATTGCCAAGGGGGAGGGAGCATAGGAGAGGAACAGAATGGGAGTTTGGGTTAGTGGAAACTAACTAGTATATACAGAATAGTATATACAATAGATAAACAACAAACTAGTATATATAGAATAGATAAACAATAAGGTCCTCCTATATAGCACGGGAACTATATTCAATATCCTGTAATAAACCATAATGGAAAAGAACATGAAAAGAATGTATGTATACAATCACTTTGCTGTATAGCAAAAATTAACATAACATTGTAAATTAACTATACTTCAACTAAACAAATTTTAAAAAAAGAATTGGGAAAGGAAAAGAAACAAGAAGACTCAAGCCCCCATCCCATACATTTCATAGGCTATAGAGAGTCAAACTAGTAAAGATACAATTATAATTCAGTATTATAGACCTCATAATGGAGGTCTAATTAACACCTACTGGATACTTGTATCAGGCATTGTTCTAAGTACTCTAAATTATTTATCCCTCCTACCAGCGCTATTAAGTAGGAAGTCTTATCCCAATTTTAGTGGTAAGGATGTTACTTATGAAGCAGCAGAGTTAGAGGTGGACCCGAGCAAGCTGGCCCCATGTGAGTGCTCTTAACCAATATGTTCCGGGGCCTACACACAGGCACTGGGTGCAGTGGAGGCACAGAGGAGGGCCACCTAGCTCTGCACAGAGAGTTATCCCTTACCATATGCAACTTGGGTCTAGGATTTCCGTCATTTTACTTCAAGGGCAAGGCTACTCCCACATGAGATGATCTCTTACGTGTGGAAGCTTATAATAAAGAAAGGGAAAAAAGGGACAGGAGGCACTTCTCACTCCGAAAACCACAGCTGCTTCAGGCTGAGCATCATGGGGTTCACTGTGTGCAGGTGCTCTTCGTTCCACTTCTTGGCATTCCTGTAGACACTGTGCCAGGGCACAGGGGCCCGGATCACTCTCTGAGGAAATGCTCGGGGGATGCTCTGAATGAAGAGTCTTTTCCTCTCCATGGGGTCCATGAGGATGTAATCAACTATAACCAAAAGGGCAAAAACTTGTCATTAATCAGGGGCCTTGAGCACTTTGTGCTCTCAGTTTCAACACTTAGCAGGTCAACAAGGTTCTGTCCATTTACACCTGGAAATGTTCCCTCATTTACAAGGAGTCGGACATGACTGAGAGACTTTCACTTTCACTTTTCACGTTATTCACCATCATCAAACATTTCCCAATGACCTACTGTGTGCACAAGACATGCAGCTAAACATGAAAGGGAGTGAGGACTGATGATATATCAGTAAATGTCTAATAAGGGAGCTGAGACCCATGAGAAACACAAGGCCAGTGATAAAGGCCATAGAGAAACAATGGCACAGGAGAAGTTCCAAAATGGTATGAGTTGAAAGTACAAGCGAGAAGTGCTATGAATGCAGAAGATGGAGTGACCACTGAGGGTTGCAGAGATCAAAATACTTGAGGGAAGAGGTCTTGAGCTACATTTTAAATGTCTATGGGCCCCTGCTACTTATGCTCTTGCCCAGGGGGAGTAGCACCTGCATCACCCGGGAGTTAGTTAGAGGTGAAGAATCATGGGCCCCTCCCAAACTCTACTGAATCAGAATCTGCACTTTAATAAGATCCTTAGGTTGCACAGATGCACACTGAAGTGTGATAAGTCCTGGTATGGACATGAGTGATGGTGGCAGTGTGGGGGAGCAACTGAATGAAAAGGTACACAATGTTTTTGGCATTTTTCTGAGAAAACAGGGAGAAGTACTGACGGTGAAAGGAAAGAAGGTGCCCTCCACATAGGAACCCTGCCGCATTTACGCACAGCCTTACCAATGCTTTTCATGAGGCTGCTGTAATAGTCCGTTTCCTTCTCCTCCACAAGGGCAGCCATCAGGGGTTCCAGGAAGGGACTTGTCAGCAGTGTGTTTGAAATCAGCTTTGAAATCCGAACCATCACTTTGTCCTCCTCAGGGGCAATCATGTCTTTTCGGATTCCACTGGTCAAATAGTAGTAGTATCTCTTCCATAAACAAACCACCAGCAACAAAATGATCATAATCAATTGGCTACCCATGCCCACTTGCCCACACCCATCAGCTACCAAAGTACTCTGTTCATACAGCACTTATCTCCATCCTTCACTCACTTCTTGGTCCATGACATCACACTCACTGTAATAAAATTGTTGGTGAGTATTCCCCATGGCTCTGGAGGAGTCAACCAAAGCCAGGGAGATCTCAGTGCTGTATAAGGAAGGATTTCTCAAATGCCATGCAAACAGGAGCAGTGGAAAGAGGACTATGCCCTAGGGATGGAGATAACATATCTGGTGAGCTTTAAGAAGAGGAATGACAAGCTCCTCAAATGGACTCAATTCACCCTCCTTCACAACAAGTACCCTATAGGAAGAAAGTACTTGATCCTATGGCTTACGGGAAAACCCTGAAGTCTGAGTGAGACTTATGATAGTTATTCTAATTCAACCATGGGACTTTTGAGTTTAGAAAAGCAACACTAACACATGAACTGAACAAACAGGCCCAATGTGACCTGGTGACATTAGGAAGCTTGGTTTATTTAGGGCTTGCCTCTAAGCTGCTAGATGGCTGAATGGCTCTAGAAATGAATAATTTCAGATAAAAGAGAAGCACAAAGTATAGGAAAGGGTTTGAATTGGGCTTTGACCTTCTGTGCCAATTGTCTGTTGTCAGAAAAGGCTGAACTTGCATCTCTCCAACCTTAATAAAGGACAAACTTCCAAAGTTCTCTCATTATAAGAACTGCCTGGGGCGAGGAGAGAGGCTCCTCTTAAAATGCAGATTCACAGGCCCCTCCCTCCTAGGGCATTTAGGATATGTTAACAAGAACCCCAGGCGATTTCTTATTTTCAGGCAAGTTTGAGAAATGATGTTGTTGTTCTGTGCTCTTAAGAGCACAGAATGTTAGTATCAGCCAGACTGGTCTAAATTCTAGTTTTGCCTCTTACTGACTGTATAACTTGGAGCAAGTTGATTAAACAGTTCCCACCCCAATTTCCACAACTGGACAACAGGAAAAATCATAGTCCCCAGGTCCTGAATGGGGTCAAGCATCTAGAGGGTTTAGTATGGAATTTTGCTAATAGCACATTCTCAGTCTTTATTAGTTTTTATTGTTAATCATTTTACACTATAAATTCAAAAGCTCTTTGCTCTAAAGCTTTGCAGTTCTTTCAAGTTAGGGGTTAGAGGCTCAAAAGTCTATCTGGGACCAAGCTGGTAATGTTAATAACTGAAAGTTGGCTGGACATAATAAAATAATAAGGAATTGTGGAGATTGACAAATCAGAGAATGTATTTCTCATCTAAAGGAGGTAGCTATTGTTCAGTTTCAAATATATTAATTGTTTCAAGAGAGGTTAGAAATCTAAGCTTATGTGAGATTTCTTTCATTTCCCAAACACATCTGTAGGCCATATTTAACTTATGGTCGGGCTACTGGATAAAATACAGGATGCACTGGAATATACTAAAAATTATTCATTGTTTATCTGAAATTCAAACTGGGGGCCATGTTTTTTGTTCTGTGTTTCAAAATCTGGCAACCCCAGCCTATGTTCTATGCGGCCATTTTGCAACCTGTGTTCTAAGAGAACCTGAAGGCATCGGTTTCTAAGATTTACTAAAGCAGAAGACTCGCGCGTGCACGCCTTCATTCAGTAGTCTGCATGGGGTCTGGACTTCAGTATCTTTATTTATTTATTTTAAAAAATAATTTAATTGGAGGCTAATTACTTTACAATATTGTGGTGGTTTTTGCCATACATTGACATGAACCAGCCACAGGTATACCTGTGTGCCCTCATCCTGAAACCCCCTCCCCCAAGCCCTGCTCACCCCATCCTTCTGGGTTGTCCCAGAGCACCAGCTTCAGGAGTGCCCTGCTTCATGCATCGAACTTGCACTGGTCATCTATTTTACATATGGTAATATACAGGCTTCAGTGCTATTCTCTCATAGCGTCCCACCTTTGCCTTCTCCCACATAGTCCAAAAGCCTCTTCTATACATCTGTGTCTTTTTTGCTGTTTTTGCCTATAGGGTCATCATTGTCATCTATCTAAACTCCATATATATGTGTTAATATACTGTATTGGTGTTTCTCTTTCTAATTTACTTCATCTTGAATAGCCATAGCAATGCTGAGAAAGAAGAAGGGAAATCAACCTGCCTATCTTTGGACTTCAGTATTTTTAAAACATTCTTCAGGTGACTACTGCTTTTCTCCAGTTTAGAATCACTGAGATGTCAAGAGTAATACCTAGCAAATTGAGAGAAAGGAGGAAATAAGAATGTACCTCCAAGTCTGATTCAGATGGTTTGGTTTCTTTACTTTCTATTTCCCTCTCCTGCTGTAACATCACTTCAATCTGTTCTTCTGGACTCATTGGTCTGCTTTCTGGGAAAGTCAAAGATGTCACA
Organism: Bubalus bubalis; assembly: GCF_019923935.1. Lineage (NCBI taxonomy): Eukaryota > Metazoa > Chordata > Mammalia > Artiodactyla > Bovidae > Bubalus > Bubalus bubalis. The sequence goes on along the minus strand of NC_059180.1, from coordinate 23,297,633 downwards.
ACCTCCTTCTTCATAGGTAAGGAGGTTGAGGCTGACTTCATCCTGAAAAGTAGACACAGCTTAGTGCCTGGTTCCATGAACACTTCATACTTCATAAGTTTGTAAGCACTGGTTTTGCTTAGTTAGCTAATTTATTTTTATTTAGAACCTTAATAAATTGGATTAAGAGTATTGGTGGGAAAAAACATAAGTAACTAGGTATCCAGGAATGCTTTAAGGTCAAGAAGCAGAGTGTGGCTTTCATGAGTTCATAACCTTCTTCAGTTCATTCTAGCATCCTGCAATCCCCTGTGCCCATAGAAACACCTTACCCAGTGAAGTCCTCTTTGTCTTTGGGGGAGAACTTCATTTTCTTCTTGTTAGGCTCTGATGAGATTTTATTTGCTAGAACAGTGGAGAAGAAAGGTATCAGTGATGGGCAATGACCTTGGGCCATCTTCTGCCCACGGGGATGCAAGTCTTAGGGCAGTCCAGGAGAACACTAAGAGGGGTGGACTTAGTGTGGTGGGATGAAGCAGGTGATGCAGACCTTGGACCACACTTGGACCACACTTGGACCTGTGTGACCCTGAAAAAGTGACCATCACTCCAAGCCTCAGCTTCCTCAACTGTGAAATGGGCATGAGCATACCTTCTGTTCTCTCATACACTGGACAAATATCAATAAATCCTCAATTAACCCCCTAATTCTATGTGCCCTATTTTCTAAACATTAGGTGTATTATTGCTAAATATTTTTCTTTAAATAGATTCAGACTTTTAAACTTAAGCTATTTATTTTAAAGGAAATATTATATGAGTATCACAAATAGAAAAACCAGTATCATTTTCAATAAATATAATTATTGCAAATAGAAAAAATGATGTAATTTGCAACAAATAAAGGCATTGCAATAAATATCATTTGTGATAAATATATTTAATAAATACAATACAAAACTCTACTACCAGGACTTCCCTGGTGGCCTAGTGGTTGAGAATCCAACTTCCATGTAAGGAATTTGGGTTCGATCCTTGCTTGGGGAACTAAGATCCCACATGCCGTGGGACAACTAAGCCCATGTGCTGTAACTACTGCTCCTGCCCACTCTAGGGCCTACATGCCACAACTAGAGAGAAGCCCACACCCAGCAACAAAGAGCCTGCAAACAACAACAACAGATCCCTGATGCCACAACTAAGACCTGACACAGCCAAAAATAAATAAATAAATATTTAAAAAATAAAATAAAATGTATATACATACAAAATGTATATATATATATATATATAAAGTATACATATATACATCACTCCACTACTAAACCTTAACTGGATACTTGCTTAAGAGTCTAGTCTAAGAAATTAACATGTCATTTTAGACATGTTGAATACATACTAATAGGAAATTGATATTTTGAAAGAATCAGAGGGTTGAAGACTCTTAATCAAGATGTAGTCTGAGTTCATACTTTGATTTCCTCAATCTACTCCAAATATCAATCCTAAAGGAAATCAACCCTGAATATAAACTGGAAAGACTGATGCTGAAGCAAAGCTCCAATACTCTGGCCACCTGATGTGAAGAACTGACTCACTGGAAAATACCCTGATGCTGGGAAAGATTGAAGGCAAAAGGAGAAGGGGCAGCAGAGGATGCAATAGTTGAAAGGCATCACTGACTCGACAGACATGATTTTAAGTAAACTCTAGGAGACAGTGAAGTCTCCTAGAAGCCTGAAGCCTGGTATGCTACAGTTCAGGGTCGCAAAGAGAAGAACATGACTTAGCAACTGAGCAACAACAACTGCAAATATAACAATAACAGAAAAAATTCTTTAAAATTAAAAAGACAATGCATTGTTCAAAAAGAAGCTCTTCTGTGTGAACTTAAACACAGTGTGAAGTAAAAATCTTAAACTTGGCTTCTGGTACCAAAAGCAGGCAGAAATAATTAGGTGATTGATACCTGGGGGAATAATGAAATCCAAAACACACCATGATTGTGGGAACTGAAGCTAGGTTCACAGTATAAAGCCATGGCTGCCCTACCCATGACAACAGGCTGAAAAGCCAGCAACACTGTCATGCAGATAAAGCACTGGCATTCTCAATTCACACAGTGGCCACAGATAGCAAAGAAAGGCTGGTAGTAACTAGGCCAAGCCTAACATAACCTCATGGACCAGATCTACAACATCCCTAAAACAGCACCTTAGGATGGAAGTTCTAAGCCATCAGTAATAAGATCTGGTACTAATTTGGGGTCCTAAGATGTCAGATGAAGGCATAAGGAAGAAAGGCAAGATTTTAAAAGGTATGTCAAAAGAGTATACTGTTTGAGTACACTTATATGTGTGAACAACCAAAACTAACTTATGGTGACAGAAATCAGAAAGGGGGCAGGATGGTACTAGTGAAAGGAAGGAACTGATGGGAAAGGAGCACAAGAGAACTTCCTCTAGTAATGGAAATGCCCTACATCTTATTTGGGTGGTGGCTATATACAAATATGGTATAAACAATTGACAAAACTCACTGAACTGAACACTAAGATCTGTGCATTTTATTGTGTGTGAATTAAACAACAAATGGGAAATTCATGTAGCAAGAAGGGGAAAAGCTCTCAACATAAGCCTGCAAACTAAAATCCCATAACACATGAGAAAAAACAATTTAAGAAAGATAGCAAATAAACTCAACAACTGAGGGAAATATTTACAAAATGGAAATAATATAGCAACACTAATATTGCTCCAAAATAAATGTTTAAGATCCTCCAAGTGATACTGAAAATGTTATGTCCATGAGAATAGATAAGAAACTGGCCAAGGTGGTGGCACTCATAAGTAAACCAATTAAGGAATATGAAAATGAAAGACAGTGTTATTAAAATAAAAAAACATTTGTTATACTGGATAAACTCAAGACTGAACAGAGTTGAAGAGCAAATTAGTGAGTTGGAAGATACATTTGACGAATTCACCCAGACACAGCACAGAAAGAATAAAGAAAAACATGAAAATGAGTTTGAGACAGCAGGCAGATTGCATATCTCCAACATATCTCTAACAAAAACTACCAATGGATATCCTTAAGCAGACATATGTGTACCCAGTGGGACTAGACAAATTAATACACAAAAAGTACTATGGTACTTCTGGCCACCAAGATGGCCACCAAGGATCCCCACTTTCTGGAATAGTGCCCTTGTATAGTCCTCTTGAGTGTGGGCAGGACTTAGCAACTCGATTCTAACACAGAGAAAATGGCAAAAACCACAGGATGTCACATTCAAAATTAAGCTCCCCAAAGATGGTGGTTTCTATTTTACTGGTTCTCTATCTCATTTCTTCCAAGGGAAACTAGGAGTCATGTTGTGAGTTGCCCTGTGGATAGGCCCATTCGCTAAGAAACCGATGTCTATGGCCAACAGGAAGTAGGGGAGGTGAGTAAGCTTGGAAGAGGATCCTTCCTTGGTTGCCTTTAGATGACTGCGCCCTTGGATACCTTGATTGTACACTTGTGAGAGACTCTGAGCCAGTTAAGCCATGCCCAGATTCTTGACAGAAACTGTAAGATAACAAATGGAACTTGTTTTAAACTATTGAGTTTGGGAATAATTTGTTAGGCAGCAATCAACAAGCTGGATTTAGAAAAGTCAGAGGAACCAGAGATCAAATTGCCAACATCCGTTTAATCATCGAAAAAGCAAGAGAGTTCCAGAAAAACATCTACTTCTGCTTTATTGACTATGCCAAAGCCTTTGACTGTATGCATCACAACAAACTGTGGAAAATTCTTAAAGAAACGGGAATACCAGACCACCTGACCTGTCTCCTGAGAAACCTGTATGTAGGTCAAGAAGCAACAGTTAGAACTGGACATGGAAAAACACACTGGTTCCAAATCGGGAAAGGAGTACATCAAGGTTGTATGTTGTCACCCTGCTTATTTAACTTATATGCAGAATACATCATGCAAAATGTTGGGCTGGATGAAGCACAAGCTGGAATCGAGATTGCCAGGAAAGATATCAATAACCTCAGTTATGCAGATGACACCACCCTTATGGCAGAAAGTGAAGAAGAACTAAAGAGCCTCTTGATGAAAGTAAAAGAGGAGAATAAAAAAGTTGGCTTAAAACCCAACATTCAGAAGACTAACATCATGGCATTCAGTCTCAACACTTCATGGTAAATAGATGGGGAAACAATGGAAACAGCGACAGATTTTATTTTGTTGGGCTCCAAAATCACTGCAGATGGTGACTGCAGCCATGAAATTAAAAGACACTTGGCTCCCTGGAAGAAAAGCTATGAGAAACCTAGATAGCATTATTAAAAAGCAGAGACATTAATTTGCCAACAAAGGTCTGTCTAGTCAAAGCTATGGCTTTCCCAGTAGTCATTTATGGATGTGAGAGCTGGACTATAAAGAAAGCTGAGCGCTGAAGAATTGATGCTTTTGAACTGTGGAGTTGGAGAAGACTCTTGAGAGTCCCTTGGACTGCAAGGAGATCAAGCCAGTCAATCCTAAAGGAGATCAGTCCTGAATATTCATTGGAAGGACTGATGCTGAAGAGGAAACTCCAATACTCTGACCACCTGAAGCAAAGAACTGACTCATCTGAAAAGCCCAATACTGGGAAAGATTGAAGGCAGGAGAAGAAGGGGACAACAGAGGATGAGATGGTTGGAGGTTAGATGGCATCATTGACTCAATGGACATGAGTTTGAGCAAGCTCCGGGAGTTGGTGATGGACAGGGAGGCCTGGTATTCTGCTGTCCATGGGGTTGCAAAGAGTCAGACATGACTGAGCAACTGAACTGAACTGAACTGAACTGAGCAGTCAACAAGAAGCTTGGTGTATGTTAAACATAATGCTAGCCTTTACAATCATTCTCATTTCATAGATGAGGAAACTGAGGCGTCATAAGGTTACCCAAAGTTATCTATAGTAAAGGGGGAGCCAGGACTAGAACCCAGGATTAGAAATCTCCCAAAGCCCCATTCTAAGTGGGTATGACACCCTGCAGGAAATACCCGATGGCAGCCCCTGAATGATCTTTTCCCTAGGGACATTGATGGTGACGGGCTGGTAGACTTTCAGCAGGTCCTTCAGCTTCAGGTCCCGAGCTGTCAAGGAGTAGTTGTTGGCAATGGAATCACTGGGTCCACTGTGGTGGTGCTGCTCTTTGAAGGGTGCAGCCAGGGTCCATGATGTGCGTTGCATCAAGGGGGGATAAAAGCTGTGCAACATGACTGTCTACAAGGGGAGAAATGCAGTATGAGTCATGTGAGGGACATCACACAGGGAGCCTGGGCTCCTCTCGGCCAGGCTCCACTCACATTGAGACTCATGCCATCCCACATGCCTAGCATTTTGCACACTGAGTGCAAATACTTTCGAATGGACACCAATTTTACCTCTCTGACCACCGTGAGCATGCTTTCTGATGGCAAGGATAACAGCTGATATTCAACATGCAGTAAATTTGTGATCAGGTTATTTACATTTATTGTCTTTATTGTTATGTACATGGCTATTAGGTAGAAATAATTGTTCTCATTTTATAGTTGAATATGCAGAAGTTCAGAGAATTTAAATAATGCCGCAGGTAACTGAGAAGGCCAGATTTGTGCCACTACATAGCTCTTTTTCCCATTGCGCTATAGCCTCTTCCAGTGGCAGAAATGACTGAGGCCTCTAATCCTACCTGTCAAGTCTGTTTGACCCCCAACTGTTACCAGCAGAAGAGTAGCAGCCAGGTGAACGTACCTTATAGAGTTCAGATGGTTCTTCATTAGCAGAAGCAGGCAGAGGGGGCAACTCTGGCCGCATCTGCGAGTGGCTCATGTGATATATGGAGTCACTTTTGGGGATCTGTGGGAAACAAATACAAAGCCACTCTTCAGGAATTAGGAAAAATTTCCAAGCCTCTGAGGTACATAATGAGTAAAAAGTTCCTCAGAAAAGGATTTAGGCACAAAGTTCTGCCATAAAGCACCCTTCTTACCACTATCCACTGGTTTCAATTCTTAAGAGTTAATGTTTCTTCTCTAGCATCTCCTCATGGCTACCATTCTATGAGCAAATTCATGTATTTTACCCCTGGGAAGAACCCAAATCTGAGGCCACTCCCAACTTCCCTACCCTGGGTTGTAATTAAAGGGGTTGACTTAAAAAAAAAAATTGACTCTTGGATTTCACATTGGCAAAATTCCAAACAGAAATTTGCTTATGCAATGGTATAAATAACTCTGTGCTTCCTGTGAAAAAGAAAGAATATATTTAGAGGGTGGGTGTTTGAGTCCACCATTCCATTCAGGGAGTGTGTTCTTGGGAGTGAGCCTCAGACAGAGGTGAACCTGTGGCTCCCATGGCCACGCACAGTTCCCAGTGCTTCTTTACCTCAGAGCTGATTTCAGGGTTGAGAGGTGCCCTGTGTTTCTTTCCTACACCCAAGCCCTAGAAGCAAGACAACTACTTCATCTGGGGCTGTGATGGAGGGAAACCTCTGGGCTGGATTTACTGAGAGATGCTGCCATACAGTACTTTAAAGGTAGTTTAAAGAGATCTGCCAGTGCAATTTTGGCTCTGTGGTTTTTCACCTTAGGCAATGACTGTGGACTGAACTCGTGTGTAAGATGAGACTTTATTAGATAGATTTGATTTATTTGGGTCAGCAAATTAAGTCATGCAGGGTAACTGGCAGAAGGTAGACATGTAGGGGGTAAATGAGTCAGATGTTAGTCATCCCCATGCCCCAACTAATTCCTCACTGATGACTCAACCTCATAAAATAATAACATTAACAATAATAACATCTGCCATTATTCCAAATATTCTAAGGTTCATAGGGGATAGGTAGGACATTTTGTTATTGTTGCTGTTGTTCAGTCACTAAGTCACATCTGACTCTGCAACCCCATGGACTATAGCACGCCAAGTCTCCCTGTCCCTCACCATTCCCTGGAGTTCACCCAAGTTCATGTGAATCAGTGATGTTATCCAACCATCTCATTCCTCTGCCATTCTCTTCTCCTTTTGCCTCAATCTTTCCCAGCATCAAGGACTTTTCCAATGAGTCTGCTCTTCACATCAGGTGGCCAAAGTATTGGTGCTTCAGTTTCAGCATTAGTCCTTCCAATGACTATTCAGGGTTGATTTCCTTTAGGATTGACTGGCTTGATGTCCTTGCTGTCCAAGGGACTCTCAAGAGTCTTCTCCAGCACCACAATTCGAAAGCATCAATTCTTCTGAGCTCAGGCTTCTTTACGGTCCAATTCTCACATCAGTCTGTGACTACTAGAAAGATTAGAGCTTTGACTATATGGATCTATGTCAGCAAAGTGATGTCTTTGCTTTTTAATATGCTGTCTAGGTTTGTCAAAGCTTTCCTTCCAAGAAGCAAGCATCTTCTAATTTCATGGCTTCAGAGATCATCAACAGTGATTCTGGAGCCCAAGAAGGAAAAAATTCTGTCACCGCTTTCACTTTTTCCTCTTCTGTTTGCCATGGAGTGATGGGACCATAAGGTAAGGTAAGACATACTAGCCATGAAGAGGTGCTTTTAAATACACACTACTTTGCATCCCAACACATGGGAAATGGCAATTGTTTTGAGAATGTGTTGATTTTAAAATTAAATAAAAACTTGAAAACTCTTTAAAAAATGCATACTGAGCCTGGGAATTTAAAAAAATATAATAGGTTCACTGATCTAATGGCCTAATTCAGTGGTTTCAAAAATTGTGGTGCATCAGACCCATTAACAGAATCAGGCTGCTCAGGCTCCACCTTAAACAAGATGACCTTATTGTTCTGCTTAGAGAACTTGATTTGTTGATTTAAATCACTGTGTCTGTCTCTCTGCTCTTTAAATCACTATGTCTGTCCTTGAAACTTCAGTTTCAAGGATCTAAGAATCAACCAACCACATCCAAGAGCCTGCTCTTTCACTACTGAAGTTAGTATCAAGATCTGCACTTAAGAGGTGAACAAAATGAAAAAATTCAGCATCAACATGAAAGGAATCTGGTCATCCAAGGTAGATTTCAGCAATAGTATTTTTTGGGAAATGAAACCGTTCATGATTTCCTTCAGGAGTTCAGATGTACAACATATACTGATTGATAAGTTAGGGCTGCCTGCATTTTGTGTTGGCAAGCAAGAAGGTTTTATGGTCAGTGGTAATATTTCCCTTGGCCTAGCTTTTAAATCTGTTTCAAATAAAAGTCTTCATTAAAAAACAATAAACAAAAACAGATTTTGGACATCTTAAGTTACAAGAGAGGGAACAAGTAGTTAAGCCAAAAAACCCTGACCTTTTGCAGTTGAGGAGAATATTAACATTATTCAGGAGATGTTTTGGCATTTATGCTTCTGTTTATGGTTACGATAAACCTGATTTCAGCCCTCAGACATGTTGGGAAGTTACTAGCAAAGCAGGCAGAATATAGCCCTAGTGGGCATAACTGACTCTACTCCAATTTCAGTCCATGTCGTACAGTGTCCAGCACCTGTGTCCAGGCCAGAGCATGTGATACAGGTCTGGCCAATCAGAATACTCTCTCCTCCAGACACTATGATTGGTTCAGGGATAGACATGTCACCCAAGGTGGGCTGATCATAGTTGTTCCTGACACTTTTACTAGAGCCATTGGGAAAGAGGTAGTCTAAACAGCCATCTTTGGTTTATGTGAAAAAAATAAAAGCCTTCCTTAGGCTAAAACCATCATAAAGCAGAGCAACAGAATGAGAAGGGCTCTCAGTGACATCATCTGGACCCCAGGAACCCACTTGGACTTCTCAGTTACTTAAGCCCATAGATTCCTTTTTGGATTTGAGTCAGACATATTTATGTCCCTCTATATTGAGAGCTGGTCAGCCAAGAGATACACAAAGAGGCAGCTGAGTCATCATAGAAGGAGAAAAGCCATTCTTGAGAGAATAAAGAAAGTGCTAGTGCTAACTCGCTTTCAGTCATGTCCAACTCTTTTCGACCCCATGGACTGTAGCCTACCAGGCTCCACTGTCCATGGGATTCTCCAGACAATAATACTGGAGTGGAAGCAAAACAACATTTTGCAAGAAAGCAAACTAACATTGAGCATTTTGCAGAACATAATGGAGAGAAGCAGAACCTCTGAAAAACAAATTAAACTTTGAGCTGGTTCACAGACACAGATTAAGACTTATACATATAGAACTGTAAAAACCATGATAGCAGAAAACAGCTCAGTTCATGGAACAGGCTGATGTATATAGGGCACACACAAGATCAGCAGATCTGGAAGTCAATTCATAGAACAAAAAGAGTTTTCTTAAACATACTTGGTTAAGAACTCTCTGTGGCCCCTTCAAGGTGAAAGAGCTGGAGATCTGCAAGACCTACCTGGCTACCCAGAACAGTTTGTTAAAAATATTAATGCTTACGTGTTCTCTCTGGTAAATAGCAAGAGTGTTTTCACTTTGGGAGTAGGCTCAGTAATTATCAACAAATTCACTTTTGCCCCCCTCAACAAATCAACTTTAATTTTACAAAATTTTGATTTAAAATGCTCCTCTGGACACCTCAATATATGGCAACTTAATGGATCTTAGCTTTTCCACCAGGATTCTGGCACTTAGATTGGGTAGAACTGTTCCTTTCAGGTGCCTTGTTTCTAACTGTACATGATGTTTGCAAGTCTTTCATGGAAACAGTTCCCAAATGCTCACTTGAGGACTTGGAACAGCAGAATCACTAGGATCTTAGTTAAAAATACAGATTGCAGGGCTCTACTTCAGACCTTCTGAATCAGAATCTTTGGGAGTGAGGCCAAATCTCCATATTTTCAAGAGACTCCCCAGTATATTCTTACGTACATCCAGTGTTGGGAGCTGTTGGATGGAATATATGGTCTAATGGCCTTGGAAAGGAAGGGAAAGAAAGGTGTCTACTCTTGAAATTTTCTCAACAAAACCTGAGGATGTCCAAAAGCCTAATGCATCACAAAGCATAATTCAAGGACACAACAAAAAATTAAAATACATGCTTGGTCAGGGGCTTCCCAGGCAGCTCAGTGGGTAAAGAACCTGCCTGCAATGCAGGAGATGCAGGAGACATGGGTCCGATCCCTGGGTTGGGGATATCCCAATATCCCCGGAGGAAGGCAAGGCAACCCATTCCAGCATATTCACTTAGAGAATCCCATGGACAGAGGAGCCTGGTAGGGACAGTCCATAGGGTTGAAGAGTCAGACATGACTGAAGGGATGGAGCATGCAGGCATGCACATGCTTGGTCAAGGAGATCTAACACGGCTATTGGTTTGTGATTGAAATGCCTCCTTCCTACCCACTTTCAAATTCCCTACATGCTGAAAATACTACAGGTATAAAGAAAGCTGAGCGCCGAAGAATTGATGCTTTTGAACTGTGGTGTTGCAGAAGACTCTTGAGAGTCCCCTGGATTGCAAGGAGATCCAACCAGTCCATCCTCAAGGAAATCAGTCCTGAGTATTCATTGGAAGGACTGATGTTGAGGCTGAAACTCCAATACTTTGGCCACTTGATGCAAAAAACTGACTCATTTGAAAAGACCCTGATGCTAGGAAAGATTGAAGGCGGGAGAAGAAGGGGACGACAGAGGATGAGGTGGTTAGATGGCATCACCGACGTGATAGACACGAGTATGAGTCAACTCCAGGAGTTGGTGATGGACAGGGAAGCCTGCCGTGCTGCAGTCCATGGAGTTGCAGGGTCGGACACAACTGAGCGACTGAACTGAACTGAATGAAAAAAGAAACACATTTTAAAATTCACGCCTACCTTCTGAGATGAGCAATCCGTGTCATTCATGTTGTCCATTCTAATTGGACCTATTTAAAAAAGGAACAACGAGCTCTCTCAGTTTCTTCCTATTCTATCAGAGGCTCTGAGATTCACACTTCCTCATAGCATAATGGGGATGTCACAGATGATGGAACTTTACAGATGTTCTGAAAGCTCTGTTCACAGGGCTGCCTCTCTGAGGTCATAGACTTCAGCCCACTGAGTAGTTTCTTGGTAGAAGAGAAGAGAAAGGAAAGCTGGAGAATGAAACAGCAGCCTTGGGGTTCTGATGGCTCTGTACTGTGGCTTCCTGCAAAGGCCACACTTACCTTCTGCTGAGTGGCCCTTCTCTTGGAACTTTTCCAGGAACACACTGAGTTCACAGTAGAGGAAAATCTGAAGCGAAGTTACACACTAAACAGAGAAGAGGGAGGAAGCTACTCACCAGACTATCTCTCTGGGGCCTGAATTCTTCTTTTCTCCTCCTCTCAGGTTATTTTAACACTGGAGAAGCTTGTATCCAGGTCCTGGAGCCAGTCACAAGGCTTCAGCGTCTGTTGCTAGGGAAGGAGGGGCCTCTGCTGTGCCCAGATACAAGACTGGGCTTGACTCAGCTCTGTGTCCAGGTCTCTCCCTTTGCTGGAGGCCATCTGGGCAGCAGGAAGTTTTGGTGACAGAAAGGAAGGTGGGAAGGTGTTTAAATAATGATCCAGGTGGTGAGAGGCAATTAGAGGCTGTGCCTTTGGAGGAGTCTAAAAGCACACAGAAAACTGAAAGTTGCTCAGTTGTGTCCGGCTCTTTGCAACCCCGTGGACTATACAGTCCCTGGAATTCTCCAGGCCAGAATACTGGAGTGGGTAGCTGTTCCCTTCTCCAGGGGATCTTCCCAACCCAGGGATCAAACCCAGGTCTCCCACATTGCAGGGACATTCTTTACCAGCTGAGCCACAAGGGAAACCCAATGCACACAGAGTGGAGGTTAAATTCTTGGGTCCTAGACTCATACAGGTCTGGGTTCAGATTCTGCCCTTCCCATTAATTAGCTATGTGGCTTGAATAAACTGCTTGATCTTTCCAAGTGTCTTTTATAATGTAAAATGCCAAAAATGTGACAACCTACCTCATAGGTGGGTTTGAGAGTTTAATGAGATAATGCCTGTAAAGCAATTTGCACATAGTAGAAGGATGACCAACTTGTCCCAGTTTCCTGGGAACTCCCTTAGTCCTGGGAAGACTGGGACAGTTTGGTCACTCAACACAGTAGGCAGTCTGTAAATGTGGCTAAACATCATTCTCATGATAAACACAGAAACACATACATGCTCACACACAAATGATTAACTGCTATGCCATTCAATCCCTGGATTGGGAAGATCCCCTAGAGGAGGGCATGGAAACCCACTTCAGTATTCTTGCCTGGAGAATCCCCATGGACAGAGGAGCCTGGTGGGCTACAGTCCCTGGTTGAAAAGAGTCAAATACAACTGAACAACTAAGCACAGCCCACAGACATTCAAACCACATGTTAAGTGGTCACTTTCAAAATTCTTTTAAAATCAAATTCGATTTACTGAACTCTTTTGGGAGACATGCTTCTATATATGTTTTTTCATTCAATTCCCCCCTAAACTCCATGATGTTAACATTTTATGATTTATGAAACAAACACTGAAAAAGATATATAACTTATCCAAGTTGCCAGGACTCACAAGTAGTGCTGACACAATTTGAACCCTGTCCTTATGACTCCAGAATTCATTGTTCTTTCCATAAAGCGCCTGCCCAGAACACAAACATTTCTAGATCTTACGATGAGCATTATATAGTACCAAGTACTTCTACTTCTCCTTCTTCTTACTTCTTCCTCAAAGTTTGGCTTTCCATACTTAGAAAATAACCTCAAGGTTCCTCATTCCTTACACCTGCATTCTCTACCATAAAGTATACACAGAAGTTTCAAATAGTGTTTAGAATAAATGAGCCAGTGACAGGGTTTGAGACTTTAGACGGAAATGGGGTTATTACTAGGTCTCCTATAATAGGATATGAAACCCCATGTCTCACACACACAAAAAAACCCAGCAGCTGTAATCCAACAAAATAAAGTACTTTAGAAAGGACCTGGTAGGGCACCCATGAACCCCATGACCTTCTGGGTGCGTAGAGAACATGCCTCCTTCTGAAATTTTGTGTGATTTAAAGCTTTAAGTCTATGTGTATACAAAAACATCAAAGTAATAATCATAGCTTTCATTTCTTGATATATATCAGCTGCTGGCACTGTGGTAAGCACTTAAGGAGTATCATGTTTCCAAATCTTCTCAACAATTTGAGAAAAGTGAAAGCGGAAGTGAAGTCGCTCAGTCGTGTCCAACTCTTTGTGACCCCATGAACTATAGCCCTCCAGGCCCCTCCATCCATGGGATTCTCCAGGCGAGAATACTGGAGTGGCTTGCCATTTCCTTCTCCAGGGGATCTTCCGGACCCAGGGATCAAACCTAGGTCTCCCGCATTGCAGGCAGATGCTTTAACCTCTGAGCCACCAGGGCAGACCCCAACAATTTGAGAAGATAAATACAATTATCCCAAGTTTTATAACTGAGGAAACTGAGAAACAGGGAGGTCAAGTAATTTGCCATAGCCACTCAGCTAGGTCAATGGCAAAGTTGGAACTTGATTATGGTATCTGCTCCATGGTTTTAACCAAAAGCCTACATGTAGTCTTCAGAAAGATAGAAAATAAATAAAATATCTGCCAAAGAGAATGAAAATTCCATCACCTCTCCTCTAACCCAGACCACCTCACTAGCACCAGAATTGTTTGCCGACTTAATCTGCTGTTCAATAATTTCCAAGTGAGGATGCAGGCCTCAAATCCCTTAACTTCAAGCATATAGGGTTGCCAGATAAAATACAGGATGCCTATACATACTCATATGAAAAAGTTATCTGTTGCTCACCTGAAATTCAAACTGAACTGGGTGTCCTGTATTTTTATTCGCTAAATCGGCAATATGGGAGAAGAGGTCAGCTCGGTTCTAGGTTATCTTCATCTTTGTTAACAGTTTAGAGTCTCAATCTATTGCCGGAATTTTTCGCATATTTCTAATTCAGGGTCCAGTGCTTCTGGCAGATCTTTACTGAGGCTGAAAATAGTTGCTTAGCCAGGGTAAGTAACTGTGGAAAGGTGTAGAAGAAGCTGCACATGGCTTTATTTTATTGACTCATAACACAGCAAGAGCCAAGTCCTTGTGTTACAAATAGATGCTAAGATTCCCACCATCAGGGAATATATAGTGTTGTACAGGAGTCAGCCAACACACAAGGAAAAGCAAAATCTGTCTGTATGGGCAAAAATGGGAGTGGAAGGAATTAGAAGATTCACAGAGTCACCCCTAGATGGCATCCTTGAACAAAATTTCCAACGGAGGCCTGACAGCTTTCCAAAGCAACACCCACCAGGGAAGGAGGGGTTCAGTTATGTTCTAAAGGAAAAAACCCTCCAAAAAAAAATAATAATAATAAATAAATAACCAACCCTTTCCTGGGTGGGACAACCATCACACCTCAGCTGAACAAAAGGCATGAAACCAGACAGAACTGCCTGAAACGTAAAAATTTAGGGACACATCTGTTGGTCCTCCTATCTTCACCATTAACGTCTCCCTTTCTTGGCTTTTGCAGAGTTAGGAGTTAGAGCAGGATCCTTTAGCTTATTATTATTATATACCCTGAGCTTATTTCTCAATCCACTAGCCTGATTATTTCTAGAAATATTAGTTGGTAGAACTAATACGTCCTTGATGGATGGGCAAAATCAGTGAAAGAAGTAAAAACTGTATCACCTGTTTGAAGTTGCGAATAGAGTAAATCTTAAAAGTTCTCACCACAAGAAAAAAATTCTGTCACTGTATATGGTGACAGATGTTAACTATGCTTATTGTGATGATTATTTTGTAATATAAACAAATATCGAATCATTGTCATACACCTGAAACTAATACTTATATGTCATATGTTATAGGCTAACTATACTGCAATTAAAAAAAGAAAAAAGAAAAAAAAAGAAACCAAATAACCTTGAAAAAACAGGTTAAAAAAAGCACGATACATTAAATATTTCTGGGCTCCTCCCATGTTCCTGATAGGTGCTAAGTTCTTTACAGCCATTATTTCACCAGTCCTCACTACAACCCTGTGATTGCTTTTCTCTTTCTTAAAGAGCTATTTTCCAGGTGGCTATTGACCCAAGTCACAGATGAAAGTAGATCAATACATGTCCCCGGATGGACGGAACCTGAGAACTGTGCAGTAGCAGACCAATTTCTCAAGTCTATGCTTCTCTCCATTTTAAAGATGAAGTGGTCTCAGAGAGGTAACTCTTCCATGGTCACATAGTAAGAGTCTGACTTGGGACCAGAGTCTAGCATTGTTGTGCCCCGGTTCACTGTCTTCACCAGTATGTTCTATGGCAGTTGTTCTCAACCTAGACAACTGTGCAGGGAACATTTGCTGATGTTTGGTGACATTTTTGGTTGTTTGCAGGGAAGGAAAGCACTAGTGGCTGGAAGTCAGGTATGCTGCTAAACATCCTACAATGCATAGGACAGTCCCCTCAACAGAGAACTTTTCTGCCCAAAATGTCAACAGCGCTGTCCCTTGAAAAACACTGCTGTAGGGCTGGATTTCAGGTCAGGGAACATGAGTTCTGGCTCTGGATTAGACGTTTTCATGTATAAAATGGAGATACTAATCTAACAGTTTTTAAGGATCTCATTGGCTCATGATGTTTGCATTTGAGAAGTAATGGTGAAAACCGTCCAGTCAAGAACCGTCTCATCACTTGTCTGTCCTGATCTCCAGAGATGCTTCCAGAAGAGGTAGCTCAGGGTATTTAGGCAGAAGCCCTAAGACCCTGTGAAAACCCATTCATACCTGCCAGTTCACCTGTCTCAGAGATGGCCGGGGCACCCTCACTACAAGCCAAGAGTGTAGGAACGGCAGCTCTCACTGAGCCTTCGTTTCCTCACATGCTCCTCGCTCGGGTTTCTCCCGGAAGCTCCAAAATACAGAAGGAGGCAGCCCTGCGAGAGCGGCAGGAGGCTGCAGCCGAGAGAAGGGGAGGGGCGGGGAAAGGAAGGGGAAGAGCGGGGCGGGGCCACGCGGCGGAGGGGCGTGGCTGGCTGGGGCGCAGGCCAGGGCGGAGGCTTACGCGGCGACCCCGCGGCTCGGTCAGCTCTCCTTTGCTCCTGCACCGCGGCCCCGGGGACCAGGTGAGAACTTGGGCGTGGGGGACCGAGGGCCCCGGCTGGCTAGACCCCTGGGACGGGCTGGACAAATGGAGGAGCGCGGGGGCGGTGGGTTGAAAAGGGAGTCGGTGACATACACACACATACGGAGTCCTATCCTTCCCGGCCGCTGCTAGACACACACCCACACACCCACACACACACACCCACACACACACACACACACTCCCCCCCCCCCCCCCCCCCTTACTAAGGGAGGTCTCATCCCTCCCCTGCCCCTGCGACACACACACACTCCTACACCTGCTACTGCTTTTGGTAAAGGGTTGCCACCCCTATCCCACCCTGAAGGCCCTTCCCTTTCTTGGGAAACCCTGTTGGGAAGTCTCCACACCTCCTCTTCAGGAATCAAAACGGATGCCCTCATCCCTACGGGGTCCCCCTGCCCCGTCACTGCAGGGTGTACCAAAGGTGGATTTTCCTCCCCAAATTAATGACGGGGTACTCGGTGCCACTTCTCTCCATCCCGGCTGGAACGTTCAGGGTTTCCGTTTGTCCCCGGAGGGGCGGGCGAGGAAGAGAGCGGGGCTTTTAGCTGGTGGGCCGTGGAAGGGAAAAGGGCGGGTTGGCTTGTGTTTTCCTGGCTCAGCCCGGAAGGCCGGGAGAAGGCAGAAGGCGGGAACTGTGCGCTGCGTCGGATTAAGGGGTTGCCCCCTTCCCTCCTCCTGAGACCTGTCTTTGCTTGAGGAGGCCCCTCCGAGGAGTGAGTGACTAGGGGGGCTAGGGATTGGTGGCCAGCTGTGGCCGATGGCTTTCTACCCACGCTATCCACATTGAACTTCCCAAACCGGTCCGGATGGCCCCTAGGTTTCCAAGGCCCTGGGAACCAGTGATGGGAGCTGGGCTTGTTCCTGCCCGGTGCAGATTTGAGATTAGGGGAGTTGAGTGCTGGGAACATGGCCAATTCTAATCTGTGCCAGCTGCAGCTTCAGAGACAGAATATAGGGATGAAGGGTCTAGTCCTGTCTAGTCCAGGGGATTCCTGTTTCACAAAAGGGATTGTAGCAGACAATCTCTAGCTGGGTGATTAAAAATGTGCTTAAATTTGCTACTAGACTCTAATGGAGAAGGAAATGGCAACCCACTCCAGTCTTCTTGCCTGGAGAATCCCATGGACAGAGGAGCCTGGTGGGCTGCAGTCCATGGGGTCGCAAAGAATCGGACACGACTTAGCGACTAAACAATAACAATAGACCTGATAGATATTAGGAGATGCGTCATCCCTGGTGGCTCAGTGGCGAAAAATCTGCCTGCAATGTGGGAGATGTGGGTTCCCTCCCTAGGTTAGGAAGATCCCCTGGAGAAGAACTCCAGTATCCTATGGACAGAGAAGCCTGGCAGGGACCCCAAGTCCATGGGGTCCCAAGATTCCACATGCCACATGACTTAGCGATTACGCCACCATCATCACTTCCCATCTCACATAATTACCATGTGGGATGTTGAGTATGGTACATAAATATGAACATCTCTCAGTTAATTTTGTCCACTGTGATAGAATCTTTTAGCATTTGTGCTATAGGTCAGGAGATAAGTTGTGAGGAATAATGGAAAAGATATCTCTGTGTCCAGCCCAGCCTTACAGTGATGTTCTGGAAAATATAAAATAACAATGTGTTTGTTTATATAAAAATTAAAAAGGATTTAAAAGATAGATATATAATTTAACAAACAGCTTTTATTATTGGGAAGGTCCTGGAAATTCCAGGCCATTGAGTCACAGAGTATAATTGTGGCAAAGTTTGTCCCTCTCTTGTTATGGAAATGAGACTTACAAGTAAATAGAGAGTAATTTGTGGCACAATGTAATTGGGAGCCAACCTATTTAGTGTGGGTAGTAAATAAAGAAATTGGCCACTGTCATATGTTTGAGAAGGCTTTCTGGCAAAAAAAAAAAGGCAGTGGGACTAGAAATAGTGTCCTCAGCCTTACTTTCTTCCATATTCTTTTCAGCATTTTATCAGGCTAAAAAAATAAACCTAAGCTCTCAGAGATAATACCATTAACATTTTGTTATATGTGCATCTAGATCTTTTATTTTACTGTGGATATACGTATTTTATATTATGGATATATACATAAAATATGTAACAATCGGTATTTTATTATTTTTTCACATCATAGACATATTTTCATTAAATATCAACATCATCTTAATGGCTATACAGTACTCCATTGTATGAATTTATCATTATTTAGCCTGGAAACTCCCATGAACAGAGGAGCCTGGTAGGCTGCAGTCCATGGGGTCGCTAAGGGTCGGACACGACTGAGTGACTTCACTTTCACTTTTCACTTTCATGCATTGGAGAAAGAAATGGCAACCCACTCCAGTGTTCTTGCCTGGAGAATCCCAGGGACGGGGGAGCCTGGTAGGCTGCAGTCCATGGGGTCGCTAAGGGTCGGACACGACTGAGTGACTTCACTTTCACTTTTCACTTTCATGCATTGGAGAAGGAAATGGCAACCCACTCCAGTGTTCTTGCCTGGAGAATCCCAGGGACGGGGGAGCCTGGTGGGCTGCCGTCTATGGGGTCGCCCAGAGTCGGACACGACTGAAGCGACTTAGCAGCAGCAGCAGCAACCTAGTTCTTATCAGTAGACAACTTCTTCCTGTTGTTTTACTATTAAGTATGTATTATAAACAGAGATAATCGCACATCCTTTTGGCATGTTTTGATATGACTGATTGTTTCCTTCAGGTCCCTGGAAAATAAATTTTTGGGTCAAGGTTTGTACAATTTGATATTTTGATGGATATTGCCCGGTTACCCTTCATCTTTATGCCCATCATCAGTGTGTGAGGACAGTAGAAGCCCTCGTTGGGTCAATTGAGTGAAGACCGCTAATGGTTTAAGATACTTTTCATTTCCTCCAGTGACAACAAGAGACAAGGTGACATGAGAGATTTGACTGTGCCCTGCATTGAAGAGCTTCCTGGTAGAATTAATCCTTAAAGAGACTGAAGTGGGTTTCAGGATGGCGAAAGAGGAGCCCCCGAGTACTTCAAAGGACTTGCAGGAGCTGCAGAGGAAGCTGTCTTTGCTGATAGCATCTGTCCAGAGTAACTCAAAGGTCAGTTTCTAAATCAGAGCACATAATGGAAAATTCCAAAATAACACTAGCTTAACACCATAGAAAATTATTTCTCTCTTAAGTAGGAGAAATTTGGAGATAGGTCAGAATCTTTCTAACTCACCACCATGTCATGTTTAAGTTGTGACTTTCAAACTCACTGACCAAGATGACTGCTAGAGTATCAGCCATTGAATCCACATTCGAGGCAGTAAGATGTTGTGGGGAGAAAAAGACTTGCAAGCCACCTCCAATTTAAGGAGACTTCCTAAAAGTCACACGTACACAAAACTTCCAGTTGCATCTCACAGACCAGAATTTAGTTTTCTGAAAATCCTTTGTAGCAAGTGTAATTCTTTAGTTGGAGAGCGTCTATGGGGTTGCACAGAGTCAGACACAACTAAAGCGACTTAGCAGCAGCAGAGGCAACTCTCAGTCTGTGCCACAGACACCATCCTTTTGTTTTGTTATAATTTTGACCTGTTACCCTAAAAATGAGAGACTACTAGAGTCCAGTGTTTCACTAGAAGCCCAGTGTCCAATGTAAATATGACATAGAATGTCATATGTAACTTAAAATTATCTAGTAGCCACATTTTAAAAGTAAAAAAAATCAGGTGAAATTAATTTTAATAGTTATTTTACTAAACCTGATATATCTAAAATATATCATTTTAACATGTAATCATTATAAAAATATTAATGGTAAAAGTTATTGAGATGTTTTGTATTCTTTTTATACTAAGTCTTTGAAATTAGTGTGTACTTTACACTTAAAGCACATTTCCGTTTGAACTAGCCGCTCAACAAGTGCTCAGTAGCCATTCAGTGGCAGTGAGACTTGAGACAGTATATTTTGGTTTCTTGAACTTTTATATCTATTGTTTTCTTCCATATGTCTTTCAGTATTTTTTCAGGGGGAAAAAAAAAACAGCTCTCAGAGATAATATTATTAACATTTTGTTGAATGTCCTTCTAGACTTTTTTCTATGCAATATACCCATAAAATATATATATGTAACAAAGTGAGCTGGTTGATGATCTGATTTTTGTATTCGAAACCACAATTCCATTAGGATCTCTTTGAGGACCCACGCCTTTGTAGTCTAGAGCAGTATACTCTATAGGGATCTTTTCTGAACTCATTCCAAAATGCCTCTGGCACTCTGTGCATTTAGCAAGCTATTTTTAGATGAGACAAGTAACTTTCTAGTCAGCAGGCTGAGATTCTTATTACTAATGTTAGTGAGAAATGTGCTCATATTCATATACATTTTCAGTTGATTCTCTTTATCTGTGTTGGTTTTGTTGACTCACCTCAGGCACTGCACCATTCCAGTTGCATCTCACAGACTGGTTGAACCATTGCTCAAATGGGAAATAGGTTCTGGCAAACTTCTGGTGCCAACATTTTCATCAGCCAATAAAACCATAGCCTGTTTTGTGTGTCTTTGTTTAAAGGTACCTTTATCCTATACATACTGTTGATTTATTAAGATTGAACTCCAGGCCAACAGCCTATACTATGTAGGCAACTGTATCTCTTGCCTGAATGAAGTTTGTCTGGTATTTGCATTTTCTCTATAAGGCACATCACAGCCTTCTTATTCCTAGGAATACAAGCCAGTACTGCTATACATTTTAAATGGGAAAATCACCACCACCAACAAAAGAAACCTGTAAAAATGCAGAAAGAGGTGGCAGTAAATATACCGTGAAAAGGACAGTTGTATAAAAAGCTGAACCAAGACGACAGTGTTAACCTAGTTTGACCTCAGATGGGAGCATATGCCTCAGGTGGTTCATGTTTTCCACTGCTGTATGCACGCCCATGAAAGCACCTTAAAGTGTTGATTTTGGGGTTACAAATGAATTTTAGTGAGTAGGCAAGTTCACAGATAAGGATTCTGCAAATAGTAGGAATTGACTGTACATTAATTAACCGTGGTTGAGCACTTGCTATATGCCAGGCACTGTGCTAGGCACTTGGCATGTCTTAACTTATTTAATATTCACATCTACCTTCTAAGGTAGGCATTTCAAAGCATATGAACTCTGACTTCTTGACATTTCTTCATTTTTTCACCTTAGATCCTCAGCCATGGTCAGTGGAGTGGGTTTGGACTAGATAACTTCCAGGGCAGTCGACTCCCAGAATGAGGGATGGGTCATCAGTTGGCTCAGCCTTGATGTTCTTCAGATAGTCCTGAGGTAGAGTAGTTTCTTTTAAATGTTTAAATTATATTAATTGAGTTAATTAGTATTAATTGTGTTTATTAAATAAAGTAATATTGCCAGACAAAGGAAGGGAAATCACCTGTAAACCCATCACTGATAAATCCAGTGGTGGTATTATCATTGTTGTTTTTGTTATTATTAGGCCTCTTCAGTATGTAATTTTTAGATACAGTGTTTTTAATTATGGCAGATGTAGTTCTATATATTTGTTTGATATTGTATACTGGTGTTTTTCCAGATTGAAGCATAGGTCTTCCTACCAATTGCTTTTTTTGGTAGTAGAAACTTCCTTCAGATTGATATACCATAACTTACATAGTCATCCCCTTGCTTCAATGATATTTAGGTGATTTCTTTGTCCTAAGTAATTTATATCCTTAGAGTTCATAAGCCCTTTGAGTTCCAGATAAGAATAGATGGTTTCCAGATTGAGTGTTTGTGAAACAACTCCATCATCTCTTTTAGGAAACCTCTCGAACATAGTCTTAATGTCTTACTTTTATGCTGACAGAGTCAGAAACCTGCCCAAAATAGCTTAAACAAACAAACAGTGGAACCTGCCAGAACTTTGGTGAAATGTAAGACTGTCGCAGAAGCCAAAGGCAAGAAATAGCAGGGGGGAGCCTCAGGAGGGGTTAAAATGGTCAGGCAGGCACTGGGGTCAGAGGTAACTCTCAATACCCTTTCTTGAACCGTGTTGCTCCTCATTATAACTTTTCCTTGTGTATCAGCTTCATTTTCCTCTCTCTGCAGCCTGGCTTCCTTTGCTGTTCTCTTCCCTTGGGCAGACACACTTGCCCAAGATGGTACCTTTAACTGCCCATGTTTCCTCCAGTTCCCAGTTGAAGCCCTCTGTGGGACTTCATCTTGAGAGTGCTTGATTCCTAGGAGCAAGAATCTGCTTGACCAAGTCACCTATAACCAGGGAGATGGCAGCTGGGCTGGGACTTTTCATTTCATGGGTATAAACATGGCTTCAGGGGTATACCTCTGCTGTGGGAGGGGGCAGTTTTCAGAGAGGAGGGAAGAGAGAGCGAGAATGGGCTGGGCAGATACTGCTCCCCCACCCTGCCCTGTCAGTGATATCTCCATGTGGATTACCTGTGACAAAATAGTTTTGCTCTCATGCTGGCCCTTTCCTTCCACAAAGGATGTTTTTGAATGACCTCCTTTGCACCTGGGTCCCAATCCTGAATTATAGGACCATAATCTAGAAGAAACTATCGCATAGAACCTTGGATTTGTCATTACCAGTGATTTTAAATGATCCTGATCCCTCTGCCCTCCAGAGCCCTTCTGGTAGCAAAGGACAGTAGATACTGATTATTTTTTTTCATTCTCAGACCAGGGAATTAGCCTGTCTTCTAAATAGTTCCAGATGGAGGCTTTATGTCCTTAAACACTGGCCACGTTGTCCCTACTTTGGAACCTCCCATACTCATGTGTGCATTTTAAAATAAGTCATCTTTGTCCGACCTTGGGCTAGTTGCTCGGGCTCACTGACTCTACGTCTCATCTTCTCTAAAATGAGCAATGCCAGGCTCATAGATTTGTTGTGAGGATGATCTCAGATGCTATTTGAGGAGGCCTTAGCACAGAGTCTGGCACTTAATGGTGCCAGTCTGTTCCAACTTTGCATTCCTGGGTTATTCAGCACTGCACTATGCCTGTAAAATCTTGATTAGAATACCTGGATCTATCTCAGGGTAGGGATGGAAAATGTTCCTGAGTGATAAGCTCTCCCACTTTCTGTCCTTCCATTGTGTCACCCTCTGTTGCCTGGGAGAATGAAGAGTTAATTGCTATATTCTAATTCCCAAATTTAAGTAATGTTAAATTTCCCCTTGTTATCTATCTTGTAGCATTGTAGACAGAAATAGGAAGTTTATTCAAAGTCCTTAAAATAGTACTTGGCACTTGAGTATTTAATGAATATTCTCTATTATTATTAGGCATAACTGAATCATATCTTCCCCTTCTGAGACAGACTGTCAGAGCAGGGCCATCCTCCTTAAGGGAAGACAATTGCTGGGCTTAATTGTGTGCATCTCAAATTGGTCTCTCTGCATATCTGAATGACTATATTTTTGGGTTGTAGGCCCCAGATTTAGAAGAGGTTAAGAAAAAATTAGATTTCTTTAAGGAATGTAAGTAGTCCCTTCCTGCATTTCCCCTCTTGGATCCCCATGCCAGATGGTCCTGTTGATTTTTCATTTTTCATTCCTCTTTCATATAGCATCTCCTCCTCCTCTGCCATCAACCTAGTTTTGGCCATCATTATCTCTTGCTAGTTTCCCTGCAAATCTTCCTTGTTGCCTCTTCCGCAGGACTGCCAGGTTCTTCTTTTTTAAAAATTATTCCTTTGAATCTAAAAAAATGGTACATATGAACTTGTTTGCAGGGCAGGGATGGAGATGCAGACATAGAGAATGGACATGGACATGGGGGAAGGGGAGAGTGGGACAAACAGAGAGAGTAGCACTGACATGTATGTGCTCAGTCAGTTCAGTCGCTCAGTCGTGTCTGACTCTTTGTGACCCCATGGTCTGCGGCACGCCAGTCTTCCCTGTCCATCACCAACTCCTGGAGCCTACTCAAACTTGCGTCCATTGCATCGGTGATGCCATCCAACCATCTCATCCTCTGTCATCCCCTTCTCCTCCCGCCCTCAATCTTTCCCAGCATCAGGGTCTTTTTCAGTGAGTCAGTTCTTCACATCAGGTGGCCAAAGTATTGGAGTTTCAGCTTCAACATCAGTCCTTCCAGTGAATATTCAGGACTCATTTCCTTTAGGATAGACTGGTTGGATCTATATGCTACAACGTGTAAAATCATGTTGGATATATGTGCTACCATGTGTAAAATAGCTAGTGGGAAACTGCTCTGTAGCACAGGAAGCTCAGCTCAGTGCTCTGTGATGACTGGAGGAGTGGGATGGAAGAGTGGGAAGGAGGCTCAAAAGGGACCGGATGACTGTATACTTACAGCTGATTCATGTTGTTGTACAGTGGAAACTAGCACAACATTGTAAAGCAATTATATGCTAATAAAAGATATTAAAATGTTTACATTAGTTAAAAAAATTATCCCTTTGGTTGTATGACAGTCTTGCCCAAAAGCCAGCAGTTTGCTGCTTATTTTTTTCTAGATAAAGTTTGGGTGAGCACTTTCCAATATAAATAGGATGTGAGCCACATATATAGTTTAAAATTTTCAAGTAGTCATATTAAAAAACATAAAAAGAACTGTGTAAAATTAATTTTTACTAATATATTTTATATAACCCAATATATACACAATATAATTTCAACATATAATCAATATTAAAAAATCATTGGTGAGATATCTTACTTTTTAAACAAATTTTATTTATTTTTTAATTGGTGGAAAACTGCCTTACAAGTTTGTGTTTCTGCCATACAACAATGCAAATCAGTCATGATTTTATATATATATGTGTATATAGATATATGTATACCTTCCCTCCTGAGCCTCCCTCACCTCCCCTCATCTCACCCTTCTAGGTCATGAAGCATTTTTTTAAATACACTCAGTGCACCTCTCAATTCACATGCTAATTTTCCATTGGAAATACTTGGTTTCTATTCAAATTTCATAAAATGTATAATTGAAAAACTATTTGAAACATACCCAATTTATTTGAAATATAATTAACTGTTTTCAATGACTGAATCAAGTAGCAATTTTTAAATTTAGATTAAAAATCTAGTTTATTGGTCACACTAGCCATCTATCAGGTGCTCAGGGCCACATGTGGCTGCTGTACTGGACAGTCTGGGTATGAAGTCCTAAGCCTGGAATTCTGGTGTTGCAGCCTCATCTGCTCCTCCCCACTGTGATTGCTGGGTCTCTTGTTTATGAGGATCAGAGAGAACAGTTTATTCTGCCAGATGATATCTAGGGGTTTACTCAGGGTGTCTGTGGATTAGAGCTGGAAAGCAACCAAGATCTGGGGCAGCTCGAAGGACTGGCCCCACTCCCACGACCCCTCTGCCTCTGTTCACCTCTAACAGCCCTAACCAGAAGATCTCGCTGGGTTCTGATGCTGGAGTATACACACTGGGTATTTCTAGCTCAGCAGTGATTCCTGGCACAGTCAGCCTCTGACAAGAGAAGCTGAATAGCAAAGTCTTCGATAGCTGTTGTCAGAAAGGAGTAGCTGGAGGCGGTGTAGCCAGCGTACATTATGCCATTTTGTGGCCGGGCAGGAAGTAAAGTTTGTCAATCCTGAAGCCCCAAAACCGACAGCTGTGGCTTCTTGAAACAGCCTTTTCTAGTTAAACGGAGTGAGTCCTGTGCTTTTTCGTCATCAACTTGAACTACAGAACCCTCATGCCTTCCAGCTTGCCTCCAGCTTCCTGCATTTGAATGACTTGGGTGAACAAGTTGTTTAGGAGCATGTGTTTTGATTAGTGGCACCCATGATCACTGTAGCTTAAATTATATCTTCAATTTACCTGCCGGCCTACACGGCCCAAAGGAAGGACCACGTTTGATGAGGAAGAGTTCCAGAATGATGGAGGCTTTCAAGGCAATGGGAACTAGCATGCCAGCACTGAGGAGAGAGAGGGCATGGAGCCTAAGAAGATGAGGGAAGCCTTTCCTTGTGAGGGTGCTAGAAGGAAAGAGCAGATTAGCTGAGATGGCATGGTCAGGCTGTCTCGCCCGTGTCCTCTCGCTCTTGCCCCATGTTTTGTAAATGATGATTATGTAACAGCTGAGATCACTTATAGCACTGCACATGTGCCTCACGAGGTACTTGCTTGGCCATGGGCTACTTTTGTTCTCTAATTATATTTAAGCTCCACCTGGCAAGCCCTTGAGGCTGTGCTGTGTTGTGTTGTATGTTATGATGTGTTGTGGTTATGTTATGCTATATCTGCTACAATGGCTCCTGTGCCAGCCTGGAGAGAGAAACGTGTCTGCAGTTCCTACGGCTCTTCAAGTCTTCTCCCAGCTTCCCCGCTGTCTCCTTGCCTACCATGGGTTCAGCGAACAGTAAGATACAGCGAGACAGATACCGAGGGCCTGCTTTGTATTAAAGCGGCCCTCCCGCACTGAGCCAGCTCCAGAAACCGTTTTGTCTAGTGGAGGAAGATAACCTACCTATTAACACAGCATAAGCTTTCAAAAGTCATCAGGCTGTGGCCTGACTGCTATCAAGTTGATGACATAACATTTTCTCCTAATGAAGTGGCAGCCATTGCAAACATGTGACATCCAGAGTGAAAGATTTAGCTTTGAATGCCTAGATTTTGCCACTTGGAAGCCATGTGACTCTAGGTGAGTCATTTCATCCCCACTGTTTCTCAAACTTAAATGTGTGTACAGATCACCTGGTGCTCTTGTTAAAAAACAGAATCTGATTTGTCACATCTGGATCGGGTCCCAAGATGCTGCATTTCTAACAAGCTTCCAGGAACTTCCCTGTCAGTCCAGTGGTTAAGACTTCACCTTCCAGTGCAGGTGTGGGTTTGATCCCCGGGTGGGGGGCTAAGATCCCACATGCCTCCTGGCCAAACTAAATAAATAAAACAGAAGCAATATTGTAACAAATTCATTAAAGAACCCCCCCCCCCAAAAAAAAGAACCCAAGAAACAAGCTCCCAGGTGATGCCAAGTAGCCAGGACTTAACCTCCCTCAGTAGCCTCAGCTGTGAGGTAAGCAGCCATTTGTACATATGTTGAAGGTGAAGTGTTAGTCACTCAGTCGTCCAACTCTTTGCAACCCCATGGACTGTAGCCCTCCAGGTTCCTCTATCCATGGCATTCACCAGGCAAGAATACTGGAGTGGGTTGCCATTCCCTTCTCCAGGGAATCTCCTCAACCCAGGGATCGAACCCCCATCTCCCTGCATCATGGGCAGGTTCTTTACCATCTGAGCCGCCACATCAGAGCATATGCTGAGCATGTCTTCTGAGAGGGTGTGTGTGAGGCAGTAGAGCAGTAGTGCCTGGGTCTTTCCTTCTTTCACAAGACTTGAGGTTGGGTGGGCCCTCAAACTTGCCCTTGTCCACAGCTGCCTTAAGTTGTTGCTGGGGCAGCTCATATCTTGGAAGGATTATTATCGTTGACTTCTTACCAGCGGGCCTTCCAACCTTATGACCTTGGCTCATATTTCTGCAGCTCGGGCAAATTCATCAACCTGGCATTCAGACATGGCTTTCACAACCCGCTCTTCTGCTTTGTCCACAGGTGGTTTCCTTTATGAAGTCTCCAGTGGGTCAGTACCTGGACCAGCATCCTTTCCTGACCCTCACCTTGGTGGTATTTGTTGCTGTGTCAGCCATTCCTGTCGGCTTCTTCCTGCTCCTCGTGGTGCTTACCTCCCTGGCTGCTTTTGTGGGAGTCATATTACTGGAAGGTATCCTGCTCAGTTACTCAGCCTCTTGGAAAATGACTCAGGGCACCTGCCACTGCTGTCAAATGTTGCTGTTCTTGTCAAAATCACATCAACCAAGGCAGCTTGTCAGAGTAGTTAAAACATGGACTCTGGAGCCTGTTAGAATCCCACCTCCCCCAGCGTGATTTTGGACACGTTGTTTACTCTCTCTGAGCCTCAAATTCCTCATATGTAAGATAGGGATGTAATAATACTATCTCAGAGAATTGTGAGGATTGAAACCTACAGTTCTGTAAAGTACTTAGCACGGTCCTTGACACAGAGTAGCTTCTCCATGAATGCTAACTGTTGTCACTAAACAGAGAAGCCATTCACTCAACAGTTACTGAGCATCTGTTGCATGCCAGGTGCCTTGCATGGGGACCTTGCAAGGGGTCCCCTTCACCTTTCCTCCTGAAGTCCCACTGCCTGTTGTCAGCTTCTCCCTGAGTTGCTAAGTTAAAATTACTGAGAAAGTAAATCTGATTGGCTCAGTTTGCCTTTTCAAACCAGATCACAATCCACAAAGAGATGTTTGCCATTTCTTTGTGGTGGTTAGCCATCCTTTGAAAAATACTGATCTAGGATTTTGTGAATCTTTATGAAAAGGCAGCACATCTGTTTACTTTCTCTACTTTCCTTCCTTTCCATGGTCCATCCCTGAAACTGTCACTGTGGAGTACCAGGTGGGCAATTTGAGCACTTGTTAGGCAAGGGGAAGGAGATCTGCCATGCAACATTTGCCATGTTATTAATTCTACATTGGAAGGGGAAATTTGGCTATGAGGGAGGCAAGAGGAAGTGTGCTGAAAGAGAGAAAATACCACAGACTGTCACGTGTGTGATGGTTATTTAATTGTCATGCCATCACTTAGAGGAAGTTATTATATTCCTTTTACAGATGAGTGAAACTAGAACTCTAAGGAAGCCCAGGAAGTCACACTATAAATCCTTAACTAGGCTCAAACTCAATCATGTCAACTATAAAAAGCCGTGCTCTTTCTGTAGTACCTTTTACTATTTTCCCCCATATATCCTGTATTATAAAAATGTATTTGCTCTGCACTTAGATGCTAACTCATTAATATTCCCATTAAAATAATGATAGGTAAAATGATCATTCAGACCTTACGGTTACTGCATAATGGTTGCCAGGTGGGGTTGTAAAAGATGTAATCAAAAGTTATGTTTAGATTTTACTTTATTTAGCCTGCATAGCCTTTATTTCTATAGGTTGCAGGTAAGTGCGAATTATAGTATTTGTTAGGCACTTTGAAACATTGGACATAATTTACCACCCTTATTACTGCCTTGGCTAACTCCTTCTAGAGGATTCCATTGGGAGTCCATCCCTGAAGTTGAGGGTGAAGTGAAAGTGAAGTCGCTCAGTAGTGTCCAACTCTTTGCGACCCCATGGACGGTAACCTACCAGGCTGTGCGGTCCATGGGATTTTCCAGGCAAGAATACTGGAGTGGGCTGCCATTTCCTTCTCCAGGGGATCTTCCCAACCCAGGGATTGAACCCGGGTCTCCTGCATTGCAGACAGACACTTTACTGTCTGAGCCACTTGAGGGTGAGGGGGTTTCAAATTCAAATACCCATGGGCAAGGCAGATAGCAGAAGTGAGCAAAGCAGTCCAAGAATGATACAGTTGGGTACAGTGGGGCCTGGAGGAAACTGGAAGGCCAGTCAGTTGGTGCCATGCAACAATGCTTATGTGGGTATTGAGATTGCCTCCTTTTTTAAGCAATGCCAGAGGTCTGGATTTTTATGGGAAATCTCCTCACTTCAGTTCAGTTCAGTTCAGTCACTCAGTTGTGTCCAGCTCTTTGCGACCCCATGAACTGCAGCATGCCAGGTCTCCCTGTCCATTACCAACTCCCGGAGTCTACCCAAACTCATGTCCATTGAGTCAGTGATGCCATCCAACCATCTCATCCTCTGTTGTCCCCTTCTCCTCCTGCCCTCAATCTTTCCCAGCATGAGGGTCTTTTCCAATGAGTCAGCTCTTCGCATTGGTGGCCAAAGTATTGGAGTTTCAGCTTCAACATCAGTCCTTCCAATGAACACCCCAGACTGATCTCCTTTAGAATGGACTGGTTGGATCTCCTTGCAGTCCAAGGGACTCTCAAGAGTCTTTTCCAACACCACAGTCCAAAAGCATCAATTCTTCTGTGCTCAGCTTTCTTTATAGCCCAACTCTCTCATCCATACATGACCACGGGGAAAACCATAGCCTTGTCTAGATGGACCTTTCTGGATTAACTGTTGTTTTAAACCCATTGGTACGGGGTTTGGCATCTTCAGTCTGTTTTAGATGGATGATTCTTTTGACACACCCTCCTCTAGGACTGTTCATCTCTGTGGGCGGCCTCGCACTGCTCTGTGTCCTCTGTGGCTTGGGCTTTGTGTCACTTGTCATGTCAGGGACAATCATGGTGTCCTACATGGTAATCTCCAGCCTCATCAACTACTGGTTTTCTCTCAGGTAAGTGCATGTCAGTGCAATAATCAATCTTTACCATTTGGGTAGATTTCCACAAATAACACCCTAACCCTGGTCACATCACACTCAGTCTCCAAAGCTAGGAGGTGCCTAGTATCCTCACATCTCTTCTTATGGAGAAGTGAGGTTTCCTTCTCAGTTTTTTTTTTTTTAAATTATCAGGTAGTAAGGTAGTAATGCTTTGGTGGCAAATAATGAAAAACCTAAATAGATACTAGCTTAAACAAATAGGAATTTATTTTTATTGCATAGCAAAAAGCTGGAAGTAGCTCAGTACTGGCACAGAGCCAACCCAGTGTCCTCAAGGTACCAGGCACCTTCCGCTTTTCTGTGTTGCTCCTTTGACCTGTCACCTCATGACAGGTGTGGCCCTGGCTCCACCAACCACATTCAAGGCAGGATGAAGGGAGAAATAAATGAGTCCTCCCTCACCAATTGAGTATGATCTTTTTTATCAAGTAAATGACATCTTTCCCAGAACCTCCCCCTTTCTTACCCCAAATGACCTCATTGGCTGGAATTTTGGCAGATGGCCATTCTAAACTGGAAGGGAGGCTGGGAAATGGAGTACACACCCACAAGGAAAAAAGCTTTAAGAATGTGTGTTGGTCAGCCAAGCTCTGGTGTGTGCCATAGTTCCCCACCATGCGGTATCAGTGTTAGGAAGGCTACTTGAAATTCAGAGAGAATCCATGGAGCCAGTTATGTTAATATCAATAGTGTTACCTCCGCTCTCACTTTCCTCTGAAGCCTGTCATCACTGGGATGAAAAAAGACAGACTTAGTTCTCTTCCCCTACTACATCTCCCTTCTGTTAATGATGTAAAGAAATAGTTAATTAGGATTTGGTGATAGGGGTCTGAATCCCAGCTATGCCATTTTTTAGCTGTGTGGTCTTGAACTAGCTATCCAACATCTCTGCTCTCAGTTTTCTTTCATGGGTTAAACAGGGCTACTCCTTGCTCTGCCTCTCTCACTGGATTGTTGTAAGGACACAAACAGTAATTGGAGAAAATGTAATATCCAAACTAGAACAGGGAAAAGGATCATAACCTCTACCCCTAACTCAGGCATTTTAACCTCTTGTGTCCCCAATTTCCTCATCTGTAAAGTTAGTGTAGCCCCAAATCTGGTGTAGTTGCAAGAAGTGGCCAAAAATAAACCAACAAAGAATGTCATTTATTCAGTCGTGTACACTCAACATTGCTCTTTAAAGAGGCCTTAGAACTAATCATTTCCTCTTGTTACCAAACAGGCTGTTGCCGCAGCACAACTCCAGTGGTGACTGTCCGCTGGCCGTGAAGTCTGCACACGTAGAGGGGCTCTACCAGGAATGACCAGCTGAATGGAACCAAAGGTTTTATTCAAACACCTCTGGAACACTGTTGGATCATCTTTGCCGCTTAGGATTATGACTTAGAAGGGACTGGGTAAACACTTCCTGGAGGTGTCCTCTAGCTTTTCACTTATTTGTTGGGTCCTACAGTAGACAGTTTTGGAGATCTTGTTGCTCTGGGTCACTTCCACCAGCTGACCCACCCTCACAAGGAGAATCCCATTGGCTTGGTGGCTCTTCGAGCCTCTCATCTCCTCCCCAGAGATGCAGACCTGACCTTGGCAAGGTCCTGAGCCTATACAGGCCAATGACCTGATTCCCAAAGGCTCAGATCTTGTATCTGAAGTCCAGTTTGGGTAAGCATAGATTGTTTTTACTTTTTCTTTCTTTTTAATGAGAGCTGCTTATTTCTTCACCCATTTGAAAAAAAAGGTAGGGGGAAAAATCCAAAACAGAACAAGCTCTTCTGTCTTATGAGCCTCTTATCAGAAAGATAAATAGCATTTGGAAATAATGGCCTCTCAGACAAAGTTAGAAAATAGAGTCCAATCTTATCCTTTTGGCCAAGAGCTTTTTTCCTAAGGCTAAAGGTATCGTTTCCACCATTGAATACTGTTCAGTGATGTTACTCTTTAAAATATTTGCACTTGACACTTTTGTATTGTATTAAGGAAGTTGTCTTGTTAAGCCATTTCTTCAAAAAGTCCTATGCAAATGATAAACAACTACAAAAATTTTTTAAATCCTATGGGGTTTCTACTTCAGTAGTTTATTTGCTATGGTATTTTATTAAATAAATATTTATTTAGATGAGCTTTTTTTCTTTACTCTTTATTTCAGAATTCTCTCTAGACATCATAGCCATTTATTCCTTCTGTGTCAATTTAATGGCAGATCTTGGGTAATAAGGCTTTTCTAATTGCTAGTGGTAGACACTCAACTCAAAATGGCTTTAAAAAATGAAAGTAGAGGGGGAAGAGATTCATTTCACTGAAATAAAAAGCCAAGAGGTGGGTCTTTAGACACTGCTGGATCCAGGGCTTAAGTGATGTCATTAAACATCTATCTCTCTTCATCTCTCAGCACCACTTTTCTCAGTCTTAAATGACTTTTACACAGTCTGTCCCCATGTGGAGGTCCCGACAGCTCTAATTTTATATCAGCCTCATAGTTAGCACTCCGTATTGGGCAAAGAGGCTGCTCTTTTCCAATAGTACATTCAGATTTTCTGAGTTTGGCTCTGATTGGACAGACTTGGGTCACGTGGGCAACCCCAAACCAAGTGCGGGGGAAGGTAGGGGATGGAATATGCTGATGGATCAGGGCAAGGACATATGTGCATTTAAGAACTAGGAGAGGGAGTGGGTAAGCCCCCTCTGACTCTGCATAGGTGGGAGTGATAGGGTATTAGAGATGGGAAGACGATCTGACCCCAAAGGAAAAAGGGCAGACAGAAGCAAATACTTGCTATTTGATTCAGGAGAACATGAAGCCCTTAATTAATTTGGTACTTTTCTGTATCCCATGACAGTCAGCCACACCTGTCCCTAAAGGTGACTTCAGCTCTATTAGAGAACAAGAACTGCATATCCCTGCCAATACATGGGAGTGTAATATTAACAGTTACCATTTATTGAATATTTCTTCCTTACATGCAAGTGTCTGCTACTAGCTGTCTAAACTAAATACCCTGCTGGGTTCTGAACTTCAGAAATGAAGAGCAAAAAGGCCCTTGGCCTCCTGAAGTTTACTTTCTAATGTAGGAGTCACTTAACAAGTGTATTAGTTATCTCTTGTTGCATAACGGTTTACAAAGAGCATGTTTGTTATCCTACATTTTTGGTATGTTAGAAATAGAGGTCTGGCTTAGCTGGGTCCTTTGTTGTTTAGTCACTGAGTTGTGTCTAACTCTTTTTGACTCCATGGACTGTAGCCTGCCAGGCTCTTCTGTTCATGGAATTTTCCAGACAAGAATACTGGAGTGGGTTGCCATTGCCTTCTCTAAGCTGAGTTCTTTGCACGATTGCAATAACAGTGATGTCAGGGCTGGGTTCTCCTTTGAGGCTCAGCAGGGAAAGGATCCACATCCAAGCTCACATAGTCATTGGCTGCATCCATTTCCTTGTAGGCTTTGGGGCTGAGTTCCTCAATCCCTGTCATAAAGAAGCTCATAACCTGGCAGCCTGCTTCTTCAAAACTACCAAGGAAGAGGGTCTCTAAGCAAGATGGACATTACATGCTATAACACATAATCATGTACACATAATAACATACAGCCTGTCACTTTCATTACATTCTGTGGGTTAGAAGCAATCGGGTCCCACTCACACTAAGAAGAGGAATCACACAAAGGGACACATATCACGGATGGGAATCATGAACTCCACCTTATAGTCCACCTGCTACAACAAGTAAACAAAATATCAGATTATGATAAGTGAATTACAGAAAGTTGAAGGGCAGGCCATGTCAGCCACAGCAATCTTCTCTTTGAACCACAGAATGAGAATTTGTCACCATGCCAAGAGCTGGGGGGCAGGTATTCCTAGCAGAGGGCACAGGAACACAAAGCCCCAAGACTGGAAGGAGCTTAAGGAAAATAAATGATATCAATGTGACTGGACTTGGTGAGCAAAGGATAAATGGAGGACAGACAGGAGCCCATCATGCAAAACCTCATAGGGTAAGAAATTTACAGCAAAGAGCAAAGGGAAGATGATAAAGAATTTCACACTTTGCATTAAGAGAAACGTAGATTAGACTTAGATTTTTAAAGATCACTTGTGGCCGATGGACTGGGGCTCAAAAGGCCAGTCAGGAGGTCTGCGGAGGTCCACAGCAGAGGATGGTTTACACTAGCGTGGAGAGCTAGCAGCATTTGGTGACGGACTGCATGTGGGTAGTGGAGGAAAGGGGCACACAGGATGGCACCTGAATTTTTAATTTGAGCCAGTGAGTAGTCAGTGATACTGTTTTCCGAGATGGCATCTGAGCTTTTCTCATATTAAGTCAAATACGCCTTTTTGACACCAAGAGAATGTCAAATGAACAATGGCTTATAGAGTAGATCTGGGCTGGGGATACAAGATTTGGAAGTATTTTCAGTGCTGAGAGCTTTACACAGCCTTCTTATGGAATATCCGGAGAGTAGGCAAGAGATCATTTTATGACATTTTTCTGATCACATAAACAGCCTTGCTTCAAACTCTGCAAGCTACAAGGTGCTTTCCCACTGCACTGAATAGTGCTAAGTCCTTTACATCACAGGCTATAACTGCTGGCTTCTCATTCTTCATATTTCCTTAGCCTCTGGATTTTAGAGTGAATGAAATTAGGCATCAGGGCTGAAATGATTCACAAATTCTGCTAAGATGTGACATACAAATCAAAGTTTGCAATTCAGGCTGTCACACTACCTGGAGCCTGAGGCCTTGGCAAACAGATGAAGTAAAATAATATACAGAACCCAGCAGAGTGCCTGTCACAGAATAGGCCCATAAAGAATAGTTGTCAAGGTGCATGGTGCACTGTTATTTGAAACTGAGTGGAATGGAAACACACAGGTAACCTATAGGTAATAGCCCAAGAATATACCCACACACCTTTGGGTACCTTATCTTTGACAAAAGAAGGCAAGAATATACATGGAGAAAAGATAGACCCTTCAATAAGTGGTGCTGGGAAAACTGGACAGCTATGTGTAAAAGAATGAAATTAGAATACTTCCTAACACCTTACATAAAAATAAATGGATTTAAAGACCTAATATAAAAGCAAAGCCTGTAAGACTCTTAAGACAAAAACATAGGCAGAATACTCTTTGACATAAATCACAGAAAGATCCTCTATGACCCACCTCCCAGAGAAATGAAATAAAAGCAAAAATAAATGGGATCCAATTAAACTTAAAATTTTTTGTACAGGAAAGGAAACTATGAGCAAAGTGAACAGGCAACCCTCAGAATGGGAGAAAATAATAACAAATAAAACAACTGACAAAGGATTAATCTCCAAAATGTACAAGCAGTTCATTCAGCTCAATACCAGAAAAACAACCCAATCAAAAAGTGGGCAGGAGACATTTCTCCAAAGAAGACATACAGATGACTAATAAACACATGAAAAAATGCTCAACATCACTCATTATTAGAGAAAAATCAAAACTACAATGAGGTATTACCTCACACCAGTCAGAATGGCTATTATCAAAAAATCTACAAACAATGCTAGAGAGGGTGTGGAGAAAAGGGAACCCTTTTGCACTGTTGGTGGAAATGTAAATTGATACAGCCACTATGGAGAACAGTATGGAGATTCCTTAAAAAACTAAGAATAAAACTACCATTTAAAAAATTTTTCCGTGTTTTTTTTCAGTCACTAAGTCATGTCTGATTGTGACATCATGGACTGCAGCATGCCAAGCTTCCCTGTCCTCCACAATTGCCCAGAGTTGGCTCAGAATCATGTCCACTGAATCAGTGATGCCATCCAACCACCTCATCCTCTGTCGTCCCCTTCTCCTCCCGCCTTCAGTCTTTCCCAGCATCAAGGTTATTTACCAATGAGGCAGCTCTTCACATCTGGTGGCCAAAGTATTGGAGCTTCAGCTTCAGCATCAGTCCTTCAGGTATCATCAAAGTTGATTTCCTTCAGGATTGACTTGTTTGATCTCCATGCAGTCCAAAGGACTTGCAAGTCTTCTCCAGCACCACTATTTAAAAGCATTAATTCTTCAACATCAGCCTTCTTTATGATCCAGTTCTCATATCCGAACATGACTACTGGAAAAACCATAGGTTGACTATACAGACCTTTGTTGGCAAAGTGATATCTCTGCTTTTGAATATGCTATGTAGGTTTGTCATCCCTTTACTTCCAAGGAGCAAGCATCTTTTAATTTCATGTCTTCAGTCACCATCTACAGTGATTTTGGAGCCAAAGAAAATAAAATCTGTCACTGTTTCTACTTTTTCCCCTTCTAATTTGCCCTGAAGTGATGGGACAAATGTCATGATCTCCAGTCAGTTCAGATCAGTCGCTCAGTTGTGTCTGACTCTTTGTGACCCCATGGACTGCAGCATGCCAGGCTTCCCTATCAATCACCAGCTCCTGCAGTTTGCTCAAACTCATGTCCATTGAGTCAAAGATACCATCTAACCATCTCATCCTCTGTCATCTCCTTGTCCTGCCTTCAATCTCTCCCAGTATCAGGGTCTTTTCTAGTGAGTCAGCTCTTCTCGTTAGGTGGTCAAAGTATTGGAACTTAAGTTTCAGTATCAGTCCTTCCAATGAATATTGAGGACTGATTTTCTTTAGGATTGACTGGTTTGATCTCCTTGCAGTCCAAGGGACTCTCAAGAGTCTTCTCCAGAAACACAGTTCAAAAGTATCAATTCTTTAGCACTCAGCTTTCTTTATGGCCCAACTCTCACATCCATAAGTGACTACTGGAAAAACCATAGCTTTGATTAGACAGACTTTTGTTGGCAAAGTAATGTCTCTGCTTTTTAATATGCTGTCTAGATTGGTCATAGCTTTTCTTCCAAAGAGCAAGTATCTTTTAATTTCATGGCTGCAGTCACCATCTGCAGTGATTTTGAAGAAATCAAAATCAAGAAAATAAAAAATAAACCAAGAAAATAAAGTCTGTCACTGTTTCCATTGTTTCCCCATCTATTTGCCATGAAGTGATGGGACTGGATGCCATGATCTTCGTTTTTTGAACGTTGAGTTTTAAGCCAGCTTTTTCACTCTCATCTTTCACCTTCATCAAGAGGCTCTTTAGTTCCTCTTTGCTTTCTGCCATAAGGATGGTATCACCTGCATATCTGAGTTTATTGATATTTCTCCCTGCAATCTTTGTGCTTCATCCAGCCTGCCATTTCGCATGACGTACTCTGCATATAAGTTAAATAAGCAGGGGGATATACAGCCTTGACATACTCCTTTCCCATTTTGGAACCAGTCCATTTTCCATGTCTGATTTAATTGTTGCTTCTTGACCTGCATACAGATATCTCAGGAGGCAAGTAAGGTGGTCTGGTATTCCCATCTCTTTAAGAATTTCCCACAGTTTGCTGTGTTCTCCACAGTCAAAGGCTTTTGTGTAGTCAGTGAAGCAGAAATAGATGTTTTTCTGGAATTCTCGTGCTTTTTCTATGATCCAATGGATGATGGTGAGTTTTAAGCCTGTTTTTGCAGTCTTCCGGAGAAGGCAATGGCACCCCACTCCAGTACTCTTGCCTGGAAAATCCCATGGATGGAGGAGCCTGGTTGGCTGCAGTCCATGGGGTCGCTAAGAGTCGGACACGACTGAGCGACTTCACTTTCACTTTTCACTTTCATGCATTGGAGAAGGAAATGGCAACCCACTCCAGTGTTCTTGCCTGGAGAATCCCAGGGATGGGGGAGCCTGGTGGGCTGCCGTCTATGGGGTCGCACAGAGTCAGACACAACTGCAGGACTTAGCAGCAGCAGCAGCAGCAGTTGCAGTCTTCTCTTTCACCCTCATCAAGGCTTTTTGCTATTAGAGTGCTATCATCTGCATATCTAAGGTTGTTGCTATTTCTCCCAGCAATCTTGAGTCCAGCTTGTGCTTCATCCAGCCTGGCATTTCGGATGATGTACTCTGCATATAGGCTTAATAAGCAGAGTGACAATAAACACCCCTGTCGTACTCCATTCCTAATTTTGAACCAGTCCGTTGTTCCAAGTCTGTTTCTAACTGTTTCTTCTTAATCTACATATAGTTTCTCAGAAAGCAGATAAGGTGTTCTGGTATTCCCTTCTCTTTAAGAATTTTCCAGTTTGCTGTGATCCACACAGCACACAGCCAAAGGCTTTAGCATAGTTAATGAAGCAGAAGTAGATGTTTTTCTGGAACTCCCTTGCTTTCTCCAGGGTCCAGTGAATGTTCACAATTTGATCTCTGGTTACTCTGCCTCTTTGGAACCCAGCTTGTACTTCTGGAAGTTTTCGGTTCATGTACTTCAGAAACCTAGCTTGAAGGATTTTGAACATAACCTTACTAGCTTGTGAAATGAGTGCAATTATGTGGTAGTACAGTCTTTGGCACTGCCCTTCTTTGGAACTGGAGTGTAAACTGACCTTTTCCAGTCCTGTGGCCACTGCTGACTTTTGTAAATTTCCTGGCATATTGAATATAGCACTTTAACAGCATCATTCTCAGGATTTTAAATAGCTCAGCTGAAATTCCATCACCTCCACTAGCTTTGTTCGTAGTAATGTTTCCTAAGGCCCACTTGACTTCACACTCCAGGATATATGGCTCTAGGAGAGTCACCACACCATCATGGTTATTTGGGTCGTTAAAGCCCTTTTGGTATAGTTCTCTTGTGTATTATTGGCTCCTCTTCTTAATTTCTTCTCTTTCTGTTAGATTCTTACAGTTTCTATCCTTCATTGTGCCCATCCTTGCATGAAATGTTCCCTTTATAGCTCTAATTTTCTTGAATACATCTCTAGTCTTTACCATTCTATTGCTTTCCTCTATTTCTTTGCATTTGCATAAAAGAAGGCCTTTTTATCTCTCCTTGCTATTCTCTGGAACTCTACATTCAGTTGCATATATCTTCCCCCTTTCTCCCTTGCCTTTCACTTTTCTTCTTTCCTCAGCTATTTGTAAAGCCTTCTCAGACAATCACTTTGCCTTCTTGCCTTTCTTTTATCTGGGATAGTTTTGATCACTGCCTCTCGTACAGTGTATGAACCTCTGTCAATAATTCTTCAGGCACTCTGTCTACCAGATCTAATCCCTTAAATCTATTCATCACTTCCGCTGTATAATCATAAGGGATTTAATTTAGGTCATATCTGAATGCCCTGATGGTTTTCCCTACTTTCTTTAAGCCTAAATTTTGCAAAAAGGAGCTCTTGATCTGAGCCACAGTCTGCTCCAGGTCTTGATTTTGCTGACTGTATAGAACCTCTCCATTTTTGGGTTCAGAGAATATAATCAACCTGATTTTGGTACTGACCATCTGGTGATGTCCACATGTAGAGTCTTCCCTTGTATTGTTGGAAAAAGGCATTTGCCATGACCAGTGTGCTCTTTTGACAAAACTATATTAGCTTTTGCCCTGCTTCATTTTGTACTCCAAGGCCAAACTTGCCTGTTACTCCAGTTATTTCTTGACTTCCTACTTTTGCATCCAAATCCCTTATGATGAAAAGGATATCTTTTTTTTGGTGTCAGATCTAGAAGATCTTATAGGTCTTCATAGAACTGGTCAACTTCAGCTTCTTCAACATTAGTGGTTGGGGCATAGACTTGAATTACTTTGATGTTGAGTGGTTTGCCTTGGAAAATGAACCAAGATCATTCTTTCGTTTTTGAGATTGCACCCAAGTACTGTATTTTGGTGGAGAAGGAAATGGCAACCCACTCCAGTGTTCTTGCCTGGAGAATCCCATGGACGGAGAAGCCTGGTAGGCTGCAGTCCATGGGGTCGCACATAGTCAGACACGACTGAAGCGACTTGGCAGCAGCAACTGCATTTTGGACTCTTTTATTGACTATAAAGGCTACTCTATTGCTTCTAAGGGATTCTTGCCCACAGTAATAGATATAATGGTCATCTGAATTAAACTTGCCCATTCCTATCCATTTTAGTTCACTGATTTCTAGTATGTCAATATTCACTCTTGCCATCTCCTGCTTGACCACATCTAATTTACCTTGATTCATGGACCTAACATTCCAGGTTCCTATGCAATATTGTTCTTTAAAACATCAGACTTGACTTTCACCATCAGACATGTCCAAAACTGAGCATCTTTTCCACTTTGGCCCAGGTGCTTCATTCTTTCTGGAGTTATCAGTAATCACCATACCCTTTTCCCCAGTAGTATCTTGGACACCTTCCGACCTGGAGGGCTCATCTTTTGGTGTTATATATATATTTTTTGCCTTTTTGTATTGTTCATGGGGTTCTCACAACAAGAATACTGGAGTGGTTTGCCATTCTCTCATCCAGTGAACCATGTTTTGTCATAACTCTTACTATGACCCATCCATCTTGGGTGGTACTGCACAGCATGGCTCATAGTTTTATTGAGTTATGCAAACACCTTTGCCACAACAAGGCTGTGATTCATGAAGGGGAAAACTACTATTTGACACAGCAATCCCTCTCCTGGGCATATACCCTGAGAAAACCACAATTGAAAAAGACACATGCACCCCAGTGTTCATTGCAGCATTGTTTACTATATCTAGGACATGGAAGCAGTCTAGATGTCCATCGATGGATGGATAAAAAAGTTGTGGTACATATACACAATGGAATATTACTCAGCTATAAAAAGGAATGCACTTGAGTGAGTTCTAATAAGGTGGATGAACCTAGAGTCTATTATACAGAGTGTTCAGTTCAGTACAGTTCAGTCACTCAGTCGTGTCCGACTCTTTGCAGCCCCATGAATTGTAGCACGCCAGGCCTCCCTGTCCATCACCAACTCCCAGAGTTCACTCAGACTCAGGTCCATCGAGTCAGTGATGCCATCCAGCCTTTTCATCCTCTGTCGTCCCCTTCTCCTCCTTCCCCCAACCCCTCCCAGCATCAGTCTTTTCCAATGAGTCAACTCTTCGCATGAGGTGGCCAAAGTACTGGAGTTTCAGCTTTAGCAAGTGTAGGAAATCAGAAAAATATATATTAACACATATATGGAATTTAGAAAGATGTTATTGATGAACCTATCTGCAGGGCAGTAGTGGAGACACAGACACAGAGAACAAACTTGTGTACATGGAAAGGAAGGAGAGGGTGGAACAAATTGAGACAGTAGCATTTAAACATATACATTACCATATGTAAAATTAGATAGCCAGTGGAAATGTGCTGTATGATCCAGGGAGCTCAAGTCTGGCACTCTGTGACAACCTAGAGGGGTGGGATGGGATGGGAGGTGGGAGGAACGTTCACGACAGAGGAGATATATGTATACCTATGGTTGATTCATGTTTCTACATGGCAGAAACCAGCACAATATTGTAAAGCAATTATCCTCATGTGGTTGTTAAGTTGCTCAGTCATGACCAACTCTGTGACCCCATGGACTGCAGCACACCAGACTTCCCTATCCTTCACTATCTCCTGGAGTTGCTCAAACACATGTCCATTGAGTCAATCATGCCATCCAACCATCTCATGCTATGTCGTCCCCTTCTCCTCCTGCCTTCACTCTTTCCCAGCATCAGGGTCTTTTCCAATGAGTCAGCCCTTTGCATCAGGTGGTCAAAGTATTGGATTTAAGCTTCAGCATCAGTCCTTCCAATGAATACTCAGGGTTGATTTCCCTTAGAGTCAACTGGTTTGATCCCCTTGCGGTCCAAGGGACTTTCAAGAGTCTTCTTAACACCACAGTTTGAAGGCATCAATTCTTCAGCACTCAGCCTTTTTTATTGTCCAGCTCTCACATTCATACATGACTACTGGAAAAACCATAGCTTTGACTATATGGACATTTTTCAGCAAAATAATGTCACTACTTTTTAATATGCTGTCTAGGTTTGTCATTACTTTTCTTCCAAGGAGCAAACATCTTTTAATTTCATGACTGCAGTCACCATCTGCAGTGATTTTGGAGCCGAATAAAGTCTGTCACTGTTTCCATTGTTTTCCCATCTATTTGCCATGAAGGGCTGGGACCGGATGCCATGATCTTCATTTTTTGAATGTTGAGTTTTAAGCCAGATTTTTCACTCTCCTCTTTCACCTTCATCAAAGGGCTCTTTAGTTCCTCTTCGCTTTCTGCCATAAGGGTGGTGTCATCTGCATATCTGAGGTTATTGATATTTCTCCCCACAATCTTGATTTCAGTTTGTG
Organism: Bubalus bubalis; assembly: GCF_019923935.1. Lineage (NCBI taxonomy): Eukaryota > Metazoa > Chordata > Mammalia > Artiodactyla > Bovidae > Bubalus > Bubalus bubalis. The sequence goes on along the minus strand of NC_059180.1, from coordinate 23,255,117 downwards.
CTTCATTTGGCCCTGCATTTCCATGATGTCCTCTGCAGATAAGTTAAATAAGCAGGGTGACAATATACAGCCTTGACATCCTCCGTTCCCAATTTTGAACCAGTCCATTTTCCATGTCTGGTTCTAACTGTTGCAAATTGACCTGCAAACAGGTTTTGCAGAAGTCAGGTAAAGTATTCCCATCTCTTGAAGAATTTTCCACAGTTTGTTTTGATTTACACAAAGGCTTTAGTGTAGTCAATGAAGCAGAAGTAGATGCTTTTCAGGAATTCTCTAGGTTTTCCTAAGATCCAACAGATGTTGGCAATTTGATCTCTGGTTCCTCTGCCTTTTCTAATCCAGCTTGTACATCTGGAAGTTCACATTTCACATAGTGTTGAAGCTTAGCTTGAAGAATTTTGACCATTACTTTGCTAGCATGTGAAATGAGTGCAATTGTGCAGTAGTTTGAATTGCCATTCTTTGGGATTGCAGTGAAACTTTTTCATTCCAATCCCAAAGAACTAGACGAATCTTTGTTGGCAAAGTTATGTCTCTGCTTTTTAAAATACTGTCTAGGTTTGTCATGGCTTTTCTCCAAGGAGAAAGTGTCTTTTAATTTCATGGCTGCAGTCACTGTCTGCAGTGATTTTGGAGCCCAGAAAAATAAAGTCTGTCACTGTTTCCATTTCCCCCCATCTATTTGTCATGAAGTGATGGGGACTGGATACTATTTTAGTTTATTGAATGTTGAGTTTTAAGCCAACTTTTTCACTCTCTTCTTTCACCTTTATGCAGATGACACCACCCTTATGGCAGAAGGTGAAGAGGAGGAGCTAAAAAGCCTCTTGATGAAAGTGAAAGTGGAGAGTGAAAAAGTTGGCTTAAAGCTCAACATTCAGAAAACAAAGATCATGGCATCCGGTCCCATCACTTCATGGCAAATAGATGGGGAAACAGTGGAAACAGTGTCAGACTTTATTTTTCTGGGCTCCAAAATCACTGCAGATGGTGACTGCAGCCATGAAATTAAAAGATACTTACTCTTTGGAAGGAAAGTTATGACCAACCTAGATAGCATATTCAAAAGCAGAGACATTACTTTGCCAACAAAGGTTCGTCTAGTCAAGGCTATGGTTTTTCCAGTACTCATGTATGGATGTGAGAGTTGGACTGTGAAGAAAGCTGAGCGCCGAAGAATTGATGCTTTTGAACTGTGGTGTTGGAGAAGACTCTTGAGAGTCCCTTGGACTGCAAGGAGATCCAACCAGTCCATTCTGAAGGAGATCAGCCCTGGATGTTCTTTGGAAGGAATGATGCTAAAGCTGAAACTCCAGTACTTTGGCCACCTCATGCGAAGAGTTAACTCATTGGAAAAGACTCTGATGCTGGGAGGGATTGAGGGCAGGAGGAGAAGGGGATGACAGAGGATGAGATGGCTGGATGGCATCACTGACTCGATGGACGTGAGTCTGAGTGAACTGTGGGAGTTGGTGATGGACAGGGAGGCCTGGCGTGCTGCAATTCATGGGGTCGCAAAGAGTTGGACACGACTGAGCGACTGAACTGAACTGAACTGAACTTTCACCTTAATTAAGAGGCTCTTAGTTCCTCTTCGCTTTCTGCCTTTAGAGTAGTATCATCTGCATATCTGGAGTTATTTAATTTCTCCCCACAACCTTTATTCCAGCTTGTGCTCCATCCAGCCTGGCATTTCACATGATGTACTCTGCATATAAGTTAAATAAGCAGGGTGATAATATACAGCCATGACATACTCCTTTCCCAATTTGGAATCAGTCTGTTGTCCATGTCCAGTTCTAACTCTTGCTTCTTGACCTGCATACAAGTTTCTCAGGAGGCAGGTAACATGGTGTGGTATTCCCATCTCTTTAAGAATTTTCCACATTTTCTTGTGATCCACACAGTCAAAGGATTTAGCGTAGTCAATGAAGCAGAAGTAGATACTTTTATGGTATTCCCTTGCTTTTTCTATGATCCAACATATGTTGGCAATTTGATTCCTCTGCCTTTTCTAAATCTACCATGTACATCTGCAAGCTCTTGGTTCATTAAGAAAATTAGGGACATCAAGAAAATATTTCATGCAAGGATGGGTACAATGAAAGACAGAAACCTTCTGTTAGGTATAGACCTAACAGAAGCAGAAGAGATTAAGAAGAGGTGGCAAGGATACACAGAACTGTACAAAAAAGGTCTTAATGAACTGGATAACCACAATGGTGTGATCAGTCATCTAGGCCAGACATCTTGGGTTGTGAAGTCAAGTGGGCCTTAGGAGGCCTTACTACCAATAAAACTAATGGAGATGATGGAATTTCAGCTGAGCTATTTCAAATTGGAAAAGGTAATGCTGTTAAAGTGCTGTACTCAATATGGCAGCAAATTTGGAAAACTCAGCAGTGGCCACAGTTCTGGAAAAGGTCAGTTTTTATTCCAATCCTCTAGTGGAAGGGCAATTATCCTCTAGTTAATAACAAATGAAAATTTAAAAACCCTATTGGTAGCCAAGTTTGAAAGAATGGTAGGACTCCCTGGTTACTCCAAATGTATCATTCATGGAGATGTAAGATTAACCATTGGGAAGATAGTCAGTAATACTGAATTAGCTTCATATGTTATAGATGGTAACTAGACTTATGGTGATAATCATTTTATAATGCACAAAGACATTGACTTAGTGATTTACTCCTGAAACTAATATAATATTATGTATCAATTATGCTTAGGTACTGTTGACCTTTTAGGTGCAGTTCAATGTGTTCTTGTTTGGAAAGGTAAATCAATTAAAATTAAAAAGGTAATTAATCCCCAGAGGGTGAAAACTGATGTTATACAGACAGAATGTTAATTTATCAGTATAATTATAGGTATTTGCTTTTACCATATGTCAGTGCTATCTTCAGCCCTCTACACTTCAAAACATGTTTTTAGTCAATCCTCCCTACTGCCAACTTTAGAAATGAGGAAGCTGAAAAATTGAGTTGTTAAATTGTTTAAGGTACATAGAAGCAGAAGTGGGATTCATGCTCAGCTTGCCTGACTCAAGAGCCCACCTTTGTAAGCAATGTGCTGTTAGGTGTTAAGGCCTCCACCTGCCTTAAGTCCTGGGATCTGTATCCATGCTGTCATAGACATTGTTTGTCAGTTCCTATAACCTTTCCTGCTGTGTCAAGTACCTTCCGGGATCCCTGTTCTCATAAAATGGAATATAAACAGTGGTTCCCTCTCGAGTTGTGCACATAGAAGTACTATTTCAACCACCACCCCTGTATGGCTTCTACTGTCTGCTCTGAATAGAACAGGAGATGCAGCCCAGATGTTGTGACACCTGGCCAGGTATGATCAGGTGTGAGTTGTCACAAAGTTGAGGATGACTAATGGTACTTCATTAGAAATGGGATGGAACTTGAGAATAACTTGCTTTCTCTTACCTATGCCACAGCACCCCTCAAAACACATGAGTGTGTGTGAGCACATACATATCATGAGTGATTTATTATGTGTGTGCACACACATGTATACCTGAAGCATGTGTGCAAATGCACACGTGCACACACACCATGACTGGTAAGAGTTCTGACAATTATGAATTATTGAAGCTCTTTCTTTATTTTCTTGGGGAAGAGGTAGGAGGTGAGGATTACACCCAAATCTGGCATGCCTCTTGGATATGTCTTTATGGTAAATTATCTATTATCTATTGTGTGTGTGGCAGAAGTCGAAGATCAATGATGTTGGAGTATCCCACTCCACACCTCCTGTTTCCATATATCTCCGCCTTCCAGGATCCAGCTCAAGGCTCATCCCCCAGTGAAGTCACATCTCACTTATGTACATGTTACTACACTTACCGCTCTCATGGACCAGGCATGGTAAGTGAATGATAGCTTCTCTGGTCATTGATTTTCTCAGTCTGTAACAAGAATTCTGCCCAATGTGAGTCATTGGGAAACTGATGCAAGTGATCTATAAATTATAAAAATGCTACAAAACACTAGAAAAATCAATCCCCTGCTTGACTAGATTGTCTCTTGTCTGTTGCCATTCCCTTATATTTTTCCTTCCTCACACCTGCCCTACCTGCCTCTTTTCTGCTAGTGCTTTGGGAATGGAAACAGTATCTATCTTTCCCCTTGGGTATCCCAGAACCTTCTATATAGAAACTCTTGTACAATATTTTGCATTGACGAGAAAGACTGAGTAGATTGAATCTAGAGCAGTTATCTATTTGGGATGACTTGTCCCACCCCTACTCCAGGACATTTGGCAATGTCTGGAGACATTTTTGATTGTCATGACTGTGTGTGTGTTTGGGAGAAATTCTGCTGGCATCTAGTGGGTCAGGGCCACGGATGCTGCTCAACATTCTACAATGTGCAGAACAGCCCTTTACAACAAAGAACTATTGGGTCCACATGTCAGTGCCAAGGTTGAGAATCCCTGATCTAGACAAATAATGAGAATTATATAAAGAGCATTAGGCCACGTAAGAGCAGCTCTGGATTGGGGTGGGGCTGGAGTTGGCTAGTTCTGCCCAGAGCAGCTGGTTACAGCAGTAGTTTCAGGGACATATATACCTTCACATTTGTGAAATATTTAAGGTTTTCTAAGAGTTTTCACATCTGTGGTGATCTCTGACTTTTCATAAGAGTTCTGAGAGATCCTTCTCTTTTCATTTCCATGCCTTACTAGTCAACAGGTAGCAGAAGAAACTGGGTGAGCAAGCAAATCATTTTCTGAAGGTCTCAGAGATATCTAGTGATTAAGCCAGGAATCCACCGTCACCTGACTCCCTCAGGCACTCTTACTTTGTTCCCTGATTTCGGTTAAAGCAGAAGTGGCAAGGATGAAATATCAGGAAGGCAGACTACTCGGTAACTGGGAATCAGAGCCATCTGAGCTAAAGAGGGTGTGGGCTCCACTGCTGTGGCTATAGACGTTGATCAGCTTTCCAAAACTCAAGAGGAGACTCAAGCCTCATGCATATGCTCTAGTAGTCCTTATGGCCCTGTTTAGGAGCTCCAAGCCCCACTTGAAAACCCCAAAAGACCAGCAGAGGAAAATGCAACAAAAGTGTTTCCTAAAGGACGTGCTTAATTTCTAAGCCAGTAGAGGGCACTCACATCAGGCAATCTGAAGGTGGCTCAACTGCGAAGCAACAGTACCTTGAGGACTGGAAGAAGCTTTAGACTGTGTTTTTTTGTTTTTTTTGTTTGTTTGTTTTTTCATTTTTTTTTGCAAGCAAAAGTGAAGTCGCTCAGTCATGTCTGACTCTTTGCAACCCCATGGACTGTAGCCTACCGGGATCCTCCGTCCATGGGATTTTCTAGGCAAGAGTTCTGCCTTCTCCAGGGGATCTTCCTGACCCAGGGATCGAACCCAGGTCTCCTACATTGCAGGCAGATACTTTACTGTCTGAGCCACCAGGGAATCAAGACAGGCTGTTATCCATAGGCCAGTGAATGGAGAAGGGGAGCTCAAGCTCTAAAGGCACCTTCTCTTGGAAGGAAGGAGAGGGCTTAAGGAAGAGGACAGAGATTTCCAGGGCAGCCATAAACTGTGCTTCTTAAATGTTAATGTGCATGTGTTCAAGGGGTTAAAAGGTAGACGCTGAGTCTGTAGGCGAGGAGCAGGACCTGAATTTCTGTGTTGCTCACCAGTTTCTGGCAAAGCTGTTACTGAGCTGGTTTTGTTTGCCCAATAAGTGCCAAAACACTGAAGTTTACAGCAGAGAAAGGGTTTATTCACAAGGCAACCAAGTAAGGAGACAGGAGAACAAGTCTCAGGTGTTGTCTCCTCAAGGCAAGAGGCTTGGGGTATTGCTGTGTGGAGAGTATAGGGTGGTCAAAGGTGCAGGAGAAGGTGATGGGAGGCAGGAAAAAGGTGAGATAATCAATGCTCTGCACAGGCATGTCTTAGTCACAAGCTTCTTCATGGGACACATACTCAGAAAATGGTAGCACTAACATGATCTGAGAATGGAGTTTCTAGACTTCTGACATCAGAAGTTCATCCATCAGATACTTGCACAGGCCTGGCTGAATGGTTGGTGGTCTCAACCAGTTTTAACTGGGCAAAAGTAGCTCCATGTTTCTTATATACAACTTAAGTAAACATTACTTTAGAGACCCACACATCAGAGATTTTAAAAATTAATTTATTTTAATTGGATTATAATTGCTTTGTAGCATTGTGTTGGTCTCTGCCATACATCAACACGAATCAGCCGTAGGTATGCATATGCCCCTCCTTCTTGAACCTCCCTCCCACCTCCCATCCCATCCCACCCCTCTTGATTGTCACAGAGCACTGGATTTGAGTTCCCTGCATTATACAGCAAATTCCCACTGGCTATATATTCTACATATGGTAAAGTATATGTTTCAATGCTACTCTCTCAATTTGTTCCACCCTCTCCTTCCACCACTGTGTCCACAAGTCTGTTCTTTATGTCTGTGTCTCCATTGCTACCCTACAAATAGGTTCATCAGTACCATCTTTCAAAATTCCATATATATGAGTTAATACACGATATTTGTTTTTCTCTGACTTACTTCACTTTGTGTAATAGGCTTAAATGTGTTCCTTTCTGTGGCTGAGTAATATTCCATTGTACATATGTTTCACAACTTCTTTATCCATTCTTCTGTTATGGGCATCTAGGTTGGTTCCATGTCCTGCCTATTCTAAATAGTGCTGCAATGAACACTGGGGTACACGTGTCTTTTTCAATTATGGTTTCTTCTGGGTATAGGCCCATTGGTGGGATTGCTGGGTCATATCATAGATTTATTCCTAGATTTTCAAGGAATCTTCATTGCTCTCCATAGTGGTTGTATCAATTTATGTTCCCACCAACAGTCCAAGAAGGTTCCCTTTTCTCCACATCCTCTCCAACATTTATTGTTTGTAGATTTCTGAATGATGGCCATTCTGACTGGTGTGAGGTTATACTTCCTTATAGTTTTGATTTGCTTTTCTTTAATAAAGGGAGGTGTTGAGCATCTTTTTATGTGTTTATTAACTATCTGCATGTCTTCTTTGGAGAAATGTCTGCTTTAGGTCTTCTGCCCACTTTTTGATTGGATTGTTTGTTTTTCTGGTATTGAGCTGTATGGTTGCTTGTATACTTTGGACATTTATCCTTTGTCAGTTGTTTAATTTGCTATTATTTTCCCCCATTTGGAGGGCTGTCTTTTCACCGTGTTTATAGTTTCCTTCACTGTGAAAAGTTATTGAGTTTAGTTAGATCCCATTTGTTTCTTTTGTTTTTATTTCAATTAGTCTGAGAAGTGGGTCATAGAGAATCTTGTGGTTATTTATGTCAAAGAATGTTCTGCCTATGTTTTCCTCTAAGAGTTTTATAGTTTCTGGTCTTATATTTAGGTCTTTAGTCCATTTTGAGTTTATCTTTGAGTATGGTGTTAGGAAGTGTTCTAATTTCATTCTTTTACACATAGCTGTACAGTTTTCCTAGCACCACATATTGAAGAGACTTCAATATTTTCTCCATTGAATATTGTTGCCTCCTTTGTCAAAGGTTTTGCTCATAGGTGTGTGGGTTTATCTCTAGGCTTTTTTATCTTGTTCTATTGGTCTATATTTCTGTTTTTGTGCCAGGACCATACTTTTTGATGATTGCAGCTTTGTAGTATACACTGAAGTCAGGAAGGTTGATTCTCTTAGGTCAATTCTTCTTTCTCAAGTTTGCTTTGGTTATTCAGAGTCTTTTGTGTTTCTATACATTATGAAATTTTTAGTTCTAGTACTGTGAACAATACCATTCATAGTTTGATAGAGATTGCATTGAATCTGTAGATTTCTTTGGGTACAAAAGTCATTTTCACAATATTGATTCTTCCAATCCAGGAAACATGGTATGTCTCTCCATCTGTTTTTGTCATCTTTCATCAGTGTCTTACTTTTCTGCATACAGGTCTTTTGTCTCTTAAAGTAGGTTTATTCCTAGGTATTTTATTCTATTGGTCACAATGGTGAGGGGCATTATTTTCTTAGTTACTCTTTCTGATTTTTTATTGTTAATGTGTAGGAATGCAAAGGATTTCTGTGTATTAATTTTACATCCTATGACTTTGCTATTTTCATGGATGAGCTCTAGTAATTTTTCTGGTGGCATCTCTAGGGTTTTCTATGTATAGTATCATGTCATCTGCAAACAGTAAGAGTCTTACTTCTTTCCCAATATGGATTCCTTTTATTTCTTTTTCTTCTCTGATTGCTGTGACTAGTACTTCCAAAACTATGTTGAAGAATAGTGGTGAGTGGGGACCCTTGTCTTGTTACTGATCTTAGAGGAAATGCTTTCAGTTTTTTCCCATTGAGAATAATGTTTGCTGTGGGTTTGTTGTATATGGCCTTTTTTATGTTGAGGTATGTTCCTTCTGTGCCTACTTTCTGGAGAATTTTTATCATAAATGGGTGTTGAATTTTGTCAAAAGCTTTCTCCGCATCTATTGAGATGATCATATGGTTGTTATCTTTCAATTATATTAAAGTATCCTTGCATTCTTGGAATAAAGCCCACTTGATCATGATGTCATTGTTGTTCAGTCACTGTTGTGTCTGACTCTTTGTGATGTCATGATGTGTATGTAGCACACCACCCTTCCCTGTACTCTATATCTCGAAGTTTGCCCAAACTCACGTCCATTGAGTTGGTTGTGCCATACAACCATCTCATCCTCTGCTGCCCCTTTCTCCTCCTGCCCTAAATCCTACCCAACATCAGGGTCTTTTTCCAATGAGTTTGTTCTTCACATCAGTTGGTCAAAGTACTGAAGCATCAGCTTCAGAATCAGTTCTTCCAGTGAATATTCAGCTTTCCTTTAGAATTGACTGGTTTTATCTTCTTGCTGTCCAAGGGACTCTCAAGAGTCTTCTCGAACACCACAATTGGAAAGCATCAATTCTTCAAAAATCAGCCTTATTTATGGTCCAACTGTCACATCTGTACATGATTGCTGGAAAAACCATAGCTTTGACTAGATGAATCTGTGTTGAAAAAATGATGTCTCTGCTTTTTAATACACTGTCTAGGCTTTTCATAGCTTTTCTTCCAAGGAGCAAGTTTATTTTAAATTTGTGGTTGCTGTCACTGTCCACAGTGATTTTGGAGCCCAAGAAGATAAAATCTGCTACTGTTTCCACTTTTTCACCATTTATTTGCCATGACATGATGGGACTGGATGCCATGACCTTAGTTTTTTGAGCGTTAAGTTTTAAGCCAGCTTTTTCACTCTCCTCTTTCACCTTAATTAAGAGGCTTTTTAGTTCTTCCTCACTTTTTGCCCTAAGTGTGGTGTCATCTGCATATCTGAGGTTGTTGATATTTCTCCTGGCAATCGTGATTCCAGCCTGTGATTCATCCAGCCCAGCATTTCACATGATGTACTTTGCATAGAAGTTAAATAAGCAGGGTGACAATATACAGTCTTGATGTGCTCCTTTCCCAATTTTGAACCAGTCCCTTGTTCTATGTCTGACTCTAACTCCTGCTTTGAGACCTGCAAACAGATTTCTCAGGAGACAGGTCAGGTGGTCTGGTATTCCCATCTCTTTAAGAATTTTCCACAGTTTCTTGTGATCGACACAGTCACTTAGAGCCAGACATTCTGGAATGTGAAGTCAATTGGGCCTTAGGAAGCATTATGTGAACAAAGTGAGTGGAGGTGATGGAATTCCAGTTGAGCTATTTCAAATCCTAAAAGATGATGCTGTGAAAGTGCTGCACTCAACATGCCAGCAAATTTGGAAAACTCAGCAGTGGCCACAGGACTGGAAAAGGTCAGTTTGCATTCTAATCCCAAAGAAAGGCAATGCCAAAGAATGCTCAAACTACCACACAATTGCACTCATCTCACACGCTAGTAGGAGAAGGCAATGGCACCCCACTCCAGTACTCTTGCCTGGAAAATCCAATGGATGGAGGAGCCTGGTAGACTACAGACCATGGGGTTGTTAAGGGTCGGACACAACTGAGCAACTTCACTTTCACTTTTCACTTTGATGCATTGGAGAAGGAAATGGCAACCCACTCCAGTGTTCTTGCCTGGAGAATCCCAGGGACAGGGGAGCCTGGTGGGCTGCCGTCTATGGGGTCACACAGAGTTGGACATGACTGAAGTGGCTTAGCAGCAGCAGCACACGCTAGTAAAGTAATGCTCAAAATTCTCCAAGCCAGGCTTCAGCAATAAGTGAACAACTGTGAACTTCCAGATGTTCAAGCTGGTTTTAGAAAAGGCAGAGGAACAAGATATCAAATTGCCAACATCCAATGAATCATTGAAAAAGCAAGAGAATTCCAGGAAAAAATCTACTTCTGCTTTATTGACTATGTCAAAGCATTTGACTGTGTGGATCACAATAAACAGTGGAAAATTCTGAAAGAGATGCAACTACCAGACCACCTTACCTGCCTCTTGAGAAATCTGTATACAGGTCAGGAAGCAACAGTTAGAACTGGACATGGAACAGCAGACTGGTTCCTAATAGGAAAAGGAGTACGTCAAGGCTGTATATTGTCACCGTGCTTATTTAACTTATATTGCAGAGTACATCATGAGAAATGCTGGATTGGATGAAGCACAAGCTGGAATCAAGATTGCCAGGAAAAATATCAATAGCCTCAGATATGCAGATGACACCACCCTTATGGCAGAAAGTGAAGAGGAACTAAAGAGCCTCTTGATGAAAGTGAAAGAGGACTCAGGAACAAGACAAGGGTGCCCACTTTCACCATCACTATTCAACATAGTTTTGGAAGTTTTGGCCACAACAATCAGAACAGAAAAAGAAATAAAAGGAATCCAAATTGGAAAAGAAGAAGCAAAGCTCTCACTGTTTGCAGATGACATGATCCTCTACATAGAAAACCCTAAAGACTCCACCAGAAAATTACTAGAACTAATCAATGACTATAGTAAAGTTGCAGGATATAAAATCAACACACAGAAATCCCTTGCATTCCTATACACTAATAATGAGAAAACAGAAAGAGAAATTAAGGAAACAATTCCATTCACCATTGCAACGGAAAGAATAAAATACTTAGGAATATATCTACCTAAAGAATCTAAAGACCTATATATAGAAAACTATAAAACACTGGTGAAAGAAATCAAAGAGGACACTAACAGATGGAGAAATATACCATGTTCATGGATTGGAAGAATCAATATAGTGAAAATGAGTATACTAACCAAAGCAATCTATAGATTCAATGCAATCCCTATCAAGCTACCAACAGCATTCTGCACAGAGCTAGAACAAATAATTTCACAATTTGTATGGAAAAACAAAAAACCTCGAATAGCCAAAGCGATCTTGAGAAAGAAGAATGAAACTGGAGGAATCAACCTACCTGACTTCAGGCTCTACTACAAAGCCACAGTTATCAAGACAGTATGGTACTGGCACAAAGACAGAAATATAGATCAATGGAACAAAATAGGAAGCCCAGAGATAAATCCACGCACATATGGACACCTTATCTTTGACAAAGGAGGCAAGAATATACAATGGATTAAAGACAATCTCTTTAACAAGTGGTGCTGGGAAATCTGGTCAACCACTTGTAAAAGAATGAAACTAGAACACTTTCTAACACCATACACAAAAATAAACTCAAAATGGATTAAAGATCTAAACGTAAGACCAGAAACTATAAAACTCCTAGAGGAGAACATAGGCAAAACACTCTCTGACATACATCACAGCAGGATCCTCTATGACCCACCTCCCAGAATATTGGAAATAAAAGCAAAAATAAACAAATGGGACCTAATTAACCTTAAAAGCTTCTGCACATCAAAGGAAACTATTAGCAAGGTGAAAAGACAGCCTTCAGAATGGGAGAAGATAATAGCAAATGAAGCAACTGACAAACAACTAATCTCGAGAATATACAAGCAACTCCTACAGCTCAACTCCAGAAAAATAAATGACCCAATCAAAAAATGGGCCAAAGAACTAAATAGACATTTCTCCAAAGAAGACATACAGATGGCTAACAAACATATGAAAAGATGCTCAACATCACTCATTATCAGAGAAATGCAAATCAAAACCACTATGAGGTACCATTTCACACCAGTCAGAATGGCTGCAATCCAAAAGTCTACAAGTAATAAATGCTGGAGAGGGTGTGGAGAAAAGGGAACCCTCTTCCACTGTTGGTGGGAATGCAAACTAGTACAGCCACTATGGAGAAGAGTGTGGAGATTCCTTAAAAAACTGGAAATAGACCTGCCTTATGATCCAGCAATCCCACTGCTGGGCATACACACTGAGGAATCCAGAAGGGAAAGAGACACGAGTACCCCAATGTTCATCGCAGCACTGTTTATAATAGCCAGGACATGGAAGCAACCTAGATGTCCATCAGCAGATGAATGGATAAGAAAGCAGTGGTACATATACACAATGGAGTATTACTCAGCCATTAAAAAGAATACATTTGAATCAGTTCTAATGAGGTGGATGAAACTGGAGCCTATTATACAGAGTGAAGTAAGCCAGAAAGAAAAACACCAATACAGTATACTAACGCATATATATGGAATTTAGAAAGATGGTAACAATAACCCTGTGTACGAGACAGCAAAACAGACACTGATGTATAGAACAGTCTTATGGACTCTGTGGGAGAGGGAGAGGGTGGGAAGATTTGGGAGAATGGCATTGAAACATGTAAAATATCATGTATGAAATGAGTTGCCAGTCCAGGTTCGATGCACGATACTGGATGCTTGGGGCTGGTGCACTGGGACGACCCAGAGGGATGGCATGGGGAGGGAGGAGGGAGGAGGGTTCAGGATGGGGAACACATGTATACCTGTGGCGGATTCATTTTTATATTTGGCAAAACTAATACAGTTATGTAAAGTTTAAAAATAAAATAAAATTTAAATAAAGATTAAAAAAATAATAAAATAAAATATTCATTGTTATTAAAAAAAAAAAAAGAAAGTGAAAGAGGAGAGTGAAAAAGTTGGCTTAAAGCTCAACATTCAGAAAACTAAGATCATGGCATCCAGTCCCATCACTTCATGGCAAATAGATGGGGAAACAGTAGAAACAGTGGTTGACTTTATTTTGGGGGGCTCCAAAATGGTGATTTCAGCCATGAAATTAAAAGATGCTTACTCTTTGGAAGGAAAGTTATGACCAACCTAGACAGCATATTAAAAAACAGAGACATTACTTTGACAACAAAGGTCCATCTCATCAAGGCTATGGTTTTTCCAGTAGTCATGTATGGATGTGAGAGTTGGACTATAAAGAAAGCTGAGTGCTGAAGAATTGATGCTTTTGAATTGTGGTGTTGGAGAAGACTCTTGAGAGTCCCTTGGACTGCACGGAGATCCAATCAGTCCATCCTAAAGGAGATCAGTCCTGAATGTTCATCGGAAGGACTGATGTTGAAGCTGAAACTCCAATACTTTGGCCACCTGATGCAAAGAGCTGACTCATTAGAAAAGACACTGATGCTGGGAAAGATTGAAGGCAGAAGGAGAAGGGGATGATAGATGATGAGATGGTTGGATGGCATCACGGACTTAATGGAGATGAGTTTGAGTAGACTCTGGGAGTTGGTGATGGAGAGGGGGGCCTGGCGTGCTGTGTTCCATGAGGTTGCAAAGAGTTGGACACAACTGAGTGAATTGAACTGAACCCAGGCAAAGACTTTTGCATGGTCAATGAAGCCCAAGTAGATGATTTTTTTTAGAGTTCCCTTGGTTTTTTTATGATTCGATGCATGTTGGCAATTTGATCTCTGGTTCCTCTTCTTTGTCTAAATCCAGCTTGTACATCTGGAAGTTTTTGGTATACACATACTGCTGAAGCCTAGCTTGAAGGATTTTGAGCATTTCCTTGCTAGAATGTGAAATGAGTGCAATGTACAGTAGTTTAAACATTCTTTGGCATTGCCTTTCTTTGGGATTGGGATGAAAACTGATCTTTTCAAGTCCTGTGACTACTGCCAAGTTTTCCAAATTTGTTGGCTTATGAGTGCTGCACTTTAACAGCATCATCCTTTTAGGATCTGAATTAGCTCAGATGGAGTTCCATCACGTTCACTAGCTTTTTTGATCATGATGTACAATCCTTTTAATCTGTTCTTGGATTCTATTTGATAGAATTTTGTTGAGGATTTTTGCATCTGTGTTCATCAGTGATATTGGCCTATAATTTTCTTTTCCTGTGGCATCTTTTTCTGGTTTTTGTATCAGGGTGATGTTGGCCTTGTAGAATGAGTTTGGAAGTTTTCCTTCTTCTTCAACTTTCTGGAAGAGTTTGATCAGGATAGGTGTTAGCTTTTTTCTAAAATTTAGTAGAATTTGACTGTGAAACCATCTGACTCTAGGTTTTTGTTTGGAAATTTTTTTATTACAGTTTTGATTTCTATGCTTGTGATTGGTCTATTCTTATTTTCTTTCTTTCTGTTTCCATTTGGAAGGTTATACTTTTCTAAGAAGTTATCCATTTCTTCCAGTTGTCCATTTTATTGGTATAGCTGTTCATAGTAGTCTCTGATGAGCCTTTGTACTTCTGTTTTCTGTTGTAACTTCTCCTTTTTCATTTCTAATTTTATTGTTTTCAGTCTTCCTTTTATCTTGATGACTCTGGCTAATGGTTTGTCATTTTGTTCAACTTCTCAAAGAACTAGCTTTTGGTTTTATTGATCTTTGTTATTGTCTCCTTCCTCTCTTTTTCATTTGCTTCTCTCTGATATTTACGCTTTGCTTCTACTGTTTTTTTTTTTTTATGAGAACATGACTTTAAGCAACTGTTAATTATACTTGTTTCAGGCTACCATGGCAACACATATTCATTCCAGCAGCTGCTCTATAGCCTGCTTGGCTTTCTTCTCTCAGATTTCTGCCTTTGCAAAAATATCAGAACCAACCTGCCCTGGGGCAGCCTTCAGGCCCAGATCACTTTGATTCTGGCCTGTGACACAAATAGACCATCTTGGGGATACAAGGCTCCTGTTCCATTATGAATATACTCTGATACCTTAGACAGATTTGTTAGGGCTCAAGTTGTTCATCTGTAAAATGTGCATTTCTAGCAAAGTGTTTTACAAGTTGTGAGTAGCAGCTCCTTAGAAAGTGCACTAGTTTCCTGTTGTTGCTGTAACAAATTAGTACAAAGTAATGGTTTGAAATGAGTCATTTTATATCCTTGGGATTCACAGTCCAAAATGGGGCAATAGGACTGTGATCTTCTGGAGATTCTAGGCCAGAATCCATTTCTTTGTCATTCCCAGCCATGTTAGGCATCTCACATTCCTTGGTTTGTGGACAATATCCTTCTAACTTCTGCTTCCCCTGGTACATCTTTTCTGACTCTAATGTCTGTGTTACAGGGAACCTTGTGATTGAGCGCATTTGGATAACCTTCCTCTGTCAAGACTCTTAACCACACCAGCGAAGTCCTTTTGGGAGCATGACTGGGTAACAACATTCAGTTTCTGGTGATTAGGATGTGGACATGTTGGGGGGGGGTGGTCATTATTCAGCCTATTATATGAGATCTGGAAGCCATTTAAGTAGCCAGCAGTTTTTAAATGCCATTTTAAGAAGTTCATGCAGCACATGCAACATTTGTGATTCTAATATGGAACACTAACACGATGTAGCCACAGGGAAGTTTGAATCCAAGACCATTTGTTTTTATCAGTGACAGACTAATGCCTTATTCTCTTATAAAGCACTGTCCAAAAACAGTCTTCATAAGAACTTGAGTTTTGACCTTATTACTCTAGGAAGACAAGACTTTTTGTACAATATATCAGTGTAATGGTTTCCTTCCCTATACCAGGGTTGAATTTTATCATCTAACTCTTAAAAGGAGTTAGAATCAAAGGCTCTGTTGTACAAAAGGCAGAAGATTCATCATTAAAGACCTACAGTATCACAAGATGACCAAGTATATATAATATTCTTTCAAGGTTTTGAAAAACCCAGGAGTATGACAAGTCACAATTGAAGGGTCAAGTCCAAACACTAAAGATGTTTATATTTCTATTTATGTCCACTATGTACAGAGATTTGGAGGCTGTACAACTTTTCATAGCACAGATTCTGGCTTAGATCAGACTTTTTTCTAGTTGAAGGATACAAGTTAATGTCTATATTAGAGCTACAGTGTGAGGCAGACTAGTCATTTTGACATAATTACAGCCTAGTTAAGAGGGGTAGCCTCAAAAGAAAGTAATAGTTGAGTACCCGGTAAAAAGCAGCTCTCCAGGCTCAGCTATGAGGCTCATGTTCAGCTGTGTAGTTTTAATGATACAAGGAATGTTGTAATTGCTCTTAATGAAGCTAGAATCTTCCTTTCCATCCCCCAAAGAGAGTGCAGGCCTTTAATTAGACTGGGAATGCATGGGAAAATAACTGAATCCCTTAAGTTCTCAGGGAAGTTGTCTACTCATTGGAAAGAGCAATTTGAGTTAGGAAATACTACTTTAAGTATGATACTAGATTACTTCCTTGGGAATACCCAGCTTCCTTTCCTTTTTAGAGAACGGAAGTTATTCCAGTGATTAGGAGTGACTTGCCCTCATCTTGTATATATGAACGGAGAGGTAAAAGACATTCAGGTCATCTAAATGTACCCCTAGAGGCGAACTGTCACTAAGTCCCATTATTGAATTCTCTGGCACTGCCAGTTTTGGGGGTAGAGGGCAGAAAAAGCTGGTGACAGGAAGCAATTAAGTCAGGAATACCCTTATTCACATCCACACAGAACAAAGCCTTTCAAGAGGACTGTGGAAAGGTACTATAGTCTCTAAAGAAAAATGATTGCAAGAAAGAGTCCTTGAAGTCCATCTAAATTTAAGAAACAAGAGGCTTACTTCCACATTTTATTGAAAATCCAATTAGTGGTTTAGCATTGTGATTCTTTTCTTGCGCAGGTAGCTGATTAGGCTTAGAGTTGCCACAACACCTGCTAAGGCAACTACAGCAACCATAGTTTTAAAAGCAGCATATCCAGTAGTCTCATGCCCTTTAGAATCCACAGCATCTGGGAAGGAAACAGACATTCAAGTCTTAAGATCACTTACACTTAGTTTAAGCTGAAGCTTTACAATTAAAGTTACCCAGAGAAGGAAGTGAAAATAAGCTTCAAAGGGCTCACTTGGGAACTTGCAAAAGAGTGTAGTCTTTCCCCTCAAGCCAGCCTCCTCCTCGCCGTACTCCACTCCCACGGTTGTTCCCACTTCCTACTTGCTTTCACGCAGATCAGATGGGCTAACACCTGGAATGATCTCATTCCCAGCTTGTTTAACATTCTGGCACTGATATATATGGTGAGTTGTCCCAAGTGCATGATTTCTTGCTGTTAGTAGCTAGTGATTTAAGTGAGTTTAATTTCAAGTTCTAGGCCTAAAATTAAGACTATCTGGGATGAAGATATATTAACATAATCTAGTAAAGACTAAAGTTTTGTAATAGCAAGCACACATCTTCTTAAAGCTTGAAATTCTTCTATGGTAGGCCCAATATTTGAGGACCAAGATTTAAGGATTCTAATGTATCATTAGTGACAAAATTGGAATTTTTTAAGTTATTAACAGTGAGGACTCTGACAGTAGGTAGACTAAATGATCCTTCTTGTGGGAAAGGGGTTCTGGGAATGGTACACAGACCTAACAGAACCTGTTGCTGGGAAGAGATGCATTCTCTTGAGTAATCATAAGCACTTGGTATCTGTGGGCTCCCCTGGCGGCATTAATAGTAAAGTATCCACCTGCCAATGCAGGAGACACAAGAGATGCAGGTTCGATCCCTGGGTCAGGAAGATCCCCTGGAGTTGGAAATGGCACCCCACTCCAGTATTCTTGCCTGAAATATTCCATGGGCAGGGGAGCCTGGTGGGCTACAGTCCATGTGGCCACAACGAGTTGAACACGACTGAGCACACATATGTTATCTGTGCACAGTTAAGTCTAACATAAAACCAAGAGCTTCAGTTAAAGAAATACCCAAGGCTTTAAATCCATACCTCTGAATGAAGAGCCATCTGACAACAGGAGGATGGGGCCCGGGAGACTCACTATCATCTTCTCTTTCTCAGTGGCCCCTGTGGCTGCAGACAGTTTGACCTCTGGGTTAACGAGAAGTGGTGAGAAGTGTTTTGAGGGTACACCTGCTCTGTATGGACTTCCTGCTCTATGCAATTTTGCCTCCCTTCACAGGAGAGCACATACACCTTACTGTAAGAGCAGGATGAATTATCAGAATATCAGAAGACAAAGTTCAGAGTCTACCTAGACTCAGGAAGAACAACTTTTGGGGGGTCTCAAGAGATCAGGCTACAGTTTATGTGCAAACACAAACTTGTTCATGAGACTGATTGTGAACCTGTCCATCACAGACTCCCAGGTTGCTTGGGCTCTTGGACTAGATGAAAAACAAAGCCCTCATTCCTAAATTCCGAAAGGATCAGGCTTGCTTTAAGTAAACTCATATTAAATGAAGACTTGAGAATTTTACCTCGCCTGCTTCTGGATGACACAAGGCAAGATGCAGAACACAGGGGGAAGTTAGAAGAAAGTTGATCGCAGATTAAGGCGCTGCAGTGGAAGTAGACCTGGAGAGGAGACAAGAGTTGAGTGGAACTGATGTCTCAGTCAACCTGTCCCAGGTAACTAGTTAATCACTTACCAAGTGAGAGAACACTGGGTCCTCTGACACAAAGGCAAAGGTCTTCACATCAAACCTCTGATAGTGATTAGGATAGGCCACCGAGTAGCCAACCGGATGGAAGGTGGTTCTGTGGTTGTCCAAGTTGTATTCACAGCTGGAAGGTATATTTCAGGGTGGGACATCAGCTGAATTCACCTCAGACTCAAGTGTTTGCTCAAATTCAGTCATGTGTAACACCCTCAAGACTATTGCTATAGCTTCTACCTGTGCTGTGCTGTGCTTAGTCGCTCAGTCGTGTCAGACTGTATCCCACCAGGCTCCTCTGTCCATGGGGATTCTCCAGGCAAAAACACTAAGTGGGTTGCCATGCCCTCCTTTAGACCTTCTGCCTGTACTTTTAGTTTATTTCATATACCCGACTTGACTATCCAACAGTATCCATGAAGTCATAAGTTACTTGTGCTAGGTTTTCTTCTACTTTGTGTTAAGTGTCAATAACTATTTGTATTCCAGCTAAACTCATCAAGAATTATGTAGCTCTTCAGATGACAATGGCTTAATTCTTATGAATCTGAGTATTATGTCCCAGGCAGTTAGTCTATGTTGCTGATAAAAAAAGGGTAGAGCACTCCTGCCATTTTTTATTTTAAATGCTAGCAGAGGGTTGTAGCTTCCTGTGTCCAGCTCTTTGGGACCCTAAGGACTGTAGCCCACCAGGCTCCTCTGTATGTATTTCAGGCAAGAGAACTGGAGTGGGTTGCCATTCCCTCCCCCAGGGGATCTTCCCCAACCCAGGGATCGAACCCAGGTCTCCTGAGGATCATACATTGCAGGTGGATTCCTTACAACTGAGTAACTGGGGAAGTCCATTCATGTCCTATCACTAAATATTACTTTGGGCTAGTTATTTAAGTAGTAAGCTTGGGTTTCTTTATAAAGTGAGAGGGCTAGTGTCCCTCACAGAGTGTTGTGGTTTAGACAATGCATCTGGAGTACAGAGCACTGTTTTTTGGCACATGGTAGTTATTCAATGGGCTTCTCTGGTGGCTCAGATGGTAAAGAATCTGTGTGCAATGAGGGACACCTGGGTTTGATGCCTGGGTCGGGAAGATCCCCTGGAGAAGGGAATGGCAGCCCCCTCCAGTGTTCTTACCTGGAGAACTCCATGGACAGAGAAGCCTGGTGGGCTATATACCCCATGGGATCACAGACAGCTGGACACGATTAAGTGACACACACACGTTCAATGCACCTTCCTCAGGTGGTTCAGTGGTAAAGAATCTGCCTGGCAATGGAGCTGGGAAGATCCCCTGGAGGAAGAAATGGCAACCCACTCCAGTATTCTTGCCTGGAAAATCCCATGGGCAGAAGAGCCCAGTAGGTCAAAAGGGGTCACAAAGAATTAGACACGACTTATCAATAAGCAAAAAAGTTATTCAATAAATAGGAACTAGAAATCTATTCTCTTTCCAGATGTTAAGAGTATTAAAGTCATTATTTCCTTGGGAAGGATCCTTTTAGATTCAAGGGTAACAAGAAAGACAGGAGTCAACTTATTAGACTGAGGACTGGTTGGTAAGAAATAACAAAAATCAGGGCCTTTGATATAGTGCTCCTCTCAAGCCCATAGAGCATTTTATTAATTTTTTACTGGCAGTTTGATTAGCTGGACTACCTTATGTGGAGAATACATACCCATCTACAATAATATTCCACTGAGGGAGAGAGGCTGGGTCCATGGTGGATGTTGCCCAGCAATCATCTAAGATCAACTTGATGTTGGGGTCAGTCCTGTTTAGGACTCTCACTTCTAAGTAAATTGGTTGGCGGAGGTATCTCACCACAGGATAGTCCTTGTCCCTGTATGGTTGCAGGTAGGAATTATCTGCAATGGAGTAGAAAATATTCTGGTACTCAAGTAGTTGATGGTTGCAACAGAAGCTTAAGCATCGCTACTACTCTAGTCTGGTGCAAAGTTCATTTTAGGAATGAGTCTCCTGAAAGTTTTTAAGCAGATTTTTTAGGTTATAATGTCTCACCTGGGTAGGTTTGCAGGGTCAAGGCAAGTGGACCTGGCTTCACTGAGGCTACTGGAGGAGGAAGGCTTTCGACGTTGGTATTTATTAGCATGTTACTGCTGCTATAATAGCACCTCACCGTCATTCTGTAAGAGTGGGTAGGTGGGGGTGTTGAGAATTTTAGGTTAAAAGACTGCTCGAGTTTATCACTTAAAAAAGTTAAGCAGCAATTGCGTCACACCTGAACTCACTATCTCTGGAAATTGTGCTTGAAGGAAGATCCGCCCAGAGAGCATGTATTTCATTTTCATAGATGACTTTGCCATTGTCAAACTTAAAGGTTAGAGAAAGTGGTTAGTTATCTCAAAGGTAAGTCTTAATCTCTTGCTATGTGCCAATACTAATCTTATACTAACCTTATGTCTTGTTCCACATCCATTCAGGGGTATGTGAAACTTCACCAGTCCTTGAAATGGAGCTTTAAAGGTTGGCTGGCAGGAGGAGTCTCCCACCCTAAGAGTGTCCAAGTTGAGAGCTGGTTTTGTTTGATGGCGGTAGACCTCGACATCCATAAACCCATCTTGAGTACACAGCTCCCCTGAAACTATATAGTGGAGGGAGTTTAAAAAATGTGTGCTATGTGACTATTGTCATTACTAGTTTGAAATGAAATGAAGTTTGGATTTTCATCAGGAGGCAACAGAATTTGTCTTAAGTCTGCTTGGGAAAATAACTTGACAAGCAGCTTGCATTACAAGGGAGACCCCAAGGTACCTAGACGGCAGTGAGGCTTGCTCTAAGGGTTTTTCATCCAAAGGAAGAAGGAGCAGGAGACATGGGAAGAGGCACCAAGTGGGGTAAGAAAGCCATGATGAAACCCTGACGTGGCTTAAAGTGTAGTGCCTGTGTCCTAAAGTCCCTTCTTTCAAGACTCACAGATCTTGGTTTGAGGGGAAGTTGAAGCAACAACTAATTTTTTCTATTTGACTTGACCTGATACAAATAAAAAGGAGCACAGAGGCAATAGTAAACAAGGGCAAATACTGACTTCCATGTTCTTTGAGGAATTTAAGAGTTTGGGGAAATACTCATAGTCCCTCTAGTTTCAGATTTGAGGCAATCTTACTTAGATGGTGGGCTCAGACTTCTAACATGAAGCATAACCAGGTTACTTAGAAACATTAAACAGTTGTGAAACCTTCCTGTATGTGTATTTTGGAAGTGTTGTCTTCCTTAGATTCCTATCATAGCAGCTTAGACTGCTATTTGTGGTCTAACCAGTCTTCCATTTCCGTAAAGTATAAGCAGCACCGAGTTTGAACTTCTGTACACTTTCCCCCATGTAAGAGCTAAGAGAGAATGTAGAATGCAGAACTATTCAAGAAAATGATCTTTACCTATAGAAACTGTTGTCTCGCAGACACACTCAGGATAAATCACCATGGATACCGTCTCCAGTTGAGTATAAAACGTCAGCTTGAGTGAAGCTAAGTAGAACTGATAGGGTAGGCATTTTTCAGAGAACTGAAATGGAAGAATGTCAGTTAGCAGCCACAGCCTGTTGAGCAGGCAGATAGGAAGGAAGTACGCTGAAATCTGCAAGGCACACTCCGGACTGAATATGGTTTTCCTTTAAACCAGAGCAAGAGATCACATCACTTCTCCAGACGGGATTCTTCCTGAGGCAGGAAATTTCTCTAAGTTCATGCCCTCAAGTACCCAGCACTGCATGCTCTTTGTACTAGACATTGAAATTTGATCTGTTAATTCAGTCTCCAAAGAGCTGAGTACCTTGCATATCCAGGAGTTATAAAATGTTATTGCAACATATACACCAACATAAGATTATTCTGTGTCCCTGGCAATTGCATCAGTCAAGACTGGCTTCACTGAGGATAGCAGGGGACACTAGTTTGGCTCCAATTGCCCTGTTTTAAATAGGCCATGAGAGGTTCATCATTAGATGCTTAATTGGAGTTTGTACTACAGTGAACAAAAACACTTAAGGAAAACTTCCATTGAAGTTGAAAAAGACTTGGTGTTTGAGAGTGAATTTCAGTTACTTGAGAATTACTTATGCAAGCTGTTCAAATGAGGCCTCCAAAAGTTTTGAATTTTTTTTTAATACTAGCATTTAGAATTTATGGATAAGTCAGCAGCCAAATCACAATGGCCTAAAAGGCTAGGGTTCAATGGAACGTACTTTTGTTTTGAGGAGAGTTTTGCTGAAATGCAACCTGAGGCCATTTGCTATTTCCATAACAATCCCGCTGTTGTGCAACTGGTTCACAGCAATATTCTTATTTTCAAAGCTCACAGATTTTAACTTTCCAGGAAATTCTGGTATGGTGAGAGTCATGTGTGTGGCATTACAGGTCACAGGATCTAGAAGGAAATGACAGAATGGTCAGCTTTGATTAAGCCCTTAGAACAAGGTCTTCCACAACTGGACTTGCCCTTTCCTCGGCCTTACCTGACGCACAGATGAGTCGTGATGATAAGATGATCGTCTGCCCGGGAGATACATGCGTAAGCTTCAGAGGCACCATGTACAGATGGCTGTTACCTTGCTGAAGAGAGGCATTTTCAAAGACATTGGTTTACCTGAGTTACTTGAATTTTTGACCAATGCTAGAAACAGTCAGGGCAAACATTCAACTATTGGGCGCCATCCTGGCCCAAGTAGAGTTCAGGTATTTCACTCTATGGTTGTTCTGCAGGTGAACAACTAGTTCTAGTTTTAAAATCTTAAACTTGATAACATCTGGCAAGGTGGTTTCTACTCATGACCTGTAGCTGATCATTTCTAAGCAGTTAAGAGCTCTTGTTTTATGACTCTCTTATGGTATCAGCATTCAGAGAGAATGTTTAAGATTCAGCAGTTTGTTTATACTCAATGTAAAACAGTACTGTTAAGATGGCTGATGTTTGAACATGTAGGTGCCAAGACCTGTTCTAAGTACTTTGGCACAGTAACCGATTTAATGTAGTATCTTGATTGTTGGTCCCCAAAATGCCAGTACCTACTGTAAACACTAAACGTGGCAATGATAAAACAGAACGCCTTCAGTAGTTTAGCACTACTGTAGCTCCACATGTTTAGTGAATGTAGATCTATGGAGAAGAAAAACTGAAGTAAACATTTTGTTCACCATTGTTATCTCACCATCTTTAGTACTTAGTACAGGACTTGGCTGTTGAATGAGTTATAACCTCAATTTGAGGAAATGATTGAGATTATGCTTGCATTTAGAAATACTGGTCTGAGCCTGGGTGGTGGTACAAACAGATTTCACACCTACCGAGTAGTGAGTCACTCCAGTGGCATGGAACAACACTTGGATGCTCATCTTCTGGTTCTCAATCAGGAGATTATATCCTTGTGTCAGAGCCTCTTGAAGGGTCAGATTTTGGGCTCTTTCACCATCACCAACTGTAACGGTCCATCCCATCTGAGGTTTGGGACCCTAAAGGCAAAAGTTTCATTTAGAGGGCTGGTGCTCACCTTAACTCCAAGACTATTTAATATTTTAACCAGGATTGAAGTTATGCCACCTTTAATATAGAACTTATTTAGGCTTGTAATTTAAAAAATAGTTTTCATACCGCAGTGTCATCAGCCAGGCCAGGAAAAAAGTGAAAGGTAAACTGGAAGGAAAAAAAAGGATGATGTGAAGCTTTGATTTGGAGAAGATCTCTGAAGTCACGTTATCTGATGGTACATGGAAAACACCCAGAGCAACTGCTGTGTGGTTCTTACAGTGTGAGGGCTGGTGTGGGTATGGTAGAAACACAGGACCAGTCAAGAATCCTAGAAGTGCCCTTAGACATTTCCCCATTGAGCTTTTGAGACCTCAATGTAATTGGAAGATCTAAAGCTCCCTTCCAGTTGTACATTGAGACACTAAATCCTGTCAAGCCATGCAGTTCCATCACTTATAATCAAGTATGAATATTTTTGTCCACTGTTGCTATTAGCCATGTGAGACTATAAAGTCCATGAGCACATGACTGGGCTGTTTTTCTCATTTACGATTTCCTAGCATCTGGTATAGGGCCTGGTATATAAATATCCAGTTTGTCAAGCTACCAACTGAATCCTTTTTATTGCCAAAACATGATGTGCTGAGTGCTTATGTCTACCTTCTTAGTTTTTAAAGTCACCCTATGTGGTGTTATTGTCCCCCACTTCAGATTTTAAAAAGGTCTCATTGCAGTTAAGAAATCAGTCCAAAGCCACATAGCAAGTCAGTAGTGAAATACAGGATTGCAATCCTGATCTTGTTCTGAAGTCCAGCTCTCTCTAGACCACATTCCCCCTGGAGTAGCTGGATGAGAAGCAGTCAGGCTGCTTCACTCACAGACATGAAATCCTTTGAGCAGATTGTGGATCCCAAATGCTGATCATGTCTTCCTGCTTGCATAACCGGACAGCTGACGTGATACAAGACAGTCCCTTGTCTATGGGCAGCATTCTCATTCATGAATGTGATGGTCATCTGGTGCTGGCCAAGCTGTATGAAAATGGCATAGTAAGGACAGAGTGTTAGAACTTCAATGAGAAAGGGGATTCCAAAATACCATCTGATTCAGCTGATTAGCAAAACCCTTAAAAGTCAATCAGTACCACAGTTCTAGAAAGTCCCTCATTCCTATACCAGGAGATTCTTTAGCCTCTTTAGATATCCCAGGACTCATTCATTGGCAGAGAACAGTTCCTTGAGTTTTAGGGCTCAGAGTCCAGTTTTTGTTTTCCCTTTACATTCACCCTATGTCCGAGTATCAAGGTCCTATTGGGCTTGCTGCCTCTATCAAAAGATAGAAATACTTCTTGAGCACCTACTTTAGCAGCCATTGTGCTGGGTGCTGTACAGAGCCATTTTGCCATTTCCTCTGGCTCAGGGAATTCTGTCTAAAGCAGTGGTCAAGTAACATTTCTATAAAGTGTTAGTAAATATTTAGACTTTTTAGGCCACGTATGCTTTTAACATTTTTAAAATGCTTAAAAAACTAAAGCCATTCTTAGCTTGATGACCATCACACATAGATCATGGACTGGCTGTGGCCATACACAGGTCATATTCTGCGGACCTTTGTTCTAAAGGAATACAACACTAAGCTCCCTAAAGTTGGGAACGTCCATTTTAGAAGGGAAAGTTCTCTTAATTACTGGAGATCTTCAGTAGATTCAGATGAAGAAGACTTAAGACTTGTAGGATGTACCCTAGACCTATTAAGTCAACTAAGTGAATTCTGCACTTTACAAAGTTCCCTAAGTGATTGTTTGCACATAAAGCCTAAAAAGGACTTAGGCTTCTTTTACTGCTCCTAATAACCCTGATTGGGTAGCACTATTGCTTGACAGTAGAAAATCCTATTTTTCAGCTGCTGCTCACCTTCCAGCATAGAGGTACCAGCACTCCATTTACCTGCACCAAAAGAGCATCCCCTTTTCCATGAGGGGTGTAGATCAAAATAGCTCATGTTTGATCATTTGCTGTGTCTACATACTATGCCTAGTCCTTCATTGTGTCATTTGTCTTTAGATACCTTATGGAAAGATATCATAATCCATTTTCCAGTGGAAAAGTAGAGGCTTAGAAAGGTTAGCTAACTTACTCCAAATCATATATAGATAGTGGCAAAGACAGAAATAAAGCCCAAAGCCTCAATTCAAGGGTAAGCTCAGCATTGGAGTTTTGAGTCTAATGTATCTTTATTGAGAGTTCCTGTATGCCATGGAGGTTATTTGGCAATATTCTTGGCTTGTACCCATCAGATGACCAGTAGCTGCCCTCTCCTTCCTCCCCCAACAGCTGTGGTAAGTGTCTCCAAATGTTGCAGGATGTTCTCTGGGATGACCAAAGAGAAAGATCACCCTGATTGAGAACAACTGCTCTACTCCAAAGCTTTAACTCCTAGGTTGCTGCTGCTGCTGCTAAGTTGCTTCAGTCGTGTCCAACTCTGTGCGACCCCATAGGCAGCAGCCTACCAGGCTCCGCCGCCCCTGGGATTCTCCAGGCAAGAACACTGGAGTGGGTTCTCATTTCCTTCTCCAATGCATGAAAGTGAAAAGTGAAAGTGAAGTCACTCAGTCGTGTCCGACTCTCAGTGATCCCATGGACTGCAGCCTACCAGGATCCTCTGTCCATGGAATTTTCCAGGCAAGAGTACTGGAGTGGGGTGCCATTGCCTTCTCCAAACTCCTAGGTTACTACTTTCCAAATTACTCCTCAATTACTTACCACTCTTTTGGTACAGCTTTCATATGGGGCCTTCAGTGTGAGCTTTTCTGGGTCCAGAACATAAGTGCAGTTCAGCATTTTTAGACCAAGGGAATCTACAGAAACAAGAGCAGCTTTAGAAAGGAGATGGCCAAGATGTATTTATATCTTATATTTCAGTGACAGAGTCAACCAAAGCTACATAAGCAAGACTGCAAATCCATTTCTAAGGTACTTCAATCACTTCTTACTTTTTATTCTCTCAACTGGGATATAACCCAAGCTCTGAGAGATGCTGTGATTTGAAGCTAGACTTTTCTTAGGGAATTCCTAAGATAAGACAGATTTCCAAAGACAGACAAGGTCTTCCACTCTTAGGAGTCACCATGCAGTTCAAGGACCGTGTGACACCATGGGATTTGAGCACCAACTGCTCCAGAATTTGTGTATTCTGCTCACTGGAAAATGGTGATGACTTTGAGCCAAGGGCTTCCTACTAAGTAAGACTTAAATGAGACAATACACCTTACTTACCCACCACAGATGCATGCTGAATCTTGTTGCCAAGAGTTCTTTTAAACTCCACTACCATTCTATTTTCATAGCAAGTGACAGTACCTGAAGAGCAAAGAAAGCACGTGGAGCATCTTTGAACACAGGAGGCATGATTCCTACAGAAGTGTATTGAGGAAACTTTCCTCTCTAACAGGCATCAGGCAGGATGCCAGTTGGGAGAGGCAAAGCTTATTCCCCATCCTGGGGAGCTTACAAGTTGATGGGAATACATAACTACAATGTAAGATACCAAGAACTGTAATGAAGATATCAATTAAATGCCTAGGGCTTTCTATCCAGGAGAAAGCTGGATTCGGGTTAACAAGCATGCATGTGGGAACCAGCCTGGAACCCTGATGGAAATGGAAATAGAAATGGTAGGTCTGTGAAGAATTGGGGAAAAGTTTTGTCTAAAGGTCTTTCAATTATGAAGTTTAAAAGATTCCCTAGGTAACTCCAAGAACACATTTTTGAAGAATAATCTGCCAAATAGCTTGACACTGTGCATCCTTTGGCTCAGGTGCAAATCTTGAGAAACTCCTCATTACAAGTGATTTTGCCTGTTATTGTTGATGCTTTCCTCAAGCATGAGTATGTGTTTGAAGATGACTGCTCCCAAAGATGAGGGCTTGGTAGGTGGTTTGCTGTTCTTCGGGTGCTGTAAAGCTGGAGGCAGTGAGAAAATAGAAGGTAGTGCGTGTGTTTTTCCAAGCTCCTGCATTTAGCTGCAGGGCAAGCTATAGGTTAGCTATGGGAAACCTGAAGTGACTTGATCAAGATAGGCAAAAGAATGACTGGAGATCGTTTAACTCACTTTTGTGTTTTCTGGCCATCTAGGCACCCTAGTTGCAATCCATTTCAAAGATGCTTAAGGGCATTTCCCTCACCCAAGTGGCCTACCTGGGAAGGCAGGATCCAACTGATTAACATCTATTGAGTTCACCGAAGTCAGAAGGGTGAAGGATAGAAAAAATGACCTGTAGGTGCAGGAGGACATGGGGGAGAAAGTTAAAGAGGAGTGAACTTCAGCAGACAAGGCATTATGTCCCCTTCCTTCAGCCCCCAGAATTACCTCCAGTCTGCACGGAACCAGCTTGAGGGTCTCCCGCTGTCTCCTCTCTGACTGCATGCCATGACTGAAGATACCACCAAATCAACCAGGCAGAGGGGCGTGCTGCTCTGGCATTTATAGCAGGAAGCAGGGCTGGTCCCCGCCCTCTCCCCATTGGAGTCACCTGGATCTTCTCTAGCCCTCCCAGCTGAGAGGAAGGAATTTGGGAAGAAGAGCCTTTCCAGAAGGCTTAAAATAAGCAGAGTTTTCCCCTTCCTGGCACTTGCCTTGGTTTTCCACCGGCTGCTCTGCAGCCAATTTAGTTCCTTGAAATTGGGTCAGGTGAATGAATTGGTCCATTTTTCCATAACACTAGGAAAAATTGGATCTTTTGGACAAACTCTTCACAACTCAAATGTAGAGTGAAAGAGTGGGGTGGGATTTTTTTTGGAGGAAAGATCATCTCTTGTTCACACTGTCTTTGAGTAACAAACCTTTCCTTTAAGTTACTCCTGGTCTCCTGGCTATTGTGGATATCACCCTGACAATGTGCATGAAGAAGTACCTTTTAAAAAAGGATGAAACATTATTTTCCCCCAAGTATAGATTTTAATTTTACTTCAGAAAATACAGACAATTAAAGAAGGATATAGAGAAAGGAAAAAATCATCCACTGCAAGTACTTAACTGTGTAACTCTATGGTCTTTCTCTACAAACATCACACTTAAAAAAAAATAACAACCTGGGACTGAAGTATAAGTTATGTTTGTAACCTGCTTTTACTACTTTATATGTCATGGACATTTTCCGTATCAAACATAAAGATCTCCATTACCATTTTTAATGTTGCATAGTATTCAATGTCTAGATAAATCAGTGTTTAGCTGTTCTCTAATGATGGACATTAATATAGCTTCCAATGTTTTCATTATTATAAACAATCTGCTGGACTTGTACATTTCCCTGGTTAACTCCCAGGATAGATTACTAGAAGTAGAAATTCTGGGTCAAAAGGAATAGTGATCTAAATAAGAATGTCATACTGTGTAGGAACTGGAGTTTATAGGTGGGGAATCTGAAGAAACCAACTTGCTCAAGCTTTAACAACTGGGTGTCAGGGCCAGGACCAGACTGAGACACCTTGATGTCTGAAGACCACATTCCATAACAGGTGATAATGCTCAAATGCTGTACAAGTTTGTGGGGTAGCATTTACAATTATTTATTTATGTGTTGCTCTTTATGTCTTTATATGTTAACAATGTTTCTTGAGGACTAATCTTCATTCCCTGTTACAGGTGTCTGAAATATTGTTCGTCAGAGTAGTGGTTTCCTTAACTCCCTTGATCGAAACGTTCACAGCTGGTACTGATGAACCTATCTTCAGGGAGGGAATGGAGACACAAATGTAGAGAATGGACTTGAAGACACAGCAAGGGAAGGAGAGGGTAGGACTATTTGTGAAAGTAGCATTGATATATATACCTACCATGTGTAAAATAGTTAGTGGGGAACTGCTATATGACACAGGAGCCCAGCCTGGCACTCTGTGATGACCTAAAGGGATGGGATGGGTGAGCAGGAGGGAGACTCAAGGGGGAGAGGATATATATATATATATATAGTTATGACCAATTCAGTTTGTTGTATGGCAGAAACCCACAAAACATTGTAAAGTAATCATCCTCCAATTAAAAATTTAAAAATGATCATATGGGGCTCTTTGTTAATATCACAGATTTCTGTGTCCCACCCAGAAGCTGCTGACTCAGACTCTCCAGGGGAGGAAACTGGGGTACTGTACATTTAAGCAATCAGGTGAGTCTTATGATCAGGAAAACTTGGGAAATATCTGAAGGAAGTAGACAAGAAAATGAATGATTGCCAGTGATTAACTTCTTTATGGGAATCAGTTGATTATATTCCAGTGGAATGGAGGAGAGGGAGCAAAATCCAGGATAAGCAGGCTTTTGAAGATAGAGGTGGTGAAAGCATTTAGGTTCTGAGCAGAAGCATGATAGCAATAATTAGTTCTAAGCATACATTCCCAAAAGTGGCACTTTTTCTATAACTGTGAAGGTAATTTGTTACCACAATAGTTAAGACTATGATAAGAAGACCATTGGAGAGATTTGAAGACCATTCCATCCATTAGAGGATGGAATGTAGGGGCAAGATTCAGAGAGACCTATTAAGGTAGTCAGAGAGGTAATAGATTAATGTGTTCCACCTTCCCAGGCCCCACCCTAGACTTGCTTCTCCCAAAGTTACACCTTTTTCTCCAGAGTGTGAGGTGTTGCCTTGGAAAGGGAAGCTCTGCTCAGATCCCTAAACTGGGGGTTCTGCATGATGAAGGGGCAGCACAGAAGCCCTGAGCAGGAGGCATGGAGATAAGGAGGACCACTCTGAGAACTGGTGAGGGTGATGAGGGTGGTGAGCGTGCCAGAGATTAATTTCATTTGCCTTGCCCAACCCAGCCAATGCTGCACTTGGGACAGTCACTGAACAACTAGCTCCAGACTCCCTAAGAATCAATTCTGCATAAGTGCCCAAGGATACAAACGTGTTGGTGCGGTTAACTTTGAGAATGAGGAAGGCATGGCTCTCTGCAATCAAGGAGTGTCTCATTTTACTAGTTAGGAAAACAAACCTTTCCAAAAAGATAGACACTTAATCTTTTACTAAATAAACAGTAGGATCTCTTTCAAAAGTATGTTTTCCACATTCTTTTCAATGAGACGTTTTAAGTGTGTTTATAACTATAAGGTGTTCCTTCTCCTCTTCTGCGAATGCCATGGTCTCTACTTGACGTGAGGCCTCATCTCACCTGCTAATCACTAGGCATTTCTTGAGGAGAGTTTTAAGTTGTCATGCAGAACAACAATGCAGTATTGTTGCCTCCTTTGGGCAGGTGCTCTCTTTATTTTCTGAAATGCTGTTCTTTTAAACAATAGTTTATAATTCTTAATTTCCAATTCTGTTGCCTTACTTTTCACAACTGTAAAAATATTGATTGAAGATGCCCTAATTGTTATTATCAGGAGATGGTTAGATAAACTATGAAAAGCTCTAAAAATACTAAAATATATGAATTCAATGGGGTCTATGACTATTAATACTAAAGACATCCACCATAAATTGGACTATTGGAACTGTATTAGTATGTTTTCATATTTTACTTTAAAAAAGAAAAATGAGAAACACATGTGTTTCCTATCCATTTATCTGTTTATGTGTGAGTATGTAAGTGTGTGTCTGCATTTATTTACCAGAGAGCCAATGAGTCACTTGAGGGAGGAGTCAGTGCAGATATCTAGGCAGTCTGCGCCAATCCAGCTATGCTGGATGTTCACAACTGTTGTCTGTTCTGATTTGTTTGAGCTCTTGCTGTACTGGCTATAAATTACATAATATATCATTCTTGTAACAGAAATAGGGAGATAGGAGTGGTACTTTCTCTTAAATTTCATTCAGTTGATTGAATTGTCTTGCTAATAAATAACAAGGTAAAGTAATTGAAAATTGATAAAAGTAAATCTGATTTGTATATAAGTGATCTGTAAAAGTTATAGAATGAAAGGCCCATGAATTCAAGCTTCATGATATAAAGATATATTGCCCAAGTGAGTGGATTTGATTCATGCAACTTCCAAAGTCCAACTTCTCAATATAAAATGAAGAAAATAAGCCTAAGAGGTTTTTGTGACTTGCCCAAGGTCATATAGAAAGTTAGCAGAGCTCCAGGGAGAAACCAAGTCTTCTGATGCCTACTTCCAGGCTTATTCTAATTCATTATGGTTCTGTGTGTGTGTGTGTGTGTGTGTGTGTGTGTATGAGTGGGTGTTCTAAAACTCCATGCTTCTCTTGCAGTTCACGTAGCTTTAAAAGTACAAGATAGCACTAATTATAATTTAGCTTCAGAAGGTTGTGAAAATCACTCAGTTGTGTCCAACTCTTTGTGACCTCATGGACTATACAATCCATGGAAGTCTCCAGGCCAGAATACTGGAGTGGGTAGCTGTTCCCTTCTCCAGGGGATCTTCCCAACCCAAAGACTGAACCCAGGTCTCCCACATTGCGGGTGGATTCTTTACCAGCTGAGCCACAAGGGAAGCAAATACTGGAGTGGGTAGCCTTTCCCTTCTCCAGGGGATCCTCCCAACCTAGGAATCAGGGATCACCTGCACTGCAGGTGGATTCTTTACCAACTGAACTACCAGGGAAGCCCCATATAATTTAGTGGTATTAGATGAATAAGAAATATAGAATCTTCTATCAGGTAGGCTAATATAGCTTAACATTGCTTTCAAATATAAATATGAATTTAACTTGTAAACATAAGATAGACTATGTTAATGAGAATGTTTTTGAAAAACATATGGTAGCTCCTTTAATTATACAATGTTAATGTCATTTTCACCCTTTGGATCTTTAGCTAGATTGAAATTGAATGAGCTTTGTAACAGAAATGGATTCAGAAGGAAATTGGACAAAGGCATATAAAAGGCTTCATTGATCTGTTACTAGAAAGATAGGGCATCTTAAATGAATGACAGAGAAGGCTCAGAAGTTCTAAATAAAAACTTGTATACTTACAAATATTACAGGTTACTCTATACCTAGTAGCTAGGATAATGGTTACCACAGAGATAAAGATTTCCTTGGCAATATGGCATAGTCCCTCCAGTTGATAGAACATAAAATGTTTAAGCTCTTAAGATGATGTGGTAGATCAGTTGTAAAGGTCCCAATCTTCCACCCCTCTGTGGACTCCCTTTCTTTGCAGGGTGCTTTGCAGTTAGCCTTGTCCTCCTCGTTCCTTCTCCTTCCTGAATCTGACTGACTTTGTGACTTGTTTTGGCCAATAGAATGTGATGGAAATGATGGTGCGCCAGTTCTGAGGCTAGGTCTTTTGAAGCCCATATACATATGCACTCTCTCTTAGCATTCTTCATTCACTGTGAGAACAAACCCAGAGTAGCCTCCCAGATGATAAAGAGTCACAAGGAGCAGAGACAGGTCATCTAAGCTGTTCAGTTCAGTTCAGTTGCTCAGTCGTGTCCGATTCTTTGCGACCCCATGGACTGCAGCACGCCAGGCCTCCCTGTCCATCACCAACTCCCAGAGTTTACTCAAACTCATGTCCATTGAGCTGGTGATGCCATCCAACCATCTCATCCTCTGTCATCTCCTTCTCCTCTCGCCTTCAGTCTTTCCCAGCATCAGGGTCTTTTCTAATGAGTCAGCTCTTCGCATCAGGTGGCCAAAGTATTGGCGTTTCAGCTTTAGCATCAGTCCTTCCAATGAATATTCAGGACTGACTTCCTTTAGGATGGACTGGTTAGATCTCCTTGCAGTCCAAGGGACTCCCAAGAGTCTTCTCTAACACCACAGTTCAAAAGCATCAATTCTTCTGTGCTCAGCTTTCTTTATAGTCCAACTCTCACATCCATATATGACTACAGGAAAAACCATAGCCTTGACATCTAAGCTGAGGCCATGCTAAAGCAACCAGTTGCCAGCTGACGTGCTAGTTGACTGCTGATGAATGAGTGAGCCACGCCAAGGTCAGCTGAGCACAGAAGAATTGACCAGTTAACTGGAGACTTGTGAGTTAAATCAATGCTTATTCTTTTAAGCCACTCAATTTTGGACGGTTTGTTAAGCAGCATGATTGTGGCAATAGTTATGTGTGACTACTATTTAGAATTTGTATTTCAAAATGAGCCCAGTTTTACATTATGGAAGTGTAGGTATTTTCTAAGGGAGCATGTACTGAGCATCCATAACACTGTGGAGTCTCAAAAGAAGCAACACATATTTGTACATTTGTACATACCCACCTGATCTGCCTCTTGAGAAATTTGTATGCAGGTCAGGAAGCAACAGTTATAACTGGACATGGAACAACAGACTGGTTCCAAATAGGAAAAGGAGTTCGTCAAGGCTGTATATTGTCACTCTGCTTATTTAACTTACATGAAGAGTACATCATGAGAAATGCTGGACTGGAAGAAGCACAAGCTGGAATCAAGATTGCCAGAAGAAATATCAATAATCTCAGATATGCAGATGACACCACCCTTATGGCAGAAAGTGCAGAGGAACTAAAAAGCCTGTTGATGAAAGTGAAAGTGGAGAGTGAAAAAGTTGGCTTAAAGCTCAACATTCAGAAAACGAAGATCATGGCATCTGGTCCCATCACTTCATGGGAAATAGATGGGGAAACAGTGGAAACAGTGTCAGACTTTATTTTGGGGGCTCCAAAATCACTGCAGATGGTGACTGCAGCCATGAAATTAAAAGACACTTACTCCTTGGAAGGAAAGTTATGACCAACCTAGATAGCATATTGAAAAGCAGAGCCATTACTTTGCCAACAAAGGTTCGTCTAGTCAAGGTTATGGTTTTTTCCTGTGGTCATGTACAGATGTGAGAGTTGGACTGTGAAGAAGGCTGAGTGCCAAAGAATTGATGCTTTTGAACTGTGGTGTTGGAGAAGACTCTTGAGAGTCCCTTGGACTGCAAGGAGATCCAACCAGTCCATTCTGAAGGAGATCAGCCCTGGGATTTCTTTGGAAGCAATGATGCTAAAGCTGAAACTCCAGTACTTTGGCCACCTCATGCGAAGAGTTGACTCATTGGAAAAGACTCTGATGCTGGGAGGGATTGGGGGCAAGAGGAGAAGGGGACGACAGAGGATGAGATGGCTGGATGGCATCACTGACTCGATGGATGTGAGTCTGAGTGAACTCCGGGAGTTGGTGATGGACAGGGAGGCCTGGCGTGCTGCAATTCATGGGGTCGCAAACAGTCAGACACGACTGAGCGACTGAACTGAACTGAACACACACATTTGTCTGCACATTTGTATAAGTGCAGACAAAGACAGGCTTTAAGGGCTATGCTTTCTGATGGGAGACACCAAATGGCTATGTATGTGACAAATAAAACCTAAGCATAACTAAGTAAATTTAAATACACAGATGTATGTTCTTTTCTGTCCAGTATCCCTTTCTCTGACTTCCCAGGTGGCATAGTGGTAAAGAATCTGTCTGCCAGTGCAGGAGACACAAGAGACATGGGCTCAATTCCTTGGTTAGGAAGATCCCCTGCAGTTGGAAATGGCAATCCTCTCCAGTATTCTTGCCTGAAAAATTCCATGGGCAGAGGAGCCTGGTGGGCTACGGTCCATGGGGATGCAAAGAGTTGGACATGACCAAGCATGAGCACAAATGATCTTTTTCTTTCGGTAGCAGTACCATGATGGGCTTCAGGGAACTCTCCCATTAGATACAATCTTACTGAGACTTCTAGTCAAGCTGTTTCCATCCCCCTTTGGACAAGGGGTAGGCACAAGACTGAAGCTATCAAACAAGCTCTCTATAGAATTTGGGTCTTGATTAAGGTAACAGGTTGAAGCTCCACCTATTTCCTGAAGGGTTGTCTATTCAAGTAACCCTTAATTCTGTTAAATCTCCTTTCACTAAATTTCTAATCTACCCCTTCCTATTTTGGTTCTCAGGGGGGTTTTATAAACCCATGCCTTTATCATTCACATTTCACACAGAATACTGGGAAAGAATAGATGGTCCTCAGAAACCCTGGTAAGTCTCTGTAGGAAGGAGGGAAGGGCATTTTTGCCCTTTGTGTATAGGTCCTATGCTGGACACTGATGGATAACCTTCAAGATAGGAATAAGAAAAGGAAATAAAGGCTCCTTACGTGAATTTCCCCCAAGCTGATTAGCTACGAAGTAGAAAGCTGTTATGGAATGAATTTGTCCCCCACAATTTTTTTTTAATATTTTATTGAAGTATAATATGACAGGGCCGTCTGTTGTCACCCTGCTTATTTAACCTATATATCGAGCATGTCATGAGAAATGCCAGGCTGAATGAGAAATGCTGAGCTGGAATCAAGATAGGCAGGAGAAATATCAACAACCTCAGATATGTGGATGATACTCCTTCAATGGCAGAAAGTAAAGAAAGACTAAAGAGCATCTTGATGAGGGTGAAGGGGGAGAGTGAAAGAGTCAGCTTAAAACTAAATATTAAAAAAACTAAGATCTGACCCCATTACTTCATGACAAATAGAAGGGAAAAATGTGGAAGCAGTGACAGATTTCCTCTTCTTGGGCTCTGAAATAACTGTGGATGGTGCCTCTAGCCATGAAATCAGAAGATGATCGCTACTTGGCAGGAAAGCTATGACAAACCTAGACAGGGTCTTGAAAAACAGAGACATTCCTCTGCTGACAAAGGCCTGTAGTCAAGGCTATGGTGTTCCCAGTGGTCTAGTATGTTTGTGAGAGCTGGACCGTGAAGAAGGCAGAGCACCAAAGAACTGATGCCTTCAGACTGGGGTTCTGGAGAAGACTCCTGAGAGTCCCATGGACAGCAAGGAGATCCAACCAGTCAATCTTAAGGGAAACCAACCCTGAATACTCATTGGAAGGACTGATGCTGAAGCTGAAGCTCCAGTATTTTGATCACCTGATGTGAACAGCCAATGCATTGAAAAAGTCCCTGGTGCTGGGAGAGATTGAGGGCAGAATGAGAAGGCATCAGAGGATGAGATGGTTGGATGGCATCACCAATGCAATGGACATGAACTTGGGCAATCTTTGGGAGATGGTGAGGGACAGGGAGGTCTGGTGTGCTGCAGTCCATGGGGCTGCAAAGAGTCGAACACAACTGGGTAACTGAACAACAACATAGTTCATTTACAATGTTGTGTTAATTTCTGCTGTACAGCAAAGTGATTCAGTTATATATATATATATATATATATATATATATATATATATACACACACACACACATATATATTTTTTCATATTCTTTTCCATTGTCATTTATCACAGGATATTGAGTATAGTTCCCTGTGCTATACAGTAGGATCTTATTGTTTATTCATCCTATATACTCTAGTTTGCATCTGCTAATCCCAAACTCCCAATCCTTCCCTTCCCACCCCTTTCCCCCTCGACAACCACAAGTCTGTTCTCTGTGTCTGTGAGTTTGCTTCTGTTTTGTAGATACATTTATTTGTATCATATTTTATATTTCACATATAGGTAATATTGTATGGTATTTGTCTTTCGGTTTTTTACTTACTTTGCTTAGTATGATAATCTCTGGGTCCATGCACCTTCCTGCAAAAGACATTATTTCATTTTTTATGACTGAGTATTATATATCTCACATCTTCTTTATCCATTCCTTGGACATTTAGGTTGTTTTCATGTCTTGGCTATTGTAAATAGTGCTGCTACGAGTATTGTTTTTTTTTTGCTGTTGTTTTGTTTTTGGTCATTAAATCACGTATGACTCTTATGCAAGTCCATGGACTGTGACCCACCAGGCTCCTCTGTTCATGGGCATAGGATGCATGTATCTTTTCATTTTTAATTGATAATTTAATTTTTATTTTATATTGGAATATAGTTTATTTGTACTATTGTGTTAGTTTCAGGTGTACAGCAAAGTGATTCAGTTATACATATACATATATTGTTTCTTTTTCAGTTTCTTTTCCTATATGGGTTATTATATAATACTGAGTAGAGTTCTCTGTGCTATAGAGTAGGTCTTTGTTGATTATCTAGTTTATATATAGTAGTATGTGTATGTCAATCCCAAACTCCTAATTTATCCCTCCCCTGCCCTTTTCCCCTTTTGTAACCACAAGTTTGTTTTCAAAGTCTGTGAGTCCGTTTCTCTTTTGTAAATAAGTTCATTAATATCATTTTTTTAGATTCCACATATAAGTGATATCGTGTCTTTTTCTGATTTACTTTTACTTAGTATAATAATCTCTAGGTTCACCCATGTTGCTGCAGGTGGCATTATTTCATTCTTTTCAATGGCTGAGTAATATTCCATTGTATATATGCATCACATCTTCTTTATTCTTCTGTTGATGATATTTAGGTTGCTTCCATGTCTGGCTATTGTAAACAGTGCTGCAACGAACACTGAGGTGCATGTATCTTACTGAATTATGGTTTTCTCTGGATATATGCCAAGAGTTATTGCTGGATCATATTTTCGTCAGGGATACTGGCCTGTAGCTTTCTTTTTTTGTGATATCTTTGTCTGGTTTTGACATCAGGGTGATAGTGGCCTCATAGAATGAGTTTGGAAGTGTCTCTTTCTCTGAAATTTTTTGAGAGTTTCAGAAGAATAGGTATTAACTCTTAATGTTTGATATAAATTGCATGTGAAGCTATCCAGTCATAGACTTTTGCCTGTTGGAAGTTTTTAATCACCATTTCAATTTTAGTACTTGTTATCAGTCTGGTCATATTTTCTATTTCTTCCTGGTTCAGTCTTGGAAGATTGTACCTTTCTAAGAATCTCTCCATTTCTTCTGGACTCTCCATTATATGGGCATATAGTTGCTTGTACTAGTCTCTTATGATTCTTTGTATTTCTGTGGTGTCCATTGTAACTTCTCCTTTTCCACTTTTCCTTTTATTAATTTAAGTCCTCTTCCTTTTTTTCCCATAATGAATCTGGATAAGCACATATCAATTTTGTTCATCTTTTCAAGGAACTGCTTTTAGTTTCATTATTCTTTTATACCATTTTCTTCATCTCTGTTTCATTTATTTCCACTCTGATCTTCATGATTTCTTTCCTTCTTCTAACTTTGAGTTTTGTTTGTTCTTCTTTCTCTAGTTGCTTTAAGGTAGGGTTAGGTTGTTTATTTGAGATTTTTCTTGTTTCCTGAAACATAGTTACAGTGCTGTAAACTTCCTCTTATAACTGCTTTTCCAGTCCCATAGTTTTTGGTTTGCCATTTTTTTGTTTGTTTGTTTTGTTTTCATTTTCCTCTGGATACTTTCTGATTTCCATTTTGTTTTCTTCACTGATCCATTGTCTGCTTAGTAGCACATTGTTTAGCCTCCATGTGTTTGTGCTTTTTATATTTTTTCTTGTAGTTAATTTCTAATCTCATAGTGTTGTGGCTGGAAAAGATGCTTGAAGTGATTTCAATTTTCTTAAATTTACCAAGGTTTGCCTTGTGACCCAGCTTGTGATCTATCCTGGGCAGTGTTCCATACACTTGAGAAGAATGTGTATTCTGCTGATTTCAGATTAAATGCTCTATAAATAGCAATTACGTCCATCTGGTTTAATGTGTCATTTAAGGCCTGTGCTTCCTTATCGCTTTTCTGTCTGGATGATCTGTCCACCTATGTTAGAGGGATGCTAAAGTTCCTCACTATTATTGTGTTACTGCCAATTTCCCCTTTTGAGTCTGTTAACATTTGCCTTATATATCAAGGTGCTCCTATGCTGGGTGCATATACATTTACAGTTGTTATATCTTCTTCTTGGATCAATCCGTTGATCTTCATGGAGAGTCCCTTATCTCTTGTGTGTGCATGAGTCACTTCAGTCGTGCCTGACTCTTTGTTCCTCTGTCCAAGGGATTCTCCAGGCAATAACACTGAGTGGATTGCCATGCTCTCCTCCAAGGAATCTTCCCGACCCAGGGATTGAACCTGCATCTCTTATGTCTCCTGCATTGGCAGGCAGGTTCTTTACCACCTGGGAAACTCATCTCTTGTAACAGTCTTTATTTTAAAGTCTGTTTTGCCTGATAAGAATATTGCTACTCCAGCTTTCTTTTGATTTTTATTTGCATGGAATATCTTTTTGCATATACTCACTTTCAGCCTGTATGTGTCCCTAGGTCTGAGGTGGTTCTTTTATCGACAGCATGTATATGGATCTTGTTTTGGTATCCATTCAGCCAGTTTATATCTCTTGGTTGAAGCATTTAATCCATTTACATCAAGTTGGTGGACTAGAACTATTTGGATCTCATCTTCTCCACAAATACATCAAAAATACAGCTACAAATGGAACAATTCCCACAGAACCCCTCTAGAACACTGGCAGAAGACTTCGAATAGCTGAAAAGGACAAGAAAGATCTCCATGTAACTGGGTAGGATGAAAGGGAGAAAAAGAGGAAGTGGGATGGGAACTGTGGCCTTGGAAAGGGGCTGAAAAAAGGAAAGGTTCCTGTACCCTGGGAAGCCCCCTCACTTGCAGGGAAATCTGGACAGAAAGTGAGATTTACAGGCTCAGAGAAGGGCACAGCAACTGGTTTGTGGCAGACAGAATAGCAAGAGACCTACATCAACATTTGTGTCAACACCTTGCTCATTGTAGCCTTAGACACATGTTGCTGGGCTGCTGAGGTCTGGGTGCTAAAACTTGGGGTTTAGAGGACAGTCCTGGAGAGAGGAGTGCTGCTGGCTGCGTGGAGATGCCTGAAGGCACTGGAGTGTGCCATGGCTGCAACTGAGATTCTGTGGAGAAGGAAACCCAAGCCACTATAGGATAGGGAGAGGTGGGGCTGCCTTGGCAGCCTTTTTTCCACTTGCTACTCCCTGCCTCCCGGGGCTCTGGAAGAGCCCACCCCAGCCACCACCTTGGTGGGCTCTCACAACCCAGCCACCATCCCAGCAGGCTTCTGTACCACAGCTGCCGCCTCAGGGCATCCCACAGCCCACAGCTGCCTCAGGAGGCTCTGGGATCAGACGCCAGTGGGTTGCCCACAGCCAGTCAGGGCTAAAAACCACAGCTGAGTCCCAGGGCCTTCACGGCTTAGGAAGCAAGGCTGAAATCTCTCCCCTTGGCTACACAAGCTGCAGATTTACACCTCCACTGCTGGCTTTGTAAATTCAGTCCCTGCAGGACATCTGAGTGGACAATAGGTGCTCACATGGCTGAGAAAGCTCTGGCCTTAGCAGCTGTGGACTTTGTGGGCACACGCACATGGGGGCTGGACTGGGCCAGGGTCTAAGCTGCCTCCATTGTGCTCCTAGCAGATCCAGGTACACAACTTCTGCAGTTCTTGAACTTGACTTCAGTGCATCTGTGCTGGTGGCCTTGTAAAAACAATATCTGATAGATACCAGGGCTCATTGCCAGCATTTCCAAAGATGAGATGGGGCCAAGGGCAGTGCCAACCGTGGTGCACTTTGTAAGCCTGCAAAATGTGTGACAGATAACACAACAGAGCAGTGTCACTGGCTAACAGCTCTGGCAGAGGAATATTCGGCAGCTCCTTTTCCAGTGGGAGCACTGCAATTCCACCTACCTCACACTGCAGCTCAGAAGGCAGCTCAGAAATGGATCTGAAGGCTTCCACTCCAACAACTGGGGAACATGCCTGGCCCATGACAGAGTAGTGACAGCCACATAGCAAACAGGAGCCCCTGCTCAATGTCTAGTGCAGGCTCTGATCACCAAAACACCAGTCACACCTCCTCTCAAGGGGTAATGGCCAGCAAATGCTGAGGAAAGAGGCAGGAGGCAAACACACTAAAAATAACTTTCACACCAAAAAATAAACCCATACAAATGACACAGGGACACTCCCTAGAAAAAAGCCCCTCCAAGACCACAGTATATAATTGTTTCTCCTAAACTCATGGAACGAGAGACATAACTAAAAGAAGCAGAGGAGCCACTCTCGATGAAAAGATCAAGAGGATTTTCCTGAAAAAACAAATGATGTAATAGAGCTCTTCAGTCTAATAGACATGAGTTGAAAATAAGAGATAATGAAAATACTGAAGAATTAGAAATGCTGATCGCTATAAAAAGAAACTAGAAAGTGTAAAAGGAAAAATTAGGGAACTCATTCACCAAGGTTAAAGCTAAGCTAAAGCAATGATAGCAAAATGAATAATGCAGAAGAATGAATAAATGATATGAAAGATAGAATAATGGAAATCACCCAGTCAGAACAACAGACTAAAAAATCAAATGAAAAAAATGAAAGCAAAATAAGAGACCTATGGGAGACTATAAAGTGTGCCAATCTACACACAATAGGGATCCCAGAAAGAAAAGTAAGCAAAAAGGAAATTGAAAATGTATTTGAAGAAATGATGGCTGATAACTTCTCAAATTCAACAGATATCAAGGAACAGGAAGCACAGAAGGTTAATATACTTGAATAACAGGGTAATTGGAAATCAAAAACATACAATAGATTCATGAAAACCAAAAGAAAAAGAATGTAAGCATAATATAATACAAAAGAAAATTATCAAACCACAAAAGGGAAAACAGAAAAGCAAAGGGATAAAGAAGAAATACACAGTCAACAGGAAAACCACATTTAAAATGGAAATTAATACATATCTGTCAATACCTTAAAAGCCAATGGACTAAATGCTCCAATCAAAAGACCCAGAGTAGCAGAAATAGAACTGCCTTATGATCCATCAATCCCACTGCTGGGCATATACACTGAGGAAACCAGAATTGAAAGAGACACGTGTACCCCAATGTTCATCGCAACACTGTTTATAATAGCCAGGACATGGAAGCAACCTAGATGTCCATCAGCAGATGAATGGATAAGAAAGCTGTGGTACATATACACAATGGAGTATTACTCAGCCATTAAAAAGAATACATTTGAATCAGTTCTAATGAGGTGGATGAAACTGGAGCCTATTATACAGAGTGAAGTAAGCCAGAAAGAAAAACACCAATACAGTATACTAAAGCATATATATGGAATTTAGAAAGATGGTAACAATAACCCTGTATATGAGACAGCAAAAGAGACACTGATGTATAGAACAGTCTTTTGGACTCTGTGGGAGAGGGAGAGGGTGGGATGATTTGGGAGAATGGCATTGAAACATGTATAATATCATGTATGAAATGAGTCGCCAGTCCAGGTTCGATGCACGATACTGGATGCTTGGGGCTGGTGCACTGGGATGACCCAGAGGGATGGTATGGGGAGGGAGGAGGGAGGAGGGTTCAGGATGGGGAACACATGTATACCTGTGGTGGATTCATTTTGATATATGGCAAAACCAATACAATATTGTAAAGTTAAAAAAAA
This sequence comes from Bubalus bubalis, assembly GCF_019923935.1. NCBI lineage: Eukaryota > Metazoa > Chordata > Mammalia > Artiodactyla > Bovidae > Bubalus > Bubalus bubalis. The sequence continues at coordinate 23,211,691 of NC_059180.1, read as the reverse complement.
AATACCCAGAGTAGTAGATTGGATTAAAAAAAACAAGGCTCCAATATGCTGCCCATAAGAAACCCACTTTAGGCCAAGGACACAAATAGATTGAAAGTAAGGGATGGAAAAACATATTTCATACAAATGAAAATGACAAGAATTAAAGTTGAAGCTCCCCTGCCCCCCTCCAAAAAAGCCTAGGTACCTCAGAATGTGATTGTATTTGGAACTAGGGTCTTTACAGAGATGATTAAATTAAAATGAGGTCTTTAGGGTAGGCCCTAATACAATATAATTTGTGTCCTTATGAGAAGAAGGAATTTGGGCATAGACATATACAGAGGGAAGACAAGGTGAAGATATGGGGAAGATGACCTTTTATAAGTCAAGGACAGAGGCTGGGGACAAATCTTTCCCTCGTTGCCCTCAGAAGAAACCAATTCTGCCAGCACTTTGATCTCAGATTTCTATCTTCCAGAACTCTAAGAAAAAAAATTCTGATGTTTAAGCCACCCAGTTTGAGATACTATTTTTAGCAGCCTTTGTTGTTGTTGTTGCTAAGTTGTGTCCAACTCTTTGTGACCCCATGGACTGCAGCACGCTAGTCCCTCCCTGTCCCTCCCTATCTCCTGGAGTTTGCTCAAACTTATGTCCTTTGAATTGGTGATACTAACCAACCATTTTATTCTCTGTCACCCTCTTCTCCTTTTGCCTTCAATCTTTCCCAGCATCAGGTCTTTTCCAATGACTTGACTGTTCACATCAGGTGGCAGCCTTAGAGAACCACTATAAACTCTCAGATTGAAATAAAACTCTGTGTGACTATGAGATATATGTTCTTTTTACTGTGTTGTAAGGTATGTTGTTGTTTAGTTGGTAAGTTGTGTACAACTCTTTTGTGATCCCATGGACTGTAGCCCACAATTCTCCTCTGTTCATGAAATTTCCAAGGCAATAATATTGGAGTGGGTTGCCATTTTCTTCTCCAGGGAATCTTCCAGACCCAGGGATCAAACCTGCGTCTCCTGCTTGGCAGGCATTCTTTATCACCGAGCCACTTGGGTACAGGATGATGAAAACTCCAGATCCCAGTTGTTGTTCTTATTTTTGAAAAGAAACATGCAGATCAAAGAGAGAAAAACTTAAGAAAATGAGGAGTTTCCTTTATGACTTAAAAATCTACATTCTTAACCATTACTGTACTCTGGCTTTATTTCAGTACAATGCTCAACATTCACATTTTCCTGTCTTTCCAGTCCAAATATCAGCTTTGAGAAATGGTTTTAATGGTATTTGATAATCTGCTTTAAGAGTGCTATAACACACCTCCCCTATGTCATAATCCTGCTATCTTGAAACAAAATGGCAGCTAATGTAGGTTTCCCAGTGATCCCTGTTTCTGAAGTTTTTATAGAACTTAAACTTTGGATGAGGAATCAGGTCATATGATTTATGTCGATTGAGCTTTTCAATTCTTAAAACCACAATTAATTAGGAAAGGGAAAAGGCATAAGATAAAAGGAAATTTGTCCAGCTAACAAAGTCAGTTAATCCAAGTATGAAATTTAAATTCATAGCCCCTGCTTAGAGTATCTAATATTCACATTTTAAAGAATTTGTTTTTTGGAAACCTTTATAAAGCTCTCCACTGTTACAATGTATTGCCATCTGGAGTTTAGCATTTATAAAATGTGCAGTTAAGGGATGCCAAGATATGCCTCATGCAGACCAGATGGTACAATAACAGCTCTGTCTGTTTTTCTGGCAAAAAAAAAAAAAAAAAAATAGGACTTTGAATGTCTTGAAACTTATGTGAATAAATTAAACCCCATCAATACTTCAGGGACATTATAATTTCAATACTCCATTTATCCACCTAAATATTTTCATAAATGCTTTCATTTGAAGAAGAAAAAGCAAAAGGGAAGACAATGGTTCTTTTGATTGCTTCATGTTTGTGTTTAACAATGTTTCAAAGGAAAACACCACCAATGATCTGCAGTGTGGGAAAGAAAGTTTCTCTGCACTTTGAGTTACCTATGAGTTAAAATGAAAAGCAGGGTTGTTGAAATCTCTTTAATAGAAAAAGTCCACATCAAATTGGTTGAACAGTTTTAGCACTGTGATGAAGAGAAAAAATACAAATGTAAGTGACATTTCTTAATAATCCATATGAAAATGTCTCTACTGCAACAGATACATTTATCATAAACCAATTCAGCACATATAGTTGTGTGTTAACGATGCCTGGTTCTGCCCGGGCCTGATTCATCTAAGCTTTCTGGGTAACAACAGGGCTTTTGTAATCCCCTTTATTTTCATTTACTTTCTGCTATTGCTTTTATTTTCAATAGAATTTATAATCAGATACTCATTAGACGAAGTAATCTTGTTAAAAGTAAATTTTCTGCTTGGATCTTTTCATCTTCCTTACTACATAAAAATTGTGCTTCCCTACCAGACAAGGGAATTTCCTCTGTAATTAGACGTGAATAGCTTTGAAGAGCAAACAATGTGTGCTTTTGAAAGCCAGATCCCTTGCGGTTCAGGGGGCAATCTCATTAATAAAAACATGGGTTGCACAAGCTGTTGAATTTCTTTCCCAAAGAGCAGTGAATGGTTTTTCAGAACAAAGGAGAAGATTGTTTTCCACTTTGCCGGCATGGTTTTTCTTGGGGTGGACTGCAAGTATTATCTAGCACTGTTCTTTGTCTCTTCTTTTCCTCTCCCTGAGCAAAGGGTCATATACAACTCTCTTATATAGATAGATCAGAGTCCTGAATAAATCCTCCATCCAAAGGCTACTTGGCCAGGATTGCTTTCATAGTACATGGGACTCCTGTTCAGACCACTCAGCTATCAGGTAGCTGCTATTAAACAAGAGAGGTCACAAAATTATAAACACAACAATGGAGAGTTGAAAATGGCATTGCTCTCTGGGGAAAAGGAGACCCATTGATGAGAAAATCTCTGCAAATGCTGTTTCTGGAAGCTCATTAACCCTGTTTTCCTATGAGTCTTTGGCAAAAAGAAGTGGTATCTAGGCAGAAGGGCTCTCAGAATTACATTCTTGGGGATCCTGGTGATAGGTTGAGTTTCTGGAGTTTTAGAAAAACAAAGAAGGAAATAGAACCTATGCCTCTGAACCTAAGCAGCAACCAGTGACACAGAAGTCACTTGCAGGATGTTTCACTAAAGTTATACTAATACTGCAGGAGTGTAGGGAGATGTGGGTAGCAGGGTTTGTTGCAATAGGAAGGTTGATGAGAGCCTTAACTAGCCAGTTAGAAGAACAATACAAGGAATGGTCATCACCACCTAAGCCTAATCCTCAAAATCTCTGTATGTATGGCAGGTCTTCTCTGACCTTCCTAGAGAATAGCAGCGTACTGTTGGAACAGACACAAACACTTATTTCCGTAAGAAAAATGTAGTCAAAAGTCACAATTGCCACACAATTATCCAACCCCTCATAAGGAATTGATGATAGGATCATGAACAATTTCCTCCAACTTTATCCACAAAGAAATAGAGACTCAAATAGATGGAATAACTTGCATTAGACCATGTGGACTCTATCTAGCTCCAAGTTCAACTCTCTTTCTCAACCTCCTCTTTAAGGAATGAGGTAAAGAGGAGTTTCAAGTTCAGAAAGATTTATTTCTGCTTTCCCTCTCCCTCCCCATCCAATTTTCTCTAGGAAGTTTTCTTAGGGAAATGCCAAAGGGTGCCAAGGGAAGCCTATATATATAGGTGGTGGGCTCAGTGGTAAAGAATACACTTGCTAATGCAAGAAAACCAAGTTATATCCCTGGGTCAGGAAGATCCCCTGGAGAAGGAAATGGCAACCCACACCAGTATTCTTGCCTGAGAAATCCCATGGAAAAAGGGCCTGGCAGGCTATAATCCATGGAGTTGCAAAGAGGTGGACATGACTGAGCGACTAAACAACAACAAATATATAGATGATTGTGTGTGTGTGTGTGTGTGTGTATCTCAGTTTTTTACCATTTCATAGGAAGAGTTTAAGTCCAAGTCATAAGTACTACTGGAGTTGAGAAACTCTTCTTTCTCCTCTTTGTCTTCCATTTGCAGTCCCTATTCCTCTCCTTTATAATTGCTCCAGCTTCCTTTTCCTTTGCTTCTACCTTAATTCTTATTCTTCTCCTCTTCTCATCATCCTTATCATTATTATCACCATCATGATCTTTATCTGTCAGCAGACTCCTTCTGTGATTGGCACTTAGCATTCTATTATGGTAGAATAGAATAGAACACAATACTGTATAGTAGAACAGAGTATTCTATTAATCCATTTATCTTTGAGAAGCCCTTTCTCAGGTTACATATGATTTTCTATTTTAGAGTACATTAATGAATGCACTTGTGTCTAAATTTCAGTGGCTCAGGCAAAAATGATAGAGAAACAATGTTACCTTGTTCTGAAAGGGTCCACAGTCATGTTTGGATATTTCACTTTTTCTAGGATAAAAAAGATTCCTTTTTTTAAAAGCAAATAAATAAGGTTTTGCTTCTACAGCTTCCACTGTTCTCATAGAAACCAAAAAAAAAAAAAATATTGACCTTTAAAGCTAACTATTGTAAGGATTTGCAGATGAAAGCTTTTGCTTTTTCAGTGTGGGTTTTAATTTATCTTAGAATAAAGACCCCACTCCAGTACTCTTGCCTGGAAAATCCATGGATGGAGGAGCCTGGTGGGCTGCAGTCCATGGGGTCGCTAAGAATCAGACATGACTGAGCGACTTCACTTTCACTTTTCACTTTCATGCTTTGGAGAAGGAAATGGCAACCCACTCCAGTGTTCTTGCTTGGAGAATCCCAGGGACGGGGGAGCCTGGTGGGCTGCCGTCTCTGGGGTCGCACAGAGTCGAACACGACTGAAGTGATTTAGCAGCAGCAGAATAAAGACTTAAACAAAAATAGATGAGGAATAAACAGCTACAGACTTCAAGTATATACCTCCATCACATCAATACCATGTACTATTATCCAAGCATATTATTTTGTAACAATGTGGGAAATATTTATAGTGCATTAAAGAGAGGAAAAAATACAATGCAAGATGATGACAATGATGCAAAAGTTATATCACAAAAACATATAAACAGTTCATCAGTTGTGTAAGGATGATGGGTTCTAATTTTATTGCAATGTCTTCAGAGAATATGACCTACATGAAACCTACTATTTGATGTTTGTTGAGGCCTGCATGGGTTCTATTAGGTTCTATTTTATATAACAGAATGTTACAAATATTCTCAGTGTGCTTTTAAAGAACATGCATTTTCTATTAAATACAGTGTTCTATATAGGCTTGTTAGATAAAGCTTTTTAATTGTATTCAATTTTTTTATACCTTTCCTAATCTTAAGTCTGATTGATATGTAATATTAAGGGAGTGTTAAAATCTCTTGCTATGATAGCAGATTTGTTCTTTCTCTTTAAATTCTATTAATATTTGTTTTTTTCTATTTTGAGGCTATATTACTTGGTACATACAAGTTTAGAACTATCATATTTTCTTGATAAATTTTTCCTTTCATCACTATCTCTTTATCCTTGGTAATTGTTTGGCTTAAACTACCTTTTTGTCTGATACAAATATAGCTATACCAATTTGTTGTTAGTATTTTCTTGATATAACTTTTCCTTTTATGCTTTCACTTTTTTTTTTTGCAATTTTATATTTTAAGTGTGTCTATTACAAATAAGACATGGCTGAGTCTTCTAACTGGTGAATTTGGTCTGTTTACATTTACTTTGATTACAGATAAATTTGAACCATGTTTTCGTTTTATATTGTGTTCTTTATTTACACTAATTTTTCTGTTCTTTTCCTTCTTTCCATAATGCAAAAGTTTAAGTTAATGATTTGAGATTTTTCTTCTTTTCTATTAGTAACATAAACATTAAAAACTGCAAAGTTCTCCCAGTTCTAATTGTGTCCTGTACATTTTGAAATGTTTGTTTTCATTTTCATTAAGTTCAAACTATATCTGATAACGGATTTTTATCTAGGACGTATAAAGAACTCTTATAATTCAATAATAATAAGACAACCTAATAAAAAAAATTTTTAATGTAAAATAGCTAATAAGCACTTAAAACATTATCGACATTGTTACTCATTAGGAAAAAAAAATTTAAACAACAGGGGTACCACTTCACATCCACTAAGATAACTTTAAGTGAAAAGGCAAATAATAAAGGCTGCAAGGATATGAAAATGCTTACAGCCTCTGTTTTGCCAAAAGTTTTACTTTCATTTTAGATTCAAAGGATTTGTTAACAAAAGAAACCACTCATTACACACAAATGAACAATTTGAATTTTTGTAGATTATTTGACTTAACTTCAATATACAGTCATTAAAATAAAAGCAATAGAAACAATAGAGAGAATTAATAGCACATACATCACCAAATCGCACAGACCAACATCCAGAATTAAACAGCACTGGGAAGTCCCTTGTAAACAGCAATGTGGAGTCCCAGTTAGGAAATAACCTTGGGCAGTGTATCCACTCCACTGGTGAAATTTCAAATTGCATTTTTGGGGCTCCTGCTTATAATCCCAGGTTGCAAACTGATATCATCATCAGTTTGCATACTAAAATGCAGTTCCTGTTTTACTTTAACCTTTTTACAATGCTATTTATCTTGTGAGTCAAAGGGTTTCTTTAGACCCCACGTGGTTGGCCAGACCTCCAGGGGCTCAAGAATTCCAAGAGCCACTTGCTTTCTTATCTAAAGGGCTACCTGGCTTTCTATGCTTGCAGGCAGGCATGGAGTCTGGGTAGTGTACAGGCAGGTCAGCAGCAAGGTCAGAAGCCTGCTCTCCTGCTTCTGAAGACTGAACAAGACTTTCTCCATTTCAATTTCCCTAACAGTCTGGGCTGCCGTCTATGGGGTCGCACAGGGTCGGACACGACTGAAGCGACTTAGCAGCAGCAGCAGCAACAGTCTCATACACCAAAGCCTTTGACTGCGTAGATCACAACAAACTGTGGGAAATTTTTCAAGAGATGGGATTACCAGACCACCTTACCTGCCTCCTGAGAAATCTGCATGCAGGTCAAGAAGCAATAGTTAGAACCGAACATGGAACAACATGGTTTCAAATTGGGAAAGGAGTATGTCAAGGCTGTATATTGTCACCCTGCTTACTTAACTTATATGCAGAGTACATCATGCAAAATGCCAGGCTGGATGAAGCACAAGCTGGGATCAAGATTGCTGGGAGAAATATCAATAACCTCAGATATGCATATGACACTAATGGCAGAAAGTGAAGAGGAACTCAAAAGCCTCTTGATGAAAGTGAAAGAGGAGAGTGAAAAAGCTGTCTTAAAACTCAACATTCAAAAAACGAAGATCATGGCATCCAGTTCTATCACTTCATGGCAAATAGATGGGGAAACAATGAAAACAGTGACACGTTTTATTTTCTTGGGCTCCAAAATCACTGCAGATGGTGACTGCAGCCATGGAATTAAAAGATACCTACTCCTTGGAAGAAAAGCTATGACCAACCTCAACAGCATATTAAAAAGCAGACATACTTTGCTGACAAATGTCTGTATAGTCAAAGCTATGGTTTTTCCAGTAGTCATGTATAGATGTGAGAGTTGGACCATAAAGAAAGCTGAGTGCCGAAGAATTGATGCTTTTGAACTGTGGTGTTGGAGAAGACTCTTGGGAGTCTCTTGGACTGCAAGGTGATCAAACCAGTCAATCCTAAAGGAAATCAATCCTGATTATTCATTGGAAAGACTGATGCTGAAGCTGTAGCTCTAATACTTTGGCCCCCTGATGTAAAGAACTGACTCATTTGAAAAGACCCTGAGGCTGGGAAAGATTGAAGGCAGGAGGAGAAGGGGACGATGGAGGATGAGATGGTTGAATGGCATCACTGACTTCATGCACATGAGTTTGAGCAAGCTCCAGGAGTTGGTAATGGACAGGGAAGCCTGATGTGCTGCAGTCCATGGGGTCACAAAGAGTCAGACACGACTGAGTGACTGAACTGAACAGTTTCAAACATTGCTGATGGAAATGAAAATCTATACAGTCACTTTGGAAAACAGTTTGTTAATTTCTTAAAAAGTTAAATATAAATTGCCATATAATTGAGAAATTCCATTTGTTGATTTATACCTTAGATATGTGAAAGTATATGTCCACACAAAAACTTGTACAGTCATGGTAGCAGTATTCATAAAAACAAAATGTGGAGACAATTCAAATGTCTATCAACTGTTGAAAGAATAAAGAAAATTTGGTATATTAGTATAGTAGAATGCTATTCAGAAATAAAAGGGAAGGAAATAATGTTACATGCTGTAAAATGATGCACCTCAAAAATTTATGTGAAGGTACAAAAGGCTATATATTGTATGATTCCATTTACATGAAATACCTACAAATAGTAAATCTGTAGAGACAGAAAACAGAAAAGAGGAGTGATTACAAATTAGCATGAGGAATATTTGAGGGGTTACAGATATGTTATAAAACTGGATTATGGTTGTTACCAAACAGAAGTTGGGTCTGCTCACTGTCTGTGTGGCAAAGCCAATCTACTGACACTAGGCTGTGGTGAAGGAAAATGCAGCATTTATTGCAGGGTGCCAAGCAAAAACTTTTACTTGAAAGACCCAAACTCACCAGTGGCTTTCAGGGAAGGGTTTTTAAGGACATATCAGGAAAAGGGTCACAGGCTGTGTGACCAGCTCATCCACGGTTCTTGATTGATTATTGGTGAAGTAACAGCGTGATATTTTGAAAATCTCAGTCATCAACCTCCTGGTTCCAACTGGTTTGGAATCTATGTGTTGATGGTCAGCATGCAGTTAACTTTTTCCACCTGGTGAGGGGTTCAGTGTCTGCAAAATAGCTCAAGCATGTTGTTTAGGATATTATCTATCAGCATTAAGGAGGAACTAAATGCCCTTGACTTTGTTTTATGGCTAAACAATTATTATTTTGTTTTGCTTGATTTTTCTTTGTTTCTACCCTTTCTCACTTCTCTGATTAGATTTGCTGTTTAGAACTTGGAAAGGGCCTAAAAGGCCACAGCTTTTCTACAAACAAGAGGTAGTGGACTGGTAAGGAGAGGGTCTGTCTGGCAAGTTCCTGCAGGGGCCTGCTTGGTTTCATGGTGACAATTACACAGCTCTAAATTTAGTAACAATCATTGAATTTTGCACTTAAAATGGTTGAATTTCATAATGTGTAACTTATACCTCAATACAACACTTTAGAAAAATGGACTGCTCCAATGAGCTAGCCTAGTTCTGAGTTGTTTTGAAATTATTTTCTTCATTCTGTGCCTAGATGACCAATATTATATTCAAAACTTGTTAAGAGACAAGAAAAATGTGTCTCTTTTAAGGCATTCAAGATGAACACAACAGTCCTCAATTTTCAATGGCATGGCCATTCCAGAGAGAGAAGGTCTAAGTTCAGTGCCATGAATCTTTCTGGCTGCTTTCCATGGAGGGAGGCTGGAGTGAGCTTTGCCCTGGGCTGACACTGTTCCTTGTCACTGATTAACCAGCTTTATAAGAAGGCTGCTTCACTGACATCCTCTTCCGCCTGGAGAGTGATATTTGGCAAAGCTTCGGAGAGCAGAAAAATGTCCACTCGCTATCATCAAGCTGCTAGTGATAGCTACCTGGAACTTCTGAAGGAGGCTACCAAGAGAGATCTGAATCTTTCTGATGAAGATGGCATGACTCCCACACTCCTAGCAGCCTACCATGGGAACTTGGAAGCCCTAGAAATAATCTGCAGCAGAGGGTAAGTTCAACCCAATGGTTTTGACTGGAAACTGTTAATGGGAGGATTTTGTAGACAGGGATAAGAGGCAGGGAATTAGTGAAAATACTTTGCTCTCATTCTCGTCTGTGTAAAAATTGTCTTTCTAGAGGAAATGAGAAATTTTCCCAGCGATAAATTCTCTTTCCACACTGAGATCTGGCACCATGGGGTGGCTAGTCCCTTATGAGCCACACACACAGAAATCCTGAACTCTAAGTCACTATTATTTCCCTTGAGGGTAAGATATTTGAATTCTGTGGCTTTAAAACTCCTTTCCATGACATGTAAATGCTTGACTCTTTAAAAAAGATCAGTGATCTACCTGGTTTTAAGATGTCAAGTATAATTGGAACAAATGATGTGTTGTTTTTTTTTTTCATCTGTGCCGTTAAAATTTCATAGCCTTAAAAAAAATACTCAATCTAAGTGCAAGCTCATGGTTCTTAGATGAAATTTCTGGCTTTATAAGCTATAAAAGGGACCTTCAGCCTATCTTAATTACTACTCTGGCTGTCAAATACATACATGTACATATACTCTCCCTTCAAGTTCTAAAACAGATATCAGCTAGCTCCTGTCTTCCACTTGTTGCTGAAGGGGCTAGTCACCATTGACAACTATAACTCCAAGAAGACTAAAGAAAGAAAAAAAGACAATGTGAGTAAAGGAGGCAAGTGAATTTATACATATTAATATATAACATATGTATTTATTAATACCTATATCTGCTCTGTGTCAGCCATTTTGCTATATCAACAAGAGAAATATGATTCTTCCCATCTTCATATGGCGATCAGATCTGAGAGAGGAAATGTCATGAATGTGTTATAAAAGGGTAAAGAGAGAACACTAAATAAATAAGACAGGTATCCCAATCTAGGTAGTGAGGGAAGGTTTTCTTGAGCATGTCATGGAGTTTGAACTATAAGCAGTTGGCCAGATGAAGGTGGAAGGAAAAGTGTTTCTCCTGAGGAAGAGTACTGTATTCTAGGCCCTGAAGAGGTCAAGTATGGCTGGAGATGGCTTGAGTGGGGAGAGGCCAAGTTGTAAGCGAGGAGACCAGACACAAGAGTCTTGTAGACTCTTTTGAGGAATTGAACTTTTCCCAAGGACACAGAAAGGCACTGTGGTGGGTTTGTGCAGGGGAGCCACCTGGTAGCTTTTTGTTTACAAAATTTTCCTCAGGCAGTTGTATAGCAGTTAAAAAAAATGTTCAGGGACCGTTTTGATGGTTGAGATGAGGGGCGAACTGGATTAGAAAAGTGGCAGTGGAAACAGAGAGATGTGGATAGATGGCAATTTGGATAAATTGACCAAACATTGAGTGGGCAGAAGGAAGAGGAGGATCAAGTTTGAGCTTTGACAGGATGTTGGATGTTGGCATCCTTTATTGAAGTGAGAGGCACTTTAAGGAGTTAGAAGAAGCAAAGGTAGAGAGAGTTCCTGAGTTGAAGACTATAATGAGGAGGTGAGTGGAGTTGCTGTACTTCATTCCTTTTAACTTACATTTTCCATGTTTTCCAGACATCACCCTCTGCCTCGACCCTTTCAGCTAAACTCTTCCAGATTGTAACCCTGTATCATCTTTCCTCTTCTCCCATACTTTCTTATATCACCTCTGCAAGAAGTACAAGATGTCAGTTACAATTTCACAACCAGTGCTGAAAATCCTTTCCCATTTTAAGGTCCGATTTAAATGAGAGGGCCTAGATGTTCTCCTATGCTCTCTCTCTCTCTCTTTCTAAGCCTGAAACATTTTCTTATACAAATTGTTCTATGGTCTTTACTTATGACAAAATTAACATAAACTAAGCCCCCCAAATTAAACTACATATGTGCACACAGATTATATAGAATAAAATATCCTGTTATGTCATATATATAGTGTGTATAAAATATATATAGAACCCACAAATATATGCACACATATATTAAAAAATATATATTATATATAAAATAATTGTGCATGCCTATTTGTACATATACATGAAATAATATACTAAGTAAACACTTTTTGTGTGGTATGCAGTTTTGTTTTGTTTTTTATGACTCAATATATCATAAACATTTTTTCCATGTCAGTATATATTCTTTTACAGTTTAACTTTCAGGAACTTCTTAGTATTCTAGTTAATGAATATAGTATATAAATATATTTCTTAGTCAATCTCTATTTTGGACAACTAACTTGTTTCTCATGGTTTAAATAGTGCTGTGATAATTATCCTTGTACATAAATCTTTGCTCATATTTTCTTGAGAACAAATTCTTCAAAGTGAAATTTCTGGATCAGTTGGCACGTATACCATTTAAAGACTTTTTTGGTGTCTATTGACAAATTGCTCTTCAGAAAGTGAGCACCCATTTCTGTCAACATTGTAGGTTCAAAATGATATATCAATGCACAATATATTAATGTTCTTTGGTTATTGGCAGGGTTGAAAATATTTTTATATTTTGAAGTCATTGTATTTCCACTTTTGTGAGCTAAGTATTTATAACCTTGTCCTACTTATATATAGGAGTCTTCAACATTTCTCACTGATTTTTTTAAAGTTAGAATATCAGCCTTTTGTCACTGTATTTCCAAATATTTTCACAAATCATAATTCATATTTTTGACATCAGATATTTAATATCAGTGAAAATATAAATTTAAATATATATATTTATGTACTTAAGTCTATCAATTTTACTTTGTAATTCCAACTTTGAGGTCATGCCTAAATATTGACAGATATTTTCTTTAGTACTTTAGTTTTTTTTTTTATTTTAAATAACTCATATTTTATTTCTTTGATTTAAGATTTGAGAGTGTGATCTAACTATGTCTTCTCCAAATGGCTAGTCATTTGTCCCTAAACATTTTGTTACATAATCCACTCTTTATGTATATATTTGGCATGGTAATTTCTCTCAATATAATGTCAAAATCCAGTCCATTGTTTGGTATTTATTAAAAACTGATTATGAGCATCAACATTCTAACCCTGGTTAGTCCTTCCTTCTCAACTCTTATCTTCTGGATCAGTATTAATACATCCCAGGTTTTTTTCCTTCTCTCCAGAAGCACTTAAGATTTGTTAAGTTGGCCTGGTATAAACTTATAAAAATGTCTTATAAGGGTTTTCGCAGGTCACCACCCATTTTGATCATTGCATGTATGTGCTATTCACTCAGTTGTGGCTGACTTTTTGTGACCCCATAGGCTGTAACCCACCAGGCTCCTGTGTCCATAGTATTCTCCAGGCAAGAATACTGGAGTGAGTTGCCATTTCCTTCTCCAGGGGATCTTCCCAACTCAGGGATCAAAAATGGGTCTCCTGCATTGCACGCAGATTTTGATCATAGCCAATCTTTAAGCACTTGTGTGGGAACAAAATGCCCATTACATTTAAGGGGGCTAAAAAGTAAAACCAATCAAAAATTGAATTTAGATATTAACCAGTTATTGAGGTCTACCGCAGTCTGATGATTTTAGTGTCTATCTGTCACTACCTGATTGAACTACGGATCATGTGGCAAGCAATAATATCCAAACTCTGGCTTTGTTAAAAACTGTTTTTCTTCCTTTTTTACTTTTAAAGATGGAAAGCAATAATTACATGTTTTACATTGGGAAGATGGCCTCAGTTATACAGAATTTAATTTTGCTTTGACCCGGAGGGATGGTACGGGGAGGGAGGTGGGAAGGGGGTTCAGAATGGGGAACAGGTGTACGCCCGTGGCGGATTCATGTTGATGTGTGGCAGAACCTATACAATATTGCAAAGTAATTAGCCTCCAATTAAAATAAATAAATTTAAATTAAAAAAATAAAAGTAAACGAGTGAAACATGAGCTTTTCAGTGGTAAGCTCCCCTGATTTTAATGGAAAGATGTTAGAATTCATTCAACATTGTTTAAGAGTGTGACATTCTTCTGAAAAATAAAAATGAATTTAATAAAAAAAATGCATGGGTTTTTAAAAGTATTTTTGTTTCATTTTCTAAAATGAAAATAATTTTTTTCCTTTCTGATTCTCAAAGGAATACAAACTTCTTGTAACATTTCATGTCATATTGGAAAATATACTTAATAAATCAAAAATCACATGAATTCTCACAGTCATTAACATTTGGGTATATATTCCTTCAGATGTTTCCCTTTAAGAACATAAACTTAAATGTACCTATGTTCAGCCCTTTTAAAAAGGCAATCACAGTATACAAACTCTTCTGGATTATTCTTCTAATTATTTAATAATACAGTATTGACCATCTGCAGTTAAAAGGAGAGATCCATGACATTATTTTCAGTGGCTATATGGTATCCTGCTTTATAGTTTCATTATAATTTATTTAATCAGTTATTTGTTCACGACATTTAATTTGAACCCAGTTTTTTTATAAGATGGAATGAGCATCCTTCATCACTCATCTTTGCACAAGTGTCTGATATTTCCTCAGGATAAATTCCTTAAAGCAGAATTGTTGATTCAAAGGAGCACTATGTTTTACAGTCTTTTGGCACATACTGTGCCAGGAAATTTGAACCACTATGCTTCCTCCAGCATTCTTCATTTCCTCACACTCCTGCCAAAACTGAGTATTATTATTCTTTTTATTTGTTGCCTATCTGATAGGCAAACAGATGGTGGTGTATTACTTTCAATTGCATTTATTTGATTACTAATGAGTCTAAATATTCCTTCTTATGTAGAAAAACATTTTTTGAAAAAGTGATTTTTTTTTTCTGAGAACAACACCAGAAAAAATCAAATCAACTTCAAAAGGAGAAATTGAAATGGAACAGATGCTTAGAGTAATTTAATATAAGAAAATTGCCTATTTTGCAACAATAATAAAAATCCAGGTTTACAAATTATTTCCGAAATGTACTAATCTACCAAAAAGCAAGGGCAAAATATGATTACTTAAAGTCTTTTCATTGAGTTTCTCTTTTGGGAATAAACAAAGGATAGAAAAAAATCAAATAAAAATTTTATTAATTTAGACCACAGAAACAATATGGCATCAATATTGGATTCAGATCAACAAACGAGGGGGATGAGTTTTTGAATAACTGGACAGGCATGTGTAGTGGTTCTATCAAAAAATGTGAAGGACACCAGAGATTGAAAGACAGAGTTAAGAAGAACCCCCAAATTGTCAATAGAAAAAATTTTAATTTAAGTAGTACATCAATTTGGAAAGTTGTCTGTAAATAGAATTTCTGCAAGTGGAAATAGCTTAAATGTTCCAGGGCAACTCATGAATCAGCTTACTGACAGGTTCATCTTTAAATTTGGAATTTTGTGTTTCTTAAGAGAGGAACAATCTTTAAGGGTCACCTCAGGTTTTCTTCATGTTCTTCCTATTTTTGAAGGATCATTTAAGTTCCCTTGGGTGGGGAAAATTCCACTGTTTTATGACCTGAAGCATGTGGATTTAATCCAACCCCTTAATACTTGTAACATCCTCACCCAAACTCACTCCTCTCAATAATTTCTTTTTTAACTTATCCAATCTAATATCAGGCAAATTTAACCCATATGTTTATATTTGCAGTAATGTCTTAGATGTTTTACAACCTCTCTTTGAAGTCTTTTGAATGTGGTGTTTGGTTAAAATGAATGAAAAGTGAAATTCCACCTTTGAGGGTACTGTGCTTCCTTCCCTAAGATACACAACTCTTTTAAGATTGAAAGAGGTCTGCTTTGATCCAGACAACTAAATCAGGCAGACTGACTAGACCCCTTTTGAAAAGGGTTGTGCAAAAGAACCATGTTATTTAATACTTGCTTTCCTTAGATTCAATTTCATTTTCTCTCCTTCCTCTTTGAACTTATTTCCCTTCCTCTATCTCTGGCCACACTGAGTATATTTCTGGTGTCCCAGATATGTAATGTCACGTCTATGTGCATCTGCTTACACTCACTGTTCTCTCTCCTCAGAAGGAAGTTGCCAACTGTCACCTTACGTGGATCTAGCCCATGAGCATGTTTAATTTGGACCTCACTGTAATTTTCTCTTCAATTTAAGCCAACATTTAAAAATCAAAAAGCTTCACCTGAAATTCTGGATTTCTGGTTTTGTTTGGAAAATGGAAGCTCTGGCAATGTTGTGTCTGCTTTTATTCAGGATAGCAATTAGCCACAGCTGAACAATGCCTGTTCTTTTAGATGGAGCTTGAACTTAACTACTCCTTTGTTGAAAAAAAAAAACAAAAACGTGGCCCCATTAAGTTACTTACATCACATCTTGGCTTCTTTAGGTTGTGTTTGAGACATCTGCTAGGAGATATGGAAGATACCATACAAAGGACAAAAGACACAGGTTTTGCCCTCTGAGATATACTATCTAAACAGGACAGGGTATATTTGACAAATTAATATTATGAGAGTTGAAAGGCCAGAAGAGTTATTGTAGTGTTGCAAGAGTTTACCAGATGGGTATGAGAAAAAAATATATGAAATTAAATATTTTTAGTTTAGAGTCAAAGGAAGTGATAACAGGTAAAATTTATTGAGTATTCACTATGTACCAAGCACTGTTGTAATGCTTTATGTATGTTGACTTTATTCACATTATAATTCTATGAGTAGATAATATTATCCTCAACTTATAGATGAGGACAATGAGTCCTAGAAAAGTTGAACTTGAGGCCTCATTGCAGATAAAAGGTAAAGCTGAGGTGAGTTAACGTAAGATCATATTGTGTTGGAGACCATTAGACACAGAGGCAGGCCTGATCCAAAGTGTACTGCAGTGAATTGGTGGGCAAATCAACTGAGTGCTTCGTCTTATTTACCCCTCTGAGAGTTGTTCTTCTTTTTGTTTTTTAAGAGCAAGATTGTGATTGGTGGCAGTGGTGGTGGGGGCAGTGAATGTGTAAGTGCTTTGTAACAAACAAGCATGAAGAAACCAAAGTTTCCCATGCAGCAATTATAATACAAATCTGATTCACTAAATTATAGGACACTGGTTGGATCACCTTAACTACTGCAGGTCTTAACCTGCAGTGAACTTAACCTGGGGATCTTGTTAAACTTCAGATTCTGATTCAGGAAGTCTGGGATAAGGTCCAAGATTCTGCATTTCCAACAAACTTGAAGGTGATGTTACTGCTGTTGGTCTACGGACCAAACTTTAAATAGCAAGAAACAGAAGGATCACAGTGCATTAACATGCCAGTTGCAAGGGCATGGACCTTTTCTCCTGTTTCACCTGCTGCTTACCAGGAGTGTTAAAACACCTTCTCAGACTCTCTCTCCTGCCATCCCATGGGGCTAGCCTGGCCAAAGGTTGCAGAGATCCTGATTTTGGAGTCTGGACTACGGCAAGGGAAGGTGCCCTTTAGTACCTGTATTATCAGAGTTCTCAACAGTGGCTTGGGGGTCAGAGTCATAGTTAAGAGTAAGTTATTACTTTTCATTTATGCTTGTTCGTAACTTAAGGCCTCACAGGAGAAGGGCAAGGGGTGGTGATTTAGCCTGGGGCAGGATTCTAGTAGACATTCATTCCACAAATCTTCTTTACCTACCATGTATCCTTAATGCTATCTAACATTGCCCCCAATTCTACCTTAAACCATTGTAGTGTTAGTTGCTCAGTCATGTCTGACTCTGCAACCCCATGGACTATAGCCCACCAGGCTCCTCTATCCATGGAATTCTCCAGGCAAGAATACTGGAGTGGGTAGCCATTCCCTTCTCCAGGGGATCTTCCCAACCCAAGGATCAAACCAGGGTCTCCTGCATTATAGGCAGATTCTTTTACATCTGAGCCATTAGGGAAGCCCAAACCATTCGTTATTACGTGCCGGGAGCCGGCGAGAGACATTCCACTCGTGACAAAGGTCATGAGAAAGGAGGCTTGGCATACGCAAAGGTGGGATTGAGCCTCAGGAGTCCCCCTGGATATTCTCGAGCATCTACCCACCAAAAAAAACCAGAGTCTGCCTACTTTATTGCTTTGTGCTCTCACCTCTGACTTTACCAGGGGCTGTCCCCCACCACCATCTCACTCTCTCTGTCAAAGAGTTAACTTATAGCTCCAATTAATAAAGTCCCTGGGCAATTAGGAGTAAACCCCTCAGATGGCTCTCTAATTCGCCTGACAGGTTTACCCGGACTCCTACAGCTATGCATACTATTGTTTACAGTCTCCCAGCCTCGAGAGGCACGGGAAGCTTAAGATATTCAAATAGCTTAGAGCCTCTCAGAGAGTTAGAAACTGTCAGAATAAAACTAGTAAGATTTCATTGATGAGCCAATGCTTGCTGCCAAGTTTCCACATCCCCTGAATTGTACCTTGAATGTGTATTAATTAATATAGTTGGTATGTAGAAAAAACAAGTAGTGGCCTTGGTGCTAGCAACTTTAGACCTTTAAGGTAATAAATTCTTTCCTTTGTTGTAAACCCATTTCACATCCGCCCTATAGGAATGCAATTTTATCTTCGGAAGATGGCGCCAAACCTTAAAATAATTACTCTTAGAGAAAATAAGTCTTTGTTGATAAGTCTTTGTCAAGAGTCATAAAATGTTAATAGGCCTTCTGGCCAGAAGATGATGTAAATCACCTAAACCATTTGTATACGATAAATTTACAGGAAAGAAACCCTGGTTTTTGATAAGCATCAAAGACTGCTGACTTTGCATCCCCTATTATCCTCTATGTGTAACTCAGGGTATAAAAGCCCCTGTTGAAAATAAAGCTATGGGCCTTGCTCGCCAAAGCTTGGTCTCCCCATGTCATTCTTCCCCTCAATTTTCAGCTGAGTGTCCATCTGGAGCGCGGATATCCTCTGTGACCATTTATTTGCCTGGGCTTCTAAGACCCACTGGAGAAGGTGTCTAAGGTGGGGCACCTTCCGCTATTCGAGAGGGCGCCTGTGGCCTCCGTGGTCAAAGCTAACCTGGTGTCACGGGTTATATTGATTTTCCGCGTAAACCAAGCTACTCAGCTTCTTTTCTCCACTGAATTTTCTTACTGAGCTATCCTCATTCTATTATTCTTTATATCTTTGATGAATAAATAAATAAATAGTCGCTGACACCATCTCCCTTTCGAATACCCTAGATCAGCCGGGGCTGGACCCCGGCAATTATGTGAAAGTAAAGTGAGGAATCAATAGACCCTTTGTACAAATATTAGTCGTATTAGACACTGCTTCCTGCCCAACATCCATTCCTCTTTTGTTTCTTGCTGTTGGAAAACCAGTTTTGTTGTTATTTATTTCCTTACCTGTGACTCAGAGGAGGTAACAGTTATGCGCTGGAACTGTAACTGAGCAAGTGGGTTTGCTGCCCACTGTGCAATGGAAAGACCAAGGCAATAGTCTTTGCAGAGAGAAAAGGCTTTATTGAAGGGTGGAAAACAAGGAGACAAGAGGCACTGCTTTAGATCCATCTCCTTGATTGGCTTTTGAATGGGGTATTTACTGTGGAAGTAAGGAAAAAGAGGGGGAGGCTGCTTAGAAACAAATGATGGAAAGTAAGTTTCAATGTAAGTTTCAGGAGTGAAGGCTGGACAGTCCTTCATGCCTCTCATGGGTTACATGTGCAGTTTTAGAGGTGAAAGGGCCCAGTCCATAATATGTAATGGGTTTTCAGCCTGTGATATCCAGAGTGCACCATCAGTCGTTCGAGTCCCTCAGGGCGTCTGTGTGATGCTCATGCTCAGTTGGAGGGACTTTCTGCAAGTTGTTTCCACATCTGTGGTTTCCCTGGTACTCTGTGAAACAGGTTTGGTGTTCTTGATGTTTCTACCTTATCAACCTTGATCCTTTAAGGTACAGGATGTGGTTTCAGAACCAGCTCTATCTAACAAGCTCAGAAGAGACGATTGCTAAGGTTTTAGGAAGTCTGAATCAGATAAACAATTCATTATTAAAAATAAAATTATATAAACTTAAATTTAATAAATTATATTAAAAAGGTAACACTCAAAACTTATTCCTTTCTAATTATTTTACCACATTTTACTATTATCTTTGCTCTTAAGATTGTGCACATCTATTAAATATCTATGTGGTGGGAATAATTTCTAATCAATTGCTACTATGTCTCTCTTCCAAATTCTGTGTCCAGTAATGTCATATTAGTGCTTAAAATATGTTATGGTGGTGTATTTACACCACAGAAATTGGCACATGCTATACAAATCAGTGTTTGATTCTTTTCCCTTAATGAGATGGTTGTTAACATTTACCAGCATAGCATGGGGTAATCCTATCTAGGGGAAACATCTAATTGATCTTAGATAAAGAAGGTAGCTCTGTTTCCTTTCTCCTAGGTATGTGATCTGATTCTGGCCAATGAGACACGAAAGTTACTCATTTGGGGAATTTCTTAGAAAGCTTTTTTGCTTCTAAAAATGAGATACAAGGTAGATATGGATTGTTTCTGGCCATGTGATGCCTAAATGTGACATATCTGGACTTTCGAAGTTATCTTGTAACAATGTCAAGGCAAGATTAACTTGCATTTTGTTCTTTATTTTAATTTTTTTATTTCTTAGACCTCATCTTCAGAGAAAAAATTAGTATGTATTGTTTATATTTTCTCTTCTAGAGGGGATCCTAATAGATGTGACATCTGGGGAAATACTCCTTTACATTATGCAGCCTCCAATGGTCATGCCCACTGCGTCTCGTTCCTGATCAACTTTGGTGCCAACATCTTTGCTCTGGACAATGACTTACAGTCTCCACTGGATGCAGCTGCCAGCAGAGAGCAGAATGAATGTGTCGCTCTTCTGGATAAGGCTGCCACTGCCCAGAACGTCATGAACCCCAAGAAAGTCACCAGGCAGAAGGAGCAGGCTCAGAAGAATGTCAAGAAGCAGATCAAAGAGTGTGAGAGGCTCCAAGAGAAGCACCAAAATAAGATGGCCCGCACATACAGCAAGGAGGAATCTGGGACTCTTTCTTCTTCCAAGGGAACTTTCTCTAGGTCACTCCTTTCAAATGCTTCTGCTTCTAACACATTTGGGTCACTGTCTAAGGGTATTAAAGATACCCTCAAGCTTAAGTTCAAGAAGAACAAAGATACAGCTGAGCAGTTAGGGAATGAGAGCAGAAGTGGACAGAAGAATGTGATGGAAGTGTTCAGAGAGGATGAGGAAGATGAATTCTCAGGGGACTTCATAGAGAAGCTCCAGTTCTCTGAAAAGGGGGACAGCTGTATGCAACACGAATCCATTCTCAACCGTCCAGGTCTAGGAAATGTTGTTTTTGGAAGGAATAGAATATTCAGCCCTGAAGACATCTCAGACAGCAGGAGGGAGCTGGGGTTTACAATGCCCAGTGAGTTGCTTCAGAGACAAGGAGAAGCTGAGGCTGATGAAGAGGGAGAGGAAAACCACCATGAAGATGATCTGCCTTGGGATGAGGATGAAGTGGAATGGGAGGAAGATGTGGTTGATGCTACTCCCCTCGAAGTGTTCTTACAGTCCCACTACTTGGAAGAATTCCTTCCTATTTTCATGAGAGAGCAGATTGATCTGGAAGCTCTGCTGCTTTGCTCTGATGAGGACCTTCAGAGCATACAAATGCAGCTGGGTCCCAGGAAGAAAGTTCTTAATGCCATAAATAGAAGGAAGCAGGTGCTACAACAGCCAGGCCAGTTGGTTGACACCAACCTCTGATGGAATGTTGGGTCAATGGGGTGAGTCTATAGAGGTGGGGGTGATGCTGTGGCCCACTGGAGATATTCCAGGCAATACCTACTCTGTACCCAATACCAGACTACTGGATTTCTAGGGTTTTGGAGGTGTCCACCTAGGAGAGAAGCCCAAATTCTACTCTGAGAAATACTCTGTACCTAAATTCATATAAACCATTTAAGGAGGTAAGAAATGGGAATAAGGAAATGACATTTCTCTTCAATTATCTTTTTGATATTTTTGAATATAGAAAGGATTAAATGGATGACAGAGAATAGAAAAGACTTTATTTCCTAACTCTGAACTTAAAATTATAGTCTCCTATTACACTAGCTTAATTTCTGATCCTTAGCTCCATGACTTTACCTGTTGATGGAAACTAAGATTCCTCCATTGGCCTGTGGCTTGAGCCCAACTTGAATGTGTCTAATCCTAATCAGATGTTTACATGTTTACAAGTAATAGAAATGGGTCTGTAACATTCCTACTTGGGAACACAGAGAATGTCAGGTAGAGAGAGAGATGAAATAGACTGTACGGTACTTGTATGGACTAAATTTTGTCCTTCCAAAATTTCTATGCTTAATTTCTACGGAGTCTAGGGATTCTAACTCCAGTCATCCTGTGAAGAGGTAGACACACTGGTGATGTGCTTGAATCTCCATGTGAAGATAAAGCAAGAAGGCAGTTATCTGAAAGCCACAAAAGGAAGCTTCAGAAGAAACCAAACTTTTTATTGCTTTTATCTTGGACTTCCAGCCTCCAGAGCTATAAGAAAATAAAGTTCTGTTGTTTAAGCCACCCAGTCTGTGGTATTTTGTTACAGCAGTCCTAGCAGAATAAGATCGTCCTTAAGACAAGAGAGACAGGGAGGGGAAAATAAAAATACAGAAAAGAAGATTAGATGACTTTTAGATGATTAGATGATTTTTAGATGGTTAGATGATTTTTTCCTAAGCATAAGTGCCTCCTGAAACTTAAAAAAGGAAAAAGAAATCTAGGTTCTTTGTTGGGAAAATTCAATTGTAAAAGTTGAATTTTTGTATGGGTATTATATACATATCTTATTTATTGTTGTCTATCACCATTTCTGCACATCTGAATACATGTAGGTTCTACAATATAAACAGTCAACACTAACACTGCTGCTGTTATTTGAATGGTAATCTCAAATTCAAGATGAAACCCTACTTGAATAGTAAAGCTTCACTGGATTTTTATAGGCAGACATGCATTAAATGGAATTTACCACTAATTACGTGTATAACATAGAAATAGCTTCAGCATGCTTCCTTATTCACAGCTGTTTGTGTTACTTCAAGAGGAACCATGGAGGATACAAATGCTTGAATCTGATGAACAACTGGCACGTTCTTCTTCAATCAATGCACTGAAAGTTGTCCGTCACTGAATAAATAGGTTACACTACGGGATTACTATGTTTACAAATATCACATTGCATTGTTCTGGAATAAATTGCAATTGTACAGGAAATAATGTACACGAAAGCAATTTTAGAAGGCATTCAAAAAAAGTAGTAGTGTCTGAGTCCTTCTGTATTAGTATTTCATTATTGTAGAGGCCAGGATCCTCTCTCCAAGAAGACGCCAGAATCTACCTGATGATACAATGCTAGGATATAAGAGAAATATAAGCCACTAGGAGAGTTCTACTGTTAGCACAAAGGATGCTTTACAGCAGAGCTTTGTATATCACTGTCAGAGGTTAAAAATAATATAGAAAGCTTGATGATGTATTATAGCAAATGAGAAGTGGCATGGGGGTGGTACAAAGAATTTTGAGCTGGAAACCAGCTTTGGTACTTGGAAGACAGAATAGGAAATAGAAAAGGGAAAATGAGAAAAGATAGGCCAGCAAAAATGTTACTGGAATTCAGCATTATAGGATTTAGTCTTGCTTCATGGGATTTGATTGTTTCTAATTGGAATTTTTCCATGTTGCCCTACTGGAGAGGTCACAATTTGCTCAGAAATATGGGAAGGGGATGTTTGCCCAGCAGGACTAGAAGCTCTCACCAGGACAATTCCATTGGAGTTTACGTGAATTCTGTGATGAGAAAAGGGATATGAATTTGAAGAACATGCAGATTTTAAAACCTCACATAAAACTTCAAATTGCTGAATTAAAAAAAGGAAGGTGCAAACATAATCCTTTTATGTAATAACAGTGAATAACATAAAATAGTGAGGCTAGTATGCGTTGTTAGGTATTTTTTCCCCCAAATGGTTGCCTTATATTTTTATTAAAGTATTCCAGCTTATAGACTCCACAGGTTCATCTACCTTTCTATGAATAACTCCTGTTCCACTTAAAGGATAAATTCTATATCAGTGATTATTGCAAATTTGGTTTAAAGTGTATGAACCAAACAGAATTAACTTTGGCTCTTATATATGAGGGCTTCCCTGGTGGCTCAGACAGTAAAGAATCTGCCTGCAATGCAGGAGACCTGAGCTCAATCCCTGGGCTGGGAAGATTCCCTGGAGAAGGGAATGGCAACCTACTCCAGTATTCTTGCCTAGGAAACCCCATGGAGAGAGGAGCCTGGTGAGCCACTGTCCATGGGGTTGCAAAGAGTTGGACATGACTTAGTGACTAAACAAAACCAACAACTTAACATATGAAGGTGCAAAGGAGGCAAATTAAAGAGTTCTAGCTCCTGGGAATTCTCCTCTGCCCACTTCCATAGCAGAGAAGCTAGGTTCTGCTCTACTACAATGTAAGGTCTTTTAGGACAGGGAATTTTCTCTGTCTTATATTCACTGATATTCACCAAGTGCCAATGCGTCACACAGCAGATAATCAATAAACATTAAACATTAAACAACTGGATGTGATGCCTAGGCTGGAGGCAGGATGCAGATTACTCTGGTCTGTTGACTCCTAGGATTTTTGTCGACCTCAGTAGTTCACAAAGCAAGCATTTGAGGAGGATGGGCAATGTGAAATGGAAAAGAATAACCTTGAAAGGCAAAAAACTTCTTATTGCACAAGCTATTCTAGATCCATTTCCTGCCCTAACTCTAAATAGCTGGAGAGAGTTAATCTGTGCTCTTTGGGGTGAGGACTATTTCTTTTCTGTCAGCAGCCTAGCATGAATTATTGTAGGGACTCTTAAAAATGAAAGAAGAAATCTATGAATAAATTAAGGTGCTTTTGGTAATCTCATTATCACATACCCTCTTTACATATTCCTTAGAGTTGTGACCATTAAGATCCCCCCAAAGATTCCATAGTCACTTGAGGTGTGCAGAGTAGATCATATGGGTATTTTGTTTTAGTGCAAAGGCTAGACAACCTGGCTGCATGCCAAACTTTTGGCTAAGCTGCATAGAGCATGAAGAGGACCTGCCAGGAGGAATTTGGGTAAGAAAACAAAGCAAAATAATATGCTTTTCTTTCTGCGGACTTAGCACCAGCCTAGGCAAGCCTTGGAGAGGGAGAATTTGAATGGGTCTTTGGCAGGACATGGACAACACAGCTCTGTTAGTGATTCAGGGGACCTGAGTAAAGCACCCCTGCATCTCAGCTTCCCCATCTGTAAGCTGAAGAGGCTGGACTAGATGATTCTTAACAGCCTTTTCGGCACTGACACTGCAGTGGATATCTATAAATTTTGCCTACCCAGTATACAGCCTTCCCTCTTTTTGGTAAGAGACTCCTTTCCTTTTGTTAGCTTATGTGGTCAGATGGGCTGATTGTACTGCTGAATTCAAGGTCGGGGCATGTGACCCAGGCCTGGATAATAGGGGAAGCGGATCCCCCAGGTGATGACAGCCACCTGGGTCTGACCTGGCCGGAGCACTTCCTTTCCTTTAGCCACTGTGTTACGCATATGGGCATAGGCCCTAGATGCTCCAGTGTGTCTCCATTCTGAGACTTCCAACTGGTAAGGAAAAGAATGTCTATTTTTGCTAGGATTGCTGAAGAGGACAGGCTGTTGGTACCTATCCTGCCCCTATCAGGGGAGAGCTTACTTGATAATGGAGCCAACACTGAAGAAAACAGAGCCAGGGAACAGAGGAGCAAGACTGGGTCCTGATCCCGATAACAACTGGAACCCCTGGATACAGCTATAGCTGAAATCAGTTACCTGAATACTTCTTAATTACAAGAGCCAATGAATTCTATCCCTCACTCATTCATTCAATTTAAGGTAGTTTGAGTTGTGTTCTCTATTGATTGTGACCAAAGGAGTTCTGAGCAACAGAGAAAGCTCTGTGTTGCTTGAAATCTCAGTAAGAAGAAGCCAGAAGCAAAACACTACATGATATATGATTCCATGTATACAAAGGTTCAGAAAAGGCAAATCCATAGAAACAGAAAGTAGATTAGTAGATTGCTAGAAGCTGAGACGAATGGGAAGTGACTGCTAATGGGTACTGGGTTTCTTTTTGGAGTGATGAAAATGTTCTGAAATTAGACAGTGGTGATGGTTGCATGACCCTGTGAATATACTAATAACACTGAATTACATCCACCACTTCAAAATGTAGACTTATGGTATGTAAACTGTATCTCAATTAATAAAATAGAAAAAAATTAACTACAGCCATTGGAGAGCCTTCAGGGGGTGAACACGAGCACGTGATCCCCTCACTTTCCTTGCTGTGAAGGATAGAAGTTACCAAAACAAGAACTGCAGAATTGGAAAAAGCTTTATTTCAGGGAATTACAAAAGGTGGTGAAATACAGGGCAAATGGAGCACTAGTATAATCTGGCATGACACAGGATGGCCACTTGGTTTTGTTTTCTAACTACAAACACAAAAGAGGATCTCATTATTTAAGGTAAGACACAGTATGCATAAAACTACAGATCACTGGGCTAGAACCCTTCTTTTAATCTAGAGATTATGAAACTATTGTGAGACAACTAGTGTTAACACCCTTTGAGCTGTAGCATCCACTTGACACAAAGTTCCTTTGTTTCATTTACCAGATGACCAGGAATCATATACTAGTTTGGCTGCAACCATGTCTTCTACCGCCATTCCTGGAATGGACAGAAATTTGGTTTAACTTTTGTCAGAACAACTTTTCCCCAAACAGCCCAGGTCCCAGAACCAGCAGTTCCCTAATACAGTGCCCATCAGGGTAACAAGGACTAAGCACCCAGAGGTGAGTTCAGACTTGAAGAGTCTGTGAAGGGTAAAACAAGACAAGCAATGCTCACCAAAGTTCAGGGGGTCAGAAAACTTTCTGTAAACAGCCAGATAATAAATATTTAAGGCTTTGCATGCCAATTACTTGCAGTTACTCACCTTGGCTGTAGTACACGTGCGGCTTTAGACATCAGGTAAACAGATGAGCCTGACTGTGCTCCAGGAAAACTTTCTTTATGGACACTTTAGTTTGAATTTCTTATAATTTTTATGTGTCATGAAATATTCCTTTCCCTCCCAATCATTTGAAAATGTAGACACCATTTCATTGTGGGCTGTACGAAAACAGATGGTGGGTTGGGTTTGGCCCACGCTCTGTAATTTGTTGGACCTTTGGTCCAGTCCAAACCCTAAGTCCTTCAGCAATTCCCCCTTTACCTTATAGTTTTGGGCAAATATTCTTAACCTTGAATGGGAATATGTTCTTAAAGGCAGGGGCTGGATTTTATTTTTGTAACTACCACTGTATACAGTATGGAGCTTGATACATAGTAGGTATTTAATATGCATCTGCTAGATGAAGGGATGTGCCAGTAAACCGACCCCCAAAAGTGAAAAAGTAAAAATTGCTCAGGACTGTAGATCAGGTTTCCAGTGCTGTGTCTCCTGAAGGGGGCCAGATGACCTCTGATCTGCTAAGGAACAATGAAACTCTTTCAGACTCAACTAGAACAGTGTGATGTCTCTGAACCAGGCTCTAGATAAAGCTTATACTGTGTTTGCCTGTCTTTCTATGCATGAAAAATTAAAAATATATTTAACAGATGGTAAGACATAGATATATTTTGACTGGCATGGGTGCTGGGTGGGCAGACTACTCTTAATACTCTGTCAAGCGTTAACACTTTGGGTGCTTGATCATTAAAACATATGTAAGGTCTGGCTTGGAAGGAAAGTTATGACCAACCTAGATAGCATATTCAAAAGCAGAGACATTACTTTGCCAACAAAGGTTCGTCTAGTCAAGGCTATGGTTTTTCCTGTGGTCATGTATGGCTGTGAGAGTTGGACTGTGAAGAAGGCTGAGCGCCGAAGAATTGATGCTTTTGAACTGTGGTGTTGGAGAAGACTCTTGAGAGTCCCTTGGACTGCAAGGAGATCCAACCAGTCCATTCTGAAGTAGATTAATCCTGGGATTTCTTTGGAAGGAATGATGCTAAAGCTGAAACTCCAGTACTTTGGCTACTTCATGCAAAGAGTTGACTCATTGGAAAAGACTCTGATGCTGGGAGGGATTGGGGGCAGGAGGAGAAGGGGACGACAGAGGATGAGATGGCTGGATGGCATCACTGACTCAATGGACGTGAGTCTGGGCGAACTCCGGGAGTTGGTGATGGACAGGGAGGCCTGGCGTGCTGCGATTCATGGGGTCGCAAAGAGTTGGACACAACTGAGCGACTGAACTGAACTGAAGGTCTGGCAAGGGTGAGGGGCTCGGGCAGCAACTATTTACCAACCATTTTGAGAGTACTTCAATATTTTAGATGTAGGAGCTGAATATTAGCTCTGTTACCATATGTGTCCATTTCCTTAAAATGGGAGAGCTGGGCTGAGAGGCAAACCAGCCGAAGAAGGGAGCCCCTTCTTTGATGGGCTTCTGCCTGTGCTAACTCAAGGTGGTTATGGTGCTCCCCATTGAAGACCTTCTTAAATCAGCAAGCAGAAAGTTAGGGAAGGAGGGGGAAAAAAGGTCAGGCTATACTTCCTGTCTGGGTTGCCCTCATGTTGGGTCTCCCTGTTATTTATCTTAAGCTCCTTGTTTTTAAACACCTTTTTCTCCTGCCCCTCCACCTTTGAAGGATATCTTCCTCTGAGTTTCATTTAAATCAAAGTCTAAATGTTTTAATGCTGATGCTTGTTATGGGCAAATCATTTTATACACACATACCACTTAATTCTCACAAAAACTCTAGGTAACAGGTGGTGAGAAAACTGACTCAAAGAGGTGAGATCATTTGCCCAAGGATGCATGTCTAAGGAATAGCACAGAGGGGAATCCAACCCAGGACTACCCAGTTCCAGCATTCACGGGCTTCACCACTATGCCAAGACGTAAATAATTGACCTAAGTGATAGCCTGCACAATGATTCAGTTATGGAGCCTGCTGACTCATTCCTCTTCCCACCAATGGGTAAACCTACCTGTGTTCTGGTTAAGTTTGTGCCCTGGGAGCAATGACTCTTACCCAGAGACTTGAACACGGTAGTTTTCTCACAGTGGGCTGGTTTCACTCCCTTCACCACTTCTCCCAGCTCAGCGAAGATCTCGGCCTGTCAAATGAACACATGCTGACCCAGGTCATGGAGTTAATATGGCTCAGGACCAGCTTCTGAAGCCAGGACAGGATGTCCCTGACCTGGATAAGGGATAACTTAATAAAATGACCTTCTGTAAACTGAATGATGTCAGGGAGGAAGACTCTCCCTTAAATCTTTTTTGGGGATGAGAAGTGGGTTCATCTGCTTTTGTGATACCATGACTGCAGAAATACAAATCTGCAGCCAGGGGAATGTCCTGCCAGGACACTGTATCAGTGAAGAAACAGGCCTGTTCTTATCTGAACACTCATTTTGGCAGCCCCCTTCTTACTGCTATGCCCTGGTTATGAAAAAAAGGTCTGAAAGCAGTCAACACTAGTTCTGATTTGTTGGCCATACTGGGAAAGTTTCCAGAGGCTCCTATCTTCCAATCCTACTGCTTTACAGGACAGCCCAATCCGATGGAAAAGGCCATCAAGCTGATCTCTTAAGGCAAAGGGAACAGGAAAACACATGCACCACATAATGGCCACATTACTTTAGAAGGGAATTAGAAAGGATGGAAAGATATTTGAGTTGTCACCCCACAAAGAGGTGGGAGTTACGGAGATCTGGAGCAGGCCAGAGAGAAGGGGGTATTAATGAAACCCTGGGGTCTGGATGAGGACAGTCAGACATCAGCAACAGAAGGAGGCTCACCCCTGACAAGAGGACATCTCCAGACTCTTTCAGGGCGGCCTCCTGGGAATCCACATACAGCACAGCCTGTTTCATGAGCTCGTCATCCAGCTCTCTCCAGTCCGGTCTGCTGGCGCCGATAGCTAAATGACAGCAAAAGAGACCCTGAGCCTTGAAGTAGTCACAGGGGATACTGCAGGCTCCAAAGAATGAAAGGGGAGGGGAAAAGGAAGTGACAGAGGACACGTGGGAACAACTGTGGAATGCCTCATTTCCCCAGGCCAACTCCCTCCCAAACAACAAGACTGAGTTCACTAATAAGAATGACACTTGGCATTTTCTCCTTTCCATTTCATGTCCATTCTCATTAATAAAAAAGTATTTTGAGGCAACTTAGCATTCATGTACTGTGTGCCTACTATCGCTGGGATGTTTCACACATACTATTTCAAGTCCTCACAAGTACATTACATGTCTGATTCCCATTTAAAAGGTACTCAAACTGAGGCTCAAAGAAGAGGTATGTGCCAAGGTTATATATCCAATAAGTGCATCTATGACTCTAAAAGAGCACATGCCTTTCATGCTTCTTCTGCTTATCAGGAGCAGCGACTTCCTTACACAAACCCTAAAACAGAGACATCACTTGGAGCTTATTAATACCCCACACTCCTCTATCTTCTGTCTGTCTGCTTGCTCTTCAGTCATTCCCATTCCTCATTCCCAACCACTTTTCTCACCTCATGAGAAAAAAAAGCCCAGTGTCAGGGTCACAGAGGAGCCCCAGTAAACAGGAAACTGGCTGCACCCCAGCACCAAGGTTTCACGTCCTTTCCAGAGCCCAGAACCATAATGATGAATCCAAGGAATCATGCCTCCTGGCACTGGGACATAGGATAATGCTGAGACTGAATCAAATACTTGCAGGACCAGGAAGGTAATGAAAATGAGAAGCATTGGTCAGAAGAACTGGATTAGAAATGGTGGAGACCTCAGTACAGAGAAGAAAGCAGGCCCTTCTAAAGGGGACACTATTCTGCTCAAGCAGAACACTTGCCATGTAAGAACGCAGGGCCACTCTTAGATAGCCCTCCCTCCGGCCTCCTGCTCCTTTTGTAAAAAGAGAAGCAGGAAATCTATTTGCATGTGTTATTTCTTGGTTTTCAGAACACTTAACACTCTATGGCCTAAACAAAACATATCTACTAGCTGGATCCAGCCCATGGCGGCCAGTCTTTGGAAACGGCTATAAAGCTTTATACATATATAAGGCAGCATTTGTAAGCCTTCTCTCACTGCCATCCAGTTTTCTCTACTTGTTCCCTCTCCTGTTGTTCTCCCACACTCTAATTGTCAAAGACAGTGATGCAAAATGTCCATCCTGAAGGTTGTTTGTGTGAGGAGTTCTATAGAACAGAAGCACCAACTAATGAAGCTTGTAAATAAATCATAAGCTGGTGGGAAAAACCCTAGCCTCTCAAGCCACCTCTTCTGATTGCACTTGTTCCCCCTAATTTGGAGCATGGTGAATTCTCAAAGGGTTGCATAAGGCCACTCAAGCCAATGGAGGTGGTCCAGGAAGCAAAGGGAGGGGCCTGACTCAGGCTGGGCTTTGGCCTTCCTTCAGTGGGGTTACATTGAGGAAGAGTCAGACACTGGCTGGTGGGATGCCGAGAAAGAATGAGGGGCATGCAGGGATGGGTGGAATTGGGCCTAACTCTCAGCCAAGTTGTAAAGTAAGTAAAATCCATTGTTGGTGTTTCCCTGTCAATTCCACTTGTAACATACTTTTCTTAAGTATATTTACTGCCTCTAAACACACAAACCAATTTTGTCTTTAGACCAGGGAAAGATACCAGACTCCTCAACTCAAAATCAAGTTAGCTCTTCCTAGAGAGACATTCGAAGTGTGAGAGGTATAAAACATGAGGGAGATTCTCTGTTGCTATCTTTGAAGGTAGAGTGTCCACATGAAAAGAAATGTGGACAGCCTGCTGGAGCTGAGAGCAGCCCCGAGGAAACTTGCATCCTTGTCCTACAACACAAAGAACTGCCACAACCATGTGAGCTGGGGAGAAGACTCCAAGCTCTAGATGACATTGCAGCCTGGAAAACACCTTGCTTTCATCCTGCATGAGCAGAGGACTTAGCTAACCCATGTCTAGACTCCTAACCACAGAAATTAAGATAGCAAATATGTTCTACTTTAAGCTGGAAAAAAAAAGTTCAACTCAGTCTTATTGAAGATTCAGCTCTTGTCCATTTTATCCAGAACTGACTTCTCTTGAAGTTCCAAGTCCTTCTAGAAATGGTCTTACTGTTCGAGTCTGGCTTTATGAACAATAAGACCTATCCCCTGGATTCACATTTATAATATTGGTCCCATACAGGCTGAAACCTTCAATTTTCTATGGCCCATTCCTCAATCATACACTCACATATGATTGAACTTAACCTTTAGCTGGAACTATCTAGCTCATCTATTTGTTTATTGTCTACCTCCCTTCTCTAGAATGTAAACAGCAGGAAAGCAGTGACCTTGATGGCCGGTTTACTTTGGCTTCCCCAGCATGTAAAACAGTGCCTGCACCATGGTAAGGATTCAACACACATGTGTGAAAGAACAAATAATCATGATACTTGGTCCTTGCACATGTGTGCAGAGATCTTAGAGTTCACCCTGCGTGCCTGTCACTAAAACATGGGGCACTGGCCCCGTGTTTAAATTCTCTAGCCTTCAATTGCTTGCTAATCAGACTCCAGTTTTCTTACTAAAAGATAACATAGAGCATCATTCAAGATCTTAGGCTTTGAGGGTATATTGCCTCAGTTCAAATCCCAGCTTTGCCTCTAAAAACCTTTGACTTTGGGCAAGTTACTTAATCTTTCCATGCCTTGGTTTACCTACCATACAGGGGTCATGCTTACAATAGTTCCTACTTCATAAGGTTGTTTTCAAGATTCAGTGATATAGTACATAACAAAGAATTTAGAACAGCACCTGCTAGAGTAAATATTTAATACAGACCAGATCTTGCTATAACCCCCAGGGTCATCTAAGGATCTTCAGGAGCCCAAGGAACTCTTATGTTTAAAGTCCCAATTATCCTACCCCACATATGAAAAAGCATTCACATAAATGCATTTAGTCACATAAAATGTATTTTGTGCTGTAATTAAAAAAAATTAATTCCAAAGTGTTGGTAAGAACAAGTGAGTCATTTGGCTTTTGTAATTAAATTTCATGACATTTAAGAACTGAGTTATAATTGATCGTTTGCCATATTATACTTTATAAAATTTTAATTAAATTTATTAGTTTTGAGTTTGTGATTTTTGTTTCATACTTTGGAGTGCATACTGTTTCTTTAAGGTTCAAATGTTTCTGAGGCCAGTAAAAAGCTCAGGCATTCTGCATGAGTAAAACAACTCTGCAGATGCAGCCCCTTGGTCCAGTCAAGGGAGAGTCTGGCCACCCAGTGTTCATGGAGCCACTCTGCTTACCATTGATGTGAGCCCCAGGCTTCACCCATTCACCAAACAAAATGGGCTCTGTTGCCATGGTGACTGTGATGATCACATCTGCCCCTGTCACAGCCTCCTGGACCGATGAACAGATCCGCACTTCTCCTGGCACTGTGTTCACAAACTTCTCTGCATTTTCTTTGGTGCGGTTCCATATTCTCACCTTCATTCAGGGGAATAAAAGGGACATTGGTGCTGTGATTATTTGGCTGTTTACATTTCATCAAACCTAGGAGTTACAAAGAAAAGTTGAACTACTCTAGGGTTAAGGCTGCAGTTATTTAAATCATTCCTTACGGTGAATGAACATTTGTCTAGGCCAGATTTGAAAATGACCTTTCTCTACTCCATTTCCACGTCAGGAAGTGGGGAGGTTTTTTCTATTCTAGCTTGAGACACACAGCCTCCGTAGTGTAATAGCTATTATATAGCTTAGTGATTAGCAGAGCAAATTCTGGAGCTAGACAGGTTTAGAATCAAACGTTGCTCTGTCACTTACTGTTTCTGAAGCTATTTAACCTCATTCAGCCTAAGTTTACATGTGAAAGTGAAAGTGAAGTCGCTCAGTCGTGTCCGACTCTTTGCGACCCAGTGTACTATAGCCCACCAGGCTCCTCCGTCCATGGGATTCTCCAGGCAAGACTACTGGAGTGGGTTGCCATTTTCTTCTCCAGGGGATCTTCCCAACCCAGGGATCGAACCCAGGTCTCCCGCATTGCGAACAGATGCTTTAACCTCTGAGCCACCAGGGAAGCAATGCAAATCATAACTGACAAGGTCAGCATCAAACTCACAGTTTATGTTTGGGACTCTGTAAGGGAGTCATAACAGGTGTGAGATTAACAAACAGGATGTGCAGTGCTGTGCATGGGACAGCTTGATCTCTGAAGGATACGTAAGGAATTAAAAATTGGAAGGGTTTCAGGAGTAAATTGGGACTTACCTGGTGGCTCAAATGGTAAAGAATCTGTCTGCAATGCAGGAGACCCAGGTTTGATCCCTGGGTTTGGAAGATCCCCTGGAGAAGGGAATGACTACTCTCTCTAGTATTCTTGTCTGGAGAAGTTCATGGACAGACGAGCCTTGTGGGCTAGAGTCCATGGGGTCACAAAGAGTTGGGCATGACTGAGCAACTAACACTTACTTACAGGAGTGAATGATGCAGCAGAGGAGAGGTCAAGAATAGTAGCTACAATTAGATTCCTGGGAAGTGCCTGCAGGGAGAGGGTGGTCACTGGCATCACCAGGAAGTGGGGACTTGCTAGCTTGTTTAATATATTTTAATGTCTGCGGTGGCAGTTGTCAGCCTTCAGTTGAAAATAAGGCCTAAAGAAGCCCTCATAAATAATGAGTATAGAAATAAATGTTATATGTGAATAAGTTCATTAATTAAGGTGAAAACAGTATAATAAGCCCAGTTATAAGAAAATGATTAACCACACTACTGTTCTTGATAGAAAACTATGAAATACTATACAAATATGAGGTAATCTGGAAAACTGATGTTACAACATT
This sequence comes from Bubalus bubalis, assembly GCF_019923935.1. Taxonomy (NCBI): domain Eukaryota; kingdom Metazoa; phylum Chordata; class Mammalia; order Artiodactyla; family Bovidae; genus Bubalus; species Bubalus bubalis. The sequence continues at coordinate 23,177,054 of NC_059180.1, read as the reverse complement.
TGGTTAAAACTATTAAAACTATGATTAAAAGATTAATTATTAAAACTATATTATAAGAAGTTAATATTCAAAAAATACAAAGAACTTATAAAACTTAGTATAAAAATAAACAACCTTATTTAAAAATGGGCAAAGGTTCTCAATAAATATTTTTCCAAAGAAACTATTAAGTCCACCATTCACATCACTATTAAATTAGAAATCAACTACAAGGAAAAAATTGAAAAAAACACAAACAAGTGATGGCTAAACAATATGTTACTAAACAACCAATGGATCACTGAAGAAATCAAAGGGGAAGGAAAAAAGCACCTAGAGATAAATAAAAAATGAAAACATGATGATCCAAACCCTCTGGGATTCAGCAAAAGCAATTCCAAGAGGGAAATTTATAGCAATACAAGTTTACCTCAGAAAACAAGAAAAATATCAAATAAATAACCTAACCTTATACCTAAAGCAACTAGAGAAAGAGGAACAAACAAAACCCAAAGTTAGTAGAAGGAAATAAGTTGCAAAGATCAGAACATAAATTAAATAGAGACAAAGAAAACAACGGGAAATATCAATGAAACTAAAAGCTGGTTTTTTGGAAAGATAAACAAAATTGAGAAACCTTTAGCCAGACTTATTAAGAAAAAGAAGACTCAAAGTAATAAAATTAGAAATGAAAAAGAAGTCACAACTGACACCGCATAAATACAAAAGATCATGAGAGTACTACAAGCAACTATATGTTAATGAAATGGACAACCTATGAGAAGAGGACAAATCTCCCAAAACTGAATCAAAGAAGTAGAAAATATGAACAGATCAATCGCAAGCAATGAAATTGAAACCATGAGTAAAAAACTCCCAACAAACAAAAGTCCATAACCAGACAACTTTATGGGTGAATTTCATCAAACATTTAGAGAAAAGCTAACATGATCCCTCTGAAACTATTCCAAAAATTGCAGAGGAAAGAACACTCCCAAACTCATTCTATGAGGCTGTCATCACCTGATTCCAAAACCAGACAAAGATGCCACAAAACAAGAAATTATAGGCCAATATCACTGATGACCATACATGCAAAAGTACTCAACAAACTACTAGCAAACTGAACCCAATAATATATTAAAAGATCATACACCATGATCGAGCAGGACTGATCCCTGGGATGCAAGAAGTTTTCAACATTTGCAAATCAGTCAGTGTGATACACCACATTAACAAACTGAAGAGTGAAAACCATATGATCATCTTAGTAGATGCAGGAAAAGCTTTTAACAAAATTCAATACCCATTTATGATAAAAACTCTCCAAAAGTGAGCATAGAGAGAGCATACCTCAACCTAATAAAGGACATATATGACAAACCCACAGATAACCCAGTGTTGAAAAGCTGAAAGCAATATTTTCTAAGATCAAGAAGACAAGGATGTTTACTCTCACTACTTTTATTCAACATAGTTTTGGAAGTCCTAGCCATGGCAATCAGAGAAGAAAAAGAAGTAAAAGGAATCCAAGTAGGAAAAGAAGAGATAAAACTGTCACTGTTTGCAGATGATACAGAAAATCCTAAAGATGCTACAAGAAAACTATTCGAGCTCATCAATGAATTCAGTAAACTGCAGGATACAAAATTAACACACAGGAATCTATTGCATTTCTATGGGCTAACAACAAACGATCAGAAAGAGAAATTAAGGCAAAAATCCCATTTACCATCACATCAAAGGGAATAGAATATGTAGGTATAAACCTACCATAAGAGGCAAAGACCTGTACTCTACAAACTACAAGATGCTGATGAAATAAATAAAAGATGACACAAACAGATGGAAAGATATACCATGTTCTTGGATTAGAATAATCAGTATTGTTAAAATAACTATACTACCCAAGGTAATTTACAAATTACTCATGGCATTTTTCATAGAACTAGAACAAAAAATTTAAAAATTTGTATAGACACACCAAAGACCCTGAATATCCAAAGCAATCTTGAGAAAGAAAAATGGTGCTCAAGGAGTTAGGGTCACTGACTTTTGACTATACTACAGAACTACAGTAATCAAAACAGTAATGGTAATGGCTTAAAAACAGACATATAGATCAATGGAACAAGATAGACAGCCCAGAGATAAACGCATCCATCTATAATTGCTCTCTAGTGCAGGAGGTAAGATGATGCAATGGAGAAAAGACAGTGTCTTCAATAAGTGGTGCTGGGAAAACTGGACAGCTACATTTAAAAAATTAAATTAGAACACTTTCTAACATCACACACAAAAATAAACTAAAAATGAATTAAAACCTAAATGTAAGCTTAGACACTATAAAACTCTTAGAGGAAAACATTGGCAGGACACTCTTTGACATAAATCACAACAATAACTTTTTGGGTCTACTTCCTAGAGTAATGGAATTGAAAACAAAAAACAAATATGACCTAATTAAATTTAAAAGCTTTAGTATGGCAAAACAAACCATAACAAAATGAAAAGATAACCCACAGAATGGGTGAAAATATTACCAAATGAAGTGACCAACAAGGGATTAATCTCCAAAATATTCAAACAGCTCATGCAGCTCAATTTAAAGAGAACCCTGTTAAAAAATGGGTAGAAGCTCTAAATAGACATTTCTTCAAAGAAGACATACAAATGGCCAAAAAGCATATGAAAAGATGCTCAACATCACTCATTGTTAGAGAAATGCAAATCAAAACTACAATGAGGTATCACTTCACACTAGTCAGAATGGCCATAATCAAAAAGTCCACAAACAACAAATGCTGGAGGAGTATGTGCAGAAAACGGAACCCTCCCACACAGTGGGAATGTAAACTGGCGAAGTCACTATAGAAAACAGTTTGGAAGTTCCTTAAAAAATTGAAAATAGAGCTACCATATGATCCAGGAATCCCACTCCTGGGCATATATCCAGAGAAAACCATAAATTGAAAAGATACATACACCCCAATGTTCACTATAGCACTATTTATAATAGCCAAGACATGGAAGCAACCTAAATGTCTATAGACAGATGAATGAACATAGAAGATGTGGTACATACATAAAATGGAATATTACTCAGCCATTAAAAGAATGAAATAATGCCATCTGCAGCAACATGGATGACCTATATATTACCATACTAAGTGAAGTAAATCAGAGAAAGACAAATATCATATGATACCACTTATATGTGGAATCTAAAAAAATGATACAAATGAGCTTATTTCAGAAACAGACTCAAAGACTTCAAAATCAAATTTATAGTTACCATAGGGCACAGGCTGAGGGTGAGGGATAAATTTGGAGGTTGGGATTAGCATATACACACTACTATATATAAAGCAGATAATCAACGATGACCAACTATATTACATGGGAAACTTTACTCAATATTCTGTAATAATTTGTATGTGAAAAGAATCTGAAAAACAATATATATATATATATATATAAATCATGTTTCTGTATACTTAAAACTAACACAACATTGTGACTCAACTATACTCCAATAAGCAGCTCATACAGCTCAATATTAGGAAAACAAACAGCCCAATCAAAAAATGGACAGAAGACCTAAAGACACTTCTCCAAAGAAGACATACAGATGGCAAAGACAAAAGATGCTCAACATCACTAACTTTTAGAGAAATGCAAATCAAAACTACAATTAGGTATCACCTCATACCAGTCAAAATGGCCATCATCAAAAAATCTAAAATATAAATGCTGGAGAGGATGCAGAGAAAAGGGAACCCTCCTACACTGTTGGTGGGAATGTAAACTGACACAGCCATTATGGAGAGTCCTTTAAAATCTAGGAATAAAACTAGCATATGATCCAGCAACCCCACTACTGGGCATATACCTTGAGAAAAAAATAATCAAAAAGACACCTGTAGCCCAGTGTTAACAGCAGCACTGTTTACAATACCCAGGACCTGGAAGCAACCTAGATGTTCATCAATTGATGAATGCATAAAGAAGATGTGGTACATATATACAATGGAATATTACTCAGCCATAAAAACAAACAAATTTGAATCAGATCAGTTCTAGTAAGGTGGATGAACCTAAATCCTGTTATAAAGAGTGAAGCATGTCAGAAAGAGAAAAACAAATATAGTATGTTAACACATATATATGGAATCTAGAAAAATGATGCTAATGAAACTATTTTCAGGGACGGAATGGAGATGCAGATATAGAGCATGGACTTGTGGACACTGTGTGGGAGGGAGAGAGTGGCATGAGTTGAGAAAGTAGCACCAACATACATAAAATATCAGGTGTAAGAAGAGCAGCTGGTGAGAGGTTGCTGTGTAGCACAGGGAGTCCAGTCTGGCTCTCTGTGATGACCTGGAGGGATGGGATGGGGGCAGGGGAGGGAGGCTAGGGAGAGAGGGGATGTATGTATAATTTACACTGTTATATGGCAGAAGCCAACATGAGATTGTAAACATTTTTTTAAATTTAAATAAAAAATAGAGAACAAAAAACTACCATATGATCCAGTAATTCCAGTTCTGGGTATTTATCTGAAGAAAACAAAACAGTAAGGCAAAAAGCAGTAGGTACCCCCATATTCACTGCAGAATTATTTACAATAACCAGGATATGGAAACAACCTGTGTCCATCAGTGAATAAATTGATAAAGCAATTGTCATGTACACACGCACACAAAATGAAATATTGTTCATCCATAAAAATAATGAAATTTTGTTAGCTGAGACAAAAATGTGTGGATCTTGAGGGTTTTTATGCTACGCAAAATAAGTCAGACAGAGAAAGGCAAATAGTATATGATCTCACTTATATGTGTAATCAAAAAAACCTCAAATGAATGAACAAAGAAAATAACTGAGAAACTAATATATACACACAGAGAACAAATATACATACACAAGAGAAATACATACACAAATATATATACATAAGAGAAACTCCTTGTGGTGATCACCGGAAGGGTGAGGGAGGAGCTGGGGATGAGTGAAATAGATGAAGGGCATTAAGAAGTACACACTTCTAGTTATAAAATAATTAAGTCATGGGGATCCAATGTGCAGCATAGAGAATACAGTCAATAATGCTATAATAACTTTGTATGGTGACAAAGGGTAACCAGATTTATCATGGTGACCATTTTGAAATGCCTATAAATATCCAATCACCATGATGTACACCTGAAACTCATATGATACTGTATGTCAATTATATCTTGGTGAAAAGCATAAAAAATCATAAAACTATGTTATGAAAAGCAGATGAGAGAAGACTAGAAATGTTAACTACTTGACTTTGAAAACAGATAAAAGGGGATTTTTCTTTTTGTTTTCTTCCTTATATTTTCATTTCTCAAAGCAGAGGTACTGGTTCTATCATAAAAAAATCACACCTTAAATCTGCCCCACCCCTCTCACACACATAGAGAAAAAATCAAATATAAGCAGTATCAAGTGTATCAAAAATAACAGGAAGCGTGAGCCAGGCAGAATGGGGAAAAGTGGACTGATGTCTAGGCTTTGAAGGGGCACGCTGTGGCCTCCTGCTCTCCAGACCTCATTGTCAGTTCCTGGATTCCTAACCCTTGAACACTTAAGGACCCCAGATTCTGCTAAGAGAAGCAACAGAAAGGGGCCAAAAGAAAAACTGCATGTATGCCACGGATATAATACAATCCTTTAAGTAACTGCATAGGCTCTGTGTACCTAGGTGTACTCTACAAACTGAGAAACTGGAAGAAGTGACTCAGGCTTTCCCCCCAACTCTTCATCTCCAATGGGACTTTCACACAAGTCATTAAAAGAATGGTCTAGATGGTTGTACTCCCAACCTGACAATTTCAGCATAACTTATGTTTTAACAAAGGAGTACAGAGAAATGTCACTGCCTCTTCCTCCCCACATCCCCCACCTCCCTCCCTGGACTTACCTCCTTAAAGAAGAACTGTTCTGTGAAGATCTCATAATGGCTGTAAGCCTGGACCCCAGCTCCAAGGATACACAACACTTCACTGTTGGGAGGTTTCAAAAACTATTTGAGAGAAAGGAGATAGAAAAGATCAAGAGAGACTCTTGAAGTCAGGAGAAGATCAAGTACAGTTTGAGAATCAGGGGACCTTTATTCAAAACCTCTCAGGCAATCAAGGAGATGTCATTTTGTATTTCTATTTCCACTCTGTATGGTGCGGGAGGGAGAGAAAAGCCTTAACTGGGTACATAATATATACCAATGCTTAACCTTCACAATCTCTTTTAGTCCAGACAATTGACCCCATGCGCTAGATGCTCCCAGTTATCCTCTTCTTACAGATAAAGAAATTGAGGTCCAAAGAAGTTATGTAACTTGCTCAGAGCCCTGTAATTATTAAATGGCACAGTAGGGCTCCAACACCTCATCTTTCATTCTCCAATGCCCACATGCTTTCTCCTGTGCTACCCCATCTCAGGGACATGATAAACCAATCTACTTCTCAGAGCTGTGAGTTGCTTTTGGAATCCATGAATCCTTGTGAACCTAGGTTCTCAAGCTATATTTGCTGTGCCTACTCTCTGTTGATCCTGTCTCAGCCTCTGTCTTCCTTTAAAGAGGAATGTAGAGATGGCATTTATGGGACCTCCTCAGGGTATGTGTGTGTCTTTATTTGGGGGTGAGGTTGTATGATCAGCTCTCCAGTAAAGTCTTTCTGACCTCTCTAATAGAATTTACCACTTCATAGCACTTGTTTGTTTACAAATTTATTTTCCTGTACTTGTATGTAAGTTCCATTAAAACAGAGACAGTCTTATTTGCACAGAATTGGCACATATCTACTCTTACCTATGAGAAATAGAGCAGGGTTTCTTGACCTCAGCACTACTGATATTTGGGCTGGATAATTCTTTGTTGGCAGGGTTTGGGTAGTTGGCAGGTGGGAGGGCTGTACTGTGCACTGAAGGATGCTTGGCAGCATCCCTGGCCTCTGTCCATTAGCACCCCCTATGCCCTCAGTGGAGAGTGAAAAAGTTGGCTTAAAGCTCAACATTCAGAAAATGAAGATCATGGCATCCGGTCCCATCACTTCATGGGAAATAGATGGAGAAACAGTGGAAACAGTGTCAGACTTTATTTTGGGGGGCTCCAAAATCACTGCAGATGGTGACTGCAGCCATGAAATTAAAAGACGCTTACTCCTTGGAAGGAAAATTATGACCAACCTAGATAGCATATTGAAAAGCAGAGACATTACTTTGCCAACAAAGGTTCGTCTAGTCAAGGCTATGGTTTTTCCTGTGGTCACGTATGGATGTGAGAGTTGGACTGTGAAGAAGGCTGAGCGCCGAAAATTGATGCTTTTGAACTGTGGTGTTGGAGAAGACTCTTGAGAGTCCCTTGGACTGCAAGGAGATCCAACCAGTCCATTCTGAAGGAGATCAGCCCTGGGATTTCTTTGGAAGGAATGATGCTAGAGCTGAAACTCCAGTACTTTGGCCACCACATGCAAAGAATTGACTCATTGGAAAAGACTCTGATGCTGGGAGGGATTGGGGGCAGGAGGAGAAGGGGATGACAGAGGATGAGATGGCTGGATGGCATCACTGACTCGATGGACGTGAGTCTCAGTGAACTCCGGGGGTTGGTGATGGACAGGGAGGCATGCTGCGATTCATGGGGTCGCAAAGAGTGGGACATGACTGAGCAACTGAAATGAATGAATGAAATGAATGCCCTCAGCTGTGACAACCAAAAATGTCTTCAAACATTGCTAATTGTCTCTGGGGTAGTTGGTCTCTGGAAACAGTTGGTCTTAACTGTTTCCAGTTACGAACTACTGGCATTGAGAAAGGACATCACTTGCTCTCAAATCATCCATGTTAAATAAGACTGTCTTCTGTCTTTTCTCTACTTCATTTAATAAAAGTTGATCTTGATCTGCTCTGTATCAATAATTACCATTATTGAGATTCTGGAGTGCAACCTTAAAAACAAAAGTGTTTTTAATCATTAATCACTAGCAAAAAGGAGTCTCAAATATTAGCAGATGATTAGAGATTCTCTCTCCTGCAGCTGCACAGGAGAGATACCATTTTCTGCCATCAACTATAGTTCAAAGAAACTTGATTTGAAAAGGTTTCCAAATGACAATAACTTATGTTCCCACTCAGTAAGGAGAATTAGGTAATTTTTCTTTAACTAAATAATTTTTTTTTCTGTTCTCAGTTAATATAAATCTATTCTTGGAAGTACATGTGGGCTTCAGAAATTGTTGCAGTTTCCTGTTAAAGTAACCTTTAACCTCTGAGAGTAAATCTGTAATTCTGCTTGCTTGTCCTGCTTGACACGTTGCTTCCCTGATAATAATGTTATAACTGACATCTCTTTTCCTAAATGGTATAACATTTATGATATTTATTAAATCATAATAGGATTGGTGCCACTTCATTCTTTTCCTAGAGCATACAGATAATTAAAAACATATATATGAATCAGCTATGTTTCTTAAAGAGTTTGAAAGACTATGTTTCATTTGCATTCACAAGGCCTTGCGTGGTCTGGCCCTCTGGTCAGCCCAGCTTCCCCCCTCTGGACATACTCTCTGCACCTCTGGTCTTTCAGGCAAGAAGCCTCCTTGCTGCTCCCCAAGCACACACGCCTTTATCAACCACAGGGCTTTGCTCTCCACAGGTTCTTTCCTTTGCCTGGAGTACTTTCCCTTCTGCTCCTCACAAGTAAATCCTATTATTATTCTAATGCAAGCTCAGCTATTTTGGATCTCAGTTCCAAATCGAAAAAGGAGTACGTCAAGGCTGTGTATTGTCACCCTCCTTATTTAACTTATATGCAGAGTGAAATGCTGGGCTGGATGAAGCACAAGCTGGAATCAAGATTGCCGGGAGAAATATCAACAACCTCAGATATGCAGATGACACCACCCTTATGGCAGAAAGTGAAGAAGAACTGAAAAGCCTCTTGATGAAAGTGAAAGAGGAGTGAAAAAGTTGGCTTAAAACTCAACATTCAGAAAACTAAGATCATGGCATCTGGGCCCATCACTTCATGGCAAATAGATGGGGAAACAATGGAAACAGGGACAGACTTTATTTTCTTGGGTGCCAAAATCACTGCAGATGGTGACTGCAGCCATGAAATTAAAATGACGCTTGCTCTTTGGAAGAAAAGCTATGACCAACCTAGACAGCCTATTAAAAAGCAGAGACATTACCTTGCCAACAAAGGTCCGTCTAGTCAAGGCTATGGTTTTTCCAGTGGTCATATATGGATGTGAGAATTGGACTATAAAGAAAACTGAGAGCCGAAGAATTGATGCTTTTGAACTGTGGTGTTGGAGAAGACTCTTGAGAGTCCCTTGGACTGCAAGGAGATCCAACTAGTCCATCGTAAAGGAAATTGGTCCTGAATGTTCATTGGAAGGACTGATGTTGAAGCTGAAGCTCCAATACTTTGGCCACCTGATGTGAAGAACTGACTCATTTGAAAAGACCCTGATGCTGGGAAAGATTTAAGGCAGGAGGAGAAAGGGACAACAGAGGATGAGATGGTTGGATGGCATCACCGACTCAATGGACATGAGTTTGAGTAGGCTCCGGGAGTTGGTGATGGACAGGGAAGCCTGGTGTGCTGCAGTCCATGGGGTTGCAAAGAGTCAGACACGACTGAGCAACTGAACTAAACTGAAGTGAAGCTCAGCTAACTCTCACAAAAGAAATGAAAGTCTCTCAGTTGTGTCTGACTCTGTGACCTCATGGACCATACAGTCCATGGAATTCTCCAGGCAAGAATACTGGAGTGGGTAACTGTCCCTTTCTTGAGGGAATCGTCCCAATCCAGGGATAGAACCCAAGTCTCCCTCATTGCAGGCGGATTCTTCACCAGCTGAGCCACAAGGGAAGCCCATAAGCCTTGGCAAATCCCACAGCCTGGAGCAAGACACTCCCCCCACCCCACTTTTTGTTTTGCTCCCCTTTCATTCAATGTATCTGTCAGGACTGTAGTTTTCACATTAACTGGTGCAATCTTTAGATTAATATCTATCTCCCCAAATGTACTCTGTGCTCCGTGACTGCAGGTTCTGTATTTGGTTTTAGTCACCATTCTATGTCCCATGCTGAGCACAGGACCTGGTGCCTGGTGGGCACTTAGGTATTTGCTGAATAATTGCATGTCAAGAATAAACCCTGATACGCATTGTCACCCTGAGAAAGCATGCCAGAGTCCCCAACTCAGGATATGTGCAACCCAGACGCAAAGTTACAGTGTCCATCAAACCCAAGAACTTCCTAATACTTGTCCTTCTCCCGAAAGCCCTAAATAAAATAGAAGTGATGGAAAAGAAAACATTCTACCCCTATAGCACAAAAAGTAAAATAAATCCTTGCTCCTTATTGAAATAGCTCAACCGAGTCCCTAGGAAAAAAGTGGTGTAGTTTAAGCCTAAGCTCTGAAGCATCAACTCAATGATTCTTAACATTTCTTGGAGTGCATATTTTTATCCATTCAAAAAGCACAGTGTAACTGAGAGCTGGGTCTAGAAGAATTAACCTGGTTGATCATCAGAATTAACTAGAAAGCATAAGAAACTAAAACACTTTGGCCTTACATTCAGAGATTTCAATTCAATTTTTTGAATTAAAAAAAAAAATTTCCAGAGGCTGCTGCTGCATAGCCTGGGCTGGAAACTATTGACCTGGGACAAGAAGACCTATAGCTACCTGTGCTATCTGACTTCAGGAAATCTTAGTCTCCATTTCTTTCTGCACAAAATGAGGCCAGTAATTCTTGCTCTGCCTTCCTCACACAAACCCCAAAGTAAGTTGAGACAATGGGTTGAAAATTATTTTGGAAAAAATCAAAGTCCTTTTCAAATATAGGGCAATATTGTTAGAGTCCCTCTAAGTTACCAGGGAACATACCTCAGAGTCCCTTGATTACTTTAATCTGAGTTGGGTCTGGATATAATTAAACAAACAAAAAACAGTTCCTCAAGGTACATACTGTAGTCTAATCCCTTGCTACATAATTGCCAGATTTAGCCCCACATTCTTCCCTTATCATCATGTGTTTGCTATTGCTACTGCTAAGTCATTTCAGTCATGTCCGACTCTGTGCGACCCCATAGACGGTAGCCCACCAGACTCCCCCGTCCCTGGGATTCTCCAGGCAAGAACACTGGAGTGGTTTGCCATTTCCTTCTCCAATGCATGAAAGTGAAAAGTGAAAGTGAAGTCACTCAGTCGTATCCGACTCTTAGCGACCCCATGGACTGCAGCCTACCAGGCTCCTCCATCCATGGGGTTTTCCAGGCAAGAGTACTGGAGTGGGATGCCATTGCCTTCCCCATCATCATGTGTTTAGAAGACCATAAAACACTCACAATCTGAACATCTGGTCTTTGCTGCTCCAACCCTCCACTGGACCCCACGTTTCCTTTCTGCTTAGGCCTCATAAGTCAGCACTCCCAGATCTTTAATGTAAAAGATTCCAGACTCTAACTGTTCCTATCCATACCTCTTCTTTTTCACCCTAACCTCTAAAAATACTGTTCTTCTTGTAGGATGCCCTTGCACTGCTTAGAAACATTATCACCTGTATCACTTGTCATTCCTTTTGCTCCTACCCTCCTCCTGTTTCAGTCACTCACTTTTTTTTCAGTCTTTACTCAAATGTCACCTCAGTGAGGTCTTTCCTTGATAATTTTAAATGCCACTGCTTCCCAATACCCTCGATTCTGCTTTATTTTCATCCTTCTAACTGGTGGTGTGGGTGGTGGTTTAGGAGCAAACCCTAGCCTATTATTAAACTCAAAAAGGGTTTGTTGTTGGTTACTTTTTTTTTAAGCAAATCATACTATGAATTTCACTTTTTATTTTATTGTCTCACCAGCCCTGTGTATATCACCCTCTGTTTTGTTCACTACCACATCTCTGACATTTAGAACAGTGCCTGATACATGATAGGATCTGAATGAATACATTTTTCTGGCTCGGATATGTTGTCCCCTCTGCTTTTAGTGTAGTCCTGACCCTGGCCTATGGGGCAACCACACTGATTTGCCAGGAACAGTGTGGATCAGGGGCAGGAAAGCAGTCTGGGAGTCAAGAGGTTAAGTTTTAAATTCCTGCTCTGCCACTTATTAGCTGTGTGATCCTGATCAACTTGCAAAACCTCTGTGAGTCATATTTCCTATACTTGGCAAAAGGAGATAATCATCAAGGCTGGTGTGATGATCGGAAAGAGCACATGTAAGGTACCCAGAATCTTGGGCTCATTATGGTAGCCAATCATTTCGTGAATCACTGTGCTCATCTGATATCCTACATTTGGCATATGGTATTTCATCTATGCCCATAGAAAATAAAAATGTTCCTCACTTCTACTTAGACCTTCAAATTTGAGCTACTCAATTCCACCCACCAGCTTGCACTAATCTTACCTTGGTGGCAATGGCAGACACTGCAGCTGTTCTCTTTGCAGTTATGACATTTCCATCCATGACCTTGGAGGAAAGGAGAGACAGTGAGCAAGGGGCACCTGGATTCACCACTTAAGCAGAGAGAAGATGCTCTAAAAGAGTTAGCCCTAGAAGCATTGTGTGTGTGTGTATGTGTGTGTGTGGGTTCAGTTGTGTCTGACTCCTTGCGACCCCATGGACTGTAGCCCACTAGACTCCTCTGTCTATGGGATTTTCCAGGCAGGAATATTGGCTGGAGTGGGTTGCCATTTCCTATTCTGGGAAATCTTCCTGATCCAGGGATCAAACCTGTGTCTCTTGCATCTCTGTGTCTCTTGCATATTGGCAGGTGGATCTTTAACCACTAGTACCTGGGAAGCACCAGAAAGCATCATAATAGTCTGCAAGGAGAGTGTTTTGCCTGGAACCAATTCCTCCACTTATAAGAAATGTAACTTTGAACAAATATCTTAATCTATAAGTACTTTGTTTTTCTACCTGTACAAACAAAGATAATGGCAACCATTCAGAGGGTCTTTGTGAGGTTTAAAAGCATTGGCAAAAATGAAGACATTTAACATGTGGCCAGCCCTCAAGAAATGCCCATTTGCTTTATTTGCCCCAGGATTCTCAAAGTAAGTCACCTGACATCTGTGCAAGGGCCCTGAAACTCTACCTCAGTGGCTCTCAACTCCTCCTGCAGACGTGGGTAGGTTTGTGAAGATACTGATGCTCAGATATATCCTTAGGCTAACTGAATCTGGATCACTAGGGATAGGACCCAGACGACATTGTTTTTAAAATCTCTCCAGGTGGTTCTGAATTATACCTGGCTAGTAATAACCACCATCCTTTGTTCTGCTGGCCTCTGTTTATATTATTCATCTCAATTGATCCTCATCACGTAAGTAGCAGTATTCTCATTTTATGGACAAGGAAGTGAACTGCTTGGCTATCAGTCAGATTCAGGAAGAATTTCAGGCCTTGTCATTTAGTTCCAAAGCCTGAGGTGGTACCAATTTCCTGTGTAAGCACTCTTGGTAAGTAGTATGGATGCCATTTCCATTGGGTGAGCAGAAGTTGTCAAGAACTAAATACTCTTTTCAGAGGAGTAATACATAGCCAGCTTCCTTGGGGAGCCTGAAATTCTGAGAAAATTTTAGAGGAAAGTTGTCAGAACTGAATGAGATCAATTTCTCCTGACTGGCACATAATAAGTGCCCAGTAAGTGGCAATTAGAAAGGCAGAGGAGCATAGTCTACTATGCTAAGACAGTATAGGCCCTGGGCTCACACAGAGTAGGTATGAAGTCCATCAATGCTCCTGTTAGCTATGTAAACTTGGCAATGTTTGGCATAGTTGCTCTTTGACTCAATTTTCTCATGTACAAAATGGGGTAATAAAATTACCTCACAGAGTGGTTTTAAGAATTAAAAGCATTAATACATATGAAGTATTTAGAACAGTGTCTGACATACACAAAGTAATTCACAAATACAGACCACTACTATTTTTTTGATATTATCATTAAATGCTAAAACAGGTCACTGTGTACCCCTTAGAAAAAACTCCCAGGTATTAGAGAGCGCCCAGGTATAGGACAAGATCACTACAAGAATGACAAGATCATTACTTCCGCAAGTTCACACACTAGAAGCAGCAGTGGTCTCTGATGCTGGGTTACATCCTCAGGCAGTCCTAGAAACAGATACACAGTCACAGGTAATCTGCACAGTCACTGGCATCCAGTCATTCAGAGAGGGGCATAGGTGGTTACATTCAATACTCCCCCTTGCCTAAATTCTGAGCCTAGCTTTGTGCACAGGGGCCCCCACTAAACTCCTGGGCAGGGAGTTGCTCACCGCCAGAAGGGAGCCATTGCTCGGCTGGAAGAGTAGCACGGTAGCCTGATGAGAGGGGACAGTGGAGGTGCTGCTGTGGCCCTCGTAGAAGGTGACCAGCTTGGTGGTCAGGGCGTCCTCTGCTGCACTGTAGGCAGGCATGACCCCCAGGAACCTAGAAGAAGAGAGGGAGCAACTTGAACCCCTTCCCGTCGATGCTGAGACATCCTGTCACGTCCCTATGTCCCTTTCTTTCTCTTTCCCCACTCATTGCCCTACTGGCCTTCTCCCTCCTTTGTCCCCATTCCTCTGCCGTTGCCTTTAGCAGTGTTCAGAGTACGTTCGAGTCCGCCTCTGGATGAGAAAAACCACCCCAGTTCTGCCACTTACTAGCTGCCATAACCTTGGGTCATTCGCTTCACCTCTTGAGTCTTCGGTTTTTCCATCAGCAAATAGCTGCATCAATAGCCACGTACAACATATGGAGTGTGTTGAATGAAACCAGATAACGGCTTTAAAGCGCCCACAGTAGGTTGCACAAATTAGGTGAAAGGTGTTATTAGTAGGGATTAAGGAAGCCCTCCTTTCTTTTCTCCTGCTGCTTCCCTTCTCACCCCTCCCCTTCCTCCTTTCCAGTTTCTCCAGCCCCGGACCCGGCCTTCCTCACTTACCCCCTGTGCTTGGCTACTGGCACCACGGTGCGCACAGGCTGCACGACTCCTCCGTCGGGGCCGCTGGAGAAGTTGGCCAGAGCGGTCTCCAGAGGCGCGATGAGCAGGCTGGAGCTGCGGAGGTGGTCCTGTACATCAGCCGCGCTCAGGAACACCGGCCTCGAGCTCATGTCGCCGCCGGACTTCTAACCTCAGAGCGCTCACGGTGATCCGCGTTTCTAGTGCTGTGCTCTAAATGAGAGCCGGGGAAAGCTGGGAGCGCTGCCGCCTACAGGTCACCGCCCAGCTCGGAGGGCGGAGCAAAGCCGTTTTCCTCCCACCTCCATCTGCAGGATTGCGAGAGTTGGGTCCGCTCCAGTCGCGGTTTCCCCTAGGTTGGAGTTGAGGCAGCGGGCAGGCTTGGAGTTGGTATCCTTGGGTCCACTTTCTCAATTCCTGTAGTTAGCTGTGGTCACATTCCTTGCAAAACGTGTTAGTTTGGCTCCCCACTTATTTCTTAAATTATTGCCTACATCTTAGGAGGTCTTGGATGTAAGGCGATAGAAGGTTATTAAAAACCATTTTCCTTTCAATTCTGTCTCCATCTGGAGTCCCTTATCCCAAATTCCTTCCCACTCCCATTCCCATTCCCACCCCCAGTTGCCTGCCTGTTGCACAGTTTTCTCTTGGGGTTAACTAATTCAACAAATTAAGTCACCTTTAGAAAAGGGGACAGTTCCCAGGACAAGACATAGTGACCTTATTTACAAATTGCTTAATGCATCAGATGTCATATCAGCAGAGGAGTTGGGATCCGCCCTTGAAGTGAGACTCCAAAACTCTACTCCTAACCATTAGGCTACATTGGCAGAGAGGGTGGAAGAGGGCATTTCCAGCCAGGTGAAACCCAGGAGTGGAAGGAATGTTGTCTCCTTGAGAACAGTATCTTGTAAGATCGGAACCAGGAACTAGTTCTATCTAGGAGCACCAGGCATAAGACTGGGATGCTTCTTGAAGTCAAGAGGCTAAGGAGGGTGATTCTTTGGAAGGGAATTACATGGTTAAAGAGATTAAATATTTAGAAAGATGGGTCTTATGCCAATACAGAGGATGAAACAAATAAGCAGGAGTGTAGCTTGGGATACAGGCAAGGAGACTCCAGTGCTTAAGTTGTGCTCCCTTGATATTTTCATTGGGAGCTCCCTAGGGCATTTCTTAGGAAATGGCCACATCATAATGAAAGATAGCGTAGTAAGTGTCAAAATATGTATCAGTGAAGTAATAAATTGTATAAAATGTGCTTGGCACAATGCTTGGCACAGACTTGTTATTGTTTAGTTGCTCAGTCATGTCCAATTCTTTAGCGACTCCATTGGTTGGGAAGATCCCCTGGAGAAGGAAATGGCGACCCACTCCAGTATTATTGCCTGAAAAATCCCATGGATGGAAGAGCCTGGTGGGTTACATAGTCCATGGGGTTGCAAAAGAGTTGGATGTGACTGAATGGCTAAACCACAACAGCAAGGACTGTTGACCACCAGGCTCCTCTGTCCATGAGATTTTCCAGGCAAGATTACTAGAGTGAATTGTCATTTCTTTCTTGAGGGGATCTTCCCAACCCAGGGATTGAACCCTCGTCTCCTGCACTGCGTACAGATTCCTTACTGCTGAGCCACTGGGCAAGTCCCCATTCCATAAAATTGTATCAATGAAATAATAAATCATATGTAATATACTGAGGGCTTCCCAGGTTGCACAGTGATAAAGAGTCTGCCTGCTAACATAGGAGACACAAGAGACGTGGGTTCTATCCCTGAGTGGGTAAGATGCCTTGGAGTAGGAAATGGTAAACTACTCCGGTAGTCTCACCTGGAAAACCCCATGGACAGAGGAGCCTGGCAGGCTGCAGTCCATAGGGTCACAAAGAGTGAAGTGCCACTGAGTGCATGCACACACACATGTAATGTGCTTAGCACAGTGCTTGGTACAGAGTAGCCACATAATACATGAAAACCTCTATTATCATTACAAAAAAAAAGATGAGGTTGTGGTCGGGAAAAGCTTATTTTAATTACACAATTCTGTTTCTTCAGTTCACCATCTCTAGAAGTGCATGCTCAGGGCTTCTAGGATTACAGAAGTGTTTATGACTCATTATTTGTGTTGTTACAATTTTGATGGTATAACATTTACTGGCTTTAGAAAACAACAGAGGTATAAAGAAAACAGCAGTTTGGCTCATTATTCTGAGGGAGAAAAAGCAAAACTGAATACCAACTAAAAGAGAAATGAAGTAGGAAAGCCAGATGCCTTTTTTTTTTTTCCCTTCGCCATTGTGAATTTAAAAGTTGAGCCATGGCACTTCCCTTGCAGTTCAACGGGTTAGACTTCACCCTTTAATGCAGGGGGTGCCAGTTCAATCCCTGGTCAGGGAACTAAGATCCCACATGCCTCGTGGCCAAAAAACCAAAACAGAAAACAGGAGCAATATTGTAACAAATTCAATAAAGACTTTAAAAACAGTCCACATTTTAAAAAAAATATTAAAAAAAGAATAAAAGTTGAGCCCTGGTCAAGTTGAAAGCTTTTGTATTTGTTTCTAGCAAATCTTGTAGGAACGGGACTAGTCTGTAAATTACCTCAAATCATGTTCCTTATACAGCTTTGTGTAACATCACCCAGGTCCTCAGTAAAGTAGCACTGGGAAAATTGGTTGTGACTGAATTAGTTCTGTTGGGACTGGAGTCTCAGGCAACTAACTGGTCCCAAGAATCCAGAGCCTTTTCAAAACTGCTGCTGCTGCTGCTAAGTCGCATCAGTTGTGTCTGACTCTGTGCGACCCCAGGCAGCCCACCAGGCTCTGCTGTCCCTGGGATTCTCCAGGCAAGAACACTGGAGTGGGTTGCCATTTCCTTCTCCAATGCATGAAAGTGAAAAGTGAAAGTGAAGTCGCTCAGTCATGTCCGACTCTTAGCGGCCCCATGGACTGTAGCCTATCAGGCTCCTCCATCCATGGGATTTTCCAGGCAAGAGTGCTGGAGTGGGGTGCCATATGCAGTATCTCGTTAGGATCAGCGTTTGTACAACCTGGGCAGATAGAATAGAGTTCTTAGGTGATCACATATGCTAGGAGTCCAACTGCCAGGTTCTGTGGATGCTCTAATAGCTTCTGAGAGCTCTTTTATTATTTACTTTAAATATATTGTGTTAAGACTTTTACTGCTCTTTTTAGCATCACTAAAAACAAAATTAGCCTACTATTGTAGTTTAATATACTATTTCAATAATTTTGAATTTGCATCAAAATGAATGCATAATTAAAATTTTTTTTGATGCAAATTCAAAATTATTGAAATAGTATATTAAACTACAATAGCAGGCTAATTTTGTTTCTACTGATGCTAAAAATAAAAGCATGGTTGGGCTTCCCTGGTGGCTCAGCTGGTAAAGAATCTGCCTGTCATGAAGGAGACCTGGGTTTGATCTCTGGGTTGGTGAGATCCTCTGGAGTAGGGCATGGCAATCAGTATTCTTGCCTGGAGAATCCCCAAGGACAGAGGAGCCCGGCAGGCGACGGGGTCATAAAGAGTTGGACATGACTGAGCAACTAAGCACAAATGCATGATTATTCAAAAGACAATCAGTTCAGTTCAGTCACTCAGTCGTATCCGACTCTTTGCAACTCCATGAATCGCAGCATGCCAGGCCTCCCTGTCCATCACCAACTCCAGGAGTTCACCCAAACTCATGTGCATCGAGTCGGTGATGCCATCCAACCATCTCATCCTCTGTCGTCCCCTTCTCCTCCTGCCCCCAATCCCTCCCAGCATCAGGGTCTTTTCCAATGAGTCAACTCTTCGCATGAGATGGCCAAAGTATTGGAGACAATAATCAAAAGATTATTCAAAAGGTCTCTGAATTACCTCAAATCATCTTCCTTATGTGGCTTTGGGTAACATCACCCAGGTCTTAGTTTTAGCTGCCAGACATTATGGTCTGGTTTTAACTCAAGAGTCTGGAAAGAAGTCATCATAAAAGGGGAGGGCAGCCTTCTTTCTCCTCCCCATCCTGGTGGTAGCAGCAGTGTTTCTGAGGAAGCTGATTGGAATTCTGGGGGACCAGCACAGGTCTGGTGGCCAACTGTAGAGCAATGATTTGGAATATAGGTTAGAAGCTGGTTTTGCAGCATGGACTGACAGCAGATCAATCAGTGTACAACAAACACTGGCCCAAATGCTGCAGAGGGAGAGGGGATTGCTGGTGTCACACCACTTGGCTGAGCTATGGAGTTAGCATGCTGCTGCTACTGCTGCTAAGTCACTTCAGTCGTGTCCAACTCTGTGCAACCCCATAGACGGCAGCCCACCAGGCTCCCCCGGCCCTGGGATTCTCCAGGCAAGAACACTGGAGTGGGTTGCCATTTCCTTCTCCAATACTTTTGTATAATAGTAAAATACATTTCTAGGATTAGTTTACAAGGAGTTTCCATGGAAATCATATTGTTTCTTTCCTCATAGATCTGATACATTGTATGAACGGATATTCTAACATCTCAATTTGTTTCTAAGTGTTTTTTAATTGGAGTTTTAAGGCTTTTTAGCTGAAATCCCAACCAAATCACTTGCTGGTAGAGGATAATGCATTTTGTGATTTCTAAGTAAGGGTTCTGGGTGGGTTTAGCCAGTTTGGATTTGAATTCTAGTTCTGCCACTGTACATGCTGGATAACCTTAAATAAGACTTAACCACTCTGATCCTGTTACTTGCACTGTAAAATCAGATAATAATATCAGCACCAATCTCCCAGAGTTGTGGTGAGGCATAAGAGAACTCATTTTATAAAATGTTTAGCTGGCAGGCAGGCTTCCCTGGCAGCTTAGCTGGTAAAGAATCTGCCTGCAATGCAGGAGCTGCTGGTGCTGCTAAGTCGCTTCAGTCGTGTCCGACTCTGTGCGACCCCATAGATGGAAGCCCACCAGGCTCACCTGTTCCTGGGATTCTCCAGGCAAGAACACTGAAGTGGGTTGCCATTTCCTTCTCCAGCGCATGAAAGGAAAAGTGAAAGTGAAGTTGCTCAGTCATGTCTGACTCTTAGTGACCCCATGGACTGCAGCAGGAGACCCCGGTTCAATTCCTGAGTCTGGAAGATCCCCTCCAGAGGGGATAGGCTACCCACTCCAGTATTCTGGCCTGGAGAATTCCATGGACAGAGAAGCCTGGGAAGCAGTCCATGGGGTCCCAAAGAGTCAGATATGATAGAGTGACTTTCATCTTCACTTAGCTGTCAGGTGTTTATTATGTAAGTATTCTTCATGCTTTTTAGTTTATATCATTAAAATAATGAAAACACTGTTAGTAGGAATGACTTACTAGAAAGAATATTAATGAACTTATTAGTTTTGTAGTGGCCAGTAGCCAGAATGCTGGTTAACTCTCCTGTCCCTGCCCTCCACTGAGACCTTGTGCTGGGACACATCTAGAGGGTTTGCAGTTCTGGAAGTTTATTGCTAGCCTCCGACAGACTCTGAGGAGAACGTGGCTACCTGCACTTTCCTAGCCTTTCTGCCACTACCACACTGAAGCTGACAGTAGGGGAGGGCTGTCAGTAGTTAAGTTAAGCAAAGTGACTGAAGTACTCACTTCCCAGGGCAAAATTTAGGGACATACTCAGAACTCAAAATATTCAGTACTGAAGATTAAGAACAACAACAACAATTTAATGCAATATTGAAAAAACACCAAAAAATTCCGTAATAAAAATAACAGAAATTAAAATAAAGATAGTCTAACTCTTCCTTTTGTTTTATCTCCTCTATAGTACCTCATTGGAGAAGGCAATAGCACCCCACTCCAGTACTCTTGCCTGGAAAATCCCATGGACAGAGGAGCCTGGTAGGCTGCAGTCCATGGGGTCGCTAAGAGTCGGGCACGACTGAGTGACTTCCCTTTCACTTTTCACTTTCATGCATTGGAGAAGGAAATGGCAACCCACTCCAGTGTTCTTGCCTGGAGAATCCCAGGGACAGAGGAGCCTAGTGGGCTGCCGTCTATGGGGTCGCACAGAGTCGGACACGACTGAAGCGACTTAGCGGCAGCAGCAGCATATTACTTCACAGTACTTTTAGGTTTTTATTTTGAAAAAAATTTTAAATGTCACATGCAAGTATTTATATTGATTATTGAGTTGGTTTCCCCTTAAATATCATAGCCAAGGGAAATGTCTCACTCCTAGTCCCTATTCGGGGAAGTGGGGTACTGTGCGGTTGGCCAGGAGGAGCAAGTGGTGAAATATTTGGGAAGCCTGAGAAAGGTGGATTGGGCGCCCCTGGAGCATGCAGGTTGCCAGGAATGGACAAGCTGGGGACTGGGGCTCCAGGGCCCGTGGGCGGGGAAGGGGCCAAGACGGCGCTTACTGGGTCTTCCTTCCTGCCTGATACAGGGGTCGCACCGCGCCTTTGCGAGGTCTGCGCGCGGCGGCGGCTGTAAACCTGTCCGCGGGCCGCTGGCGGGGCGGTTGGGGAAGGCGTTGGAGGGAGGCGCGGTGCTCGGTTGATTAGCGCCCCTCTGCGTCGAGGCGGAGGCAGTTGCCGAGGCCTCAGCGGTGAGCGTTCGGATCTTCTCGCCCTTTCTTCTCTTTCCTAAACCTACTCTTACTCCCTATGCTCTGCTCGCCCCTGTAGGCCTTCCAGCCCAAGAGCGCTCTCCCGCTGAGCCACGCCCCCGCTCCGCCCCCCTCCTCAAAAACGCCACAAATGCACAAAAACCCAACTAGGAAATTTTTCTAATTTTTAATTTTGGCTGTAACTTAGTGATTAGAAGGAAAGCTTTGGGAGGTTCAGTCAGCTTTGATTTTAATTTGACTTCAGGCAAATGACTTGATCCCTAAATCTCAGCTATAATGTAGGGATATCATTTTATTCATCCTATAGGATTTTTGTTTTTTAAGAAAACCAAGATAAAAGTCACCAGTTTCAGTATTTTAAATTATTGGAATTCAGTGACTTTAATTACATTCATTATGTTGTGAAATTGTCAGCACTAATTGTGGAACATTTTAATCTTCCCTAAAATAAACCCTGTACTTAGGAACAGTCCTTCCTCAGGCTCCCCATTTCCACCCTCTGGCACCACAAATTGACTTTCTGTTTGTATGCATTTGCCAGTTCTGGACATTTCTTATGTCAGTGGAAATAATCAATAAGCCAGTTGAGAATAGGAAAAGAAAAGAGTTTCAATTGAATCAACCTGAGGACTGCAGCCTGGGAGAGTGGCTTTCAGATAACTGAGGAACTGCTCCAGGGAAGCCATGGTGGTTTTCTGCATAGTTTTATATCTCACCAGAGCAAATGTTAGTGGAGGAGTGTCTGGAGGCCTCTCCTCCTGTGACCCTCATTCTTGGTAAGGATGCAAAGAAGAATCTAAGGTCTTACCTGTTGCACTCAAGTTTCTTAACAATAAGGAAAGAAAGAACAGGTCGGTAAGTGGCGGTAAGCCACTGAGTGACTGAGCACACAAAAAGAACAGAGAGAATACCTTGAGAGAGGTGGGCCATGCAAAGGGAGGCAATGGCCCTGGAAGGGTGGGGAACAGAGATATTAAGGCAAGGTCATTTGCATAATCCAGGGGATTATTGATTAACAGACTTGATTGACAGCTGTGGGTTATATAACAAGATGCTCTACTGCACATGTCCTTTTCATAATTCAGTCTGTTATAATTAGATGTGTATATTCATGAAATATTTGTAAGTAGTTAATGAGTCCAATGGACACCAAAAGATTACTTTAGTACATGATGGTGTGAGGTGTGTGTGTGTGTGTGTGTGTGTGTGCCAGAGTAGGGAAAGTCCCACTAGTTGGCTGGTGGGTGATTTTTCTGGTCCCTTGACTATTTTGGAGTATTGATGGGGGCATATTTGGTGGGGGTGGTAAATTGCTTGGTGGGATTAGGTGACCACTGGATGTTTAGCTGAAGGGAGCCACTTTTCCTTTCTCTTGGCTAACTTCCTGCCTAACAGAAAGAACACCAAACAAGTAGGAATACATTCCTTTAAGGTTTCACAAAAACAAACAAACAGAAATAGATAGAAATGTATACAATGTGTCAGTATGGCCTTGGCACCAGAGAAAAGAAGTCTTATCATCCAAGAACTATCAGCACTGACATCCCAGGAAAGGAGGCATTTAATCTTTATTTTTAACAGGGACTTTTTAACTTTAGATCAATGTACCTTTTTCTTTAGTGATTAAAGCAGATGCCAAGGTTATGTTTGATAGGCTACAAACAGGCTGTTTTAGCTAGCGTAAAATTCAAGTTAAATCATGTATAAGCGAGAATGACTTCTTCGTAACTCAGTTTGTGAAAATTTCTTCCTTGACACGTATATAAACATAGAATCATATAATATGTGGTATTTTGTGTTTGGCTTCTTCCACTTGACATATTTTCAAGGTTCATGAGTTTTGTGTCATGTAACTACATTTTGGATAATACCACATTCTGTTTATCCATTCTCAGAGACTTTCAGGTTGTTTCAACTTGGGTATTATGAATAACGCTACCATGAACTTTAGTGAACATATTTTTACGTTGGTGTATGATTTCTATTCCTAGAAACTTAGGAGTAAACTTGCAAGGTCATATGGTAATTATATGTTTAACTTTTTGAGGAATGGCCAAACATTTCCACAGCTGGTATGCTACTTTACATTCCCACCAGCAGTGTGTGAGGGCTCCAGTTTTCTACATTCTTGCCAATATTTATTTTCTGTTTAAAAATTAAAATATTTTAAGTTATAGCTCTTAGTGGGTGTTTGCACATTGTGGTTTTGATTTAAATTTCCTTAGTGACTATGGCAACCCACTCCAGTACTCTTGCCTGGAGAATGCCACGGAGGGAGGAGCCTAGTAGGCTACAGTCCATGGGGTCACAAAGAGTCGGACACAGCTAAGTGTCTTCACTTCACAGTGACTATATTGAGCATCCTTTCATGTATTTGTTGGCCGTTTGTATAATTTCTTTTGGAGAAATGTCTATAGCTCCTTTTGCATGTTATTTTAGTAGTCTGTCACTTTGTTGTTGAATTGTAAGAGTTCTTTGTATGTTCATAATATGAAATCCTTATCAGATATACGATTTGAAAATATTCCATTCTATGACTTGTCTTTTCACATTCTTGTCCTTCGGTGCTCAAAAGTTTTGACTTGGTGAAGCTCAATTTTTCCACAGTTTATTGTGATCCACACAGTCAAAGGCTTTGGCATAGTCAATAAAGCAGAAATAGATGTTTTTCTGGAACTCTCTTGCTTTTTTGATGATCCAGTGGATGTTGGCAATTTGATCTCTGGTTCCTCTGCCTTTTCTAAAAACCAACTTGGACATCTGGAAGTTCACAGTTCATGTATTGCTGAAGCCTGGCTTGGAGAATTTTGAGCATTACTTTACTAGCATGTAAAGTAGATGAGTGCAACTGTGCAGTAGTTTGAACATTCTTTGGCATTGTCTTGAGAAACCGATATGCAGGTCAGGAAGCAACAGTTAGAACTGGACATGGAACAACAGCCTGGTTTCAAATAGGAAAAGGAGTATGTCAAGGCTGTATATTGTCACCCTGCTTATTTAACTTATATGCAGAGTACATCATGAGAAACGCTGGGCTGGAAGAAGCACAAGCTGGAATCAAGATTGCCGGGAGAAATATCAATAACCTCAGATATGCAGATGACACCACCCTTATGGCAGAAAGTGAAGAGGAACTAAAGAGCCTCTTGATGAAAGTGAAAGAGGAGAGCGAAAAAGTTGGCTTAAAGCTCAACATTCAGAAAACGAAGATCATGGCATCTGCTCCCATCACCTCATGGGAAATAGATGGGGAAACAGTGTCAGACTTTATTTTTTGGGTCTCCAAAATCACTGCAGATGGTGATTGCAGCCATGAAATTAAAAGACGCTTACTCCTTGGAAAGAAAGTTATGACCAACCTAGATAGCATATTGAAAAGCAGAGACATTACTTTGCCAAAAAAGGTCCATCTAGTCAAGGCTATGCTTTTACCAGTAGTCATGTATGGATGTGAAAGTTGGACTGTGAAGAAACTTGAGCGCAGAAGAATTGATGCTTTTGAACTGTGGTGTTGGAGAAGACTCTTGAGAGTCCCTTGGACTGCAAGGAGATCCAACCAGTCCATTCTGAAGGAGATCAGCTGGGATTTCTTTGGAGGGAATGATACTGAAGCTGAAACTCCAATACTTTGGCCACCTCATGCGAAGAGTTGACTCATTGGAAAAGACTCTGATGCTGGGAGGGATTGGGGGCAGGAGGAGAAGGGGACGACAGAGGATGAGATGGCTGGATGGCATCACTGACTCGATGGACGTGAGTCTGAGTGAACTGTGGGAGTTGGTGATGGACAGGGAGGCCTGGCATACTGCAATTCATAGGATCGCAAACAGTCAGACACGACTGAGTGACTGAACTGAACTGAACTGAAGCTCAATTAATGTGTTTTCTTTTGGTATCATATCTGAGAATGCATTGCTGAATCCAAGTTATGAAGATTTCCTATGTTTCCTTCTAAAATTTTATTGTTTTAGCTCTTACTTTTGGGTGTTTGATCCATTTTAAAATAATTTTGTATATATTGTGAGGTTAGAGTCCAACTTTATTCATTTGCATTTGCCTGTTATCAGGCCCTCTCCACATTCTTGGGCAGCAATACCATAGAAATGAATATTCCTACCACAAGGCTCTTAAGCAAGCGAAGTTTTTTATTTGTTTGATATTTTGTCCACAAGGGAGAAGGCAGAAAAGACTGCCCAATAACGCCACCAAAAGTTCTGAGGAACAGACAAAAGACAGTGTGAGGGAGAGTGCTGCAAGGTACCTGATCAGCTTGTGTTTGATTTTTGAATTGGTTGGCATCAAGGTTAAATTTCAAGCATCATGAACCTTCTAGTTTCAACCAGTGTGGGGTCTATATGTTTGCAGTCAGCAGTTTTCATCTGGTGGGGATCTGTGTCCTGCAAAAAAATCTTGGGAATGTCTGTCAGGTCTTTGGGCTTCCCTGGTGGCTCAGTGATAAAGAATCCTCCTGCAATGCAGGAGCCACAGGAGACATGGGTTTGATCCCTGGGTCAGGAAGGTCCCTTGGAAGAGGGCACAGCAACCCACTGCAGTATTTTTGCCTGGAGAATCCTGTGGATAGAGGAGCCAGGCAGGCTACAGTCCTTGGGGGTCACAAAGAGTTGGACACAACTGAAGCGGCTTAGCAGCAGCAGCAGTCAGGGAAATCGGAGTTCAGTGATTCTTCAATAAAAAAAAAATTATTGGAGGATAATTGCTTTACAATATTGTGTTGATTTCTGCCTTACAATAATGTGAATCAGTCATAATTATATATATAATATTAACATATTAATAAATTTATATATATACACACACTCTCCCTCTTGAGCTTCCCTACTACCCACTCATCCCACCCGTCTTGGTCATCACAAGAGTGCCAGGCTGGGCTCCCTGTATTATATAGCAGCTTCATGTCAATGCTACTTTCTCAATTCATTCCACCCTCACCATCCCCCATGGTGTTCACAAGTCCCTTCTCTATGTCTTTTCGCCATTCCTTCTCTGTCAATAGGTTCATCAGTACCATTGTTCTAGATTCCACATATATGTGTTAATATATGATATTTGTTTTTCTCTTTCTGACTTCATTCTGATTAACAGGCTCTGGGTTCATTAACCTCACTATAACTCACTCTAATTTGTTCCTTTTTATGGCTGAGTAATATTCTATTGTATATATGTACCAGAACTTCTTTATCCATTCATCTATTAATGGCTATCTAGATTGCTTCCGCGTGCTGGCTATTGTAAAATAGTGCTGCATGTACGTTGGGGTACATGGTTTTTTGAGTTATGATCATCTCAGGGTATATGCCCAGTAATGGAATTGCTAGGTCATAGGGTAGTTTTATTCCTACATTTTTAAGGAATCTCCATGCTGTTCTCCACAATGGCTATATAATTTACATTCCCATCAACAGTGTAAGAGAGGGTTCCCTTTTCTCCACATCCTCTCCAGCATTTGTTGTTTGTAGATTTTTTTGATGATGACCATCTGACTCATTCCATAGTTCATCAGGCACTCTATCTATCAGATCTAGGCCCTTAAATCTATTTCTCACTTCCACTGTATAATCATAAGGGATTTAGTGGTTTTCCCTACTTTCTTCAATTTAAGTCTGAATTTGGCAATAAGGAGTTCATGGTCTGAGCCACAGTCAGCTCCTGGTCTTGTTTTTACTGACTGTATAGAGCTTCTCCATCTTTGGCTGCAAAGAATATAATCAATCTGATTTCAGTGTTGACCATCTGGTGATGTCCATGTATAGAGTCTTCTCTTGCGTTGTTGGAAGAGGGTGTTTGTTATGACCAGTGCATTTTCTTGGCAAAACTCTATTAGTCTTTTCCCTGCTTCATTCTGTATTCCAAGGCCAAATTTGCCTGTTACTCCAGGTGTTCCTTGACTTCCTACTTTTGCATTCCAGTCCCCTATAATGAAAAGGACATCTTTTTTGGGTGTTAGTTCTAAAAGGTGTTGTAGGTCTATATAGAACCGTTCAACTTCAGCTTCTTCAGGGTTACTGGTTGGGGCATAGACTCGGATTACTGTGATATTGAATGGTTTGCCTTGGAAACGAAGAGAGATCATTCTGTCATTTTTGAGATTGCATCCAAGTACTGCATTTCGGACTTTTTTGTTGACCATGATGGCTACTCCATTTCTTCTGAGGGATTCCTGCCCGCAGTAGTAGATATAATGGTCATCTGAGTTAAATTCACCCATTCCAGTCCATTTCAGTTTGCTGATTCCTAGAATGTCGACATTCACTCTTGCCATCTCTTGTTTGACCACTTCCAATTTGCCTTGATTCATGGACCTGACATTCCAGGTTCCTATGCAATATTGCTCTTTACAGCATCGGACCTTGCTTCTATCACCAGTCACATCCACAGCTGGGTATTGTTTTTGCTTTGGCTCCATCCCTTCATTCTTTCTGGAGTTATTTCTCCACTGATCTCAAGTAGCATATTGGGCACCTACCAACCTGGGGGAGTTTCTCTTTCAGTATCCTATCATTTTGCCTTTTTATACTGTTCATGGGGTTCTCAAGGCAAGAATACTGGAGTGGTTTGCCATTCCCTTCTCCAGTGGACCACATTCTGTCATATCTCTCCACCATGACCTGCCCATCTTGGGTTGCCCCACAGGCATGGCTTAGTTTCATTGAGTTAGACAAGGCTGTGGTCCTAGTGTGATTAGATTGACTAGTTTTCTGTGAGTATGGTTTCAGTGTGTTTGCCCTCTGATGCCCTCTTGCAACACCTACCGTCTTCCTTGGGTTTCTCTTACCTTGGGCGTGGGGTATCTCTTCATGGCTGCTCCAGCAAAGCACAG
Organism: Bubalus bubalis; assembly: GCF_019923935.1. NCBI lineage: Eukaryota > Metazoa > Chordata > Mammalia > Artiodactyla > Bovidae > Bubalus > Bubalus bubalis. The sequence continues at coordinate 23,148,652 of NC_059180.1, read as the reverse complement.
CCATTGCTCCTTACCTAGGATGAGGGGTATCTCCTCACCGCCGCCCTTCCTGACCTTCAACGTGGGATAGCTCCTCTAGGCCCTCCTGCACCCGTTGCAGCCACAGCTCCTTGGACGTGGGGTTGCTCCTCCCAGCCTCCACCCCTGGCCTTGGGCGTGGGGGCGTGGGGTAGGTCCTCAACCCCCACCCCCTCCCCACCCCACCCCCCCTCCCCACCACCCTTGGCCTCGGGCTTAGGGGGGTGGGGTAGCTCCTCCCGGCCGCAGCCCCTGACCTCAGATGCTGGGTATCTCCTCTTGGCTGCCCCCCCTGACCTTGGATGTGGGGTAACTCTTCTTGGCTGTTCCTGCACCATCGCAGTCTGGTACTCTCGGCCAGTGCCCCTGACCTCGGACGTGGGGTGGCTCCTCTTGGCCGCTGCCCTTTGGGCATGGGGTCCTCCCGGCTTCTGCTCCTGACCTCGGACGTGGGGTGGCTGCTCTCGCAGCCACCTGCACTTAGTGCGCCAGCCACAGCCGCCATGGAAAAGAAATGCAAAAAAGCAAAATGGCTGTCTGGGGAGGCTTACAAATAGCTGTGAAAAGAAGAGAAGTGAAAAGCAAAGGAGAAAAGGAAAGATATAAACATCTGAATGCAGAGTTCCAAAGAATAGCAAGAAGAGATAAGAAAGCCTTCTTCAGCGATCAATGCAAAGAAATAGAGGAAAACAACAGAATGGGAAAGACTAGGGATCTCTTCAAGAAAATCAGAAATACCAAAGGAACATTTCATGCAAAGATGGGCTCGATAAAGGACAGAAATGGTATGGACCTAACAGAAGCAGAAGATATTAAGGAGAGATGGCAAGAATACACAGAAGAACTGTACAAAAAAGATCTTCATGATCCAGATAATCATGATGGTGTGATCACTGACCTAGAGCCAGACATCCTGGAATGTGAAGTCACATGGGCCTTAGAAAGTGTCACTACGAACAAAGCTAGTGGAGGTGATGAAATTCCAGTTGAGCTATTCCAAATCCTGAAAGATGATGCTGTGAAAGTGTTGCACTCAATATGCCAGCAAATTTGGAAAACTCAGCAGTGGCCACAGGACTGGAAAAGGTCAGTTTTCATTCCAATCCCAAAGAAAGGCAATGCCAAAGAATGCTCAAACTACCGCACAATTGCACTCATCTCACGCATTAGTAAAGTAATGCTCAAAATTCTCCAAGCCAGGCTTCAGCAATATGTGAACCGTGAACTTCCTGATGTTCAAGCTGGTTTTAGAAAAGGCAGAGGAACCAGAGATTCAAATTGCCAACATCTGCTGGATCATGGAAAAGGCAAGAGAATTCCAGAAAAACATTTATTTCTGCTTTATTGACTATGTCAAAGCCTTTGACTGTGTGAATCACAATAAACTGTGGAAAATTCTGAAAGAGATGGGAATACCAGACCACCTGATCTGCCTCTTGAGAAATTTGTATGCAGGTCAGGAAGCAACAGTTAGAACTGGACATGGAACAACAGACTGGTTCCAAATAGGAAAAGGAATATGTCAAGGCTGTATATTGTCACCCTGCTTATTTAACTTATATGCAGAGTACATCATGAGAAACGCTGGACTGGAAGAAGCACAAGCTGGAATCAAGATTGCTGGGAGAAATATCAATAACCTCAGATATGCAGATGACACCACCTTTATGGCAGAAAGTGAAGAGGAACTAAAAAGCCTCTTGATGAAGGTGAAAGTGGAGAGTGAAAAAGTTGGCTTAAAGCCCAACATTCAGAAAATGAAGATCATGGCATCCGGTCCCACCACTTCATGGGAAATAGATGGGGAAACAGTGGAAACAGTGTCAGACTTTATTTTTGGGGGTGCCAAAATCACTACAGATGGTGACTGCAGCCATGAAATTAAAAGACGCTTACTCCTTGGAAGAAAAGTTATGACTAACCTAGATAGCATATTCAAAAGCAGAGACATTACTTTGCCAACAAAGGTTCGTCTAATCAAGGCTATGGTTTTTCCAGTGGTCATGTATGGATGTGAGAGTTAGACTGTGAAGAAGGCTGAGGGCCGAAAACTGATGCTTTTGAACTGTGGTGTTGGAGAAGACTCTTGAGAGTCCCTTGGACTGCAAGGAGATCCAACCAGTCCATTCTGAAGGAGATCAGCCCTGATTTCTTTGGGAGGAATGATGCCAAAGCTGAAACTCCAGTACTTTGGCCACCTCATGCGAAGAGTTGACTCATTGGAAAAGACTCTGATGCTGGGAGGGATTGGGGGCAGGAGGAGAAGGGGACGACAGAGGATGAGATGGCTGGATGGCATTACTGACTCGATGGACGTGAGTCTCAGTGAACTCCGGGAGTTGGTGATGGACTGGGAGGCCTGGAGTGCTGCAATTCATGGGGTTGCAAAGAGTTGGACATGACTGAGCGACTGATCTGATCTGATATGATCTGACTCATGGTAGTTTTGATTTGCATTTTTCTAATAATGAGTGATGTTAAGCACCTTTTCATGTGTTTATTAGCCATCCGTATGTCTTCTTTGGAAAAATGTCTGTTTAGGTCTTCTGCTCATTTTTTGATTGGGTTGTTTGTTTTTCTGATATTCAACTGCATGAACTGGTTATATATTTTGGAAATTAATCCTTTTTCAGTTGCTTTGTTTGCAATTATTTTCTCCCATTCTGTGGGTTATCTTTTCACTTTGTTTATAGTTTACTTTGCTGTACAAAAGCTTCTAAGTTTAACTCGGTCCTATTTGTTTATTCTTATTTCCCTTACTCTAAGAGGTAGGTCAAAGAGAATGCTGTGATTTATGTCAGAGTATTCTGCTTATGTTTTTCTCTAAGAGTTTTATATGTTCTGTTTTTATATTTAAGTACTTTAATCCATTTGAGTTTATTTTTGTAGATGGTGTTAGGAAGCATTCTAATTTCTTTTACATCCAGCTGTCCAGTTTTCCCAGCACCACTTATTGAAGAGGCTGTTCTTTCTCCATTATATATTCTTGCCTCTCTTGTCAAAGATATTGTGTATAGGTGCATGGGTTTATCTTTGGGCTTTCTATCTTGTTCCATTGGTCTATATTTCTGTTTTGTGCCAGTGCCCTACTATCTTGATGAATGAAGCTTTGTAGTATTGTCTGAAGTTAGGAAGGTTGATTCCTCTAGCTCCATTTTTCTTTCTTAAGACTGGTATAGCTATTCAGGGTCTTTTGTGTTTCCATACAAATTGCAAACATTTTTGTTCCAGTTCTGTCAAAAATGCCATTGTTAATTTGATAGGGAGTGCATTGAATCTGTATATTGCTTTGGATAGTATAGTCATTTTCACAATATTGATTCTTCCGATCCAAGAAAATGGTATTAGGTTGGTGCAAAAGTAATTGCAGTTTTGCATTGTTGAATATAATTTCCATTTGGTATTAGAATACATTCTTAAATAAATGTGGCTATGTTATACATTATTTTAATGTGCATGTCTCTCTTTATTTATTTATTTTTTTTGCTAATGTCTTATTACTTCTCTGCATCTATTGAGATCATATGATTTTTATCTTTCAATTTATTAATATGGTGTATCATGTTGATTTATTTGCATATATTGAAGAATACTTGCATCCCGTCTAATTGATGGTAAAGTAAAGTCTAATTGATCATGGTATATGAGCTTTTTAATATATTGTTGGAAAAAATTCTGTTTCCTAGAATTTTGTTGAGGATTTTTGCATCTATTTTTATCAGTGATACTGGCTTGTAATTTTCTTTATTGGTGGTATCTTCATCTGGTTTTGATGTCATGGTGATAGTGGCCTCATAGAATGAGTTTGAGAGCTTTCCTCCCTCTGCAATTTTCTAGAAGAGTTTGAGCAGGATAGGTTTTAGTACTTCACTAAACGTTTAATAGAATTCACTTGTGAAGCCATCTGACCCTGGACTTTTGGAAGATTTTATCACAGTTTCGATTTCAGTGCTTGTGACTGGTCTGTTCATATTTTCTGTTTCTTCCTGGTTCATTCTTGGAAAGTTGTATGTTTCTAAGAATTTGTCCATTTCTTCCAGGTTGTCCATTTTATTGGCATACAGTTGCTCACAGTAGTCTCTTATGATCCTTTGTATTTCTGCACTGTCTGTTGTAACTTCTTTTTCATTTCTAATTTAATTGATTTATCTTCTTCCTTTTTATCTTAATGAATCTAGCTAACAGTCTGTTAATTTTGTCTGTCTGCTCAAAAGACCAGCTTTTAGTATTATTGATCCTTTCTTGATATTGGAGCCTCCATTTCTTTTTTATTTGTTTCTGCTCTGATCTTAATTATTTTTTTCCTTCTAACTTTGGATCTTATTGTTCTTTCTTTTCTAGTTGTTTTAGGTGTAAGGTTAGGTTGTTAATCTAATGTTTTTCTCATTTCTTAAGATAGGTTTGCATTACTATAAACTTCCTTTTTTTAAAAAATTAATTTATTCATTTTAATTGGAGGCAAATTATTTCACAATATTGTGGTGGTCTTACCATACATCGACATGAATCAGCCATGGATGTACATGTGTCCCACCATCCTGAACCCCCCTTCCACCTCACGCTCCCCTCCCCCTCCCTCATCCCTCTGGGTTGTCCCAGAGTACCAGCTTTGAGTGCCCTGCCTCATGCATCAAACTTGCACTGGTCATCTATTTTACATATGGTAATATATGTGTTTCAATGCTATTCTCTCATACCATCACACCTCGCCTTCTCCCACATAGTCCAAAAGTCTGTTCTTTACATCTGTGTCTCTTTTTCTATCCTGAATATAGGGTTGTAGTTGTTACTGTCTTTCTAAATTCCATATATATGCATTAATATACTGTATTGGTGTTTCTCTCTCTGGCTTACTTCACTCTGTATTATAGGCTCCAGTTTCATCCACCTCATTAGAACTGACTTAAATGTGTTCTTTTTTATAGCTAAGTAATATCGCATTGTGTATAAGTACCACATCTTCCTTATCCATTCATCTGCTGAAGGACATCTAGGTTGCTTCCATGTCCTAGCTATTGTAAACAGTGCTGCAATGAACATTGGGGTACATGTGTCTCTTTCAATTCTGGTTTCCTCAGTGTGTATGCCGAGCAGTGGAATTGCTGGGTCATTCAATTTCCAGTTTTTTAAGGAATCTCCACAGTATTCTCCATAGTGGTTGTACTAGTTTGCATTCCCAATAACAGTGTAAGAGGGTTCCCTTTTCTCCACACCCTCTCCAGCATTTATTGTTTGTAGACTTTTTTGATGGCAACCATTCTGACTGGTCTGAGATGGTACCTCATTGTGGTTTTGATTTGCCTTTCTCTGATAGTGAGTCTTATTGAGCATCTTTTCATGTATTTGTTAGCCATCTGTATATCTTTAGATAAATGCCTATTTAGTTTTTTGGCCCATTTTTGGATTGGGTCATTTATTTTTCTGGTATTGAGCCACATGAGCTGCTTGAATATTTTGGAGATGAAATTTTTGTCAGTTGCTTCATTTGCTATTATTTTCCCCCAGTTTGAAGGTTGCCTTTTCACGTTGCTTATAGTTTGCTTCGTTGTGCAAAAGCTTTTAAGTTTAATTAGGTCCCATTTGTTTATTTTTGGTTTTATTTTCATTACTCTGGGAGGGGGGTCATAGAGGATCTTGCTGTGATTTATGTCAGAGAGTGTTCTGCCTATGTTTTCTTCTAAGAGTTTTATAGTTTCTGGTCTTATATGTAGATCTTTAATCCATTTGAGTTTATTTTTGTGTATGGTGTTAGAAAGTGTTCTAGTTTCATTCTTTTACAGGTGGTTGACCAGTTTTTCCAGCACCACTTGTTAAAAAGGTTGTCTTTTCTCCATTGTATATTTTTGCCTCCTTTGTCAAAGATAAGGTGTCCATAGGTGCGTGGATTTGTCTCTGGGCTTTCTATTTTGTTCTATTGATCTACATCTCTGTCTTTGTGCCAGTACCATACTGTCTTGATGACTGTAGCTTTGTAGTATAGTCTGAAGTCAGGCAGGTTGACTCCTCCAATTCCATTCTTCTTTCTCAAGATTGCTTTGGCTATTCGAGGTTTTTTGTGTTTCCATACAAATTGTGAAATTTTGTTCTAGTTCTGTGAAAAATACCATTGGTAGCTTGATAGGGGTTGCATTGAATCTGTATATTGCTTTAGTTAGTATACTTATTTTCACTATATTGATTCTTCCAATCCATGAACATGGTATATTTCTCCATCTATTTGTGTCATCTTTGATTTCTTTCATCAGTGTTTTACAGTTTTCTATATATAGGTCTTTTGTTTCTTTGGGTAAATTTATTCCTAAGTATAGACTTCCTTCTTAACAATTCTTTGGCTGCATCTTATAGGTTTTGAGTAGTGTTTTTGTTATTTGTTTTAGGTGTTTTTTAATTGCTTTTTTGATTTCTTCAGTGACCTCTTGGTTATTCAGAAGTGTATTGTTTAGCTTCCATATATTTGTGTTTTAACAATTTGTTTTCCCCTGTAATTGATATCTAATCTTACAGCATTGTAGTCAGAAAAAATGCTTGATGCAATTTCAGTTTTCTTAAACATACTGAGGCTTGATTTGGGACCCAAGATGTGATCTATCCTGGAGAATGTTCTGTGTGCACTTGAGGGAAAAGTGTATTATACTGCTTTTAGACGGAATGTCCTATAGATATCAATTAGATCCATTGGCCTAATGTGTCATTTAAGGCTGTGTTTCTTTACTAATTTTCTGTCTGGATGATCTTTCTACTGGTGTGAGTGGTGTGTTAAGTCCCTCACATTATTGTGTTACTGTCAATTTCTCCTTTTAAGTTATTAGCATTTGCCTTATATGTTGAGGTGCCCTATGTTTGGTGGATATATAATTATAATGGTTATATCTTCTTCCTGAATTTGTCACTTAACCATTGTGTATGGCCTTCCTCTTTTCATGTAACAGTCTTTACTTTAAGGTCTGTTTTATCTGATATGAGTATTGCTGCTTCAGCTTTCTTCTGATTTTCATTTGCATGAAGTATCTTTTTCCATACCCACACTTTCAGTCTTATGTGTCTCTAGGTCTGAAATGTGTCTCTTATAGACAGCATATATATAGGTCTTGTTCTTGTATCCAGTCATCTAGTCTGTGTGTTTTGGTTGGAGCATTGAATCTATTTACACTTAAGGTAATTATTAATATGTATGATCCTATTACCATTTATTTTATTAATTTTCCTTTGTTTTTGTAGGTCTTTCTCTTGTGTTTCCTCTCTAGAGAAGTTCCTTTGGCATTTGTTGTAAAGCTGGCTTGGTTGTGTTGAATTCTCTTTACTTTTGCTTATCTGTAGAGCTTTTGACTTTCCCGTTGAACCTGAATGAGTCCCTTGCTGGATAGAATAATCTTGGTTGTAGGTTTTTCCTTTCTTCACTTTAGGTATATCCTGCCACTCCTTTCTGGCCTGCATAGTTTCTGCTGAAAGATCAGCTATTAACCTTATGGGAATTCCCTTGTATATTGTTTCTTGCTTTTCTGTCACCGTGTTTAATATTTTTGTGTTTAACTTTTGTTAGCTTAATTAATATATGTCTTGGAATGTTTCTCTTTGAGTGTATCCTGTGTGGGCCTCTCTGGGCTTCTTGGACTTGGGTGGGTATTTCCTTTCCAATGTTAGGAAATTTTTCACTGTAATCTCCTCAAATATTTTCTTATACATTTTCTTCTTTTCTTCTTCTTGGACTCCTATTTTTCAAATGTTCATGTGATTATTGTTGTCCCGAAGGTCTCTGGGACTGTTATATCATTTCTTTTCATTCTTTATTCTGCTATGCTTCAGTTATTTCCGCTTTTCTACCTTCCAGCCTCACTTATCCATTCTTCTGCTTCAGTTATTCTGCTATTGGTTCCCTTTATTATGTTTTTATATTTCAATTATTGTGTTGTTCATTGCTGATGGTTTTTTGTTTCTTCTAGGTACTTAAACATTTCTTGTATCTTCTCAATCTGTGTCTCCATTCTATTTTTCTGTGCCTCCATCTTATTTCTGAGATTTTGGATCAGCTTTACTATCCTTACTCTGAATTCTTTTTCAGGTAAACTGCCTAATTCCTCTTTATTTGTTTGGTCGTGTGTGTGTGTGTGTGTGTGTGTGTGTGTGTGTGTTACCATGATCCTTCATCTGCTACTGTTTTCTATCTCTTTTCATTTTGTTTAATTTACTTTCTTTGGGGTCTCCTTTCCACAAGATCATAGTTCCTCTTACTTACGGAGCCTGACCCCAGGGAATGAGGTTGAATTAGTGTCTTTTGAAGGTTTCCTGGTGGGGAAGACTGGTGCCTGAGTTCTGGTGGGTAGAGCTGGGTCTCATCTCTCTGAAGGGCAGTGCTGCAGTGCCCTTGACACTGCAAATACCTGGGGTGTCTGGAGCATAGTATGGCTTTGGGTAGCCTGTTTGCTAATGGGTAGTATTGTGTTCCTCCTTTGCTACCTGCTTGGCATGAGGCATCTGGCACTGGAGTTTGCTGGCCTTTGGGTGGGGTCAAGTCTTATTGTTGAAATGAAGGCCTTTGAGGATCTTCTCACCAATTACTATTCCATATGGTTGGAGTTCTCTGTTGGTCCAACATCTTGAGCTTGGGTCTCCAACCTTGGCTTTTCAGTCTTGATCCCTGGCTGTAGCACTAAGACTTGACAGGTCACACAGCACAGGGGAGAAAGAGAAAGGGGAAAAAAAAAAAAGAATAGGGCATATAAACGGAAAAAAGAATGGATTGATAAAACCCAGAGACAGATGATAAAGGTAAAACTAAACAGAGGAAACACACAGAAACCGCACACAGTCACACTTAGAAAAAGAAAAGAAGAGGGAAAAAAAGAATACAAAGAGGAACCAAAAAAAGGAGAGCAATCAAACCATAAACAGACCCATAAATGAAAACAAACACTAAAACTAGATTAGTAAAAATACAAAATGAAAAACGTGGGTAAAAAAATTTGTAATGAAAAAGTACTGTATAAATAGGAAAAAAAATAAATTTATTTAAATATAAAAGCATAAATAAGGAAAAAGTAATTAAAAATAAAAATTAAAGGAGTAATAAAAAAGGAAAAACAATAGAACAAAACAAAAAAGATAAAGACAAAAATATATATAGAGAGAGTGGCAGTAAGAAGAATATTTTCCTGTGGCCTCAGATATCAGTGTCCTCTCTCCTACAGTGAGCTCCAGTCAATCTGCCTACTCAGGAAGTCCTCCAGTATTTCTAGGAAGGTCTCTGGATCTGCTATGGGCACTATGTTGTCAGCTCAGACTTAGAGCTGGCCTTATTCTAGCTTGTACTTGCTTCTAAAGTCCACAATTTACCACAGTCTCAAGCCAATTGCAGGGATTTAATCTGCTACTCCTATGGCTGCCAGAGTGAATTTCCTTCCTCTTCTTTAGTCACACGGCCCCCGGTGCTCAGTTTTGGTTTTGCTCTGCTTTCTGTTTGTAGGCCACCCTCTGGCATCTGTTCCCCTCCCAGACCAGAATGGGTGAAAGCCACTGCTCAGGGGAGAGGGAGAGATATGGCAGACACAATTGGGATGTGCAAGGAGTGCCTGCAGCAGCAGAGGCCTGCATAAGTTGCTACAGCCTAAGACGGGTCATGCACTCTGCTAGGGGAATTGGCCCCAGGTCGTGGATTCCTTGGCGGTACCAGGCTGCACAGGCTCCCAGGAAGGTGCTCACAGTTTGGTGGAAGCTGTGATGGCCATCACGCCCACCTCTGGGGTTGGAGACTGCAGCCATGTCTCGCCCCACCTCTGACACTTGTGAAAGTGTTGTCTTGCTGTCTGAGAGTGCACAGAATTAGAGGGTCCCCTCGACAGTGATCTCTCTCTCTGGCAGTATCGGGCTCTTTCCGGGATTCCTCAGCTGTGTTATATTGGCCCCCTCAGACTGTTTTCATGGCAATCAACCCCAGTCCTCTCCCTGGAGTCTCTGAACCACAGCACTCAGTGGCCCCAAACCCCAGTGGGCATGCAGACAAGCATTTCAGGCTGGGGAGTGCTGGTAGGCACTGATCTGTGTGCAGAAGTCTCTCCAATTCGCCTTCCACACACCTGTTGCTGCACTCTCCTTTGAGGTTCTGAAGTGCCCACCCCTATCCCCATCCTTGAGATGTTTACCAGTGTGCAAAACTTTTCTTCCTTCAGAGCTCCCTCCCTGAGGCACAGGTTCCTTCCTGATTGCTTTGTCTCCCCTTCTCTCTTTTTTTCCCATTATGTCTGTTGCCCTACCCCATTATGTGGAGATTAGCTTAAAGTTTTGGAAGTCTGAGGTCTTCTGCCAGCATTCAGTAGGTGTTCTGTAGGAGCTATCCACATGCAGATGTATTTTTTATATATTTATGGGGAAGAAGGTGATCTCCACATCTTACTCTTCTGCCATCTTGAAGGTTTCTAGGTGGCAAATTTATAGTCTCAATTTTGTTCTTTGGAACCTACATGCATATGAAACAGAGATAAAGTTTATCTTTTACTCCTGTGGGTCTTTGTGTGTTGTCTCAGAGACCTAAGCTTTTGGGTACTTTATTTTAAGGGGTCTGTGAAGCCTGCTTGTGCAGGCACGTCGTATTAACTATATTGAATTTAGCATGAACGGCAGTTGTCTTCATTTATTTTGTTGTTGTTGTTGTTCAGTCCCCGAGTTGTGTCCAACTCTTTGTACCCCTGTGGAGTGCAGCTTGCCAGGCTCCTTTGTCCTCTACTATCTCCCAGAGTTTGTGCAAATTCATGTCCATTGAGTCAGTAATGCCATCCAACCATCCCATCCTCTGCTGCCCCCATCTCCTTTTGCCTTCAATTTTCCCCAGGATCAGGGTCTTTTCCAATTCCTGTGAATCTGCTCTTTGCATCAGGTGGCCAAAGTATTGGAGCTTCAGCTGCACATCATAACTTCCAATGAATATTCAGAGTTGATTTCCTTAAGAATTTACTGATTTGATTTCGTTGTAGTCCAAGGGACTCTCAAGAGGCTTCTCCAGCACCACCGTTTGAAAACATCATTTCCTCAGTGCTCAGCCTTTTTTATGGTCCAACTGTTACATCTGTACATGATTACTGGCAGAACCATAGCTTTGATTATGCTGAACTTTGTAGGCAAAATCTTGTCTCTGCTTTTTAATAACGCTGTCTAGGTTTTTCAAAGCTTTCCGTCCAAGGAACGAGCATCTTCAGTCACTATCCACAGTGATTTTGCAGCCCAAGAAAATAGTCAGTCACTGCTTCCACTTTTTTCCCTTCCATTTGCCATGAAGTGATAGGACCAGATGCCATGATCTTTAGGGTTTTTTTTTTTAATTATATTTTATTGAAGGATAATTGCTTTACAGAGTTTTGCTGTTTTCTCTCAAACCTCAACATGAATCAGTCATAGGTATACATACATCCCCTCTCTTTTGAAACTCCCTCCCATCTCCCTCCCCATCCCACCCCTCTGGGTTGATACAGAGCCCCTGTTTGAGTTTCCTGAGCCATACAGCAAATTCCCATTGGCTGTCTGTTTTACATATGGTAATGTAAGTTTCCATGTTACTCTTTCCATACATCTCACCTTCTCTTTCCCTCTCCCCATGTCCACAAATCTGTTCTGTATGTCTGTTTTTCCACTGTTGCCCTGTAAATAAAATGTTGAGTCTCAAGCCAGCTTTTTCACTCTTCTCTTTCACCTTCATCAAGAGTTTCTTTAGTTCCTCTTTGCTTCTGCCTTTAGAGTGGTATCATCTGCACATCTGAGGTTGTTGATATATCTCCTGGCAATCTTGATCCCAACTTATGAGTTATCCAGCCCAGCATTGCACATGATGTACTATGCATATAAGTTAAATAAGCAGGGTGACAATATACAGCCTTGTTTGTACTCCTTTCCCAATTTGGAACCAGTTAGTTATTCTTTGTCTGGTTCTAACTGTTGCTTCCTGACCCACATACAAGTTTTTCAGGAGACAAGTAAAGTGGTCTGGCACTCCCATCTCTTCAAGTACTTTCCAGTTTATTGTGATCCACAGAGTCAAAGGCTTCAGTGTAGTCAATGAAGCAGAAGTAGATTTTTTTTGGAAGTCCCTCGCTTTCTTAATGATCCAACAAATGTTGGTGATTTGATTTCTGTTTTCTCTGCCTCTTCGAAACTAGCTGGAAGTTCTCAGTTCAAACACTGCTGAAGCCGAGCTTGAAGGATTTTGAGCATAACCTTGCTATCATGTGAAATGAACACAATTGTACATAGTTTGAACATGCTTTGGCATTGCCCTTCTTTGGGATTGAAATGAAAACTGACCTCTTCCAGTCCTGCTGAGTTTTCCAAATTTGCTGGCATGCTGAGCGCATCATCTTTTAAGATATTAAATAGCTCAGCTGGAATTCTGTCACCTCCATTAGCTTTGTTTGTAGTAATGCTTCCTAAGGCCCACTTCACACTCCAGGATGCCCAGCTATAGGTGTGTGACCACATCATTATGGTTATCTGAGTCATGAAGACCTTTCTTGTATAGTTCTTCTGTGTATTTTTGCCACCTCTTCTTAATTGCTTCTACTTTGTTAGGTCTTTACCATTTATATCCTTTATTGTGCCAATCCTTGAAAGAATTTTTTCTGAGATATCTCTAATTTTTTTGAAGAGACCTCTGCCTTTCCCATTCTATTGTTTTCCTCTATTTCTTTTTGTTGTTCATTTAAAAAGTCCTTCTTATCTCTCCTTGCTATTCTTCATTTATTTAGAAGTATACACCATGATGATTTACATATACCTTGTGAAAGAATTCCTATATTAAAGTTTATTAACATACCAATCACCTCACAAAGTTGCTCTCTTTTTTTTTGGTAAGAACACTTACATTTTACTCTCTTTGCAAATTGCAATTATACAGTATAGTATTATCAGCTATAGTCACCATGTTTTACATTAGATCCTCAGAACTTATTCATCTTATAACTGAAAGTTTGTACTCTTTTGCCAACCACTCTCCATCTCCCTTATCCCTTGGCTATGGAAACCTAGAGATTGCATTTATTGTATAGATGACTTTGGGCAGTAGGAGCATTTTAACAATAACTTTTCTTATCTATGAACATGGGATAGCTTTCCATTTATTTGTATGTTCATATTATTTCCTTAGTGACTTAGAGTTTTCAATGAATAGATCTTTTACTTTCTTATATTTATTCCTTAAACATTTTATTATTTTTGATGCTTTTGTAAATGGGATTGTTTTTTTGTCTCTGTATTGAACCTATCGTTTTGTTCCTGTATTGTTTTCCTGATTTTCTTATATTATTCATTTGTGTTCTCTTGAGAAGCTTTAGAATAATTATTTTGAACTCTTTGTTGGACAGTCAAATTATCTCCATTCATTTGGGGTCAGTTACTGGAAGTTTGATATGTTCCTTTGGTGGCGTCATGATTCCCCAATCCTTTGTGACTCTGGTAGTCTTGTGTAGGTGTTTGCACAATTGAAGAAATAGTCACTTCTTGCAGACTTCATGGACTGACTCTGGTAATGAAAGATCTTCGGTGCATGGGAGTGTTGTGACTCTGTAGTGTCACAGACTGCCAAGTGCAGGGGGACGTGGCAGCTCTGGGTCCAGGGCAGGGGTGGGGGCATGATATCTCTTTGGGTCAGGCCACAGGAGTCCGCAGGAGTGACAACTCTGTGGTTCTTGGTGTGCATAGTGGGATATCTACAATGGCTACAATGGCTGTGGGGATCCTTAGTGGTGTCTCTAGGTCCAGAGGCTACATACAAGGGCAAGCAGCAGTTGTGTGGAGCTGCTGGTGGTGTGTGCATGCCACCAGCCAGTGCCTATATAGTGGCAGAGGCTGGTTGCAGATACGCATGTAGTGGTAGGAACCAGTGTCAGTAACAAGGGCCAAGGACAACAGAGGTCCTGACTGTTGGTATACATTTTGTAGCTGCAGGATCTCACATCAGACATGCTCAGCAATGGGGGCTTAATGGGAACCTGGCTGGATGAGTGCAGGTGTACATTTGGCAGGGACAGCTGCAGGTGAGTTTAGTGGTACAGGCCAGTGACAGGAGATATCACCAGAGCTGGGCCCACAAGCAGTTGTGTGGGCTCTAGCTGTCCGTGTGCAGTCCCATGACCGCAGGATATTTTCACAGGTATGCACACTGCCTTAGAGACTGGTGATGGGAATCTACTATTATTGTATGGCTGTCTGCTTCTCCCCTCAGTTCTTTAAATATTTGCCTTATATAGTTAGGTGCTCTGAGGTTGGGTACATAAATACTAATAAATGTTGTATCTTCTTAGTTACTTGATCCCTGTATCATAATATATACTTTCTTCATCTCTTATTACATTTTTGGACTTAAAGTCTATTTAATCTGATGTACTTATAGCATTCCAGTTGGTTCAGTGGTAAAGAATCTGCTTACCAAGCAGGAAATCCAGGTTCAATCCCTGGGTTTGGAAGATCCCCTGGAGCAGGAAATGACAACCCACTCTAATATTCTTGCCTGGGAAATCCCATGGAGAGAGGATGCTGGTGGGCTATAGTCCATGGGGTCCCAAAGAGTTGGACATGACTTAGTGACTACACAATAGCAATGACTTATAGTTACCAGTGCTCTCTTTTGGTTTCTATTTGCCTGGGATATGTTATTTCTATCCCTTGATTTGAGCCTATGTGTGTCCTTAAAACTGAAGTGAATCTTTTTATCCATTCAGCCACTCTTTGTCTTTTCATTAGAGAATTTAATCATTACATTTAAAGTAATTATTGGTAAAAATAGATTTAATCGTTCCATTTTGTTAACTGCTTTTTCTGGCTGTTTTGTAGTTCTTTGTTCTTTTCTTCCTCTCTTGCTCTTTTCCTCTGTGACTTGGTAATTTTCCATAGTAGTATGTTTTGAGTTCTGTATCTTTTGTGTATTTACTATAGGTTTCTGTTTTGCAGTCACCATGAGGTTTACATAAAACATCTTTTAGTTATAACAATCAATTTTAAGCTGATAACGACCTAACTTTGATACATATAAAAGTTCTAGATTTTTAAACTCTCTTTTGTACTTTTTATTTTTTTTAATGTCACAATTTACATCTTTTTATTTTGTGTATCTATTAATAAATTATTTTAGCTATTGTTATTTTTAATACCTTTGTCTTTTAACCATTATGCTAGAGTTATAAATGATTTAGACACCACCATTACAATATTAGAGTATTCAATAGATACCCTTAAGCACATTCAGGTAATTCCCTTCTATTTTGAGTTCACTGAGTGTTTTTATTATGTAAAGATGCTGGATTTTGCCAAATGCTTTTTCTGTATCATTTGAGGTCATGTGGGATTTCTCTTCATTCTCTTGATATGTGTATTATGTTTCATATGTTCACATGAGAAACACCTTGTATTCCTGGAATAAATCTCACTTGGTGTAGTCCTTTTGATTTTCTGCTGGATTCAGTTAGCTAGCATGTGGTTGAGGTTTTTGCATTTATATTTATAAGAGATATTGCTATACAGTTTTCTTTTTTTTCCCAGACGTAATTTTTTTCTTCCAGGTTTGTTGAGATATAATTGACATATAATACTAGGTAAGTTGTACTGCACAAAGATTTGACATACATATATACTGCAAAATGATCACCATAATAAGATTAGATAATATCCATTACTTCACATAGTTATAATTTTTTTCCTTGTGATAAGAACTTATAGAATTGACTCTCATACCATACAGCGGTGTTAACTAGTCAGCATGTTGCACATTACATCCCCAGTATTTATTTATTAATGGAAGTTTGTCCTTTTTGACCACCTTCATCCAGTTACAACACCTCCACCCCCTGCTTCTGGTAACCATGACTCTGTTCTGTGTATATGAGCTTTTTTTCCTTAAGATTTCACATGTAAATGAGATCATAAAGTATTTGTTTTTCTATGTTTGAAATTTTACTTAGCATAATACCCTCAAGATCTATTTGTATTGCAACAATGGCAAAATTTCCTTTCTCTCTCTCTCTCTGTCTCTGTGTATATATGCATACCACATTTTCCATATTTATTCATCCATTGGTGGACACTTTGGCTGTTTCCATGTCTTGGCTATTGTAAATAATGCAGCTGTGAACATGGGGGTGCAGATATCTCTTTGACCTAGTGATTTAATTTCTTTCAGGTATATGCCCAGAAGTAGAATTGTTATATCATATAATAGTCCTATTTTAATTCTTTGAGGAACTTTCATACTATTTTCCATAATGGCTGTACCAATTTACATATCCACCAACAGTGTACAAAGGTTCCCTATCTCCACATCAACACTTAACTTTTGTCTTACTGATAATAGGTATCCTAACAGGTGTGAGGTAATAGCTCATTGTGGTTTTGATTTGCATTTCCAGAATGACAGTGATGTTTAGCACTGTTTTAATGTACCTTTTGGCCTTTTGAATATCTTCTTCAGAAAAAATCTAGTCAGATTCTGGGTTGGTGAAGATACCAGTTTGCTGGCAGTGTGGCATACCGGAGAAGGCATAGAAGCACTGTGTCTCCCACTGCTTCTCCTATGTACCTCTTCATCTGACTGTTTATTTGTAATAAACTGTATTTGTAAGTATAGCACTTTCCTGAGTTCTGTGTCAGTCTAGCACATTATTGAACTTGAGGGGGTGTGGCGGGAACTCCTGAATTTGGGGTTAGCCTGGCAGAAGTGTGGGTAACCTGAGAAACCTAATTGTGGCTGGAGTCTGAAGTGAGGGTAGCCTTGTTAGACTGAGACTTTAACCTTTAGGGTCTGTGCTAACTCTGGGTAATTAGTTTCAAAATTGAATTGAATAGCAGGACACTCCGTTGGGGTGCCAAAGAATTTAGAAATTAGTTGATGTTTGGAAAATCAAACAGAAGGATTTGTGTAAATTATTCTTTAGACATTAATAGAAGTCTCCACTAAGGCCATCTGACTCTGGCATTTTCTTTGCTGGCAGGTTTTTGATTACAGATTCAATCTCTTATTATAAGTCATTCATATTTTCTGCTTGTTCTTGAGTTGCCTTGGTTTCTAGGAGTTTGTCACTTTATCTAGGTTATCAAATTTGTCTCAAAGTTGTTTATATTATCGTCTCTTTAAAAATTAATTTTTATTGGGTGGAGTGTAGTTGATTTACAATGTGGTGTAAGTTTCTGCTGCACAGCAAAGTGAGTCCGTTGTATATACATCTTCTCTTCTTTAGAATCTTTCCCCATATAGGTCATTGCAGAGCATTGAAGAGAGTTACCTGTGCTATACAGTAGGTTCTTATTAGTTATCTATTTTATATATACCAATATGTATATGTCAATCCAAATCTCCCAATTTATTGCCTCCCCCTTTTCCCTTTGGTAACCATAAGTTTGTTTTCTATATCTGTGACTATTATTTCTGTTTTGTAAAAAAAAGTTTATTTGTACCATTTTTTGATTCCACATGTCAGTCAGTTAAATTCAGTTGCTCAGTCATGTGGGACTCTTTGCAACCCTATGGACTGCAGCACACAAGGCCTCCCTGTCCATCACCAACTCCAGAGTTCTCTCAAACTCATGTCCATTGAGTCGGTGATGCCATCCAACCATCTCATCCTCCTTTGTCCCCTTCTCACGCCTTTGATCTTTTCCAGCATCAGGGTATTTTCAAATGAGTCAGCTCTTCGCATCAGGTGGCCAAAGTGTTGAAGTTTCAGCTTCAGCATCAGTCCTTCCAATGAATATTCAGGACTGATTTCCTTTATGATGGACTGGTTTGATCTCCTTGCAGTCCAAGGGACTCTCAAGAGTCTTCTCCAACACCCACAGATCAAAAGCATCAATTCTTTGGTGCTCAGCTTTCTTTATAGTCCAACTCTCACATCCATACATGACCACTGGAAAAATCATAGCCTTGACTAGACAGAACTTTGTTGTCAAAGTAATGTCTCTGCTTTTTAATATGCTGTCTAAGGTGGTCACAGCTTTTCTTCCAAGGAGTAAGTGTCTTTTAATTTCATGGCTGCAGTCACCATCTGCAGTGATTTTGGAGCCCAAAAAAATAAAGTCTGCCACTGTTTCCCCATCTATTTGCCATGAAGTGATGGGACTAGATGTCATGATCTTAGTTTTCTGAATGTTGAGTTTTAAGCCAGCTTTTTCACTCTCCTCTTTCACTTTCATCAAGAGGCTCTTTAGTTCTTCACTTTCTGCCATAAGGGTGGTGTCATCTGCATATCTGAGATTATTGATATTTCTCCTGGCATCTTGATTCCAGCTTGTGCTTCATCCAGCCCAGAGTTTATCATGGTGTACTCTGCATATAAGTTGAATAAGCAGGGTGACAATATACAGCCTTGACATACTCCTTTTCCAATTTGGAACCAGTCTGTTGTTCCATGACCAGTTCTAACTGTTGTTTCCAGACCTGCATACAGATTTCTCTGGAGGCAGGTCAGGTGGTCTGGTATTTTCATCTCTTTCAGAATTTTCCAGTTTGTGGTGATCCACACAGTCAAAGGCTTTGACATAGTCAATAAAGAGGAAACAGAAGTTTTTCTGGGACTTTCTTGCTGTTTTGATGATCCAGCAGATGTTGGCAATTTGATCTCTGGTTCCTCTGCCTTTTCTAAAACCAGCTTGAACATTGAAAGTTCATGGTTCACATATTGCTGAAGCCTTGCATGGAGAATTTTGAGCATTACTTTACTAGCGTGTGAGATGAGTGCCATTGTGCGGTAGTTTGAGCAACCTTTGGCATTGCCTTTCTTTGAGACTGGAATAAAAACTGACCTTTTCCAGTCCTGTGGCCACTGCTGTGTTTTCCAAATTTGCTGGCATATTGAGTGCAGCACTTTCACAGCATCATCTTTTAGAATTTGAAATAGTTCAACTGGAATTCTGTCACTAGCTTTATTTGTAGTGATGCTTCCTAAGGTCCACTTGACTTCACATTCCAGGATGTCTGGCTCTAGGTGAGTGAGCACACCATCGTGATTATCTGGGTTGTGAAGATCTTTTTTATATAGTTCTCCTGTGTATTCTTGCCACCTTTTCCTAATATCTTCTGCTTCTGTTAGGTCCATACCATTATGGACCTACCATACCATAGGTCCTTTATTGAGCCCATCTTTGCATAATAAATGTTCCCTTGGTATCTCTAATTTTCTTCAAGTGATCTCTAGTCTTTCCCATTCTATCGTTTTCCTCTATTTCTTTGCACTGGTTACTGAAGAAGGTTTTCTTATCTCTCCTTGCTGTTCTTTGGAACTCTTCATTCAAATAGGTATATCTTTCCTTTTCTCCTTTGCTTTTTGTTTCTCTTCTTTTCACAGCTATTTGTAAGGCCTCCTGGGACAGCCATTTTGCTTTTTTGCATTTCTTTTTCTTGTGGATGGTCTTGATCCCTGTTTCCTGTACAATGTCACTAACCTAAGTCCATAGTTCATCAGTCACTCTGTGTATCAGATCTAGTCCCTTAACTCTATTTCTCAGTTCCACTGTATAATTGTAAGGGATTTGATTTAGGTCATACATTAATGGTCTAGTGGTTTTCCCTACTTTCTTCAATTTAAGTTTGAATTTAGCAGTAAGGAGTTCATGATCTGAGCCACATTCAGCTCCTGGTCTTGGTTTTGCTGATTGTATAGAGCTTCTCCATCTTTGGCTGCAAATAATGTAGTCAGTCTGATTTTGGTGTTGACTATCTGGTGATGTTCATGTGAAGAGTCTTCTCTTGTGTTGTTGGAAGAGGGTGTTTGCTATGACCAGTGTGTTCTCTTGGCAGAACTCTATTAGCCTTTGTCCTGCTTCATTCTGTACTCCAAGGCCAAATTTGCCTGTTACTCCAGGTGTTTCTTGACTTCCTACTTTTGCATTCCAGTCACCTGTAATGAAAAGGACATCTTTTCTGAGTGTTAGTTCTAGAAGGTCTTGTAAGTCTTCATAGAACCGTTCAACTTCAGCTTCTTCAGCATTACTGGTCGGGGCATATTACCATGATATTGAATGGTTTGCCTTGGAAATGAACAGAGATAATTCTGTTGTTTTTGAGATTGTATCCAAGTACTGCATTTCGGACTCTTTTGTTGACTATGATGGCTACTCCATTTCTTCTAAGGGATTCCTGCCCACAGTAGTAGATATAATGGTCATCTGAGTTCAATTCACCCATTCCAGTCCATTGTAGTTCACTGATTCCTAAAATGTTGACATTCACTCTTGCCATCTCCTGTTTGAGCACTTTCAATTTGTCTTGATTCAAGGACCTAATATTCCAGGTTCCTATGCAATATTGTTCTTTACAGCATCGGATCTTGCTTTCATCATCAGTTACATCCACAACTGGGTGTTGTTTTTGCTTTGGCTCCATCCCTTCATTCTTTCTGGAGTTATTTCTCCACTGATCTCCAGTAGCATATTGGGCACCTACTGACCTGGGGAGTTCATCTTTCAGTGTCCTATCTTTTTTCCTTTTCATGCTGCTTATGGGGTTCTCAAGGCAAGAATACTGAAGTGATTTGCCATTCTCTTCTCCAGTGGACCACATTTAAGCAATATCATATGATATCAGATGATATTTGTCTTTGCCTATGTCACTGCAAATGGCATTATTTTGTTCTTTTAAATGGCTGAATAATATTTCATTCTATGTATATACTACATCTTCTTTATCAATGTTCTTCTGTTGATGGACATTAAGATTGTTTTCATGTCCTGCCTACTGTAAATAGTCCTGCAGTGAACACTGAGGTGAATGTAATTAAGATTTTCTACGGTTATATGCACAGTAGTGGGATTGCTGGGATTATGGTAGCTCTATTTAGTTTTTTCAGAAAGCTCTGTACTATTCTCGGCAGTGGCTGTACCAATTTATATTTCCACCAACAATGTCAGAGGGTTCCCTTTTCTCTACGTCCTCTCCAGCATTTATTGTTTGTAGATATTGATGATGGCCATTCTGACTTATGTCAGAATTGTAGTTTTGATTTGCATTTCTCTAATAATTAGTGATGCTGAGCATATTTTCACATGCTTTTTGGCCATCTGTATATCTTCTTTGGAGAAATGTCTGTGTAGATCTTCCACCCATTTTTTTTTTTTAATTGAGCTGCATGAGCTGTTTGTATGTTTTAGAGATTAATCCCTTGTCATTGCTTCATTTGCAAATATTTTCTCCCATTCTGTGGGTTGTCTTTTCATTTTGTTTATATTTTTAATTAATGTGCAAAAGCCTTTAGGTTTAATTAGTTATCATTTGTATTTATTTTCATTACTATAGGAGGTGGATCCAGAAAGATCTTGCTGTGATTTATGTCAGAGAGTGTTCTGTCTATGTTTTCCTTTAAGAGTTTCATAGTATCTGGTCTTTCATTTAGATCTTCAATCCTTGAGTTGGTTTGCTTGGTTGTTTGTTTCTAGGAGTTAGACATTTTATCTAGGTTATCAAATTTGTTGGCTCACAATCATTCATAGTATACTCTTAATTTTTTAAAAAATTTCCATAAGATTGGTAGTAATTGACTTTTCTTTCTTTCCCAATTCTAGCAATTTGAGTCTTCTCTCCTATTTTGGGTAGTCAAGATAGTTTGTTACTTTTGTTAATCTTTTTTTTTTTTAAGTTGTGTACATTCCTAATAATTTAAGCTTTTTTTTCAGTTGTAAAAAATTAATTCATTTATTTTAATTGGAGGCTAATTATTTTACAATATTGTAGTGGTTTTTGCCATACATTGACATGAATTTTGTTGATCTTTTAAAGGAACCAAGGATTTAAAAAAATTATATTGTCTTTATGTTCTCTGTTTAATTTCTGCTGCAATATTTAATATTTCCTTTTGTTATCTGCAGTTTTAGTTTGCTCTTCTTTTTATAGTCTCTTAAAGTAGAAGTGTAGGTTATTGACTTGAAATCATTATTGATTTGAAATGTAGGAGTTTACAGCTAAACTGCTTTCACTGTATCCCTTAAGTTGTAGTACATGGTATTGTTGTTTTCATTTATTTCAAATTGTTTTCTGATTTCTTTTGTGATTTCTTCTGTGACTCATTGGTTGTTTAAGAGTGTGTTATTTAATTTCTGAGGCTTCCCAGGTGGTTCAGTGGTAAAGAATCTGCCTGCCAAAGCAGGAGACACAAGAGATATAGGTTCAATTCCTGTGTCAGGAACATCCCCAGGAGTAGGAAATGGCAACCCACTCCAGTATTCTTAACTGGAAAATCCCATGGACAGAGGAGCCTGGTGGCCTACAATCTACGGGGTCACAAAAAGTTGGATACAACTGAGCACAGCACAACATTTAATTTCCATATATTTGTTCCATTTAATTTCATTCCAAATTTATTCCATTTAATTTCCATATATTTCAAATTTCCTTGTGATGCTGGAATTTGAATTCTTTCTGGTTTCTAATTTCCTTTTATTGAAATTACTTTGTCATAGAAAATACCTTGTATGATTTTAGTCTCTTAAAATTTATTGAGGCTTGTTTTGTGGTCTAATGGTCTAGCCTAGAGAGTGTTTCATGTGCTCTTGAGAAAAATGTCTATTTTGTCATTGTTGGCTAGATTGTTATATATATATATTAAGTCTAGCTGGTTTGTGATGTTCATTAACTTCTATTCCTTGTTAATCTTCTAGTTGTCCTATTTGTTATTGAAAGAGAAGTATTGAAGTCTCCAAATATTGTTTTTGAACTTTTTTTATTTCTATTTTTATTTGTCACCTAATTTTGTCCGTTTTTGCTTCATATATGTTGGGGCCTCTGTTGTTAGATTCATATATGTTTATGAATTGTTGTTATATCTTCTTGAATCATTTCTTTTATTATTCTATGGTGTCCTTCTTTGTCTCTTAATAATTTTTTAAAGTCTATTTTTGTCTGAAATTAGTACAGTTATCCCAGCTCTTCTTTTGATACTATTTGCATGGAATATATGTTTCCATTCTTTAACTAACTTCCTTTTGTTTTGGGGCCTAAAGTGAGTCTCTTGTAGACTATGTATAGTTGACTCAAACTGTTATATACATTATGCCAGTTGCTGCTTTTTAATTAGAGAGTTTAATTCGTTTACATTTTATGTAATTAACAATAAGGAAAGATTTCTTCCATTTTGCTGTTTGTATTCTTTATGTCATCTCATTTTTGTTACTTGTATCCTTTTGTTATTGATCTCTTTTTTGGAAGATATTTTCTAATGTACCATTTTAATTTCTTTCTTTATTTGTATTATATATATATATATATATATATATATATATGAATTTTCTTAGTGGTTGTCTTGTGAATTATAACCAATGTCTTGATCTAGAATAATCTAGTTTTAATTTATACCAACAATTTCAAGAGTATACAAAGATTTGCTCATACTTACCTCTCTTTCCCTTAAATTTATTTTCAAGACTTGGATTTCTTTGCATTGTTTGTGAAATCAACATGGATTTTTATAATTTTTTAATGTAGTTTTCTTAAATCATATAGGAAAAATGAGTTGCAGACCATTAATACTGCTTTATATTTAAATTTTAACTTTTACTAGTGCTCTTTATTTCTTCATGTGGAATTAATTTACTATCTAGTTTCCTTTCTGTTGCAATTTACCCACTGTGAATTTACACATTTTTAAATTGCTGCACTAGGAATTACAAAATATAATCTTAACCCATAGTCTATTTAGAACTAACATTTTAGCACTTCAATTGAAATACAGAAATCTAATTATCATATAGGTCCCACTCTATTGTCACTGCCTGGAAAATCCCGTGGATAGAGGAGCCTGGCAGGCTATAGTCCATGGGGTCGCAAAGAGTCCAACACAACTTGGCAACTGAGCACAGCACAGTAAAAGGTTCTTTTATTCTTTTCCCCTTATACTATATTTTTCTCATATTACATTTTTAAATTTATTGTAAACTTCATTAGCCCATATTATATCCTTCTAAAGAATGCAAGAAGTCAAGAATAATATTTTTTATTTGTCCAGATGCTTACCATTTCTGTTGCTTTTTTTTTTGTTTCTTATGTTACAAGTTTCCTTGTCATCATTTCTCTTCTCTTCAAAGAGCTTCCTATAATAATTCTTGTAGATTAGACCAGCTATCAGTGGAATCTTTCAGTTTTCCTTCTTCTGTGAATGTCTGTTTCAGACTTGTGTTTCTGAAGGATTTTTTTGCTGAATATCCAATTCCAAGTTAAAAGCTTTTTTTTCCTTCAGAACTTTAAAAATGTTGGTTTTTTCCTACTGGTTCCATCAGTTTCTGATGGCAATCTGCTGTTTTTCAAATTTATGTCTCCTTATAGATAATGTGTTGTTTTCCTCTGTCTTTTTTAAAAGAGTTTTTGTTTTAGTGTTAATCATTTGATTATGATGTATCTAGACATAAATTTCTTTGGTTTATTTTGTTTAAGGTCTGCTCAGCTTCTTGTAATGTCAGTTTGTATCTTTTGCCACATTTGGAACTTTTCAACCATTATATCTTTAAATGTTTTTTCAACATCACACTTTTCTGTCTTCTGAGATTCTGATGAGTAATATGCTAGGCTTTATTTTTTTTATTTCATGTATGTCTGAGGCTCTATTAATTTTTTCTAACCACCCCCCCACCCCATTTTCTTCATACTGGATAATTTCTAGTGATCTATCTTCAAGTTCACTGAGTCTTTCCTCTGTCATCTTCATTCTGCCATTGAGTTTATCCAGTGAATGTTTTATTTTGATTACTTTGGGTTCTAAAATTTGTCTTTGATTTTTCTTTATATCTTTCATTTGTTTCCCGATGCTTTCTATTTTGAATGTTGTTTCAAGTCTGCAAATGCTCTCTTGAATATTTTAATAGTAGCTGCTTTAAAGTCTTTTTCAGATAATTGAAACATCTGTGCCATGTCATCATCGGTATCCATTTATTATCTTTTCCTATGCAAAATGAGATTTTGTATATCATTGTGAGCTGTATAATTTTGGATTGTATTTTGGATATTTTGTGTATTAAATGATGAGAATCCAGGTACTATTTAAAGTTCCATGGAAAATCTCAGTACTTCTGTTTAGTAAGCAATTGATCTGGTTTTAGAGTTGGCAGATTTAACAAGTAGAATACAGAATACTCAATTAAATTTGATTTTTAGATAAAGTGTGAATAATGTTTTAGTATAAGTATATCCCAAACAAAAAAAAATCTTATTTATCTGAAATTCAAGTTTAACTGGACATCCTCTCTTTTATCTGGCAACCCTTCTTGGTTAGGTTTAAGCCACAAATTCCAAACCACTTCTGCGGCCTGTGGCTGCAATGTCAAAGAAGTTTTAAAAGATTCTCTTGTTCTTTTTAGATCCTTCTGGGACCTGGGCAAAGTCTGTATGGTTCAGTAATCAAAGTGATTGGCACAGTAATTAGGATCAGAATCACTTAATCTCTGATCAAGTCAGCTCCTCCTGTTCCTCTGTCTCCACAGTACCTTCAGTTTCGCTGAGACACTCTTATTTTTTGTCTTTTGGCCAGAAATCACTCACTTCCTTGTTTGCCTGCCACTGAAAGTTCAGAAGTACCAATTCTGGTTTTGGTCTTTATATCCCCTGGCTACTCTTTCACACAAAGTGAGGGAACTTAAAACACCTCTTAGTATTAATGTAACACACAGCACGTCTTTATTTTTCTTGAAGTCAATTCTGACTTTGATAGTCCAATGAGACTGTTAAAATTACTGCATAGGAAGGAAATTCTGACATACTGCAATATGGATGAACTCTGAAGACATTTTATGCTAAGTGAAATCAGTCAGTCACTATCGCAGGTAAGGGTTTCCACTTATATGAAGGACTAGAGATTATGAAATACTAGGTTATGATGGTTGTACAACAGTGTGAATGTGATTGCTGCCATTGAAGTGTACATCTAAAAATGGTAAATTTTATATTATGCATATTTTATGATAATTAAAAGTTCATAGCCTTTTAGTTACCCCTGCCATGGTAGCAAATGGCACCAAGGGAAAAACCTTATAAGTACTATAATTTTTCTGATTTTATTTATGATAAGCAGATGTAGGTTAATAATTTTAATGAAAGCTAGGATTTGAACTCAAGAAGACTAACTTCTGATCTCAGACTTTTTGGTTACTATGCCCTACTATCCACACCATGAGGAAAAAATTATGACTGTTTAAATACACTTAATGCTTAGTATAGAACAAGGCACAAAAAATGTATTAAATAAGCAGTAAATATTTAACAACATTATATTTTGTGAGAATTTCTCTCAGAATCTGTCAAAATAATAATTGATATTTTGTTTTTTTAATTGGAATATTATTGATTTACACTGTAGTGTTAGTTTCTGCTATACAACAAAGTGAATCAGCTATATGTATATATATGTATGTGTGTGTGTGTGTGTGTGTGTGTGTGTATGTATCTTTTGAACCTCCCTCCAAACCCACCCTCCCATCCCACCCCTCTAGGTCATTACAGAGCACCAAGCTGAGCTCCTTGTGCTATACAGCAGCTTCCCAATAGCTATCTGTTTTATATATAATAATGTATGTATAGCAATGCTACTCTTTCAGTTCATTCCCCCCTCCTTTTAATAACTAATATTTTGCATCTACAGTTTACATTTTTCTTTGTGAACATGAAGTTGCAATTTACTGATCTTTGCATCTCTATTGTCTAATATTACATATTAGATCATTAGGTGTGAATTTAATGAATTAATATAAAACAAGAACAGATAAGTATTTATTTCAAGCTTTTTAAAAGATTATCTTTTAAAGTTGATGAAAAGAGTAGAACAGTGAAGTAATCATTTTACTTGACTAAACAACATTTTGGCAGGTAATCTAAATTTTGAAAATTTCTTCTTTTTTAGTGTTGAACTTTCATTTTTGTGGTAAAATGGATACCTTGTGGCTTAACCAGTTTGCCATCCTCCTCTGGAAAAATTTCATATTAAAGGTAAGTGGCGGTATCTTTGAGAAATGGCTGTAAAGCCTAATGGATTTGAAAATAAAATTTTTTTTAATTTATTTATTTTAATTAGAGGCTAATTACTTTACAATATTGTATTGGTTTTGCCATACATCAACATGAATCCGCCATGGGTGTACACGTGTTCCCAATCCTGAACCCCCCTTCTACCTCTCTCCCCATACCATCCCTCTGGGTCATCCCAGTGCACCAGCCCCAATCATCCTGTATCCTGCATGAAACATGGACTGGTGATTCATTTTATAAATGTTTCAATGCCATTCTCCCAAATCATCCCCCCACCACTCTCCCACAGAGTCCAAAAGACTGTTCTATACATCTGTGTCTCTTTTGCTGTCTCGCATACAAGGTTATCATTACCATCTTTCTAAATTCCATATATATGTGTTAGTATACTGTATTGGTATTTTTCTTTCTTTCTTACTTCACTCTGTATAATCAGCTCCAGTTTCAACCACCTCATTAGAACTGATTCAAATGTATTCTTTTTAATGGCTGAGTAATACTCCATTGTGTATATGTACCACAGCTTTCTTATCCATTCATCTGCTGATGGACATCTAGGTTGCTTCCATGTCTTGGCTATTATAAACAGTGCTGCGATGAACCTTGGGGTACACACATCTCTTTCAGTTCTGGTTTCCTCGGTGTGTATGCCCAACAGTGGGATTGCTGGGTCATATGGCAGTTCTATTTCCAGTTTTTTAAGGAATCTCCACACTGTTCTCCATAGTGGCTGTACTAGTTTGCATTCCCACCAACAGTGTAAGAGGGTTCCCTTTTCTCCACACCCTCTCCAGCATTTATTACTTGTAAAATTTTAATAATTCCTTCATTTCATTTCAGTTTATGGGTATTTTTCCTCTTTCATTCGATGACTGAAGGTAGATTTCTAAATCTGAAGTGTATCAATAGGGCAAACCAATAAAATCAATAATGAAATGAGAAAAGGGTAAAAAAGACAATCCAGAGAACCATTGATTTTGTAGAATGAAGTTGAATGATATATATATGTAAATGTATACATGTATGTACACAAGTGTAAATACACACATACACACATATAATACTCTAAAATTAATTAGTATAATTTTGTTTCTCTTGTAGAAACGGAAGATGGGGTCTTTAATTGTGGAAATTTCCATGACAGTGCTCTTCTGTACATTGATTTTGCTTCTGCGCAAACATTCCAAAAGGGAATTTACACAAGCTACTCTTTTCCAGTCTCTTCCCTTGAATAAACTTCCCACTTTCCTCACTAATAAGAAAAAGGAGTATGAATTGGTTTACGTGCCTTCTGGAAGTGATGCGGCAAAAAATATTACTGAGAAAGTGAAAGATGATTTAAATGCCAACCTTACAGGTTAGAAATTGTGATGTTTAAAATATTTTTTTGGAATGATTATTAATTTGTTGTAGAGAAGGCATGTTTCGGTGACCCTTATAAGTTGTACATTAATCTCAAATATAATATTATGAACTTTGTAAAAAAATATCAAACACACCTAAACAAAATATACTGTTTAGAATTAGATGACAAGTTATATAATTCGAAATCTTCTTTGTCTCTGATTGTACTTCTTAAATTAGGGTAAGTTCCTGAGTATGTCAAAAGAACACAAAGCCTCACAATAAATTTGGTAGTTTTCTCCTGGATGCATAAACTTTACTTGAGGTCACTGATTTTACATTTTGTAAAATATATTATGTAAGTGTGATGTAAGATTGTGTTTGTTTAGAATTATAGAAAACTTATACAATTCTTATGTCCTTACACTCTCCTTACTCTGCACCCAATTTCTCTTCTTTGTCCCCCACAGTTAAAAATACTTTCAGAAATTTGATAAGAATCCCTTCAGTCTTGTCTCATGCTTTTACATATGTGTGTTCATGGATTTATCCTGTTATATGTTTTTAAAATTATCCTTTTTTTTTTTTTTCATTTCAAGGGTTTTGAGATGGGAGGGAAGGGTAGATGCTATATACTTTGTCATCTAAGTGACCGTCTTTAAAAATTAAAGTGTTATATTTATGTAACTTAATGTGAAATTCCCATCAATTTTTAAAATATAAACCATGACTCTCCAAAGAACTTTAGTGCTTATGATGGGCTGGTTTAGGTTACCTTTCAAGTACCCCTGTTTTGGAGGTAGAGGACAGAGAACAGGTTGCTACTTCTTATCCTTTCCTATTATGGGTCCATCAGTGAAAAAGTTTAAGACACATTGTCATTCAGTCATATTGAGGCCGTCATGAGAGAGTGTTGCTGAAGACTGGAATAGAGATCTGATGAGTTGAAGGTACATGTCTCATTATAAACTGCTAACTTAAAAGAAAGGAAGCTGAGAAAATTTCCTCCTCCTGATGATTTCTAATACATTCTTTTATTTTCAGTTGGACTAACTCCTTAGCAAAATAGCCTAATGACTATAAGATAGACATAAAAGTCTTTATTTGGAAAACTTCCACATTAAGTTTTTACTGCTATTCTGAAGAATTATAACTTAAGAAAAACACCTTACTAGGGGATCCAATCAGAATGGTGGAGCAGAAGGACATGGAGCTCACCTCATGCCACAGATACATTAAAAATACATCTACTGGACTTCCTGGTGGTTCAGTGGTTAAGAATTTGCCTACCAATGCAGGCAACATGGGTTTGATCCCTGGTTTGGGAAGATATCATATCCTGTGGGGCAGCTAGGCCTGTGTGCCGCAGCTACTCAGCCCACACACCCGAGAGCCTGCAAGCCACAGCTACTAAGTTCATGCAGTGCATCTCCTGAAGTCCACGTGCCCTCGAGCCCATGCTCCACGATAAGAGGAGCCACTGCAACAAGAGAAGCCCACACGTTACAACTAGAAAGTAGCCCCTGCTCACCACAACTAGAGAAAGCCCACACACAGCAATGAACGGCCTGTGCCCCTGATAGGGGGCTGAAAAACAGGAAAGATTCTCATACCAAGGGAAGCCCCCTCATGGGTGGGGAGATCAGCTGGGACAGAAAGGGAGCATCAGAGTCTCAGAGGAGAGCACAAGAACCAGCTTGGGTGGGCAGAGCAGAGAGAGACCTGAACAGATGGGCTGTGCCATTGTCCTGAACTCTTCAGCTTGAGACACATGTCCATGGTACAGACAAGGGCTGGGTGCTGAACTTGGTGTTTAGAGGACAGACCCAGGGAGAGGATTTCTATTGGCTGCACAGAGACAGCCAAAAGGGGCTGGAGTGTGGTAAGGCAGTAACCAGGGGTGTTTGAGGAAGAAGTCTGGGCCTACTATAGAAGCCTGGTCAACAGGCCACTGTTAAGTGGAGCTTGAAGGAAGGGGTAGGGTTGCCAATGCAGCTTCTTTCTCCATGTGCTGGCCCTGGTCTTTATGGGCTCCGGGCTCCCATGCCCCAGCCACCTCCTTGGCGGGCTCTGGGAACAGACTTCAGTGGTTTACCCACGGCAGAGGCAAGGCTGAAACCACAGCTGAGCTGCAGGGGCAGTGGGACCTAGGAAACAAGGCTGAAATTTCTTCCCACAGCTGTGCAAGTCTCAGATTTACATATCTGCCCATCACCAGTTTGTAAATTCAGCATCTGTAGGACATCTGAGTGGACAATGGGTGCTCCTATGGAGAGAATGGGTCTGGCCTTAGCAGCTGTGTATTTGTGGGCACATACATATGGGGGCAGGGTCAGGATAGAGTCTGGACTGGCTGCATAACTCCCACAAGCAGGTCTAGGTGCAGTCTTAGAACCTGCCTTCAGTGTATCTGCATTGATGGCCTTGTGAAAATAACACATGAGGGACACCAGGGCTGATTGCCAGCATTCCCAAGGTTGAGATGGGGCCCAGGGCAGTGCCAGAAACAGTGCACTTTATGAGCCCACACAATGGGTGACAGGTGGCACAACAGAGTATACTCATCCAGTGAACGGCCCTGGCAGAATACTCAGTGGTTCTATCCTCGTGGGAGAGCCCTAATCCAGCATACCTCATACTGCAGAAACAGCTAAGAAATGAATCTGGGGGCTTCTACTCCAACAAGGGAACAGAACCAGCCTTGACAGGGCAGTGACAAGCACAGAGTAAAAGAAGATAACCTGATCAGTAACCAGTGTAGGCTCTACTCACCGCAATGTCAGTCACACTTTCTGTTAGGAGGATAATGGCCAGCACACACTGAAGAAAGAGGTGGCAGCCAGCTACACTAAAAAATAATTCTCACACCAAAAATGGTTAAATCCACACAGGCTATGCAGAGGGACTCCTACATAAAAATAGCCCTCTAAAACCACAGTAGATAATTGTTTCTCCTAAACTCATTGAGCAAGAGAAGTATAAGTAAAATGAAGAGGCAGAGGAACTACTCCCAATTAAAAGATCAAGAGAACTCCTCTGAAAGGAAGAACAATAGACCTCTTTAAAACAATAGTCCTCTCTAGTCTAATAGACACTGAGTTAAAAAAGGAGATAATAAAAATTCTGAAGGAATTAAGAAAAATTATTGATA
The DNA here is from genome assembly GCF_019923935.1 of Bubalus bubalis. Classification (NCBI taxonomy): domain Eukaryota; kingdom Metazoa; phylum Chordata; class Mammalia; order Artiodactyla; family Bovidae; genus Bubalus; species Bubalus bubalis. The sequence continues at coordinate 23,117,180 of NC_059180.1, read as the reverse complement.
GAAATGAAGATTACTATAAAAAGGAAATAGAAACTCTAAAAAGGAAACAAAAATTTGAGAACTCATTCACCAAGATGAAAGCTGAGCAATGAATAGCAGAATGAATAATGCAGAAGAATGCATAAGTGAATTGGAAGATACAATAATGGAAATCACCCAGTCAGAACAGCAGACAAAAAGTCAAATTTTGAAAAGAATGAAAATATTACAAGAGACTTATGGGATAGACTATAGCGTGCCAATCTACACATAATAGGAACCGCAGAAGAAAAAGAAAAAGAGGATTGAAAATATATTTGAAGCCTTATGGCTGAAAGCTTCCCAAACCTAAAAAAGGAAGGTTTAGTTTTTATTTATTCTTCTCTAAATCAAAAACAAATAAGAATCTATAGGAAAGAGGAAATCATAATTGGAAAGCAAATCACTTAAATAAGCCAGTACATAGTGAAAGTGTTAGTTGCTTAGTTGTGTCTGACTCTTTGCAACCCCATGGATATAGCCTGCCAGGCTTCTCTGTCCATGGAATTCTCCAGGCAAGAATACTGGAGTGAGTTACCATTTCCTTCTCCAGGAGCTCTTCCCAACCCAAGGATTGAACCCAGGTCTCTGCTTTGCAGGCAGATTCTTTACCATCTGAACTACCAGGGAAGCCCTGAAATAAGCCAGTATATAGATTTAAAAATCAAAACATTTCTATAGAAGCAATAATGAACAAAAATAACCACAGGAACAGCAAAAGGATGGACATGAAGATATAAAAGAAGATATCAAAAGCATAAAATGTGGGGGAAGAGAGTAAGAAAATTTAGATTTTTTTCCCCCTAGAATATCTTTAAGCCTATGTGACTACCAGTCTAAAGCAAGTAGATGTAGGAAAGGTTTAATATACTTGAAAAAGTTACCCTTAACCACACATCAAAAGCATACAATAAATTCATAAAAACCAAAAAGAAGAGAATGTAAGCCTAATACAAAAGAAAATCAACAAAGCATAAAAGGAAAAACAAAAAAGAAAGATATAAGAAGAAATATAAAATCAATGGGAAAACAAGGCTTAAAATAGTAATAAATATATGCTGCTGTGTGCTTAGTCACTCAGTCATGTCTGACTCTTGTGACCCCATAGACTTTAGCCTGCCAGACTCCTCTGTCCACAGGATGCTCCATGCAAGAATATTGGGGTGGGTTGCCATTTCCTTCTCCAGGGGATCTTCCCTACCCAAGGATTGAACCCAGGTCTCCTGCATTGCAACCAGACTCTTTATCGACTGAGCTACGAGGGAAACCCAATAAATACAACAAATACATATCTATCATACCTTAAAAGTCAGTGGACTAAATTCTCCAATCAAAAGACAGAGTGGCAGATTGGATTAAAAAAGAAAAAAACCAAGAGACTACAATATGCTGCCAGCAAGAGACCCACTGTAGGGCAAAGGATACACATAGATTGAAAGTAAAGGGATGGAAAAAAGATATTCATGGAAATGGCAAGAAAGCAGGGTGTGCAATACTCATAATCAGACAAAATGAACCTTAAAACAAGTGATAGAAAGAAAAAGAAGGACACTAAATAATGGTAAAAGGATTCATAGAAGGAGAGGATATTACACTTGTCAACATATGTGCACTTAATGTAGAAGCACCCAAGTACATAAAACAGACATGAAGGAAGAAATTGATGAGAATGCAATAATAGTAGGAGACTTTAACACCTCACTCATATCAATGGACAGATCCATAAGGAAACAAAGATTTGAAATGATACAATAGAATAGTTAGTCTTGATATCTATAGGATATTACATCCAAAAAAAAAAAAAAAAAAGAAGCAGACTACACATTCCTTTCAAGTGCTTGTGAAACAGTTTCTAGGATTGACAACATAAGACAGATCCATAAGGAAACAAAGATTCGAAATGATACAATAGAATAGTTAGTCTTGATATCTATAGGATATTACATCCAAAAAAAAAGAAGCAGACTACACATTCCTTTCAAGTGCTTGTGAAACAGTTTCTAGGATTGACAACATACTAGGGCAAAAAAATTTTAAAGTATAAAAAATTTTTGAGCATATTTTCTGATCACAACATCAGAAACTAGAATATCAACCACAGGAAAATAAATGAGAATAATTTAACATGCTACTAAACATGTTAATAACTTAACAACATGCTACTGAAAAACTAATGGGCCATCAGGGAAATAAAGAAGGAAATAAATAGCTGAAGCAAATGACAATGAAAACTCAACCATAAAATATCCATGAGATGTAGCCAAACAATTCTTATGGCAAAAGTTCATAGCAATACAGTCTTTCTTTAAGAAACAAGAAAAAACTCAAATAAATAACCTAACTCACTACCTTAAATAATTAGAAAAAGAACAAATAAAACATAAAGTAAAAAAAAAACATAAAGTCAGCAGAAGGAAGGAGATAATAAAATGAGAAAGGAAAGAAATAAAATGGAGATTAAAAAACAGTAAAATCAAGAGCTGGTTCTTTGAAGAGTAAACAAAGTTGACAAACCTCTGTCCAGGCTCATCAAGAAGGAAAGAGAAAAGACCCAAATAAACAAAATAAGAAATGAAAGAGGAGAAATCACAACTGATGCCACAGAATTACAAAAAACCATAAGAGAATTTTATGAGCAATTATACAACAAACAAATTTTACAACCTAGAAGAAATGGACAAGTTTTAAGAAACATACAACCCACCAAAATGAAATCAATTAAAAAAGTTGATAACAACAGATCAATCTCTAGAAGTAAAATAGTACTCTTAAAAAAAACTTCCCTCCAAACAAAAGTCAGGGGTCAGATGTCTTTCAGGAGAATTCTACCAGACATATAAAGAAGTACTTATACCAATCATTCTTGAACTCTTCCAAAAGATTGAAGAAGAAATGCTTCCAGTGCACCACTCAGAGGGATGGAATGGGGAGGGAGGAGGGAGGAGGGTTCAGGATGGGGAACACATGTATACCTGTGGCGGATTCATTTTGATATTTGGCAAAACTAATACAATTATGTAAAGTTTAAAAATAAAATAAAATTAAAAAAAATTAATAAATAAAAAAATAAAAAAAAGAAATGCTTCCAAAGACATTCTGTAAAGACACCATCACCCTGATAGCAAAACCTGATAAAGACACTAGCATAAAAGAAAATTGCAGGCCAATATATTATATTTGATGAATACATAGGCAAAAATTCTCAAAGAAGTTAGGAAAACCAAATGTAAATAAGCAATTCCCTTGAAATCACATAAAAAATACTGACCAAGGAGGTGACAGATTTATATGCTGATAACTATGAAACATTAATAAAGGAAACTGAAGATAATTCAAAGAAAGGGAAAGATATCCCACACTCTTGGATTGGAAGAATTAATCTTGTTAAAACGGGCATACTACCCAAAGCAATCTATGGATTTAATGTGATCCTTATCAAATTACCCACAGAACTAGAACAAATTATTTTAAAATTTACATGGAAACATAACAGACTGAGAATTACCAATGCAATCTTGAGGGAAAAGAACAAAGCAGGAGGCATAACCCTTCCAGTCATCAGACAACTGTGCAAAGCTAAAGTAATGAAAACAGCGTGGTATTCACCAAAACATAGACCATGAATCACTGGAACAGAATAGAGAAAAATAAACTTACACACCTATGGACAATTAATCCTTGACAAAGGAGGTAGATTATACAACGAGGAAAAGACATTGTCTTCAGCAAGTGGTGTTGGAAAAGCTGGACAGCTACGTGTAAATCAAAGAAGTTACAACACATCCTCATACCATGCACAAAAATAACTCAAAATGACTTAAAAACTTAAATGTAAGAGGACACCATAAAACTCCTAGAAGAGAATGTAGGCAAATGACATAAAGTATACCAATATTTTCTCAGGTCAGTCTCCCAAGGCAATAAAAATAAAAGCAAAAATAAACAAATGGAAGCTAATCAAACTTATAAACTTTTGTACAGCAAAGGAAATCATAAACAAAATGTAAAGGCTGGGAGGATTGAAAATAATGCAACTGACAAAGCCTTAATTTCCAAAACATACTAATAGCTCATACAACTCAACAACAAAAAATCAAAAGTCAATCAAAAAATGGGGAGAAGATCTAAATAGACATTTCTCCAAGGAAAACATACAAATGGCCTAAAGCCCATGAAAAGATGCTCAAAACATTGCTAATTATTAGAGAAATGGAAATAAAAACTGTAATAAGTTATCATCTCACAATTGTCAGAATGGACATTATTTAATAGTCTACAAATAATAAATATTGGTGAGATTGTGAACAAAAAGAAACTCTTACACTGTTGGTAGAAATGTAAATTGGTTCAGCCAGTATGGAAAACAGTATGGAGGTTCCTGAAAAAACTAAAAACAGAGTTTCCATATAGTAGGCAATTCCACTCCTGGTAGCATATACCCAGACAAAACTATAACTCAAAAAGACACATGCACCCATATGTTCATTGTAGCACTATTTACAGTAACCAAGAGGAAACAAACTAAATGTTCATTGACACATGTATGAGTGAAGAAGATGTCTCATATATATATATATATTATAAGACATTATATATAGTATATGTATGCCATTATCCATATGTCATTATATATATATACATATATAATGCAAAATTACTCAGTCTTAAAAAATAATGAAATGTCATTTGAAACAACATGGGTGAACTTAGACCTTATCAAACTAAGAGAAGTAAGTCAGAGAGAGAAAGACCAATACCATATGCTATAACATGTGGAATCTAAAACACAACACAAAGAAATATGTCTATGAAACAAAATAGACTCATAAACAGAAAAGAGATTTGTCATTGCCAAGGGGGAGGAGGGTAGAGGATGGAAAGATTGGGAATTTGGGATTAGCAGATGCAAACTAGTATATACAGAATGTATAATGAATAAGGACCTACCACATAGCTCAGGAAAATATATTTAGTATACTGTGATATACAATAGTGGAAAAGAATCAGTTCAGTTTAGTTCAGTTGCTCCAGTCTTGTCCAGCTCTTTGTGATCCTATGGACTGCAGCATTCCAGGCTTTCCTGTCCATAACCAACTCCCAGAGTTTGTTCAAACTCATGTCCATCAAGTCGGTGATGCCATCCAACCATCTCATCCTCTGTCGTCCCCTTCTCCTTCTGCCTTCAATCTTTCCCAGCATCAGGGTCTTTTCCAATGAGTCAGTTCTTTGCATCAGGTGGCCAAAGTATTGGAGTTTAAGCTTCAGCATCAGTGCTTCCAGTGACTATTTAGGACTGGACTGTGAATACTGGATTGGGTTGCCATGGCCTCCTCCAGGGAATCTTTCTGACCCAGAGATCAAACCTACATCGCTTATGTCTCCTGCATTGGCAGGCCAGTTCTTTACCACTGGTGCCACCTTATAGCAATTAATTTTAAAAAACCTAATATATCAATCTTCTCCTTTGAGTTTATTGTTCTTTGTGTTCTGTTTTTGAAAATTTACCCTCCCTGACATGGGTATTTCGGGGATGTTTTTGTTTTGCATAGATATCTACAATTTATAAGGAACTTTTTTTTTTAATGATATGAGATTTCATTTATTCCCATTTGTATATTCATTTGACTTCTTACTTTTTAATGGAAAAGACTACTCTTTACCTACCACTCTGTATTTCCACTTTTATCATAAATTAATTTTCTGTATATTCATGAATGTATTTATGAGTTCTATTGGTCTATTTGTATAGCCGGTGTCAGTCTGATTCTATCTTAATCACTAGAATTTTATCATGTTCTGATAACCTGTAGGTGAAGCTGTCTCACCTTGTTCTTCAGACTTGTATTTCTATACAAATTTAAGAATCAGCTTCTAACATTACATAAAAATTCTATTTGGAATTTTATTAGAGTCGCATTGGCTCTATATGTCAATTTTTACATTTTCACAATGTGGCTTTCTTTAAATCCTTAAACATGGGTATAAATTTTTAAAAACTTATTTCTTAATATGCTATTTATGTTTCTTGATATAGAGGCTATCAAAGACTTTAATATCTTTTTTACATTGATGTTGTTCAGTTGCTAAGTTGCCACTGACTCTTTGCAACCCCATGGACTGCAGCATTCCAGGCTTCCCTGTCCTTCACTATTTCCCTGAGTTTGCTCGAATTCCTGTCCATTGAAGTGGTGATGCCACCCAACCATATCATCCTCTGTTGTCCGCTTTTCCTCATAGCTTTGACAGTGTATAGCCATTTTTCAGCAAAGTGATATCTCTGCTTTTTAATATGCTGTGTAGGTTTTTCATAGCTTTCCTTCTAAGGAGCAAGTGTCTTTTAATTTCATGGCTGCAGTCACCATCCACAGTGATTTTGGAGCTCCCCAAAATAAAATCTATCACTGCTTAATCTTTTTCCCCACCTATTTGCCACAAAGGGATGGAACCAGATGCCAAGATCGTAGTTTTTTGAATGTTGAGTTTTTTTTTTTTTTTTTTTTAATTTTATTTTATTTTTAAACTTTACATAACTGTATTAGATTTGCCAAATATCAAAATGAATCCGCCACAGGTTTACATGTGTTCCCCATCCTGAACCCTCCTCCCTCCTCCCTCCCCATTCCATCCCTCTGGGTCGTCCCAGTGCACCAGCCCCAAGCATCCAGTATCGTGCATCGAACCTGGACTGGCAACTCATTTCATACATGATATTTTACATGTTTCAATGCCATTCTCCCAAATCTTCCCACCCTCTCCCTCTCCCACAGAGTCCATAAGACTGTTCTATACATCAGTGTCTCTTTTGCTGTCTCGTACACAGGGTTATTGTTACCATCTTTCTAAATTCCATATATATGCGTTAGTATACTGTATTGGTGTTTTTCTTTCTGGCTTACTTCACTCTGTATAATAGGCTCCAGTTTCATCCACCTCATTAGAACTGATTCAAATGTATTCTTTTTAATGGCTGAATAATACTCCATTGTGTATATGTACCACAGCTTTCTTATCCATTCATCTGCTGATGGACATCTAGGTTGCTTCCATGTCCTGGCTATTATAAACAGTGCTGCGATGAACATTGGGGTACTCGTGTCTCTTTCCCTTCTGGTTTTTTCAGTGTGTATGCCCAGCAGTGGGATTGCTGGATCATAAGGCATGTCTATTTCCAGTTTTTTAAGGAATCTCCACACTGTTCTCCATAGTGGCTGTACTAGTTTGCATTCCCACCAACAGTGTAAGAGGGTTCCCTTTTCTCCACACCCTCTCCAGCATTTATTACTTGTAGACTTTTGGATTGCAGCCATTCTGACTGGCGTGAAATGGTACCTCATAGTGGTTTTGATTTGCATTTCTCTGATAATGAGTGATGCTGAGCATCTTTTCATGTGTTTGTTAGCCATCTGTATGTCTTCTTTGGAGAAATGTCTATTTAGTTCTTTGGCCCATTTTTTGATTGGGTCATTTATTTTTCTGGAGTTGAGCTGTAGGAGTTGCTTGTATATTCTCGAGATTAGTTGTTTGTCAGTTGCTTCATTTGCTATTATCTTCTCCCATTCTGAAGGCTGTCTTTTCACCTTGCTAATAGTTTCCTTTGATGTGCAGAAGCTTTTAAGGTTAATTAGGTCCCATTTGTTTATTTTTGCTTTTATTTCCAATATTCTGGGAGGTGGGTCATAGAGGATCCTGCTGTGATGTATGTCAGAGAGTGTTTTGCCTATGTTCTCCTCTAGGAGTTTTATAGTTTCTGGTCTTACGTTTAGATCTTTAATCCATTTTGAGTTTATTTTTGTGTATGGTGTTAGAAAGTGTTCTAGTTTCATTCTTTTACAAGTGGTTGACCAGAGTTCCCAGCACCACTTGTTAAAGAGATTGTCTTTAATCCATTGTATATTCTTGCCTCCTTTGTCGAAGATAAGGTGTCCATATGTGCGTGGATTTATCTCTGGGCTTTCTATTTTGTTCCATTGATCTATATTTCTGTCTTTGTGCCAGTACCATACTGTCTTGATAACTGTGGCTTTGTAGTAGAGCCTGAAGTCAGGTAGGTTGATTCCTCCAGTTCCATTCTTCTTTCTCAAGATCGCTTTGGCTATTCGAGGTTTTTTGTTTTTCCATACAAATTGTGAAATTATTTGTTCTAGCTCTGTGAAGAATGCTGTTGGTAGCTTGATAGGGATTGCATTGAATCTATAGATTGCTTTGGGTAGTATACTCATTTTCACTACATTGATTCTTCCAATCCATGAACATGGTATATTTCTCCATCTGTTAGTGTCCTCTTTGATTTCTTTCACCAGTGTTTTATAGTTTTCTATATATAGGTCTTTAGTTTCTTTAGGTAGATATATTCCTAAGTATTTTATTCTTTCCATTGCAATGGTGAATGGAATTGTTTCCTTAATTTCTCTTTCTGTTTTCTCATTATTAGTGTATAGGAATGCAAGGGATTTCTGTGTGTTGATTAAGCTAGCTTTTTCACTCTCCTCTTTCACCTTCCTCAGGAGGCTTTAGTTCCTCTTTGCTTTCAGCCATTAGAGTGGTATCATCTGTATATCTGAAACTGTTGGTATTTCTCCCAGCAATCTTGGTTCCAGCTTGTGATCCATCCAGCCTGGTGTTTTGCATGATGTCAGTCAGTTCATTAGGCCAGTCATGTCTGACTCTTTGCAACCCCATGCACTGCTGCACACCAGACTTCTCTATCACCAACTCCCAGAGTTTGTTCAGACTCATGTCCATGGAGTCAGTGATGCCATCCAACCAACTTGTCCTCTGTCATCCCCTTCTCCTCCTGCCTTCAATCTTTCCCAGCATCAGAGTCTTTTCCAATGAGTCAGTTCTTCCCATCAGGTGGCCAAAGTATTGGAGCTTCAGTATCAGCCCTTCCAATGAATATTCACGGTTGATTCCCTTTGGGACTGACTGCTTTGATCTCCTTGCAGTCCAAGGGACTTTCATGAGTCTTCTCCAACATCACAGTTCAAAAGCATCAATTCTTTGATGCTTAGCTTTCTTTACGGTCCAACTCTCACATCCATACATGACTACTGGAAAAACCATAGCTTTGACTAGATGAACTTTTGTTGGCAAAATAATGTCTTTGCTTTTTAATATGCTGTCTAGGTTGGTCATGGAGAAGGCAATGGCATCCCACTCCAGTACTCTTGCCTGGAAAATCCCATGGACAGAGGAGCCTGGTGGGCTGTGGTCCATGGGGTCGCTAGGAGTCGGACACGACTGAACGACTTCACTTTCACTTTTCGCTTTCATGCATTGGAGAAGGAAATGGCAACCCACTCCAGTGTTCTTGCCTGGAGAGTCCCGGGGACGCCGGAGCCAGGTGGGCTGCCCTCTCTGGGGTCGCACAGAGTCGGACACGACTGAAGTGACTTAGCAGTAGCAGTAGCAGGTTGGTCATAGCTTTTCTTCCAAGGAGTAAGCGTCTTTTAATTTCATGGCTGCAGTCACCATCTGCAGTGATTTTGGAGCCCCCAAAAATAAAGTCTGCCACTGTTTCCACTGTTTCCCCATCTGTTTGCCATGAAGTGATGGGATCACATGCCATGATCTTAGTCTTTGAATGCTGAGTTTTAAGCCAACTTTTTCACTCTTCTCTTTCACCCTCATTAAGAAGCTCTTTAGTTCCTCTTCACTTTCTACCATAAGAGTGGTGTCATTTGCATATCTGAGGTTATTGTTATTTCTCCTGGCAATCTTGATTCCAGCTTGTGCTTCGTCCAAGCCTGAAATTTTGCATAAGTTAAATAAGCAGAGTGACATTCTATAGCCTTGATTTACTGCTTTCCCAATTTTGAACCAATCCATCGTTCCATATTCGGTTCTAACTGTTTCTACTTGACCTGCATACAGGTTTCTCAGGAGGCAGGTAAGGTGGTCCAGTATTCCCACCCCTGTAGGAACTTTCCAGTTTGTTGTGATCCACGCAACAAAGGCTTTGGTGTAGTCAGTGAAGCAGAAGTAGATTTTTTTCTAGAATTCCTTTGCTTTTTCTATTATCCAGTGAATGATGGCAATTTGATCTCTGATTTCTCTTCCTTTTTTAAATCCAGCTTGTACATCTGGAAGTTCTCTGGCTTGAAGGATTTTGAGCATTACCTTGTGAGCCTGTAACATCAGCATTATTGTATGGTAGTTTGAGCATTCTTTGGCATTGCCTTTCTTTAGGATTGGAATGAAAACTGACCTTTTTCAGTCCTGTGGCCACTGCTGAGTTTTCCAAATTTGCTTCCATATTGAGTGCAGAACTTATTTGCATCATCTTTTAGAATTTGAAATAGCTCAGCTGTAAGTCTATCACCTTCACATTCCAGGGTGTCTGACTCTCGGAGAGTGAGCACACCATTGTGGTTTTCCAGGTCATTAAGGCCTTTTTTTTTTTTTTACATAGTTCTTCTGTGTATTTTTGCCAACTTTTCTCAAATTTATTCTTCTTCTCCTTCTCTTAGGCGCTTGCCATTTATGTCCTTTATTATACCCATCTTTGCATGAAATATTCCTTTGGTATCTCCAATTTCTTGAAGAGAACTTTAGTCTTGCCTGTTCTGTTGTTTTCCTTTATTTCTTGACATTGTTCACTTAAGAAGTCTATCTTATCTTTCCTTGCTATTTTCTGCAACACTGCATTCAGTTACATATATATATTTTTTCTCCTCTCCTTTCATTTTCTTCTTTTCTCAGCTATTTTTAAGGCCTCCTCAGACAACCACTTTGCCTTCTTGAATTTCTTCTTCTTTGGGATGGTTTTGATCACCACCTCATGTACAATGTTATGAACCTCCTTCCATAGTTCTTCAGGCACTCTATCTACCAGACCTAATCCCTTGAATGTATTTGTCACTTCCACTGTATAATCATAAGGGATTTGATTTAGGTCATACTTGAATAGCCTAATGTTTTTCCCTACTTTCTTCAAGTTAAGCCTGAATTTTGCAGTAAGGAGCCCATGATTTGAGCCACATTCATCTCAAGGTCTTGTTTTTGATGACTGTATAAATTTTCTCCATATTTGGTGCAAAGAATATAATCAATATGATTTTGACCATCTCTTGACGTCTATGCGTAGAGTCGTCTCTTGTGGTTTTGGAAGAGAGTGTTTGCAATGACCAGTGTGTTATCTCAGAAAACTCTGTTAGCCTTTGCCCTGCTTAATTTTGTGCTCCAAGGCCGAACTTGCCTGTTACCCCAGGTATCTCTTTACTTCTTACTTTGTATTCCAGTCCCCTTTGAGGGAAAGGACATCTTTTTTTCTTGTTAGTTCTAGAACATCTTGTTGGTCTTAATAGAACTGTTTAACTTCAGCTTCTTCAGCTTTATTGGTTAGGACATAGACTTGGATTACTGTGAGGTTGAAAAGTTTGTCTCGGAAATTTACCAAGATCATTCTGTCCTTTCTGAGATTGCATCCTCTTTTGTTGACTGTGAGAGCTACTCCCTTTCTTCCAAGGGATTCTTGCCCACAATTAGATATAATGATTATCTGAATTAAATACATCGATTACTGTCCCTTTTTTCCCCCACTGATTTCCTAAAATGTCGATGTTGACTCTTGCCATCTCTTCCTTGACCACATCCGATTTACCTTGATTTATGGACCTAACATTCCAGGTTCCTATGCAATATTGTTGTTTATAGCATCAGACTTACTTTCATCCACATCCACAACTGCGAGTCATTTCCACTGTGGCCCAGCTTCTTCATTCTTTCTGAAGCCATTTCTCCACTCTTCCTCAGTAGCATATTGGGCACCTACCAACTTGTGGGGATCATCTTCCAGTATCATTTCTTTTTGCCTTTTCATACTGTTCATGGGGTTTTCAAGGCAATGAAACTGGAGTAGTTTGCCATTCCTTTCTTCAGGGGACCATGTTTTGTCAGAACTCTCCACCATGACCCATCCGTCTTGCGTGCCCATGCACAGCATGGCTCATAGCTTCATTCTACCCAAGGCTGTGATCCATATGATCATTTTGGTTAGCAATGATTGTGGTTTTTAATTCCTATGAAAATTCTTCAGTCAGTTAAGTTACTTGTATGTGTGTGATTGAGTATGAGTGGTTTTGTGAGAGTGTATTTCCAAATTTCATACAGATTCACTTGTGAATGAGAAATATAATTGAAAATGTAGTTTTATTCTACAACTTAAGGTTAGTCTCTGAAATATCATACTTCCCACAGAAATAAATGTCATTTTTCTTCACCTTTTTTTCTTTAAATCACTAGATTTCAAAACACAATAGAAAATTCTCCTGTCCCAGTTTACCTTAATATACAGTTATTGTAATGGTTAAACATTATTCAAAATATCATATACAGTTTATAATACATAATAATTTTGTGTACCCCAGATATTCGTGAGGACATCTGTGATGGCAATATTTGAGTAATAATGTTCTAAATTTTATAATACTATGGCAGGATTATGGTATTTATGGTAATGATAGGAAGATAGGAATAATCATTAGACATTTTGCATTTGTATGATGCTTGTTTTTCTCTGTACAGTTCGAGGCTTTCCTTCAGAAGAAGATTTTGAAAAGTATATTAAATATGAAAATCAGTCTGTTCTTGTGCTGGCTGCTATAATATTTGATCATGACTTCAAAAACAGTAATGACAGATTGCCACTTAAGGTAGGAAAGTTTTATCTAAAGACTTTATATTTCAAAGCTTCGGGGGTTTAATGAAATGAAGGTAACATCATGATTTTATAAACGGCAAAAGTTATAACTTGCTCAAGATAATAACTGCTGTATATAAGAGCAGGAATTTGAATCTATTAATAGTTCCAACTTATTTTAATACCTATGCTTTTAGTCATCACATTATGCTGATAAGAATAAAACTGGACCTTAAGGTCTTGTGGCTTCCCTGGTAGCTCAGTTGGTAAAGAACCTGCCTGCAATGCAGGAGACCCCTGTTTGATCCCTGGGTCTGGAAGAACTGCTGGAGAAGGGATAAGCAACCCACTCCACTATTCTTGGGCTTCCCTGGTGGCTCAGCTGGTAAAGAATCTGCCTGCAATGCAGGAGACCTGGGTTCTATCCCTGGGTTGGGAAGATCCCCTGGAGGAGGACATGGCAACCCACTCCAGTATTCTGCCCTGAGAATTCCATGGACTGTATAGTCCATGGGGTCGCAAAGAGTCGGACATGACTAAGCTACTCTCACCCACTCTTAAGGTTTTGTATTCAGAAAAATGAAGCAATAGGAACTTTAGTAAGGATATTTATTTTGCCAATCTACATGGCCAGGTAGATGTTTCCAGTCCTGCAAATTGTGGTTAAGAAAATAATAATATAGATACATAAAAAAGATGGGCAGCAATATCTGTTACCTGTTTATATATCTCTGGAATTTCGGATAGTACATACCTATATATGATATTTAAACTTTTTAGTGTGTTGATTTTAAGTGTAATTCCCATTCTGACTTTGCATGTAAAGTCAAGTTTATAATAAAGCTGTTACTATGTGAACATTAAACAAACGCAAAAGCAGCCCAACTCATGTCTGGAAATTTTTTGCCTGTGGCAGCTTTAATTACTGGGATTGTGAGCTTTAGAAGGAGTTTCTCTGCCCTCTTGTTAGGACAATTGCCTGCTAAATACCTCTTTTTTTTGCACTTGGTGTCATGCTTTAATATATTGTTGCTACATATCCAAAGAGGTGATTGCTTTAACTTTGAGAATTCTAATTCTCTCTCTGGTGGCCATGGAAGCTTCTGTAATGCCACTAATAGCTAATTTGCATGTCCTTTAAATATTTTAAGTTTGATCTTTAAAATAAAGGCAGATACATATACACTAGCAAGGGCTTTCCAGTGGCTCAGCGGTGAAGAATCTGCCTGCAATGCAGTAGTCACAGGAGTTGCAGGTTCGATCCCTGGGTGGGGAAGATCCCCTGCAGGAGGACATGGCAACCCACTCCAGTATTCTTACCTGGAGAATTCCATGGACAGAGGAGTCTGGTGGACTACAGTTCATTGGGCCACAAAGAGTCAGACACAACTGAAGCTACTTAGCATGCATGCATACACTGGCAGATTCCAACAGGAAAGGCTTCTTTCTTTTGAATAAATTACTTAATTTCTCTTCTAAGTCTCTAGTAACAGCTCTTAGGTTTTAGCCAGGTTGCATCGGAATTAGAACACCTGCAGCCACTGAAGAAGACTCTCATAACATTGCTCAAGGTGGAGTGTTTTGAACCTGGTAACTTGGTGTGTCTCTTTACCAGAGAGAGACGTTCTACGTAGGGTTGAGACAAATGATCAAACTATAGTATCTGTGCATAGAGCCAGATCCAGCATTTAAGAGGCAAGTATTTGCCAGGAGAAGGGAAGAAACTCACTTTATTCTTTTCATATATGTCCACTTTATGCTAATTACTGCCTCAAAAAAAGTGCTTGTGCTTATATAACTTCATTGGTATACGCGGATCCCCTGACCCAAATATCAGGTAACTTTGGTACAGTTGCAAACTTCATTTTTGTTGTTGATTCTCTGTGTCTAGCATTTGAAATGTATTCCTGACAATTTTTCCCCCAGGTTATTTTCCCAGATATCTGTTCTCTTTTTCTACACTTTACCAAACAAAATTTCTTATCTCTGCTTTCTGACTTCATGGATAATGTAGACCTACTGTACTCTCCTTTTTCCCTCAACCCGTGGCTCTTATGTAGCTGAACTTTATATGTTAGCTGAATTTCCCAGGCAAGACTTAATCTGTCCACATGGATACCACAACACTTCATTAAGAACACAGAAAAGATCGGGTTCCTCTGCTATGTTAAAGACACCAGGGGTGCTCCACTGACTACAGAAGTTTCTTTGCACAGGACACAAGGCCATCAGTGACCTGTTTCTGAATACCCTTCCAGCCCCATTTTTGTCTCTTCTTTCTTTGAAATTTATGTTATAGCAATATCGAACCAGTAGCAGTTCTTTGCGTGTACTATATTATCTCTTGCTCCTCTGCCGTTGGTCACATTATCCTCTTTTTGAGAGGACATGTGTTCTCTAGAGGTCCTTCATGTTCTTTGGATAGTTGTCCTCCATTGTAGAAAACTCTTCTTGTAAGTGCAAGTCTCCTCTTCCCTCCTCCGTGCTCCCTTAACACTTTTTGAGATCTCTGAGATCAAGGATTGTGTACTAAGATATTTAAGCATGCTGTAACTAGTTAAAACTTTGTTTATAAATGACTGAATTATGTGAATTTTTACTTAGACATAGTGCAGGTGCCTGTTCCTTCTCACTTTCTCTGTTCTGCTTCCTTGATCGTTGCTGACGGTAATCTTTTGTCTTGTTAAGCTACTCAGATTCTACTATAATTTACCCTTTTAGTTTACTTATCTCTTCAGACACAGTGAATAATTATTTTTTCATTTAATACTTAAAATAGGCAACATTCAACATTTAAATGTAATCATCCCTCCTCTTCTTCATCTGGGTTTTTCCTTATGTGTCACTCATTATTTTGAAGAGGGAGGTATATTTTTGCCTTACCGTATTTGGCTAACATGATGGGAAATGAAATAATAGAACTTTCTGAATTTTCACCAGTTGTTGCTGTTGTTTAGTCGCTAAGTGGTGACCGGCTTTTTAAGACCCCATGGACTATAGCCCACAAGGCTCCTCTGTCTATGGGATTTCCCAGGAAAGAATACTGGAGTGAGTTGCAATTTCCTTCTCCAGGGGATCTTCCAACCCAGGGATCATACCCGCATCTCCTACATTAGCAGGTGTATTCTTTACCACTGAGCTACCAGGGAAGACACCAGAGAAACTGTTGCTTAATCACTGAGTCATGTCCAACTCTTTGTGACCCCATGGGCTGGAGCCTGCCAGACTTCTCTGTCTGTGGGATTTCCCAGACAAGAATACTGAAGTGGGTTGCCATTTCTTTCTCCCACCAGGGAAGTAGGCAGGTCAGTTCTCCGTGTAGAAAATTCATTCATAATGATCAAAGAAGGTACCACTACTGTGTCTTTGAAACTCAAAGGCAAAATGCCATGGAGATAAAAGAGGAAACATGTAAATTTAGTCAATTTTAAATTATGACTGTGATTATAGGATGTGAGTCCTGCTACTTGTTCCCTGTTGACAGTGATACTGTCGTTTCTCCTCATTTAGAATTCTAAATTGCTCACTTGTCCTCAAAACACAACTTTTAACTTTGTATTTTATGTACCTTTCATGGCTAGTATTTGCTTTTTGATGTTTATTGGCTTAAAATATTTGTTTTCTATTATTGTTCATTCTAGGTAAAATATCGTCTGCGTTTCCGTTCTATAAAAAACACTCCATGGTTTACAGAACTTCTCTTTCCAGTAAATCCCTCTCGAGGACCCAGGAACCCGAGTTCTGCAGAAGGGGGAAGTCCTGGTGAGCATATCCTTAAGCACACTTAATTATTATTTTGGTTGTCCAGGCTGGCAGTCATTTAACATTTTTTTTCAACATGTGAGAAATGTGTTTCTTTGTGAATTATGACAGTAAGTTTTTTAAATTTAGTTTTTATGGTAAAACAAGCATATAGAAAACCTTATATGTTTGGAAAACTCAACAGTGGCCATAGGACTGGAAAAGGTCAGTTTTCATTCCAATTCCAAAGAAAGGCAATGCCAAAGAATGCTCAAACTACTGCACAATTGCACTCATCTCACACACTAGTAAAGTAATGCTCACAATTCTCCAAGCCAGGCTTCAACAGTATGTGAACTGTGAACTTCCAGAAGTTCAAGCTGGATTTAGAAAAGGTAGAGGAACCAGAGATCAAATTGTCAACATCTGTTGGATCATTGAAAAAGCAAGAGAGTTCCAGAAAAACATCTACTTCTACTTTATTGACTATGCCAAAGCCTTTGACTGTGTGGATCACAACAAACTCTGGAAAATTCTTAAAGAGATGAGAATACCAGACCACCTTACCTGCCTCTTGGAAAACCTGTATGCAGGTCAAGAAGCAACAGCTAGAACTGGACATGGAACAACAAACTGGTCCCAAATTGGGAAAGGAGTACATCAAGGCTGTATATTGGCACTGTGCTTATTTAACTTATATGCAGAGTACATCATGAGAAACACTGGGCTGGAAGAACCACAATCTGGAATCAAGATTGCTGGGACAAATATCAATAACCTCAGATATGCAGATGACACCACCCTTATGGTAGAAAGTGAAGAACTAAAGAGCCTCTTGATGAAAGTGAAAGAGGAGAGTGAAAAAGTTGGCTTAAAACTCAACATTCAGAAAACTAAGATCATAGCATCCAGTCCCATCACTTGATGGCAAATAGATGGGGAAACAGTGAAAAACAGTGACAGACTTTATTTTCTTGGGCTCCAAAATCACTGCAGATGGTGACTGCAGCCATGAAATTAAAAGACGCTTACTCCTTGGAAGAAAAGTTATGACCAACCTAGACAGCATATTGAAAAGCAGAGACATTACTTTGCCAACAAAGGTTTGTCTAGTCAAAGCTATTGTTTTTCCAGTGGTCATGTATGGATGTGAGAGTTGGACTATAAAGAAAGCTGAGCGTCAAAGAATTGATGCTTCTGAACTGTGGTGTTGAAGACTCTTAAGAGTCGCTTGGACTGCAAACAGATCAAACCAGTCCATAGTAAAGGAAATCAGTCCTGAATATTCATTTGAAGGACTGATGCTGAAGCTTAAGCTCCAATACTCTGGGCCACCTGATGGGAAGAACTGACTCATTTGAAATGACTCTTATGCTGTGAAAGATTGAAGGCGGGAAGAGAAGGGGAGGACAGAGAATGAGATGGTTGGATGGCATCACTGACTCAATGGACATGAGTTTGAGTGAACTCTGGGAGTTGGTGATGGACAGGAAGGCCTGGCATGCTGCAGTCCATGGGGTCGCAGAGTTGGATATGACTGAGCAACTGAACTGAACCGAACTGATACACTTGGAAAGTATCTTTGTATTACCTTCTATCATTTCCTGAACTTTTATCAATGTATATGCATGAATTTATTTAGTCGTTTTTGGTAAATGTTCACTGTGCTGACATAGACATGTCTTCATTTACTAACACTATTTGCATGCTTATGGTTCCTGTATTATTTTGGGGCAGTTATTTTGATGAATGATGTTTCATTATGCAATGGTAGTTTTAAGTTGTTTTTAAATTACATAGGTTAACTTTAGGGATAAAAAACAATAGAAAGTGAAAGTGAAGTCACTCAGTCGTGTCCGACTCTTTGTGACCCCATGGACTGTAGCCTATCAGGCTCCTCAGTCCATGGAATTTTCCAGGCAAGAGTACTGGAGTGGGTTGCCATTTCCTTCTCCCAGGGGATCTTCCCAACCCAGGGATCAAACCCGGGTCTCCTGCACTGCAGGCAGATGCTTTACCATCTGAGCCATCAGGGAAGCACCCTCCCCTAAAACAAACAAACAAACAAAATATAGAGAACTTGAATTAACTAACAATCCTGAGAATTTGTCTTTACTAAATTATTCAGCAGAAGACAAAAGCTATGTGTAGTTTACCATTATCAAGAACATGATGATCTATCAGTATGACAGACTATTGTGTAGTGATAAAAAATAATCATCAAACCTGATAAATACAGAACCATATGGATAGAATTATGAAAATGTATAACGGTCTGTATAAAAATTAGAATGGCTGTCTAAAAATAAAGAAAGTCAGAGTGGTGGGATTGTGTAGTGTCTTGTCATTTTTATCAAAAACATTGAGTATTTCTCTAACCAAAATTGGCCTTTTTTAAAATTAGTATGCTGCATCCTAAGTATAGTTGTGAGAGTAAGTTAATTGAAAAGTGCATGATCTTAGTGGAAAAATAGTAGTTTAAAACCAAAAAGAAGCTTTGGTCTCATAAAAGCATTTAAATATATGCTATTCCTCAAGGGAGGCTTTCCTTAAAAAACCTACTATAAAGAAAGAAAAATTAGATTTCACCTATTGAATGATACTGCATAGCAAATTAATATTAAAAACTGGTATGAAGAGATATTTTCCTTGTAAATGACATTATAGTATAGTGACTGGGAGCCAAGTGATTTGATGTTTCTTTCTCAGACTCTGTTAGTCAGTACCTTTATGAGCTTAAACACTCTGGATCGAGTTTCTTAAGGTGAAAAATGAGTATTTGGAGTAAGTGATCTTTTAAATCCCCTTCAACAGTAAAAATCTATGGTATTAATTATTAGGACCTGGACCAGTTAAATCAGCTAAGTGGTAGAAGAGATGATCAGGATTAGTTCAGTGAAATTTGAAAGTGATATTTACAAAAATTGTAATAAGAGTATTAAACATGAGATCCATTTTCTTAAGTGTACAACAAAGGTATATTATTGTGTAGCAGATCTCCAGAACTATTTAATCTTGCAAAAATAAAACGCTGCACCAATTAAGCAACAACTCCTCATTTTCCCCTCCTTCCAGCCCTTGGAGACCACCATTCTATTTTCTGTTTCTATGAGTTTGACTAGTCTAGATACTTCATTTAAGTGGAATCATGCATTAATTGTATTTTTGTGCATAATGTCCTCAAGATTTATCCATCTTGTAGCATATAACAGAATTTTCTTCTTTTTCAAGGCTGAATAATATTCCATCATAGGTCATTTCAGTTCAGTTGCTCAGTCGTGTGCAACTCTTTGTGACCCCATGGGCTTTTGCAGCATGCCAGGCTTCCTGTCCATCACCAACTCCTGGAGCTTGCTCAAACTCATATCCAGAAAGTCAGTGATGTCATTCAACCATCTCATCCTCCATCGTCTCCTCCTCCTGCCTTCAATCTTTCCCAGCATCAGGGTCTTTTCAAATGAATCAGTTCCTCACATCAGGTGGCCCAAGTACTGGGGCTTCAGCTTCAGCATCAGTCCTTCCAAGGAATATTCAGGACTTATTTCCTTTAGGATTGACTGGTTTTATCTCCTTGCAGTCCAATGGACTCTCAAGAGTCTTCTCCAACACACAGTTCAAAAGCATCAGTTCTTTGGCACTCAGCTTTCTTTATGGTCCAACTCTCACATCCATACATGACTACTGGAAAAACCATAGCTTTGATTAGATGGATCTTTGTTGGCAAAGTAATGTCTCTGCTTTTTAATATGCTGTCTAGGTTGGTCACAGCTTTTCTTCCAAGGAGCAAGCATCTTTTAATTTCATGGCTGTTGTTGCCATCTGCACTGATTTTGGAGCCCAAGAAAATAAAATAAAGTCTGTCATTGTTTCCATTGTTTCCTCACCTATTTTCCATGAAGTGATGGGATCGGATGCCATGATCTTAGTCTTTTGAATGCTGGGTTTTAAGCCAGCTTTTTCATTCTCCTCTTTCACTTTCATCAAGAGGCTCTTTAGTTCATCTTTGGTTTCTGCCATAAGGGTGGTGTCATCTGCATATCTGAGATTATTAATATTTCTCCTGGCAATCTTGATTCCAGCTTTGCTTCATCCAGCCTGGCATTTTGCATGATTCACTCTGCATAGAAGCTAAATAAGCCTGGTGATAATGTACAGCTTTGACATACTCCTTTCCCAATTTGGAACCAGTCTATTGTTCCATGTACTGTTCTAACTAATGCTTCTTGACTGAATACAGATTTCTCTGGAGGCAGGTAGAGTGGTCTGGTATTCCCATCTCTTGAAGAATTTTCCACAGTTTGTTGTGATCCACACAGTCAAAGGTTTTGACATAGTCAATAAAGCAGAAGTAGATGTTTTTGTGGAACTCTCTTGCTTTTTTGATGATCCAACGGATGTTGGCAATTTGGTCTCTGGTTCCTCTGCCTTTTCTAAATCCAGCTTGAACTTCTGGAAGTTCATGGTTCACCTACTGTTGAAGCCTGACATGGAGAATTTTGAGCATTACTTTTCCTAGCATGTGAGATGAGTGCAATTGTGCAGTAGTTTGAGCATTCTTTGGCATTGCCTTTCTTTGGGATTGAAATGAAAATTGACCTTTTCCAGTCCTGTGGCCCTTGTTGTGTCTTCCAAATTTGCTGGCATATTGAGTGTAGCACTTTCACAGCACCATCTTTTAGGATTTGAAATAGCTCAACTGGAATTCCATCACCTCCACTAGCTTTGTTTGTAGTGATGCTTCCTAAGGCCCACTTGACTTCACATTCCAGGATGTCTGGCTCTAGGTAGGTGATCACACCATTGTGCTTATATGGGTCAAGATTTTTTTTGTATAGTTTTCTTCTGTGTATTCTTGCCACCTTTTCTTAATATCTTCTGCTTCTTTTATGTCTATACCATTTCTGTCCTTTATTGTGCCCATCTTTGCATGAAATGTTTCCTGGTGTCTCTAATTTTCTTGAAGAGATCTCTAGTCTTTCCCTTTCTATTCTTTTCCTCTCTTTCTTTGCACTGATCACTTAGGAAGGTTTTCTTATCTTTCCTTGCTATTCTTTGGAACTTTGCATTCAGATGGGTTTATCTTTCCTTTTCTCCTTTGCCTTTTACTTCTCTTTTTTTCTCAGCTATTCATAAGGCCTCCGCAGACAACCATTTTGCCTTTCTTCATTTCTTTTTCTTAGGGATGGTATTAGGGCACCACCTCCTGTACAATATCATGAACCTCCATCCATAGTTCTTTAGGCACTCTGTCTATCAGATCTAATCCCTTTAATCCATTTGTCACTTCCACTGTATAATTGTAAGGGTTTTCATTTAGGTCATACTCTAATGGTCTAGTGGTTTTCCCCACGTTCTTCAATTTAAGTCTGAATTTTGCAATAAGAATTTCATGATTTGAGCCATAGTCAGTTCCTGGTCTTGCTTTTGCTGACTCTATAGAACTTCTCCATCTTTGGCTGCAAAGAATATAATTAATCTGATTGAGGTATTGACCATCTGGTAATGTCCATGTATAGAGTTGTCTCTTGTGTTGATGGAAGAGGATTTTTGCTGTTATCAGTACATTCTCTTGGAAAAACTCTGTTAGCTTTTGCCCTGCTTCATTCTGTACTCCAAGGCCAAATTTGCCTGTTACTCCAGGTATCTCTTGACTTCCTACTTTTACATTCCAGTCTCCTATGATGAAAAGGACATCGTTTTTTGGTGTTAGTTCTAGAAGATCTTGTAGGTCATCATAGAACCATTCAACTTCAGCCTGTTTGGCATTGACACACACACACACATACCACAGTTGGTTTATCCATTTATCTATCAAAGAACATTTAGATTGCTTTCATCTTTTGGCTATTGTGAATGATGATGCAATGAATATGTGTGTGCAGATATTTCACTGAGATCCTGTTTTCAATTCTTTATCTATTCCAAAAAATGTAATTATTGGATTTTATGGCAATTATTTGTAATATTTTGAGAAACCTCCATCCTGTTTTCCATTGCAAGTGCACCATTTTATATTTCTACCAGTAGTTCACAAGGATTTCAATTTCCTTACATCTTCACCAAAATTTGTTATTTTCTCTGTTTTGGTAGTGGCCATCCGACAGGTGTGAGGTGGCATCTTGTGGTTTTGATATGCATTTCCCTGATGACTAGTGAATTTGATTATTTTTTTCATTTGCTTTTTGTCCCCTTGTATATTTTTTTGAAGAAATATCTGTTCACGTCATTCATATTTTTTAATATGGTTGTTTAGTTGTTGTTGAGTTTTAGATGTTCTTTATATATTCTGAATATTAGCCCTTTATACATTTTATGGTTTATAAATATTTTCTCCCATTTCATTGGTTGTCTTTTCATTCTGTTGATTGTTCCCTTTGCTGTGGAAACATTTTTAAGTGTGATGTAGTCTACTTTGTTTATTTTTGCTTGTCCCATGTGCTTTTGATGTCATGTCTGAGAAATCATCACCTAATCCAATGTCATGAGTAACTTGCCCTTTGTTTTCTTCTATGAGTTTTACAATGTCAGGTCTTGTGTTTAGATATTCAATCCATTTTCATTTAATTTTTGGTATAAGGTATGGATCCAAATTCATTCTTTTGCATGTGGACTTCCAGTTTATCCAACACCATTTCTTTTGAAGAAACTGTATTTTTTTGCCCAATGCCCTTAGCAAAGATCATTTGACCATATATGAGAGTTTATTTCTGGGTCATCTGTTGTTTTCCATTTGTCTCTATGTCTGTCTTTATGCCAATACCATACTCTTTTGATTACTGTAACTTCCTAATTTATTTTAAAATCAGGATATGTGAGTCCTCCAGCTTAAAAGAACAAGTGTTTTTCTTGCTCAGGATTATTTTGGCTACTCAGAATCTTTTGAAATTTCATATGGATTTTAGGATTTTTGTCTATTTCTACAAAAATGCATTTGGGGTTTTGATAAAGATTATATTGAATCTGTAGATAACTCTTGATTAGTATGAGTATTGTCTTCCAACTCATGAGCACAGGGTGTCTTTTAATTTATTTGTGTCTTCTTTATTAATTTCAGGAATGCTTTGTAGTTTTAAGTGTACAAGTAATTTACCTCTTTGGTTAAATTTCTTCCTATGTATTTTATTCTTTTCAATGCTATTATAAATGGAATTATGTCATATCTTGTTTTAAGCTTCATTTCTATGCATGTGTCCAGTATAGAAAAGTATATCTGGTGTTTTTCTTTTCTGGCTTACTTCACTCTCTATAATAGGCTCCAGTTTCATCCACCTCATTAAAACTGATTCAAATGCATTCTTTTTAATGGCTGAGTAATACTCCATTGTGTATATGTACCACAGCTTTCTTATCCATTCATCTGCTAATGGACATCTAGGTTGCTTCCATGTCCTGGCTATTATAAACAGTGCTGCGATGAACATTGGGGTACACGTGTCTCTTTCAATTCTGGTTTCCTCAGTGTGTATGCCCAGCAGTGGGATTGCTGCATCATAAGGCAGTTCTATTTCCAGTTTTTTAAGGAATCTTCACACTGTTCTCCATAGTGGCTGTACTAGTTTGCATTCCCACCAACAGTGTAAGAGGGTTCCCTTTTCTCCACACCCTCTCCAGCATTTATTGCTTGTAGACTTTTGGATAGCAGCCATTCTGACTGGCGTGAAATGGTACCTCATTGTGGTTTTGATTTGCATTTCTCTGATAATGAGTGATGTTGAGCATCTTTTCATGTGTTTGTTAGCCATCTGTATGTCTTCTTTAGAGAAATGTACGTTTAGTTCCTTGGCCCATTTTTTGATTGGGTCGCTTATTTTTCCAGAATTGAGCTGCAGGAGTTGCTTGTATATTTTTGAGATTAATTCTTTGTCAGTTGCTTCATTTGCTATTATTTTCTCCCATTCTGAAGGCTGTTTTTTCACCTTGCTTATAGTTTCCTTTGCTGTGCAGAAGCTTTTAATTTTAATTAGGTCCCATTTGTTTATTTTTGCTTTTATTTCCAATATTCTGGGAGGTGGGTCATGGAGGATCCTGCTGTGATTTATGTTGGAAAGTGTTTTGCCTATGTTCTCCTCTAGGAGGTTTATAGTTTCTGGTCTTAATGTTTAGATCTTTAATCCATTTTGAATTTATACAGTATACTAATGCATATATATGGAATTTAGAAAGATGGTGATGATAACCCTGTATGTGAGACAGCAAAAGAGACACAGATGTATAGAACAATCTTTTGGACTCTGTGGGAGAGGGAGAGGGTGGGACGATTTGGGAGAATGGCACTGAAACATGTATAATATCATATAAGAAACGAATCGCCAGTCCAGGTTCAATGCAGGATACAGGTTGCTTGGGGCTGGTGCACTGGGATGACCCAGAGGGATGGTATGGGGAGGGAGGTGAGAGGGGGGTTCAGGATGGGGAACACGTGTACACCCATGGCGGATTCATGTTGATGTATGGCAAAACCAATACAATATTGTAAAGTAATTAGCCTCCAATTAAAATAAATAAATTTAAATTAAAAAAATAAAAATAAAATAATTTTTTTTTAAAGAAAGGTATATCTGGTATTTTCTTGAATTCTCATTTCTTTTGACTGATAATATTACATAAACCAACTGTAACATTTGGATGCAAGCATTTTAGTTTGGGGAAGGGTGATAATGCAATTCCATTCTATTTATTATCTCTTTATATTCCAAACTGTTATAAGTTTTGTGAATTTGCTTTGTTTTATGAGTTAAAACTTAGAATTACCTGAATTGCCTTCTGTGTTTGCCTTGCTGCTTCCTAATGTACTGAACTTGGCAATCTTTGTTTTTTCACTTAGATTACTACAAAGGTGGATTCCTGCTTGTACAGCATGCCTTAGATAAGGCCATCATTGTGTACCATAATGGCAGAGCTGCGGAAACACTATTTGCAAATGTCAACATTTTTGTTAGCAGATTTCCATACCCTACTTATTATAAAGATCATTTTTTCCTCTCTTTTTTATCTCTCTTCCCTTTAGCAGTTTTACTTATATTTTCTCTAACTGAACTTACTCTTATCAGGACCATTGTTATGGAAAAGGAAACCAGATTAAAGGTAAATTCACTTTCTTTGTTTCATTTTGGGCCTGTGGAACAGATTTATGCACAGATTTGGACTATGTCTATACCTTTGTTACTAGTGAATGATTATAACACAATAGCAATATACAAATATAGATTGGGCATAGAATATATATACTATGTCATTTGTCAATTTGCTGGTGTTTTTCTTTTATCTAAATTCTTGATCTGGTTTGTAATTTTATTGACTATTTGATAAGAATGCTGTGAAGAGAAATCATATATTAAATATCCTGAATCTTCTTTGGAATAAAATGAACAAAAGAGAAATAATCATACAAGCTTATAAATTATATGACCCTAATATATACTTCAATTCCAAGATTTGAGAATCTTTTTAATATCAAGTCAAATCAAGATCATATTATAAAGAGCAGTGGCTCTAAAGTCAGAGAGAAAGCCATTAATTTATCCATGTATCCATTAATTTGCAACCCTGTACTGTAGCCCACCATGCTGCTCTGCCCATGGGATTCTCCAGGCAAGAATACTGGAGTAGGTTGCCATGTATCACCCTCTAAATCACCCAGGCTTGAAACCTAAGTCTTATCAGTATAGTATAGTATGTGTAGCACCTGAGTACTGCCATTTCCTACCCCTGTAACTTTTGGGTAACTTTCTTAACCTCTCTGGGCCTCATTTGTAAAATGGAGGTAAACATACTCTTACCACATAGAGTTGTGTGATAATTAAAGAGATCTTAATTGTTAGTACATAGGAAATATTATCGGAGAAGGCGATGGCACCCCACTCCAGTACTCTTGCCTGGAAAATCCCATGGATGGAGGAGCCTAGTAGGCTGCAGTCCATGGGGTCGCGAAGAGTTGGACACGACTGAGCAACTTCACTTTCACTTTTCACTTTCATGCATTGGAGAAGGAAATGGCAACTCACTCCAGTGTTCTTGCCTGGAGAATCCCAGGGATGGGGGAGCCTGGTGGGCTGCCATCTATGGGGTCACACAGAGTCGGACACGACTGAAGTGACTTAGCAGCAGTAGCAGTAGGAAATATTACGTAGCTATCAACGGTTAGTTATCTTTCCATTCCCTTTGTTCCCTGTGTGCAGCGTGTGTCAACCAGCATACATTCTGTTCCTTTCTCTCCATTTTTGGAAATGTCATTTTCTACTTCAAGCTCTTGTTAATTTTTCATCATCTAGCCATTCATCTGACTACCACATATTTTTCTTTTTTCCTACTTAGTGAATAATCTCCTTGAAATCTATTTTCAACTTTAAACTTCAGCTTACTAGTTTTCTCTCTGTGTCTCCAGGACCTGTTACACAAATGTTGATCATGTAGTTTAAATTATTTGTTATTTAATTTTTCATTTAAAAACTTGAATTAAAATAAATACATACCAATGTGTACAGATCTTTGAAACATGAACACACAACTACTATTCCACCCAAGTAGTAGTTCCACCCAATATTGCCTGTAATCTGGACACCCCTTCGCATCCCACCTAAATAACTACATCTCTCTTCTCTAAAAATAGTTACTATTTAAATTCTAAAATTGTAGATTAGTGTTGCCTGGTTTAAAAACTTTATTTAAATAGAATCATACAATAGCCATTCTTTTGTTTCAGTGAGAGCTATTGATGTTTTCTGTATAGATGCAATTTGGTCATTTTCATTATTGTGTGTTATACTTTATGACTATACCACAATTTGTCACTATTTCTGATGAATATTTAGTTGTTCAAGTATTGGCCTATTACAGTAAGCCAATGTGAATATATTTTTTTTAAATGAAGCTGTAGGTTTATTCAATAACAGTTGAGAGGCCCCCAATATAATGTTAAATGAAAAAAAAGCATATCCTGAAACAATGCAGGTATCATCCCATTTTTGCAAAAAGCATGTGTATTAGAGGAAAAAAAACCCAGATATATGCTAATATATTAGCAATAGTTTTCCTCTCAGTGAAATATTTCCTTTTATACTTTTTGTATTTTAAATGTATTTCTTTATTATTGAAGGATATGTTTTGGAGAAGATGTGCACATTTTTCTGTTGGATATATACCTAAGATTAAGATTGGTGGAGTATAAAATATACATATTTTCAATCTTGTTAAATAAAGTGAAATTTTTTTCTAAAGTTTGTGCCAATTCATTCTCTTATCAATAATGTAAGAGAGTTACTCTTGTTCCATAAGTATGCCAACAATTGGTGGTATTAGCCTTTTAAACTTTCAGCCATTCTGGAAAGGGTATAGCAGTAAACTCATTGTGGTTTGTTTTTTTTTATTTTATTTTTAAACTTTACACTATTGTATTGGTTTTGCTAAATATCGAAATGAATCCGCCACAGGTATACATGTGTTCCCCATCCTGAACCCTCTTCCCTCCTCCCTCCCCATCATTGTGGTTTTAATTTAATTTTCCTTGTTAACTAATGATGTTGAACACCTTTTCACATGCTTTTTGGCTACATGGATTTTCCTCATTTTGAATGCTGAGTTTTAAGCAAGCTCTTTCACTCTCTTCTTTCACTTTCATCATGAGGCTCTTTATTCCCTCTTCACTTTCTGCCATAAGGGTGGAGTCATCTGCATATCTGAAGTTATTGATATTTCTCCCCAGTCTTGATTCCAGCTTGTGCATCATCCAGCCTGGCTATTCTCATGATGTACTCTGCATATAAGTTAAATAAGCTGGGTGACAATATATAGTCTTGACGTACTCCTTTCTCAATTTGGAACCAGTCCACTGTTACTTGTCTGATTCTGTTGTTTCTTGACCTGCATAGAGGTTTCTCAGGAAGTAGGTCAGGTGGTCTGTTATTCCTACCTCTTTAAGAATTTTCCACAGTTTGTTGTGATAGACACAGTCAAGAACTTCAGTGCAGTAGATGTTCTTCTGGAATTCTCTTCCTTTTCCTATGATCCAGTGGATGTTTGCAGTTTGATCTCTGGTTCCTCTGCCTTTTTAAATCCAGCTTGTACATCTGGATGTTCTGGGTTCACATACTGTTGACATAGCTGGAAGGATTTTGAACAATACTTTGCTACCATGTGAAATGAGTGCAGTTGTGCAGTAATTTGAACATTCTTTGACATTTCCCTTATTTGGTATTGAAATAAAAAATGACCTTTTCCAGTCCTGTGGCCACTGCTGAGTTTTCCAAATTTGCTGGCATATTGAGCAGCACTTTAACAGCACCATCTTTTATGAATTGAGATAGCTCAGGTGGAATTTCATCACCTCCACGAGCTTTGTTCATAGTGATGCTTCCTAAGGCCCACTTGACTTCACACTCCAAGATATTTGGTTCTAGGTGAGTGATCACACCATCATGGTTATCTGGGTCATTAAGGTCTCTCTTGTATAGTTATTCTATATATTCTTACCGCCTATTCTTATCATCTTCTGCTTCTCTTAGACCCATAGTTTCTGTCCTTTATAGTGCATCTCTTTGCATGAAATGTTCCCTTGGTGTCTCTAATTTTCTTTGAGAGCTCTCTAGTCTTTCCCATTCTATTGTTTTCCTCTATTTCTTTGCAATGTTCACTTAAAAAGGCTTTCTTATCTCTCCTTGCTATTCCTTGGAACTCTTCATTCAGATGGTTATATCTTTCCTTTTCTCCTTTGTCTTTCACTTCTTTTTTCAGCTCTTTGTAAGGCCTCCTTGGACAACCATTTTGCCTTTTACACTTGTTTTTCTTGGGGATGATTTTGATCACTGCATCCTGTACAATGTTATGCACCTCCATCCATAGTTCTTCAGGCACTCTATCAGATCTAATCCCTTGAATCAATTTGTTACTTTCACTGTATAATCACAAGTAATTTGATTTAGGTCATACCTGAAAGGCCTGGTGGTTTTCTCTATGTTCTTCAATTTAAGTCCATTTTGCAATAAGGAGTTTATGATCTGACAAACAAATCATCTCTTGGTCTTGTTTTTGCTAACTGTAGAGATCTTCATCTTCAGCTACAAAAAATATAATCAATCTGATTTCGGTATTGACCATCTGGTGATGTCCATATAGAGTCATCTCTTGTGTTGTTGGAAAAGGGTGTTTGCTATGACCAGTGCATTCTCTTGCGAAAATACTGTTAGCCTTTGTCTTGTTTCATTTTGTACTCTAAGGCCAACCCTGCCTGTTACTCCAGGTCTCTTGATGGCCTACTTTTGCATTCCAGTACCCTATAATTAAAAGGACATCTTTTTTGGTGTTAGTTCTAGAAGTTCTTGTACATCTTCATAGAACCATTCAACTTCAACTTCTTCGTCATTAGTGGTTGGGTCATAGACTTGGATTACTGTGATATTGAATGGTTTGCCTTGGAAACGAACAGCGATCATTCTGTTGTTTTTGAGATTGCACACAAGTAATCATTTTGATTACTATTTATTCAATTTAACTTTGTTTTCTTATTAGTTGTAATTCTCTGGTAATATGTTGTGTAATTTTCACGGTTGGTTTGGGTTTATATTATTCACATTTGCCATTTTGTCACATATTTTGCTTCTTCACAATATATTGCTATGATTTTTGGTTAAAAAAACAATTACATGTTTAAAGATATTTGAATAATAAGGTAAAAGATTTTAAGATTTAAAGAGTAAGGAAAAAGATTTTATACTTTCTTCAAAATTGGGCAAGGAGTATGTCAAGGTTGTATGTTGTCACCCTGCTTATGTAATTTATATGCAGTGTACATCATGCAAAATGCTGGGCTGGATGAATCACAAGCAGAAATCAAGATTGCCAGAAGAAATATCAATAACCTCAAATATGCAGATGCATGCTTAGTCACCTCAGTGGTGTCCAACTCTTTGCAACCCCATGGACCATGGCCTGCCAGGCTCCTCTGTCCATGGGATTCTCCAGGCAAGAATACTGGAGTGGGTTGCCATTTCCTTCTCCAGTGATAAAGTATGAAGCAAGTGAAGTGAGTGAAGTGAAGTCGCTCAGACGTGTGACTCTTTGTGACCCCATGGACTGCAGCCCAACAGGCTCCTCCATCCATGGGATTTTCCAGGCAAGAGCACTGGAGTGGGTTGCCATTTCCTTCTCCAGACAAATATGCAGATAATACCCCTCTAAAGGCAAAATGTGAAGAACTAGAATCTCTTGTTGGGGATGAAAGAGAAGAGTGAAACAGCTGGCTTAAAACTCAACATTTACAAAACTAAGATCATGGCATCCAGTCCCATCACTCCACGGCAAATAGATGGGAAAAAAGTGGAAACAGTGGCAGATTTTATTTTCTCGGACTCTAAAATAACTGCAGGTTTTTCCAGTAGTCATGTACAAATTTGAGAGTTGGACCATAAATAAGGTTGAGCACTAAAGAATTGATGCTTTTGAACTGTGATGTTGGAGAAGACTCTTGGACTATAAGGAGATCAAACCAATCTTTCCTAAAAGAAATCAACCCTGAATATTCATTGGAAGGACTGATGCTGAAGCTGAAGCTCCAACAGTTTGGCCTTCTGATGCAAAGAGATGACTCATTTGAAAGTACCCTACTACTGGGAAAGATTGAGGGCAGGAGGAGTCAGGAACAACAGAGGATGAGATGGTTGATTGGCATCACTGACTCAACAGACATGAGTTTGAGCAAACTCCAGGAAACAGTGAAGGAGATGGAAACCTGTTGTGCTGCAGTCCATAGGGTCACAAAGAGTTGGACACACTTAGCTACTGAACAACAAATGTCATTCTCATTTCTTGTCTTGTTTTTCCCTTGACCAGGTCCAGATTCATCTTACATCTTCTTATATATTCCTCTGCCTGATTGATTTCCTTTTTTATTTTTGGTAATGCTTTTCCTCTGTTGATTTATTATTTCAGTTTTTGCATGTTTGGCAAGGTCTTTATTTTGCTATCATTTTTGAAAGATATTTAAATTGTGTTAAGAATTCTAAGGTAATGATTTTGCTTGATTACTTTAATATCTGACCTATTGTCTTGTTGCTTCAAATAAGATGGGTGTTTCTGCCCATCTGTACATAATGTATCCTTTTTTAATCTCCTTTTTAAGATTTCTTCTTCTCCTTTTTTTTCCCCTAGTTTTCAGGAATTTGACTATGGTATGCTTTGGTCTGTTTTTTTCAAGTTTCCTGTGCTTGAATTTCCTGGAGCTTTTTGTATCTGTAGATTAGATTTTAAACTTTTTAGTGTAGATCTATAGATTTTAATATTTTTATTGCTGTTTAACAGTATTACACAAGTTAATAGTTTCTAACAGCACACATTTTTTTTTATTTCACACTTTTTATGTGTTGAAGTCAAGGAAGGCTTAGCTGGGTTTTCTGCAAGATTGCAATCATTACCCAAGGATATAGACTCACTGGGGCTTTCCAAGTGGCACAGTGGTAAGGAATCTGCCTGCCAGTGCAGAAGATGAAAGAGATGTGAGTTCAATCCATGGGTTGGGAAGATTCCCTGAAAAGAAAATGGCAACCCACTCCAGTATTCTTGTCTGGAAAATTCCATGGACAGAGGAGACTGGTAAGCTATACAGTCCACAGGTTTGCAAAGAGTTGGACACAACTGAGCACACACACATGTAAACTCACTGAACCTCAACTAGGAGAAGAATCACTTTTAAGCCAATGACAACCCACTCCAGTACTCTTGCCTGGAAAATCCCATAGATGGAGGAGACTGGTGGGCTGCAGTCTGTGGGGTCGCTAAGAGTTGGACACAACTGAGCGACTTCACTTTCACTTTTTCACTTTCATGCATTGGAGAAGGAAATGGCAACCCACTCCAGTGTTCTTGCCTGGAGAATCCCAGGGATGGGGGAGCCTGGCAGGCTGCCATCTATGGGGTCGCACAGAGTCGGACACGACTGAAGTGACTTAGCAGCAGCAGCAGCAGTTGTTGGTAGAATTCAATTCCTTATGGTTGTAGGACTGAATATCTTAGTTTCTTTTCAGCTGTTGGCCAGATACTACCCTCAGTAATTTGCCTCAATAACTTTAGGTCCTTCTAAAATGGCCAACAGCATCAACAAATTTAGCAAGGGAGAGAGCCTCAGAGTGGGACAAGTGCCATAATCCTATGTAACATAATCACAGAAGTGACATTTAATCACTCTTGCCACATTCTGTTGGTTAAAACAAGTTGCATGACCCATTCATACAAGGGGAGTTCACACAGAATTGTGAACATCAAAGGGTAGAGACATTAGGCTCAACTCTGAAACTATTTGTCATACCTGGGAAGTTTTTAATTGAAAGTCAGACATTGTAAATATTACTTTGTTGAGACTTGGATTTTTCTGTATTCAATATTCCTCAGTTTTATTTTGAGACTGAGTTAAGTAATCTGGAAACAATATTGTTCTTTGGGGTCTTGCTTTTAAATTTCTAATAGGTAGAACCAGACAGGCATTTATTCCAGGACAGCAGGCAACTCATCTGGGGGCAAGTTTGCTCCCAGAGGACATTTGGTAATGACTAATATGCAGAGTACGTCATGAGAAACGCTGGGCTGGAAGAAGCACAAGCTGGAATCAAGATTGCCGGGAGAAATATCAATAACCTCAGATATGCAGATGACACCACCTTTATGGCAGAAAGTGAAGAGGAACTAAAAAGCCTCTTGATGAAGGTGAAAGTGGAGAGTGAAAAAGTTGGCTTAAAGCTCAACATTCAGAAGATGAAGATCATGACATCTGGTCCCATCACTTCATGGGAAATAGATGGGGAAACAGTGGAAATAGTGTCAGACTTTATTTTTCTGGGCTCCAAAATCACTGCAGATGGTGACTGCAGCCATAAAATTAAAAGACACTTACTCCTTGGAAAGAAAGTTATGACCAACCTAGATAGCATATTGAAAAGCAGAGACATTACTTTGCCAACAAAGGTCCGTCTAGTCAAGACTATGGTTTTTCCTGTGGTCATGTATGGATGTGAGAGTTGGACTGTGAAGAAAGCTGAGTGCCAAAGAATTGATGCTTTTGAACTGTGGTGTTGGAGAAGACTCTTGAGAGTCCCTTGGACTGCAAGGAGATCCAACCAGTCCATTCTGAAGGAGATCAGCCCTGGGATTTCTTTGGAAGGACTGATGCTAAAGCTGAAACTCCAATACTTTGGCCACCTCATGTGAAGGGTTGACTCATTGGAAAATACTCTGATGCTGGGAGGGATTGGGGGCAGGAGGAGAAGGGGACGACAGAGGATGAGATGGCTGGATGGCATCACTGACTCGATGGACATGAGTCTGAGTGAACTCCTGGAGTTGGTGATGGACAGGGAGGCCTGGCGTGCTGCAATTCATGGGGTTGCAAAGAGTCGGACACGACTGAGCGACTGATCTGATCTGATCTGATCTGAAAGGCATGAATACACTGAGAACTATTGCTACTGGCACCTAGTAAGCTGAGGCCAAGGGTGCTGTTAAACATTCTATAATGCACAATGAGGAATTACTCCAAAATAGAAATACCACTAAGTGAGAAATCCCAATGTATATGAGGCACTTAGGACAATATTTTGCATTGAATATGTTTCCAGTAGTACTGAAGTTAAGAAATGCAGGTCTACGGCTAAATCTGGCTCAGTATTAACACAAAATCCTTATAGTCTACTATGACCTATAAATTATGTGGTTTTACTCTTTGGGGTAAACAAGAAATATTTCTAGGCAAATGTGAGCTCTAGATATTTTTCTCTCTAAATCCCTAAAATGGTTCTTTTCACTACCCTGGGACATTCCTCACACATATATGCTGGTGAATACTCAGAAGTCTTCTGTAAGAGCGCCTTCCAAAGATCACTGGAAATCTGTCTCTGATTAACCCTGTTATTTGGCTGTGCAAACTTCAGCCACTTTGTCCTCCCTGGATTCCCAGCCCTATCTTCTCCTGTCAGGGACGTTGCTGGGTTCTCATTCCAGTTAGCCGGGCAACTAGTTAGCAACGAGCTGGGTGAGCATAGGGCTTATCTCAATGTTTCTCTCCTCTAAGGGATTACTGTCCTTTATTGCCAGGTCTTGGAAATCAAGGTGTCTTAAAAATTAACTGTCACTTTACATCAATCATTTTTATTTTTAATTGAAATGTAATTGATATATAACATTTGTATTTGTTTTAGGTATACAACATAATGATTTAATATATGCATGCCTTGTGAAATGATTACCACAATAAATTTAGGTAATATCCATCACCACATATTAATACAATGTGTGTGTGTGTGGTGAGAACTTTTTGAGACTGCTTTCTTAGCAACTCTCAATATACAATACTGTATCGTTAACTGTTATCATTGTGCTATGCATTAATTCCCAGAACATATTTATCTTGTAACTGGAAATTTGTAACTGTTAACCACCTTCATCCATCCCCCCACCACAAACCTCTGGCAAACACCAATCTGTTCTTGACATTTAATATAAGATTTTTTCTTAGATTTCACATGCAAGTGATATCATACAGTGTTTAATTTTCTCTACCTGACTCATTTCCCTAGGCATAACACCCTCAAAGCCCATTCATGTTGTTGTAAATGCAAGAGTTCCTTCTTTTCTATGGCTGTATTATTCCATATTCTCTCTCTCTCTCTTGTTGTTTCTAGCTGGAGGGTAAATCTGGTCCCATTTGCCCCATCTAGCTCAGAAGGGGAAGCACTCCGTTTCTCTGAATGTTTTGTTTTGTATTAGATACCTTGTACGAGGGAACAGTAGAGACAGTGTCCTCCTGTCTAGTTGTTGCCTTAGCTGCTACTTTGTTGTGGTGTACTCACTAAGTTGTGTTTGACTCTTTTGCGACCCCATAGACTGTAGCCCACCAGTCTCCTCCGTCCACGGGATTTCCCAGGCAAGAATACTGGATTGGGTTGCCATTTCCTTCTCCAGGGGATCTTCCCAACCCAGGGATGGAACCCACATCTCCTGCATTGGCAGGCAGATTCTTTACCACTGAGTCACCAGGGAAGCCCGGCTGCTATTTTGGTCAGTTTCAATTCCTTACTGGTTGAAAATACAGGCGCTGAATTCCAAATTATTTCTGTTTTAAAATATCATGGCTATTACAGTGCACGTTTAATAAAAACCAAAATGGACATGGAAAACATGACTCTCCGTCATAAATCCCTGGGTTACTCACTCAGATGCAAAATCTTTTAAGATTTAGTGTATTTTTCTCCTCCTTTTTCTTTCTCTCAGTGTGTGCATGTGGACACTACACATCTCCACATTAAAGTTTGCCTACCTGTGAGTTTTTGGTGTCATGTAAATTACTTCACTGTCAACTTTCTCGTTTTGATTTTTTGTTGAAACTTGCTTCAAAGGACTATTTTGTCACCGATTCTTAGTAAATCTGTTATTTTAAAGTTTTCCAATCTCTTAATTAATACTTTATTTCCTTATATGGTTCCTTTGCATAATAAAATGTACCTTAATTCATTGCAAGGACATTGGAAAGCAATCAAATATAGTAGGAAACATCTGTTTTTAATCACCTCTGGAAATTAGTACCACTAATTTTGCTTTGTTAAATAGCCGTTTAATTTAAAACTATCATCTTGTAACGAAATTTTGATCTGCCTTTGTTAAAACTTGAAATATCAAATGTCTGTATCCATTGACTTCTGATGAATTATAGTTTATGAAACTCATTGCTAAAACTGTGAACTCTTTCTTGCTCATAGTTTTATTCAAATTTTAGTATTCATAAATGAGGACACTGAGGCAGAGAGAGGTAAAGGAGCTGGCTTAAGGTCTTTTTATTGCCAAGTGGCAAGTCAGGATTCAAACACAGGGAGTCTGTCTCCAGTCTGTGCTTGTCCAGGGAAAAGTAGCCTCTGAAATAAGAAGCAGCATGATAGAACAGGAGGAGCACAGAGCAGGGAGTCTGCTGCTGTATAAATTTGTAAAAGCAACTTACCCTCTCTGGGTCTGGTTTTCTGATCTGTAAAATTGGAGGGGTTTGGTTTAAATTAGAGATTTGCAAACTTTTCCTGTATAAGACAGTATAATATTTTAGGTTCTGCAGACCATTTCACAACTATCAACCTTACTGTTGTAGTATGAAAGCAGCCACAGACAATACAGAAGTGAATGAGAATGGCTATGTGTCAACAAAACTTTATTTACAAAAATTATGAGGCAGACTGGATTTGGCCCATGGGCTGTAGTTTTCCCTGCTCTCATCTATAATAATATTAAAAGTTATTTACTTTCTTCCAATATGTCCTGAGGCAGAACATCATAACGAGAAAAGTAATCCTAGATTTTATGTTTTAAATTTCTAATTAACTGTTTCTTAGATTAGAACCATAACTGGTAAGTTACTCAAAATTCTAGTTTGGAAATCACAGCATTGTCATTCACTAGGTTAAATGACTGTGATCGGGTCATTTGACTATTCTGAGACTTGGTTTCTTTGCAGGATGACAATGATGATATTTAACCTATGTAAGTTTTTGTGGGGATTAAGTCAGATAATATTTGTGAGTGTATTTTGAAAATATCACTTTCACAGTATTTGTTCTGTGTTGACTCTCCCACAGGAGTACCAGTTCATGATAGGGCTCAGTAATGGTATGCTCTGGGCATCTTATTTTGTCACGTTCCTTCTGATGTTTTTAATTATCGTCTGTATACTGTGCGTGGTTTTATTTGTCAAGGCAAGTATCTGTTTGAATGCATCACGCTGCAGCAACACTTTGAGAGGGATAAAATAATTGTGGGTGGGAGCTGCATGGGTTTTAGGTTGCAAAAGAACAGATGTGTTTATCATTGACCCTCTGGGGAATTCAGAAGCTGCTCAGTCTATCAGCAGACACAAACCATTGATCCTTTCTGTGGGAAATGAGTTATTTAGTTAAATTTTGCCATTTCACTTGGGGGTACGGAAATGTTTTAAGGCTGTTTTATTTCA
The DNA here is from genome assembly GCF_019923935.1 of Bubalus bubalis. Lineage (NCBI taxonomy): Eukaryota > Metazoa > Chordata > Mammalia > Artiodactyla > Bovidae > Bubalus > Bubalus bubalis. The sequence continues at coordinate 23,079,816 of NC_059180.1, read as the reverse complement.
CCTCCTTGTTTTCCTGTGACACCACGTCCAGTGTGACTAAACTGGCTTCACAATTGTCTTGTAGATTGTACCTGTAGTTGTCCTCCAAAACAGCGACCCGTCCCTCATCTTTGTCTTTTTCCTGTGTTTTGTCGTGGCCACCATAACCTTCGGCTTTCTGATTACCACATTCTTCAATAAAAGTGAGTACAAGGCTCCTTCTGTGAAACATTTTAACTGTTTCAATTGACTGAAAGAGGATTTTATATGGTAGTTTCTTCTAAGTTTTAGTTGCCACTTCATATAGAGCCTCTGCTTGCATTCTAAATTTGCCTAAAAATATACATCATATAAACGTGAAATGATTTGAGAGGAAGGGCAAAAATTAGTGAAAATTACTATATTAATAGCATAGGATTTATGGGAAAAGAGAATAAAAATCAACATAAGATCACATGGGACAAGAGGATATAAACTAAAATACGGTCATGTGAAAGCATTTATTTATTCATCACTCACTCAGTGAAGTCTTTGGATCACTTATCACATACCTGGAACATTATCAAATATACCGAAGGGAAAAAAAAATGAGAATTTTCTGCCCTGTTCTCAGTTACAAGAGGGATGTGTGACTGAACAAATTCAAACTGGCCTAGTTAGGGAATTTGTAGAATTGCTTCTACTGTGGTCATTTTCTATTATTTAGTTTAAAAATAAGTAAATTCTGTTTTTCAGAAAACAAACCTTCACCATGTTTTGGCTTTTATATCTATCTTATATGCTAAACAATTAAAATATTGCCTTCTTTCAACCATATAGGGCACAAGTACCATGAAGCAAATGTTTTATGGTAGAGAAATTTGTATTTTTATTGTTTTCAGCAGCAGCACTGCTGTTGGCTTGCTCTTACAAAATAGAGCAAAATAACTATCCTCTACCACAGAGCACAGGAGAGCTGTGAGTGGAGAGAATTATGTCAAAGTAAGCCTGGAGATATTGGCAGTGGCTTAGTCACTGAGTCGTCTCTGACTCTTGCCACCCCACACTCTGTAGCCTGCCAGGAGTCTCTGTCCATGGGATTCCCCAGGCAGGAATTCTGGTGTGTGTTGCTTGAAGGTGATATGCCAAAGAGTAACATACAGTAGGCAAATGTCAGTGAATGACTTACTTGCCTAAAACAAGTATATCCCTGGATCGGAAAGATCCCCTGGAGAAGGAAATGGTGAGCCATTCCAGTACTCTTGCCTGGGGAATTCCGTGGACAGAGGAGCCGGGCAGACTAGAGTCCATGGGATCGCAAAGAGTCAGACACGACTGAGCAACTAGCTTTCACTTTTCATGATACAAACACCCAGATGACTCTCTTTGATGATTTTGTTGTCAGTCTTTTTAATGTATTTTTATAAAATATAATAAGTAAAATTCTGAAATATAAGACTGAGAGTATTTAGAAAGCGACTAAAGCTTTTCCGTTTCAAAAATTCCAAAATAAATGGTAATTAGGTAGGTATATTCTTATGATGTGATGAGGGATGTTGTACTTCTAGAGGTTATTAAGCTAAGTGGTCATAAATAAAAAATAAAAAGGCAAGATTTTATAAATGTAAGGATCAATTCTTCTTTAAATAAGTAAATATCCACATCATTGTATAAGAAAGAGCAAATTCCAGAAAAGTTCCTTCCTCATGCTACTCATCCATTCATTCAAGCAAGCAAGCAAAATATTTATTAAACAACTACTCTCTGTTAAGCACTGCTTAAATGCTGATGATACGGTAGTGAACAACACTGGTAACACGGTGGTGAACAAGGCAGACAATTTCTCTTCTAGAGTTTACATTTTAGAGCTCTTTTGTAGTAAAATAGGGGTATTTCTACTACAAGATTTTGTATGTTATGTACTGACCATGTTTTCCATCTTACCTTTCAGCTTCATTGGCTGTTTCTATTGGAGGTTTCCTCTTTTTCCTTACCTTCTTTCCATTTGTAGTGGTCATCACCATGTATGGAATGTTGAGCCACACGGGGAAGCTGGCTTCCTGTCTCCTTTCAAATATTGCAGTAGCTTTGGGGATTACTACTATAAGCAAGTTGGAAATAAAGGGTGGGTTTTTTTTCTTTATAAAAAATTTACTTTGATGATTTGATTCCTAGGAAGAAAATGTAGGTGATCTGGGATTGGCAGTATAGTAAGTGGAAAAGTGGGTAAAAGGAAACTTTAGTGTCTCTTAAATATTTTTCCTGGTGTGTACTATTTTTATCATAAAAATGATATTTATATACTATATATGTATACACTATATATAAATTTATACATGAAATATGTACATGTAAATGTATATACAAATGTTTATTTGTTTGTTTTCATGCCTTTATATCAGTGACCTATCTGGGGGAAAATTTTTCTACCTACGGAATGTTGACAGTGTTTAGGGATATTTCTGGTTTCTAATTGTCATAACTGGTGGAGGAGTGCTACTGATATCTAGTGGGTAGCAGTCAGAGACGCTATTAAACATCCCACAAAGTACAGGACTGCTGCTGATATAATTACCTAGCTCCAAATGTCAATAGCACCAAAGCTGAAGACATTCTGTTCAATATCCATATATTAAAATATATGAGTTCACACTGTTACATCTAGTTTCAATTTAATATCAATTTCCTGGCAGTCCAGTAGTATGGACTCTGCATTTTCACTGCTGAGGGCCTGATTCAATACCTAGCTGGGGAACTAATACCCCACAAGTCATGCAGTTCTTCCTACCAAAATAAGTTCTTCCTACCTTTTTCAATTTCTTATATTTATTTCCCTTTCCAACCATGAGAAATCTGACCCCCACCATTGTCAGAATAACTATTAAGTTGCTTAATTTTGCAATACTCATAAATGCTTACAGAAATGTTGATCTACTCCACTGTAAAGAACTAACATTTTAAGTATGGTGATTGCTTGCAAATCTTTTTACATTTAATCTGAGTCTAGGTAGTCAAAGTACTGTGTTCAAAAATTATTTAGATTAGTATTTCTTATTACTTTCAATGGCTCAGTTGTGTCTGACTCTTTGCAACCCCATGTACTATAGCCCACCAGACTCCTCTGTTCATGGGATTCTCCAGGCAAGAATCCTGGAGTGGGTTACCATTTTCTCCTCCAGGTGACCTTCCCGACCCATGGATTGAACCTGGGTCTCCTACATTGCAGGCAGATTCTTTACCATCTGAGTTACCAAGGAAGTATTACTTTTAGTGTGGTTATGTTATTCTTTTGAAATATGGATATGTACATCTGTTTCTGCCAAATTTTTAATCTCACCATCATTGCTTATTTAATATAAATTTCTAAATATGTAGATATTAACAGAGATGTTTAAAAGTAAAATCCTAGAAAATAAAGTATACTACTACTACTACTACTAAGTCGCGTCAGTCGTGTCCGACTCTGTGCGACCCCATAGACGGCAGCCCGCCAGACTCCTCCATCCCTGGGATTCTCCAGGCAAGAACACTGGAGTGGGTTGCCATTTCCTTCTCCAAAAATAAAGTATACTCAGATAAAAATCATTCCCGCCCCATACCAGTACTTTGCTCCCTTGTAGGTAAGTCTTATTTATTTCTGTTTTATCTTCTCTGTGATTTATATTCTAAGAAGATTAACAATACTGTATATTTTCATATTTATCTCACTGTTAAGTAAAATTATTGGTGTAATGTATACACATTTACAATGTGCTTTTTTTCAACCAACAATATATTCTAGAAATCGTTCCCTATGAATACAGATATATTTATTGTTTTTTACAGATACATTGTGTGGATGTGGCGTAGTTCATTCAAACAATCAACTATGCATGAACATTTAGGAGATTTACAATATTTTAAAAAATTTATTTATTTTAATTGGAGAAAAGTTACAATATTGTGATGATTTTTGCCATACATCAACATGAGTCAGCCATGCGTATACGTGTGTCTCCCTATTCTGAACCCCCTCCCAATTCCCTCCCCAACCTATCCATCTGAGTAGTTGCAGAGCTCTGGCTTTGGGTATCCTGCCTCATGCATTGAACGTCTTTGGTCATCTATTTTACATACGGCAAAATACATGTTTCAATGCTATTCTCCCAAATTATCCCACCCTCACCTTCTCCCACTGAGATCAAGAGTCTGTTCTTTATATTTCTATCTGCTTTGCTGCTCTGCACATTGGGTCATTGGTACCATCTTTATAAATTCCATATATATGCATTAATATACAGTATTTGTATTTCTCTTTCCGACTTGCTTCACTCTGTATAACAGGCTATAGTTTCATCAACCTCATTAGAACTGACTCAAATGTGTTCTTTTTTATAGCTGAGTAATATTTCACTGTGTATATGTACCACAACTTCCTTATCCATTCATCTGCCAATGGACATCTAGGTTGCTTCCATGTCCTAGTTATTGTAAATAGTGCTGCAATAAACATTGGGGTACATGTGTCTCTTTCACTTCTGGTTTCCTCAAGGTGTCTGCCCAGCAGTGAGATTGCTAGGTCATATTACAGTTCTAGTCCCAGTTTTTAAAGGAATCTCCACACTTTTCTCCATAGTGGCTGTACTAGTTTGCATTCCCACCAACAGTGCAAGAGGGTTCCCTTTTCTCAACACCTTCTCCAGCATTTATTGTTTGTAGACTCTGATGATGGCCATTCTGACCAGCATAAGATGATATCTCATTGTGGTTCTGATTTGAATTTCTCTAAAAATGAGTGAAGTTGAGCATCTTTTCATGTGTTTATTAGCCATCTGTGTGTCTTCTTTGGAGAAATGTCTGTTTAGTTCTTTTGCCAATTTTTGATTGGGTGGTTTATTTTTCTAATATTGAGCTTCATGAGCTGCTTGTATATTCTGGAAATTAATTCTTTGTTATTTGTTTCATTTGCTATTATTTTCTCCCATTCTGAACTCATTCTATGAGGCCACCATCATCCTGATACCAAAACCAAAGATGCCACACACACAAAAAAAACTGTACAGCAATATCATTGATGAACATAGATGCAAAAATCCTCAACAAAATTCTAGCAAACAGAATCCAACAACATATTAAAAAGACTATACATCATGATCAAGTGTGCTTTATTCCAGAGATGCAAAGATTCTTCAGTATTCATAAATCAATCAACATGATACACCATATTAACAAATTGAAAGATAAAAGCCATATGATTATCTCAATTGATGCAGATAAAGCCTTCGACAAAATTCAACACCCATTTATAATATACCAGAAAGCAGGCAGAGAAGGGACATACCTCAACATAATAAAAGCCACATACGACAGATCCACAGCAAACATTATCCTCAATGGCGAAAAACTGAAAGCATTTCCTCTACAATCAAGAACAAGACAAGGGTATCCACTCTCACCACTACTATTCAACATAGTTCTGGAAGCCTTAGCCACAGAAATTAGAGAAAAAAAGGAAATAAAAGGAATCCAGATTGGAAAAGAAGAATCTCTTATTGTTTGCAGATGACATGATCCTCTATCTAGAAAACCCTAAAGATGCCACCAGAAAATTATTAGACCTAAACAATGAATATAGTAAAGTTGCAGGATATAAAACTAATACACAGAAATCCCTTGCATTCCTATACACCAACAATGAAAAATATAAAGAAAAACTAAGGAATGAATCCCATTCAACATTGCAATGAAAGGAATAAAATATTTAGGAATAAATTTACCTAAAGGAACAAAAGACCAGAAAACTATAAAACATTGATTATATTACATGAAAAAATCAAAGATGACACAAATAGATGGAAAAATATACCATGTTCATGGATTGGAATAATCAATATAGTGAAAATGAATATAATACCCAAAGCAATCATAGATTCAATGCAAAACCTATCAAACTAACAATGGTATTTTACACAGAACTAGAACAAATTTCACAATTTATATAAAAGCACAAAAGACTCTGAATAGTCAAAGCAATCTTGAGAAATAAAAATGGAACTAGAGGAATTAACCTTCCTGACTTCAGACTATACTATAAAGCTACAGTCATCAAGACAGTATGTTGCTGGCAGAAAGACAGAAATATAGATCAGTGGAACAAAATCGAAAGCCCAGAGATAAATCCACTCACCTATGGACACCTTATATTTGAAAGGAGGCAAAAATATATAATGGAGAAAAGACAGTCTCTTCAACAAGTGGGGCTGGGAAAACTGGTCAACTATATGTGAAAGAATGAAACTAGAGCACTTTCTAATACCATACACAAAAATAAACTCAAAATGGATTAAATACCTAAATGCAAGACCAGAAAATATAAAACTTCTCAGAGGAAGTGCATAAGCAGACCACTCTCTGACATAAATCACAGCAAGATCCTCTATGACCACCTCCCAGAGTAATGGAAATAAAAACAAAAACAAATAGGACCTAATTAAAATATTTTGTACAATGAAGAAACTTTAAGCAAGGTGAAAAGACAACCCTCAGAATGGGAGAAAATTATAGCAAAGACTTAATCTCCAAACTATACAAGGAGCTCAAGCAGCTCAATACCAGAAAAACAAACAACCCAGTCAAGACATGAGCAAAAGAACTAAACAAACATTTCTCCAAAGAAGATATACAGATAGCTAACAAACACATGAAAAGAGGCTCAACATCTCATCATTAGAGAAATGTAATTAAAAACTGCAATGAGGTATCATCTCACACGAATCAGAATGGCCATCATCAAAAAGTCTATAAACAAGAAATGCTGGAGAGGGTGTGCAGAAAGGGGGACCCTCTTACATTGTTGGTGGGAATGCAAACTGGTACAGCCACTGTGGAGAACAGTGTGAAGATTCCTTAAAAAACCGGGAATAGAACTGCCATACAACCCAGTAATTCCACTGCTGGGCATACACCCTGAGGAAACCAGAATTGAAAGAGACACATGTACCCCAGTGGTCATTGCAGCACTATTTACAATAGCTAGGGCATGGAAGCAACCTAGATGTCCATTGGCAATGGGTGGATAAGGAAGTTGTGGTACATATACACAGTGGACTATTACTCAGCTGTAAAAAGCAATGCATTTTCAGCTCTAATGAGGTGATGAACCTGGGGCCTATTGCTTTTTCAATGATCCAGCGGATGTTGGAACAGTTTTAGATTTATAAAAAATTGAACAGAGAGTACTAAGAGTTCCTGTATAGCCTTCAACAGAGTTTCCTTAATCATTATTTTTATGTTGAAGTATAGTTGATTTACAATATTATAGGTTTTCAGGTGTACGACACAGTGATTCAATATTTTTATAGATTATATTCCATTCCAAGATTTTATAAAATAGTGGCTATATTCACTGTGCTATTTGATGTATCCTGGTAGTTTATCTATTTTATACATAATAGTTTGTACCTCTTAAACCTCAATCCCTTATTCCTCTATCCCCTTCCTTCTCCCCACTGGTAACCACAGGTTTTTTCTCTTTAAGCCTGTTTCTGTTTTTGTATACTCATTAGATTGTTTTTATATTCCATATATAAATGATAACATACAGCATTTGTCTTTCTGACTTATTTCATTATGTATAATACCCTTCAGTCCATCCTGTTGTAGCAAATGGTCAAATTTCATTCTTTTTATGGCTACTATTTTATTGCATGTATCAATATGTGTACCATTCTTTATCTATTCATCTTTAATGGATACTTAGGAGAAGGCAATGGCACCCCACTCCAGTACTCTTGCCTGGAAAATCCCATGGATGGAGGAGCCTGGTGGGCTGCAGTCCATGGGGTCGCTAAGAGTCGGACACCACTAGGCGACTTCACTTTCACTTTTCATTTTCATGCATTGGAAAAGGAAATGGCAACCCACTCCAGTGTTCTTGCCTGGAGAGTCCCAGGGATGGGGGAGCCTGGTGGGCTGCCGTCTATGGGGTCACACAGAGTTGGACATGACTGAAGCGACTTAGCATAGCATAGCATAGCATAGGTTGCTTCCATATCTTGGCTATTGTAAATAATGCTGCTACAAACATTGGGGCATGTGTATCTTTTCAAATTAGCATTTTTGTTTTCTTTGGCTATATATTCATAAGTGGCATTGATGGATCATGTGGTAGTTCTCATTTTAGTTTTTTGAGGAACCTCCATACTGCTTTCCATGCAGGTGTACCAATTTACATTGCCACCAACAGTGTACTGAAATTCCCTTTTCACCATATCCTCACCAATATTTGTTATTTGTAGTCTAGCTGTGGCCTTTTCTTTTCCACCTTGAGAACTTTCTTTAACATCTGTTATACAGTTGGTTTGATAATGCTGAATTATTTTAGGTTTTGTTTGTAAAGATCTGATTTCTCCATCAAATATGAATAAGAGCCTTGTTGGCAAGAGGATTCTTGATAGTAGGTTTTTCACTTTCATTGCTGCTTTTTGATTTGTAATAATCTATGATTTTATTTGCCTTTAACAGTAGACAAAACTGTTAACTCATAACTCACAAGCCATTTGGACAGAAAACACCATGTTCAAATGCATCATTTTCTAGTCTTTGTCACCATCTTCCAGCATTCTATTCTGACAGTTAAATTGAAATGTGCTTTCCATTCCATAGAACATTTTAAGCATGAATTTTTAAATTTTCTTACAAAAAAATCTACAAAAGTATATAATAGCAAATATTAGCTGTATTTAAAATTATTGTTGCTTTTATTATTTTTAGCATTCTTCTTAAAGAGATAAGGAAACTGAATGGTTAAGTGAATTGTTTAATATTCCTCAGTTTATAACAGGAACAGAACACAGTGTTGAATCTACATCCTTTGTTTTAAACATTCAAAATATACTAGTTGGCTATGAAATTGGGGTTAAATGAAATAATAGCACAATACTCATTACGTTGTGTAACTCTTGTCTTCTGGAAAACTGTAATCTATGTTTCTCAGTGCCACTGTTGATCTAGATAAAGCACATACACTGACTTCAGAAACACTGAAGAAAAACAGGCACAGACAGTAGGCAATAAAATGCATATGTGCTAATGCAAAAAGAAATATTTGGAACAATTACAAGCTAAATTTATTATATAATTATTAATCATATAAAGTTTTCACTTTCTAAACAGTGGAATCTTCAAGTAAGATTCAAACTTCAGATCATTTGTGAGAAGGTCAAATACTAGTTAAAGTGAAGCGAATTAGGAGTAGTGGAGTTGTGCTCTTAGGCTAGATGTTTGCTGCCTTGGATAAGTTCAAGCCACTATAGACTAATTCCTTCATTTAAAAAATTTGTTTATTTAATATATTTATTTTAGTTGGAGGCTAATTACTTTACAATATTGTAGTTCTTTTTGACATACATTGACATGAATCATGCTCAAAATTTTCCAAGCCAGGCTTCAGCAGTATGTGAACCGTGAACTTGCAGATGTTCAAGCTGGTTTTAGAAAAGGCAGAGGAAACAGAGATCAAATTGCCAACATCCACTGGATCATGGAAAAAGCAAAAGAGTTCCAGAAAAACATCTATTTCTGCTTTATTGACTATGCCAAAGCCTTTGACTGTGTGGATCATAATAAACTGTGGAAAATTCTGGAAGAGATGAAAATACCAGACCACCTGACCTGCCTCTTGAGAAACCTGTATGCAGGTCAGGAAGCAACAGTTAGAATTGGACATGGAACAACAGACTGGTTCCAAATAGGAAAAGGAGTACATCAAGGCTATATATTGTTACCCCGCTTATTTAACTTATATGCAGAGTACATCATGAGAAACGCTGGGCTGGAGGAAGCACAAACTGAAATCAAGATTGCCAGGAGAAATATCAATAATCTCAAATATGCAGATGACACCACCCTTATCGCAGAACGTGAAGAACTAAAGAGCCTCTTAATGAAAGTGAAAGAGAAGAGTGAAAAAGTTGGCTTAAAGCTCAAGATTCATAAAACTAAGATCATGGCATCTGGTCCCATCACTTCATGGGAAATAGATGGGGAAACAGTGGAAACAGTGGCAACAGTGGCTGACTTTATTTTTCTGTGCTCCAAAATCACTGCAAATGGTGATTGCAGCCATGAAATTAAAAGATGCTTACTCCTTGGAAGGAAAGTTATGACCAACCTAGATAGCATATTCAAAAGCAGAGACATTACTTTGTCAACAAAGGTCCATCTAGTCGAGGCTATGATTTTTCCAGTGGTCATGTATGGATGTGAGAGTTGGACTATAAAGAAAGCTGAGCGCCGAAGAATTGATGCTTTTGAACTGTGGTGTTGGAGAAAACTCTTGAGAGTCCCTTGGACTGCAAGGAGATCCAACCAGTCCATCCTAAAGGAGATCAGCCCTGGGTGTTCATTGGAAGGACTGATGCTGAAGCTGCAACTCCAATACTTTGGCCACCTGATGTGAAGAACTGACTCATTTGAAAAGACCCTGATGCTGGAAAAGATTGAGGGCAGGAGGAAAAGGAGACGACAGAGGATGAGATGGTTGGATGGCATCACCGACTCAATGGACCTGGGTTTGGGTGGACTCTGGGAGTTGGTGATGGACAGGGAGACCTGGCGTGCTGCAGTTCATGGGGTTGCTAAGAGTTGGACATGACTGAGTGACTGAACTGAACTGAACCTTGATTCCAGGTTGTGATTCACCCATCCTGGCATTTCCCATAATGTAATCTACATATAAGACAAATAAGCAAGGTGGGAAAATATGCAGCCTTGTTGTACTCCTCTCCAATTTTGAACCAGTCAGCTATAAGATTCTAACTGTTGCCTCTTGACCTGCATACAGATTTCTCAAGATGTGGTCTGGTACTCCCACCTCTTTAAGAATTTTCCACAGTTTGTTGTGATCCACGGATCAAAGCTTTAATATAGTCAGTGAAGCAGAAAGAGATGTTTTTCTGGAATTCCGTTACTTTTTATATGATCCAGTGGATTTTGGTTATTTGATCTCTGGCTCCTCTTCCTTTTCTAAACACAGCTTGTATATAGATTGAGATATGGAAGTTCTCAATTAATGTGCTGCTGAAGTCTAGCTTGAAGGATTTTGAGCATAACCTTTAGAGCATGTGAAATGAGCACAATTGTATGGTAGTTTGAACATTCTTTGGCATTGCTCTTCTTTGATACTGGAATGAAAACTGACCTTTTCCAGTCTTGTGGCCACTGCTGACCTTTCCAAATTTGCTGACATATTGAGTGCAACACTTTAACAGCATCAAGAATCATCAATGCTGCTTATCTCCAAAGTTTTGTGACTTTTTTTTTTAAAGTTCAATAAACTTCTCAGAGAATCTATCAGAAATGTATCAGAGAATTAACATTAATACTTCAAGCCCTAATTCCTGAATACCTCTTACTAAATTGTTTAAGCCTCAGTTTCCTCAACTGTAAAATTGGGATGACATTACCATTTCACCACTTTAATATCTCTCTTCTGGCCTTTAGAGTTTGTGCTGAAAAATCATCTGATGTCCTTAAGAATATTCTCTTGTATGTTACTTGTTGCTTTTCCTTGTTGCCTTTAATATTTTCTCCTTGTTTTAATTTTTGTCAACTTGATTACTAAGTGTCTTGGCAAGTTTCCTCCTTGGCATACCCTGTTTGAGACTTTCAGCACTTCCTCATCCTTGAATATTTTCTTTCCCATGTTAGTGAGGTTTTTGACTATTATCTCTTCAAATATTTTCTCAGTCCCTGTCTCTCCCTCTTCTCCTTCTGTTGTTGTTCAGTAACTAAGTCCTATCTGACTGTTTGCAACCCCATGAACTGCAGCACCCTAGGCTTCCCTGTCCTTCACTATCACTTGAAGTTTGCTCAAAGTTATGTCCACTGAAGCAGAGATACCATCCAACCATCTCATCCTCTGTCACCCACTTCTCCTCCTGCCCTCAATCTTTCCCAGCATCAGGGTCTTTTCCAGTGAGTTGGCTTTTCACATCAGGTGGCCAAATTATTGGAGCTTTAGCTTCAGCATCAGCTCTTCCAATGAATATCCAGGATTGATTTCCTTCAGAATTGACTGGTTTAATGTCCTTGCTGTCCAAGGAATTTTCAAGTGTCTTCTCCAGCACCACAATTCAAAAGCATCAGTTCCTCAGTACTCAGCTTTCTTTATGGTCCAACTCTCATTTCCTCCTCCAGGGGATCTTCCTAACCCAGGGATCCAAGGCATATCTCCTGCATTGGTAGGCGGATTCTTTACCATTGAGCCACCTGGGAAGATCAGAAAGGTTTTAATGACTTGAATAACTATGATGTTGTGGTCACTCACCTAGGCCAGACATCCTGGAGTGTGAAGTCAAGTGGACCTTAAGCATTGCTACAAACAAAGCTAGTGGAGGTGGTGGAATTCCAGCTGAACTATTTAAAATCCAAAAGATGATGCTGTTAAAGTGCTGTACTCAATATGTCAGCAAATTTGGAAACTCAGGAATGGCCACAGAACTGGAATAGGTCAGTTTTCATTTCAATCCCCCCCAAAAAAGGGCAATGCCAAAGAATATTCCAACTGCTGTACATTTGCACTCACTTACAGACCAGCAAGGTTATGCCTAAAATCCTTCAAGCTAGGCTTCAGTAGTATGTGCACTGAGAACTTCCAGATGTACAGAGTTTCAAAGAGGCAGAGGAACTAGAGATCAGATTGCCAACATTCATTGGATCTTGAAGGGAGTTTCAGAAAAAAACATCTGCTTCTGCTTCATTGACCACACTAAACCTTGACTGTGTAGATCACAAAAAGCTGTGGAAAATTCTTAAAGAGATAGCAATGCCAAACCACCTTACCTGACTCCTGAGAAATCTGTATGCAGGTCAAGAAGCAACAGTTAGAACTGGACATGGAACAGCTGATTGGTTCCAAATTGGGAAAGGAGCACGTCAAGTCTGTATATTGTCGCCCTGCTTATTCAACTTCTATGCAAAGAGCATCATGCAAAAATGCCAGGCTGGATGAATCACAATGTGGAATCAAGTTTGCAGGGAGAAATATCAACAACCTCAGACATGCAGATGATACCACTCTAATGGCAGAAAGGGAAAGGAACCTAACAGCCTCTTGATGGAGGTGAAAGAAGAGAATGAAAAGACTGGCTTGAAACTCCATATTAAAAATTATGGCATCCAGTCCCATAGGTTCACTGCAAATAGAAGAGGAGAAAGTGGGAGCAGTGACAGATTTTATTTTGTTGGGCTCTAAAATCACTGCAGATGGTGACTGCAGCCATGAAATTAAAATATGCTTGCTCCTTGGAAGGAAAGCTATGAAATTAAAAACCTAGACAGCATATTGGGCTTCCCAGGTGGCACTAGTGATAAAGAACCCTCCTGCAAATGCAGAAGACATAAGAGATGGCAGTTCAGTCCCTGGGCTGGGAAGATCCCCTGGAGGAGGACATGACAACCCACTCCAGTATTCTTGCCTGGAGAATCCCATGGACAGAGGAGCTTTGTGGGCTACAGTTCAGGGTCACAAAGAGTCAGACAAGACTGAAGCAATTTCACACACACTCAGACAGCATATTAAAAAGCAGAAACATCACTTTGCTGACAAAGCTCAGTATAGTCAAAGCTATGGTTTTCCCAGTAGTCATGTACAGATGTGAGAGTTGGACCATAAAGAAGTCTGAGGGCCAAAGAATTGATACTTTTGAATTGTGGTGCTGTGGAAGACTCTTGAGATTCCCTTGGACTAAAAGAAATCAACCTTGAATATTAATTGGAAGGACTGTTGCTGAAGCTGAAGCTCCAATACTTTAGCCACCTGATTTGAATAGCCAACTCATTGCAAAATGCCCTGATGTTGGGGAATATTGAAGGCAAAAGGAGAAAGGGGTTGTGGAGGATAAGATGGTTAGTTAGCATCACTGACTTAATGGGCACGTGTCTGAACAAACTCTGGGAGATAGTTGAGGACAGAGGAGCCTGGAATGCTATATAGTCCATGAGGTCACAAAGAATTGGATATGACTTAGTGACTGAACAACAAAAACAACAGTGACTAATGATACTGAGCATCTTTTCTTGTGGTTGTTGCACAATGGTACAACTTCTTTGGAGAATTATTGCACATTGGTACAACTCCTTTACCCATTTTTAAGTCAGTTGTTTTTTTTTTTTGTTCAGTTATAAGAATTTTATATATCCTAGATATAAGCCCTTTATTATATATATGATATTTTCATCTATTTTGTAAGTTGTATTTTCACTTTCTTGATAGTACTTTTTCATAGACAAAGGTTTATATTTTTGATCACATTCAATTTATCTCTCTTTTCATTGTTAATGTTTTGGTATTGTCTGTTTGCCAGATTGAAAGTCACGAATATCTGCCCCTGTGTTTTTTGTAACAGTTTAAAAAAAAATAATTTTAGCTACTAGGTTGAATTTTTCAATCTAAGTTACTTTTTTACATATTGCAAATTGAGTTCAACTTGCATGTGAATATCCAATTATCTCAACAGTACTAGTGGAAAAGAGACTTCGTTCCCAATTTTTCATAGAATCTTGTAAAAAAATAAATTCACCATTACTCACAATTGTATTATATTCTTCTATATGTCTATCCTTTGCTAGTACCACTCAATTTGGTAGTTTTGAAATTGAGAAGTATAAGTCTTCTAATCTAGTTCTTTATCAAGACTGTTTTGGCTATTCAAGGTCCTTTGCAATTCTATGTAAATTTTACAGTTTAGCTTTTTTATTTTTGCAAAAAGTGCTATTGACATTTCAAAAATGTTAGAGCTAATAAACAAATTAAACAAAGTTTCCGGATACAAAGCCAATATACAATAATCAGTGGTATATCTACAAATCTGTAGTAAATAATCAAAAAGGAAATGAAAATCATTCCATTTATATTAGAATTAAAAGAATAAAATGCTTATGAATAAATTTAAATAAGAAGTACAGCATGCATACTGACTGTTACAAAACATTGCTGAAAGAAAGAAGACATAGGTAAGTAGGAAAACATCCTGTGTTCAGGGATTGGAAGAGTATTTTGTTAATACCTAAAATAGTCTGTAGGTTCAATACAATAGTGAAAGTGTAAGTAAGTTGCTCAGTCATGTTCCATGCTTTGCAACCCCATGGGCTATACAATCCATGGAATTCTCCAGGCCAGAATACTGGAGTGGGTAGCCTTTGCCTTCTCCAGGGGATCTTCCCAAACCAGGGATCGAACCGGGGTGTCCTGCATTGCAGGTGGATATATATGCCTATATATATATATATATATATATATATATATATATATATATACATACATACATACACACACACACACACATATATATATTTCCCAGCATCAGGATCAGTGTCTTGTCTGATTTTGGGGTGCTTTTTGGTTTTTGGAGGAATTCCCTGGTTTTCTTCATTTCCTTCTTGATTATTTATTACTGGTTTGTAGATACACCACTGATTATTGTATGTTGGCTTTGTATCCTGAAATTTTGTTGAATGCTTATTAGCGCTAACATTTCTTTTTTTCATGGAATCTTTTGGATTTTCTGTACATAAGATCTGTGAGTAAAGATAGTTTTTCTTCTTCCTATCCAATTTGGTTGCCTTTTATTTCTTTATCTTGTCTAATTTTCATGAATATAACATCAAATACAGTGTTGAATAGAAGTGGGAGAGTGGACATGCTTATTTTGTTCTTGATCACTAAGGAAAGCTTTTTGTCCTTTACCACTGAGTGTGATTTTTAGTTGTGGGTTTTTTTAAATAGATGATCTTTTATAGGGGATCTTTGTTTTGATTAAGAAAGTGCCCTTTTTTTTTTTACAATTTTGTTGAGATTTTAAAATTTTCAATTTGAAATTGAAGTGTTGGATATTATCAAATACTCTTTCTACATCAGTTAAAATAAACATGCCACTTTTTAAATTCTGTTTTTTGTTTGTAGAAGTATGAGTCACAAAAGTATATATTTTGAAAGTGTGCAATGATACAACTTGATTCTATATCCATACATGGAATAATCATCATATTCAAGCTAATTAACACATACAACACCATGTGCTGTGCTATGCTTAGTCGCTCAGTATTGTCCAACTCTTTGCGACCCCATGGCTCCTCTGTCCATGGGGATTCTCCAGGCAAGAATACTGGAGTGGGTTGCCATGCCCTGCTCCAGGGGATCTTCCCAACCCACGGATCGAACCCAGGTCTCCCAAAATGCAGGAGGATTCTTTACCATCTGAGCCACCAGGGAAGCCCATGAATACTGGAGTGGGTAGCCTATCCCTTCTCCAGGGGAACTTCCTGAGCCAGGAACTGAACTCAGGTCTCCTGCATTATAGGCAGAATATTTACCAGCTGAGCTACCATTGTTACTTTGTGTGTGTGTGTTAAGAACACTTAGAACTTTCATGTCGATGTATGGCAAAAACCACTACAGTATTCTAAAATAATTAGCCTCCAATTAAAATTAATTAATTTAAATTTTAAAATAAATAATTACAGTAGGAAAAAAGAACTACTTTCTCAGCAAATTTCAAGCATATTTAAATTATTAACTATATTCACTATACTGTAGCTACACAGAATTTATTCATCTTATAGCTGAAAGCTTGAATCTTTTGACAAACAGCTTTCCATTTCCCCCAAACCACAGCCCTTGGCAAACACGGTTAACATGTAAGTGAGATCACACAATATTTCTCTTTCTGTGTCTGACTTATTTCACTTAATATAATGTGTCCTTCAGATTTATCCATGTTGTTGCAAATGGCAAAATTTCTTATCTTTGTGGCTGAATAATATTTCTTTGTGAATATATATACCACATTTTCTTTATTTGTGTATTGATAGATACTTAGATAGTTTTTATGTTTTGGCTATTTTGAAAAATGCTACAGTAAACATGGGAGTGCAGATACCTCTTACAAGTCCTGTTTTCTTTTTCTGTGTGTGTGTATATATACACACACACACACACACACACACTTGTTGAATCGCTGGAACGTATGTTTTAAATTTTTGAGAAACTTTATACTGTTATTCATAGTGGCTGTACCAGTTTGTATCGCCACCAACAGTGCACCATGGTCAAGAGAATAATATTTAGGAAAGAAATGTTATTTTAACATAAACAGTAAAATGGACTAAAATGGATAGTGTGTCTACATTAAAATAAGTTCAAGTTCAGTTTATGTATCCTGATATAATTAAATCATGTAAGTAGGAACTTATAGTTCCATATATATTTCCATTGTTTTACTTTGAGTTATTTAGGATAATTATATATAAGGGCATATAATACAATATACTGAGTCTGCTTCTCTGACATTATTACCTATTAAAACGGCTCAGCAAGTAGTTTTCACCAACAGAATAGTCTAAAGCTGCCTCCAAATTAAATACTGTAGGAGTTTTCAAGGAAATTGTTAGTATGAATGAAGACACAACATATAGTATGTTTCTCTTGCAATTGACTATACATTTAACCAGCATATTAAAATGTTTACATATAACCCAAAAATACAAAAACAAACAACTCCAAACCACCATATGACACACAGATCTAACAAAGTATATGTGGTCAGAGATTCCGTAAAATATTTAAAGGTGGACTGACTTTCCTTCTATGGAAAATGTAGAAAGCGTTTTGAAAGGCCATTGTTTTCAGAGGCTGTTGTTCAATGTATACACTTAAGATACAATATTATAGTGTTATAATAAGAAATCCTGTATTAAGAGCAATTCAAATTGGATTTCACAAGTTAGTAAATGCTTTTACAAATGCTTTGACAATGTTATAGAAAGTGCATCCTTTTACTTTCCATTTTTATGCAATGTAATTATTTGGTGTTTATACAGTTAAAAATTAAAAGCAGACAAACATTAAACAACATACATATTAAAATTTGGGGTTGTAGTTGTATTTTAAAATAAACAGCTTCCTATTGTTTGCTTCAAGCTCTAATAACAGCATAAAGAGAAGCACATTCAAAATACTGATTTACTTTGATAGCGAAGGATTGTTCTTTGAAGATTAATGGAAGTAGCTGCTGCTGCTAAGTTGGGTCAGTCATGTCTGACTCTGTGCGACCCCATAGATGGCAGCCCACCAGGCTCCCCCGTCCCTGGGATTCTCCAGGCAAGAATACTGGAGTGGGTTGCCATTTCCTTCTCCAATGCATGAAAATGAAAAGTGAAAGTGAAATCCCTCAGTCCCCCAACTCTTCGCTACCCCATGGACTGTATATCCTACCAGGCTCCTCTAGCATGGGAGTTTCCAGGCAAGAGTACTGGAGTGGGTTGCCATTGCCTTCTCCAATGAAAGTAAACGTGACCCATTAAGTTGAAGTGTACTATTTAAAATACTCAATAGTTTACATAAAGTTTTAAAATATATTTTTATTACTTTATTTTTTCTGTACGGTCTCTTCTTTGTGGTGCATGGGCCTTCTCTAGTTGCAGAGCACAGGCTCTAGAGCATGGGGGCTTCAACAATTGTGCCAAGTGGGCTGAGTTCCTCCCCTCCACGCCCCGAAAAACCTGTGTACCCTATATAGTATGGCAGATTTTTAACTACTGGACCACCAGGAAAGCCTTAAAATATATTTTTTAAAGAGCTAAACATCTGTATTCACTGATAGCAATGGTATACCTACTTGATGATGACTTGAAACAAAACAAATGCCCATAAGGAAAAAATGCTGTAGTTATTTTTATCTAAATTTACTTTTAGTCCATGGTCTAGAAGCATTTTCCTCTTAATACAATACTCCTTTTCTATAAGGCAGTTCCTGGGAGCTAGACTGCTCTAGGTAATGAGAGAGTTAAGGTAAAAAGTAATTGCTTGCAGTTTAAATAGATAGTAACTTTTTGCTCTGGCTTAGTGAGCTAGTCTAATCAGTTGTATCTAAAAATAGGCAATTCTTTAAAAGGTTCTAATTTCTTTATTATCTGAAATCTTTGGAAATTAATAGTATAAAACTACAAAATTAGCAAATGTATTGAAATCTGTGTACAAATTACTTCTAATTTCAAGCTCTCATGTGATAGTGGTTTATATTTTTTTAAGTGGCTCTTTTTTTTTTTAAGTTGCTCCAAAAATAGTTATATACATTTTTATTTTCTTTAAAGGAAACTGCCCATTTTAAATTACATCTGCATCATACCTTAATTTCATAATAGTTCATTTAACAGGTCTTAGTCATGGACTTTTCTAAGATGAGATTTTATATTTCTCTCCCGTAGCTCCTGGTTGTCAGAAAGCCCATGTTTTCCGTTATTGAAGGAGTTTGGTCCTGCTACTGTTAGTGTTTGTCTAATATTTTCCCCCATCTTTAATTTTAGGAGGCATTTCCTCTGGTTTGCTCTCTTCATCTTCTTTAAAAGCTGCTGCTACTGAAAGGATTTATTGGAGCAAGAGCTGAAACAGCTTTGTTAGTTCAGGCATACATGACACAGTCTCATAAATAAGTTGATGCTTTCTTTCTGTTGTCTGACTACCAAATCCAAACTTGCAGATCTTTATAAGCACTGTTGATAAATGAAGTTTCTCCTTCAGCTCATTGCTTCTCAGCATTTCTCAACCGGCACTTTGTCCCATTGCTCCAGAGGCTTTAGCTAGCTGTGGGTTCTCAGGCTTTCCTCCCTCCTTCCTGCCCATCATTTTCCCCACCACAGCCATGCCAAGGACTCTAGCATTTCTTTTTGATTCTTTCTTATCCATCTCTGTACATTATCAGTCTATTCTTGCATGCTGTGTACTTTTTCCATTAAAGGCCTTCTCACGTTAATCATGGTTTCAAATAGTCCTGGTTTATTTTTTAATTAATTAATTACTTTTAATTGGAGGCTAATTACAATATTGTAGTGGTTTTTGCCATACATTGACATGAATCAGCCATGGGTGTACATGTGCTTCCCATCCCTCAGGGTCATCCCAGTGCACCTGCCTGAGCGCCCTGTCCCATGCATCAAACCTGGACTGGCGATCTGTTTCACATATGATAATATACATGTTTCAATGCTGTAATAGACCTGGCTTAATATTTCCAACATTTTGCATATCAGAGTCTGATTCTGATGCTGCTTTAGTTTCTTCAATCTGTGTTTTTTTCCCTTTAGTATGCTGTATAAATTTTTGTTAAAATGTGTGCATGAGGGTCTAGGGAAAAGGAAATATAGTAAATAGAATATTAGTGACATAGAGGTAAGGTGTAGTGGGGAGAGAAAGGATTTCATAGTGTTATGATTGGGCTTTAGTCTTTCGATGAGCTTATGTTGCTGATCTATGAAATCATCAGTGCTTGTCATTTTTTTCCTCTTTAGAAGAGACAAGATGACTAGAGCAGGTTGGACTTTTCCTTCCCCTAGGTAGGTTATGCTCTGGTAAAATACTTTCTCATGAATCAGGCCTAATTAAGAATAGAATGCTCTGGCACATTTCAAAATGGTTCCTTCTTCCATGATTCCCGGAAACATGAGGGGAGTTTTCTCGTATATTTGCCATGAGAAACTGATAAGGATCTTGGAGGTAAATTGACAAAAACATGAATTCACAAGTTCCTTATGACTTGAACACCCCTGGACTTTTTAATTCTTTAGACTTGTCCTAGTAAGGCCCCAGCAATTTGTTAATTATAGTTTAGGATTTTCTACTGTAGTACTGGATCTTTCAGAGATTCTGTTTAGAGTTTCTACTCCATTAAATTATATTCTCTGTATTTGCCTATCTGCCTCTCCAGTTTTAGGGACAGTGTGTTGCCCTGTGACCTCACTTTTTTGATCGATCTAAGAAGAGTTATAGACTTTTCAGTTCAGCTTCCTACTTGTTACAATGGAGTGGTGACTTCTAAGTTCTTTTTCCAAACCAGAAACTGGAAGCTGAACCTTATTTTTTTATATTGATGAATACCTTTCCAGTTTTATATATCCTGATGGTTATTTTGATGGAAATCAGCATGAGAGAGAATGGAGAGATAGGACCACCATCTCAAGCAATAGGTCTGCTTATTGCTTTGAGTCTTATTTTATGGACTTCTGATGATTGTTTATTTTTGTTTCAGTCACCTACCAACATTTCAATCAACATGTTTGGCTCTAGGCAGAGACCCCTTTCTGGGGAAGGAAATGGCAACCCACTCCAGTGTTCTTGCCTGGAGAATCCCAGGGACAGGGGAGCCTGGTGGGCTGTTGTCTCTGGGGTTGCACAGAGTCGGACATGACTGAAGCGACTTAGCAGCAGCAGCAGCAGCAGAGACCCCTTTCACTACTACGTCATTATCTTTTTGAGCAACCTAAAACTTAAAGTATCTAAAAGTAGTAAGTAGTATCTATAGCTAAAGAATATCAGTGTACTTTTCTTCATTGTTTAATTATAAAGCTGATGAGTAATTTTGTTTTAGTCACATTTGGGTACCTGAAGTAACTATCTCCTATTATATTTCAGAATATGGTGCTAAGTGGAATAACTTCTTGTCACGAGTGAGCCCAGATGATGAACTCACTCTTGCTCATATTATGGGAATGCTTTTATTTGACGCCTTTTTATATGGCCTTCTGGCCTGGTATATAGATGCTGTCTTTCCGGGGAAGTATGGTGTGCCCAAGCCATGGTATTTCTTTATGCAGGTAAGTTCTAATTATTTCTGTTATTGAGAGAAACTCAAGTTCTTATATACTGAGTTTATTGAAGAGTGAACATTATTTAATTTTAACACCATCCACACAGTCTTATGATACTAATACAGCTTTAATTCCTTCTCAACTAAAGCCATTACGAGTTAATTTTGTAACATGTATAATAGAATTAAATGGTTTTTTTATTAAAAATCTGTATCTGAAGGAATGTGTGGTAAGATCCTTAGACCCTAGTGAGGAGATTATAAATTATGTCAGATATCTGGTTATCATTATATGCTTTTTTTCTACTATTAGTCCAAATTACTTAGAATCAAAGCCAACTCATTTGAAAAGACAATGGCACCCCACTCCAGTACTCTTGCCTGGAAAATCCCATGGATGAAGGAGCCTGGAAGGCTGCAGTCCATGGGGTCGCTGAGGGTCGGACACAACTGAGTGATTTCACTTTCACTTTTCACTTTCATGCATTGGAGAAGGAAATGGCAACCCACTCCAGTGTTCTTGCCTGGAGAATCCCAGGGACGGAGGAGCCTGGTGGGCTGCCGTCTATGGGGTTGCACAGAGTCAGACACGAGTGAAGCGACTTAGCAGCAGCATGCTACATATATATATATATGTATATGTATATATATATATATATATATATACATGTATATATATATATAATTTGGATGAAGGAGCCTGGTAGGCTACAGTCATGGGGTTGCAAAGAGTTGGACTATCACTATATATAATTCCATGGACAGAGGACCTGGTGGGGTCACAAAGAGTCAGACAAGACTGAGCTAATAACTTTAACTTTCATATACACATATATATATACACACATACACACACACACATACACACATCTAATTGCTGATCTCTTAATTTCAAATGCATTTTAAAAATCCTGCATTGTACTCTCCTCCTCTCATGATTACTGATTTTGATATTATATTTTACATCTAATTATTTTCTGTATCTCTTATCTGCTTATTATGGATAATCTTATGGGAGTTTTCTTGAGTGTTATGCGTTGCTTTTCCTATGCTGCTTTTAATACTGTCTATCTTTAATTTTGTCATTTTAATTACAATGTGTTTTGGTGTATTCCTCTTTGAATTCATCCTGTATGAGATTCTCTGCACTTACTGGTTTTGGATAATTGTTGCTTTTCCCAGGTTAGGGAATTTTTTAGCTATTATGTCTCCAGATATGTTTATACCCTTTCTCTCTCTCTTCTCCTTCAGGGACCCCTATAATGTGAATACTGGTATGCTTGATATCATCTCAGAAGTTTCATTAACTGTCTGCATTGCCTTTCATTCTTTTCTTTTGTTAAGCATCAATGATTTCTGATACTCTGTCTTATTGATACTCAGCTTATTGATCTTCTTCTCCATATTATTTAGTCTACTGTTGATTCTTTCTAGTGTATTTTTCATTTCAGTTTTTGTGTTCTTCATCTGTGTTTGGTAGCTCTTTATATTTTCTAATTCTTTGTTGAAAGTTTCTAACTTCTCTCTGTGTGCATCCATTCTTCTCTTTCATTTTTTTTTCTCTTTAAATTATTTATTTTAAATGGAGTGTTCATCTCATTTCTTTTTTTTTTTTGTTCTTCAATTTTATTTTATTTTTAAACTTTACATAATTGTATTAGTTTTGCCAAATATCAAAATGAATCCGCCACAGGTATACATGTGTTCCCCATCCTGAACCCTCCTCCCTCCTCCCTCCCCGATGATCTTTACGGTCATTACTCTAAAATTTTTCTCAAGTAGATTGTCTATTGCCTCTTCACCTAGTTCTTCTGGGTTTTTATATTGTCTCTTCATTTGGAACATATTCCTCTGTCACAAAATTTTCCCTAACTTGCTGTTTTTATGTCTGTGTACTTGATATATTAGTTACATTTCTCAACATTGGAGAAGTGGCCTTGAAGGAGAAGTCTAATGCACCCCAGCAGCACACTCACCTTTCATTACAAGAGCTATATGTTCTAGGTGTGCCCCCTATTTAGGGTATGTGGGTCCTTCTGTTGTGGTGGGCTGATTACCATGGGTAATCTGGCAGGCTTTGTTAGCCTTGGTCTGGTTGGTTGCCAGGCCCTTCCTTGTGTAAGAGCTGTTGAACACTAGTTTCTGGGGTCAGGTCATGGGGTGGCTGGATTCTGAACCCTGTGGAGCCCTGGGCATGTTACTGGTTCACTGATAAGTGAAGTTGGGGTCCAGAAGATCCTGAGGCTGTTGCCGCCACACTGGTGGGTGAGGCCAGGCCCTAGAGCTAGTGATGGTTCATTAGTAGGCAGAGTTAGATCCTATGGTTTGGCTGTAGGACCCAGGGATCCCAGAGTTACTATTGGACTGTCGGTGACTGGGACTGGTTCCTGACACAGCTGTCTGTGGGATCTGGCATGTCTCAAAGCTTTGTTGACCTGTTACTGGGCACAGGGCCCAGCCAGTCCTAGGGCAGGTACTGGCCTGTTGGTAGTTGAGCTCGGACAACAGGCTGTGGGGCTTTGGTTGTCCTGTGGTTAGTATCCATCCACCCACTGCTGGGTGAGACCATTCCCAAGGCTAGAGCAGGATCACTGGTGGGCAGAGATAGGGATTCTGGGGCTGATGCCTATCCACTTGTGAGTGCACCAGGGCCCAGCTGCATGGTTCTGGGGGTCCTGCTTGTAGTGCCCACACATTGATGTGTGGGGCCAGGTCCTGGGCCCCTAGCTGGGAAGGGACATACTGCTGGTGCTGTGGGCTCAGAAGGTCTGAAGGTAGACCATCTGCTGCCTAGTTGATTCCTACAGGCTGTTGGGCAAGGGCATGGCTGGGCCCTAAGGCTAATCAGCTAGAAGGAGAATTCCAAAATGGTGCTTGCCAGCAAGTGTCCATGCGGTACAATAAGCTCTCCCAAATGGCTGCCACCAGTGTCTGTATCCACAAGGTGGGCTGTAGTGGCCTCATGCCTTTCTAGGGGTCTCTCCAAGATTAGCAGACCCAATAGCATTACCCAGGCGTCTTTCAAATTACTGCTTCTTCTCTGGGTCCTGGGGAATGTGATATTTTTTGTGTGCCCTCTAAAAATAAAGTGTCTATTTCTCCTAGCCTCCTAAGACTTCTGAAAGTAAGCCCCACTGGCCTTCAAAACCAAACATTCTAGGAGTTATTTTCTAGGAATATACCATATTGGAACAGAATATGAAAAAGAATACATATATTAAAGTGCTTTTATGAAAGCAGTTTTGAACTCACAAATTCATTGAAAGGGTCTTAGCAATATTTAAGGATCTTTAGACCACATGTCCAAATAAAGAGACTGACTCAAAATGATAGAATGCTTTTTGCTGAGCCATATTAAAGTGACATTTTTAAATAGCATATTTTGTAGTTATTCTGTAGGAATTAAAATTATAGGCTATTTGTTTCCAAATTTCATTTCAAGTTATCTGTTGCAACCCATCTCAAAACTGAAGTGAAATGAGTCAAAATGTTTTCAAGTTTAGGAACATTTTATTTTTCATTCACATGATAGATTCTGTTTTTCTTCTTTTCTTAGAAAGGCTACTGGCTTGGAAAGGCTATAAGCATTAGGAAAAAGGAAGATATGCCTGTTACTAATACGGTTCAAAAAGCTTACTTTGAAGAAGAACCTGTTGGTTTGATTGCTGGTATCAGGATTCAACATTTGTACAAGGTATTATTTACAGGTCTCTTTTCCCCTGTACTATTGAAAAGTAATTTACAACACATAGTAAATTAATTTTCTATTGCAAAGAGCTGACTCATTGGAAAAGACTTTGATGCTGGGAAAGATTGAAGGCAAAAGGAGAAGATGGTGGCAGAGGATAAGAGGGTTAGATAGCATCACCAACTCAGTGGGCATGAATTTGAGCATACTCTGGGAGATAGTGAAGGAGAGGGAAGCCTGGCATGCTGCAGTCCATATGGTTGCAGAGTCAGACACAATTTAGCAACTGAACAATTAAAATAACAAATGTTTGTCACTGGCCGTAACCCTACTCCCATATGATGTTAATAAAAGGTTATAGTCAGCAGACTCATTATTTAATGAGACAAAATGAAAATTTATGCAAATAAAATAAATATCCATGTTTTCCTCTATTTACTTCTGAATAGAATTCGGCTTTGTATAGACGATAACTGTGTCTGCTACAATTCTTCCATTATAAGAGTTAATTTTTCATTGGAACTGTGAAAACTTGTTATGTAAATATAAATTTCTGTTCACCACTCTGGCTTTACTTATTCTACAAGTTATATATTAGGCCATTTGTTTACACTATCCTCTTTCGAAGTGTTCTGCAAGGATGTGTTCTTAAACATATCAGTTTATCTGGATAAACTGCAGGCATGTATCATTCAGGTAACCCATATATCTGCTGGCATTCTCTTGGGCCTCAAGAAGATATTTCAGCTTAACTTGAACCTCTAATCTCACAATTTTTGGAAACTCAGATATCTCTTCAAAATTTCTGCTAATCATTTGTGGGTATTAGGAACAGGATAGGACCTTTTATCCTATTATGGTTTTCTCTGCCTCCAGCACATTGCATTATGATTCTTTCTTTATCACATCACTGTAGATGTAAAACTGTCTTTTCATTGTATTTTCTCAGGAAGTCCATTCAAATCACAATTTTGTGATTTGTGATTTATGATTTATGATGGGTTTATATTAACAGCCACATGAGCCATTTCACCACCCATATCCTTTCTCATCTCTGTTTTCACTTTTCCACCAAGATTGTCCCTGAGGGCTTCCTCTAATTTGTGTAGTAGTTCATATTTTCTTAGCTCTTTCCCCCAGACTTGCATATCCAGACTTATGAGTACTAGCAGAACCAAGAACTTTCTATGTACTATTTATTTATTCAGAAGTTCAACAAATAGTTTCTTAGCACCTACTATGTTATAGAAACTGATTGGTATTGGAAATATAGTTGTAAAATATTCAGATAAAATCTCCCTTTTAAAGGGAATGTAAGCAAACAGTTAGGGGTACTCCTGCCTCCAAAGAAGGACTTCCCTGATGGCTCAGATGGTAAAACGTCTGTCTACAATGCGGGAGACCTGGGTTCGATCCCTGGGTCGGGAAGATCCCCTGGAGAAGGAAATGGCAATCCACTCCAGTACTATTGCCTGGGAAATCCCATGGACAGAGGAGCCTGGTAGGCTACAGTCCATGGGGTCATCACAAAGAGTCAGACACGAATGAGCGACTTCACTTTCACTTTCTGCCTCCAAGTAGGTTGGGAAAGTTCTTGGTAGCCCAACACTCAAACTGAAAACAGTAGAAGAAACCAGATAAATTATATTTATCAGACAACTGCAGAAGCTATAAGGACTAGATTATTTTCAATTCCGAAGAATAAGCAATACTTTTAAGCTGACCTTAGAAATACTGGCCATTTTCTCCCTTGTAGCTGTTTTCTAACTGGGGACAGAATCAATCCTTGCACCCTCTACTCCAAATAAGAACTCTACTGAAATAAAGAGGCACTTGAGCCTTTTGGTGGTTATAGTTGGCTGGCATGACATTTTGGAAGCGTGAAGTGGTCCCATGTGATCAATTTTCCCTTTGAGATATTTAAACTGGTGTAAAGAGCTTTAAGTGGGATTCTGGGAAACCAGATCAAGGAGTCTAAAAGGCAGCATGAAATCTGTAAACCTGTGAAGCTCAGAAGCAAAAAGTCACACTAGAGGAAAAGCACACAATTGACCTCCCCACCCCAGACACCTGGCATATTTAGAGTTGTAACAAGTAGAAAGTAAAGAACTATATTCAAAACTATAAAGGACAGAACAGAATCTCCTTTACCTGCAAGATATTCCATCAGAAGTTTAAGAGGACCAGTCTTACAGAGTAAGAATGAACTAGGATAGCCCAAATCTTTCTAAACTTCTGATTGGTTTTTCACTCCACTGAATTCCAGGTTTGATGTAATTGATGACCTCTTTCCCTTATCTATTTAATCAAGAAAAGGGGTTACTTTCAGATGGAAGATGGCTGGAGCCTTCTTGGTTATTTTATACAAAATGCATAGCACAAATAAAGAATTACTAGACATGTGAAGAGGTGCAAGATAGTGACCAGTAACTAAGAATAGGAACATACCATGGAAGCAGACACACGGATTATCTAGAAATAGGAGTTAGCAGAGAAAGATTTTACAAGAACTGTGAATACTGAAATAAAGAACATATTAAAAGATTGATATTCTCATCTGAATGGCTAAAATAAAAACATTTGACAATAGTATTTGTAGCAAGGATATGGAAAAAGGTTATATTTCTAGCAATACAAATCAATATAACAACTTTGGAAACCTATGTGTCAGTGTATCATTCAAAGTTGAGCTAGGAAACAGAAATTACTCTCCAATAATACAGAAATTTTAGTGCAAAGAACTTGGTAATAAAAACTGGTAAAAATACTGATAGGAATAAATCAAACTTTGAAGAATATAGAAATAGTAGATTAGAGAGTAGTCACTACCTCCAAGGCTCAGGAGCAGCACTCACTGGAAGAACAAACTTGGAAAAGTTTCTTCCTCTCTACCAAGGATGAGATCAAACTTACTTTACTGAGGGCTGTGGTTCTGTGGCTGCGTGAATGGTAAGAAGTTTGCTGAGGTACCATAGGCTATGTCTGGCAACTGGAGAAACCTCGTACTGGGTGACAGAGAAACATGTCAGGAAACTTCTTGCTTGTGTCCTGGAAAGAGAAGCCACTGGATGTGGTAATGATGAGGCTTGCTGAGGTGCTACTGCTACCTTCTATGAAGCCACCACTGAGTGAATGGTGAAGTCTGACTGGAAGTCTGCCTGAAGGGATAATGGTAAGACTCCGAAAAAGAGGATTATATTATGTATTATAGAATGTATTGCATCATGAGGGAAACAAGAGGATTGGATAATAACTTGGACATACAACAAGAATGAGAAGCAATTTTGATGGAATAGTAAAGGAAAGCCTCTCTGTGAAGGTAATCTTTGTGTTGAAATCTGAAAGATGTGGATGAATCAGGGAGTTGAAAAATGAGAGATAAAAGATTAAAACAGAACATTAAATCCAAGTTCTGAGGTGGAAAAAACATTGTCATTGTATTTGAAGAAGCAAACAAAGAAGAAATGGTGGAAACAAGTTTGAAGAGATAGAAGCCAGATCAGGTAGGAACCGTTCAGTTCAGTTCAGTCGCTCAGTCGTGTCCGACTCTTTGTGACCCCATGAATCGCAGCACGCCAGGCCTCCCTGTCCATCACCAACTCCCGGAGTTCACTCAGACCCACGTCCATCGAGTCAGTGTTGCCATCCAGCCATCTCATCCTCTGTTGTCCCCTTCTCCTCCTGCCCTCAATCCCTCCCAGCATCAGAGTCTTTTCCAATGAGTCAACTCTTCGCATGAGGTGGCCAAAGTACTGGAGTTTCACCAGGGCTGATCTCCTTCAGAATGGACTGGTTGGATCTCCTTGCAGTCCAAGGGACTCTCAAGAGTCTTCTCCAACACCACAGTTCAAAAGCATCAATTCTTCAGAGCTCAGCTTTCTTCACAGTCCAACTCTCACATTCATACATGACCACTGGAAAAACCATAGCCTTGACTAGACGGACCTTTGTTGGCAAAGTAATGTCTCTGCTTTTGAATATGCTATCTAGGTTGGACATAACTTTCCTTCCAAGGAGTAAGCTGTTAGGTCACAGTAAAGTTCAATAAACTTTGGAGTTGAAAAATAGTTGGAAGTCACTAAAGGAGTATGATTGCTATAAGGACATAATCTGATTTATGCTTTGAAAATATTCTCTGACTGTGGTGTGGAGAATTACTGAAAGGAAGATGAATAAGGAAGTTTCTGTAATCATAACAGCTTGGACTAGGGTGGTGTCAGGGAATTTGAGAGAGAAGTGAACAGTTTAAGACTGTTTTCTGTAATTAGAACTGTAAAGAGTGCAGCAGGTTGAGGGAAAAGGAGGAAATTCTTTTGATTTGGATTTCTGACTTGGACAATTGAGTGGATAGTGGTGATATTTACTGATATGGAAAAGACTGGAGAGGAATTACAGTTTTTTTAATTTAAAAGTGGAAGCTTGAGGAAATGAACAGATCTCTTTTGGATATAAGTTTGAAGTACCATTTAAACAAACATTCAGGTGAGATATCAGTTTTAGAAGTCTAGAGTTTAGGCAAATTTAAGCCTGATATGCTTTTGAAATTTATCAGCAGAGAGATGGCATTTAAAACAAATATCAAGATGAAGGCTTAAGGAGAAAATGTAGATACGATGCACTTTAATTATAATGTATTATTACTTTTCCATTACTCTCTGTATTTGTCCTTTTCTCACCATCTGTTCAAGTTAGCAGAAAGGGTTTAAGAGATTAATTCTAAAACAAATATGTTTGATTCCCACCTCTTCCATGTATTTTTTATTTCTTAAAATATCCAAGCTTAATTTTCTTCATGTGCAATGTGGAGAATGGTAGCTACCATGTAGGTTTGCTTTACGGGTTAATTGTGAGATGTGGTATATAAAACCAAACAGTGCTTGGGTCATAGTAGATATTTAGAAGAGTTCATTCTCTTCCTTTACCGACTAATTCTCCCTCTCTACCATCACTTGTAGCTACTGGTCTTTGAACAATAACCAATTTTTGTCCCTGTGGTTTCGAACATATTTCTCTAATAAATATTTGACCTTACTGTTTCTGTTATCATTACCTAACTCCTTGGATAATTTAACTTTATCCTCCACCATGGTCCTGGGAAGACTGAATTTCCTATTATCAATAAATGAAATGATGTTATCTTAATTTTACCTACCTGCTCTCACTCTACTTGATATCCTAATCTGCAAAGGTCAAGGAAGCAAGTAGATATGATTTTTCTCATTCATGAAAGTTGATGATTTTTTCTTTCAATTAGGGATAGACTGTAAACATATTTTATTTTTAGAACAGTCTTATAGAAAATGAGAAGATAGTACAGGTCCCCATGTATTTATTTATTTTCAATATTTTCTGTTATTAACATATTAATATGGTACATGTGTTACAATTAAAAACAAATGTGAAATGATAAGACGGTGCCGCATCACAGCAGCATAAGTTGCTTTGTCTTTCTCCTTCAGTCTACAACCAGTAAAATATCCATAACTCAACAAAGTTGCTTCTGTGCAACAGACACGGTTGCCAGAGAATTCCATACATCTGTACCACTGTATAAAGTGGACTAGGAACACATGGAGGTGGTGGCAAGAGAGAGCAGTGAGGAAGTGTCTGCAATCCCAGAGCCCTGGCTGAGCCCACAGCTCCAGAGAACCCAGAAGCCGCAGGAGAGGCAGCTCATACAAACCAAGTCTCCTGGTTAAGTGGCACCTCTGGCCACAGTAGACCAGGCAGCAGCAGCAGCTGGGCCTGTGACACCATCCCTTTAGCCATGGAAGCGCCCATGACTCTGCCTGCCCCCAAACTCAATCACCCCAGATGTGGCAAAGACACCTGTAACACCGGATCCCTCTCCACCTTGGCCACCCCCACCCCCCAAATGCAGCCTGCAACCCAGGAGACCTTAGACTTAGCAGAGCTGTGTGACATCTTGGTGTCACAGGCACTTTTAATTTTTCGGTGTCTTTGTGTTTAAACTGAAATTCTTTTTTTTATGTATTTATTTTTATTATTTTTGCTGTACTGGATCTCCATTGCTGTGCATAGGTTTTCTCTTGTTGTGAAAAGAGTGGCTACCCTTCATTGTGGTTCACAGGCTTCTCATTGCAGTGGTTTCTCTTATTGCAGGGCATAGACTCTAGGGCACGCAGGTTTCAGTAGTTCTAGCACGTAGGCTCAGTTGTTGCAGCTCACAGGCTCCAGAGTGCAGGCTTAGTAGTTGTGGGGCAAGGGCTCAGTTGTTCCCCGGCTCATGGGATCTTCCCAGATCAGGGATGAACCAGTGTCCCTTGCACTGCAAGGCAGATTCTTAACCACTGGACCACCAGGGAAGCCCCCAAAGTGAAATTCTTGTAGGCAATATATAGTTCCATCTTTCAGTCTCTTAATTGGTGCATTTAGATCATTATTATCTAAAGTTATTAATATAGGTGAATTAATATTAACCAATATTATTAAATGAGTCTTCCCTCATAGCTCAGTCAGTAAAGAATCTGCCTGCAATGTAGGATTCCCCTCGCAACTCAGGAGACCTGGGTTCTATTCCTAGGTCCTGGAGAAGGATATGGCAACCCACTACAGTATTCTTGCTTGGGAAATCCCATGGACAAAGGAGCCTGGTGTGACAGGCTACAGTCCATGGAGTCACAAGAGTTGGATATAACTTAGTGACTAAACCACCATCAATATTTAATATTAATATCTATAATTGAGAGTACAGGTGGCACACTGGTAGAGGATCCGCCTTCCAATGCAGGAGGTGCAAGAGTCTGATCCCTGAGTGGGGAAGATCCTGTGGAGTAGGAAATGGCAACATGTCCAGTGTTCTTGCCTGGAAAATTCCATAGACAGAGAAGCCTGTAGAAACCAGCTACAGTCCATGGGGTCAAAAGAGTCCAACATGACTCAGCATTTGAGCATCACCAACTGTAACTTTCTTATACTTATTATACCTGTTCTTTGTTACCTGTTTTAGCCTCTCCTCCTTTTCTGCCTGTCAGTGGCTTATAGAGAAGTCTTAGGTAATTTAATCCTTATTCCTGTTAAGATTCTCCTCTGATCTCTGGTTTATTTCAAGTGAAGTGAAATGAAATCGTTCAGTCATGTCTGACTTTTTGTGAACCCATGGACTATACAGTCTATGGGATTCTCTAGGCCAGTATCCTGGAGTGGGTAGCCTTTCCCTTCTCCAGAGGATTTTCCCAACCCAGGGATCGAATCTAGGTCTCCCACATTGCAGGTGGATTCTTTACCAACTAAGCCACAAGGGAAGCCCTAGGTTGGCTTGTCAGGAGTGGGATTCAAACCCATGCCTCCAGGGGAGACTGCAACCTGAATGTAGGGCCTTAGACCACTTGGCTGTGGCTTATTTCAAGATATTTTTATTTTTCAAGATTTTTATTATTTGGTTTTCAGCAAATACATGCTTCAGTCTAGATTTGTGTGTGTGTGGTCTTTATCCTGCTGAATTTCCTTTGAGCTTCCTAGAACTATAGTTTGGTATCTATCATTCATCTGGAAAATTCTCAGTCATCATTTCTTCAAGCATATCTTCTGGTTCTTTCTCTCTTTCTTCTCCTTCTGGCAATCCCATTATATTATACATAGACAACACCTTTTGTAACTGTCCAACAGTTGTTGGAGATTCTGTTCTGATCATTTTCATTCTTTTTTCTTCTTATTTCAATTTGAGATGTTGCTATTGTTGTGTTTTCAAGCTTACTGTGTCTTCTTTTCTCAGCCATGTCCAGTCCACTAGTGAGCTCATCAAAAGTGTTCTTCACTTCTGTCACATTGTTATTGCTCTTTAACATTTCCTTTTGATTCTGCATTAAAGTTTCTTTCTGCTTACATTATACATTTATTTTTCATGTTGTTCCTTAAAACCTAGAGGCATTTGCATATTAATCATATTTATTTTTCTATAGTATTTTTATTGAAGTATAGTTGATTTACAATGTTGTATTAATTTCTGCTGTATAGCAAAGTGATTCAAATTCTTTTCTATTATGGTTTATCATGGGATATTGAATACAATTTCCTGCACTATGCAGTAACACCTTGTTATTTATCTACTCTATGAAAAATAGAGTCTAGTCAAGGCTATGGTTTTTCCAGTGGTCATGTATGGAGGTAAAAGTTAGACTGTGAAGAAAGCTGAGTGCCGAAGAATTGATGTTTTTGAACTGTGGTGTTGGAGAAGACTTTTGAGAGTCCCTTGGACTGCAAGGAGATACAACCAGTCCATTCTAAAGGAGATCAGTCCTGGGTGTTCTTTGGAAGGACTGATGCTAAAGCTGAAACTCCAATACTATGGCCACCTGATGCGAAGAATTGACTCATTGGAAAAGACTCTGATGCTGGGAGGGATTGGGGGCAGGAGGAGAAGGGGACGACAGAGGATGAGATGGCTGGATGGCATCACTGATTCGATGGACATGAATTTGAGTAAACTCTGGGAGTTGGCAATGGACAAGGAGGCCTGGAATGCTGCTGTCCATAGGGTCGCAAAGAGTCAGACACAACTGAGTGACTGAACTGAACTGAACTGAACTGGGGGTCTGTTTCTGTTTTGTAAATACTTTTGTGTCATAATTTAGATTACAAATATAGGTGATATGATATATTTGCCTTTCTCTTCACTTAGTATGATAATCTCTAGGTCCATCCATGTTGTTTCAAATGGCATTATTATTTAGTAATTTTCTATAGTGTATGTGTACCACATCATCTTTGTCTATTCATATGTTGATGGACATTTATGTTGTTTCCATGTCTTGGCTATTGGGAATATCGCTACCATGAAGATAGGGTTGCATGCAACTTTTTGAATTACATACTGTGTTGAATAGAAGTGATGAGAGTGGGATTTTAACAAAAAGATTTTCAGTTTTCACAGCTGAGTATCATATTGGATGTTGGTGTGTCATAAATAACTTTTATTATATTGAGACATGTTCCCTCAAAATCTACTTTGGTAAAAGTTTTTTTTTTAATCATGAACAGATGTTGAATTTTATTGAATGCCTTTTTCTGCAGCTATTGAGATGATCTTGTGGTTTTTGATTTATCTTAATGTGGTGGATCACGTTGATGGATTTGCATGTGTTGACCCATCCGTGTGAACTAGCCATGACTTCAACTTGGTTGTGGTATGGGATCTTTTTTATAATGTGCTGTTGAACTTAATAGCCAACATTTTGACAATTTTCGCATCAATATTCATCAAAAATATTGTTCTGTAATCTTTTCTGGTAGTATCTGTGTCTGGTTTTGGTATCAGGGTAATGGTGTCTTTACAGAATGTGTTTGAAAGTATTTTCTCTTCTTCAGTCTTTTGGAAGAGTTTGAGAAAAATTGGTAGATGTTCTTTGTATGTTTGGTGGAATTTGCCTGTGAAGCCATCAGGCTGTGGACTTTTGTTTGTAGGGAGTTTTTTTTGTTTTTTGTTTTTTGTTTAATGGATACTATTTTACTTTTAGTGATTGATCCATCCAAGTTATCTAATTCTTCTTGATTCAGCCCTTCAACTTTGAACAGCTGCATGTTTCTAAAAAGTCCATTTCTTCTAGGCTGTTGAATTTATTGGCATATAATTTTTCATATTATTATCTATGGTATTTTGTATTTCTGTGATATCAGTTGTGATTTCTTCTCTTTAATTTCTAATTATATTTACTGGATATTCTCTTTTCCTTTCTTGATGAGACTGTACAGAGATTTATCAATTTTGTTTACTCTTTCAAAGAATCAACTCTTGGTTTTATTGAATTTCTTCTAGTATTTTTAAAATTAATTAATTTATTTTAATTGGAGGATAATTAGTTTACATATTGTGATGGTTTATGCCATACATCAATAAGAATCGGCCATAGGTACACATGTGTCTCCTCCATCTTGAACACCCTCCCACTTCCCTCCTCACCCTGTTCCTCCAGGTTGTCACAGATCACCAGATTTGGGTGTCCTGCTTCATATATCAAACTTGCACTGCTTATCTATTTTATATATGGTAATGTATATGTTTCAATGCTATTTTCTCAAATCATCCCACTCTCTCCTTCTCCCACTGAGTCCAAAAGTCTGTTCTTTACATCAGTGTCTCCTTTGCTGCCCTGCACATAGGATCATTGGGACCATTTTTCTAGATTCCATATATATGTACTAATATATGGCATTTCTCTTTCTCTTTCTGACTTAAAACTGACACAAATGCATTCTTTTTTATAGCTGAGTAATATTCCATTGTATATATGTATCCACAACTTCTTTATCCATTCATCTGCCAATGGACATCTAGGTTGCTTCCATGTCCTAGCTATTGTAAATAGTGTTGCAATGGACATTGGGGTACATGTGGTTTTTTTTTTTCAATTATGGTTTCCTTGGGGGTATATGACCAGTAGTGGGATTTCTGGGTCATATAGTAGTTTTATTTCTAGTATTTTAAGGAATCTCCATACCATTCTCCATAGTGTTTGTATCAGTTTTTATTCCCACCAACAGCGTAAGAGGTTTTCCTTTTCACCATACCCTCTCCAGCATTTATTGTTTGTAGACTTTTTGATGATGGCCATTCTGACTGGTGAGATACCTCACTGTGGTTTTCATTTGCATTTCTATATTAATGAGTGACATTGAGCATCTTTTCATGTGTTTATTAGCCATTTGTATGTCTTCTTTGGAGAAATGTCTGTTTAGGTCTTCTGCTCACTTTTTGATTGAATTGTTCATTTTTATAATATTGAGCTTCATGGAACATTTGTATATTTTGGAGGTTAATTCTTTGTCAGTTATTTTGTTTGCTGTCATTTTCTCCCATTCCCAACTTCAGCCTATACTACAAAGCTACAGTCATCAAGACAGTATGGTACTGGCACACAAATAGAAATATAGATCAATGGAACAAAATAGAAATCACAGAGATAAATCCACACAGCTATGGACACTTTATCTTTGACAAAGGAGGCAAAAATATACAGTGGAAAAAAGATAATCTCTTCAACAAGTGGTGACAGGAAAACTGAACTGGTCAATTGCATGTAAAAGAATGAAATTGCAACTCTTTGTAACACCATACACAAAAATAAACTCAAAGTAGATTAAAGACCTAAATGTAAGGCCAGAAACAATAAAACTCTTAAAGGAAAACATAGACAGAATACTTTTTGACATAAATCACAACAAGATCCTCTATGACCCACCTCCCAGAGTAATGAAAATAAAAACAAAAATAAGCAACTGGACCTAATTTAAATCAAAAGCTTCCAGTGTTTTTTAAATCTCTATTTGTTTTCTTTCTCATCTTTATTATCTTCTTCCTTCTGCTTACTTTATGTTTGTTTGTTCTTTTTCTAATTCTTCTAGGTGGTTGGTTAGGTTGTTTATTTGAGATTTTTATTATTGTTTTAGAAAGGCTTGTATCACTATAAACATCCCTCTAATAACTACTTTTGCTGCATCCCATTGATTCTTAATTGGCTGTGTCTTCATTGCCATTTGTCTCAAGGTATTTTTAAGTTTGCTCTTGGATGTCATTACTGACTCACTTTTAAAAACATTTTCAGATAACTTTTACTAAAAATGTGCATATTTTCAAGGAGAGGGTCCAGTACTTTAGAAACTGCAGCAAAGCCTTATCTGTGTATTACACATATCTAATGTCCTCCCTCAGAGAAGGCAATGGCACCCCACTTCAGCACTCTTGCCTGGCAAATCTCATGGACGGAGGAGCCTGGTAGGCTGCCGTCCATGGGGTCGCGAAGAGTTGGACACGACTGAGCGACTTCCCTTTCACTTTTCACTTTTCATGCATTGGAGAAGGAAATGGCAACCCACTCCAGTGTTCTTGCCTGGAGAATCCCAGGGACGGGGGAGCCTGGTGGGCTGCTGTCTATGGGGTCGCAGAGTCAGACACGGCTGAAGTGACGCAGCAGCAGCAGCAGCAGCAATGGCCTCCCTAGAGGAGATTTTCCCAGTGGTTACATATGGTTGTGAGAGATGGATTCTAAAGAAGACAGGATGCCAAAGAATTGATGTCTTTGAACTGTGGTGCTGGAGAAGACTTCTGAAAGTCTCTTGGACAGCAAGGAAATCAAACCAGTCAATTTTGAGAGATCAACTCTGAATATTCACTGGAAGGACTGATGCTGAAGCTTAAGCTCCAGTATTTTGGTCATCTGATGTGAATAGACAATTTATTGGAAAAGTCCCTGATACTGGGAGAGATTGAGGGCAGAAGGAGAAAAGGGTGTCAGAGGAAGAGATGGCTGGATGGCATCACCAGTGCAAGGAACATGAACTTGGGCACACTCTGGGAGATGATGAGGGACAGGGAGGCCTGGTGTGCTGCAGGCCATGTAGTCACAATGAGTTGGATGTGACTGGGTGACTGAACAACAACAATGGCCTCCCTGACTCAGCCCGAGGTCTTTACATACATGCAAAGATATTTTTCCTGGCTTAATAGCATTCATGTATTTGTTTTGTCTAATGTACCTCCTTCTAAAAGAAATTGAAGTGCTGTCTATATAATAATGTGTGTGCATGTGTGTGTGTGTGGTTTTAATTACTATCTATATGATGGAATCTAAAATTTATCCAATTCAAATCTCTCCTTTGGGCTCTAAACTTAGACTCCCAAGTATCCAAACAGGATGCTGGCAAATTCTCAGAGATAAATTGATACAATTAATCCAGTACAAATCTAAAGACTACATGTCTGTATTATTACATCAATATTATATGTTATTTTAAAATAAAACTCTGATGTACATTCTTTCTTACTATAATGCAAAAATACCAATAAGAATTATTTTGTAATTATCTCCAGTTCCTCAGTTAGAGAATTCATTTATATAACAATTTTTATGTTTTTAGTGTTATAAATGTATTTAAAAAGAAATGTTGATTAGTTCTAGTAATTTTCTGGTGGAGTCTTTAGGGTTTTCTATGTAGAGGACCATGTCATCTGCAAATTGTGAGAGCTTTATTTCTTCTTTTCCAATTTGGATTCCTTTTATTTCTTTTTCTGCTCTGATTGCTGTGGCCAAAACTTCCAAAACTATGTTGAATAGTAATGGTGAAAGTGGGCACCCTTGTCTTGTTCCTGACTTTAGAGGAAATGCTTTCAATTTTTCACCATGTTTGCTGTGGGTTTGTCATATATAGCTTTTATTATGTTGAGGTATGTTCCTTCTATTCCTGCTTTCTGGAGAGTTTTTATCATAAATGGGTGTTGAATTTTGTCAAAGACTTTCTCTGCATCTATTGAGATAATCATATGGTTTTTATTTTTCAATTTGTTAATGTGGTGTATTACATTGATTGATTTGCGGATATTGAAGAATCCTTGCATCCCTGGGATAAAGCCCACTTGGCCCTGGTGTATGATCTTTTTAATGTGTTGTTGGATTCTGATTGCTAGAATTTTGTTAAGGATTTTTGCATCTATGTTCATCAGTGATATTGGCCTGTAGTTTTCTTTTTTTGTGGGATCTTTGTCAGGTTTTGGTATTAGGGTGATGGTGGCCTCATAGAATGAGTTTGGAAGTTTACCATCCTCTGCAATTTTCTGGAAGGGTTTGAGCAGGATAGGTGTTAGCTCTTCTCTAAATTTTTGGTAGAATTCAGCTGTGAAGCCGTCTGGACCTGGGCTTTTGTTTGCTGGAAGATTTTTGATTTCAGTTTCAATTTCCATGCTTGTGATGGGTCTGTTAAGATTTTCTATTTCTTCCTGGTCGAGTTTTGGAAAGTTGTACTTTTCTAAGAATTTGTCCATTTCTTCCACGTTGTCCATTTTATTGGCATATAATTGTTGATAGTACTCTCTTATGATCCTTTGTATTTCTGTGTTGTCTGTTGTGATCTCTCCATTTTCATTTCTAATTTTATTGATTTGATTTTTCTCCCTTTGTTTCTTGATGAGTCTGGCTAATGGTTTGTCAATTTTATTTATCCTTTCAAAAAACCAGCTTTTGGTTTTGTTGATTTTTGCTATGATCTCTTTTGTTTCTTTTACATTTATTTCTGCTCTAAGTTTTAAGATTTCTTTCCTTCTACTAACCCTGGGGTTCTTCATTTCTTCCTTTTCTAGTTGCTTTAAGTGTAGAGTTAGGTTATATATTTGACTATAGTAAAGTTGCAGGATATAAAATCAACACCCAGAAATCTCTTGCATTCCTATACACTAATAATGAGAAAACAGAAAGAGAAATTAAGGAAACAATTCCATTCACCATTGCAACGGAAAGAATAAAATACTTAGGAATATATCTACCTAAAGAAACTAAAGACCTATGTATAGAAAACTATAAAACAGTGGTGAAAGAAATCAAAGAGGACACTAACAGATGGAGAAATATACCATGTTCATGGATTGGAAGAATCAATATAGTGAAAATGAGTATACTACCCAAAGCAATCTATAGATTCAACGCAATCCCTATCAAGCTACCAACAGTATTCTTCACAAAGCTAGAACAAATAATTTCACAATTTGTATGGAAATACAAAAAACCTCGAATAGCCAAAGCGATCTTGAGAAAGAAGAATGGAACTGGAGGAATCAACCTACCTGACTTCAGGTTCTACTACAAAGCCACAGTTATCAAGACAGTATGGTACTGGCACAAAGACAGAAATATTGATCAATGGAACAAAATAGAAAGCCCAGAGATAAATCCACGCACATATGGACACCTTATCTTTGACAAAGGAGGCAAGAATATACAATGGATTAAAGACAATCTCTTTAACAAGTGGTGCTGGGAAATCTGGTCAACCACTTGTAAAAGAATGAAACTAGAACACTTTCTAACACCATACACAAAAATCAACTCAAAATGGATTAAAGATCTAAACGTAAGACCAGAAACTATACAACTCCTAGAGGAGAACATAGGCAAAACACTCTCTGACATACATCACAGCAGGATCCTCTATGACCCACCTCCCAGAATATTGGAAATAAAAGCAAAAATAAACAAATGGGACCTAATTAACCTTAAAAGCTTCTGCACATCAAATTAAACTATTAGCAAGGTGAAAAGACAGCCTTCAGAATGGGAGAAGATAATAGCAAATGAAGCAACTGACAAACAACTAATCTCAAAAATATACAAGCAACTCCTACAGCTCAGCTCCAGAAAAATAAATGACCCAATCAAAAAATGGGCCAAAGAACTAAATAGACATTTCTCCAAAGAAGACATACAGATGGCTAACAAACACATGAAAAGATGCTCAACATCACTCATTATCAGAGAAATGCAAATCAAAACCACTATGAGGTACCATTTCACACCAGTCAGAATGGCTGCGATCCAAAAGTCTACAAGCAAAAATGCAGTGATATCTCTTCTGAGCTGTCTCCTAGAGTAATGGAAATGAAAACAAAAAGAAACAAATGGGCCTAATTAAACTCAATAGCTTTTGCACAGCAACGGAAACCATAAAAAATTAAAAACAATCCACAGAATGGGAGAAAATATTTGCAAATGATATGACCAAAGGGATTAGTCTCCAAAATCTACAATGAAGCTCAAGATTTAAAAAAAATCAAAAAATGAGCAGAAAACCTAACTAGAAATTACTATAAAGAAAACATAGATAGCCAGGAGTCACATGGAAAAATGCTCAACCTTGCTAATAATTAGAGAATTGGAAATCAAAATTATAATGAGGTATCACTTTATACCTGTTGGAATGGCTATCATCAAAATATCAGCAAAAAATAAACATTAAAGAAGGTATGAAGAAAAGAGAACCTTTCTACAGTGTTGAAAGGAGTGTAAATTGGTAGGGCCACTATAGAGAACAATATGGGGAGGTTCCTTAGAGATGGAGCTGCAATGTGGTCCAGAGGCAAAACTCCTGGGCATATATCCAGAGTAAAACATGGTTCAAAAAGATACATACACCCCCAGTGTTCATTGCAATGCTGTTTACAGTAGCCTAGATATGGAAACAACCTAAATAACCATTAACAGAGGAATGATAAAAGAAATGGTAGTACATATATACAATGGAATATTGCTCAGCCATTAAAAAGAATGAAATAATGTCATTGGCAGCAACATGGATGGACCTGGAGATTATCATACTCAGTTCAGTTCAGTTCAGTTGCTCAGTCGTGTCCGACTCTTTGTGACCTCATGGACTGCAGCACGCCAGGCCTCCCTGTCCATTGCCAACTCCCAGAGTTTACTCAAACTCATGTCCGTTGAGTCAGTGATGCCATCCAACCATCTCATCCTCTGTCGTCCCCTTCTCCTCCTGCCTTCAATCTTTCCCAGCATCAGGGTCTTTTCAAATGAGTCAGTTCTTCACATTAGGTGGCCAAAATATTGGCATTTCCGCTTCACCATCAGTCCTTCCAATGAATATTCAGGACTGATTTCCTTTAGGATGGACTGGTTTAATCAACTATGCTCCAATATAAAATAGAAATTTAAAAATCTACAGTGAAATAATTAACAATTTCTATCAATAAACTTAAATAAATATATTTTCATCCTTTGATTAATGTTTCAATTTTTTAAATCTATTTTGGAGATATAATTTAAAAACACAGGGATTTATACACAAAAAAATCACTGCAATGTTATCAAATAAAAATTAAAAAATTTTTCCATAGTAGGAGAAATATCAAGTAAATTAAGATCACTACTGTATTTTACAATAATTTGTAAAAGCTAAATACACATATAAAGAATAGATAGAGAAATGAGAAAATTCTAAAAGTTTAGAGAAAATACAGAATAGAAAATTGTGTGCGTGTATGTGTGTAGTCTCATTGAGGAAAATTGCAAAATTTTCTACAAAATTACTATGAACAAAAACTGTTAAAAGAGCCCTTGGGCGGAATACAGGTGACTTTTATTTCCTTATTTATAAGATTCACTGATTTTTTAGTGACATGTTGTTTAGTTTCCATGTAATCATATTTTTTTCTTATTCTTTTCTGTGGTGGGTTTCTAGTTTCATGCCATTGTGATCTGAAAGGATAGCTGAACTAGTTTCTGTATTCTAAAATTTGTTGAGATTCATCTTGTGTCCTTGTATGTGGTCAGTCCTAGAGACTGTTCCATGTGCACTTGGAAAGAATGTGTATTCTGTTTTGTTTTTTTTTTAATGTAATACCCTATATATATATATATATCAAGAAGACTTAACTGTTCTATTGTATCATTTAATTTCTCTGTTGTGTTACTGATCTTCTGTTTACAAAATCTGTGCACTGATGTGAGTTGGGTGTTAAAATCTCCAGTTATTATTTTGCAAGTGTGCACTTGCTCATGTCTGGCTCTTTGCAACCCAATGGACTGTAGACGGCTTGGCTCCTCTGTCCGTGGAATTTACCAGGCAAAATCACTGGAGTGGGTTGCCCTTTTCTACTCCAGTGAATCTTCCCAACCCAGAGATTGAACCCATATCTCTTGAGTCTCTGGCATTGGCAGGCAGATTCTCTACCACTGCACCGCCTTTATATTGGTTAGTGTTTGTTTTATGTATTTGGATGCAAAATGTTATACCCCTAAAATATGCATATTTGTTGATGAGTGTAATACACTTTTCTTGCATTTATTCTTTTATAATATTCTTTTGTATTTTTCTTTATGGCCTTTGTTTTAAAGTCTATTTTTTCTCATATGAGTACTGTTACACCCACTTTCCTCTAATTTCCATTTGAATGAAATGTCTTTTTCATCTTCTCACTTTCAGCCTAAGTCTGTCTTTTGCACTGAATATTCTCTTCTAAGCAGCTAGACTCGTGTTTGTGTTTTTAATCCAATCTTCCACTCTATGTCTTTGGAGCATTTAAGCCATTGACATAAGGCAATTATCAATAAATATGTATTTATTTCCATTTTAAACCTAATTTTCCAGTTGAGTCTGTGTTTCTTTATTTCTTCTTTGTTCCTTTCTTTTTCTTTTTGTTCTTCCTTTTGTTGTTTAATTAGTTCCTTTTGTATTATGCTTGTGTTCTCTTGTTTTTTTGTGAAACTATCGTATGTTTGTGATTATCTTGTTTTTCAAGTATGTTAACATTTTCCTATATCTAACTGCTTTAGACTGATTTTCTTTCTTTTTTTTTTATTTTTAAACTTTACATAATTGTATTAGTTTTGCCAAATATCAAAATGAATCCGCCACAGGTATACATGTGCTCCCCATCCTGAACCCTCCTCCCTCCTCCCTCCCCATACCATCCCTCTGGGTCGTCCCAGTGCACCAGCCCCAAGCATCCAGTATCGTGCGTGGAACCTGGACTGGCAACTCGTTTCATACATGATATTTTACATGTTTCAATGCCATTCTCCCAAATCTTCCCACCCTCTCCCTCTCACACAGAGTCCATAAGACTGTTCTATACATCAGTGTCTCTTTTGCTGTCTCGTACATAGGGTTATTGTTACCATCTTTCTAAATTCCATATATATGCGTTAGTATACTGTATTGGTGTTTTTCTTTCTGGCTTACTTCACTCTGTATAATAGGCTCCAGTTTCATCCACCTCATTAGAACTGATTCAAATGTATTGTTTTTAATGGCTGAGTAATACTCCATTGTGTATATGTACCACAGCTTTCTTATCCATTCATCTGCTGATGGACATCTAGGTTGCTTCCATGTCCTGGCTATTATAAACAGTGCTGCAATGAACATTGGGGTACACGTTAGACTGATTTTTTTATAGGCTCAAATGCATTGTAAAAAATATCTGCATTTTGCTATTCTCCTTCTTCACACTTTTTGGCTTTGTTGTCTTCTTTTACATCTTCATATTTACCCTTTTGCTGTTCACTGCTTTCACAAAAAAATTTTATTTTTTTTAAATCTGTATACTGGTTTATTTAAGTAATTTCCTTTGCAATTCTCATTTTCTCTTTTCTATGGATTCTTATTTCTTATCTATTTAGAAAATATCTTTCAATATTTCCTTTATGATAGGTTTCATTTTAGTTTAGTTCTTTTAGTTTTTCCTGTCTCAGAAA
Source organism: Bubalus bubalis (assembly GCF_019923935.1). NCBI lineage: Eukaryota > Metazoa > Chordata > Mammalia > Artiodactyla > Bovidae > Bubalus > Bubalus bubalis. The sequence goes on along the minus strand of NC_059180.1, from coordinate 23,035,558 downwards.
TTCTTTATCTCTCTATTCTAAATGATAATCTTTCTGGAAAGAGTTTCTTATGTTGCAGATTTTTCTCCTTCAAGATTGTGAATGTATCTTACTACTCCCTTTTGGCCTGCAACATTCCAATAGGGAAACCAGCTGATTGCCTTAAGGAGATTTCCTTGCAATCAAATTTTGTTTTTCTCTCCTTGCCTTCAGCATCCTTTCTTTACATTTAACTTTTGCTTCCCTGGTGGCTCAGACAGTAAAGAATCTGCTTGCAATTCAGGAGACCTGGGTTTGATCCCTGGGTTGGGAAGATCTCCTGGAGAAGGGAATGGCAACCCACTCCAGTATTCTTGCCTGGAGAATTCCATGGACAGAACAGCTTGGTGGGCTATAGTCTATGGGGTTGCAAAGAACTGGACATGATTGAGCAACTAACACTTTGACTTTCTTTCTTTGCCACTTTATAGTATGTCTGGTGTAAGTCTGTTTGGGTTCATATTGTCTGGGACTCTCTACGCTTCCTGTATCTGGGTATCTGTTTCCTTCTTCTTTTTTTTTTTTTTCTGCTTTTCTTGTTTTTTTGCTTCCCTAGTAGTTCAGCTGGGAAAGAATCTGCCTGCAATGCAGTAGACCTGGGTTCGATCCTGGAGTTGGGAAGATCCCCTGGAGAAAGGAAAGGCTACCCACTCCAGTATTCTGGCCTGGAGAATCCCATGGACTGTATAGTCCATGGGGTCACAAAGAGTTGGACATGACTGAGCGACTTTCACTTCACTTCACTTCTTTAGTTTTGGAAAGTTTTCAGTCATAATTTCTTCAAGTACATTTTTTGATCTCCTTTACTTTTTCTTCTTTTGTTGGAATTTATTCACCACTTATTCATTTTGTATTATTCAATCTTCTGTTCATTGTTTCTAGCTCAGCTTTTGCCTCAGCAAATGAGATTTCTAAATTTTCTTGGTTCTTTATAGTTTCTAGTTTCTTTATATAATAATCTGAATTTTTATTGATATCCTTTCATTGTCTCCTTTTTGCACTCTGTGTCTATCAGGCTGAAGATGTCTGTTCCATTGTTTGTTCTTTTAGGGGAGTTGTCTTGGTTGTCTTGTCCTGAACCCCCCTCCCAGCTCCCTCCCCATACCCTCACTCTGGGTCATCCCAGTGCACCAGGCCCAAGCTTCCTGTATCCTGCATCGAACCTGGACTGGCAATTCGTTTCTTATATAATATTATGCATGTTTCAATGCCATTCTCCCAAATCATCCTCCCCCCGTCCCTCTCCCACAGAGTCCAAAAGACTGTTCTATACATCTGTGTCTCTTTTGCTGTCTCGCATACAGGGTTGTCATTACCATCTTTCTAAATTCCATATATATGCATTAGTATACTGTATTGGTGTTTTTCTTTCTGGCTTACTTCACTCTGTATAATAGGCTCCAGTTTCATCCACCTCATTAGAACTGATTCAAATGTATTCTTTTTAATGGCTGAATAATACTCCATTGTGTATATGTACCACAGCTTTCTTATCCATTCATCTGCTGATGGACATCTAGGTTGCTTCCATGTCTTGGCTATTATAAACAGTACTGTGATGAACATTGGGGTACACGTGTCTTGGTCTTTTATCTGGGAATTGTTCCTCTACTTCTTCTTTTTATCTATGTTTCCCTTACTTTGTGAGTTTGGGAGAAACAATTATCTACCATAGTCTTAGAGGGCTATTTGATGTGGTAGCATCCCTGTATAGCCTGAACAGCTTTGATATTGCTGATGCCAATGCTGTTTTTAGTATGGATGACTGCTTTCTTTCCTCAGTGTGTCCTGGCTTTTATCCCCTTGATATGTGATGTGACTGGTCTTACGGTGATCAGAACCCACCCTGCATGTTAAGCAGTGCCTCCTCTCTTCCCTGTGGCTGTCACAGCCGTATCAGGGGCAGGGTCTGCACCTTAGTTGTTGGAGTAGGAACCCCTCATCTGTTTCTGAGCTGCACTGTGAAGTAGGTGGTATTGCAGTGCTCCCACTGAGAAAGGAGCCACCAAGTATTCCTCCACCAGAGCTGTCCATCAGGGATGGCACTCTGTTGTGTCATCGGTCACCCATAGTGCAGGGTCATATGGTACACTGTTTCGGCACTGCTCTCAGCCCTGCCTCAACCATGGAAAAGCTGGCAATTTGCTCTAGTGCCCTTCAGGCATTGTTTTTTACAAGGCAACCAGTGTGGATCCACTGGATAAGTGACTGATAAATTTTAGTAGATGAGGCAGAGGGAGCTGTGGGTAAGGAAATCCCAAGCTTCTGCCTTGTACATCCAGGTAGATAATGGTGTAACTTACTCAGAAAAGGAATATAGCAGGAGGAATACATTTTCAGATGAGTGAAAGTGAAGGTCAGTCAGTGGTGTCTGACTCTTTGCAACCCCATGGACTATAGAGTCCACAGAATTCTGCAGGCCAGAATACTGGAGTGGATAGCCTTTCTCTTCTCCAGGGGATCTTCCCAACCCAGGGATCAAACCCAGGGCTCCCACATTGCAGGCAAATTCTTCATCAGTGCCACAAGAAGCTGAAGTTCTATGAAGACCTACAAGACCTTCTGGAACTAGCACTCAAAAAAAGATGTCCTTTTCATCATAGGGGACTGGAATGCAAAAGTAGGAAGTGAAGAGATACCTGGAATTGGCCTTGGAATACAAAATGAAGCAGGGCAAAGGCTAATAGAGTTTTGCCATGAGAAAGCACTGATCATAGCAAACACCCTCTTCCAACAACACAAAAGACAGCTCTACACATGGACATCACCAGATGGTCAATACCAAAATAAGATTGATTATATTCTTTTCAGCTGAAAATGGAGCTCGAGAGAGTCAACATTGCAAAATTCAAACTTAAACTGAAAAAAGTAGGGAAAACCACTAGATGATTCAGGTATGACCTAAATCAAATACCTTACAATTACACAGTGGAAATGACAAATAGATTCAAGGGATATCATCTGATAGACAGAGTGCCTAAAGAATTATGGACAGAGGTTCATAAGGTTGTTCAGGAGGCAGTGATCAAGACCATATCCAAGAAAAATGGGACGACCCAGAGGGATGGACTGGGGAGGGAGGAGGGAGGGGGGTTCGGGATGGGGAACACATGTATACCTGTGGCGGATTCATTTTGATATTTGGCAAAACTAATACAGTTATGTAAAATCTAAAAATAAAATAAAATTTTAAAAAAATGAAAAAAAAAAAAAGAAGAGGCAAAATGGTTGTCTGAGGAGGCCTTACAAATAGCTGAGAAAAGAAGGAAAAGGAGAAAAGGAAAGATATACCCATGTGAATGCAGAGTTCCAAAGAATAGCAAGGAGAGATAAGAAAGCCTTCCTTGTGATCAATGCAAAGAAATAGAGGAAAACAATAGAATGGGAAAGAATAGAGATCTCTTAGAACATTAGAGATACCAAGGAAACATTTCATGAAAAGATGGGCACAATTAAGGATAGAAATGATATGAATCTAACAGAAGCAGAAGATACTAAGAACAGGTGGCAAGAATGCACAGAACTATACAAAAGGGATCTTAATAACCTGGATAGCTACAGTGGTGTGATCACGCACCTAGAGACAGACATCCTGGAATGCAAAATCAGGTGGGCCTTAGGAAGCATCACTACAAACAAAGCTACTGGAGGTGATGGAATTGTAGTCGAGATATTTCAAATCCTAAAAGATGATGCTGTAAAAGTGCTATACTCAATATGTCAGCAAATTTGGAAAACTCAGCAGTGGCCACAGGACTGGAAAAAGTCAGTTTTAATCCCAATCCCAAAGAAAGGCAATGCCAAAGAATGTTCAAACTACCGCACAATGGCACTCATCTCACATGCCAGCAAAGTAATGCTCAAAATTCTCCAAGCAAGTCTTCAACAGCATGTGAAGCAAGAACTTCCAGATGTTCAAGCTGGATTTTAAAAAGGCAGAGGAACCAGAGATCAAATTTCCAGCATCTGTTGTAACATAGAAAAAGCAAGAGCATTCCAGAAAAATATCTGCTTTATTGACTATGCCAAAGCCTTTGACTGTGTGGATCACAACAAACTGTGGAACGTTCTTAAAGAGATGAGAATACCAGACCACCTTACCTGCCTCCTGAGAAATCTGTATGTAGGTCAAGAAGCAACAGCTAGAACTGGACATGGAACAACAGACTGGTTCCAAATTGAGAAAGGAGTACATCAAGGCTGTATGTTGCTATCCTGCTTATTTAACTTAATTGCAGACTACATCATGGTAAATGCTGGGCTGGGTGAAGCACAAGCTGGAATCAAGATTTCCAGGAGAAGTATCAATAACGTCAGTTATGCAGATGACACCACCCTTATGGCAGAAAGCAAAGAAGAATTAAAGAGCCTCTTGATAAAAGTGAAAGAGGAGAGTGAAAAAGCTGACTTAAAACTCAACATTCAAAAAACTAAGATCATGGCATCCAGTCCCATCACTTCATGGGAATAGATGGGGAAACAATGGAAACAGTGGCAGACTTTATTTTCTTGGGCTCTGAAATCACTGCAGATAGTGACGGCAGCCATGAAATTGAAATAAGCTTGCTTCTTGGAAGAAAAGCTATCACCAACCTAGACAGCATATTAAGAAGCAGAGACATTACTTTGCAGACAAAGATCCATCTAGTCAAAGCTGTGGTTTCTGCAGTAGTCATGTATGGATGTGAGAGTTGGACTATAAAGATAACTGAGTGCCAAAGAATTGATGCTTTTGAGCTGTGGTGCTGAAGAAGACTCTTGAGAGTCCCTTGGACTGCAAGGAGATCCAACTAATCTATCCTAAAGGAAATCAGTCCTGAATATTCTTTGGAAGGACTGATGCTGAGGCTGAAGCTGCAATATTTTGGTCATGTGATGCAAAGAACTGACTCATTTGAAAAGATGCTGATGCTGGGAAGGATTAAAAGCAGGAGGAGAAGGGGACAACAGAGGATGAGATGATTGGATGGCATCACCGATTCGATGGACATGAGTTTGAGCAAGCTCTGGGAGTTGGTGATGGACAGGGAAGCCTGGCGTGCTGTAGTCCATGGGGTTGCAAAGAGTTTGACACAACTGAGCGACTGAACTAATTAGTAGAGTTTGAAGTGCTTATAGGACAACCACATATAATGACTTTTTGCAGTAAGCTCAGGAAATTAGCAGAAAGACATTGACTGGAGCATATTGTAATATATCAGCTTCATGACAGTAAATGGATCAAAGTGAGACTCCATGAAATTGTTCAGAAAAAGTCTTATGGACTTACTTTGAACTTCTATCCACATTTTGCTTCCAGATATAATTGTTCATGATTTTTTTCTTTTATACTTTGATTTTACCTTTTGAGATTAATGGTCTCTTATTTTCTTATTCTATAGATAATTGATATAAATGCATGCCCTTTATAAGTAATAGTAATAGATATAAGGTTTGTGGGGTTTTTTTCTTTTCACAGGAATTCACATTGCAAAATATGACAGTACTAGCTGTTCAAGACTTGTCTTTGAATTTATATGAGGGGCAAATCACTGTCCTTCTCGGTCATAATGGAGCAGGGAAGACTACTACCTTATCTATCCTCACAGGTAAATATTCAGGGTTACTTGTGACTCAGATACTGTGGATTAAGCTTTGAAGCTTCTGTGTACTCTTCTTGACATTGACATTGTTATTTAAATGATACATATGGCTGTTTATTAATCTGCTCTCTTTACAAAGTGTAAATCATTTATTATTAACCTTAAAAATCAATGTTTATTTTTGTTTCTCAGGTGCATCCCACTTCTCACTTTGTAGTGTACCATCGTCATTGGTCAATGCAAAGGCTAGAGAGCCTTTCTACTTTCACTTATTTATTCCTTTAAATTTCCTTTTATATCACTTTCTTCTGTTCCCCTGCTCCCTTCATAGGAAACCATTCTAATTTGTTTGATGTACATTGTTTCATTGTATAATGTGTATTATATATTCTTATGAATATACTTTTATATTTAATAAGAAAATTTCTACTTACATCCAAGTTGAAAGATTTTCAGTGACCACCCTTACACCCACTGCCTAGATTTTACCATTTTACCATTTTATATATTTGTCACAGATTTATTGATCCCATTTTTATGCATCTGAAAATTAATTTTAGACATTAAGATGCTTCTTAATAAATAATTTAGAATGCATATCATTAACTAGAATTTTTCTTTTGGAATAAAATTTTAATTAAAAATGCTTAAATTTTAAGTATTCATTTGCTGCATTTTGACATATGCATACCTCTAAATAATCCTGTTGCCTATTAAGATAGATGACTTCACTATTATCCCAGAAAGTGTTCTCATTACTCAAGTGATTCACTAAATTACAGAGGAGGCAAAACTTTACTCATATCATTAGTATACACTAATATGCCAGATATTTGGGTGAAAACTAAGAATGCAGTGTTGAGCAGAAAGTCCTTCCCTTCAAAGATCTTATAGTTGAGCAAGGATTTGATGAGTAAATAGGAATTTTATAACATCTTGAGAAGTAAAAAATAAAGCTTGAGTGTTGGCTGTTGTCCTGTCACCTTGATCTAACACTGCGGGCAAGGTCTGTGAGCAAAGGGGAAATAAAATCTAATTTGAGATTGGTACAAGGTGTAATGAATCATGAAAGAAAGGGGAGATGCATATTCTAAGGATATTCATGGCCAGGAAGTAAGAAACTAGGGAATATTATATGGCTAGAGAACAGAAAGAGAGAGAAGAGGAATGACCAAAATGATACCAGAGTGTCAAGTGAAAGGTTGGAGCAAGGATGAATTTCCCAGTTTAGGTCAACTATAAGTAGCCTTATCTTTGAGGAAAGAAATGATGGAAAACAACAATTCTTTGTTAACTTCTATCTTTGAAATACTTCTGAAACTTAGTTAAAGCTCTTAATCATTACTTCCTAATTAATTCCACATAATTATTAGTGAATATTGTTATTGTTGTCTTCAGTATAATATCAACTGCCACTTATTAAATAATTTTATATATTTCATCTTAGAACATATTCCATGCTTTACATTTTGTGACAGTGGTCCCCGAAGATAACGGTCTCCTTCCCATGTGTTCTGGCCAGGTCTATGCCCAACATGTAGTGTGGACAAGCTGATGTATTGGGCACAGACCTGGCCAGAAAGACGACAACAAATCCCTGGGGTCTGCTTGCTGTGGTGGGCTGCTCCAGCCAAGGTGGCTTCCACTTTCTGCCTGGGAGGAAAAAGGTGGGGCCCTGCCCCTTGTGAGGAGGCAGGGCAGTGAAGTGGTCTGTCTCTTCCTCACTGAAAAGTCAAGTATGGTTCAATTCACAACTTCAGCAGACCTTGTTTAATTAGTTTTTGTTTACTTACCAAAAAAAAAAACAAACCCACAAAACCAAATCATAAATGACGAAATAAATCCTAAATAAAAATGGATTTGCTCCACAATATTTCTTAGGAAGATCAAGAACCAGCAGTCCAGGTACCCTGAAGGTTCCAAGTGTCATGGGCAAGTAGGGTTTTTCCTGGTAAAACGGATCCCTGCATGGGGTTGGATAGTTCTGTGCCAAGAAGCTTGTTGGGGTGTGTGACACCCGGGCCATATATACATATATATATAATGAGATAATCCTGGTTTATCTGGCTGAATCCTAAATGAAATCTCTAGTGTCCTCATAAGTAAAAGACAGAGGGAGATTTTAGATAGGCAGAAGAATAGAAGACAAGAAGAGAATAGGCAATGTGATGTTGGACCCAGGTAACTAGAGTGTTGCTTCACAGGATAAGAAATATTAGCAGCCACCACAATCTGAAAAACACAAGAAATGGATTTTTCCCTCAGAGTATCTGTTGAGGGTGAGGCCCTGCTGACGCACAGTTTCACCCCAGTGATACTGATTTCAGACTTCCAGTCTCCAGAACTGTAATGGAATAAATTTCTTTTGTTTTAACACTAACTCTGTGGTAATTTGCTACAGCAGCCATTGGAAACCAATGCATTCGATATCTCAGAACATATATTATGCACTTCCTAATGTGTATATGAGCATTCCCTTTTCCTTACCAGGAATGCCTAAACCACCACTTCCCTTTTGAAATTTTCTACTCATTCGTGAAGATTCAGCTCAAAAGCTACTTCCTGATCCCATCAACCAGAATTAATCACCCTTACCTGTTTGGTAACTATGTCCCAAAGGATTAGAGTAATTTCTTACACAGTAAGTTTTCAATAAATACTTGCAGAATGAATTAATTGTATCATGTATCACAGTTGTTGAGACACCTGTTTCCTCAATTAAAAGTAGCTCGAAGCCCAAGGGTTATGTCTTGTAATTTTTTGAATGATAATTTTTAGTTGAGGCAAAATTCATATAACATAAAATTATTCAATTTAAAGTTTCCAGCTTAGTAGCATGTGGTACTTTTACAATATTGTGCAACTACACAGTGGAGTGGCAAGCATATTCAAGGGATTAGATCTGGTATACAAAGAGCCTGAAGAACTATGGATGGACATTTTTAAAATTGTACAGGATGCAGTGACCAAAATCATTCCAAACAAAAAGAAATGCAAGAAAGCAAAGTGGTTGTCTGAAGGAACAAGAGAATAGCTGAGGAAAAAGAGAAGCAAAGATAAAGAGAAAAGGGAAAGACATACCCAACTAAATACAGAGATCCAGAGAATAGCAAGGAGAGATAACAAGGCCTTCTGAAATGAATAATGCAAAGAAATGGAAGAAAACAATAGAATGGGAAAGACTATAGATCTCTTGAAGAAAATTGGAGGTATCAAGGGAACATTTCATGCAAGGATAGGCATGATAAAGGACATAAATGGTGAGGAACTAACAAGAGCAGAAGAGGTTAAGAAGAGTTGGCAAGAATACACAGAGGAACTCTACAAGAAAGGTCTTAATGATCCTGATAACCATAGTGGTGTGGTTAATCACCTAGAGCCAGACATCCTGGAGTGTAAAGTGGACCTTAGGGAAGCATTACCATGAATAAACCAATGGAAGTGATGGAATTCTGCCTGAGCTATTTAAAATCCTAGAAGATGATGCTGTTAAAGTGCTGCTTTCAATATGCCAGCAAATTTGGAAAAGTCAGCAGTGATCACAGGACTGGAAAAGGTCAGTTTCATTCCAATCCCAAAGAAAGACAATGCCAAAGAATGTTCAAGCTACCATACAATTGCGCTCATTTCATAGGCTAGTAAAGTTATGCTCAAAATCCTTCCAGCTAGACTTCAGCAGTACATGAATTGAAAACTTACACATATGCAAGCTTATTTCAAAGAAGCAGAGGAACCAGAAATCAAATTGCCAACATGCGTTGGATCATGGAGAAAGTAAGGGGGTTCAAGAAAAACATCTACTTCTGCTACAGTGACTATGCTAAAGACTTTGTGTGGATCACAAAAAGCTGTGCAAAGTTCTTAAAGTGATGTGAGTACCAGATCACACTATCTTTCTCCTGAGAATCTTGTATGTGGGTCAAGAAGCAACAGTTAGAACTGGACATAGAACAAATGACTGGTTCAAAGTTGGGGAGGGAATATAACAAGTCTGTATATTGCCACCCTGCTTATTTAACTTCTATGAAGAGTACATCATGCAAAATGCCAGGTTGGATGAATCACAAGCTGGTAAGATTATACTGTGGTTTGCCTATGTTGTCAAATAGACAGTAGCATAGAACCCTGAAACAGAAAATTCTTCAAAGTATTTTTTATTACTCAATTAATATTTTTATACTCATTAGAAACCAGAATGCATAGATTTAAAAAAAAGTTTTCCCCATTACCAGAAGGTGCCAGGTCACTTTCTTTGTAAGAGGTACTCATAATTCTTTCAAATAGTCTACAAATAGACTATTAAGGAGGTGCTAATGAACAGTGTATTCTCAGGTTCGCTCACTGAAACTAAGTTTCTATCATGTCTTATGCTTAATTCTAGGTCTCTATCGTCCTACCAGTGGAAAGGTGTATATTAGTGGATATGATATCTCGAAAGATATGGTTCAAGTCAGAAAAAGCTTGGGCTTGTGCCCCCAGGATGACATATTGTTCCATCACTTGACAGTCTCAGAACATCTCTATTTCTACTGTGTGGTGAGCCAGAGATATATTCTTTTTTTCCACTCTTTTCATATGCTTCAGGCAGTGTGACAAAGAACCAACATCTTTATCTTTATGTAGTGGAAATTCATTTTTTGGAGTCATTGTTCCTTAACTATAAAGGGGGGCAAAGAGAAGGAAAAGCTCATGTCTAAATAACTCTGTAAGAAAAATCCTGATTAAAGAATTTTTCTAAGGACAAAGTTGGAAGCACCATGTAAATTCTGGCTTCTTTTTTAGATAAAAGGAGTACCTCCAGAAATACGATCTAAAGAAATTAACAAAATGCTGATATCTTTTGGCCTGATAGAAAAGCATGATGCCCTTGCAAAGTCACTGAGTGGAGGAATGAAGCGTAAACTCTCCATTATTATAGCACTTATAGGAGGCTCCAAGGTAAAGAACCACTAACATGGGTCCCTGCCCCAGCTAATATATAAAACTGAGCTGATATAAACCTATGAGCTGATAAGAATCTCACTCTCTAGAAAGTGAAAGTGAAGTCGCTCTGTGGTGTCCGACTCTTTGCGACCCGTGGACTGTAGCCCACTAAGCTGCTCCGTCCATGGGATTCTCCAGGCAAGAATACTGGAGTGGGCTACCCAATCAGAGGGTATTTCCATCATTGATCCAGTTGATATAATATGGTTATGGGGTTTTAATTTATTGTTAATTTTTCAAAGTTCTTAATATAGTCTAGATTATGTATTTTAGCTTGCATATGTCCCCCATGTAAAATAGTAAGTTATCACATAAAGAGCATAACATAAATTAAATATGATCATGGAACTGTTCTTCTGATCTGTAGGTGGTGATACTTGATGAGCCAACATCTGGCATGGACCCAGTCTCAAGGAGATTCACCTGGGATGTCCTTCAGAAGCATAAAGAGAATCGTACCGTCTTATTGACAACCCACCACATGGATGAAGCTGATGTCCTGGGTGACCGTATAGCTATCATGGCGAAGGGTACTCTGCAGTGCTGTGGCTCTACAATTTTCCTGAAAAAAGTTTATGGTCTGTCTCCCTCTGATCACTATTTGGATGCTAATGCCTGAATAACATTCTCTAACATAATTTTATTATCATTTTTGTTCCTCTACACAGAACTTCTTGTGTCCTATTGCATTAAATCTAAACTATTTAAATTGGCTATTTGTAATTTATCTATCTATCCCTATTATTTTTCATTATGATACGATGAGTATATTCTAACTTAGAAAACTCATTCTTTTATTGACCTCAAAAAAGTCATGTTTCTTTCTCTCACCTGGCTTCCACTGAAGTTAGTTTTTGTTGGAATGAAGTAATGCTTCCACGGTATCTGGTTCATAGACTGATAACTTGTAGGGGAGAAAATGAGTGACTCAGTATCTCTGACCCTTTTTTCTCTATTGCCAAATCAGCATCACTCCCCTCTGGTGTAATTAGCTAAATACTTTCTAGTTTATTTTTATGAAATCATCTTGAAATGTGGTAGTTGATCAATAGGAATTTATTGAATAGGATATGAATGAATACTGAAATAAAACAATCTTGATTTTAATAAGAATATAGTCTGATTAGTCAGTAAGACTAGTACATTAAAAATGAGCCATAATATCATATATAATTGAGTTCTGATATTACAAGGTTCAAACCAGTAAGTGTATCAGGGCTTCAGAATTGGTGCGTACAAATCAATGAGAATAGTTAAGACTGACATTCCATTAATCATTAATTTGGTGTTTGAATTTGTTCATTCAACTCACATTTATTTTGAGTGAGTTACATTTAATGTTTATACACATTTATCTCATCTCCTCTTCATAACCTCACTATTTTTATGGAGCAGAAAACTGCTGCTTATTCTGAAGTCTGAGTCAATCATGCAGTTAAGTGGCAGAGTTTTGGACCTGGGTTCTTCTAACAACAAAGCCCTTGTTTTGCACTCTAAGATGTGACCATTTTTCCCTTTACTCTATCTCATAGAGGATATTGAGTTGAGTTTTAAGCAGTATATTTGGTTAATATCAGAAATAAAGGGACTCATACTTTTAAATGTTTTTTCACCTACAGATGGGAACATATAAGTTAATATTCCTATAGCAGATTAGTTGTAGGAACAAAATTATTACCTAAGTATATTAATGCTTTTAGTTATTGACCTTAAAAAGGCAATGAAGGAAAGAACACTTCTATTTTAGAAAACGATATAAGTAAGTAATAAAAGTATGAGGATAAAAATGCACCTTTTTTCCCCTGGGACAAAGAAGAAGTCAGCTGGCATCAAGGGTCTTTGGGGGAGAATCAGTGAGAAATTAAGTCTGATGGACAGGACATTGAAAACAGCAAGAGTGGTTTGCATTTGATGTGTGAATGCATGTATAAGACAAATTTTGAAATATGAAATTCAGAAGTCCCATTCAAGAATATAATAGAAAGATAGCCTAAAGTAATGAATGCTAAAATAAGAATGTGACAGGTAAAATAATTATGTGTGTCTATACTCTGGTGGCTCAGACAGTAAAGTGTCTGTCTACAATGTGAGAGACCTGGGTTCGATCCCTGGGTTGAGAAGATTCCCTGGAGAAGGAAATGGCAACCTACTCCAGTACTCTTGCCTTGAAAACCCCATGGACAGAGGAGCTTGGTGCAGGCTACTATCCATGGGGTCGCAAAGAGTCAGGCACGACTGAGTGACTTCACTTTCACTTTCATATACATAAATGCGTGTGTGGATGTATGTGTGTATATGTAAAATCCTAAAAGGGTCGGAGACACTTGGTGACAATAGTCCGTGTAGCCCATTGTCACATAATGAACGGAAGACTTCCTAGTACAGTGAGGTGAAATTTTGAAGTTTTCATTCATTAATATGGGGAAGTAAAAGTTTCCACTTTAATGGCATGTACCTGAAATGTGATCATTGAACATTAAGTATGGAAAGAATGACAGAAGGAAGGAAATTTTTAAATATATAAAACAATAGAAAAATGTTTAAACTTTTTCTTTTGTATTGGAGAATAAGTGATTAACAATGTTAAGATACTTTCAAGTGAACAACGAAGGGATGCAGGCATACATATACATGAATCCATTCTCCTCCAAACTCTCAGCCCATAAAAATTAACAGGTTTAAATTTTAGTAAAAATATGAAACCAGTAAATCTCAAAAATTAAAGATCACTTGCTCTTAAACACAGTATTGATGCCTTGTAAAAATGAAATTTTAAACAAGCAAGATCCTGTGCTTTCTGTTGGTAGAGTATATTTATGTGTTTGATTGGGGCAGATTGCATTTAAAAAATTTTGACCTTTTAAATGGACTTTTTCAGGTGTGGGATACCACTTAATTATTGTAAAGGATCCTCATTGTGATGTTAAAGAAATCTCCAAACTGATTAAATATCACATACCAGAAGCCAGATTGGAGAACAATGTTGCAGCTGAATTATCGTTTATCCTACCCAAGGAGTACGCAGACAGGTATGGATCCAGAGAATGTTAGATAATAGTTTGGGGTTATAAGAAATCAATATTACTTTTTAAAGTTTCCCCTGACTTGACAAATAGACTGTGTGCAGCTGTCATTTGACAAGTAATGGTAAAAAAAAAAAAAAGGAAAAAATTACTTCCTAAAGATTTCACTGTCTGCACAGAGGGAAGTCATATAACTTAGCTTGCATTTAGTTTGTCTTGGTATCTTTATTTCTATTTCTTACAGTCTGGTGTTAAGTAGTGACAAGAAATGATAAGCTATTTGCACAAATTTTGTTCAACTGATTTGCTGAGATTATAAGAAAAAAGTAGCCTATGTGGCAGACCTTGCATTCAGAAACCCTAGAAACTATAGGAAACAGGCAATTTGACCATAACAGTTAAGCAAGCTAGTTACCAAAAGGAGAAAGAAAATATTAATTGTACTTGGGATGTTTATCTTGATTAAGGGAAGAGGAAAATAAGAATACTTATGATAAACTTCCAGGGACTATGCCAATTTCATCTTCTTTCAAGTTGTAGTTAGCAGCTTGATATTCTCTTGAAGCAAACTAATTGGCATTCTCAAAAGAAGATGAATAGAGGGGAACTTCTTCAACTTTCTAATGAACAAAATCCTAACAGCCTACATCATACATAATGGTGAGAAACTCAAAGCTTTCCCATTAAGATCAGGAACAAGGAAAGGAAGTCCTTTCTCTCCACTGCTTTCGACATCATGCTGGAAGTCCTAGCTAATGCAACAACACGAGACAAAGAAATGTATATACATTAGGAAGAAAGGAATAAATCTTTGCAGATAATACGATCATCTTTTGCATACTGCCCAAAAGAATTTACCAAAACAAACAAACAAAAAATCCTTCTAGAACTAGTAAGTGATTGTAGCAAGGTCGCAGGATACAAATTTGATATAAAAGTCAATAACTTTTCTATATATCAACAATTAGCAAATATAGTTTAAAAGTACAAGCACAATGCTATTTACATTAGTATTGCCCAAAGCAAAATACTTAGGTATAAAGGTAATAAAATACATACAAGTTTGATAATGAGTAAAACTCCAAAATTCTAATGAATGAAATCAAGACGCTAAGTAAATGTGAAGATAGTCCATTTTTACGAATAGGAAGACTCAATACTGTCAAGGAGTCAGTTCTTCCCAACTTGATCTATAGGTTTAATGTAATTCTAGTCAAAATCTCTGTAAGTTATTTTGCGGGTATCAACAAATTGATCCCAAAGTTTATAAAAAGTTTATTCAAATTAATCAACACAATATTGAAAGAAAAGAATAAAGTTAGAAGACTGACAGAAACCAACTCTAAGACTTACTATAAAACTACTATAATCAAGATGGTGTAGTATTAGTGAAAGAATAGAAAAATAGAACAACAGAACAAAGCAGAGAACCCAGAAATATATATATATATAGTCACCTGGTCTTTGACAGGGAAGGAAAAGCAATGGAGAAAAGATACTTTTCAACAAATGGTGATGGAACGAACAATCAGACATCCACAGGCAAAGAAAATAACCTAGATGCTTAAAATGGGTGATAAGCCTAAAATTCAAACAAAAAACTATAAATCTCCTAGAAGATAACATAGGACGAAAACTAGCTGACCTTAGGCATGGCAATGACATTTAAATTACAGCACCAACAGCACTTTTCATGACAGGAATAACTGAAAAGCTGGACTTCAGTGAAATTATATTTTTGTTCTGTGTTTGGCAATATCAAGAGAATTAGAAGACAAGACACAGAATGGAAGAAAATATTTGCAAAAAACACATTTAATAAAAAAAAAGTTACACAGCATATACAAAGAACTAGAAAAAGCAAGGGAATTCCTGTTTTTTACTTCTGCTTTATTGACTGCACCAAAGCCAATTGTGTGGATCACAATAAACTGTGGAACAATGTTAAAGAGATGGGAATACCAGACCAACTTACCTGCCTCCTGAGAAATCTATATGCAGGTCAAGAAGCAACAGTTAGAACCTGACGTAGAACAGCAGACTGGTTCCAAATTGGGAAAGTACATCAAGGCTGTATATTGTCACTCTGCTTATTTAACTTATATGCAGAGTACATTATGCAAAATGCTGGGCTGGAAGAAGCACAAGCTGGAATCAAGATTGCCAGGAAAAAAATCAATAACCTCAGGGATGCAGATGACACCACCCTTATGGCAGAAAGCAAAGAGGAAGTGAATAGCCTCTTCATGAAAGTGAAAGAGGTGAGTGAAAAAGCTGGCTTAAAACTCAACATTCAAAAAACTAAGATCATGGCATCTGGTCCCATCACTTCATGGCAAATAGATGGGGAAACAATGGAAACAGTGACAGACTTTATCTTTTTGGCTCCAAAATCACTGCAGATGGTGATTGCAGCTATGAAATTAAAAGATGCTTCCTCCTTGGAATAAAAGCTATGATCAACCTAGACAGCATATTAAAAAGCAGAGACATTTCATTGCCAACAAAGGTTCATCTAGTCAAAGCTATGTCTTTTCCAGCAATCATGGAAAAGTAGTCACAGCCATAGGCTGTGAGAGTTGGTCCATAAAGAAAACTGAGCATCGAAGAACTGATGCTTTTGAACTGTGGTGTTGGAGTGTTTTAGGTCTTCATAGAGCCATTCAACTTCAGCTTCTTCAGCTGAAATGGTTGGGGCATAGACTTGGATTACTGTGATACTGAATGGTCTACCTTAAGTTTGACTAGCTCCCATTTGCTCATTTTGTTTCTATTTATTTTCTCTTTGGAGACAGACTAAGAATATATGGCTATGATTCATGTCAGAAAAAAATTTTCACATTCTTTTCTTATAGTTTTATGATGTCATGTCTTATATTTATGTATAAACCATTTCAAGTTTATTTTTGTATATGATGTGAAGGAGTATTCTGATTTTATTGATTTGCATGTAGCTGTCCAGTATTCTCAACACCATTTGTTGATGAAACTCTCTTTTCTCCATTGTATATTCTTGCTCCCTTTATCATAATTGACTCTATTCTGTTGCATTAATCTAAATGTCTGTTATTGTGCCAATACCATGCTGTTTTGATTACTGTAGCTTAGTTATGTCTGAAGTCTAGAAGGGTTATGCCTTCAGCTTTGTTCTTATTTTCTCGGGATTTCTTTGTCAATTTTGGATGTTTTGTGGTTCCATACAAATGTTAAGATTATTCTGGTTGTGAAAAGTATCATCAGCATTTTGATAGGGATTGCATTAATCTGTATTCCTTTGGGTAGTATGGCCATTTTAAGAATATTAATTCTTCAAATCAAAAACATGTAATAGTTTTCCATTTTTTGGAATCTTCTTGGATTTCCTTTATCAATGTTTTATAGTTTTCAGTGTATAGATCTTTCACATTCTTTATTAAGCTATTTCCTAGATTTTAGGGTTAGACTTTTAAATGGATTGGCTTTTTCCTCTTCTTTCTGATATTTACTTATTGGCATAATGAAATCAAAGGATTTCTGTGTATTCATCTTGTATCCTGCTACCTTGCTGAATTCTTTTATTAGTTCTAATAGATTTTATGCGGAGACTCTATGTTTCTCTTTCTAGTGTATCGTGTCATCTATCAATAGTTCCATTTTACTTCTCCCTTCCAATGGGGTTGTATTTCATTTTCTTTTCCTGTTTGATTGCTGCAGCTACTACTTCTAATACCATGTTGAATAGAATGGTGAGAATGGGCATCCTTGTCTTTTTCCCGAATTTAGTGAAGAAGTTTTCTGCTTTTTACCATAGAATATTATGTTGACAGTGGGTTTGTCATAAATGGCTTTTACTTTGTTGAGACATGTTCCCTCTATATCCACTTTGGTGAAAGTTCTTATCATGAATGGATGTTGAATTTTATGAAAAGTTCTTTATGAGTCTACTGAGATGACCATGTATTTTTGTCTTTCCTTTTGTTAATGTGATGTATCACCTTGATTTGTGTGTGTTGAACCATCCTTGTGAACCTTGGAATTGTCCAACTGATCATTATGTTTGATTCTTTTTTATGTACTGTTACATTCAGTTTGCAATATTTTGTAGAGGATATTTGCATTTATATTCATCAAAGATACTGACTTGTACTTGTCAAATGTGTAGGTATAGTCTCTTTGTCTCTTTTGGGTAATAGAGTGACAGTGGCTTCATGGAAATAATTTTGTAGTGTTCCTTCCTCTTCAATTTTGTGGAATAATTAAAGCAGGATGGTGTAAACTCTTTTTTATGTTTCATGGAATTCTGCAGTGAAGGCATCTGGTCCTGGACCATTGTTTTTAAATTACATATTCAGTTTCATTTCTAATGATTGGTCTGCTCAAATTTTCTGTTTCTTCTTGACTCAGTTTTGGCAGGCTGTATATTGCTACAAGGGCTTCCAAGGTGGCTCAGTGGTAAAGAATCCACCTGCCAATGCATGAGATGCAGGCTTGATCCCTAGATTGGGAAGGTCCCCTGGAGAAGGAAATGGCATCCCACTGGTATTCTTGTCTGGAAAATCCCATGGACAGAGGAGCTTGGAGGGCTACAGTCCATAGGATTGTAAAAGAATCAGATGTGACTTAGCAGCTATGCAACAAGAACAACATATTTCTATAAACTTGTCCCTTTGTTCTAGATCATCTAATTTGTTGCCAAATAACTATTTGTAATATACTCTTAAAAATGTTTTTGTATTTCTATGGTATCAGTTTTTACTTCTCCTCTTTCATTTCTTATTTTGTTTATTTCAATCCTCCCTCTTTTCTTCTTGGTGAGATCTGCCAGAAGTTTATCAATTTTGTTTATCTTTTCAAACAAGCAATTCTTGGATTTATTGATTTTTTATATTTTTAATCTCTATTCTATTTCCTTTCTCATCTTTATTATTTCCTCCCTTCTGCCAACTTTAGGTTTTGTTTGTTCTTCTTTTTCTAATTCCATTAGGTGGTGGATAATATTGTTTATTTGAAATGTTTCTTCTTGAGAAGGGCCTTAATCACTATAAAATTCCCCATTAGAAGTGCTTTTGCTACATCTCATAGATGTTGTAAAGTTGTATTTTCATTTCCTTGAGTTTTTTTTTCTGATATCCTCTTTGATTTTACCATTGACCTTCTTGTTTTCTTAGTAGCATGTTTGATTTCCAGCTGTTTGTTCTACTCCTCTTTACTTTCTGTGGTTGATTTCTAGCTTCACACCACTGTGGTCATAAAAAAAGCTGTGGTACATATATACAATGGAGTATTATTCAGCCATTAAAAAGAATACATTTGAATCAGTTCTAATGAGGTGGATGAAACTGGAGCCTATTATACAGAGTGAAGTAAGCCAGAAAGAAAAACACCAATACAGTATACTAACGCATATATATGGAATTTAGAAAGATGGTAACAATAACCCTGTATACAAGACAGCAAAAGAGACACTGATGTATAGAACAGTCTTTTAGACTCTGTGGGAGAGGGAGAGGGTGAAATGATTTGGGAGAATGGCATTGAAATATGTATAATATCATATATGGAATGAGTCACCAGTCCAGGTTCGATGCATGATACAGGATGCTTGGGGCTGGTGCACTGGGATGACCCAGAGGGATGGTATGGGGAGGGAGGAGGGAGGGAGGGTTCAGGATGGGGAGCACATGTATACCTGTGGTGGATTCATTTCGATATTTGGCAAAACCAATACAATATTGTAAAGTTTAAAAATAAAATAAAATTTTAAAAAATATAATAAATAAATAAATAAAATTTTTTAAAATGCTTGAAATAATTTCTATCCTTTTAAATTTGTTGAAGCTTGCTTTGTGATATTGTATGTGATTTATCCTAGATCATTCATTTGCACTTGAAAAGAATTTATATTCTGGTTTTTGTTATATTTTGGGGGGATTGTGTAGTGCCCTGTAGATATCAACTCCAATGGATCTATTTTGTCATTTAGGACCTCTGTTGCCTTATTACTTTTCTGTCTAGATTATCTGTCCATTGATGTCAATCAGGTATTAAGCTCTCCTACTATTATTGTATTATTGTCCACCTCTCTTTATGTCTGTTAGTATTTATTATACTTATTTTAAATATTTAAGGTGCACCTATATGCATGTATGTTGATGAGTGTACTGTAGTCTTATATTGGCTCCTTCATCATTATATAATGTTCTTTTTTCTCTTTCTTCTTGTCTTTTGTGTTAAAGTCTACTTTTTTGATATGTGTATTGCTATCCCTGCTTTCCTGTAATTTCCGTTTGCTTGGAACATCTTTTTCTATCCCCTCACTTTCAGCATACGTGTTTTTGCCCTGAAGTGAATCTCTTCTAGGCAGCATATTGTAAGTTCTTGGTTTTTATCCCATCTATTACACTATATCATTTGATAAGAGGATTTAGTCCATTGACTTTAAATTAATTATTGATAGGTATGTACTTACAGCCATTTAAATCCTTCTTTTCCCGTTGTTTTTATAGTTTTTCTTTGTTCATATTGTCTTCTTTTTGTTTTTATCTTTTTTGGTTTGATAATTTTCTTCTGTAATATGATTGAGTTCCTTTCTTTTTGGTTTTTGTGAATCTAATGTATATCATTGATTTGTGGTTACCATGAAAATCAAGTATGTTGATCTACAATTGTATCTACTTGCTTTAAACTGTCATTCAAAATAAAATGCATTCTAAAAGATACATGTTTTTCTACTCCCCTCCTCCAGATTTTATCATTTATGTCCTATTTTCATGTTTGTCTTTTTATTGCTAATTGTAGTTATAATTCATTTAAAATTTTTGGAATTTTGTTTATTTTTTAATCTATACTTTGGTTTACTTTAGTAATCTTCATTCTTTTTTTTGTTTGCCTTTATTATTGTGATTGTTTTTTCCTCTAGATTCTTGTTTATCTTTATTTACAGAAGACTTTTCAATATTTCTTTTATTGTATGTTTAGTATTGCTGAATTCTCTTGGTTTCTGATTGTGAAGAGGAACTAAAAAGCCTCTTGATGAAAGTGAAAGAGGAGAGTGAAAAAGTTGGCTTAAAACTCAACATTCAGAAAACTAAGATCATGGCATCTGGTCCCATCACTTCATGGGAAATAGATGGGGAAACAGTGGAAACAGTGTCAGACTTTATTTTTGGGGACTCCAAAATCATGGCAGATGGTGATTGCAGCCATGAAATTAAAAGACGCTTACTCCTTGGAAGGAAAGTTATGACCAACCTAGATAGCATATTCAAAAGCAGAGACATTACTTTGCCAACAAAGGTCCGTCTAGTCAAGGCTATGGTTTTTCCAGTGGTCATGTATGGATGTGAGAGTTGGACTGTGAAGAAAGCTGAGCGCCAAAGAACTGATGCTTTTGAACTGTGATATTGGAGAAGACTCTTGAGAGTCCCTTGGACTGCAAGGAGATCCAACCAGTCCATTCTAAAGGAGATCAGTCCTGGGTGTTCTTTGGGAGGAATGATGCTAAAGCTGAAACTCCAGTACTTTGGCCACCTCATGCGAAGAGTTGACTCATTGGAAAAGACTCTGATGCTGGGAGGGATTGGGGGCAGGAGGAGAAGGGGACGACAGAGGATGAGATGGCTGGATGGCATCACTGACTCGATGGACGTGAGTTTGAGTGAATTCTGGGAGTTGGTGATGGACAGGGAGGCCTGGCGTGCTGCAGTTCATGGGGTCGCAAAGAGTTGGACACGACTGAGTGACTGAACTGAAGGGATTTTTATCTTTTCTTCTATTCTAAATGATAATCGTTTGGGGTATCTTAAGTTGCAGGGTTTTCTCTTTCAGGTCTTTGATTATATCATGCCACTCCCTTTTGGTCTGCAAAGTTTCTATAAAAATATCAACCATGAGCTTCATGGAGTCTCCCTTGTAGATGATTCTTAATTTTCTCTTGCTCCCTTTAGAATTTTCTCCTTATCTTTTGCTTTTGCCATTTTAAATATGATATGTCTCAATGTGAGTCTTTTGGGGTTCATCTTTTTGCAACACTGTGCTTCCTGTACCTGGATGTCTGTTTTCTTATTTAGGTGTGAGACGTTTTAGCCATAATTTCTTCAAGTACATTTTTAGTACCCATGTCTCTCTTTTCTTCTTCTAGAACACCTATTATGCACAGGATGGCATAATTTTTATTATCCCATAGATATTATATGTTGCTTTAACATTTTTTATTAGTCTGTCTTCTGCTCTGATTGGGTGACTTCAATCATTGTGTCTCCTGAATCACGTATTCATTCTTCTGTGTTATTTTGTGAATATTCATTGCTTCTAGATTGGTTTTTATGTAAGCAGTTGAATTGTCTATTTTTGATTGGTTCACCTTTATATTTTCCAGTTCTTTTTTATAGTGATCTGCATTTGTATCAATAGTTTTTCTTAATTTGATTAGAATTTTTATTACTTCTTTTTGGTTTTAGTTGACTGGTGAACACTGTTGCATTATTTGTTCTTTCAGGGTATTTCTCATTTTCTTTTTAATTGGGAGTAGTTCCTCTGACTTTATTTTATTTGACTTTCTCATCTCTATGAATTTATGAGAAACAGTTACCTACTGTGAACTTGAGGTATTCTTGCCAGGAAAATCCCATAGACAGAGGAGTCAGGTGGGCTATGACCCATGGGGTCACAAAGAGCTGGATAGGGCTGAAGCAACTGAGTATAGCACATACAGCACACTTTGAACTTCAAGGGTTGTTCTTATGTGGGAGTATACTTGTGCAAACTGTGTGTGTCCAATATTTTTGTGTTAGTACTGGTTTTGGTATGTATACTGAGCCCAGTGTGCTGGCATTTATCTCCTTGATATGGGGTGTGGCTGGTGTTGGGAGATTTAAAGTCTATGCAAGATGTAAGGTGGGGTTTCCTCTTTGCTCTGTGACTATTGCTACCCCATCAGGGGCAGAGTCTGCCCCTCAGCTGTTGTATTTGAAGTCCTGAGGGTCAGGTTTGATATGGCTCCATTGAGTGTGAGCTCTGCCCTAAATAAGGTGCTTGTTGAAGCATGTGAGGCCCATGAGATCACAGAGGCTCTATGTGATACCTATCCATTCCTCTGTTGTGTTCATCTCAGATCTAATACAAGGCTGTGACTGGGTGTTGGGACATTGTGGCTGTATGAGTTGAGGTGGCTGTGTTTTCACCTGATCTGGGCTGCCTCTGTGGCATACTTTTCTAAGGACCTCTCTGCACCACGTCTTATGCTAAGCTGAACTGGAGCACCCTCACTGGGAGACAAATTACTATGTACTCCTAGGCAATGACAATGTTTGTTGCCATTTCACTTGATTCACACCCCCAGGCTTTCTGGGCCGTGTCTGCAGAGCTATATTAGTTCCTCTCCCAGGGCCTGTCTGCCTGAGATTTAGCACTTATCACTGCAAGCTCCTGTGGTACTGCCCTCTATGCACATTGACAATATCCCCCGTTGCCACATCTGCTGACAAAGGCCTCCACAGCTTGGCCTGTTTCACACCCCAAGCACTCTGGTCAGTTTCTGTAGAGCTAGACTGGGTCTCTGCCCAGAACTTGAACAAGGCTATGGTGTGGAGTGACCAGGGTCAGTTGTTTCTCCCTTCAAATTGTAAAGTGCAATGATGCAGCAGCCTCCAGTGCAAGGCTATTTCTGCCTTGATTGTCAGCAAGCCAACATGTATACACTCGTAGGGAGCTAGGCATCTCTAGCCCATTTATCTCTCTTAGCAGTTTGCCCAGCTGGTAAGGGGCCCCATTTCCTCCACAGGACTGATATGCCCAGACTCTTTACTCCTCAGGGAAAGGGTCTGTCTGGCTGTGTCGATTTTCTCCTTACAGATTGCTCCCAGGGGCAAAGACACTGACTTAATGCCTTTTTTCCATCCTACCTGGTTACGTGGAGATCTTTCTTGCAGCTTTGGTTGCAAGCGTTGTTTGACTGTTGCAAGCCAGTTTCTAGTTAATTTTTTTGAGAATTGTTTCACCTGTATGTATATTTTTGATGTGTTTGTGGGGAAATGTGACTGCCACATCCTCCTACCCTGCCATTTCGATATCCCAATTGAATTTTGTTGCTGTTGTTCAGTTGCTAAGTTGTGTCTCACTCTGAAACCCCACAGACTGTAACACACCAACCTCCTCTGTCCTGCACTATTTCCTGGAGTTTGCTCAAATTCATGTCCATTGACTTAGTGATGCTATCTAACCATCCCATCCTCTGCTTCCCCCTTCTCCTTTTGCCTTCAATCTTTCCCACCATCAGGGTCTTTTCCAATGAGTTGGTACTTCACATCAAGTAGTCAAAATATTGGAGCTTCAAATATTTTAATTTACTACATTTTAAATCATAAAAAGGATAATGCTAATAATAATGCTTGACTGAGTCATTATAAATTTTTGTTTTCTTCCTCAGACTTATGGGGGCTTGAGTCTGCTGTTATATCTATGTGAGCAAATGTACAAAGACCACAAAACTATTCTCAAATCTTTCTCTATATAATTACTTTTAAGAGTTGCATTTGGGAGAAGGCAATGGCACCCCACTCCAGTACTCTTGCCTGGAAAATCCCATGGATGGAGGAGCATGGAAGGCTGCAGTCCATGGGGTTGCTGAGGGTCGGACACGACTGAGCAACTTCACTTTCACTCTTCACTTTCATGCATTGGAGAAGGAAATGGCAACCCACTCCAGTGTTACTGCCTGGAGAATCCCAGGGATGGGGGAGTCTGGTGGGCTGCCATCTATGGGGTCACACAGAGTCAGACACGACTGAAGTGACTTAGCAGCAGCAAGAGTTGCATTTACTATGTATTGCTTAAGATTTTGCTGTGTGGGAAAAAATCATGGAGATTTCTCAAAAAGTGAAAAATAAAACTACCATACATGATCCAGCAATCTCTTATTCAATCTTTTATTCAAAAGAATTGAAATCAGGATCTCAGAGGAACACCTGTACTCCCATGCTCATTGCAGCATTATTCACAATAGGCAAGCTATGAAAACAACCTAAATGTCCGCCTACAAATGAATAAAGAGAAAATAAATGTATATACAATGGAATATAATTCAACTTTAAAAAAGAAGTAAATCCTATCTTTTGTGGCAGTATGAATGGATGGACCTAGAGGACATTATGCTAATTAATATAAAACAGACACACAACATCAAACATTGTATGATCTCACTTGTATCATGGAATCTAAAATGGTCAAATTCATAGCAGCAGAGAGTAGAATTGCTGTTGCCAGAGCTGATGAATGGAGGAGGAGAAAACCAGGAGTTGATGTTCAGTTTATCGAAAATTTTGGTTTATGCAAGATAAATAAGTTTTGGAGATTAACTATACGGCATAGTGCCTACATATAACAATATTGCATACTTAATATTTGTTGACTATGCCAAAGCCTTTGACTGTCTGGATCACAATAAACTGTGGATAATTCTGAAAGAGATGGGAATACCAGACCACCTGATCTACCTCTTGAGAAATCTGTATGCAAGTCAGGAAGCAACAGTTAGAACTGGACATGGAACAACAGACTGGTTCCAAATAGGAAAAGGAGTTCGTCAAGGCTGTATATTGTCACCCTGCTTATGTAACTTATATGCAGAGTACATCATGAGAAATGCTGGCCTGGAAGAAGCACAGGCTGGAATCAAGACTGCCAGGAGAAATATCAATAACCTCAGATATGCAGATGACATCACCCTTATGGCAGAAAGTGAAGAGGAACTCAAAAGCCTCTTGATGAAAGTGAAAGAGGAGAGTGAAAAAGTTGGCTTAAAGCTCAACATTCAAAAAACTAAGATCATGGCATCTGGTCCCATCACTTCATGGGAGATAGATGGGGAAACAGTGGAAACAGTGTCAAACTATTTTTGGGGGCTCCAAAATCACTGCAGATGGTGATTGCAGCCATGAAATTAAAAGACGCTTACTCCTTGGAAGGAAAGTTATGACCAACCTAGATAGCATATTCAAAAGCAGAGACATTACTTTGCCAACAAAGGTCCGTCTAGTCAAAGCTATGGTTTTTCCAGTGGTCATGTACGGCTGTGAGAGTTGGACTGTGAAGAAAGCTGAGTGCCAAAGAATTGATGCTTTTGAACTGTGGTGTTGGAGAAGACTCTTGAGAGTCCCTTGGACTGCAAGGAGATCCAACCAGTCCATTCTAAAGGAGATCAGTCCTGGGTGTTCATTGGAAGGACTTGTGCTAAAGCTGAAACTCCAGTACTTTGGCCACCTCATGCGAAGAGTTGACTCATTGGAAAAGACTCTGATGCTGAGAGGGATTGGGGGCAGGAGGAGAAGGGGATGACAGAGGATGAGATGGCCGGATGGCATCACCGACTCGATGGACATGAGTTTGGGTGAACTCTGGGAGCTGGTGATGGACAGGGAGGCCTGGCATGCTGCAATTCATGGGGTTGCGAAGAGTTGGACATGACTGAGTGACTGAACTGAACTGAACTGAATATTTACACTAAGAGGATAGATCTCAGATTATGCATTTTTACCACAAAAATAAAAAATAATAAAAAGGATGGGAGGAAATTATGGGAGGTGATGGGTATATCTATGGCTTTGGTGGTGATAGTTTCATACATGTATATTCCAGAAATATTCTACATTCCTGATTTATCACCAACCATGGAAACTATGATAAGCATTGCAGTGAAGGATAAGCTACATTTTCCCCCACTGTTGAAGGTAACAAAAATATTAATGTGAAAATCACCTTCCGAGTACTATCTCCTTCTCCTTCTTCTCCTAGGTTTAAAGATCTATTTACTGAAATGGAAGACAGACAGGAAGAGCTGGGTATTGCTAGCTTTGGTATCTCCATCACTACCATGGAAGAGGTTTTCATTAGGTAAGTAATGATGCATGGGAGCAAGAGAGCAGAAAAAAAAATTTCTTGAAAATCAGATTTCATTTTGAAAGCAAGACCCATCATGTGTGGAGCTAGAATAATCGAAGTAGTAATGGATTGTTAGCTATGGTTATCTTCTATGAATCACAAACATATCAGTTTACATACCTTGCTCGCCTGATGTGCTAAGGCTGCTGTGACTCATGGAACTAGAGTGAGAATATCAGTTCAGAGAGTTAGGAAGCAGGATACTCAATGCAAAAAAGTGAGACTATGAAACTGCACAAAAAAACAAATACAGGTACTGAATACCCAGGGCAGAGGAATATTTCATAAGATTATTAGAAACTTTGGGATTACAATTGAATGTCTGTGTATTTTGTGTGTAGAATTGTTAGTACTGGCCTAGAGCAGAGAGAAGACAGAAGAAGCAAGAACTGCAATCTCATAGCTTCCCGAATGAAAACCACAATCACAGAAAACTAATGAAAATGACCACCTGGATTTTTTTATCATAGGGGACTGAAATGTAAAAGCAGGAAGTCAAGAAGTACCTGGAGTAACAGGCAAGTTTGGCCTTGGAGTACAAAATGAAGAAGAGAAAAGGCTAACAGAATTTTGCCAAAAGAACAAACTGGTCACAGCAAACATTCTCTTCCAACAACACAAGCGATGACTCCACACATGGATATCACTAGGTGGTTAATATTGAAATCAGATGGATTATCTACTTTGCAGCAGAAGATGGGGAAATTATACACAGTCAGCAAAAATAAGACCGGGAACTGACTCTGGCTCAGATCATTATTGCAAAATTCAAGCTTAAATTGAAGAAAGTAAGGAAAAACAAAGACTATTCAGGTATGACCTCAACCAAATCACTTATGATCACAGTGAAGGTGACAAATAGATTTAAGGGATTAGATCTGGTAGGCAGAGTACCTGAGGAACAATGGACGGAGGTTTGTGACACTGTACAGGAGGAGGTGACCAAAACCATCCCAAAGAAAAAGAAATGCAAGAAGACAAAGTGGTTTTCTGAGGAGGGCTGAGAAAAGAATAGACATGAAAGACAAAGGAGAAAGGGAAAGACACCTAACTGAATGTGGTATTTCAAAGAATTGCAAGGAAAGATAAGAAAGTCTTCTTAAGTGAACATTGCAAAGAAAGAGAGGAAAACAATAGAATGGGAAAGACTAGAGATCTCTTCAGAAAATTAGAGATACCAAGGGGAAAATTTCATGCAAAAATGGTCACAGTAAAAGACAGAAACTAACAGAAGCAGAACAAATTAAGAAGAGGTGGCAAGAATATACAGTAAATATACAAAAAAAGGTCTTAATGACTTGAATAATCATTTTGGTGTGGTCACTCACCTAGAGTCAGACATCCCGGAGTGTGAAGTAAAGTCGATCTTAGGAAGCATTACCTCGAACAAAGCTAGTGGAATTGATGGAAAATCCTAAAAGATGGTGCTGTTATAGTGCTGCACTCAATATGCCAGCAAATCTGGAAAACTCAGCAGTTGCCACAGGACTGAAAAAAGTCAGTTTTCATTCCAATCCAAAAGAAAGGCAATGCCACAGAATGCTCAAACTATCGCACAATTGTTCTCATCTCACACGCTAGCAAAATAATGCTCAAAATTCTCCAAGCCAGACTTTAACAGTATGTGAACCATGAATTTCCAGATGTCCAAGCTGGATTTACAAAAGGCAGAGGAACCAGAGATCAAATTGCCAACATCCATTGGATCATGGAAAAAACAAGAGAGTTCCCAGAGAAACATCTACTTCTGCTTTATTGACTATGCCAAAACCTTTGACTGTGTGGATCACAACAAACTATGGAAAATTCTGAAAGAGATGGGAATACCAGACCACCTTACCTGTCTCCTGAGAAACCAGTATGCAAGTCAAGCAACAGTAAAAACAAGACATGGAAAAACAGGCTGGTTCCAAATTGGGAAAGGAGTACATCAAGGCTGTATATTGTCACTCTGCTTATATAACTTATATGCAGAGTACATGATGCAAAATGCTGGGCTGGATGAAGCACAAGCTGGAATCAAGATTTCCAGGAGAATTATCAATAACCTCAGATATGCAGATAACACCACCCTTATGGCAGAAAGTGAAGAAGAACTAAAGAGCCTCTTTAGTTTAATTTTTCTGAAATAAGCTTAGAAACATTATGAAAATAAAACTGCTATATATTATTAATATCAGTTTTTACAGATTTAACAACTTCTAGCCAGTGATTTTTTTAAAATTTTGACTCAATTTTTGAAAATTTTGTGATGAACTATGTATTTAGAAACCACCATTCTGGTTAAAATAATTTTCTTTTTCTATGTGTGTAGGGTCAGTCAATCGAATAATCAGATTTTGCAGACCCTAAAAAATGAAGATGAAAGTGAAGACACAAATCAGAATATGAATGTTCCTAGAAATTTTGAGAGATCATATGCTTCCTCCAACTTGAATGAGCACTCTAATATTACATTAAATACTGGGGTGAGCAACTTCACTAAGAATATAATATTTATATATATTTATATGTGATAAAAATTATAATATTTCATTTTAATATTGAATTAAAAGTAGAGTTTGAGTTCTTAGCCAAAGAAATTGAGGCAAGGAGTAGTATGTAAAACAGTTCAGTTAGTTTTTTAATTCAAAAGTAAAATATGATAGTAGGAATTAGATTTTTACTCTTCCCATTATTATTCTTCAGAGTCACTTATCACAGTTTTGAATTGTTAGTCCACTCAGAGTTGAGAAAGTTTCTTATAAAACTTATCACTATTCATGGACATAAAACTATCTAAATTTATGAATTGAAATGAATTGATATTTCCTAGTGAACTATTTACTTCCAATTCAGTATCTTTCTTCATTACCATGGGAAATTTCACTGGACTGACAAACCTTCTTTCTCTGTTCTGTTAACTAAATACTCCCTATAGTGTTCCCCCAAAACACGAGGGATTCTGATGTGGAAGATATATTTCTCAGAGTTGCCCATAAGCATACTTTCACTGAGGGGGCTGATGAGTCAGTTGTGAAGCAGAGCTGATATTTTACAACTAATGCGTGGAATTCTGAACCAGAGAGAACTGGAATTCCTGCTCTATTCACTAGCTATTTGACTTTAAACAAATTATTTCACATATCTGTGCTTTAATTTAATTCTCTGTGAGACATTTTAATGAGTTAACACCACGTAAAATGTGACCTTTGGAATGTTTGCCATGAATTGGATACTTTAAAATATAATTTTCCTCTTCTCCCTGCTTGCGCATTTCTGCTATATCACTCTTCCTTATTTCCCCCTTCTTATAAAGATGCAGACAATGAAAGATTTGCAGAATAGTGTAGAAAAAATTGATTCTTGTATTAATATATTCTGTCATCCTAGAAATATATCTAATAACCCATCTTTTAGAAGTCAGAAAACAATGTGAGAAAGAATCCTTCTAAACTTTACCTTATTTCCAGTCAGTGACAACATCTAAATGCTAGTCGTTTCATTCAGAAAATACTGATCGATGGGACTTCTCTGGTGGTCAATGGCTAAGAATTTGGAAATATTACAATTTAATATTGGCTAAGAAAGATAGATGTTGCTCTGGTCAGAGATACTATGAATGTGTTAGTGATCCTTTTGAGGTTTTCAGTGTAATTAGATGGAAGTATTAATCCTTGCGTTCAACACATTATACAAATAAGAAGTCTTGTTTGTCACCTAGTCTGTGAACTATGGTTATGTTCTTTCTGTTCAAGGGTATATTTATAAACTTGTATACATCCTCTATCATAAGATTAGAAATATTAATTTCATTCAATGTTGTGACCATTGTGAGGCTGTAATGCCATCTTCTGTCCTTCTGTCTTGTCAGTGGACGCTTTACAGTCAGCAGTTCTTTGCCATGTTCATGAAAAGAGCAATGTTCTCTTGGCGCAACTGGAATTTGATCTTGCTGCAGATACTAGCACTCCTGGGTATTTTTTATTTTTTGATGAGCGATGTGGAGCTTTCAATAGGTGAAGAAGATCTTGACAGAGAAATGGATTTGGAACAATATGGTCAAACAATTGTACCCTTCTCAATTTCTGGAAATTCTGAGTTTACTATGAATTTCATAAAAAATCTTGAGATCTTGCTAAAGGCTAAGAAACAGAAACTTCATGAAGTAAAAGGTAAGCCTCTTTAAAAAAAAAAAAAGACTGCTAGTAGATAAAGACCTGATTGTGTTCTTCCAAAAAAAGGTCTTAACTGGAATATTTAGTTACTTGCTATTTTTTTTTATGATAGTCTCATAAAGACAACTAAACCAGATGCAAGAACAATCAGTTGAAATTACTGGCTACAAAAGTTAATTATTAATGGAAGTGCTGGAGTATGGGTCATCTACCAGCCATTTCCTACACCTTCCAAGTGAAAGTGAGTGAGAGTCACTCAGTTGTGTCCGACTCTTTGTGACCCTATGGACTATACAGTCCATGGAATTCTCTAGGCCAGAATACTGGAGTGGATAGCCTTTCTCTTCTCCAGGGGATCTTCCCAACCCAGGGGTCAAACCCAGATCTCCTGCATTGCAGGCAGATTCTTTACCAACTGAGCTATCAAGGAAGCCCTCACCTTCTAAGGAATGGACTCAAGTACCAGAATGTTTTCTTTTGTGAAATGTAGCACAGAATTTCACATAAAACCAGTCTTACAGTGTGGTATGATGGTCCTAAATCCTGAAAGACTCCTCATAAGGTATGCATCTAGATTGGCCATATCTAAAAACGGGTAAACGGGTAAACAGGTATGGCTGAAAGCTTTATGGGCAGGCTACTCAAAACTTATTTACATGTAAAGTAGTAATAGTAACTGATTATATGTACTGAACACGTACTTTTGGCAAGAACTTTTCTAAGTATTTGCATTGTCTATTTCTATAACAATAATATTAGCTAAAGTTGGGGACACTAAGGTTTGGAGATGTTAAGTGAGCCACCCCATTTCATGCATCTAGTATGTATTAGAGCAAGGATTAGATTTTAAGAGATTGTAATATTAACTCACACTACACTAGATCATCCCAGTAAGAGGCAAGTCTGTCCTTTTACAGGATTGACCATTTCCTTCCAGGTAATTCATTTGTATTTCCTTCATCTGCTATCAGGTTAACAGTGTTACTTCATGTTAATATATAACCTATGCAGTTTAGCAGGTTTATCTTTTAGGTTCTATTGTGAGAGGTGAAAGTGCATTCAGAGATGTTGGTTAATTCTACCATTATCCTGATTGTATGTTGATAAACATCATAGGTTGGGTGGCATAAAGCCTGTCAGTAAATCATACATTTTTTCTCCTCCATTACTGGATGACTAAATGAACACTTATTAATCAAAAATGACACAGTTGTTTACAAGAGAAGAGGGAAGAGAGAGAAAATGAATTTACCTGATTCAAAATGTTGTTCTTTTTCACTACATTATATTGTTGATACAAAAATTAAAAGACTATATTTCAGAGATATATTAATAAGAATCAAATTAAATCTTCCTTCTTGTTAGTCCTTTTACCATCTTTCTGTGCTGTGGTTAGTCACTCAGTCATGTCCAACTCTTTGTGACCCCATGGACTGTAGCCTGCCATGCTCCTCTGTCCATGGAGTTTCTCCAGGCAAGAATACTGAAGTGGGTTGCCATGCCCTTCTCCAGGGGATCTTCCCAACCCAGGGATTAAACCCAGATCTCCCATACTGCAGGCAGATTCTTTACTGCCTGAGCCACTGGAGAAGCCCTAGCATCTTGCTGTTGTCTTAATTAAAAATTATTTGAGCAGCTCTTTGAGAAAATTAGTAGGCTAAGAAGCCTCAAATTCTTGTTCTACATACACAAAAATAAACTCAAAATGGATTAAAGATCTAAACGTAAGACCAGAAACTATAAAACTCCTAGAGGAGAACATAGGCAAAACACTCTCCGACATAAATCACAGCAGGATACTCTATGACCCACCTCCCAGAATATTGGAAACAAAAGCAAAAATAAACAAATTGGGCCTAATTTAAAATTAAAAGCTTCTGCACAACAAAGGAAACTATAAGCAAGGTGAAAAGACAGCCTTCAGAATGGGAGAAAATAATATCAAACAAAGCAACTGACAAAGAACTAATCTCAAAAATGTACAAGCAACTCCTGCAGCTCAATTCCAGAAAAATAAATGACCCAATCAAAAAATGGGCCAAAGAACTAAACAGACATTTCTCCAAAGAAGACATACAGATGGCTAACAAACACATGAAAAGATGCTCAACATCACTCATTATCAGAGAAATGTAAATCAAAACCACAGTGAGGTGCCATTCACGCCAGTGAGAATGGCTGCAATCCAAAAGTCTACAAACAATAAATGCTGGAGAGGGTGTGGAGAAAAGGGAATAAACACTCTTACACTGTTGGTGGGAATGCAAACTAGTACAGCCACTATGAAGAACAGTGTGGAGATTCCTTAAAAAACTGGAAATAGAACTGCCTTATGACCCAGCAATCCCACTGCTGGGCATACACACTGAGGAAACCAGAATTGAAAGAGACACATCTACCCCAATGTTCATCGCAGCACTGTTTATAATAGCCAGGACATGGAAGCAACCTAGATGTTCATCAGCAGATGAATGGATAAGAAAGCTGTGGTACATATACACAATGGAGTATTACTCAGTGATATATAGTGAAGAGATGAAGGAAAAACATATACATAGGCCCAGGGGATATATATGCCCCGAAATATTCTGAGAAAAATTAAACCTTTATGCCAGACAGATTAGTAAATTCTCTCTCTGCTGGGATACAATCTGCAAAGACTAGCAACTTTTTTCAAATCCCAGATGTCAAAAAAAAAAAAAAAAAAATCACATGCTATACAAATAAACAGAAACATGCTCCATTCAACCAACTCTAAAGAAACACAAGCTTTGGATTTATGGGACAAAGACTTTAACTCTCTTAAATATGTTCACTGCTGCTGCTGCTAAGTCGCTTCAGTCGTGTCCAACTCTGTGCGACCCCATAGAAGGCAGCCCACCAGGCTTCCCCGTCCCTGGGATTCTCCAGACAAGAATACTGGGGTGGGTTGCCATTTCCTTCTCCAATGCATGAAAGTGAAAGGTGAAAGTGAAGTTGCTCAGTCGTGTCTGACTCTTCGAGACCCCATGGACTGCAGCCTACCAGGCTCCTCCGTCCATGAGTTTTTCTAGGCAAAATACTGGAGAGGGGTGCCATTGCCTTCTCTGAAATATGTTCACTAAGTTAAAAGAAACATGAGCAAAATACTGAAGTAAGTCAAGAAAGCCATATATGGTAAGAATATCAACAAAGACACATTTTTAAAAGAACCAAACAAAAATTCTGAAGCTAAAAAATACAAAACTGAATTGAAAACTTCACCATAGGAATTCATCAGCAGACTTGAGCAGGAAGATGAACAGTCAGCAAATGTGAAGACATACTATTTGAAACTATTGAGTTTGAGGAGCAGAAAAAGGGTGGGGGGAAAGGAGAAAACTGAACAGAATCTAATGAAATTATCATACACTATAAAACAGACCAAGCTACACATTCTGAAAATCCTAGAAGGCAAAAAAAGAAAGGGACAGAGAACTTACTTGAAAAAGCAAAGCTGAAAATTTTCCAAATTTGAGGAAAGACTTGAATATGCTAATACAAGCAGCTCAATGGATTCCATGTAGGACAACCAGAGAGAGATCCACAGTGAGGCACATTATAATCAAACTGTTGAAAAAGAATCTTGAAAGCAACAAGAAAAAAACAACCATGTACAAGAGATCCTTAATGAGATTATCAGAAATTTTCTCAGTTAAACCCTTGTGGGTCAGAAGGCAGTGGGATGATATATTTAATGAAAGCTAAAAAAAATGGTCAACCAAGAAGTCTACATTTAGCAAAACTGCACTTCAAAAATTGAGATATTCAGAGATAAAAACTGAGGGAGTTCATTATGAAATCTACCCTAAAAGAAAATTTAAAGATTCTTCTTCAAAGTGATATGAAAGGACACTGGACAGTAACTCAAAGCCATATGAAAATAAAAATTCTAGAGTAAAGTTAAATACATGGATAAAAGTAAAAACCAATATTATTACAATTTTGGTTTATAATCATACCTTTTTTTTTACAGGATTTGAAAGACAAAAGAATAAAAAGTAACTGTAAATCGCTAAAATCTGGTGTTAAAAGTAAAGTTCAATGCTGCAAAGAATAATATTGCATAGGAACCTGGAATGTGAGTTCCATGAATCAAGGTAAACTGGGTGTTGTCAAGCAGGAGATGGCAAAAGTGAACATCAACATCTTAGGAATCAGTGAACTAAAATGGACGTGAATGGGTAAATTTAATTCAGTTGACTGTTATACCTACTATTGTGGGCAAGAACCCTAAGAAATGGAGGAGCCCTCATAGCCAACAAAAGAGTCCAAAATGCAGTACTTCGGTGCAGTCTCAAAGACATCAGAATGATCTTGGTTTCATTTCCAAGACAAACCATTCAATATTACATTAATCCAAATATATGCTCCAACAACTAATGTCAAAGAAGCTAAAGTTGAATGATTCTATGAAGAACTAAAAGACCCTCTAGAATTAACACCAAAAAGGATTCCTTTTCATCATAGGGGACTGGGATGCAAAACGAAGAAGTTAAGAGATAATTGGAGTAACAGGTAAGTTTGGCCTTGGAATACAAAATGAGGTAGAGCAAAGTCTGACAGTTTTGTGAAGAGAAATGCACTGATCATAGCAAGCACTCTCTTTCAACAAAACAAGAGACAACTCTACATACAGACATCAACAGATGGTCAAAACTGAAATTAGACTGATTATATTCTTTGCAGCTGAAGACGGAGAAGCTCTATGCAGTCAGCAAAAACAAGACCTGGAGCTGACTGTGGCTCAGATCATCAGCTACTTATTGAAAAATTCAGACTTAAATTGAAGAAAGTAGGGAAAACCACTAGTCCATTCAGGTATGACCTAAATCAGATCCCTATGGTTATACAGTGAAGATGATGACTATATTCAACAAATTAGAAATGGTAGACAGAGTACCTTAAGAACTATGGGTGAAGGTTTGTAACACTATACAGGAACTGGTGACACCACCAAGGAAAAGAAATTCAGCAAGGCACAATGGTTGTCTGAGGAGGCCTTACAAATAGCTGAGAATAGAAGAGAAGAGAAGCAAAGGAGAAATGGAAAGATATGCCCAACTGAATGCAGAGTTCCAGAGGATAGCAAGAAGAGATAAGAAAGCCTTCTTAAGTGAGCAATGCAAAGAAATAGAGGAAAGCAATAGAATGGGAAGGACTAGAGATCTCTTTAAGTAAATTGGAGATATCAGTGGAGCGCTTCATGCAAAGATGAACACAATAAAAGACAGAAATGGCAAGGACCTAAGAGAAGCAGAAGAGATTAAGAAGAAGTGAGAAGAATACACAGAAGAAATATATATATAAAAAAGGGGGGGGTCTTAATAACCTGGATAACAATGATGGCTCATTAACCTAGAGCCAGACATCCTGGAGCGTGGAGTCAAGGGACCTTAGGTAGCATCACTATGAACAAAGCTAGTGGAGGTGATGGAATTCTAGCTGAGCTATTTAAAATCCTAAAAGATGATGGTGTCAAAGTGTTGCACTCAATATGTCAGAAAATTTGGAAAACTCAGCAATGGCCAAAGGACTGAAAAAGGTCAGTTTTCATTCCAATCCCAAAGAAAGGCAATGCCAAAGAATATTCAAACTACCATACAATTGTGCTCATTTCACACGCTATAAGCTAATGCCCAAAATCCTTCAAGTTGGGCTTCAACAGTTCGTGAACCAAGAAATTCCAGATGTACAAGCTGGATTTAGAAAAGGCAAAGGAACCAAAGATCAAATTGCCAACATCCACTGGATCATAGGAAAAGCAAGGTAGTTCCAAAAAGCATCTACTTCTGCTTCATTGACTACACTAAGCCTTTGACTGTGTGGGTCACAATAAAATGTGAAAAATTCTTAAAAAATAGGAATACCATACCACTTTACCTGTCTCTTGAGAAACCTGTATGCAGGAAAGAAGCAACAGTTAGAACCAGACATGAAACAATACACTGATTCAAATTTAGAAAAGTTATACATCAAGGCTGTATATTGTTACCCTGCTTATTTAACTTATATGCAGAGTACATTGTGCAAAATGCTAAACTTTATTCCACAAGCTGGAATCAAGATTACTGGGAGAAATATCAGCAACCTCAGACATGCATATGATAGCACTCTAATTGTAGAAAGTTAAGAGTAACTAATAAGGGTGAAAGAGGAGAGTGAAAAAACTGGCTTAAAATTAAGCATTTGACTAAGACTGTGGCAACCTGTCCCATCACATTATGGCAAATAGAGGGAGAAAAAGTGGAAGCAGCGGCAGATTTTAATTTATTGGGCAAGGATACATATATGTTGTAAGTGAGAGGATAAGAAAAGATACTCCATGCAAATAGTAAGCAAAAGAGAGCAGAATGAGCTGCACCAATATCAGGTAAAGTAGACTCTAAACCAAAAAGTGTTATAAGACTAAGACACAAAGAGGATGTAATCTAAAAGGGTATCTATAGCAATCATAAACATAGCACCAAATATCCTAAATATGTGAGGCAAACACTGACACAATGGAGAAATAAACACTATACAATAATAATCAGAAACTTCAGTATCATAGTTTTAAACAGTAAATACAACACTAAGGCAGAAGAGCCACAAGGACAGAGAGACCATGAACAATGCCATAAATCAACTAGACTTAACAGACATAAAAGGACACTTCCCTCAACACACAGCAGAATACATATTTTTCTTGCATGCACAAGAAAGATTCTTTAGGATAGACCATATGCTAGGCCACAGAATAAATCTTAATAAACTTAAAAAATGGAAATCCTACAAAGTGTACTTTCTGATCACAACTGAATGAAACTAGATAAGAATAGCAGGAAGAAAACCAGAAAATAACAAATGTGGAAATGCAAAAAACAATGTTCAACTACCATTAGGTCAAATAAGAAATAACAAGAGAAATTAGAAAATGTTAATACTTTGAAACAAATGAAAATGAAAATATATCACATTAAGGAATGTGGCAAAAGCAGTGTGTGATGCTTATATTAAAAGAAGAAAACTGACAACCTAGAAGGACGGGATGGAGCTGGGGGTAGGAGGGAGGCTCACGAGGGAGGGGACATATGTATACATTTTGCTGATTTGCATTGTTGTACAGCAGAAACCAAAAGAACATTGTCAAGCAGTTATCTTTGAATTAAAAATAAATTTAAAAAAAGAACACTATCAAAGCAACCACCTAACTTTACAACTTAAGAAACTAGAAAAAGAAGAATAAACCCAAGGCTAACAGGAAGAAGAAATAATAAAAACT
The DNA here is from genome assembly GCF_019923935.1 of Bubalus bubalis. NCBI lineage: Eukaryota > Metazoa > Chordata > Mammalia > Artiodactyla > Bovidae > Bubalus > Bubalus bubalis. Next base: position 22,997,598 of record NC_059180.1, on the reverse strand, counting down.
AGGGCAGATATGAATAAAATAAAGAATAGAAACACAATAGAGAAAATGAACAAAATTGAGTTGTTTCTTTGAAAAGATCAATATATTTGAGAAAAATTTACAGAGTGACAAGTAGAAAAGAGAAGACTCAAATTACTAAACCAGAAATGAAAGAGAGATGATGCCATCCAACCATCTCATCCTCTATCATCCCCTTCTCCTCCTGCCCTCAATCTTTCCCAGCATCAGGGTCTTTTCCAATGAGTCAGCTCTTCTCATCAGGTGGCCAAAGTATTGGAGTTGCAGCATCAACATCAGTCCTTCCAATGAACACCCAGGGCTGATCTCCTTTAGGATGGGCTGGTTGGATCTCCTTGCAGTCCAAGGGACTCTCACGAGTCTTCTCCAACACCACAGTTCAAAAGCATCAATTCTTCGGCGCTCATCTTTCTTTATAGTCCAACTCTCACATCCATACATGACTACTGAAAAAACCATAGCCTTGACTAGATGGACCTTTGTGGACAAAGTAATGTCTCTGCTTTTTAATATGCTGTCTAAGTTGGTCATAACTTTCCTTCCAAGGAGTGTCTTTTAATTTCATGGCTGCAATCACCATCTGCAGTGATTTTGGAGCCCCCCAAAATAAAGTCTGACACTGTTTCCCATCTATCTGCCATGAAGTGATGGGACCGGATGCCATGGTCTTAGTTTTCCAAACACTGGGGTGCATTTATCTTTTTAAAATAGAGTTTTCATCTTTTCTGAATATATGCTTAGAAGTGGAATTGCTGGATCATATGGCAACTCTATTTTTAATTTTTAAAGGAACTTTCTTACTATATTCCATAATGGCTACATCAATCTACTTATACCCTCTCTAGTATTTATTGGAGAAGAAAATGGCAACCCACTCCAGGATTCTTGCCTGGAGAATCCCATGGACAGCGGAGCCTTGCAGGCTATAGTCCAGGGGGTCACAAAGAGTTGGACACAACTTGGTGATTAAACCACCACCTCCAGCATTTATTATTTGTAGACTTTTTGAAGAATAAAATTCTTAAGTTAAATGGTCAAAGCTTGTCAGAGCTATTGTGGGAATGGGAAAAAAAAATATTTGGCAAATAAAATTATTTGGTTCACCCTCTCTAAAATCCATAGTTAATGATCTGTATTGTGTGCTGAGGCCATGATCAGTATTATGTTCTCATTCCAGGTGATCTGAAGGCCTATTTGGTGGATAGTCAAAAATGTATTTACTCATGCATTATTGCATTTTCCATTGAGGTTAATGGAAATGAAAATACAGTTAACTTTTGGTTCAACGATGAGGCATACCATTCATCACCATTATCTCTGGCTGTATTAGACAATGTCATTTTTATGTCACTTTCTGGCCCTGATGCTTCCATTACAGTCATCAACAAACCTCAGCCTGTACGTTCGGCTTCTAGTGGACCTAAATATTCGTATGTATACTTTTTTCATTGAACTTAAACTTTAAGCTTTAAATAGATCCCTTCTTCCCTTTCCAACCATGTATTTTGTTAAAAGTTAACTTTAAAAGTTAATTAAAATAGTGAAATAGCTGCTAATAATAAATATAATGTATAATAATAATTAAAGTTATTGTTAGAAATTAATGTTTCCCACTTTATTGCTTTACCAATGTGTCTGCTTTATTCATTCTTTTGTAGAATGATGACAGGAACAGAAATAGCCTTAAATTTGTATTTTGGTGTGAGTATTCTTGTCAGTGGCTTTTGTCTCCTGACAGTGAATGAGAGAGTCACTAAGGCGAAGCACATTCAGTTTTTGAGTGGGGTTTATGCCCTTAATTTCTGGCTCTCTGCTCTGCTGTGGGACTTCCTCATCTTCTTCATTTCCTGTTGCTTACTATTGGTGAGTGTCAGACCAAGTATTTTAAGAGTTCATTCTCTGTTAAACACCAGAGGATTCTTATATGGCTAATATTAATTTAAATATACATCCCTCAAGAAAGATAAAAATTCTTTGGCTCATTATGTCAGAGAATCCTTTGTGGAATGCATCTCATAGTGAAATTTTTCTATTTTCTATTACTTTTTAATAAAAGATTACTGTCTGCTGACACATAAAGGTGTCTCTTGATATGGTTTCTTACGTGCTTGCTCTTTCATATGTAGTCAGCCCAAAGCTTCTACAATTATTGAAGGATATAATATACATGCTAGAAGACCAGTCCCATATTGAACAAAAGAAATACTTTAAAATTATTTTCCTTCTGGTCCTGGTGTTTTCCCATCTTATTATCTGTTGTAATTATTTGTTATAAAAGAGATCCTTATGCTCAATTTTTAGTTTCCCTCAAGAGATTTTTAAATTTTATGCCATCAACTGTTTAAATTTTATGTTTCTGTTTTTGAATATTTGAATGTGGAATAGATAATGAAGAGCTATTGAAACTTTTATTACTAAAAGCAAAATTGGGAGGATTTTTGGCCTGTTTATGCTTGTTGCGTTCATCTCTCTTTATACCTGGTGTCTTCTCCACAGCCATATTTCTATCCTATGAGAAGGTCAATGAACCACTGCTGTGAAAGCTAAAACAAACCTGTTTGTTTCTTTTAAGAGAGATGTACTGGCTGTAGAGTTGGAATGCTGTAACTTTTGGTTCTGAGGAAGAGCTAAGCTACTACACTTTAGAAAAGTCAAAGGATTAGAGGCTTAAGGTGGTATGGAGAGCTCCAGGGTAGAGAGGAAAGCCTGATGTTTTTCTCTTTGTCATATGCACTACTGTAGCCAAGGGGCTCAATGCTACCTTCCTCTCATGGTTTGCCAGATAGCCACTTACCAACTTTTTGAGGCTACTAGTTATTTTTGCTACTACATGAACTAACTGGGGGAGCTAATGCAGATAGTACCTCATGCGCCATGATTTCCCTCCTCCATTCGCTACCAATAATTACTCCTCACCCTATGCATACATTGCACAAATTCTAAAACTTATTTATTTTAAAAAATTTCTGATTGCTTTAGCTACATTCCACAGCTATATTATTTTATAAATCACTAATTTCCAAATATTTTCTAATTTCTAAAATACCTTTGAACTGTGAGGTTTTCTAGAAATGTATGATTTGATTTCTAGGCAGTTTGATAATATAGTCATAGCTTAATACCACTTTTATTGGAGATTATATGAATATTTTCAATCATTTGAAATATATTGAGTATATATATTGAATATATCATGAAATATATATTCATGATCCAGCATGTGGTAAAATTTTATAAATATTTTATATGTACTTGATAAGAAAATATACTTGTGATTTCCAAAGGGGAAATTTTTTCCAAAGGTGTTATTTTTTTTCAGGCTAGCAATCTAGTTTGGTCCATTCTAAGAAGTTTGGGCTTATGGCATCATCTTATTTTTTTCCTATTTAAATAATCTATTTTTGTTTCCTCTTTCTCCCTTTTTTCTGCTATTAACTTGTGTTAATGCTTCTTTTAGCAACTGCCTTAAAAATTAACACACACATTTGGTTAATTACAAGCTATTGCTTTTACCACTTCCCTAACAGTGGTAAGATCTTGTAGCCTTATCATTTCAATGACTCCCTCTGACTTTTTGCATTACTATAATAAGACATTTTCATTTCTACATACCCAGAAGGTATTATCACTTTTTATTCATAGAGTTTTTTTATTGCTCTGCATTTTTATTCTGAAATTTTATATGACATCAGTTTTCTCTTCCTGAAGAATTTCTTATGATAGTTTCTTTAGGAAAGTTATGGTGACAAAAAAGTTTAGATTTTATTTGCATGGAAATTATTTCATTTTCTTTACCTTTTGAAGAATATTTTCCTGAATTTCCCCCTCCTATATTTTAATAATATTCCAATGTCTCATGGCTTGCTTCCATCAGTTTTTAAGAAGTCAGTTTTGGTGTTTTTACTATTACTATTCTTTGGAATGTAATATATCTTTTTCCCCACTGATTTTTAAAAAGATTTCTCATTTTTACTTAGACTTTTATCTTTATTACTATATTTATTGCTATACTGGGTTTTTTTTGGCATTTACCCTGTTTGGAGTGCTCAGAGCTTCCTGAATCAAAAGTTTGGTGAGAATTAATTGTTTAAAATAACCTTACACAACCTCTGAGAAACAGTCTTAGACCTATAGCAGTTGCTCTTTAGGAGAATGCCCAAAAAAGGAAAAGTCACATTCAAAATAGTAGGAAATTTTATTGCATTTTGACTGGCCCTTGACTCAGCCCCTTCCTCCTGCAGCATCATCTTGGTCTATTGGAGATGGCAATCCAGTTGCTAGTTATCTCCCTCAAAGTGAAGGAAGTAGAACATAACTGTATTTACAACATTCTGACCTGTCTTGAGAATGTTAAAAGAATTGGTCTCTGTCTAGCCTAACTTGAATCTCAGCTGGAAAGGGATGAAGAAGGGACGGATTGGGAGTTTGGAATTAGCAGATGCAGACTATTATATGTAGAATGGATAAACAACAAAGTCCTACTGTATAGCACAGGGAACTATAGCCAATATCTTGTAAAAAACCATAATGAAAAAGAATATTGAAAAGTACATATATTTATGTATAACTGAATTACCCTGCTGTATAGCAGAAATTAACACTGCATTGTAAATCAACTATATTTCAATTTTTTTTAATGTATTGGGATTTCCCTGGTGGTCCAGTGATTAAGAATCTGCCTTGCAATGCAGGGGATGCAGGTTCAATCCCTGGTTGGGGAACTAAGATCCCACATGTTGTGGAACAACTAAGTATGTGCTACAACTACTGAGCCCATGCACAACCAGAGAGTCTGTGCACCACAGCAAAAGAATCTGCATGACACAACAGAGCCAAATAAATAATAAGCATTAAAAACTGTATTAAATATGCTCAAAGACCTAAAGGAAAATACAAAGAACCAAAGAAAATTAGGAAAGTGATATATGAGCAAAATAAGAATAATAACAAACAGAAACTATAATAATAAACCAAACAAATTCTGGAGCTAAAATATATAATAACTGGTTGAGAAAAACCCTGAAGGATTTCAACAGAAGGTTGAACAGGCAGGATAAAGAATTAGCAAGCTTTAAGAAAATTTAAATTAACCAAGTCGAAAGAGCAGGAGGAAAAAATAATGGCAAAAAGTAAAACAGGCCTCAGAGAATTGTAGAGTTCCATCAACTGGATCAATTACACATTATGGGAGTCCCAGGGAGAAAAGAGAGAAAGAACAGGTGAAAAGATATTATTTAAAGAAATAACGTCTGAAAACTTCCCAAATTTGATGAAGGACATGAATCAAAAACCCCAAGAATCTCAAAAAATAGCATGTAAGAAATAACCAAACAAGACCCATACTGAGAAACATGATAATTACACTGCTGAAATTCAAAGACAAGGAGAGGATATTCCAAGTGAGAAGTAACTCCCTGTGTGTCCTGAATAATATTAATAAATAATATTACTAATCAATTTCTTAATAAAGATTTTTAGAGGTCAGAAAGCAGTGGGATGACCTATTGAAAATATTGAAAGAAAAAAGTGTCACTGAAGAACTCTATATCCAGCAAGCTGTTTTTCTGAAACAAGGAAGAAATTAAGACATTTTCAGATAAATGAAAGCTGAGGGACAACTAGGAACTCCAAGATCAAGGGTTCTGATTGATTTGTTTCCTAGTGAGAACGCTCTTCATGGCTTGCAGATGGCCACCTTCTCATTACGTCCATACATGGGAGGGAGAGAGAGAGCGGTCTTTCTTCTTCTTCTAAGGACACTATCCCATCATGGAAGCCCCACACTCATGACCTCATCTAAATCTAATTACATCCCAAATACAATCACATTGGGACTTAGGGCTTCAAGATACAAGCTGGCAATATAAGGGGGGAGACATAGCGTTCATCCATAACACTGAATGAAATTTTGTTTGCCACTCCACTTTTCTACAGGTTTTAAAAGACAAATGTATAAAAATAGTTACAAATCCATATTAGTGGTTTACAATGTATAAAAATGTAAGTTGTAATATGAATAACAAAAAGTTGGAAGGCGTTGTATAGTAGTAGAACTTTTATATGTTATTAAAGTTAGGATGGTATCAATCCAAACCGGATTATTATAACTTTAGTATGTTATATGTAACTCACAATACAAAGGAAATAGCTATAGAATACACACAAAAGTAAAAGACAAGGGATTCAAAACATGTCAACAGAAGAAAACTGAATAAAAAAGAAGACAGTAACAGAGAAACTGAGGGACAAAAATGAATTACTTAAAAAATAGCAAAATGACAAAAGTAAGCCCTTCTCAGTAATTATTTTAAATTTAGATGGATTAAACTGTCCAATCAAAAAGTGTGTATGAAAAATTGATTAAGATAAATGATTTAACTATATGTTGTCTAAAAAAGACTCATTTAGATCTAATGAATAAAAGAAAGAAAGAAAGAGCTGAAAGTGAAAAAGTGGGAAAAGATATTCCATGCAAATAGTAAACAAAAGGGACCTGAAGTAGCTATACTAATATCAGACAAAATAGACTTTATGTTCAACAGTGTTGAAAGAAATAAAAAGGGCAGTGTCTAGTGATAAAAGGAGAAAATCACCCTAAATAGCTAAAACAATTTTGAAAAAGAAGAACAAAGTTGTAGTGCTCACTCTTTCTAATTTCAAAACTTACTACAAAGCTACTGTAATCAAAAGAATCTGGTACTAGTATATAAACCAATGGGACAGAAATAAAACCCAGAAGTAAACTCTTTCATATATGATCAAACGATTTCTGACAAGAGTTCCAAGACTATTCAATGGGTGCAGAAGAGCCTTGCAACAAATGATGGTGGGAAAACTGCATATTCACATACAAAAGAATGAAATTGGATCCTTATCTTAAACTGTATACAAAACTTAAGTTCAAATGGATAAAGTTCTAAATGTAAGAGCTAATACTGTAAGATTTTTTAAAGAAAACAAAGGGGGAAAATTTTATAACATTGTATTGGCAGTGGTTTCTTGGATGTGATGGCAAAAGCACAAGCAGAAGAAAGAAAAAGATAAATTAATCGGACTTCATGAAAACTAAGAAAACACATAAATCAAAGGGCATTGTCAGCAGAGTGAAAAGGCAATCCACAATACGGAAGAAAATATTTAACATTTTATACCTGCTAAGGAATTAATACCCAGAATATATAAGGAATTCCCCCAAATTAACAATAACTCCAACAAACCCAATTCAAAAATGAGCTAGAGCTTGAGTAGTTATTTCTCCAAAGAAGGCCAATAAGAGCATGCAAAGATGCTTGACATCAGTAATCTTTAAGGGAATGCAAACCAAAAACAGTAATGAGATACTCCTTTGTACCTATTCAGATGACTACTATCAAAAAGAGAAAATGACAAGTGTTAGGAAGGATGTGGAGAAACTAGAACACTGTGCACTGATTGTGGGAATCTAAAATGGTAAAGTGAAGTTACATCGCTCAGTCGTGTCCGACGCTTGAAGCTGCTGTGGAAAACAGCTTGGCACTTCCTCAAAAAAATAAACAGCATTACCATATGAGTTAGCATTTCCACTAACAGTGGAATTCCAAAAGAATTGAAAGCAGGAATTTGAAAACATTTGTACATCATTGTTCATAGCAACATTATTCACAATAGCCAACTAGTAGAACCAACTCACGTGTTCACTGATGAAAACATGGATAAATAAATATGATATATACATACAATGGAATATTATTCAATCTTTAAAAGTACTGAAATTATCGTACATGTGCAAGCAATTGAATTCTTTCTATTTCACTTGAAAGTCTGCTCTGATAGAAACAAAGTTGTCATGTCCATAATACCCAAATATTTTCACTAATGTTATATTTGCTTTTTGTTGCTTTTTCTATTACCATTGAAAATTTGCTACCAATCACATAGTAGATCTTATCAACATAATATTGCTGTTCACGTCTCAAATATCCTGTTACATAATCATTTATAGTTCAAAATAGATAACCCTAGAATATTTGGCAAAACCACAATTAATAACTTACAAGATGCAGACCTCTGGAAACTTATTTTCCTTAATAATTCTGTAGGTTCTCTCTTTCCTTACTTAGATCCCCTATAACTTTGGGCTTCCTTGTTTGCTTCTCAACTGAGTGGCTGAGATAGGAAGAGGAGGGTTAGGAATACGGTAGAGTCAAGAGGCAGAATCTAAAAATAGAGAATTGTGAAAAGTAGATCCCTTAACATCACAGCTTACAGCTGCCAGAATTAAAACCTTAACAAAAGTTTTCTTACTAGGAATATAACTTCTGGAAATATTGAGAGTGAGTTTGTTTGGGGTTGGGTGAAGAGGCAGAAAGAATATACTTTGATCTTGTTCAAGAACAAAATGAAACTATTCCAAGTAGATAAAAGCAAGTAGAAAGTAAAATAAAGGGGTTCTTCTCACTGATAAGGAAAACGTGGAAGTACCTCACAGCCATGATCACAGATCAAATTATTTGATTTATAAATAGCTCTGTATTCTAACACAGAAAGATTTATCCTTCTCTGGGTTTATTGACTTGTGTTCTCATGTATTATATTGCATAGTTTTCTTCAGTTTGACTTTATTTCTGTATTCTGTATCTCAGGTGGTGTTCACGTTCTCTGACTTGAAGATATTGGTCACAGGTTACCGCCTTCTGGATACATTGTTCATCTTCATGGTGTTTGGCTGGTCTGTCATTCCCTTCATGTACCTGATAAGTTTCCTGTTTTCTAGTCATACCAGTGCCTACGCCAAGCTCGTCATATTTAACTACTGTGCAGGGATTTTTGGTGCAGTAGCAGATGTAACTATAGCCTCAATTCAGGGTAAGGACTTAAAACAATTTCCCCTTTTCCACAGGAATAGTTATGGAGGAATTGGCTTGAAGAGTGGAACATTGCAAAGTTGTTTTGCTTCGGGGTTTCTGGGGAAGTTTTATGCTAGTGTTAATAACCATATTAAGTGTCACTAAAATTATACGAATCATATTGTGTACAATGCAAAACAAATTATGACACTGATATTTTTGCTAACCCAATCCTCTTCCTTCAGGCTTATTTTGCATGGCATTTGCAGAATATTTATCTCTTTATTTTCCTCTTGATTTTGAGATTAAGGAGAAATTGACTGGACTGGCAAAGATATCAAATAGGAATTTCTTAGGAGATAGACTGTTGGTATGCCTTTATTAAATCACTCTACAAACATTATTGTGATCTGTTTTAAGTAATCCAGCTATCCTTGGATTTGCAGAGACTGAGAAGAATAAGCTTCCAATCCATTATTGACCTTAGATCATGCCCTCCCATGAAATAATTAATTCCCTGAGCTAGCTGAAGATCTATTATAATATTCATTGTACACCTATTCAAGGGGGAATATTAAGCCATATGAGAAATTATTGATTTCTGAATAGCAGACTAAGAAACATATAAGAGGATACTTAATCACATTGCTATTAATTAGTCTGTATTTGTTTTGTATTGCTACTGTAGTAAGTTACCACAAAATTAGTGAATTGTGCAGATTTATTATCTTACAGCTTTTAAACAAATAAGTCTCATTGGGTAAAATCAAACTATCTGCAAGGCTGCATCCACTTTTGGGAGGTTTAGGGGAGAATTTGTTTCCTTGCTTATTTGAGTTGGCAGAAATTCAGTTCCTTTATATTATAGTCCTGAAAAATGGTTTTTTTCTAAAATGGATCATTTTCCTTTATTAAGAAAAGAAGAGCTCACCAGTGAAAGATCTCATCTCATACTTGGAGTTTTCTTTGTGGGAAGTTTTGTTGTTAATTATTAATTTATTTTCTTCTTAAGACAGGGCTATTAAGATTTCTTATACCTCCTTGTGGAACTTTTGAGAGGTCATCTTTTTTGAAGAACTTTTGCATTTCATCTAAGTATCTAAAACTATTGGTATAAAGTTATTCATAACATTTCCTTATGATTCTTTAAGGTCTGTTTATAAGTATTGATAACTGCTCATTCATTCCTAGTATTCTGTATTCATTCACACTGTCCCACCCTTTCTGTCTGATCAATATTTGCCACTTTTTTTGTCTTTTCAAAGTGTTGCCTTTTGGTTTTATTAATGTTGTGTATTTTTATGTCCTGCTTTATGAATTTCTGTTCTTATATTTATTTTCCTTTTTTTCTGTTACCTTGGATTAAATTGGCTAGGCTTATTCTACCTTTGTAAGACCAATTATTACATGATTTTAAACCTCTCTTCTTTGGGATATATGAGCACTTAAAGCTATAAAGTTTCTTCTAAGTACTAATTTAGTTGTATCCCACACATTTAGATATGTTGTATTTTCAGTATCATTGCGTTAGGAATATTTTATAATTTTTCTTGTAATTTCTACTTTAACCAAATGTTCTATGGCTTTCTAGGTTTTTTGTGATCATTTTTTTAAAATTTATTTTGTGCTAAAATTGATCTCAGTTCATAGTTCAGTCTTTTAAATGTAATTATACTCTAGGACAACTTCCCTGCTTAATCACTACTGGTCTGAAGTACAGAAAATGTTCATGTCCCATTCAAGGCAGTTCTAAAAGCCCCTAAAATATTAGATTTTTATTAGAATACCCTGGTGAAATATCTAAGAGCTCTTACTCAGTATGCCTACATATGACATGTGACACAAAATGGTTATAAAATATATACTAACCTGACTTCCTATAGTAATAAGGTGTACTCTAAGAAATATTTCTAGGATAGTTGGTTTAGCATGATTTCTATTCAGTTTCATTGTAAGAATAGTGCTATAACTTTATAGGATCATTTGTTTTCTCAGGGACAATGACCTGCTTATTAATAGTCTCTGAGGAGAGTTATACACAATTTAAAGAGTGCCAAAATGCAAAATAATATTCAGTCATTATAAATTCAGTATTCTGATACTCAAAGTCTTATTATACATTTGCTTAAAATGAGAGGAGATCAAGAGGTAGTCTTTGAGCAAAATAAGAAGAAATTATGGTGAACCAAACAAATTAAAATCATAATAAATGAAATGAAAAAAAATTCATGGGACGGTTTCAAAACAGATTTAATCAGGCCAATTCTGTGAACTTGGAGACAGGACAATTGAGTCTAAGGAAAAGACAGAAAAAATAGTGAAGAAAAGTGAATAAAGTCTAAGGGATCGCTAGGACACCATTAGGGAGACCATATATATATATTGTCCCAGAGGAGAAAAAAGAGAAAAGGAGGCAAAAGCAATATTTCAAGAAATAATAGTCAAAAACATCCCAAATTTGATAAAAGATATGAATCTACAAACACAAGAAATTCAGCAGACTCCATCTAGAATGAATTTAGAGATCCTCATTAAGACGCATTGTAATCAGTCTAGAAAGACAAAAAGGGGGATCTTGAAAACATCATGAAAGAATTAACTCACCAAGTTCAAAGAGTTCTTGATAAAATTGTGGATTTCCCATTAAAAACCATGGAAAACAGAAAATTGTGGAATGAAAAAAAAAAAAACAAAAACAGAAACCTTATCTATCAAGAATTCCATATCCAGCAAATCTGTCCTTTAAAAATGTAGAGAAAATAAGAGCCTCCCAGATTTTAAAAAAAGGCAGGTAGGTACATTACCACTCAACTTGTATTACAAGAAATGTTAAAAGGAGTCATTCTAGATGAAATAAAATTATGCTATAACATAACTTGAAGTTGTATGAAGAAATAAAGACCTTCAGTAAAGATAACTAGGTAAAGAAATATGAAATCAAGATTAGTCTATTTTTCTTTTGTAACTTTACACCTTGAGAAATGAGTAAAATAAGAGAAAACTAAAGCCAAAGGCAGCAGAAGGAAGAAAATAATAAAGATTAGAGATAAAAGAAACAGTGAAACTAAAAGGAAATTCTCTGAAAAGAGCAACAAAATTTAAGAACTACAGCTAGATTGTCTAAGGAAAAAGAGAGAAGGAAATAACTACAATCAGAAATGAATGTGAGAAATTTACGTTTGATTTTCCAGAAATAAAAAGTTGTACAAGACAAAAATTAGATAACTGAAATGAAATGGAAAAATTCATAAGAGCACAAAAATAACCTAAACTGAGTGAAGAAGAATTAGAAAATCTCAGTAGACCTCTAACAAAGAGATAAAAAGAAGAATGAAAAATCTCACAACAAAGAGAAGCCCAGGATCAGATGGTTTAACCAGTAAGTTCTATCAAACTTTATAAGTAACATGAATTTTCCTAAAACTTTTTAAAAATAGAATATGAGAGAACAATTCCTAACTCATTTTATGAGGAAACCATTTTCCTATAGCAAAGGCAGATAAAGATATCACAAGAAAAGATAATTAGAAACAAATACCTTTTGTGAATATATGTGCAAAAGTTTCTGGCAAAGCAGCAAACAAAACCAACAGCAATTTAAATGATTACACCATGACCAAGCGGAATTACACCAGAAATGCAAAGAAATTTCAACAAAACAAAATCAAATCATTCATTGTCAAAATAATGGGGAAAAAATCCCACATGATCATCCCAACTGATTCATAAAAGACATTTGACAAAATTCAGTGTGCTTTTATGGTAATACACCCAGATAATTATGATTTTCTCAGAATGACAAAGCGTATTTATGTAAAAACTACAGGTATACTCAATGGTAAAGACTGAAAGTTTTCCTTCTAAAATCATAAATAAGACAAGAATGCTCCCTTTCACCATCGCTATTCAACATTGAGTTGTAATTGTAGCCAGAGAAATTGGATGAGAAATAAAAATTTTAAAACATTTAAGTTGGAGAGAACTAAAACTGTCTCTTTTCACAGATAGAATGATTTTTATAGGGAAAAGCCCAAAGAACCATCAAGGTGGTTACTATAGCTAATGAAAAAACTAGCAAACTTTCAGATTACAGGATTAACACATAAATATCAACTTTGTTTCTACACACCAGCAATAAACAATTTGAAAATGAATTAAAGAAAGCAATTTCATTTGTAATAGCATCTGAAATAATTAAATACCTAGGAAAAATTCCAACCAAGGATATGAAAACTTGTGCTGAGAACTGTAAAACTTTGCTGGGAAAAATTAAACAAAACCTAAATAAATGGGAAAATATCTATCTTCATAGATTAGAAGACTTAACAATGTTAAGATAATACTACCTAAAACAGTCTACAGATTCAACACAAACTCTATGCAATTCCAACATCCTTTTTCACAGAAATGAAAAAAATCCTAAAATTCATGTGAAATTAGAATGGGCTCAGGGCTTTCCTGGTGGTTCACATGGTAAAGAATCTGCCAGCAATGTTGGAGACCTGGGTTTAGTCCCTGAGTCAGGAAGATCCCCTGGAGAAGGCAACTCACATCAATATTCTTGCCTGGAGAATCCCATGGACAGAGGAGCCTAACAGGCTACAGTCCATAGTGTCACAAGAGTTGGACCCGACTGAAACGACTTAGCACACAAAATGAACAGAACAATGTAGAAAAACAATAAAGTTGGAATTCTATGTTTCTTGATCTTGAACCTTTCTACAAAGTTACAGAGTATTTTGGGTCATGATGGCAAAATAGGAGGATCTGGGGTTCGCCTCTATCCACAAATACATCAAGAATACATCTACAAGTGACATAATTTGCACAGAGTACCTACTGAACATTTTTAGAGGACCTCAGACACCTAATAACTGGGAAAGATCCCCTAATAACCTGGTAGGATGAAAAAGAGGAAAACAAGGTAAAGAGGAAATAGAATGGGACATGCACCCCTTGGGGTTGCTAAAAGAGATGGTGTTACTGCCCATAGGAAAGCCCCCTCACTAGTGGCAAGATCAGATGAAATAGAAGGGGAGATTCAGGGGCTACCAGAGGAAAGTGCAGCAGCAAGCCCATGTCAGACAGGTCAGAGTGAGACTCACTCAAATGGTATGTGCCACAGTCCTTCACGCCCCAGCCTGAGACAGGTATCCACCGGTGCTGGTGGGGAATGGATGCTGAAGCATGGAATTTGGAGAGCAGATTTAGGGAGAGGACTGCTGTTGGCTGCATGGAGACAGTCTGAGGGGATTGGAGTGAGGACCTATGCAGCTGGGAATGCTTCTGGAGGAAGCATAGACTGCCATGGAAGCAAGGCACCATTGTTGAGTGGCACATGCAGAAAGGGCAGCCATTGTGGCCTCTCTCCCCATACAGCAGTCCCTGCCTCTGCAGGCACTGAGAGGGGATCCTGCCAGAGTGAGCACATGCCCCAGGGGTTGCTAGCATGTCACTCTCATGTTTGAGCAAGCCCCCATGCTCCAGTCCACCACCACCTCCTGCCAGACCCTGCCACTGTAGGCTGTAGAGGGGGCTCTGACCTAAGCAAGAAAACAAGTGAGCCTCAGTTAGTCACAGCCTTCATCACCCCCTCTCACCTGGGTGGGGAGCAGATGTTGGAGGGTGACCCACATGCAGAGATGTGACCAAAACCAAAGCTGAGCTCTTGGGGCTGTGTGACTAAGGAAGCAGGATTAAAATCTCTCCATACAGCTGTGAAAGTCACAGATTAAACACCCATGATTGGTTTTTTAAATATAACACCTGTGGAACGTCTGAAAGGAAAATGAGTGCTCTCACATCAGATATGGGTCTAGCTTTAGTAGTTGTGGTCTTTGTGGACACATACATGTGGGAGTTGGTCTAGGTCAGAGTCTGAGCTGCTCCAAATAGCAGCAGTCCCCAAACTTTTTGGAAGCAGAGAACAGTATTGAGAAAGACAATGTTTTGGGGGTAGGAGAATGGTGCAGGCAGTAATACAAGTAATGGGGAGTTGAAGATGAAGCTTCACACACTCACCCACCTCTTACCTATATCTATGCATCCTGCTTCCTAACAGGTCACAGACTGGTACTGGTCCATGGTCTAGACCTACAAAGAGGTCTTGGAGGGCCTCTTATGAGGGTAGAATTTGGCTGTGGCTTGCTCACCTGGCTCAAAATTGGGAAAGGAGTACATCAAGGCTGTATATTTTCACCCTGCTAATTCAACTTATATGCAGTTTATATCATGCCAAATGCCTGACTGGATGAAGCACAAGCTGGAATCAAGATTCCTGGAAGAAATACCAATAACCTCAGATATGCAGATGACACCACCCTTATGGCAGAAAGCAAAGAGGAACTAAAGAGCCTCTTGATGAAGGTGAAAAAGGAGAGTGAAAAGGCTGGCTTAAAACTCAACATTCAAAGAACTAAGATTATGGCAACTGGTCCCATTACTTCATGGCAAATAGATGGACAAACAATGGAAACAGTTACAGACTACTTTCTTCAGCTCCAAAATCACTGTGGACAGTGAGTACAGCCATGAAATTAAAAGACACTTGCTCCTTGGAAGAAAAGCTATGACAAACCTAGACAGTGTATTAAGAAGTAGAGACATTATGTTGCCAACAAAGGTCCATATAGTCAAAGCTATCGTTTTTCCAGTACTCGTGTATGGATGTGAGAGTTGGACCATAAAGAAGGCTGAGCATTGAAAAATTGATACTTTTGAACTGTGGTGCTGGTTAAAACTCTTGGGAGTCCCTTGAACGGCAAGGAGATCAAACCAGTCAATCCTAAAAGAAATCAACTCTGAATATTCCTTGGAAGGACTGACACTGAAGCTGAAGCTCCAATACTTTGGCCACTGATGTGAAGACCTGATTCATTGGAAAAGACCCTGATGCTAGGGAAGATTAAAAGGAAAGGAGAAAGGGATGACAGAAGATGAGATGGTTGGATTGCATCACCAATTCAATAGACCTGAGTTTGAGCAAACTCTGGGAGATAGTGAAGGACAGGGAAGCCTTGTGTGTTGCAGTCCATGGGTGGCAAAGAGTCAGACATGACTGAGGGTCTGAACAACAACAACCCTTTGGGGGCAAAGGCATTGATAGCAGAGGCCCCAAGGAATGATTGCTTTTGTTGTTATTGTTCTATTTATTTTTTACTTTTACTTATTTCTATTTTTTCATATATTTTGTGTTTCTATTTTATTTTGCTTTTTGTTCTGTTTCTGTCTTTTGTTTCTTTGTGTTTCAGGGTTTTTTTTTTAGGTTTGTTTTTTCTGGGTTTTTGTTGATGTTTGTTTGGATTTTGGTTTTTGTTCTTGGTTTTATTCTGTTTTGATCCCATGGTCTTTGTATGTTTGGTTGTTTTCTTGTTTCTTTGTGGTCTTTGTTTTTATTTGGTTTCATTTTTATTGCTTGTCTTGATTTATATTTGTTTCCTTTTGTTGGCTCAGCATGACTTGCAGGGTCTTGGTTACCCATTGAGGGGTTTAACCTGAGGCCCTGTGGTGAAGTGCAAAGTCCTGGCTGCAGGGCCCACCAGGTAATTCATGGCTCTGGAGAGTATTGATTGGCATGACCTCTCTCAGAGGTCCTCATCTTGGCATCAAGATCTGGTTGCACCCAACTGTCTGCAAACTCCAGTGCCAGAACACCTAAGGCCAGACAACCAGCATAACAGGAACACAGCCCCACCTTCAGCATACAAGCTGACTAAAGTGTACTAAGCTCACAAACACCCCAAAACACATCCCCTGACATGGCCCTGCCCACCAGAGAAATAAGACCCAGCTCTACCTACCAGAAGGCATGCACTAGTTCCTTGCAACAGAAAGCCTACACAAACCCCTCGATTGCACTCACCCACTAGGGGGAAGACAGTAGAAACTGGAGCAACTATGACCCTGCAGACTCCAGAAAAGAAGCAAAACACACAGTAAGTTGGACAAAATGAGATGGCAAAGAAATACGTGGCAGACAAAGGAGCAATGTAAAAATCCACAAGACCAACTAAATGAAAAGGAGCTAGGAAATCTACCTGAAAAATAATTCAGAGTGATGATAGTAAATTTGATCCAAGATGTTGAAAATAGAATAGAGGCACAGATGGAGAAGATACAAGAAATGATTAACAAGGACCTGGAAAAGCTACAGAACTCCAATTTAAAAACAAACTGTGATGAACAATACAATAACTAAGATACAAAATACTCTGAAAAGAATCCATTGAATAACTGGATCAGAAGAATGGATATGTGAGCTGGCAAATAGAATGGTGGAAATTACTGCATGGAACTAAACAAAGAAGAAAGAATATAAAGAAAAGAGGACAGTCTTAGAGACCTCTGGAATAATACTAAAAGCACGAACACTCAAACTATGGGGGTCTTGAAAGAAGAAGAGTAAGAGAAAGGAGCAGACAGAATATTTGAAAAAGATTATAGTCAAAAACTTGCCTGACATGGAAAATAAAATTAACATCCATCTCTAGGAAGCACAGAGAGTACCACACAGGATAAACCCAAGGAGAAACACACTGAGATGCATATTAAACTAACAAAAATTAAATATAAAAAATTAAAATCAGCAAGGGAAAAGCAACAAATAACATACAAGGGAAGCCTCATAAGGTTATCAGCTGATACTTCAGCAGAAATTTTGCAGGCCAGGAGGGAATGGCAGGATATACCTAAAGTGATAAATGTGAAAAACTTAAAACCAAGAATATTCTACTTAGCAAGGCTTTTAGTAGATTTGGATTTGATGGAGAAATCAAAAACTTCATAGACAAGCAAAAGCTAAGAGAATTCAGCATCATCAAACCAGTTTTACAACAAATGCTAAATGGACTTATCTAGGTAGAAAACATAAGTCAGTCAGTGAGTCAGTTCAGTCGCTCGGTCATGTCTGACTCTTCGCGACCCCATGGGCTGCAGTGCACCAGCCTCCCTGTCCATCACCAACTTCCGGAGTTTACTCAAACTCATGTCCATTGAGTTGGTGATGCCATCCAACCATCTTATCCTCTGTCATCCCCTTCTCCTCCTGCCTTCAATCTTTCCCAGCATCATGGTCTTTTCAAATGAGTCAGTTCTTCACACCAGATGGCCAAAGTATACTATTGGAATTTCAGCTTCAGCATCAGTCCTTCCAGTGAATATTCAGAACTGATTTCCTTTAGGATGGACTGGTCAGATCTCAGACTACGAATTCGTTATTGCCAAATTCAGACTTAAATTGAAGAAAGTAGGGAAAACCACTAGACCATTTAGGTATAACCTAAATCAAATCCTTTACAATTATACAGTGGAAGTGACAAATAGGTTCAAGGGATTAGATCTGATAGAGTGCCTGAAGAACTATGGACAGAAGTTTGTGACATTGTACAGGAGGCAGGGATCAAGACCATCTCTAAGAAAAAGAAACGCAAAAAAGCAAAATGGTTGTCTAAGGAGGCCTTACAAATAGCTGTGAAAAGAAGAGAAGTGAAAGGCAAAGGAGAAAAGGAAAGATATACCCATTTGAATACAGAGTTCCAAAGAATAGCAAGGAGAGATAAGAAAGCCTTTCTCAGTGATCAGTGCAAAGAAATAGAGTAAAACAACAGAATGGGAAAGACTAGAGATCTCTTCAAGAAAATTAGAGATACCAAGGGAACATTTCATGCAAAGATGGGCACAATAAAGGAAAACCTAAGAGAAGAACACAGATAGGAAGGTAAGAGAAAAGACCTACAAAAATAAACCCAAAACAACTGAGAAAATGGTAATAGAACTTGCATATTGATAATTACCTTAAATGTGAATGAATTAAGTATCCCAACCAAATGACAGAGACTAGCTGAATGGATACAAAAGCAAAAGCTGTGTATATGCTGCCTAGAAGAGACCTACTTCAGTTTTAGGGACACATACAGACTGAAATTGAGGGGACAGGTAAAGATATTCCATGAAATTGGAAAAAAAAAAAAAACACACAAAACCTAGAGCAACATTACTCATATCAGACAAAAGAAACTTTGAGATAAAGACTGTTACCAGAGAAAAGGATTGACACTATATAATGAGCAAGGGAACACAAGAAGAGACAGCAATTATAAATAAATATGCAGCTCACTGTTAAAGAATCTATCTGCTGTGACAGGAGACATAGGTTCAATCCTTGGGTAGGGAAGATCCCCTAAAGAAGAAAATGGCAACCTGTTCCAGTATTCTTGCCTGGAAAATCCTATGGACAGAGGAGCCTGGCAGGTTATAGTCCATAGGGTTGCAAAAGAGTTGGACGTAACTTAGTAACTAAACAGCAACAACAAATATACATACATCCAACATAGGAGCATCTCACTACATAAGGCAAATACTAACAGCTGTAAAAGGGAAAATCAACAGTAACACAATAATAGTGGGGCACTTTAACACCCCATTTATACTAATGGACAGATCATCCAGACAGAAATTTAATGAGGAGACACAAGCCTTCAGTTAAACATTAAACCAGATAGACTCATTAATATTTATAGGATATTCCATCTGTAAACAGAATGATACACTTTCTTCTCAACTGCACAAGGAGCAATCTTCAGGATAAACCACATCTTGGGTCACAAATCAAGTGTAATAAATTTAAGAAAATTGAAGTCGTTTCAAGCATCTTTTTGACCACAATACATGGGATTAGAAATCAATTACAGGGGGGAAAAAATCTGTAAAAAACACAAACACATGAATAGAAAATAATATTTTACTAAATAATCAATGGATCACTGAAGAAATCAAAGAGGAAATAAAAAATATCTAGAGACAAATGACAACAAAAACACAGTTATCCAAATCCTTTGGGACACAACAAAAGCAGTTCTAAGAGGGAAGTGCATGGCAATACAACCTTATCAGAAAATAAGAAAAATCTCAAATAAATAACCTGAGCTTACATCTAAAGCAACTAGAGAAATAAGAATGTATAAAACCCCAAGTTAGCAGAAGGAAAGAAATCATAAAGATCTCAACAGAAATAAATGAAATAGAGATGATGAAAACAATAGTGAAGATCAATGAAAGTAAAAGCTGGTTCTTTGAAAAGATAAACAAAATTGAGAAACCTTTAGAAAGAAAAAAAGGGATAGGATTCAAATCAATGAAATTAGAAATGGAAAAGAAGTTACAAGAGATACCACAGAAATAACAAAGATCATAAGCGACTACTACCAGCAACTATATGACAATAAAATGGACAACCTAGGATAAATGGACAAATTCTTAGAAAGATACACCTTCTAAGATTGAACAAGGATGAAATGGAAAATATGAACAGATCAATAATAGGTATAGAAATTGAAAATGTGATTAAACTTCTTCCAACAAACAAAAGTAGACAAGATTGTTTCACAGGAGAATTAACACCTATCCTTTGAAGCTCTTCCAAAAAATTGTACCGGAAGTAATATTAACAGGATCATTCTACAAGGCCAATACACCATGAGACCAAAATCAGACAAAGATACTACAAAAAAGAATAGGCTAATATCACTGATAAATATAGATGAAAAATTTTTCAACAAAAAAGTAGCAAATAGAATCCAACAGCACATGAAAAGGATCATACACCATGATCAAGTGGACTTGATCTTAGGAATGCAAGTATTTTTTAATATATGCAAATGAATCAATGTGATACACCATATTAGCAAATTGAAAAATAATAAAAACACTCAATAGATGCATAAAAAGCTTTTATCAAAATTCAAAGCTCATTAATGATAAAATCTCTCCAGGAAGTGGGTTTGGAAGGAACTTAGCTAAACATAATAAGGGATATACAGGACAAATGCACAGCAAACATCATTCCCCATGGTGAAAAACTGAAAGTATTTTCTCTAACATCAGGAAAAAGACAAGGATGTTCACTCTCAGCACTATATTCAACATAGTACTGGAAGTCCTAGGCAAGGCAATCAGAGAAGAAAAATAAATAAAAGCAATACAAATTAGAAAAGAAGGGTTTGTCTTTATCTTTCTGACTTACTTCACTCTGTATAATAGGTTCCATGTTCATCCACCTCATTAGAACTGACTCAAATGTGTTCTCTTTTTATAGCTGAGTAACATTTCATTGTGTCTATGTACCACAACTTCCTTATCCAGTCATAAGCCAATGGACATCTAGGTTGCTTCCATGTCCTAGCTATTGTAAATAGTGCTCCGATGAACACTGGGGTACATGTCTCTTCCAATTCTGGTTTCCTCACATTGTATGCCCCACAGTGGGATTGCTAGGTTGTACAGAAGTTCCAAAGAATAGCAAGGAGAGATAAGAAAGCCTTCCTCAGTGATCAAATGAAAAGAAAGAGAGGAAAACAACAGAATAGGAAAGAATAGAGATCTATTCTTCAAGAAAATTAGAGATACCAAGGAAACATTTTATGCAAAGATGGGCACAATAAAGGACAGAAATGGTATGGACCTAACAGAAGCAGAAGATATTAAAAAGAGGTGGCAAGAATACACAGAAGACCTATACAAAAAAGATCTTCATGACCCAGATAACCACGATCATATATCACTCACCTAGAGCCAGACATCCTGGAATGGGAAGTCAAGTGGGCCTTAGGAAACATCACTACAAACAAACCAAGTGGAGGTGATGGAATTCCAGCTGAGCTATTTCAAATCCTGAAAGATGATGCTGTGAAAGTGCTGCACTCAATATGCCAGAAAATTTGGAAAACTTAGCAGTGGTCACAGGACTGGAAAAGGTCAGTTTTCATTCCAATACCAAAGAAAGTTCAAGCTCCTGCCCAATTGCACTCATCTCACAAGCTAGAAAAGTAATGCTTAAAATTCTCCAAGCCAGGCTTCAACAGTACGTGAACTGAGAACTTCCAGATGTTCAATCTGGATTTAGAAAAGGCAGAGAAACCAGAGATCAAATTGCCAACATCCATTGTTTCATCAAAAAAGCAAAAGAGTTCCAAAAAATATCTACATTGTTTTATTGACTACGTCAAAGCCTTTGACTATGTGGATCACAACAAACTGTGAAAAATCCTTAAAGGGATGTGAATACCAGACAACCTTACCTGCCTCCTGAGAATCTGTATGCAGCTCAAGAAGCAACTGGACATGGCTCAATGGACTGGTTCCAAGTTGGAAAGGAGTATGTCAAGGCTTTATATTGTCACTCTGCTTATATAACTTATATGCAGAGTACATGATGTGAAATGCTGAGCTGGATGAAGCACAAGCTGGAATCAAGATTGCCAGGAGAAATATCAATAACCTCAGATATACAGATGACACCACACTTATGGCAAAAAGTGAATAGGAACTAAAGAGCCTCCTGATGAAAATGAAAGAGGAGAGTGAAAAAAACCAGCTTAAAACTCAACATTAAAAAAACTAAGATCATGGCATCCAGTCCCATCACTTCATGACAAATAGATGGAGTAACAATGGAAACAGAGACACACGTTAGTTTCTTGGCTCCAAAATCACTGCAGATGGTGACTGCAGCCATGAAATTAAAAGATGCTTGCTCCTTGAAAGAAAAGTTATGACCAACCTAGACAGCATATTAAAAAGCACAGATATTACTTTGCCAACAAAGATCCATCTAATCAAAGCTATGGTTTTCTGGTAGTCATGTATGGATGTGAGAGTTGGACCACAAAGAAAGCTGAGTGCCAAAGAATTGATGCTTTTGAACTGAGGTATTGGAGAACACTCTTGAGAGTCCCTTGGACTGCAAGGAGATCTAACCAATCAATCCTAAAGAAAATCAGTCCTGAATATTCATTGGAAGGACTGATGCTGAAGCTGAAACTCCATTACTTTGGCCACCTGATGCAAAGAACTGACTCATTGGAAAAAACCCTGATTCTGGGAAAGATTGAAAGCAGGAGGAGAAGGTGACGACAGAGGATGAGATAGTCGGATGGCATCACTGACTCGATGGACATGAGCTTGAGCAAGCTCCAGGCATTGGTGATGGACAGGGAATCCTGGTGTGCTGCAATACATGGGATCACAAAGAGTCGGACACCACTGAGCAACTGAACTGAACTGATGGCAGTTCTATATCCAATTTTTTAAGGAATCTCCACACTGTTCTCCATAGTAGCTGTACCAATTTGCATTCCCACCAACAGTGTTAGAGGGTTCCCTTTTCTCCACACCCTTTATAGCATTTGTAGACTTTTTGATTATGGCCATTCTAACTGGTGTGAGATGATACCTCATTGTGGTGTTCATTTGCATTTCCCTAATGGGTGATGTTGAGCATCTTTTTTGCCTGTATGTCTTCTTTGGAGAAATGCTTGTTTAGGTATTTTGCTCACTTTTGATTGGATTTTTCATTTTTTCTACTATTGAGCTGCATGAACTGCTTGTATATTTTGGAGATTAATTCTGTGTCAGTTGTTTCATTTGCCATTATTTTCTCCCATTCTGAGGGTTGTCTTTTCATTTTCACCTTCCTTATAGTTTCCTTCATTCTGCAAAAGTTTTAAGTTTATTTAGGTCTCATTTGTTTATTTTTGTTTTTATTTCCATTAGTCTGAGAGGTGGGTTTAGAGGATCTTGCTGTGATTTATGTCAGAGAATGTTCTGCCTGTGTTTTCCTCTAAGTGTTTTATAGTTTCTGGCCTTCCATTTTGATCTTTAATTCATTTTGATTTGTGTGTGTGTGTGTGTGAATGGTATTAGAAAGTGTTCTAATTTCATTATTTTATATGTAGTTGACCAGTTTTCCCAACTCCACTAATACTGTATATTAACACATTATATGGAATTTAGAAACATGGTACCAATGATCCTACATGCAGGGCAGCAAAGGAGACATAGATGTAAAGAACAGGCTTTTGGACTCAGTGGGAGAAGGCAAGGATGGGATTATTTGAGAGAATAGCATTGAAACATGTATATTACCATATGTAAAATAGATGACCAGTGCAAGTTTGATGCATGAAGCAGGGCACCCAAAGCTGGTGCTCTGGGACAACCCAGGGGGTCAGGGTGGGAAAGGAGGTGGGAGGGGGGTTCAGGTTAGTGGGAGCACATGTATACTTGTGGCCAATTCATGTTGATGTATGGCCAAAAGGATCACAATATTGTAAAGTAATTATCCTCCAATTAAAATAAAAAAAGAAGTAAAACTGTCACTGCAGGTAACAGCATACTATACATAGAAAACCCTAAAGAGACCACCATGAAACTACTAGATCTTATCAATGAACTTGGTATATTTGCAGTATACAAAATTAATAAACATAAATCTCTTGTATTCCTATACACTAAAAATGAAAGACCAGAAAGAGAAATCCAGGAACCGATTCCATTTACCATAGCATCAAAAAGAATAAAACACCTAAATAAATAACTTACCTAAGGAGATAAAAGACCAGTGTGCATAAAACTGCGACACTGATGAAGGAAATAAAAGATGACACAAACTGATGGAGAGATGTGCCATGTTCTTGGATTGGAAGAACTAATATTGTGAATATAACTATAATACCCAAAGCAATCTGCAGATACAATACAATCCCTAGCATATTTCCAAGGGTGTTTGGCACAAAATAACTTAAAAATTTTTTACAATTTGTATGGAAAAACAAACAAACCAAAAAAACAAATAGCTAAAGCAATCCTGAGAAAGAAAAATGGAGCTGGAATCACATCCCTTGACTTCAGATTGTACTGCAATGTTATGGTCATCAAAACAGCATGCTGGTTTGATCTCCTTGCTGTCCAAGAGATTCTCAAGAGTCTTCCTCAGCACCACAGTTCATAAGCATCAATTCTTTGGCACTCAGCCTTCTTTATGGTCCAACTCTAACACTGTACATGAATACTGGGAAAACTATAGCTCTTTATATACAGACCTTTGACAGCAAAGCGGTGTCTCTGCTTTTTAATACACTGTCTACATTTGTCATAGTTTTTCTTCCAAGGAGCAAGCATCTTTTAATTTTATGGCTGCAGTCCGCCATCCACAGTGATTTTGGAGCCCAAGAAAATAAAATCTGTCACTATTTTCATTTTTTCCCCATCTATTTGCCATGAAGTGATGGGACTGGATGCCATGATCTTAATTTTTTGAATGTTGAATTTTAAGCCAGCTTTTTTTCTCTCCTCTTTCATTCTCATCAAGGGGCTCTTTAGTTCCTCTTCACTTCCTTCCATTAAAGTGGTATCATCTGCACATCTGAGGTTGTTATAAAATGTAAATTGTCCCATAAACCATTAAAAAATTGTTATTAATTAAAAGTCTTCCTACAAGGAAAATATTAGGCCCATATTGAAGTTTTATGAAACATTCAAAAATGGAATTCTAATTTAATGCAGACCCTTCTAGAGAATAAAGAGGGGAAAAACAGCTTTTCTACCCATTATATGAAAATAGTATAAGTTTGACAACATAAATGGAAAAGAATAGAAGAAAGGAACATTATAAGATAAAATTACTCATAAATACAGATGCAATATTTTGAACAAAATGCTGGAAACTGAATTCAGTAAACTATAGTAAAGGTAACTCACTTTGACCAAACTAGATTTTTCCTAGTAAGGACAGCAAGGAGATTAAACCAGTCAATCCTAAGGAATATCATCCTTGAGTATTAATTGGAAGGACTGATACTGAACTGAAGCTGCAATACTATGGCTACCTGATCTGAAGACCCGATAGTTGGGAAGATTGAAGGCAGGAGAAGGGGGTGAAAGAGGATGAGATGGTTGAATGGCATCACTGATTCAGTGGACATGAGTTTGAGCAAAGTCTGGGAGATAGTGAAGGACAGGGAAGCCTTGTGTTCTGCATCTGAGCACATGAACAACAACAAAAACAATGCAAATGATACACTCAAATGATAGACTCATAAAGTGTATTAATGTAATTCACAATATTAATAAATTAATGAATAAAATATAGATATATGCAAAAATATCATTTAAACATCCAACAATAATTCATTATAACGTTTCTTAATAGCAAAGTAAATATTTCCATAACCTCATAAAAGGCATTTGCAAAAAACAATGAATATCATACCCAATGCTAAATCATTAAAATGTTCCCTGAAAATCAACATGACATCTAATGTCTTGATTAGTGCAGTAATAGATAAAAATTTTTTAAAAAAATAGAAAGAAATTAAATTGTTATTACTCAGACATGACATAAAAGTCAAGGTATTATTATTAGTGACATTGAGAATGTATAAAGAGGAAAATCAAAACGGCAGACAGCAATTCTGCTTTTCTCTAGATCCTAGAAAAAGTCAAAAAAAAAAAAAAAAAAGTCTGTTCAGTCATTATGCACAGGATAGCTGCAGTGATTGTTTATCATTTGTGCCCAATCTGGCTGGTTGATAGTCTACTCTTGCTGATTAGTACACATGCTGAACTGGAAGATAAATATTTTAAAACATTATCCATTACAGCATATTTTTCTCCATTTTTTTCTTTTTTCTCACCTCCCTCAAATGGTATCTTTCAACAGTTAATGGGTGAGGAATCATACTACTTTTCTTTATCTGGTAAGATTTTCCTCTGCTCCCTAAAGGTGTACTATATGGAGCAAGACTAATACTTCAATATATTACATTAGCCACTTATATTTTTATTGAAGTATAAGGGATTTACAATATGCTGGTTATAGGTGAACAGCATAGTGATTCAGTATTTTTGCAGATCATACTCCATTATAGGTTATTAGAAGATCATGGATATAATTCTCTGTGCTCTAGAGTATGTTATTGTTGCTTGTCTCTTATATATGTAGTAGTTTGGTATTTGTTAATACCATAAACCTCGTTTGTCTCTCCCCTTTTCCTTCTGCACTTTGGTAACTACAAGTTTGTTTTCTGTATCCATGAATCTGTTTCTCTTGTGCATATACATTAATTTGTGTTATTTTTCAAATTCCACATATGAGATATATACTGTAGTATTTGTTTTTCTCTGACATTTCACTAACTGAATATTATCAAGGTCCATTCACGTTGCTGCAAATGGCAGAATTCCATTCCTTTTATGACTGAGATATATAACAATTCCTCTGCTGATGGGTGTTTGGGTTTCCTCTATATCTTGGTTATTGTAACTACTGTTGTCTTGAATGTTGGGGTGCATGCATCTTTTTTTTTTACAACATAGTGATTCATAGTTTTTATTTTTTTTTAATTTTATTTTATTTTTAAACTTTACATAACTGTATTAGTTTTGCCAAATATCAAAATGAATCCGCCACAGGTATACATGTGTTCCCCATCCTGAACCCTCCTCCCTCCTCCCTCCCCATTCCATCCCTCTGGGTCGTCCCAGTGCACCAGCCCCAAGCATCCAGTATCGTGCATTGAACCTGGACTGGCAACTCGTTTCATACATGATATTTTACATGTTTCAATGCCATTCTCCCAAATCTTCCCACCCTCTCCCTCTCTCACAGAGTCCATAAGACTGTTCTATATCTTTTTGAATTAGTGTTTTCTTTTTTTTCTGGATACATACCAGAGAAAGGAATTACTGGATCATACAATAGTTTCATTTGAAGTTTCTTGAGGAACTTCTACACTGTTTTCCACAGTGGCTGTGCCGATTTACATTCCCTCCAACAAGGTACAAGGGTTCCCTTCTTCCATATTATCACCATTTGTTATTTGTAGACCTTGATGACAGTCATTCTGACCCATGTAAGGTGACATCTCGTTGTTGTTTAGGTTTGAATTTCTCTAGTTATTAGCAATGTTGAACATCTTTTCAAGTGTCTGTTACCTTCTGTATGTCTTCTTTGGAGAAATGTCTATTCAGATCTCCTGCCTATTTTTTTTAATTGAGTTGCTTGTTCGGGGGGATACTGAGTTGAATGAGCTGCTTTTTATATTTTGGATATTAACCCCTTGTCCATCACATCATTTATAAATATTTTCTCCCATTCCATAGGCTGTATTTTCACTTTGTTGATGGTTTCCTTTTCTGTGCAAAATATTTTAAGTTTAACTAGATCTTATTTGTTTATTTTTTTATTTCTTTTGCCTCAGGAGTCTGATCCAAGAAAGTACCACAGTGATTCATGTCATAATGTTCAGCCCATGTTCTCTTCTAAGAGTTTTATGGTTTCAGATCTTGCATTTAGGTCTTTAAACCATTTGGGGTTTTATTTTTGTATATTGTGTGAGGGAATGTTTTAATTTCACTGTTTAATTTGTGGCTGTTTTCTCAGTACCACTTGTTGAAGAAACTATCTTTTTTGTTCATTCTTGCCTCCTTTGTTGCAGATTAATTGACTGTATGTGCATGGGATAATTTCTGGGCTTCTTGCCTGTTTTTGTGCCAATATCACACTGTTTTGATTAGTGTAATTTAGTGGTATAGTCTGAAGTCTGGGAGGGTTATATCTCCAGATTTACTCTTTTATCTCAAAATTGGTTAGGCAACTTGGGATATTAGTGGTTCCATATGAATTTTAGAATTATTTGTTCTTGTGTTGTGGAAACTGACATTTGATAGGGATTGCACTAAATCTGTAGATTGCTTTGGGTAGTACAACTATATTAATAATATTAATTATCCTAATCCCAGAGCAGGGGATGTCTTTTCATTTCTTTAAATAATTTTTGATTCCCTTTATCAATGTTTTATAGTTTTCAGAGTACCCTGTTTAAAATCACATAAAAAAATTATAAGGAGTAAACATAACCAAGGAGAAATGACACTTACTACTTTTAGCATGAAATGACACTTACTACTTTTAGCATGCTTTCTTGCTTGGAGAATTTCATGGACAGAGGAGCCTGGCAGGCTACATTCTATGGGGCTGCAAAGAGTCAGACACAACTGAGTGACTAACACTTTCCTGTTTTTCAATATTAAAGTGGCCAGTCAATGTCCAGAATTATTATTTCTGGCCACCAGATTATATGGGTCTAAACTAATTTTTATCCTCTTTGAACATGCTTGGTGTGACTTAACCACTTGGGAAATTTACATCCTAAGAACCTCATTTATCCTCTATCATCTTTGCTCATCACCTCTTTTTTGTCAGTATCTTACAAATATTTTTTGCTCAGATATATTTTATCCTTATTCCCAATTATCTGAACTCAATCTTGAAGTCTTAATATCTTAACTACTTTTATATTTACTCATGTATGTTCATCAGCTATTATACTTATGGGCTTCCCTGGTAGCTCAGTTGGTAAAGAATCCGCCTGCAATGCAAGAGACCCCAGTTTGATTCCTGGGTCAGGAAGATCCCTTGGAGAAGGATAGGCTACCCACTCCAGTATTCTTGGGCTTCCCTGATGGCTCAGTCAATAAAGAATCTGCCTGCAATTGCAGGAGATCTGGGTTCAATCCCTGGATTGGGAAGATCCCCTGGAGAAAGGCACGCCTACCCACTTCAGTATTCTTGCCTGCAGAATCCCCATGGACAGAGGAGCCTGGTGGGCTGCAGTCCATGCGGTTGCAAAGAGTGGTCAGTAAGCACACAGCACATTATACATATTAATTTAATATTTAGAGAAATCTCAGTTTTAGGGCTTCCCTTGTGGCTCAGATGTTACAGAATCTGTCTGCAATGCAGGAGATCTGGGTTTGATCCCTGAGTTGGAGAGATCCTCTGGAGAAGAGAATTGCTACCCACTCCAGTATTCTTGCCTGGAGAATTCCATGGACAGAGGAGCCTGCTGGGCTCCAGTCCACAGGATCAAAAAGAGTTGGACATGACTGAGCAACTAAGCATGAACACACAGTTAGCTTTAAGTTTGGTTCTTTGAAAATATACCTCCTTTTAACTTTTAAAATGTTCCTCTATCTCTTTCTCATTGTTATGAGGCTAATTTCTCATTATGACTATTTTTATTGATCATATAGGATAAGAAACATGAGAAATAATCAGTATGAGTTTACTGTTCACATCAAGTGACAGAAGAGAGAGAATATGGATGTCAACTTTCCCAAAAGGATTTTCCAGTTTTGTAATTATCATCACAAACTACACTACAAGATATCAGAGACAGTATACTTAGTGGCAAGAGATTTACAAGGATAATATTATGGCTTTGTAATTTTCTCAGTTTAGTTTGATCAACTTAGGGAGATTTTGCTTTCCTGGGACAGTTCATTTCATATAAATCATGCTAATGTTATTATCTTTTTAAACACAGGTGAAGAAGCTGCTTCTAAAAGCCTCCTGCTTAATGCAATGATGGTGTTACCTATACATAATTTTGGGATGAGCATCAGCCGGCATTATGATATCCAGCACACAAAATTTGCATGTACCTCAAAGGAAAAGGTTTCTCCCGTTATGAATTGTAGTAAAGCAGGTAAGTATCTTGCGCTACCCAAGGCTCATCAGAGTTAAAACTAGTCAATTAATTATTGCATGTGAATAGATACATTATTTTGAATCTTCACAGTTATTCAAGTTTTGTGCTATTCTCTCTTTGGACTAAAGCTTATACAAAATTGAATAACTTATTCTATTATACAGCTTGTACAAGTTAGAGCTAAGATTCACTACTCATATGCATAATGCATTTTTCTCATGAGAAATAATAGCCATGGATGAATGCATGAAGAAAATGGGGTGTATATGTAATGGAATATTATTTATCCACAAATGAGGAGGAAATCTTGCCATTTGAGACATTACAGATATACTTTGAAAGCATTATGCCTAGTGAAATAAGTCAAACAGAGAAAGATGAATATCATATTATTTCACTTACATGTGGAGTCTTTAAAAGAAACTCATGGATAACAAACTGATGGTTGCAAGAGGTGGGGGATGTGAGGTTGGGCAAAATGGGAGAAGGGATTTAAAAGATACAAACTTCCAGTTATAAAATAAATAACTCATGGGGATGTAATGTACAGAATGATAAATATAGATATTTATACTGAATTGTATAATTGAAAGTTGCTAAGAGAGTATATATTAAAAGTTCTCATCACACACAAAAAAGCAAAAGTATGTGTAGTGATGGATATTAATAAGTCTTATCGTGGTGATCATTTCTCAACATATACAAATATCAAATTATTATGTTATATACCTGAAACTAATGTTATATATTATATCTCAATTCTAAAAATACTGAAGAAATTCATGCCAAGAGATATCATAATTAAACTTTGAAAACTAGAGAAAAGCAGCTATAGAAAAAAATTCCTCTAATTTATAGATTTCTCATCAGAGAGCATAAACACCAAAAGAAACAGCACATTATTTTCAAGTAAATAAAAAACTGTCTACTCAAAACTTCATATAGATAGGAAATAACTTTCAAGAATGAAGGGGAAATCAAGACATTTTCAGATGAAGAATATATAAATTTTTCACCTCTAGAAGTCCTGAAAGAATGGCTCTAGAGATTCTGTAAACATAAATGATTGAAGAAAGAATTTTGAAGCATCAATAAAAAACAGTGAAAAAAATAAAAATATGGTGGACACTATATCTCCTCTTGAGTTTTCTCAAGTTTGGTGGTTAAAGCAAAAGTGGTAACAGTGTATGATAATGTTCTCAGTGTATATAGTGGGGATATTTAAGACAGTAATAAATGGGGGTGTTAAAGAGATATAAATCATGGAAATGTTTTTTACACTTCACTCAGACTGGTAAAAAGAAGAACGTCATGATTCTGTAAGTTATGTATGCATAAAGTAATGTCTCGAGTGATAACTACAAAAAGTACGTCCAGTGATAAATGGGCTTCCCACGTGACGCTAGTGGTAAAGAACCCACCTGCCAATGCCATGAGACTTAAGAGATTCAGGTTTGATCCCTGGGTCAGGAAGATCTCCTGGGTGAGGACATGGCAACCCACTCCAGTATTCTTGCCTGGAGAATCTTCACGGACAGAGGCGCTTGGCGGGCTACACTCCACAAGGTCACAAAGAGTCAGGCACGATTGAAAGGACTCAGCAGACATGCACGCATGTACAGTTATAAACTAGAAGGAAAGAGTGAAAGAAAGGAAGGAAGGAAGAGAAAAGAAAAAATATGATGCAGTTGAAGTTTAAAACTGGGTGAAAAATATTGCTTGTTATATAGATATTCTCAGTTTCTAAAAATTCAGTGAGTCCTATACTTAGGTGGATTTCCATGTATGTATATCATATTTTATTTATTTATTTTTTTTAATTTTATTTTATTTTTAAACTTTACAAAATTGTATTAGTTTTGCCAAATATCAAAATGAATCTGCCATAGGTATACATGTGTTCCCCAGCCTGAACCCTCCTCCCTCCTCCCTCCCCATTCCATCCCTCTGGATCGTCCCAGTGCACTAGCCCCAAGCATCCAGTATCGTGCATCGAACCTGGACTGGCAACTCGTTTCATACATGATATTTTACATGTTTCAGTGCCATTCTCCCAAATCTTCCCACCCTCTCCCTCTCCCACAGAGTCCAAAAGACTGTTCTATACATCAGTGTCTCTTTTGCTGTCTCGTACACAGGGTTATTGTTACCATCTTTCTAAATTCCATATATATGCATTAGTATACTGTATTGGTGTTTTTCTTTCTGGCTTACTTCACTCTGTATAATAGGCTCCAGTTTCATCCACCTCATTAGAGCTGATTCAAATGTATTCTTTTTAATGGCTGAGTAAAACTCCATTGTGTATATGTACCACAGATTTCTTATCCATTCATCTGCTGATGGACATCTAGGTTGCTTCCATGTCCTGGCTATTATAAACAGTGCTGCGATGAACATTGGGGTACATGTGTCTCTTTCCCTTCTGGTTTCCTCAGTGTGTATGCCCAGCAGTGGGATTGTTGGATCATAAGGCAGTTCTATTTCCAGTTTTTTAAGGAATCTCTACACTGTTCTCCATAGTGGCTGTACTAGTTTGCATTCCCACCAACAGTGTAAGAGGGTTCCCTTTTCTCCACACCCTCTCCAGCATTTATTGCTTGTAGACTTTTGGATAGCAGCCATTCTGACTGGCGTGAAATGGTACCTCATAGTGGTTTTGATTTGCATTTCTCTGATAATGAGTGATGTTGAGCATCTTTTCATATGTTTGTGAGCCATCTGTATGTCTTCTTTGGAGAAATGTCTATTTAGTTCTTTGGCCCATTTTTTGATTGGGTCATTTATTTTTCTGGAGTTGAGCTGTAGGAGTTGCTTGTATATTTTTGAGATTAATTCTTTGTCAGTTGCTTCATTTGCTATTATTTTCTCCCATTCTGAAGGCTGCCTTTTCACCTTGCTAATAGTTTCCTTTGTTGTGCAGAAGCTTTTAAGTTTAATTAGGTCCCATTTGTTTATTTTTGCTTTTATTTCCAATATTCTGGGAGGTAGGTCATAGAGGATCCTGCTGTGATGTATGTCAGAGAGTGTTTTGCCTATGTTCTCCTCTGGGAGTTGTATAGTTTCTGGTCTTACATTTAGATCTTTAATCCATTTTGAGTTTATTTTTGTGTATGGTGTTAGAAAGTGTTCTAGTTTCATTCTTTTACAAGTGGTTGACCAGTTTTCCCAGCACCACTTGTTAAAGAGATTGTTTTTAATCCATTGTACATTCTTGCCTCCTTTGTCAAAGATAAGGTGCCCATAGGTGTGTGGATTTATCTCTGGGCTTTCTATTTTGTTCCATTGATCTATATTTCTGTCTTTGTGCCAGTACCATACTGTCTTGATAACTGTGGCTTTGTAATAGAGCCTGAAGTCAGGTAGGTTGATTCCTCCAGTTCCCTTCTTCTTTCTCAAGATAGCTTTGGCTATTCGAGGTTTTTTGTATTTCCATACAAATTGTGAAATTATTTGTTCTAGCTCTGTGAAGAATACCGTTGGTAGCTTGATGGGGATTGCATTGAATCTATAAACTGCTTTGGGTAGTATACTCATTTTCACTATATTGATTCTTCCAATCCATGAACATGGTGTATTTCTCCATCTATTAGTGTCCTCTTTGATTTCTTTCACCAGTGTTTTATAGTTTTCTATATATAGGTCTTTAGTTTCTTTAGGTAGATATATTCCTAAGTATTTTATTCTTTCCGTTGCAATGGTGAATGGAATTGTTTCCTTAATTTCTCTTTCTGTTTTCTCATTATTAGTGTATAGGAATGCAAGGGATTTCTGTGTGTTGATTTTATATCCTGCAACTTTACTATAGTCATTGATTAGTTCTAGTAATTTTCTGGTGGAGTCTTTAGGGTTTTCTATGTAGAGGATCATGTCATCTGCAAACAGTGAGAGTTTCACTTCTTCTTTTCCAATTTGGATTCCCTTTATTTCTTTTTCTGCTCTGATTGCTGTGGCCAAAACTTCCAAAACTATGTTGAATAGTAATGGTGAAAGTGGGCACCCTTGTCTTGTTCCTGACTTTAGAGGAAATGCTTTCAATTTTTCACCATTGAGGATAATGTTTGCTGTGGGTTTGTCATATATAGCTTTTATTATGTTGAGGTATGTTCCTTCTATTCCTGCTTTCTGGAGAGTTTTTATCATAAATGGATGTTGAATTTTGTCAAAGGCTTTCTCTGCATCTATTGAGATAATCATATGGTTTTTATTTTTCAATTTGTTAATGTGGTGTATTACATTGATTGATTTACAGATATTGAAGAATCCTTGCATCCCTGGGATAAAGCCCACTTGGTCATGGTGTATGATCTTTTTAATGTGTTGTTGGATTCTGATTGCTAGAATTTTGTTAAGGATTTTTGCATCTATGTTCATCAGTGATATTGGCCTGTAGTTTTCTTTTTTTTGTGGGATCTTTGTCAGGTTTTGGTATTAGGGTGATGGTGGCCTCATAGAATGAATTTGGAAGTTTACCTTCCTCTGCAATTTTCTGGAAGTTTGAGCAGGATAGGTGATAGCTCGTCTCTAAATTTTTGGTAGAATTCAGCTGTGAAGCCGTCTGGACCTGGGCTTTTGTTTGCTGGAAGATTTTTGATTACAGTTTCAATTTCCATGCTTGTGATGGGTCTGTTGAGATTTTCTATTGCTTCCTGGTCGAGTTTTGGAAAGTTGTACTTTTCTAAGAATTTGTCCATTTCTTCCACGTTGTCCATTTTATTGGCATATAATTGTTGATAGTAGTCTCTTATGATCCTTTGTATTTCTGTGTTGTCTGTTGTGATCTCTCCATTTTCATTTCTAATTTTATTGATTTGATTTTTCTCCCTTTGTTTCTTGATGAGTCTGGCTAATGGTTTGTCAATTTTATTTATCCTTTCAAAGAACCAGCTTTTGCCTTTGTTGATTTTTGCTATGGTCTCTTTTGTTTCTTTTGCATTTATTTCTGCCCTAATTTTTAAGATTTCTTTCCTTCTACTAACCCTGGGGTTCTTCACTTCTTCCTTTTCTAGTTGCTTTAGGTGTAGGGTTAGGTTATTTATTTGACTTTTTTCTTGTTTCTTGAGGTATGCCTGGATTGCTATGAACTTTCCCCTTAGGACTGCTTTTAAAGTGTCCCATAGGTTTTGGGTTGTTGTGTTTTCATTTTCATTAGTTTCTATGCAAATTTTGATTTCTTTTTTTGATTTCTTCTGTGATTTGTTGGTTATTCAGCAGTGTGTTGTTCAACCTCCATATGTTGGAATTTTTTAATAGTTTTTCTCCTGTAATTGAGATCTAATCTTACTGCATGGTGGTCAGAAAAGATACTTGGAATGATTTCTATTTTTTTGAATTTACCAAGGCTAGATTTATGGCCTAGGATGTGATCTATCCTGGAAAAGGTTCCATGTGCGCTTGAGAAAAAGGTGAAATTCATTGTTTTGGGATGAAATGTCCTATAGATATCAATTAGGTCTAACTGGTCTATTGTATCGTTTAAAGTTTGTGTTTCTGTGTTAATTTTCTGTTTAGTTGATCTATCCATAGGTGTGAGTGGGGTATTAAAGTCTCCCACTATTATTGTGTTATTGTTAATTTCTCCTTTCATACTTGTTAGCATTTGTCTTACATATTGCGGCGCTCCCATGTTGGGTGCATATATATTTATAATTGTTATATCTTCTTGGATTGATCCTTTGATCATTATGTAGTGACCATCTTTGTCTCTTTTCACAGCCTTTGTTTTAAAGTCTATTTTATCTGATATAAGTATTGCTACTCCTGCTTTTTTTGGTCCCTATTTGCATGGAAAATCTTTTTCCAGCCCTTCACTTTCAGTCTGTATGTGTCCCGTGTTTTGAGGTGGGTCTCTTGTAGACAACATATATAGGGGTCTTGTTTTTGTATCCATTCAGCCAGTCTTTGTCTTTTGGTTGGGGCATTCAACCCATTTACGTTTAAGGTAATTACTGATAAGTATGATCCCATTGCCATTTACTTTATTGTTTTGGGTTCGATTTTATACACCGTTTTTGTGTTTCCTGTCTAGAGAATATCCTTTAGTATTTGTTGGACAGCTGGTTTGATGGTGCTGAATTCTCTCAGCTTTTGCTTGTCTGAAAAGCTTTTGATTTCTCCTTCATACTTGAATGAGATCCTTGCTGGGTACAATAATCTGGGCTGTAGGTTATTTTCTTTCATCACTTTAAGTATATCTTGCCATTCCCTCCTGGCTTGAAGAGTTGCTATTGAAAGATCAGCTGTTATCCTTATGGGAATTCCCTTGTGTGTTATTTGTTGTTTTTCCCTTGCTGCTTTTAATATTTATTCTTTGTGTTTGATCTTTGCTAATTTGATTAATATGTGTCTTGGGGTGTTTCGCCTTGGGTTTATCCTGTTTGGGACTCTCTGGGTTTCTTGGACTTGAGTGATTATTTCCTTCCCCATTTTAGGGAAGTTTTCAACTATTATCTCCTCAAGTATTTTCTCATGGTCTTTCTTTTTGTCTTCTTCTTCTGGGACCCCTATGATTCGAATGTTGTAGCGTTTAATATTGTCCTGGAGGTTTCTGAGATTGTCCTCATTTCTTTTAATTCATTTTTCTTTTATCCTCTCTGATTCATTTATTTCTACCATTCTATCTTCTAATTCACTAATCCTATCTTCTGCCTCTGTTATTCTACTATTTGTTGCCTCCAGAGTGTTTTTAATTTCATTTATTGCATTATTCATTATATATTGACTCTCTTTTATTTCTTCTAGGTCCTTGTTAAACCTTTCTTGCATCTTCTCAATCTTTGTCTCCAGGCTATTTATCTGTGATTCCGTTTTTTTTTTTTTTTTTAAACCTGAAACACTGTATTAGTTTTGCCAAACATCAAGACGAATCTGCCACAGGTATACATACGCTCAAGATTTTGGATCAATTTCACTATCATTATTTGGAATTCTTTATCAGGTAGATTCCCTATCTCTTCCTCTTTTGTTTGGTTTGATGGGCATTTATCCTGTTCCTTTATCTGCTGGGTATTCCTCTGTCTCTTCATCTTGTTTAAATTGCTGAGTTTGGGGTGTCCTTTCTGTATTCTGGCAGTTTGTGGAGTTCTCTTTATTGTGGCGTTTCCTCACTCTGTGTGGGTTTGTACAGGCGGCTTGTCAAGGTTTCTTGGTTAGGGAAGCTTGTGTCGGTGTTCTGGTGGGTGGAGCTGTATTTCTTCTCTCTAGAGTGCAATGAAATGTCCAGTAATGAGTTATGGGATGTCTATGGTTTTGGAGTGACTTTGGGCTGCCTGTATCTTGGAGCTCAGGGCTGTGTTCCTTGTTGCTGGAGAATTTGCTTGGTATGTCTTGCCCTGAAACTTGTTGGCCCTTGTGTGGTGCTTGGTTTCAGTGCAGGTATGGAGGCATTTGATGAGCTCCTGTCAATTAATGTTCCTTGGAGTCAGGAGCTCCCTGGAGTCAGGGTTTGGACTTAAGCCTCCTGCTTCCAGTTATCGGTCTTATTTTTACAGTAGTTTCATAGCTTCTCCTTCTATACAGCACCATTGATAAAACATCTACGTTAAAGATGAAAAGTTTCTCTACCGTGAGGGTCACCCAGAGAGGTTCACAGCGTTATATGGAGAAGAGAAGAGGGAGGAGGGAGTTAGAGGTGACCCAAATGAGATGAGGTGGAATCAATAGAGGAGAGAATGGGCTATCCAGTAATCTCTTCCTTATGTGCACTCCACAACTGGACCGCTCAGAGTTGTTCACAGAATTATACAGAGAAGAGAAGAAGGAGGCAGGTGACAGAGGTGGCCAGGAGGATAAAAGGGGGGAATGAAAAGGAGGGAGACAGATCCAGCCAGTAATCAGTTCCCTAAGTGTTCTCCACCATCTGGAACACACAGAAATTCACAGAGTTGGGTAGAGTAGAGAGGGGTTAGGGAGGAGACACAGGCGACCTGGTGGAGAAAAAGGAGAGTCCAAAGGGAGAGAGAGCAGTTAAGCCAATAATCTCGCTCCCTAGTGAAAAATGGGTCCTGAAGATTGGGTTCTTAAAGGTACAAAATTGGTAACAAATACATAAAAGCAAAAATTAAAAATCTAGAGTAGAGTTTGGAATTTCAAAAATATGATGTTAAAGAAAAGAGGAAGGAAAAGAAAGAGAGAAAAAATGAACAAACAAAAATAAACAAGGTCGTGAAAATTATAAAGAAAATATAGGTACAAAATTGATAATACCAAAAAGCAAAAGTTAAAAATCTAGAGTAGAGTTTGGAATTTCAAAAATACAATGTTAAAAAAAGAAGAAGAAAAAGAAAGAGAAAAAAAACAAACAAGAACAAACAAAGTTGCATAAATTATAAAGAAAATACAGGTACAAAATTGATAACAAATACCAAAAAGCATAAATTAAAAATCTAGAGTTTGGAATTTCAGATATACAATGTTATTTAAAAGAAGAAGAGAAAGAAACAGAGAAAAAGAAAAAGAGAAAATAAAAAAGGGTCACAGAAATTATAAAAAAAAAAAACTATAGGTACAAAAATGATAACAAATACCAGAAAGCTAAAATTAAAAATCTAGAGTAGAGTTTGGAATTTCAAAAATACAATGTTAAAGAAAAGAAGGAAAAAAAAAAACAGGGTCAAAAAAATTGTAAAAAATATATATATGAAGTTTGCTTTAAAAAAAAAAATGGGGTCTTCTCCTTTTTTTTTTTTTTTTTTTTGCAAAGTAATCGGTTATAAAAGTGAAAATTAAAGGAATAATAGAGGACTTAAAAAAATTTTTTTAATTAAAAAAAATTAAAAAAGAAAGAATGATCGTAAAAATCATAAAAATATATCTAGGACTTTCTCTGGTTTTGTTGTGAGTATTGTGGGTTCAGTTCATTTTTGGCTAGTTCCTTGGTCCGACTTATATTTCTCAAGATCTATAGGCCCCTTCCTATGTAGTTGGTACTAACCACAGGGTTTTAATCTATTGCCTGTAGCTTCCAAGGCGGTTCCCTCTGTTATAGCTTCTTCTGTTTGCTGGTCTCTTCAGTGTCTGGTTTCCGCCCTGACACAAAGGGGACAATGGAGGACACTTTTTTTTTTTTTTTTTTTTAGGCTCACTTGTTCAGTCTCGCTGAGGGGAGGTAGGGAGGGATGCTGCAAACAAATAACACTGGCGTGTGCTCGCAGTGCCTCAGCCACACTGGGTCTGCCCCCCGTTCACGGGGCATGTAGCCTCCCTGCCCACGCTGCTCAGGCTCTAGGTTGCTCCACCGGGAATCATCCGTGGCCGGCCCTGGGCTGCCTGCACTTCCAGGTCCAAGCTGCTCAGGTTCAGGCACTCGGGTAGTCCTCAGAGGCGCAGACTCTCGGTTGGGCCTGCGTTTTGTGCTCTTCCCAGATCTGAGCAGCTCAGGTGATGCGGTGTTTGGCGCGCGCGACTGCTGCAACTTATCGCCTCCCCAACGCTCGGTTATCTAGGTGTGCACCGGAGCACCTTCTCAGGCAGATGTTGACCATCCAGACCCCCAAGAAGTTTTAGTTAGCAAAGAAGTCTGCTTACAGTTTTATAGATAATGTCTCTCTGGGGCTGCGATTGTCCTCTTCCGGCTTTGGCTGCCTATCACCAGACGGGGATGGTCTGCAGCCGGCTATCTCTGTTCAGTCCTTTGTTCCGTGCGCAGGCCTGGCAGTGTCCTAGGTTAGGGCTAGCTTTTCACGTGGTAGATATCCTACAGTCTGGTTTGCTAGCCCAAATTATTTTGCTCAGATAGCGCTCGGGGTATTCAGGCCAGATCCTTGCGATGCAGCCCGCACCGCGCCTCCCTGCCCAGCCCCCACTTGCTAATGGCTGATGCAGGCATCTGCGCTGCTTCTCCGCTGGGGGAGTTACTGTAGGGCTCGCAATGTGTGGGTTTTAATTGTTTATTTATTTTTCCTCCCTGTTATGTTGCCCTCTGTGCTTCCAAGGCTCGGCACAGATACGGCAGTGAGAAGGTTTCCTGGTGTTTGGAAACTTCTCTCTTTTTAAGACTCCCTTCCAGGGATGGAACTCCATCCCTCCCTCTTTTGTCTCTTTTTTTGTGTTTTATATTTATTCCTACCTCCTTTCGAAGACTTGGTTGCTTTTCTGGGTGCCTGATGTCCTCTGCCGGCATTCAGAAGTTGTTTTGTGGAATTTACTCAGTGTTTAAATGTTCTTTTGATGAATTTGTGGGGGAGAAAGTGTTCTTCCTGTTCTACTCCTCTGCCATCTTAGCTCCTCCTTCTGTATATCATATTTTAATATGAAGTTTTTTTAAAGTAAAAAAGAAATTTGATCTTTACTGCTTTTATGAATCTACTGCTTTCACTATCATGAATTCAAAACCTTGTAATTATAAAGTTTTCTCATAAGTAATTGGGAAAGTACCAGCTCTTAGGCATTTACAACTGAAGTTTAAATGTTAAGTTACAACTAACTTTTAAACTTTAACCTTTAACTCTTATAGGTTAAAGTGTATATGTAGCACACTACCAGGTGATTCTTCTGCTCCTGCTCCAATTTTCAAACTTCTATTTTCAGAGAAAATAATATTTGAGGGCAAGGAGAGTCTCTGCTACTACCCAGTACTCTGATTACTGTGAGTGGGCATTCACCCAATGATTCTGACCAACTATGTTGGGAATGGACGCCTAGAACTATAGCAAGACAAAGTTCATGCAATTAAAGGCTTTGCCTCCACTAATGGATTTTGAGGGCTCAGCTAGTAAAGAATCTGCCTGCAATGCAGGAGACCTGGATTCAATCCCTGGGTTGGGAAGATCCCTAGAGAAGGGAAAGGCTACCCACTCCATTATTCTGGCCTGGAGAATTCCATGGACTGTATAGATTTTGGACTGTAACGGATTTTGAAATATTTTCAATGACATGCAAAGTTATTTAAACATACAATTAAATACGTTAATTTTGAGCTTGTTTGATAACCATTCTTTGTACTTCCTATTTGTTGACTTTTTAAAGTTTGCTCATTGAGTTAACTTTTAAAGTAAGTCCATATTTTACTTGTTGTTGTCATCAGTAACTGAGCGTAGTATATATACCTTGGAACGTGATGCAGTTGGAAGATACTTGCTTGCAATGGCTGTCACAGGACTTCTTTTCCTCCTCTTGATATTCCTTCTGGAGACCACCTTGTGGAAAGTGAAAACCTTTGTGTTTCGCTACATTTTGTTTGGTATCTTCAAAAAATCCAATAAGGTAAGTATCTTATTGAATCAGAGATATTTCTAAGACCAAAAGCAATCTCTATCTGCCTAACCTCATTACTAAGATATAGGAATATAAATCACTCCATGTTGCCTGGGATCGATATGAATCAAAGATGTTTATCATAATTTGAATTTTGGTTTCTAAACATTATGACCTCTACCAGTCAGAACATGATACTGTAAAATATTTTGATCATAATAGAAAGGTTTCCCATGAACATCTCCTGTGTCAGAAAACCATTCCCTCCCAAAATTGCTCGTTCACCCTAACTTGATCCCTGCATAGTTCTAATAAACTCCCAAATGATATTGATTCTGTTGGCCTACAGAATGCATATTTAATAGCACATCTCTATTGCAGTTGTTTTCTAATGTTGGTATTTGTCAAAATCTCCTGGACTCTTTCTTAAAGTACAAAATTTTGGTCTCTGTTCTACTGCTAAATAAAAAGTCTATATAGAAAAATCAGTTGTATATCTATATATAAGCCACAAACAAAAAGTTAAATATAAAATTATGTCATTCGAATAGCATAAAAACATTCAAATGGTGTTATTTGAATTAAAAAAAAAATACCCAGGAATGAATCTAACAGAAGTTATGGAAGACATTTTCATGGAATATTACAAAAAAACAATTGAAATATTAAAGAAGACCTATATAAATGAAGAAATATACCATGTTCTTGCTTTGAAAAACCCATTCATAGGGAGATGACAATTTTCCCTA
This sequence comes from Bubalus bubalis, assembly GCF_019923935.1. Classification (NCBI taxonomy): domain Eukaryota; kingdom Metazoa; phylum Chordata; class Mammalia; order Artiodactyla; family Bovidae; genus Bubalus; species Bubalus bubalis. The sequence continues at coordinate 22,955,487 of NC_059180.1, read as the reverse complement.
AATTAATCTAAAGATTTAATGCAATCTCAATCAAAATCCTGTGTGTGTGTGTGTGTGTGTGTGTGCAGAATGATCATCTGATCAATTGATTCTAAAGTTTACATGGAAATGTAAAGTGATTTAAAAATGTACACAGAAATGCAAAGTGTTAAGAAATTCCAAGGAAATATTGAGAAAGAACAAATATGGTAGACATATACTACCATATATGTGTTTTTTAAACTATAGTTAATTAAGGCAGAGAAATAGAGCAATGTAACAGAAAGAATAATTTTTTCTTAAAGGGTGGTTATCTGCATAAGCTCAGATTTTTAGAAATGCAACTTTTCAGGCCCCATCCCTGACCTACTGAACCAGAAGATTTGGGGTTGGAACCCATTATTCTTATTTTAACGAGCCACTCAAGTAATTCTGTGCATGCTAAAGTTTGAGAACAATGGAATAAAATGTCTAGAAATAGATGCACAAATATGACAGAATTGACACAAAATGCAGTGAAGAGAGAACGTTCATCTCAATTAATGATGCCGATTCAAATGGATTTCCATAAGCACATAATGAACTTTGATTCCCATCTTACTTCATACAGGTTGGTTTTAGTTTACAACTTTTCAGCAGCTAAATGTGAAAGATAAAGCAATAAAGCTTTCAGAACAAAAACATAGCAAATATAACCATGATAGTGAAGGCATAATCATCAAAAGACATCATTAAATGAGTCAAAAGGCAAGTCACACAAAGGAAAACTATTTTGAATTGAAAATCACTAATAATTTGGGCAGAAAATCCAATTTTAACATGAGCAAAAGACTTGAACACTGACTTTACAAAAATGAAGATACAAATATCAAGTCAAATAGTTCAGTCACTCAGTCGTGTCTGACTCTTTTTGACCCCATGAATCAGAGCACACCAGGCATCCCTGTCCATCAACAACTCCTAGAGTTTACTCAAACTCATGTCCATTGAGTCGGTGATGCCATCCAGCCATCTCATCCTCTGTCATCCCCTTCTCCTCCTGCCCCCAATCCCTCCCAGCATCAGGGTCTTTTCCAATGAGTCAACTCTTCACATGAGGTGGCCAAAGTATTGGAGTTTCAGCTTTACCATCAGTCCTTCCAATGAACACCCAAGGCTGATCTCCCCTAAAATGGTCTGGTTGGGTCTCCTTGCAGTCCAAGGGACTCTCAAGAATCTTCTCCAACATCACATTCAAAAGCATCAATTGTTCGGCACTCAGCTTTCCTCACAGTCCAACTCTCACATCCATACATGACCACTGGAAAAACCATAGCCTTGACTAGATGGACCTTTGTTGGCAAAGTAATGTCTCTGCTTTTGAATATGCTATCTAGGTTGGTCATAACTTTCCTTCCAAGGAGTAAGCATCTTTTAATTTCATGGCTGCAATCATTATCTGCAGTGATTTTGAAGCCCCCCAAAATAAAGTCTGGCACTGTTTCCACTGTTTCCCCATCTATTTCCCATGAAGTGATGGGACTAGATGCCATGATCTTAGTTTTCTGAATGTTGAGCTTTTAGCCAACTTTTTCACTCTCCTCTTTCACTTTCATCAGGAGGCTTTGTAGTTCCTCCTCACTTTCTGCCATAAGGGTGGTGTCATCTGCATATCTGAGGTTATTGATATTTCTCCCGGCAATCTTGATTCCAGCTTGTGCTTCTTCCAGCCCAGCGTTTCTCATGATGTACTCTGCATATAAGTTAAATAAGCAGGGTGACAATACACAGCCTTAACATACTCCTTTTCCTATTTGGAACTAGTCTGTTGTTTCATGTCTAGTTCTAACTGTTGCTTCCTGACCTGCATATAGGTTTCTCAAGAGGCAGGTCAGGTGATCTGGTATTCCCATCTCTTTGAGAATTTTCCACAGTTTATTGTGATCCACATAGTCAAAGGATTTGGCATAGTCAATAAAGCAGAAATATATGCTTTTCTGGAACTCTCTTGCTTTTTCCATGATCCAGCAGATGTTGGCAATTTGATCTCTGGTTCCTCTGCCTTTTCTAAAACCAGCTTGAACATGTGGAAGTTCATGGTTCACATATTGCTGAAGCCTGGCTTGGAGAATTTTGAGCATTGCTTTACTAGCGAGAGCATATGTAAATGAACAACATCAACAGTCATTGGTAAGCGCAAAGAATGCCACTGAGAGATACCATAGTATACACATAAATATACTAAGTGTTGAAGAAACAGTACAACTGGAACCATCAAACATTGATGTTTGGAATATAAACTGATACTCCATTAGAAAATTGTCTGGCATTATCTTCAGGAGTCAGATAAAGATAGCAGAATAAAGTGTACTTGTTCCCAGAGAAATGCCAAAACCACATCTACAACTGTCTCCAATAGTAACCTAAAGACTGCTTATGCTGATGCTAAGTCACTTCAGTCGTGTCCGACTCTGTGCGACCCCATAGACGGCAGCCCACCAGGCTCCCCCATCCCTGGGATTCTCCAGGCAAGAACACTGGAGTGGGTTGCCATTTCCTTCTCCAATGCATGAAAGTGAAAAGGGAAAGTGAAGTCGCTCAGTCATGTCCGACTCTTAGCGACCCCATGGACTGCAGCCTACCAGGCTCCTCCGTCCATGGGATTTTCCAGGCAAGAGTACTGGAGTGGGGTGCCATCGCCTTCTCCTACCTAAAGACTAGCAGAACAAAATTCATATTGTTAAGGATATATAGAAAAGGCCACATCAAGATGGGTAGGAGGAGCAGAGATGTGGACTAGCCAAAACCCACAGGAGGAATATTACCCCAAGAAGTAATATTCAAGGAGAGAGGGGTTCAGGCTCCACATCAGGCTCACCAGCCCAAAAGACCTGCACTGGGAAGATAAGTCCCCATAATGTCGGACTTTGAGAATTGGTGGGATTTATAACCAGGAGAACCAGTTGGCTGTGGGAAATCAAAACTCCCCTTGTGAAGAGCTTGTATGCAAACTCAACTTTCTCCATGTCCCAGCACTGAGGACTTGCAAAGCACCTAGATCTTATAAGAAGGAAATTAATTGATTAATTTAAGGGCATATGCCAAAGGGTAAGATCTGGTGGAACTATCTCAAAGAACAGAAGTGCTAGTGGATGTCATATATTTTTAGTCTCCTTCTACTTAGCTGATCCATTGTTGGTGGGGATCATTTCTGTAATTCTCCAGATATATAACTAACATTGTGTGCCACACCCCAGCCTTATGCTAAGTGCCAGCCCAGCCCAATCCAGTTCCCCTGCTCAGTCCTCAAAGTGGCTCTCACTCCACCCTACCTGGCACCCCTCCAAATCATCTCCCTTTCCTGGAGACCAGCCCTGCACACTAGCACACCTACAATGGTCACAGCTGGGCCTCACAACCAGCCATACTGAGGGGCAATCCTGCTCACGAGCACACCTACAGTAGTTGTGACCAGGTCTCAGACAGTTGGGATGGGACCAACCAGTCTGCAAGGGCATTGCAGCAGCTACCAAGCCATGCAGCATGCCTTCAGGAATTGTGGCCCAATCACAACAGGAAGGCATGCTAGTATACACAAAGATATCCCTAGAGCACCTGGCCCTGATGACCAGGGGGGAGTTGTTCCACTGGGATTCACTGGACACCAGTGGTCTACATAACACCACTCTTTCAAGACCTAGTGCTATATCTGATATACCCCATACATAGAAACAAACAGAGAGTGAGGCAAAATGCAGAGACAACATGACAAAACCTCATAAAACAAAAGTAATAACAAAAGCAAGACAAAGCCTCATAAAAAGAACTAAATGAAACAAAAATAAACAATTATTAGATAAGGAATTCAAAGAAATAGTCATGAAAATCCTCACCAAACTCGGAAGAATGGATGAAATCAGTAAGCTTCAACAAAGAGTTAGAAAATATAAAAAAGAAGCAGTCAGAACTTCAGAATACAATAATAAATGAACATACACTTGAGTAACTTAACAGCACATTAGAGGATGCAGAAGAATGGATCAGCAATCTAGAAGACAGGTAGTAGAAATCACCCAATTGGAATAGCAAAAAAGGAAAAAGAATTTTTTTAAAAATGAGGGCAGTTTAAGGGACCTCTGTGAAAACATTAAGCATAATAATATTTACATTATAGGGATTACAGGAGGAGAATTAGGGGGCAGAAACTATATCTGAAGAAATAATGGCTGAAAATGTTTCTAAATTATTGAAGGAAACAGACATCCAAGTGCAAGAATCACAGAGTCCCAAACAAGATGAACCGAAAGACATTCATGCCAAAATACATTTTACTTAAAATAACAAAAATTAAAACTGAAGAGTCTTAAAAGCAGCAAGGGGAAAAAAAAAAACAAAACTCGTTACATACAAGGGAACCACCAGAAGATTATCAATTGATTTTTCAGCAGAATCTTTACAGGTAGGTAGAGACTGATGCCATATATTCAAAGTACTGAAAGGAAAAAAAAAAAAAAAAAGACCAATAATACTCTACCTGGCAAGGATTCATTCAGAATTCAAGGAGAGAGAGTTTCCCAAAGAAGCAAAAGTTAAAGGAGTTTATCACCACTAAACAAGCCTTACAAGAAATAGTAAAGAGACTTCTTCAGGTAGAAAAATCAGAAAACGCCATAACTAGAAAAGGAAAATTATGAAAGGAAAAATGTTGCTAGTAAAAGAAAACATACAGTAAAGACAGTAGATCAACCACCTATAACAATAATATGAATGTTAAAAGACAAAAGTGGTAAAATGTATCTAAAACAATTAATTGTGCAATATACAAAATTAAAAGATGCAAAATGTGACATCAAAAACATAAAATGTGGGGCATGATTGTACTTTTAAAACATGTTTGAACTCAAGTGATCATCAACTTAGGCTGCTATATACATAGGTTGTTACATACAAACCTCATGGTAAACAAAAACAAAAAAGCTGTAATAGATACACAAAATTTAAGAAGGAGAAATGTAAACATAGCACTAAAGAAAGTCACCAAATTACAAAGAAAGAGACCAAGAAAGAATCAGAGAATAAACAGAAAACAACTAATGAAACAGCAATAAGTAAATACTATCAATAATTACTTTGAATATAAATGGAATAAATATTACAATCAAAAGACACAGAGTAGTTGACTGGATTTTTTTTTAAAGACCCATGTGTATGCAACCTTCAAAGACTTACTTCAGAGATAAAGACATATACATACTGAAAGAGAATTGATGGAAAAGATTTTCCATACAAATGAAAAGAAAGTTATGGTAGCAATGATTATATATTTTTAAAATTTACTTTAAAACAAACACTGTACTGAGATGAAAAGTTACATTATAGTTATAATATAAAAGTTATAATTACATAATTATAGAGTGATCAATACAATAAAAAGATATAACACTTGCAAATATCTATGTACCTAACAAAGGAATACAGGTATAAAGCAAGATAATGCCAGTTGTATAAAACTAGAAGAGGACTTTAACACCCCACTTGTTTTAATAGATAGACCATCCAGAAAGAAAATCAATGAGAAAACATTCTATTGGGTTGGCCAAAAATGTTCCTTTGGGTTTTCTGATAGCATCTTATGGAAAAACATAAATGAAATTTTTGGCCAAAACAATACTTAAACAACAGGCAAGTTTGGCCTTGGAGTACAAAATGAAGCACAGAAAAGGTTATCAGACTTTTGCCAAGAAAGTGCACTGGTCATAGCAAACACACTCTTTCAACAACACAAGAGATGACTACACATGAACATCACCCATCTGGTCAATACTGAAATCAGATTGATTGTATTATTTGCGGCCAAAGATGGAGAAGCTCTATACAGTCAGCAAAAACAATACTGGGAGCAGACTATGGCTCAGATCATGAACTCTTTGTTACAAAGTTCACACTAAATTAAAGAAAGCAGGGAAAACCACTAGGCCCTTCCTTCAGGTATGACCTAAACTAAATTCTTTACAATTATACAGTGTAAGTGGCAAATAGATTCAAGGGATTAGATCTGATAGAGTGCCTGGAGAACTATGGATGGAGTTTCATAATGTTGTTCAGGAGGCAGTGATTAAAACCACCCCCAAGAAAAAGAAATTCAACAAGGCAAAATGGTTATCTGAGGAGGCCTTACAAATAGCTGAGAAAAGAAGAGAAGTAAAAGGCAAAGAGGAAAGGAAAGATATACCCAACTGAATCCAGATTTCCAAAGAATAGCAATGAGAGATAAGAAAGCCTTCCTAAGTGAATAATGCAAAGAAATAGAGGAAAACAATAGAATGGGAAAGACTAGACATCTCTTCAAGAATATGACAGATACCAAGGGAAATTTAATGCAAAGATGGGCACGATAAGACAGAAATGGTATGGGCCTAACAGAAGCAGAAGATGGGCGATGCCAAAGAATGTTCAAACTGCTACAGAAGTGCACTCATTTCACATGCTAGCAACGTTATGCTCAAAATCCTCCAAGCTAGGCTTCAACAGTATGTAAACCTAGAATTTCCAGATGTACAAGCTGGATTTAGAAAAGGCAGAGGAACCAGAGACCAAACTGCCAACATCTGTTGGATCATAGAAAAAGCAAGAGCATTCCAGAAAAACATCTACTACTGCTTCATTGACTATGCTAAAGCCTTTGACTATGTGGACCACAACAAACTGGGAAATTCTTAAAAATATGGGAATACCAGACCACCTTACCTGCCTCCTGAGAAACCCGTATCAGGTCAAGAAACAGTTAGAACTGGACATGGAACAGAAGACTAATTCAAAATTGGGAAAGCAATATGTCAAGGCTGTATATTGTCACCTAGCTTATTTAACTTATATGCAGACTACATCCAGCGAAATGCCAGACTGGATGAAGCACAAGCTGGAATCAAGTTTGCCAGGAGGAATATCAGTAATCTCAGGTATGCAGATGATACCACTCTTATGGCAGAAAGTGAAGATGAACTAAAGAGCCTCTTGATGAATGTGATAAAGGAAAGTGAAAAAGCTGGCTTAAAAGTCAACATTCAAAAAACTAATATCGTGGCATCTGGTCCTATCACTTCATGGCAAATAGATGGGGAAACAATGGAAAATGTGATAGACTTTATTTTCTTAAGCTCAAAAGTAACTGCAGATGGTTACTGCAGCCATGAAATTAAAAGACGTTTGCTCCTTGGAAAATAAGCTATGACAAACCTAGACAGTGTATTTAAGAGTAGAGACATTACTTTGCTGACAAAAGTCTCTATAGTCAAAGCTATGGTTTTTCCAGTAGTCATGTACAGATGTGTGAGTTGGGCCATCAAGAAGGCTGAATGCCAAAGAATTGATATTTTTAAACTGTGGTGTTGGAGAAGACTCTTGAGAGTCCCTTGGTCTGTGAGGAGATCAAACCTAAAGAAAATCAACCCTCAATATTCATTGAAAGCACTGAAGCTGAACTTCCAATACTTTGGCCACCTGTTGCAAAAGTCCAACTCACTGGGAAAGACCTTGATGCTGGGAAAGATAGAATGCAAGGGGAGAAGAGGACAAAAGAGGATGAGATGGTTGGATGGCATCACCAACTCAGTGGACCTGAGTTTGAGCAAGCTCCAAGAGATGGTAGACAAGGAGCCTGGCATGCTGCTGTCCATGGGGTTGCAAAGTGTCGGACACAATTGAGCAACTGAACAACAACAAATACTTAAATGACAGCCTAGATCAGGTTGATTTAATAGATATATATGAAATATTCCACCCCAACAGAATTCCCCTTCTTTTCAGGTTCACATAGGACTTTTTCACATTAGGCTGCAAAACAAATCTCAGTGAATTTAAGAAGACTGAAATCATATCAAGCATCTTTTCTGACCACTCTGGTATGAAAATTAAAATGAATTACAAGAAGACAATTATAAAAACCACAAGCATGTGGAAACTAACCAATATGTTGCTAGACATCCAATGGATCAGTGAAGATATCAAAGATGAAATAAAATGAAAATGGAAACACAGAGCTCCCAAATATATGGATTGTAGCAAAAGCAGTTCTAAGAAACTTTTCAGTGATCTATACCTACCTCAGGAAACAAGAAAAATCTGAGGTAAACAATCCCACCTCACACCTAAAAGAACCAGAAAAAGAACAAATGAAGCCCCAAGTTAGTAGAAGAAATGAAATAATAAAGATCAGAGTCAAAATAAATAGAAACTTTAAAAAAGTAGAAATCAATGAAACTAGAAGCTGGCCCTTTGAAAAGATAAACAAAAGTGGTAAACATTTAGCCAGATTCATTTTTAAAAACAGAGAGATAAAGTCCAAATGAAATCATAAATAAAAGAAGAGTTACAACTGACACTACAGATACAAAGGTTCATGAGTTTACTATAAACAATTACACAGCAACAAATTGGACAATTTTTAAGACAGAGATAAATTTCTAGAAACACACCATCTCCCAAGACTCAATCAGGAAGATACATAAAATCTTAACAGATCAACACTAATAATGAAGTCAAATCAGTATTCAAAATACTCCTAACAAAGTCTAAAAACTAGAGGGAATCACAGGTGAATTCTACCAAATATTTAAAGAAAGTTAATACCTATTATTCTCAAACTAGTTCAAATAATTGAAAAGAACACTTCCAAACACAATCCATGAGGCCAGTATTCCCCTGATAGAAAAACCAAAAACACTACAAAAAAAAGAAACTACAGGCCAATATCCCTGAAGAACATAGATACAAAAATCCTCAACAAAATATTAGCAAACTGAATTCAACAATGCATTAAAAGGATTTTACACATGATCCTTCGTGTGTAAGAATGAATGATGAATTTGGATGGTTCATTATTCATTGAATGAATGAGTGACACATCATTCACTTGTTCAGTATCTGCAAAGCAATCAATATTATGCACATGTTAACAAAACCATGGGTAGAAGGACTATGATCACTTCAATAAATGCAGAAGAATCATTTGACAAAATCCAATATCTATTTATGATAAAAACACTCAACAAAGTGGGTATAAAGGGGACATATCTAAAATAATAAAAAGGCATTTCATGATAAACACACAGCTAATATCAAACTCAATAATGAAACACTGAAAGCTTTTCCTCAAAAATAAGGAACAAGAAAAGGATGTCCACTCTCACTTCTTGTATTTAACACAATATTGGAAGTCCTAGCCACAACAATCAGACAAGAAAGAGAAATAAAAGTTATCCAAATTGGAAGGGAAATGTGAAACTGTTAGTATCCACAGATGCCACTCTATATACAGAAAATGTGGATAAAGGGAACCCTCAGGTCCACTGTTGGTGGGAATGTAAATTGGTACAGTCAATATAGAAAACAGTATATAAGTTCCTCAAAAAATTAAAAATAGAATTACCATATGATCCAGCAATTCCACTTTCAAATATTTATTGAAGAAAATGAAAGCACTAATTCTGAAACATGCATGCACCACTATGTTCACTGCTGCACTATTTACAATAGCCAAGGTTTAGAGGCCGTCTGAGGAAACAGTATCAGACTTTATTTTTGTGGGCTCCAAAATCACTGCAGATGGTGATTGCAGCCATGAAATTAAAAGACGCTTACTCCTTGGAAGGAAAGTTATGACCAACCTAGATAGCATATTCAAAAACAGAGACATTACTTTGCCAACAAACGTCCGTCTAGTCAAGGCTATGGTTTTTCCTGTGGTCATGTATGGATGGGAGAGTTGGACTGTGAACAAAGCTGAGCACCGAAGAATTGATGCTTTTGAACTGTGGTATTGGAGAAGACTCTTGAGAGTTCCTTGGACTGCAAGGAGATCCAACCAGTCCATCCTAAAAGAGATCAGTCCTGGGTGTTCATTGGAAGGACAGATGCTAAAGCTGAAACTGCAATATTTTGGCCACCTGATGCGAAGAGCTGACTCATTGGAAAAGACTCTGATGCTGGGAGGGATTGGGGGCAGGATGAGAAGGGGACAACAGAGGATGAGATGGCTGGATGGCATCACTGACTCAATGATCATGAGTTTGGGTGAACTCCGGGAGTTGGTAATGGACAGGGAGGCCTGGCGTGCTGCAATTCATGGGGTCGCAAAGAGTCAGACATGACTGAGTGACTGAACTGAACTGAACTGAAATGTCCATCAATAAATGAATGGATAAAAGCTATGATGTACATGTACATATGTCTTCCCAGGTCACGCTAGTGGCAAAGAGCCTGCATCCCAATGCAGGAAACATAAAAGATGTGAGTTCAATACTCGGGTAAGGAAGATCCCCTGGAGGAGGGCATAATAACCCACTCCAGTATTCTTGCCTGGAGAATCCCTTGGACCGAGGAGCCTGGAAGACTAGAATCCATAGGGACGCAAAGAGTCTGACACAACTGAAGTGACTTAATACACACACACACACACACACACACGTGCACACACACAATATATTACTCAGCCATAAAAAAGGAATGAAAGTGCCCTATATATACCAAGGTAGATAGTCCTAGAGATCATTATGCTAAGTGAAATGTCAGATTGTCAATGTTGTTGAGTCGCTAAGTCAGGTCTGACTCTTTGCGACTGCAAAGACTACAGCACGCCAGGCTCCTTCATACTCCACTGTCTCCTGGAATGTGTTCAAATTCATGTCCATTGAGTCAGTGATGCTATGTAACCATTTTATCCTCTGCTACCCTTGACAGAGGAGCCAGACAGAGCAGCCTGGCATGATACATTCAGTAGATCACAAAAAGGAGAACTTTCGCCTACAATCTTTCCCAACATCAGTCTTTTCCAATGAATTGACTCTACACGTCAGGTAGCCAAAATATTGGAGCTTAAGCTTTAGCATCAGTCTTTCAAATGAATATTCAGGGTTTATTACCTTTAGGATTGACTGGTTTGAGCTCCCTGCAGTTCAAGGGACTCTCAAAAGAAAACCATAGCTTTGACTATACGGATCTTCATGAGCAAAGTAATGTCTATCTTTTTTGATATGCTGTCTCAGTTTGTCACAGCTTTTCTTCCAGGGAGCAAGCATCTTTTAATTTTATGGCTACAGTCACCATCTGCAGTGATTTTGGAATCTTAGGAAAGAAAATTGGTCACTGCTTCCACTTTGCTGCTGCTGCTGCTGCTAAGTCGCCTCAGTCATGTCCGACTCTGTGCAACCCCATAGGCGGCAGCCAACCAGGCTCCCCCTTCCCTGGGATTCTCCAGGCAAGAACACTAGAGTGGGTTGCCATTTCCTTCTCCAATGCATGAAAGTGAAAAGTGAAAATTAAGTCGCTCAGTTGTGCCTGACTCGTAGTGACCCCATGGACTGCAGCCTACCAGGCTCCTCCATCCATGGGATTTTCCAGGCAAGAGTACTGGAGTGGGGTGCCATTGCCTTCTCCGTGCTTCCACTTTATCCCCATCTATTTGCCATGAAGTGGTGGGACTGAATCCCATAATCTTAAATTTTTGATGTTGAGTTTCAAGTCAGCTTTTTCATTCTCCTCTTGCACCCTCATCAAGACGTTCTTTAGTTCCTCTTCACTCTCTGCCATTAGAGTGGCATCAACTGCATATTTGAAGTTGTTGATATTTCTCCTGGCAATCTTGACTCAAGCTTGTGATGGAGACAATTACTATGACCTCGCTTATATGTGGGGTTCCATGGTGGATCAGTAGTAAAGAGCCTGCCTGCCAAGGCAGGAGATGTGGGTTTTGTCCCTAGGTCAGGATGATGCCCTGGCAAAGGAAATGGCAACCCACTCCAATATTATTACCTGGAAAAAACCTGGCATGATACAGTCAAGATCACAAAAAGTCAGACACAAATTAGTGACTAAACAATATACTTATATGTGGAGTCTAAAAAACCAAATGACAGAGACTCAACACAACAGAAACAGATTCATAGGGGCAGAGAACAAACTGGTGACCACAAGAGGCAATGGTGATCATTGCATGGCAGGGTTCAGACAAAAAGACAAAGACAAAAAGATTGAGATACAAAATTCCAGTTTAAAATAAATGTCATAGGTCATAATGTACACTATTGTGAATACTGTCAATAGTATTCCAAATACTTTGTATGATGACAGATGGTTACTAGATGTTGTGGTGATTAATTTGTAATGTATATTAATGTGAAGTTACTATGTTGTAGGGGGCTTCCCTTGTAGCTAATGTTAAGCTAACATGAAGCTAATATAATATTTTATAACTGTACTTCAAAATAATAAAACATTGTTTATATACATATTAAGTGTGCATAACAAGCTTCCCTTCTAAGTATAAATCCAACAGAGAAGCATAGTCATGTTCACTGAAAGACATTTGAAAGAATGTGCACAAAATATTATTTATATAAGACAAAGTTTAAGAAGGAAGCAAACCATATGTCTCTCAATAGCATAATGGATTTTAAAATGTCTATTCACACAATAGAATATAGCAATCAGAAGGAAGAGCCTATAACTTATGCAACAGCATAGAATAATCTCAGATACAAATTGCCACCAAATAAGTCAGATGTAAAATGTGTAAAGTAGAATTTCATTTATATAAAACAAAATTAATGTATAACAATACATAGTGAGTTACATGTCATATTTCTAGTTACTGAGGGGTAATATTCTGTTTACTTTATTGAGACTGATTACAATAAAACTTATTAAGATGTTGATTTATGATTTATGTACATATCTAGATATATGTTCTGACAAAATATAGTCCACTGGAAAAAGGAATGGCAAACCACTGCATTATTCTTGCCTTGAGAATCCCATGAACAGTATGAAGGGGCAGAAAGATGTAAAACTGCAAGATGAGCCCCCCAGATCAGCAGAAGTCCAATATGCTACTGGAGAAGAGTAGAGAAATAGCTCCAAAAAGAATGAAGAGGCTGAGCCAAAGCAGAAACAACCCCTAGTTGTGGATGTGTCTGGTGGTAAAAGTAAAGTCCAGTGCTGTAAGAACAATATTGTGTAGGAATCTGAAATGTTAGGTCCATGAATCAAGGTAAATTGAAAATGGTCAAACAGGTGTTGGCAAGAGTGAACATCAACATTTTTAGGAATCAGTGAAATAAAATGGGTGGGAATGGGTGAATTTAATTCAGATGACCATTATATCTACTATTGTGAACAAGAATCCCTTAGAAGAAATGGAGTAGCCTTGAGTCAACAAAAGAGTCTGAAATGCAGTACTTGGCTGCAATCTAAAAAATGACAGAATGATCCTTGTTCATTTTCAAGACAAATCATTCAGATTCACAGTAATCCAAGTCTATGTCCCAACAAATAGCACTGATAAAGGTGAAGTCAAACAGTTCTATGAAGACCTACAATATGTGATAGAACTAAGACCAAAAAGGATGTCTCTGTCATCATAGGGGATTGGAATGCAAAAGTAGGAAGTCAGGAGATACATGGAATAACAGGCAGGCAAATTTGGCCTTGGAGTACAAAATGAAGCAGGGCAAAGGCTATCAGAGTTTTGCCAAGAGCGCATACTGGTCATAGCAAACACTCTTTCAACAGCACAAGAGATGAGTACACATGGACATCACCCATATGGTCAATACTGAAATCAGATTGATTATATTTTTGCAGCTGAAGATAGAAAACCTCTATACAGTCAGCAAAAACAAGACTGGGAGCTGACTGTGGCTCAGCTCATGAACTCTATATTGCAAAACTCACACTTGAAGAAAGTAAGGAAAACCACTAGGCCCTTCAAGTATGACCTAAACCAAATCCCTTACAATTATACAGTGTAAGAAACAAATAGATCCAAAGGATTATGTCTGATAGAGTGCCTGAAGAACTATGGTCAGGGGTTCCTAACATTGTACAGGACATAATGACCAAAATCAACCCCAAGAAAAAGAAATGCAAGAAGACAAAGTGATTGCATGAAGAGGCCTTACAAATAGCTGAGAAAAGAAGTGAAGTGAAAGGCAAAGGAGAAAGGGAAAGATATACCAACTGAATGCAGAGTTCCAAAGAATAGCAAGGAGAGATAAGAAAGCCTGCTTAAGTAAATAATGTAATGAAATAAAGGAAAACAATTGAATGGGAAAGACTAGAGAGCTCTTCAAGAAAATTAGAGATACCAAGGGACTATTTCATGTAAAGATTGGCACAATACATTATGATGGAAACAGTAAGGACCTAACAGAAGTAGAAGAGATTAAGAAGAGATTGCAAGAATACACTGAAGAACTGTACAAAATAGGTCTTCATGACCCACATAACAACTATGATGTGATCACTCACTTAGAGTCAGATTTCCTAGAGTGTGAAGTCAATTGGCCCTAGGAAGAATTACTAGGAACCAAGCTAATGGAGGTAATGGAATTCCAGCTGAGCTATTTTAATTCCTAAAAGATGACACTCTTAAAGTTTCAGCAATATGTCAGCAAATTTGAAACACTCTGACGACTGAAAAAGGTCAATTTTCATTCCAACTCCAAATAAGGGAAATGCCAAAGAATGTTCAAACTATCACACAAGTGCACTAATTTCACATGCTATTAAGGTAATGCTCAAAATAATTCAAACTAGGCTTCAACACTATTTTAGCCGAGAACTTCTAGATGTGGAAGTTGAATTTAGAAAAAGGCAGAAGAACCAGAGACCAAATAGCCAACATCCACTTGATCATAGAAAAAGCAAGAGAATTCCTGAAAAACATCTAATTCTGCTTCACTGACTATGCTAAAGCCTTTGACTATGTGAATCACAACAAACTATGGAAAATACTTAAAGAGATGAGAATACCAGACCACCTTACCTGCCTCCTGAGAAACCTGTATGCAGGTCAAGAAGCATGGTTAGAACAAGACATGGAAAAATGGACTGGTTCAACATTAAGAAAGGAGTACATCAAGGCTGTATATTGTCACCCTGCTTATTTAGCTTATATTCAGAGCACATTATGTGAAATATCAGGCTAGAATCACAAGCTGGAATCAAGATGGCCAGCAGAAACATCAACAACCTCAGATATGCAAATGATACCATTCTAATGGCAGAAAGCAAAGAGGAACTAATTCATTTTAACATTAAAATCTGGCTTAAATCTCAACATTCAAAAAACTGATATCGGCAATGGAAAGAATAAAATACTTAGGAATATATCTACCTAAAGAAACTAAAGACCTATATATATAGAAAACTATAAAACACTGGTGAAAGAAATCAAAGAGGACACTAATAGATGGAGAAATATACCATGTTCATGGATTGGAAGAATCAATATAGTGAAAATGAGTATACTACCCAAAGCAATTTATAGATTCAATGCAATCCCTATCAAGCTACCAACGGTATTCTTCACAGAGCTAAAACAAATAATTTCACAATTTGTATGGAAATACAAAAAATCTTGAATAGCCAAAGCTATCTTGAGAAAGAAGAATGGAACTGGAGGAATCAACCTACCTGACTTCAGGCTCTACTACAAAGCCACAGTCATCAAGACAGTATGGTACTGGCACAAAGACAGAAATATAGATCAATGGAACAAAATAGAAAGCCCAGAGATAAATCCATGCACATATGGACACCTTATCTTTGACAAAGGAGGCAAGAATGTACAATGGATTAAAAACAATCTCTTTAACAAGTGGTGCTGGGAAAACTGGGCAACCACTTGTAAAAGAATGAAACTAGAGCACTTTCTAACACCATACACAAAAATAAACTCAAAATGGATTAAAGATCTAAACATAAGACCAGAAACTATAAAACTCCTAGAGGAGAACATAGGCAAAACACTCTCCAACATACATCACAGCAGGATCCCCTATGACCCACCTCCCAGAATATTGGAAATAAAAGCAAAAATAAACAAATGGGACCTAATTAACCTTAAAAACTTCTGCACAACAAAGGAAACTATAAGCAAGGTGAAAAGACAGCCTTCAGAATGGGAGAAAATAATAGCAAATGAAGCAACTGACAAAGAATTAATCTCAAAAATATACAAGCAACTCCTACAGCTCAACTCCAGAAAAATAAATGACCCAATCAAAAATGGGCCAAAGAACTAAATAGACATTTCTCCAAAGAAGACATACAGATGGCTAACAAACACATGAAAAGATGCTCAACATCACTCATTATCAGAGAAATGCAAATCAAAACCACTATGAGGTACCATTTCATGCCAGTCAGAATGGCTGCGATCCAAGTCTACAAGCAATAAATGCTGGAGAGGGTGTGGAGAAAAGGGAACCCTCTTACACTGTTGGTGGGAATGCAAACTAGTACAGCCACTATGGAGAACAGTGTGGAGATTCCTTAAAAAACTGGAAATAGAACTGCCTTATGATCCAACAATCCCACTGCTGGGCATACACACTGAGGAAACCAGAAGGGAAAGAGACACGTGTACCCCAGTGTTCATCGCAGCACTGTTTATAATAGCCAGGACATGGAAGCAACCTAGATGTCCATCAGCAGATGAATGGATAAGAAAGCTGTGGTACATATACACAATGGAGTATTACTCAGCCATTAAAAAGAATACATTTGAATCAGTTCTAATGAGGTGGATGAAACTGGAGCCTATTATACAGAGTGAAGTAAGCCAGAAAGAAAAACACCAATACATTATACTAACGCATATATATGGAATTTAGAAAGATGGTAACAATAACCCTGTATGCCAGACAGTAAAAGAGACATTGATGTATAGAACAGTCTTTTGGACTCTGTGGGAGAGGGAGAGGGTGGGATGATTTGAGAGAATGGCATTGAAATACATATAATATCATATATGGAATGAGTCGCCAGTCCAGGTTTGATGCATGATACTGGATGCTTGGGCCTGGTGCACTGGGATGACCCAGAGGGATGGTATGGGGAGGGAGGAGGGAGGAGGGTTCAGGATGGGGAACACTTGTATACCTGTGGCAGATTCATTTCGATATTTGGCAAAACCAATACAATATTGCAAAGTTTAAAAAAAAAAAACTGATATCATGGCATCTGTTCCCATCACTTCATGGCAAATGGATGGGGAAACAATGGAAACAGTGGCAGACTTTATTTTCTTAGTCTCCAAAATCACTGCAAACTGAATGCAGCCATGAAATGAAAAGACACTTGCTCTTGAAAGAAAAGCTATGACAAACCTAGACAGCATATTAAAAAGCAGAGACATCACTTTGCCTATAAAGGTCCATGTAGTCAAGGTTACAGTTTTTCCAGTAGTCATGTGCAGAAATGAAAGCTGAACCATAAAGAAAGGAAAGCTGAGAACCAGAGAACTGATGCTTTTGAACTGTGGTGCTGGAGAAGACACTTGAAGGTCCCTTGGACAGCAAGGAGATCAAACCAGTTAATCCTAAAGAAATCAATCCTGAAAACTCACTGGAAGAACCAATGCTGAAGCTGAAGCTCCAAACTTTGGCCACCTGATGTGAAGAGCCAATTCATTGGAAAACACCCCCATGCTGGGAAATATTAAAGTCAGGAGGGGAAGCAGGCAATAGAAGATGAAGTAGTTGGATGGAATCACTAACTCAATGGACATGAATTTGAGCAAACTAAGTGAAATATTGAAGGACAGTCACAAAATGTTGAACATGACTTAGTAACTGAATAGCAGCAACAAAGATATATATTATGCTTAAATGAATAGCTTATACTAAAAATAGTGTTAAAGCATTCAAAATATTTTGCACTTAATGTCAGTAAGATCTGTAGTTAATAGAACTGAACCAATGTTAATTTCCTAGTTTTGATCAATGTATCATTACTATATGATGTCATTAAGCAAAGTTAAAATGTATACTAGAGCTGTCCTGTTTTTATAGCTCTTCTGTACATCTAAATTCTTTCAAAATAAAAAGAATGACATGCAAGTCATAGAGTATTCTTTCATATTCTTTTCACTCTGTGGGATGTCTTACCTATTCTTTCTTTCCCGTCATAAGTTGCCTGATGAGCTCCTATTTCATTTAGATTCATCTTAAACATTTCTTACATGAGTCTGTCCTCGGATCCCACTCTTCTTCTCTGAAAGAAAAGTGTTACTCTTTCCCTACTCTCAACTCTTCTGATATCTTATAAAGTATACATTTATTATTAAAAATAACTTTATATTTAATAAAAATAAAAAATAAATTATTTAAAAATAACTTTTAGTTATAATTAACAGTTTTCTTGTGATTGCAGTTTTTTGTGAAGTGCCCATTTTGTTAAGAACATGCTACTTGCTCATGGTATAGGTTTTAAACTTTGTATGTAGGAAATATGTAAGAGCTGAGTTGATGTGCAGGAAGTCATTTGGAAATGACTCAAAACTTCTGTTTTGACATTTTTAAGATTATCCCAGTTTAGCCTTCCTGCAGCCAACCAGTGTAGAACAGATGTCTAGAGTGCATCCATATCTATATCTATGGTCTTATTTTTAAAATATAGGATAGAGTGTCCAAGGAATTATCTGGGGAATCTGAAGATGAAGATGTACAAAATGAAAGAAATAGAATCCTGGAGAACCCTCAGGAGTCACTGAATTCTATAGTGCTTATTAAGGAACTCATAAAGGTAATATTATTCAATGAACAACTTATGATGGTTTAATTTCCGTTAAAGAGTATGTCATTAATGCCAAGGGCTTACTGTGGTTCTTTGAATATGTGTGTGTTCTCAAGAGAATAGAAGAACTCTTGTGAAGCTACCTGAGGTGGTCCATGGGAGTCTAAAGTATTGTTTGTATATGACCTGTAAGTATTCTTTACTATATTATGTTTTCTGTATTTTTTAAGGTGTATTTTTCAAAACCAGTCGTTTTAGCTGTGAGAAATATCTCTGTTGCAATCCAAAAGCAGGAGTGCTTTGGGTTGCTTGGATTAAACGGAGCTGGGAAAACCACTACCTTCGAAATTTTGACTGGAGAGGAGGTTGCTTCCTCTGGGGATGTGTTCGTTGAGCGCCTCAGCATCACCAAAAATATCCTAAAGGTAAAACATCATTACTGTCTGAGGTGTGAGAAACATGATTTGTGGGTGAAGGTCAGAAGCAACTTGTGGGAAATGATAGACATGAATCATAGTAGGCATTGATATCGCTACTGTTGACTTAACCCATGGATTCTAGAGAGAAATGAGAATTTTGGTCAGAGATGGTGAGGCAATTAGAGCAGCCTTACCATGAAAATCTAAAAGTGTCTTTAATTTTCTTTAAAACTATTGGAGAGCAAGATGGTAAAATAGGAGACCCTTGACTTTCCCTCCTTGGATGCACCAAATAAACAGTTAAACAGGGATCCATTCCCTCTGAGATGAATCCAGAACTAGTTGAAAGACTCCTACATATCACACAACTGAGAAAATATCCACATCAAGATGGGTAGGATAAGCTGAGACATACTTGCACCATAAAACCCACCCACAAAATAGTGCATTACAATCAGAATGGAACTCCCAACTCCCAGCTTCACGCATTTAGCTCCTCAACTTTTTGTCTACCATCCAAAAGACTGTTTCTCAAACCACCTAGCTCTGAGGGCAAACAGGATGTGGCATTCATGAACCCCCCTGGAATGTAGAAAGCGAAAAGGCAGTTTCAACAAGTGCATAAGAGCTAGTAGTCCTCCAGGAGGCTGAATGGGCAAGTGATCATTTTCTCAGCCTTCGGGGCACTGTCAGACTTGTCACACCTTAATCTCCTAAGGCCACTAACACACACAATGGTTTAGACAAGCACAGAAGTTTAAGAGGATCTAAGAATCCCTGGCAAGGCTGGAGAGATCAGAGGTAGAAGTGGAGTGCTATTGCATGCAAATAAACTTAAGTTGATATTAGCTTTAAAAAGCCTCTTGGTAACTACAAAGAAACATCTTTAGATGTTTTACTCATTAAAGGAGAAATGACTCAAAATCTATCAAAAAAAAAAAGAGAGAAAACAAAACTAAAAGGAAGACAGCAAGAAAGAAAAAGAGGAACAAAAAAACTATAAAATTAAATAAAACACTTAAAAATGACAATAGTAAATCCTTCCCTATCAATAAATCTAAATGGATTAAATTCATTATACTCAGAAAATAACAAAGAAACAGAAGGGCTAAATAGATCAATATCAAAGATCCAACTATGTGCCATTTACAAGAAACTTACTGTAGATTCAAGGGTATAAATTGACTAAAATGAAGACATCAGTTCACTTCAATCACTCAGTCATGTCCAACTCATCCCACAGTCCAAAGTCCGTTTTTTATATCTGTGTCTCTTTTGCTGCCCTGCATTTAGGATTGACGGTGCCATCTTTCTATATTCCATATATATGTGTGTATTAATACACGATATTTATCTTTCTCTTTCTTACTTACTTCATTCTGTATAATAGGCTCCAGGTTTATCCATCTCATTAAAACTGACTTAAATGTGTTCCTTTTTGTAGCTGAATAATATTCTATTGGTTATATGTACCACAACTTCTTTATCCATTCATATGCCGATGGACATCTAGGTTGCTTCCATATCCTAACTATTGTAAATAGTGCTGCAATGAATATTGGGACACATGTATCTTTTTCAATTCCAGTTTCCTCAGGGTATATGCCTAGTAGTGGGATGTCTTCTATATCTTTGTCTTGATTATTGTTCTGACTAGGACTTCCAATATTACGTTGAATAGGAGTGCTGAGAATAGGCACCTGTGTCTTATACCTGATCTTAAATGAAAAGCTTGCAGTTTTTCACTGCTGAGTGTAATGTTAACTTTGAGCTTGTTACATATAGGCTTTATTATGTTGAAATATGTTCCTTCTGTACTAAAGTTTTCAGAGTTTTTACTTATCATGAAAGGATGCTGAATTTATCAAATGATTTTTCAGCATTTTTTGAAAAGATCATGTGATTTTTAACCTTTCATTAACTTGATGCGTCACTTTTTTTGTGTGTTTGTTGAATTATTCTTGCATCCCAGATATAAATCCCACTTGATCTTGGTGTACAATACTTTTATTGCCATGTTGAATTCACTGTAGTAGTATTTTGTGCCGTATGTATGTGAAAATGCTGTGCATATTAATTCTGCTTTTATTTTTATTTTTTGGATTGCCATAAAGTCTTCCGTAGTTTTTAGCTATACCATATTACGTTCTCACCAACATGGCTCAGGGTTCAATTTTCTATACATTCTAGATAACAGCTATTATTTTCTCCTTCTTTTAATAGTTGCTATCCTGATGGATGTGAAATGGTTTCTCATTGTAGTATCAATTTATATTTCTCTAATGATCACTGATAGTCAGCATTTTTATATACTTAATGTCCAATTACATATAGTCTTTAAAGAAATGTTTATTCAAGTCCTTGCCAGTTTTTGGAAAAAGTTGTTCTTATTGAATGTCAAATATTTTCTATAAAACCTGGGTATTAATACCTAATCAGATAGATGACTTTCAAATATTTTTTCCATTCAGTGGGTTGCCTTTTAACTTAGTTGATAGTGTAATTATATGTACATAATTTTAAAAATTTTTTATAAAATCCAATGTGTCTCTTTTTTCTTTTATTTACTGAGCAATTGGTGTAATGTCCAAGAAATTGTTGCCAAATATTGTGAAACATCTGATCTATGTTTTATTCTATAGTTTCAGGTCTGAAATGTAGGTCTTTGATCATTTCATTGAAGTACAGTTGATTTTCAATATTATATTAGTTTTAGGTGCACAGCATAATGATTCAGTATTTTGACAGATTATATTCCATTAAAAGTTATTACAAGAAAATGGTTATAGTTTTCTGTGCTGTACAATATATCCTTGTTGCTTATTATTTTATAAGTAGTAGTTTGTATCTCTTAATTTCACATCCCTAATTTCCCCCTGCCGATTTCTCCCTCCCATTTGGTAACTACTAGTTGCCAGGCTTCTCTGTCTATGGGGATTCTCCAGGCAAGAATACTGGAGTGAGTTACTATGCCCTCCTCCAGGGGATCTTCCCAACCCAGGAATCGAACCCAGGTCTCCCACATTGTGGGCAGATTCTTTACTATCTGAGCCACCAGGGAAGGTCAAGAATACTTGTGGCAATTTCACACTGAATAATTCTTACAAACACACAGGATTATGAGAGACAGCACAGGGAGAGTTCTCAGAGAAGCAACTCCCTGAGAACATGCTGAGCACATATTTTATTGGTAACTTATCTTGTAATCTTTAACTAAGAGCAGTAAAGCAAGACAGAGATGGGAACTCAGGGATTAAGAAGACTTCCTCCTGAAGGTCTGGAATTAATCACATGAGATCTGTAAAGAAAAGTCTTTAAAGATAAGAGTGTTGTTCTGTGTGCAGAACAGCATCTAACTAAAGCTGATCTGTCAGCCAGAACCTCTAACTTTAGGACAGGGTGTCGTGGTTGGGGGAGTGGGAAGAGCAAGCAAGGAAAAGGGAATGAGTAAAATTAAATTCTAGGAGACATTTCTGAGAAAGCAGTAAAACATGGTTCCCACAAATACTGGAGTGGGTAGCCTATCCCTGCTCCAGGGGATCTTCCCAACCCAGGAATCAAACCAGAGTCTCCTGCATTGCAGGCATATTCTTTACCAGCTGAGCTACCAGGGAAACCCACAGTTTGTCTTCTACATAAGTAAGTATGTTTCTGTTTTTTACATACATTGATTGACATTACTTTTTAGATTCCTCATATTAGGGATATCATATAGTATTTGTCATTCTCTGTCTCACTTGTTTCACTAATCATAATCTTATCAATGTTCATCCACATTGCTGCAAATGGAAGAGCAATATTCCATTGTGTGTGTGTGAGAGAGAATGTGTATTTGGGTTGCTTCAATATCTTGGCTATTGTAATTAGTGCTGCTATGAATATTGGCGTGCACATATCTTTTTGAATTAGAATTTTAATTTTTTTCTGAACATATTCCCAGGAGTGGATTTGCTGGATCATATGGTAATTCTTTTTAATTTTCCACACTGGCTGCACCAATTTACATCTCCACTAACAATGTACAAGGATTCCCCTTCTTCACATCTTCACCAACATTTGTTATTTGTAGACTTTTTGATGTTGGCCATTCTGACAAGTGTGAGGTGATAACTTATTGTTGTTTTAGTTTGAATTTCTATAATATTTATTGATGTTGAGTATCTTTTCATGTGTCTGTGACCATCTCTATGTCTTCTTTGGAGAAATGTCTACTCAAGTCTTCTGCCCATTTTTTGTTTGGGTTGTTTATTTTTTGTATTCAGTTTAATATTTTGAATATGAACTTTTTTCAGTCCCATCATTTGGAAATACAGGTATTCCATTCAGTTCAGTTCATTCAGTTCAGTTGCTCACTAATGTTCAACTCTTTGCGACCCCATGGACTGCAAACATGACAGGCTTCCCTGTCCATCACCAAGTCCCAGAGCTTGCTCAAACTCATTTCCATCAAGTCTGTGATGCCATCCAACCATCTCATCCTCCGTCATCCCCATCTCCTCCTGCCTTCAATCTTTCCCAGCATCAGGGTCTTTTCCAATGAGTCAATTCTTTGCATCAGATGGCCAAAGTATTGGAGTTTCAGCTTCAGCATCAGTCCTTCCAATGAATAGTCACAACACTGTTTATATTAGCCAGGACATGGAAGCAACCTAGATGTCCATCAGCAGATGAATGGATAAGACAGCTGTGGTACATATACACAATGGAACATTACTCAGCCATCAAAAAGAATACATTTGAATCAGTTCTAATGAGGATGAAACTGGATCCTATTACACAGAGTGAAGTAAGCCAGAAAGAAAAACACCAGTACATTATACTAACGCATATATATGGAATTTAGAAAGATGGTAACAATAACCCTGTATGCCAGACAGCAAAAGAGACACAGATGTATAGAACAGTCTTTTGGACTCTGTGGGAGAGGGCGAGGGTGGGATAATTTGGGAGAATGGCATTGAAACATGTATATTATCATATGTGAAATGAATTGCCAGTCCAGGTTCGATGCATGAGACAGGGTGCTCGGGGCTGGTGCACTGGGATGACCCAGTGGGATGGGATGAGGAGGGAGGTGGGAGGGGGGTTCAGAATGGGGAACACATGTACACCCATGGTGGATTCATGTCAATGTATGGCAAAACCACAATAATATTGTAAAATAATTAGCCTCAAATTAAAATAAATAAATTCATATTAAAAAAAAAGAAACCTTTCTTATCTCTGCTTGCTATTCTTTGGAACTCTGCATTCAATTGGATATATCTTTTTCTTTCTCCTTTGCCTTTCTCTTTGCTTCTTTTTTCAGCTATTTGTAAGACCTCCTTATATATCACTTTGTCTTCTTGCCTTTCTATTTCTTGAGGATGATTTTGGTAACCATGTCCTGTACAGTGTTATGAACCTCCATCCATAGTTCTCCAGGTATTCTATCTACCAGATCTAGTCCCTTGAATCTCTTTGTCACCTCCGTTGTATAAACATAAGGGATTTGATTTAGATCATACATGAATGGTCTATTGGTTTTCCCTACTTTCTTCAATAAGACTGAATTGTTCAATAAGGAACAGATGTTCTGAGACACAGTCAGGTCCAGGTCTTGTTTTGCTGACTGTATAAAGCTTCTCCATCTTCAGCTTCAAAGAATATAATCAGTCTGATTTTGGTACTGACCATCTGCTGATACCAATGTGTAGAACTGTCTCATATTGTTGGAAGAAAATATTTGCTATAATCAGTGTGTTCTCTTGGCAAAACTCTGTTAGCCTTTGCCCTACTTCATTTTGTACTCCAAGGCCAAATTTGCCCATTATTCCAGGTATCTTTTAATCTCTGTATTAGCTTATTTAAGTATCTTTAATTTATATTTTGTTTGTGCCTTTCCTAGTGGAATTTTCCTTTTTCTATAGATTTTTCTCTTCCATTTAGAGAAAACCTTTCAGCATTCTTCTAGTGTAGGTTTAGTATTGATGAATTCTTTTAGTTTTTGCTTCTCTGAGAAGTTTTCTTTACTTCTATGCTAAATGATAATCTTGCTGTGTAGAACATCATCAGTTCAGTTCAGTCGCTCAGTTGTGTCTGACTCTTTGTGACCCCATGAATCGCAGCACGCCAGGCCTCCCTGTCCATCACCAACTCCCGGAGTTCACTCAAACTCATGTCCATCGAGTCGGTGATGCCATCCAGCCATCTCATCCTCTGTCATCCCCTTCTCCTCCTGCCCTCAATCCCTTCCAGCATTAGGGTCTTTTCCAATGAGTCAACTCTTCACATGAAGTGGCCAAAGTATTGGAGTTTCAGCTTTAGCATCAGTCCTTCCAACACTCAGGACAGATCTGCTTTAGGATGGACTGGTTGGACCTCCTTGCAGTCCAAGGGAGCCTCAAGAGTCTTCTCCAACACCACAGTTCAAAAGCATCAATTCTTCAGCGCTCAGCTTTCTTCACAGTCCACCTCTCACATACATATATGACCACAGGAAAAACCATAGCCTTGACTAGATGGACCTTCGTTGGCAAAGTAATGTCTCTGCTTTTGAATATGCTATCTAGGTTGGTCATAACTTTCCTTCCAAGGAGTAAGTGTCTTTTAATTTCATGTCTGCAATCACCATCTACAGTGATTTTTGAGCCCCCAAAAATAAAGTATGCCACTGTTTCCACTGTTTCCCCATCTATTTCCCATGAAGTGATGGGACTAGATGCCATGATCTTAGTTTTCTGAATGTTGAGCTTTTAGCCAACTTTTTCACTCTCCTCTTTCACTTTCATCAAGAGGCTCTTTAGTCCCTCTTCACTTTCTGCCATAAGGGTGGTGTCATCTGCATATCTGAGGTTATTGATATTTCTCCCAGCAATCTTGATTCCAGCTTGTGCTTCTTCCAGCCCAGCGTTTCTCATGATGTACTCTGCATAGAAGTTACATAAGCAGGGTGACAATATACAGCCTTGACGTACTCCTTTTCCTTTTGGAACCAGTCTGTTGCTCCATGTCCAGTTGTAACTGTTGCTTCCTGACCTGCATATAGGTTTCTCAAGAGGCAGGTCAGGTGATCTGGTATTCCCATCTCTTTCAGAATTTTCCACAGTTTATTGTAATCCACACAGTCAAAGGCTTTGGCATAGTCAATAAAACAGAAATAGATGCTTTTCTGGAATTCTCTTGCTTTTTCAATGATCCAGCAGATGTTGGCAATTTGATCTCTGGTTCCTCTGCCTTTTCTAAAACCAGCTTGAACATCTGGCAGTTCACAGTTCACGTATGCTGAAGCCTGGCTTGGAGAATTTTGAGCATAACTTTACTAGCATGGTATACAATCCTTTTAATATGCTGGTAAACTGGTTCACTATTCTTTTGTTAAAAAATTTTATGTCAAAGTTCATAAGGTGTGTAGTTTTTTTTTCTATTATATCATTTTTCCTAGTTTTAGTATCAAGATAATGCTAATCTTATAGAAAGAATTAGAAAGTGTTCCTTTCTCTTCAATTTTTAGAAGAGTTTGGGAGGGCTGATACTTGTTCTTCCTTAAATGCTCAGTAGTATTTGCCAGTGAATGTCTGTAACAGTATCTATGTATATGTCTGTAAATCTGTTAAATTTAGAGTGTTCCGTATATGTCTGTTAAATATAGTTGACTGGTGGTGTTTTAATATCCTCTATTTCTTATGTTCCACTTCATCATTCTATCCATTAATGAATGCAATACTGAAGTATTCCACTATTATTATAGAACTGTTTATTTCTCCCTTCAATTTTGTCAGTTTTGCTTTTAATATATTTTATGGTCTATTGTTAGGTGATAGCTATTTATAATTATTACATTTTTTGCTGCACTGAAACCCTTATAAGTATATCATGTCCTTTGTATTTTGTAATCTTTTTAATATTTTAAGTCTCTTTTGTCTGATACAAGCATAACTACCCTGCTATTTTGTGTCATGTTCTGTGTGCAGGTTGGAAAAGAATTTCCAGACATGAGACAGAATGAGAAGGAAATAAAGTTTATTAGATAGAGAGACAGTGTTAGAACAGTGGGCCAGCCCAAGGGAGAACCAACATTGAACAGGGGTATTTAGTCCACTTTTATACCCAAGGTACAAGGAATGGGATAGGGGTTGTGGGTCATTTGCTGATTGGATGAAGCACATATACCGGGTGGAGAGAAGAGTAAGGCAAATATACCTTCTCCCTATGGGGTAGGAGGGGAGACAGGTTATAGTGGTCAGGAGGATTTGAAATCCACTAACAGTTACAACATGGGGGAGGGAAGGATGATAAGGGTCTGGTTTTTCCATTCCTGTATTCCAAGACCCTCCTTGGTTTTATCCACTCTTTCTTGGGTCACCACATTTTGGTGACTATTTGCATGGAATGTCTTTTTCCCATCCTTTCACTCTCATTGTATTTGTGTCCTGGATTTAAAGTGAGTCTCTTATAACAAAATAACATATAATTAGACCGTGATTTTTAACCATTCTGCCAATCTCTGCCTTTGGATTGGAAAGTTTAATTTATACATTTAAGTAATTATTGGTAAGACATGACTTATTTCTGCCATTTTGCTGTTAGTTTTCTATATGCCTTATTGCTTTTTTGTTCTTCACTTCCTACATTATGTTCTCTTGTGTTAAGTCACTTATTTTTTGTAGTAACATATTTAAATTCCTTTCTTATATCCTTTTATGCATATTCTATAGCTATTTTTCATTGTGGTTACTATGTTGATTATATTTAACATCTAAAGTTATAACACTAATTGTATTTATAGCAGCATAACTTCAATAACAATTATTTTGCTTCTTTATAGTTCTAGCTCTACCCATTTTTTGCTGATGTCACAAAATTATATCTTTATACATTGTGTGAACAATGAATTAGTCTTTCATGTGTGTGCATGCTAAGTTGCTTCAGTTGTGTCTGACTCTTTGAGACCCCATGGACTGTAGCCCAGCAGGCTTCTCTATCCATGGAATTGCCCAGGCAAGAATTCTGGAGTGGGTTGCCATGCCCTTCTCCAGGGGATCATTCCAACCCAGAGTCTTTTATAATGATATGTAGAAAATAAAATGTGAATTTACAAAACAAAATTTTGTAATTGCAGTTATAATTATTATTATACTAGTAATTTAAATATATATTGATCTCAAATCAAGTAGAAAAAAATGAGTTATAAATTTGTGTTATATTAGCTCTTATTAATAGTAATTGCTCATATATTTACCTTAATTTAAATATTTATTCTTTCATATTACCTTGAGTTACACCTTTAGTTCAGTTCAGTTCAGTCGCTCAGTTGTGTCTGACTCTTTGTGACCCCATGAATCGCAGCATGCCAGGCCTCCCTGTCCATCACCAACTCTCAGAGTTCACTCAGACTCACATCCATCGAGTCAGTGATGCCATCCAGCCATCTCATCCTCTGTCGTCCCCTTCTCCTCCTGCCCCCAATTCCTCCCAGCATCAGAGTCTTTTCCAATGAGTCAACTCTTCGCATGAGGTGGCCAAAGTACTGGAGTTTCAGCTTTAGCATCATTCCTTCCAAAGAAATCCCAGGGCTGATCTCCTTCAGAATGGACTGGTTGGATCTCCTTGCAGTCCAAGGGACTCTCAAGAGTCTTCTCCAACATCACAGTTCAAAAGCATCAATTCTTCAGAGCTCAGCCTTCTTCACAGTCCAACTCTCCCATCCATACATGACCACAGGAAATACTGTAGCCTTGAGTAGACGGACCTTTGTTGGCAAAGTAATGTCTCTGCTTTTGAATATGCTGTCTAGGTTGGTCATAACTTTCCTTCCAAGAAGTAAGCATCTTTTAATTTCATGGCTGCAGTCACTATCTGCAGTGACTTGGTGTCCTTTAATTTTACCCTGCAAAACTCCCTGTACCGTTTCTTGGAGAGCAGATCTAACAGTAACAAATTCCCTCAGTCTTTATTAATCTGTGAATGCCTTAATTTTCCCCTTACTTTTGAAAGGTAGTTTTGCCAGATATAGGATTTCTGTTGACAATTTTTTTTTTAAAGCACTTTGAGTATATTTGGCCCACTGCCTTCTGACCTCCAAAATTTCATGATCTTATTGAGGATACTGTGTATATGATTGGTCTCATTTCTTTTACAGATTTCATGATTCTTTTTTTGTCTATGGTTTTGGAAAGCTTGATTTTAATGTGTCTTGGTGTGGTTCTCTTTGAATTCATCTCTTTTGAATTTCATTGATCTTCTTGGATGTTTGTATTCAAATGTGAGAAGTGTTAGTATCATTTATTCAAGTATTCTCTCTGTCCTTTTCTTACTCTCTTCTTTAGGACACCTACAGTGGGTATGTTCATCCACTTAATAGCTTCAAATGTACCTTAGGCTCAATCTACTGCTCTTTAATGCTTTTTGTTTTCTTTTTCATGTTCCATTGTCATAGCTTTGTCTGCTGATTATTCTACCTACTCTAATCTGCCTTTGAATGCTTTTAGTGAATTTTTCATTTCAATTAGTTGTTGTACTTAACAATGCTAAAATTTATTTTAGTTTCTCTTTATAGTTTCTTTTTATTGATACTTCCATTTTGTCCATAAATAATTTTCTTGACTTTCTCCACATCTTTTTTTAATTCCTTGAACACCTTTAAGATAGTCACTTTAAAGTATCTATCTAGTAGATTTACATCAGGTGTTTTTTTTTTTTAGGGGTAGTGCCTGATTATTTATTTATTTTTAGATGGTTCATGCTTTCTTGTTGGTCTGCACCTCTACAATCAGAAGCAGCAATAAGCAATTAGAGCGCAGATGCCCTTTATTTGGAGGACAGAATCTTGTTTGCTCATCCTGTCTCCCCCTAGCGATGCAAAAGCTGCTTGAAGAACATATGCACTGAGACGACCCAGAGGGCTGGTACGGGGAAGGAGGAAGAAGGGAGGTTCAGGATGGGGAACACGTGTGCACCCGTGGTGGATTCATGTTGATGTATGACAAAACCAATACAATATTGTAAACTAATTAACCTCCAATTAAAATAAATAAATTTATATTTTAAAATAATAATTTAAAAAAAGAATATATGCACAAATGTGGCTTGGTGTGGGGGTGGAGGATGGTAGACGCTAATATGCTAACAGCTGAAACTGACTGCAATTAAGCACAATTTACAGTCCAAATCTTCCCCTAGGAATTTACAAGCTTTCAGTAGACTATAGAGTCCCAAAATAATTTTATTAGACAGAGATAAATTCTTGGTGCTCCCTACTCGGCTATCTTCCCAGAATCCTTTGACTCTGTTTTTCACAACTATGTTATTATGTTAATAATTTAATCATTGATTTAAACTCATTTGTTACTCTGTTGTCTAAAGTGGCCTATATCCCATAGGTTCAAAATATTTTGCAAAATAAATTGAGCTTTTCAGCCCATGAATTAAGGATGCAGTCTTAGAAATTCATTTTGAAATATGAAAAATATTGAAGTTTCTAAAATATTTGTTTTATTATTGATTTTTACTTTAATTCCATGTTGTCAGATATTTTCTCTGAATATTATAAAATTTTTATAATATGTTCAGACTTCTTTTATGACTAATATATGACTAAAATAAGAGCTAGGATCCCAATTCTGCTCATTTGCAACTTAGATGATTCTCACAAAGTAATATTGCATATAACAGAGAGATGGAGGACCCGACCCCACTTATAGTCCATTTATCATCACTACCAAAAAGTCAGATATCACTGAGCCTAGACTAGCCCAGGCACTCCTTCTATGGCAGTCTTTGATTATGCAATCCTGAAATCCCATGGGACTACACTAATGAAGATTTATTAGAGAAAATAAGATACCAAAGTTCAAAAATAGCCATCCAGTTATCAACGCTGGACATCACACTATTGATTTAGATCTCTTTTACTTTTTAGAGTTGTCAAAGTTTTAATTTTAATACATGACAATAGCTTACAACAGCAATGACTTTGTAATCACTGGGAAAGAAGTTATTTACTAAAACTCTGGGTTATAACCTTCTTAGAGGCATGGGCTGGAAAGTGTCAGGTCTTCTATGTTATTTGTGTATACTATATGCTCAGTGAGATGTAGTTGACTTATGTCCATCGTTGTTCTTTTATTTTAGGTAAGATCAAAAATTGGTTATTGCCCACAATTTGATGCCTTACTGGATTACATGACTGCTCAAGAAATAATGATCATGTATGCCAGATTGTGGGGGATTCCTGAGACCAAAATTAACAATTATGTAAAGAAGTCAATGGAAGCACTGAATCTGGAATCCTATGCTGACAAGTATATTTACACTTACAGGTGAGATATTATACTGATGCTCTCATTGCAGCTAATATTGAGGAGCCTTCTGCTGATTCTGATCTTTGGAATCAGTGCCCACAATCTAGCCAGAGTTCCACTGACAAACAGAAGCAATGACTGGGAAATAATCTACTGCCTTGCCAGTAGTGGGATATCAGCAATAAAGCAGACCTAATTACGCGTGCTTGATTCATGGGGTCGCAAAGAGTCAGACACAACTGAGCGACTGAACTGAACTGAATTAGTATCACAGTTTTCCCTTGCAGAGATGAAACACAATCCTGGTTCAATCACAAATGTAGTCATTGAATTTATAATGAATTATAAATGAAAGCATCTCTCTCTCTTATTCTCTGTTGTTCTTTGTCTCTCAAGGACCATGTGAAATTCTTTGTATTGGCTTGGTAAATATATTGTTTATATATCTGGGAATCTAAAGGAACTCTGGTAGACAAAAGTCACTTTTCTACATTTCAAATGAAAATGACTTGATTTATATATTTGCATTTGGATCTGATGCCTTGGTTGCCTGCATGCGTGTCCCACACGCTGTTACCCTATGGACTGTAGCCCACCAGACTCCTCTGTCCATGAGGTTCTCCAGGCAAGAATACTGGAGTGGGTTGCCATGTCCTCCTCCAGGGGATCTTTCTGACCCAGGGATCAAACCCATGTCTCTTAAATCTCATGCATTGGCAAGCAGTTCTTTATCACTAGTACCACATGGGAACCCCAATGCCTTGGTTGAATGACATGCAATCAGCATTTTTAATATCTTGGATGTTTCCTATGACTCAGCATTTTGGAAATAATTTGTTTCCTGTAAATAATGGATATACATTAAATATATGTTTTTAATGTATTAAATTACTGTCACATATACCCATCTCTGTTTCTGCTTTCTCTCTCCTTCCTTAACTATGAAGTGGAGGAAACAAACGTAGACTGAGTACTGCTATTGCCCTCATGGGAAAGCCCTCAGTCATCTTCCTGGATGAACCATCAACTGGTATGGACCCAGTAGCCCGGCGCCTACTCTGGAATGCAGTGACACAGACACGTAAAAGTGGCAAAGCAATCATCATAACATCCCACAGGTGCAGCTCACTGGGAGGCTTGGTAAAGGGTTAGAAGAGTTATAATGGTATGACCTATGGGAAGGCGTTTTCATTGAGAGGAGAGGGCAGGAAGCTCAGGAACTGTTCCATTTGAGGATTTGGTGTACTTTTAAAAAAATTTAAGTGCAGTTGACTTACAATATTATATTAGTTTCAAGTGTGCAACTTAGTGATTCAATATTTTTATAGATTATACTCCATTTAAAGTTAGTAAAAATATTGGCTATATTCCATGTGCTGTACATTATATCCTGTAGATTATTTTATGACTTTGAGTTTGAAAATATCTCCATTTGCCATGATGTTGATGAGGGGCAGATAAAACTTCCTTTTTCAAAGAGGGTCACAAAATACTGGCTATTTGAACTGTAGAATATCTTCTGATAGAGATTTGTTAAAGCTTCACATCATTTTGGTGTTTTGTTCTACTAGTATGGAGGAATGCGATGCTCTTTGTACTAAGCTGGCCATCATGGTGAAGGGAAAGTTTGTGTGCCTGGGCAGCCCTCAGCATCTCAAGAACAAATTTGGCAATGTTTACGTCCTAAAAGTCAAGATCAATATTGATGAAAATAAGGACAAATTAGAGGACTTTAAAACTTTTGTTGAAACAGCTTTTCCAGGTAAACTTGGTTGGTTGGGTTATCTTTGATATAGATGTGTTAAACCATATTTATTGTTCTCACCATCCATATGCTGTATATCTCCAGTAACTATTTCTTGTGAATTATTGATATTAATTGCCCTTCCATGTTGAATTATTTTTGGAATGCTTGTTCTTTTAAACTTTTTATGTTTGGTTATGCTCAGAAGTTTGCACAAAGAACAGAAATATTCACCAATATCTTGGTGTATATTAACTAGTAAGGTAGTTGTGACATTAGAGCTGTCCATATGACCTATATACCTAAAATCACATTTGAACATAATTCTCAATTTTTAGTAAATATAACTTGTATTAGTTCACTAGGGCCACTATAATAAGATACCACAGACTGACTGGCATAATGGCAGAAATTTATTTTCTCACAGTTCTGAGATTGGAAGTTCAGTATTAAGATTTCAGGAGGTCTGGTTTCTCCTGAGGGCTCTCTTTCTGGCCCGCAAATGGCCTCCTTCTCTCGCTGTGTCATCAGACAGCTTTTTTTCTGTGTGTATCCATGCCTGGTGTCTCTTAATCTTCTTATAAGGACATCAGTCACAGTGGATCCACGTATCACCCTTATGACCTCATTTATCATTAATTACTTCCTTAAAAGACATATGACCAAACACAATCAACTGGGGTTAGGGCTTCAGCAAATGAATTTGGTGGGGGTGGGAGTGGGGGATGGGAAATGACACAATTCTTTCCATAATATCACTCATGAAAAGTTTTAAGGTTTTTTTACCTCATACTGAATATATAACTGTGGTCTTTTGCTGTCCCAGTCAGGATATGAAACTGAAATTCAAACAAGAACCACTAAGCTTTCTTCTCCTTAAGCATTTTTTTGACTATATGGTACAATGCCAGAGACAGCAATTCTTTCTTTCTATCTCTTATCTTTCCTTCCTAAATATAAAGAAGAAACATGGTAAGACTTTAATTAATTCTGCTTTTTCATCTTAGTTTCCGTTCTGCTATGCTGAGCAAAATATCACAGATATCCCCATTGTGTGTCAGGCTGAGTTGGAAGTTTATCTTCCAAGCAATAGAAAACAGTCTGATTGATTACACAGTAAGAATGGAGAGCAGAAAATAAAAAGAAATAGAAGGTAGAGCAGATCTGGGGGAACAGATGTATGGGAAATAGAACTACCTCAGTGTTGTTGTTATTAATAGTCTATTAAGAAGTTTAGTACTCATTTATGCATTCATTCAGCAAATATTTCTGAGATATAGTGCCTACATCACTAAAAAGAAAAGCTGTGAACAGAAAGTCTCATTTACTGTGTGCTGTCCTAACAACTTTCTCTAGGACAAGTCTTAAAGAAGAGATACTAAACATCAGAAACCTATAATTGAGGATGTGGACACAAAAGCTTTAATAGAAATGTGGGTTTGAGGAACATTTTCAACTGAAGGTGGCTGTTCCTTGCATTATTATATTTGCATCCACCTGTGCCATGACATAAACAAAATATTTAAATCAATGATATTCACAT
Source organism: Bubalus bubalis (assembly GCF_019923935.1). NCBI lineage: Eukaryota > Metazoa > Chordata > Mammalia > Artiodactyla > Bovidae > Bubalus > Bubalus bubalis. The sequence goes on along the minus strand of NC_059180.1, from coordinate 22,920,966 downwards.
TATACCTGCCAGCAGTTGAATGGAAAATAAGTTATGGAATAATCATATACCAGATTACCACTGTGCAGAAGGGGAGATGAATGAAATAACTATATATAACAGCATGAGTCAAACTTATAATATTGAGAATGATATAAAGATGGCAACATAGGTCATTCCCAACATCAGTTGGAAAGATCATATTCATAAGAAGACCGACTAGTAACTATCTATAGACAAGACACCATTATGAAAATCCCAGAACCTGGAGGTAAGGTTGAAGCAACCTCCTGGGCAATAGAAACCATGAGAGCTATGAGAAGGGTAAGAGGAGGAGCTATACACTGATTGTAACAACCCTCCCTTAGACCTGCAGTTTCTCCACTTTGGAAAAGAGAGTCAATGGTGTTCATCAGGTCCCCCAGTGTTGCAGAATGCTTCTTCGGAGGCCCATTTGGGTCTTAACTCTCAAGGATCACTGGGTGAACCTGTGAGACTTTACCACTGGAGACTACGTAAAGACAGAGAAGAGGGCTGGTGCTTCAACCACTAAGCACTCAGATCTTAGCAAAACCACATTCTTTCTTGCAGCAGCATTGGAGTAGAGTTCCAGGCCAATGGCTCTGCTCATCTGCAAAGCTGAATTGGTGGCCATGTCTAGTGTGAGAGCTTGGAGGGTACTTCTACCATATTTGAGTCCCTAGCCAATTAGCTGTACCAGGGATAGAGTTATTCTATAGCCTTGCTGACTAGAGAAGTAGATTCAAAGCCCCTGACCATCTGCTGAGTATAGCCTCTAGTTTCCTCCAACCAGGAAACCTGGCCAGAGAATTTAGGAAGAACCATGGAACCCAACCTATAGCTGCACTTTGGCCTTATCTGACCAAAGAGCTCAAAGGGCAGGTCTGCCTGATATGGGTCCCCAGCCAACAAACCCTATCAGCTATGGAGCCTGTTCCATGGCCCTGTCTAGGAAGAGAAGCAAATTCACAGCTCTACCCAACTGCTGAGTATAGCTTCCAACTCACCTGACCAAGAAGCCTGGCCAGTGAATTTGGGCATCTGTTGAGCCCATTCTACAGACATGCTTGGTTAGGAGCCAAACCAACAGTCTTGCCCAACTGTTAAGTATAGCCTCTGGCCTTACATCACCATGATGGCCTTGGATGGCCTTGAAATCTAGCCTATGATATTGCCCACCTGCAGAGCCCAAATTATACCTTTGTTCAATTGCTGAACACAGCATATGGATTTGCTTATGTAAAAAGTCCAGTCAGTGACTCTGCCCATTCATAGCATAACCTAGGGCCTGACTTGAAGACAGAGACCAGACAGTGACCCTGTCTGACCACAGAGTACAGTCTCGAGCCCATACAACTGTGGAATATAACTGGCGGCCCTCTTGAAAGTAGCCCAGCCTGTAGCCTTAGCCAGCAATGAAGCACAACCAACAGCCTACTAGACTGTGAAGGCTAGCCTGCAGTCCTACCCAACTTTGAGTGCAGTTTACTTTCCAGTATAATCATGAGCACAACGTGAAGCTTCATCTAACTATAAAGCCCTGTCTGTGGCCCCACCTGAATGTAGAGACCAGAAATTGGCACCATCCAGTCAAGGAGCACAATATGAACCCTTCCCCCAAGAGCAATTGTGTCCACCCCATATGTAGCCTTGCCCAATCATGGAGTCAAAGAATGGTCTACCCTGCCAGGCAGCACGGCCTGTACCTCAACAGGCCAGAGGTGATTACAGATCTCAGTTAATGTTACCACTAGACTGTGAAGTAGTAGCCTGTAGTCATGAGTCTTGCCCATCCAGGGAGCCTATCCAGCAGCCATGCTTGAACAGCTCAGCTGGAAGGTCAGTTCAGCCACAGAAATCAGTCAGCAGCCCTGCCCATCCACCGACCTTCAACCTCAGATCACAAGCAGTGTACTTGCCGGAGCCAAGACCCTGTTAGCAAGACTGCCTGCCCCTGGATGCTGCCACACAAACAGTCCAAACCTCTAGCTGAGCTGATGAGTGAAGGTGTGTCCCTGCTGAAGTGAGTCTGTAAACTCTACAAGAGGAGACTACTTATCAAAAGTGGATACAAACTCAAGGAATCAAGGACCACAGAGAGTCAGGTATATATAACACTACCCAAAGAAACTAATGAAACTCCTTAAAGAATGGAGATCTATGGACTGTCTGACAAGGAATTTAGAACAATCCTTTTAAAGATGTTTAATGAACTATATGAACACACAGAAAGACAACCAAGTGAAATTAGTTGTACAATGCAAAAAGAAAATGAAAAATACAACAACAAGGAGAAAAAAATAGGCACCATAAAAAAGCCCAAACAGAAATCCTAGAACTGAAAATATAATGACTAAACTGAAAAATTCAGCAGATTCAACCAATCAGAAGAAAGAATTAGTGAACTATGAGATAGGTCATTTGAAATTATCCAATCAGAGATGCAAAAAGAATGAAGAGTGATTAAAAGATGAAGAAAGCTGACAAAATTTACAGGGCACTATAACAGAAACAATTTATATTTTATGGAAATCCCAGAAGGAGAATAAAAAAGGACTGAAAGTCTATTTAAAGAAATAATAGCTGAAAATTTCCCAAACTTTGGGAGGGATATGGATTTTCAGATTCATGAAGCCCAAAGATCTCCAAATAGTTGAACCAGAAAGGGGCTAAAGCATATTGTAATAAATTTGCCAAAAGTCAAAGACAAAAAGAAGGAGAAAAGTAATTTGTCAAACAAGGGAACCCCATTAACCTATCAGCAGATTTCTCAGTGGAAAATTTTCAAGCCGAGAGAAATTGAAAATATATATTCAAAATATTGAAAGAAAAAATGTCAACCAACAGTACTATAACTGGAAGAGCTATCCTTCAGATGAAGCCCAGGAAAAGATGAAGCCTATTTAAAGTTTATTAAACTCTCCAGTCAAAAGACAGACATTAGTCGAATGGATAAAAACACATGGACCCATAAATTTTGTCCATATAGTTAGCTGGAGTCCCAAACTCTCTGAATATGAAGGAAGTCATTTTCTTCTTTCTTTTCATTAAGAAAATGTTTTCCAGAGGCCTCACACTGAACCCATTCCAGTTTAAGTTGGACCTAGTCTGACTCTGAATTGGAGAAGGAAATGGCACCCCACTCCAGTGTTCTTGCCTGGAGAATCCCAGGGACGGTGGAGCCTGGTGGGCTGCCGTCTATGGGGTCGCACAGAGTCGGACACGACTGACACAACTTAGCAGTAGCAGCAGTCTGACTCTGAACCCAGTTTGGTTGTTGACAGAGAGCTAATGATGTTTAAGTCAGATCCAGTCCAACTCCATATCCAGTTAGGTTAAAAAAGGATAAAAACAAAAACCTCAAATCAAGTTACAGAGCTCTTGACAGAAAAGCTAGGAGTTCGAATATCCAAGAGGGACCTTCAGGTCCAGTGAGAAAGTAGTGAAAACGAAAGCCTCAGCGAGTACCTACATTTGGTTGCACTTTGCTCATAGAGCCATTGGGCAGCCTTTTGGATCCCACTCTACTTCCCTGGTGGCTCAGACAGTAAAGAATCTGCCTGCAATGCAGGAGACCCAGACTGATCCCTGTGTTAAGATCCCCTAGAGAAGGGAATGGCAATTCATTCCAGTATTCTTGCCTGGAGAATTCCATGGATAGCGGAGCCTAGCAGGCTACATTTCGAGGGGTCACAAAGAATCAGACATGTCTGAGCAACTGACATTTTCACTTTTTTCACTTTCACTTTGATGTCAGAACTACTCATCTGATGCATATCAAAAATTTTCAAGAGTTTATCAGAGTGTACATTGATTCTAATTGGGCATCACCAAACCAAAGGTGGTTAGGAGGTCTCCACAGACAGGAATTAGGGGAGAGATGTTTATAGAGAAGAAATGGGAAAAAGTAAGGAAATATTTGATTTGCTAGAGCTTAAGTAGTTGCCTTATTTAGGGAAACATAGTTGGCTCTTTGAGATTTTAAATCTAATTTGCTGCTGCTGCTAAGTCACTTCAGTCGTGTCCAACTCTGTGCAACCCCATAGATGGCAGCCCACCAGGCTCCTCTAAATTTTAATAACTTACAAAATTCAATGATAAGCATAAACAAATGTGTTTGTTCTAAATCTGGAAAGTATACCACTTCTTCCCCCAACTTGCAGCAGAGGATTCTTATTCATTTGAAAAAGAACATACAGCCTGACTTTGGTGGTTTATATGTATGATTTCCTCTTTAACCTAGCATAGGATCATAAGAATAGCGAGAAAGCCTCTTCTCTCTTCCCCAGGAAACATGCTGTACATACATGTTCATAAAGCCAGAATGAAAATCCCACCCATTTATATTCTCAGCCCTGTGTTTAGGAATTACATCTTACAGCATTAGAATTTTAGAAGGCTCAAGTTTCATCCTATAGACATGTGAGTTGACAACATTTTGTGCCTGAAAGTCTGTCCTCAATAATTCCTAAAAACCCATAAAACAAAGCCTACTACACTAGGAATAAATCTGCTGAAGAAATTAACTGTATCATGTATACTAAAGAGGTAGGCTTTTGAATTACATCCCTTTTTTACTAGCCATATCTATTTATGCCTCTGTAATACGTATAATTAAGCTGATGTATCAGTATTTTGACATTTAAAAAGCAATATGCAAAATTATGTATCTATTCTATCTTTTCTTTCTTAGGTAGTGAATTAAAAGATGAGAATCGAGGGATCATTAACTACTACGTTCCCAGCAAGAACAATAGCTGGGGAAAGGTGAATGTAGAAACCATGCCCTTCTAATATTATTATATGTTAAGAGAAAACTAAAGCATTTGGGATTTGGTCTTATGAAATGGGCTATAGGAGGAGCAGAGACTTTAGGTTACTTTCAATGGTCCAAGGAATTAATTTTAATTAAGTCAGATTTCCACCTTTAAGTCCTACTTTTTGTCTATATCCATCAAGAGAGTGGGGACAGAGACCTGCTTTTGTATCTTTTGTCCTCCACCATTAACTTGGCAGCAGTTGGAGGAAGTGTAGGAGAGGCTCATCTGGGTGGTGGGCTGGAAAGGAGGACTGAAATGGTAACTGTACTTTATGTTGTTGCTGTTAAAGATGTTTGGTATTTTGGAGGAAGCTAAAGAAGAATTCAATTTAGAAGACTATTCCATCAGTCAGATAACGCTGGAACAAGTCTTCCTGACTTTTGCTGGCAGTCAGAACCCAGAAGTTGAGAAAAAAGAGTCTTGAGACTTACTTGCAACTAGTAATCCTACGCGTTCCTTAGACTACTCTCTACTATACTTGGATACAGAGAAGGGCATCCCTGTGAGTGTATATCTTGGTATAAATATATTTATGTAATAAAGAGTCCTTCAAAGGAAAAATATGTTCCTTCTTCATAGACTTACATTAATGGCTTGTGATTCCAGCATGTGCAAATCTAAAGATATTTAGTGAAATTTCTATTTTCTCTCCTAGAAATATGAAACAACATCATTTATCAGAGTGGGGACAAGGGCCTTGTCCTGAGTATTTTGAATATCTGAAAAGAAACATTCAGAAATGATGGAGCTGTCAGAATGGTACAGCCTAGAGAACAATGGTTTTACATTTTAGCAGTTCATTTATAGATAAGAAGAATATAAAGTCTGGAACAAAACTCACCTTTTTCATAGATAAAAACACACACAGACAGACACACCAATTTTCTGCCAATAGAGTCCATTTAAATTAATATCAAAGTTTATGGGGGTAAATTGTATATTTCCAAAACTCAAGCCAACATTCTACATTTGTAAAAGGATATTTGCACTAAGGGGCTTTCCAGGTTTCCCTAGAGATAAAGAACCTGCCTGCCAATGTGGGAGACATAAGAGACATGGGTTCAATCCCTGGGTCAGGAAGATCCCTTGGAGGAGAGTACGGCAACCCACTTCAGTGTTCATGCCTGGAGCATCCTGTAGACAGAGGACCCTGGTGGGCTACGGTCCGTAGTGTCACAAAGAGTGGGACACAACTGAAGGACTGAGCACGCGCACATGCATTTGCAATAAGAACATTTAGAGTTCAAGAAAGGAAGCAGACCATTGTTTAAGAAGTGTCTTTTCTTTTCTATTCTTGGTATACCTCTTATTTAGAAAGAAAGAAAGAAGGAGAATTGAGGTATAGAGAGAGGGAGATAGTATATTATAATTCATCTTTAGGCAGTTGGAGTTCTCCCATAAGCAACATGAGAAATCTAATCACTTCTGCAGAATCACAGGCAGATGAATAGACAAGTAGGATGATCCTCCTCAAACTGCAAGATAGAGTCAGTGAAGATGTTCTATTGTGGGGTGCATGGAGGTGCAGGGCTCTTTTTTTTTTTACTCTTCAGTTGAATTTGTGACTGTATTGTTTCTGTTTTATGTTTTGGTTTTTTGGCCTCAGGCATGTGGGATTTTAGCTCCCAGACCAGTGATCAAACTTGAACCCCCTGCACTGGAAGGTGAAGTCTTAACCACTTGACTGCCAGGGAAGTCCCTCAGGTATAGGTTTTTATATCCTCAATTGGATATTGTAATTAATATCTAGAAGCTATTCTCTGTACTGTTTTTAAAATTGATATAACTTTCTCTGGGTTCCATTCCAATACCTGCCATTAATCTCTGACCAGTGACTTCAGTAATTACAAACTTTGTTTCCCAGACTGGCCATCTTTAGAAGGGAAAGGGAACTCGTTTTGTTTAACCTTTTACTTACATCTTGTCTTCAAGCTGGCTTCAATAATGACTCTTTAAAATATTCTTCTAGTCTAATAGGAAGAGAGAGGCTTTATCACCTATCCTGTCTCTTCATCCTTCAACAAGAAACAAACAAACAAAAAAAATGTGTCAGTTCCTCTACTAAGCACTTTACATACAAAGGACCATTTAATCCGTGACACCCTCTGAGATAGGAAGTGCTATTATTGTCCTCATTGGGAGGCTCAGAAGGGTTATCAGTGTCCCTAGTAAGAATCAGGAAACCACACAACAATTTGAACAGGGAAAATTAAAAGAATTGTTAACCATAACGGGGATTAGCTATAAGGAAGTATAGAGAACTCCCGAGACTGTCCTATGGCTGAGGTAAAATGTTCTGTGTGATTAGTTGGTCAGTCGTATCTGACTCTTTGCGACCCCAAGGACTGTAGCCTGCCAGCCTCCTCTGTCCATGGGATTCTCCAGGCAAGAATACTGGAGTGGGTTGCCATGCTCTCCTCCAAGGGATCTTCCCAACCCAGGGATCAAACCCCAGTCTCCCACATTGCAGGTGGATTCTTTACCATCTGAGCTACCAAGGAAGCTCAAGAAATACTGGAGTGGGTAACCTATCCCTTCTCCAGGGGAACTTCTCAATCCAGGAATCCAACCGGGGTCTCCTGCATTGCAGGCATATTCTTTATCTATCTGAGCCACCAGGCAAACACAAGTATAAAACTTGGAAGATGGTTCCTCCCCAAGGAAAGGTTTAGTTGTGGCTCGACTGATCCCGTGAGGAAGTTCACTGTCCCTGGACCAGGGCTATTCCACACCTGCTGAGCAAGCAGGAATTACCGCTCCCAGTACAGGCAGCTGAGGCTGGCCAACAGGAACCATGGCTAGATCTGGCAAGCAGGAAACTCTCCTCTGGGTTGTTGGCAGGCTGGTGCTAAGAAGGGTAACCTCCGTGAATCGCTGGGAATTCACACTTAATACCATGGCTGGGGTGGGGTGGGGTGAGTGTCACGGAATGTCCTCCACATCCACTGCTGGCAGCGACAAGGTAAGAGCAAGAAGAATCTAAAAGAAAACACTTAATCATGAATAGAAGTCCCTCCTCCTGCAGTATTTCTCAGGCGCCCTCTCCTGTCAAACATAACCTGTCAATTCAAGAACCCAGATCTATTTGGCGCTTGAGAGGCAGTAAATTGATACCTGGCACAGCAGGAGAGAGACAGAGGATTTGCCCTCCAACAGTCAGAATTCAAAACCTATGATTCGCTACACTACACTGGAGCTGGGCATTCAGATGGGGTCAGCCAAGAGAAGCAAGCATGAGTGAAACGGGGGAGCAGGAGAAAGGTTTGGAGGTGGGGTGAACCCAATGCCTAGAGGGTCAGGGCATAGCTGAATGTGCGGAAGGTGGAGGGGTGAGCTGGGCTGGGCCATGCACTCTGGAGAAAGGGCCCCTTGGAGGCCTGTCCTGCACCCGCTGCACGATGTTGAGGACTAGGGTGCTTTGGGGTGGCAAACCGCGGGGGTTTTAGGACTTTGCGCCTGTGCCTTGCCTCTGGAAATTGCTTATTTAACCACCACAAAGCCAGGGGTGGCGGGGGACGGTCAGCGACAGACTCTCCTTAACCTTCCTGCCTTAAGCCACCGGTTCCGCTGAGGGTGACTTTGATGAGGGAGCGGGGAGCCCGCGAGTTACAAGATTGTGGGGTTGTTCAGGGGGGTCCAGAGGCGAGGAATCTGGAAGAAAAGCGAAAGGGTGCGGAGATAGGGCCTTCACGGTTTGGGCGGTATGCGAGAGACATTGGGGGGACAGGGTGCAGTGCTCAGAGGGGAGGAAGGGGAGGGCTGATGGGTGGTGGGGAGGTGGGCAGATCAAGGGCATCGCTCTCCGGCTGCGGGTCTGGACGAGCTGGGGTCTAGGGTGTGTGGGGGCTTGCGCTGGGAAGGAGCAGAGACAGTCCACACAGGTTCCTCCGATCAGCCGGGTCCTCAACGGGCAGTGGCAACGAGCCTGAGCCAGGGAGGTTGCAGAGGGCGTTGGGAGGAGGCACTGCGCAGATTCTACTTGCGCCCGGGTGTGGCAGAGACGCTTCTGAGGTCTGAGCGGTGAGTGCCCAGGACCTCTCTTTCTTTCCCTCTTCAAGTCCTGTCGCTTGGGCGAAGCTGTCCAAGTACCCACCCCCAACCCCCCGCCCAACAAAAACACGACAGACATGTACCCAAAGTAAAAGGCTTACTCATACCCCCAAACACACACTAGAGCTCACCAAAACAAATTAAACAAAAACATACTCTTAGGAATTTTCTTTTGGTTGTGCTAAGTATTTGAAAGAAAAGGCTTTGGAAGCAAATATTTTGGTGCCAATCTGGGTTAATCCAGAATTTATTTGCAGACTGTCTTAGTCAGTTGGTGCTGCTGTAATAGAATAGCATAGACTGGGGGACTTCTGAACAACAGAAATTTATTTATCACAGTTCTGAATGCTCAAGACTCTATGAAGATCCTTGTCTGATGAGCGCCCAGTTCCTAGACAAGGTGTCTGCTTGACAGTATCTTCACATGGTTTGAGGGGGCAAGGGAGCTCTCAGGGGCCTGTTTCATAAAAGCACTAATCCAGATTTCCCACCTCCTGATTGGATCACAGTGGGGTCAGGATTTCAACATAAGAGTGTTGGGAGTACACAAACATTCAATTTACATAATAACCTAAGAAAATTATTTGATTTTCCTAGGCATCAGTTTCCTCATCTATAGGAGAAAGGATACTACTTGTACCCATCTTAAATGGTTATTACAATAAATTGCCAGAACATACTTCAGTAAACAGCAGAAAGGAGAGTGGGAGTTAAATGTAGTGGGAATTCCTAATAATGTACTTTCACAGCCTTGAGAAATTTCACAGAAATTGCACCTGGAAAAGCAGCATATATTAAGAAACTGTGTTTTTCTTGAGAATAATCTCCTTGTTACAAACCCCAAGGCCAGACCCAGAAGGGAGTATGACTGGGATTATGAAATCATGTACCCTGGAACGCCGGGTCGGCGTCAGGAATGAATGCTGCCTACGCACTTGGTGATTGTCCCTAAGACTAGCTCAAAAGGGAATGGCCTGGGGTAAAAACAAGGAGATCTGGACTATGTCAGTGTAGTGTCTTGGGAAAGATAAGATCAAAAAAGTCTTGTAGTCTACAATCAGGAGTAACAGCTGGACTCAGAGTGGACTCTGCACCTCAGTCCTTTAGAGGCTGCAGGTCCCCTGACCCATTGCACCAGATTTCGTGTTCTGTCTTCATTCTAGTCGCTTGCTCCCAGATGATTAGGGCAACAGTTAATTGCTACAGGTAGTTCATTTATCTTAGTTTTCCTATATGAAATAAAAATTGCACAGAACAAAGTTAAAACAGGCAAGGAAGACTCTATGAAAAGTTACTGGAATAGGGATGTGAGGCCAGATCTCAATGTGAGCTTAACTCTGCTGAAAGGGTTGAAAAGGGCTGGAATGAAATAGTGGTAAAGGGCTTGAGGACTTCAGGGAGGAGATTTTCAAGAGAAAGTAGTTAGGCCATCTGTACCAACTGAAGCTGGCTCCCACCCTCTGGGAATAGGTGTGCTATCTTTCTTGACTGCACAGGTTCAATGCACAATACTGGATGCTTGGGGCTGGTGCACTGGGATGACCCAGAGGGATGGTATGGGGAGGGAGGAGGGTGGAGGGTTCAGGATGGGGAACACGTGTATACCTGTTGGAGATGCATGTTGGTATATGGCAAAACCAATACAATATTGTAAAGTTAAAAAATAAAATTAAAAAAAAGGATGACTCCTAGGTCCTTAAGAAAGACACTTTGGGGTTGTAAAATAGGAAAGAGTTTCATTTTTAAGAGTTACATATATCTTAAAGACACAGAAAGAATTCATAATTACAAGTTTTCTAAAGAAAATGCTTTTTTAAAAAAAAAAAGGAAGGTCAGGCTGTAGAACCAGGAGAGCCTGATTAAATATTAGTCAAGCTCACAGGCCACCTAATGCAAACACCTGACTCATTGGGAAAGACCCTGATGCTGGTAAAAATTGAAGGCAGAAGGAGAAGAGGGTGACAGAGGATGAGATGGTTGGATGGCATCACCAGTGCAACGGATATGAACTTGGGAAAACTCCAGAAGATGGTAAGGAACAGGGAAGCCTGGTGTGCTGCAGTCCATGGGGTCAGGAAGAGTCAGACATGACTTGGCTACTGAACAACAATAACAACAAGCTCACAGGCACACTGAGGCCATCTTGGTCACTTTATTTTATGCAGAGTGTGAAGAAGACTTTTATTTTTTAAAAATCTGTATTTTAGTGTAATTAAGAAAGATACTATGTTTCATTTAGAAGAGGAAATGAGATAAGATAGTTTAATGACTATCAAGACTGTATAAAATGTAATTGCTTAATTTTCAGTGATTTTTTTTTAAATAATTGTTCTTTTGGGCCCACACTTAGGTTGCATGAAAATTTTTCATACTCTTTGGTTTCATGCCCCTTCTACCTCCTCCCCCTTTCTCAATGCTCCAGGGTTGCATCCAAGTTTTTGGGAGCAGGAGCAAGAATGCATGCTGGAGTCCAGCTCCAGCAGCCAGGGAATCAGCCTGAAGGGGTGAGCGGTGTCGGTTGACAATGATGTAGTCTCTCACTCATGGTATGAAACTACATCAGTGGATGATGACATAGTCTCTGACTCATAATATGGAACTATGTGTTTATTTCAAGCTTCAGTTTCTCTTTTATACTTTGACAAAAGCATTAGGTCAGAGGTTTGACCTTTTTAGTTTCCCCCACACAGATTTACTGTACTTAACTTGTGATTACATTGTAACTCATGCTACATTCCTCAGTTTATTTCTTATTTTTCTAAATCCTGTTTGCCCCTAGCATCTTAAGATCACTATCTCCTAAAAAGGCTTCTAGCTATTCTTAATTATTCTTAAACCCTAAACTCAGCAATCATCTTTTGCCATAAATATTTCCCTCACAAACAAGTCTTAGATAACAATCCTTCCCATGGCCTCAAGCTGCGGCCTACATGCTCATCCTGGGACGTTCTTTGTAAAGATCCTTGAACAAATGTCAATAGTTATTTTATAGATTATTTTCTGGACACAACTGTAGAAGGCTTTGTGCTTTCTCATGCTTCTCTCAAGCACCTTAACATTCTTTCCAGCCAACTCAACTGAAGAAAGGAAAGAACAAGTCAGAATCACAAGGCCTAACTCTTTCATCCCAGGGCCGTGCCTGTGAGATGAGGAGAGGGGGTTGGGGCCGTGCCTCCATTTTGTCAGTAATGCCTAACACAGCTCCTGACAAATGCATTTAGTATTTAGGATGTCAAAAGCCCAAGAATAGTAGAAGTAAAACCATTGAATCACCAAAATCAGTCATCAACGAATTTGTAAAATTTATTGTGCACACACCAAAAAGACAGTTCATGAACAAGGAACACTCTATCCAAAACATGGAATGAATTGGAAGTATTGTTTTAAAGAAGCTTATATAGTGAGAGGGGCTTCCCAGGTAGTGCTAGCTGTAAAAAAAAAAAAAAAAAAAAAATACACTCACCTGCCAATGCAGGAAGATATAAGAGACTGCAGGTTCAATTCCTGGATCAGGAAGATCCCCTTGAGAAGGGCATAGCAACCCACTTCAGTATTCTTGCCTGGAGAATTCCATGGACAGAGGAGGCTTACAAGCTGTGGTCCACAGGGTCACACAGAGTTGGACACGACTGAAGTGACTGAGCACACACTCATGCATATAGTGAGAAGGCTTCCCAGGTGGCACACAATAAGGAATCTGCCTGCCAGTGCAGGAGAAGCAAGAGACATGGGTTCGATCCCCAGTTTGGGAAGATTCCCTGGAGTAGGAAATGGCAACCTGCTCTAGTATTCTGTAATGGAAAAATCCATGGACAGAGGAGCCTGGAAGGTTACAATCCATGGGGTCACAAAAAGTTGGACACAATTGAGCAACTGAGTACAGACACACAGGGAGTGAGAAGGCAGTAACTGATTACTTTTCACAGTGATTGGTTAGAATTTCCTAGAAAGATAGTGTGTGCATGCTCAGTCATGTCTGACTCTATGACCCTATTTATTGTAGCCCTTCAGGATCCTGTGGCCATGGGATTTTCCCAGCAAGAATATTGGAGTGGGTTGCCATAATGACACCTTGAGCTAACCAATGCATTTTTCTTATGGAAATGTTTGTCTTAAGCTATGTTAATGTGCTATGCATTTACCCTAGACTCTATCTTCAAGTTGGTTCCACCTAAAGGCTCAGATTTAGGCTCAGAACAGACTTGTTCTTGTATGGAAATACAGCTTTCTTCAAGATTCATGTCAATCATTTTATGGCCCAGGATGACTCACCTGGTGCCATTCTCTGAGTTTTGAGACATTTCCTTTCTTTAATTAGCAGACTGCTATTAGCTATATAACATCCAGCTAAAGACTAGCAGGGGGCACTCTTTCTGCCCCCTTCTGATGTTTATGTCAGAAGCTTTCTCTATCTCTTTTATACTTTAATAAAACTTAATTACACAAAAGCTATGAGTGATCAAGCCTTGTCTCTGGCACTGGAGTGAATTTTTCTCCTCCAGAGGCCAAGAATCCCAGCATCTTTCACAGTTCAGCAACAGAGGTTAGAAATCATTACAAGCAATTTTTCTGACCACAACAGAATGAAACTAGAAATTGACTACTGGGAAAATGGAAAAAACACACAAAGACTAAACAATATGCTACTAAAAAAAAAAACCCAGTGGATCAATGAATAAATCAAAGAAGAAATCAGAAGATATCTCAAGTCAAGTGAAAATAAAAACAACTTTCAAAGTTTCTATGGGAAGCAGGAAAAGCAATTCTTAGAGGGAAGTTTATAGCAACATAGGCATACCTCAAGAAATAAGAAAACTTCCAGATAATTAACTGAAATTTCCATCTAAAAAAATTAGAAAGATAAGGACAAAGCAGAAAGCAAAAGGAAGGAAAAATAAAGATCATCAAGGAAATAAATAAAATATTGTTGTTGTTCAATCACTAAGTCCTGTCTGACTCTTTGTGACCCCATGCACTGCAGCATGCAAGGTTCCAGCCTTCTTCATTATTTCCTAGAGTTCGTTCAGATTCATGTTCGAGTCAGTGATGCTAGCTAACCATCTCATCCTCTGCCACCCCCTTCTCCTTTTGCCTTCAATCTTTCCCAGCATCAGGATCTTCTCCAGTGAGTCAGTTCTTCACATCAGGTGGTGCATCAACTGTTAGAGCTTCAGCTTCAGCATCAGTCCTTCCAATGTATATTCAGGGTTGATTTCCTTTAGGATTGACTGGATGTCCCTGGACTCCAAGGGACTCTCAAGAGTCTTCCCCAGCACCACAATTCAAAGCATCAATTATTTGGCACTCAACCTTCTTTATGGTCCAAAACTCACAACCATACGTGACTACTGGAAAAAAACAGAGCTTTGACTATATGGAATTTTGTTAGCAAAGTGATGTCTCTGCTTTTTAATACATTGTATAGGTCTATCATAGCTTTGCTGATAAGGAACAAGCATCTTTTAATTTCACAGCTATAGTCACAGTCCCCTGTAGCTCAGTCGATAAAGAGTCCGCCTGCAATGCAGGAGACAGGTTGGATCCCTGGGCCAAGAAGATCCCTTGGAGAAGGAAATGGCAACCCACTCCAGTATTCTTGCCTGGAAAATCCCACGGACAAAGGAGCTTGGCAGGCTACAGTCCATGAGATCGCAAGAGTCGGACACAACTTAGCGACTAAACCACCACCACTAGAGTAATTTTGGAGCTCAAGAAAATAAAATCTGTCACTGCTTCCACTTTTCCTCCCTTCTATTTGCCATGAAGTTATGGGACCAGATGCTCTGATCTTAGTTGTTTGAATGTTGAGTTTTAAGCCAGTTTTTTTTTCACTTTCCTCTTTCACCCTATCAAGAGACTCTTTAGTTCTTCTTCAGTTTCTGCCATTGGAGAGGTATCATCTGCATATCTGAGGTTGTTGATATTTCTCCCAGCAATCTTGATTCCAGCTTGTGACTCATCCAGCCTGGTGTTTTGCATGATGTACTCTACACATAAGTTAAATAAGCAGAGTAACAATATACAACCTTGAAAGTGAAAGTCACTCAGTCGTGTCCGACTCTTCGCAATCCCACGGACTAGACAGTCCATGGAATTCTCCAGGCCACAGTAGTGGAGTGGGTAGCCTTTCCCTTGTCCAGAGGATCTTCCCAACCCAGGGATCAAAACCGGGTCTCCTGCATTGCAGGTGGATTCTTTACCAACTGAGCTATCAGGGACGTATTCCTTTCCCAATTTGGAACCAGTCCATTGTTCCATGTCCAGTTCTAATTGTTGGTTCTTGACCCACATACAAGTTTCTCAGGAGACAGATAACCATCTCTTTAAGAAGTTTCCACAATTTGTTGTGATCCACATGGTCAAAGGCTTTAGGGAAGTCAATGAATAGAAATAGATGTTTTTCTAGAATTCCCTTGCTTTCTTTATGATCCAACGAATGTTGGTAATTTGATCTCTAGTTCCTCTGCCTTTTTAAAATCCAGCTTGCATATCTGACAATTCTCTGTTCTTATATTGATGAAGCCTAACTTGAAGGATTTTGAGTATACCTTGCTAGCATGTGAAATAACAATGGTACAGTAGTTTGAACATTCTTTGGCTTTGCCCTTCTTTGGGATTGGAATGAAAACTGACCTTTTCCAGTCCTGTGGCCACTGCTGAATTTTAAAAATTGCTGACATATTGAGTAATAAAATAGAGATGAAGAAAATAATAGAAAAGACCAGCAAAACCAAGAGCTTTTTTGTTGAGAATATAAAAAAAATTAATACCTTTAATTTGGTTCATCAAATTAAAGGTTCATCAAGGTAAAGAGTAGACCAAATAAACAAAATAAGGAATTAAAATCACTGCCAACACTGTTAAAATAGAAACCATCATAAAAGAATATTATGAACAGTTTTACACCAAAAAATTGGGTACCCTAATAAAACTGGATAAATTCCTAGAAACATATGGCCTTCCAAAATGAACCAAGAAGAAATAGACTATCTGAATGAACAGATAACAATTCATGAAATTGAACTTATAATTAATCAAAATACTCCCAGAAAACAGAAGTACAGGACCATATAGTTTCACAGAGGATATCTACCAAACATAGAAAGAAGAGCAAAGACCTATTCTTCTCAAACTATTCTGAAAATTGAAGAGAAGCAACACTCACAAATTCATTCTACAAAACCACCATTACCCTGTGCTAAAACCAGACCAAGATACTCAAAAAAGAAAATTATAGATCATTATCTCTAATAAACATACATTCAAAATTCTCAACAAAATATAACAAAGCCAAGTTAAACAATATGCAAAAAGGATCATACAACATGATCATGTGAGATTTATTCCATGGATGCAAGAATACTTCAATATCCACAAATAAATCAACGTGATACATCATATTAACAAAGGAAGGATAAGTAATCACATGATTATCTCAATAGATTCAGAAAAAGCATTTGACAAAGTTCAACATCCATTCATGTTAAAAACTTTCATCAGAGTGGGTGTAGAGGAAACATATCTCAATATCATGAAAGCCATTTATGACAAACCCATAGCCTACATAATATACAATGGTTAGAAGATGATCCCTCTAAAATCTGAATAAGAAAAGGATGTCTACTTTTATCACATGTATTAAACAAATTATAAAGATCCCCACAATAATAATCAGAGAGGAAAAAGAAATAAAGGGTAACCAAATTGGAAGGAGAAAAGTATAACTCTCACTATTGGTAGATGATATGACACTGGGGCTTCCCCAGTGGCTCAGCAGTAAAGAGTCAGCCTTCAATGCAGGAGATGTAGGTTCGTTCCCTGGGTCAGAAAGGTCCACTGGAGAAGGGAATGGCAGCCCACTCCAGGATTCTTGCTTGGAGAATCCCATAGATACAGGAGCCTGGCAGGCTACAGTCCACAGGGTTTCAAAGAGTTAGACACAACTGAAGCAACTGAGTATGCACATATGCTACTGTATACATAGAAAACCCAAACTTCTCCACCAAATACCTGTCAGAACTAATATATGAATTGAATAAAGTTGCAGGATACAAGGTTAACACAGAAATCTGTCACTTTTTGATACAGTAATAATAAACTATCAGAAAGAGAATACAAGAAAAAATAACATTTGAAGTAGTATCAAATACAAAAAAATATCTAGGAATAAACATAACCAAGAAAATGAAAGATGTATATTCTAAAAACTATGAAACAATGATGAAAGAAATTAAATATGACACAAAGAAATGGAAAGGTAACCTATGTTCATGGATTGGAAGAATTAATATCTTTAAAATCTGGATTGCTCAAAGCAATCTACAAATTTAATGGAGTCTATCAACTTACTCCTGGCATTTTTCACTGGAACTGAAACAAATGATACAAAAATTTATAAGGAACTTAAAATGACCTGACAAGCCAAAGCAATCTTGAGAAAAAAAACCCACAAAGCTGGAGGAATTATACTCCTTGACTTCATACTATGCTATTATACAAAGCTACAGTTATCTAAAAAAAAAAAAAAAAAAAAGTATGGTACTTGCACAAAAAAAACAGACACATAGATTAATGGAACAAAATAGAGCCCAGAAATAATCCCATATACATATGGTTAATTAATCTATGACAACTGAAGCAAAAATATATGGGGAAAGTGGTGCTTTCTTCTATAAGTGGTGCTGGGAAAACTGGACACATTTATGTAAAGGATATGAAATTAGAACATTTCTTACATCCTATAAAAATTAACTCAAATGTGTATTAAAGACCTAAATTTATGACCCAAAACCATACAACTCCTACAAGAAAACATAGGCAGGACTTTCTTTGCCATAGTCCCAGCACTATTTTTGTGGATTTGTCTCCTCAGGTAAAGGGAAAAAAGCAAAATATATAAATTGAACCTAATTAAACTTAAAAAAAAAATTGCACAGCAAAGGAAACCATCAACAAAATTTAAAAATAATGTACTGAATGGGAAAAATGTTTTTAAATCATATGAGTGATAATTGGTTAATATTCAAACTATTTAAATAACTCCTACAACTTAATGGGCTTCCCTGGTGGCTCAGTTGGTAAAGAAGCCTCCTGCAATGTGGGAGACCTGGGTTCGATTCCTGGCTTGGGAAGATCCCCTGGAGAAGGGAAGGGCTACCCACTCCAGTATTCTGGCCTGGAGAATTCCATGGACTGCATGATGCATGGGGTCACAAACAGTCGGACACGACTGAGCAAATTTCATTCATTTCATTTCATAGAACTTAATAACTGAAAAATATTCAACTAGATAAAAAAAGGCACAAGACCTAAATAGACATTTTTACAAAACAGATAGACAGATCACCATCGAACACATTAAAAAATGCTTAACATCAAATGCAAATCAAAACCACAGTGAGATATCACGTTGCACATGTCAGAATGACTCTCATCAAAAAATCTAGAAATAATACATGTTGGTGAGGGTGTGCATAAAAGAGAATTGTAAGTACATTATTGGTGAGAATATAAATTGGTACTACCACTATAGGACACAGTACAGAGGTTCTCAACAAAACTAAAAATAAAATTATCATTAGTTCAGTTCAGTTGCTCAGTTGTGTCCAACTCTTTGCAACCACATGAACTGCAGCACACCAGGCTTCCCTGTCCATCACCAACTCCCAGAGCTTGCTCAAACTCATGTCCATTGAGTCATTGATGCCATTCAACCATCTCATCCTCTGTCATCCCCTTCACCTCCTGCCTTCAATCTTCCCCAGCATCAGAGTCTTTTCCAATGAGTCAGTTCTTCACATCAGGTGGCCAAAGTATTGGAGTTTCAGCTTCAGCATCAGTCCTTCCAACAAATATTCAGGACTGGTTTCCTTTAGGTTTGATCTCCTTACAGTCCAAGGGACTCTCAAGAGTCTTATCCAACACCACAGTTCAAAACCATCAATTCTTCAGTGCTCAGCTTTCTTTATAGTCCAACTCTCACATCCATACATGACTACTGGAAAAACCATAACTTTGACTAGACGCATCTTTGCCGGCAAACAAACGTCTCTGCTTTTTAATATGCTCTCTAGGTTGGTCACAGCTTTTCTTCCAAGGAGCAAGCTTCTTTTAATTTCATGGTTGCAGTCACCATCTGCAGTGATTTTGGAGCCCCCCAAAATAAAGTCTATCATTGTTTTCAGTTTCCCCATCTATCTGCCATGAAGCAATGGGACCAGATGCCGTGGTCTTCGTTTTTTTGAATGTTGAGTTTTAAGCCAGCTTTTTTACTTTCCTCTTTCACTTTCATCAAGAGGTTCTTTAGTTCTTCTTCACTTTCTGCCATAAAGGCGGTATTATCTACATATCTGAGGTTATTGATATTTCTCCCAGAAATCTTGATTCCAGCTTGCGCTTCATCCAGTCCAGCATTTCGCATGATGTACTCTGCATATAAGTTAAATAAACAGGGCAACAATATACAGCCTTGACGCACTCCTTTCCCAATTTGGAACAAGTCTGTTGCTTCATATCTGTTTCTAACTGTTGCTTCTTTACCTTCAGACAGATTTCTGAGGAGGTAGGTCAGGTGGTCTGGTATTCCCATCTCTTGAAGAATTTTCAACAGTTTGTTGTGATCTGCACAGTCAAAGGCTTTGGCGTAATCAATAAAGTAGAAGTAGATGTTTTTCTGGCATTCAAATACCATATGATTCAGCAATTCCTTTCCTGGTATGGAGCTGAAGAAAATGAAAACACTAATTTTGAAAAGATACATGCAATTTAATTATAAACATAATTTACAATTACTAAGATATGGAAGCAACCTATTAATAAGTGCTCATTGGCAGATGAATGGATAAAGAAGCTGCAATACATATGTATATATACATATGTATATGTATATATACACACAATGAAATATTACTCAGCATAGACAAGAATGAAATCTTGCCATTTGTAACAATATGGATGCACCTTGAGGGTATTATGCTACATGAAATACATTTGACACAGAAAGACAAATACTTTACTTATTTGTGGAATGTAAAAAAAGAAAGCACATGAACAAACATAACTGAACAGAAACAGAATCATAGATACAGAGAAAAAACAGGTAGTTGCCAGAGTGGAGGTGATGGGAAGCAGGAGAGAATAGTTAAGAGAGATTAAGAAGTACAAACTTTCAGTTACAAAATAAATGAGTCATGGGAATGAAATATACAGTGTGGGAAATATAGTCAATAACTAGTTAATATCTTTATACGGTGACATATGATAACTAGACTTATCATGGTGATCATTTTGAAATGTATAGAAATATCAAATCCCTATGTTGTGTGTCAAGAGATAACATAGTTTTGTATGACACTTATACTTTAAAATCAAACTTACAGAAAAAGAGATAAGATTTGTGGTTACCAGAGACAGATGATGTGGGGAGGGGGAACTGGGAGGTAGTCAAAAGGTACAACGTTCCAATTATAAGATAATAAGTACTAGGGATGTAAAGTATAACATGATTAATATACTTAACACTGCTGTATGTTATATACGAAAAAGAAAATTCAGAGTTCCCTTCACAAGAAAAAAAATTTTCTTTTTCTTTTCTTTTGTATCTATATGAGATGATGGATAGTCACTAAATTTATTGTGGTGATAGTTTTATGATGTCTAAGTAAAACTATAATTATGTACACTGCCGGGAGCCGGCATATTGCATATTGAGTGAGGATCTGTAATAGCTCAACTGGAATTCTATCACTGCCTGGAGCCAGCGTGAGGCACTCCGCCCATGACAAAGGTCATGAGGAAGGAGGCTCGGCATACGCAAAGGCGGGATCGAGCCTCAGGAGTCCCCCTGGAAATTCTCGAGCATCTACCCCCAAAACCAGAGTCTGCCTACTTTCTGCTTTGTGCTTTCACCTACACCTCTGACTTTACGGGGGGCTGTCTCCCACTACCTCTCTCTGAAAAAAGAGTTAGCTTACAGCTCCAGTTAATAATTCCTGGGTGTGACAGTGTTTAACCTACAAACTCCTTTGGAAATCCTCTAGCCTGCCTGAATAGGTTTGTCTGGCCACATGTGATTGCTCACAGCCTCCCAACTGTGAGAGGCACGAGATGCTTTAAACCTTCTAAAAACAGGTTCCTTAGAAAAGTTAGAAAATTATTAGTATAAGTATAATGGGCTGATTAGAAATCATATTGGTGAAGGGTTTTTCATTTGTTGAGCCAATGTTTACTGCTAAGTCTCCACATCCCCTGCCCTTATACACATTAATGAATATATAGAAGACATAAGTATTAACCTTTGATATTAATCACGTTAGACCTTAGGCTAAGTAAATTCTTTCCTTAACTAAAACCCACTACACCCTCACCCTATAGGAATGTAACTTTATTTGGGTGGCGTCTGTTTTAAGAATAATCACCCCTGGAGAAATAAGTGTCCTGGTTGACTGACCGCTGTCACAAGGAGAGGGTCGTAAATTGTCAGCAGGCCCCCTGGCCAGAAGATGATGTAACACCCCTAAGACCTCTGTATACATTTGTATGAAGCACCTGACTTTGATAAAAGTCAGGACTGCTGACCCCGCGTGACTTTTGCATAACATCTCAGTGTATAAAAGTAGACCATGGAAAATAAAGAATTGGGATCAGTTCCTCGAAAGACTGGTCTCCCCATGTCTCTCTCTCTCTCACTCTGGTTGAGTCTCCATCTGGAGCGCGGAACCCACCATGCTTACTAATTATGCCTGGGCTTCTAAGATCCGACCGGGGAGGCCTCAGCGTCTCCTCTCCTTCGGGAGAACGGAAGGACGCCTGCGGCCTACGTAAGTGGTGCAAGCTTCTTGTCTTGAAGTTTTATTGGTCCCCCGCGTAAACCAAGCTACTCAGCCTCTTTTCTCCACTGAATTTTCCTCACTGAGCTATCCTTATTCTATTCCTTAATTAACGTTTAATTAAGCAGTTGTTCCCCGACCCTCGCCTAGCCGTCTCTCCTTCGAATACCCTGGATCAGCTGGGGCTGGACCCCGGCAGTACACCTTAAAGTTATACAGTGCTATATGTCAATTATAAATTTTATTATCAATAAAACTGGGTAGGGGAAGAATAGTTCTGCTTCAGCATACTAAAATCATTAAGTGCTTCTCTGCCTACATGATACAATATCAGACACAGCAACTATCTTTTTCCATCCCTTACCTCCATTTCCTAAATGTAAAGCTGGACCTAGGCAAAGTTTTTAATAACTCTGGCTTTCATCTTAATTTTACTTTGCCAGGCTAACACAGTCTCACAGAAGTTCCCATTGTATGTCAGGCTGCAAAGTAGGAAGCTTACCTTACAATGGAAAGGTAGCATGGAATGGAAAATAGCATGGTTGATTACTCTGTAGGAATAAAAGTCAAAAATAGATAAGAAATGTATGATAGAGCAGATGTGAAGAATAGATGTATTGAGAAATAATTACCTCAATTACCTGTAATTGAAAATAATTACCTGGTGCTAGTCAAGCGCTTTTACTATGCCTATAACACATGCACATGTGTGCTAAATGCACACAGCAACTTGCTCTGCTTGAAGCAGGGACACTGAACTTCAGCCAGTGATCTATTCTAAAGGATGTGGACACAAGAGCTTTAATGGGAATGTGGGTTTGAGGCACATTCTCAACCATAACATGGTCGTTCCCCACTCCTTTCTCATATTACTCTTGAGAAAATAACTATTCAAATAGAATCAAAAAGGAATGGACATAGAATCTATAACTAAGTGTTGAGTTTTCAAAAGAATAAACATTACAAGCACAAATCATCTAGAATGTATATGTTCAAGAGGGCTTATCACAAGCAGAATACTCAGGTTAAATGATTCCACATCATCTCAAGGAAATTTAAGTGACCAAGTAATTTTTTTAATACACAAGTAAGATGATTCTAATTCTGCAACATGGACGATTATGTACTCTGAAAAGTGTTCCTAGTAATATAAAACTGAGAGTTGGTAAAAATTAAAATAAATACATCTTTAATGCAATAACTAAAACAAAAGTGATGTAACTCTCTCAATAACAACAAAAAGAAAACAGGAAAACAAAAGGAAAAATGAAAGAGTGGCTGAAAGAGTGAGCAGTAAGAAAATGCAAATCCTGGAAGCAAATTACTTTGCCAGCACTGGGATCGGGGATGAAGTTCTGGACACACTTCAGGGTTGAGACTGCTATATAGAGGGGGACTTCATAGTGGGTGGTCAGTAGCATCCTCTGATTCCAAACAGGAGCAAGCACAGATCTTCTCTGAAAGCATCCCTAATTTAGGCTTGGAGTAAGGAGAAAGCCACAGGAGACAGATACAAGAAAGGAACAGAGAAAGGTCTATGCTGAGAGGCCATATATTTTCATATATCCCAGAAGACTCTAAAGAAGAAACTGCAGCAGAGAACTCTAAAGCCAAGAAAGATATTCTGCCTACCTACATCCTACATAGGAAACATCCCTAAAACTACAAGAAAATTAACCTCATTTAAAGATGAGTGACTGAACCTCACAGAAAAATATCAAGTAAAAGAGATAAGAGAAAAACCTAGTTTATACTGAAAGAAAGAACAGTGGAGATATATGACTACTGTTGTTGTTGTTGCTAAGTCACTTCAGTTGTGTCCGACTCTGTGTGACCCCATGGATGGCAGCCCACCAGGCTCCCCCGTTCCTGGGATCCTCCAGGCAAGAACACCGGAGTGGGTTGCCATTTCCTTCTCCAATGCATGAAAGTGAAGAGTGAAAGTGAAGTCACTCAGTTGTGTCCGACTTAGTGACCCCATGGACTGCAGCCTACCAGGCGCCTCTGTCCATGGGATTTTCCAGGCAAGAGCACTGGAGTTAGGTTATTTCATCTGCTATTAGCAGATGAAAATTATTACCTAATATTTCATTATAAGCTTTAAAATTAAGAAGAGTATAGACACTACGTAAGAAAATTCTGAATCAAGATTGAAAGGACTAGTTTTGATTTACATTTCCCTACTAATTAGCAATGTTGGGCATCCTTTCATGTGCTTTTTGGCCATCTGTATGTTTTCAAGCACACAAGATGATTGCTTTTTGGCAGGAAAGCTATGACTAACCTAGACAGTACGTTAAAAAGCAAAGACATCACTCTGCCAACAAAGGTCCGTATAGTTAAGGCTATGTCTTTCCAATAGTCATGTACAGATGTGAACGCTGGACAATAAAGAAGGCAGAGCACCGAAGAACTGGTGCTTTCAAACTGTGGTGCTGGAAAAGATTCTTGAGAGTCCCTTGGAAGGCAAGGAGATCAAACCAGTCAATCTTAAAGGAAATCTACCCTGAATGATCTTTGGAAGGACTTGTGCTGAAGCTGAAGCTCCAATATTTTGGCCATCTGATGTGAACAGCTGACTCCTTGGAAAAGACCCTAATGCTGGGGAAGATTGAAGGCAGAAGGTTCAGAAGAGGGCAACAGAGGATGAGATGGTTGGATGGCATCATTGATTAAATGGACATGAATTTGAGCAAACTCAGGGAGATGGTGAGGGATAGGGAAGCCTGGCATGCTGCAGTCCATGGGGTCATAAAAAGTCAGATATGACTTGGTGACTGAACAACAACATGTCTTCCATGTCTATTTAGATCTTCTGACCATTTCTGATTGAGTGTTCTTTTTATATTGAGCTGCATGAATTGTTTGTATACATTTGGAAATTAATCCCGTATCAATCGCTTTGTTTGCAAATATTTTTTTTCCCATTCTTTCAGTTGTCTTTTCATTTTGTCAGACAGAGAAAGACAAATACTTGGAATCTAAAAAGATGATACAAATGAACTTATTTACAAAACAGAAACAGACTCACAGACTTTGGAAACATACTTATGGTTACTAAAGAAGAAAGATAGTAGGGAGGGATAAATTAGTTTGGGATTGACATATACACACTACTGTATATAAAATAGATAAACAAAGACCTACAATACAGCACAGGGAACTCTACTCCATATTCTGTAATAACTAATATGGGAAAGGGATCTGAAAAAGAATAGATATATGTATATGTATAACTGAATCACTTTGCTGTACACGCGAAACTAATACATTGTAAATCAACTATACCCCAATATAAAATAAAACTTTTTAAAAAAGAAAAAAATATGAGGAAGGAAAAAAAAAAAAGAAAGGGCTGAAAAATTAGATAAACTAGATGTGGGGAGAAAGCAAATTAGCCAAGATGGCATGTCCAGATTCTCTTGCCCCATGTTTTGTAAATAATGACCAACAGCTGAGATCGTTTGTAGTACTGCACAAGCACGTCACAAGGTGCTCACTTGGTCAAGGGTTGTGTGCAGTATGTATATGTGAGCACCACCTAAAGAAGTGGTAGCATTATTGCTGTGTCACAGCTGTGCCCTTTGGGTCAGCCACAAAAGGAGAGAATATAGCTGTCTACTGCTCTGGCTGCTGCATCAGCTGGGAGAGAATACTGTTATGGCTGCTGTGCCAAGCAGGAGAGACGCTGCGCTGTGTTAGGTTATGCTATAGCTGCTGCTACAGCTGCAGCATCAGCCAGGAGAGAATAAATGTGTCTACAGCTGCTACTATGGCTCCTTGAGTTTTCTTCCAGCCTCTTACTTTGTGCCTTGCCTACCCTGGGTTCTGTGAACAGTGTGGACAGTGAGATACAGCAAGACAACTGGGCTCTGAGCACAATCAGCAGTATAATTGGCATAGTTGGCAGGATACCCACTTGGTAGAGGAGCCTGAGGCTCCACAAAAGAAGAGGCAGCAGGATTCCCAGCAAGTAGAGGAGCTAGCAGAGAAGGCAATAGCACCCCACTCCAGTACTCTTGCCTGGAAAATCCCATGGACGGAGGATCCTGGTAGGCTGCAGTCCATGGGGTCGCTAAGAGTCTGACACGACTGAGAGACTTCACTTTCACTTTTCACTTTTATGCGTTGGAGAAGGAAATGGCAACCCACTCCAGTGTTCTTGCCTGGAGAATCCCAGGGACGGGGGAGCCTAGTGGGCTGCCTTCTATGAGGTGGCACAGAGTCAGACACGACTGAAGCGACTTAGCAGCAGCAGCAGCAGCAGAGGAGCTTGAGGCTCCACAGAAGAAGAGGTGGCAGGATCCCCAGCAGGTAAACGAATATGAGGCTGCACTGGCTGGAAGAAGCCAGTGGCCACCACATACCATGTGATACACTGTGGATGAACCTCCCATGTCGGTAGGTGCCCAATATGCTACTGGAGAAGAACAGGGAAATAGCTCCAGAATAAATGAAGAGGCTGAGGCAAAGTGGAAACCATGCCCAGTTGTGGATGTGTCGGGTGGTGAAAGTAAAGTCTGATGCTGTAAGAACAATATTGCATACGAACCTGGAATGTTAGGTCCACAAATCAAGGTAATATGAAAGTGGTCAAACAGGAGATGGCAAGAGTGAACATTGACATTTTAGTAATCAGTGAACTAAAGTGGACCAGAACGGGTGAATTTAATTCAAATGACCATTATATCTACTACCGTGGGTGAGAATTCCTTAGAAGAAATGGAGTAGACCTCATAATTAATGAAAGATTCCAAAATGCAGTACTTGGGTGCAATCTAAAAAAGGATGGAATGACCTCTGTTCTTTTCTAAGGCAAACCATTC
This sequence comes from Bubalus bubalis, assembly GCF_019923935.1. Lineage (NCBI taxonomy): Eukaryota > Metazoa > Chordata > Mammalia > Artiodactyla > Bovidae > Bubalus > Bubalus bubalis. The sequence continues at coordinate 22,894,443 of NC_059180.1, read as the reverse complement.
ACTATCACAGTAATCCAAGTCTATGCCCCAACCACAAATGTTGGAGAAGTTGAAATTGAACAGTTCTATGAGGACCTATAAGACATTCTAGAACCAACACTGAAAAAGATGTCCTTTTCATCAAAGGTGACTGGAATGCAAAAGTCGGAATTTAAGAGATACCTGGAGTAAAAGAAAGTTTGGCCTTGGAATGCAAAATGAAGCAGGGCAAAGGTTAACAGAGTTTTATCAAGAGAACACACTGGTCATAGCAAACACCTTCTTCCAACAACATGAGAGACAACTCTACACATGGACATCACCACATGGTCAATACCAAAATCAGATTGATATATTCCTTGCAACAGAAGATGGAGAAGCTCTATACAGTCAGCAAAAACAAGACCAGGAGCTGACTGTGGCTCAGATCATGAACTCCTTGTTGAAAAATTCAGACTTAAATTGAAGAAAGTAGGGAAAACCCCTAGGCCATTCAGGTATGATCAAAATTAAATTCTTTATGATTACACAGTGGATGTGACAAATAGATTCAAGGGATTATATCTGAAGGAAAGAGTGCCTGAAGAACTATGGACAGAGGTTCATAACATTGTACAGAAGCTGTGATTAAAACCATCCCCAAGAAAAAGAAATGAAACAAGGCAAAATGTTTGTCTGAGGAGGCCTTACAAATAGCTGAGAAAAGAGAAGTGAAAGGCAAAGGAGAAAAGGAAAGATATACCCATCTGAATGCAGAGGTCCAAAGAATAGCAAGGAGAGATAAGAAAGCCTTCCTCAGTGGTCAGAGCAGAGGAAAAACAATAGAATGGGAAAGACTACAGATCTCTTCAAGAAGGTTAGAGATACCAAGGGAAAATTTCATGCAAAGATGGGCATAATAAAGGACAGAAACAGTATGAACCTAACAGAAGCAGAAGATATTAAGAAAAGATGGCAAGAATACAAAGAACTATACAAAAAAGATCTTTATCACCCAGATAACCACGATGGTGTAATCACCCAACTAGAGCCACTCTTGGAATGCAAAGTCAAGTGGACCTTAGGAAGTATCACTACAAAGAAACCTAGCGGAGGTGATGGAATTCCAGTTGAGCTATTTCAAGTCCTAAAAGATGATGCTGTGAAAGCACTGCACTCAATATGCCAGCAAATTTGGAAAACTCAGCAGTGGCCACAGGACTGGAAAAGGTCAGTTTTCAATCCAATGCCAAAGAATGTTCAGACTACCACACAATTGCACTCATCTCACACACTAGCAGAGCAATTCTCAAAATTCTCCAAGCTAGGCTTCAACAGTATGTGAACCATGAACTTCCAGATGTTCAAGCTGGAATTGGAAAAGGTAGAGGAACCAGAGATCAAATTGTCAACATCCGTTGGATCATAGAAAAGGAAAGAGAATTCCAGGAAAACATCTACTTCTGCCTCATTGACTATGCTAAAGCCTTTGACTGTGTGGATCACAACCAACTGTGGAAAATTCTTAAAGAGATGGGAGGGGGTGGTCCCAAGATAGTAGAGGAATAGGACGGGGAGAGCACTTTCATCAAAAGATCATTTGGATACTGAGCAACTTCCACAAAACAACTTCTGAACCCTGGCAGAGGACACCAGGCACTCAGAAAGACAGCCCATTCTCTTGGAAAGGAGGTAGGACAAAATATAAAAGAGAGACAAAAGAGTTAAGGATGGAAACCTGTCCTGGGGAGGGAGTTGTGTAGGAGGAGAAGTTTACAAACAGTGGGAAACTCTCTCACAGATGGGTCTGTGGGGAGTTTTGAAATCTCAGAGGGCAACATAACTGGGAGGAAAAAGAAAACCCACAGAATAGGCACCTAACCACAACTGCCCATGGAGAAGTAGCCCAGATGCTCACATCCACCACCTGCAAGCAGAGGCTGGACAGGGAGGCACAGGGTGGCATCATCGGTCCTTAGGGTAAGGACAGGGCCTGAATGCCCTGAGGTCAATCTGAGGGAGCTAACGTGAGATAGCACCCAAACTGTGGGGTTACCAGAGAGGAGAAAAAAGAGAGAGAGAGAGAGAACTTTCCCGTGAAAGGCTGTAACGTCAGCCTGGCCCCCCTCATAGAACAAAGGATTGAGCGAACACCAAAGCAGTGCTGGTCACTGCATACAGGCCACTCCCCCCACCAGAGTCAGAGAGGCAGGCGAGCAATAGCCAGAGCTGGAAGGCAAGGCGCTGCTCCAATTTAGACCCAAGACTGGCATCCTTCACCAAACTGTGAGCAGGCTCCCTGTTGCTAACCACATCTTCCAGGGATCCTGGACAGTTGACATCTGCCAGGAAGGTCACAGCCTGAGAGCAGCTCCCCAGAGGAGACACACGACACACCTGAGATGGTGCTCTTGTGGTGCACCCAGGAAACTCAGCACCTGGGACCGGGGAGGTGAATAAGATGCACGGCCCACCTGGGACAGTGTGCTCACCAAGCACCTGGTCGTCTGAGTTGTTCAGACCTGGAAAGGGCACAAAACACGTGCCCAACCGAGTCTGTGCCCTTGTGGAGTACCCGAGAACCTGAACCTGAGCAGCTTAGGCCTGGGAAGTGCACAAAACACAGGGCCTGCTTTGGAACTTATTTTTAAAGCAAATTTATGTAAAATATATAAATATTTTATATAAAGGACAGAAATGGTATGGACCTAACAGAAGCAGGACACATATTAATCAAACTAATGAAGATCAAACACAAAGAACAAATGTTAAAAGCAGCAAGGGAAAAGCAACAAATAACACACAAGAGGATCCCCATAAGGATAATAGCTGATCTTTCAATAGAAACTCTTCAGGCCAGAAGGAAATAGCAGGACATATTTAAAGTGAAGAAAGAGGAAAATCTACAACCAAGATTACTATACCCAGCAAGGATCATGTTCAAATATGAAGGAGAAATCAAAAGCTTTACAGACAAGCAAAAGCTGAGAGAATTCAGCACCACCAAATCAGCTCTTCAACAAATGCTAAAGGATCTTCTCTAGATAGGAAACACAGAAAAGGTTGATAAACTCAAACCCAAAACAACAAGTAAATGGCAATGGGATCATACTTATCAATAATTACCTTAAAGGTAAATGGGTTGAATGCCCCAACCAAAAGACAAAGACTGGCTGAATGGCTACAAAAACAAGACCCCTATATATGCTGTCTACAAGACACCCACCTCAAACCAAGGGATGCATACAGACTGAAAATGAAGGGCTGGAAAGAGATATTTCATGCAAATGGAGACCAAAAGGAAGAAGGAGTAGCAATAATGATATCAGAGAAAATAGACTTTGAAATAAAGGCCATGAAAAGAGACAAAGAAGGACACTACATAATGATCAAAGGATCAATCCAAGAAGAAGATATAACAATTATAAATATACATGCACCCAACATAGGAGCACCTCAATACATAAGGCAAATGCTAACAAGTATGAAAGGGGAAATTAATAGTAACACAATAGTAGTGGGAGACTTTAATACCTCACTTACACCTATGGATAGATCAACTAAACAGAAAATTAGCAAGGAAACACAAACTTTAAATGATACAATGAACCAGTTGGACCTGATTGATATCTATAGGACATTTCACCCCAAAACAATGAATTTCACCTTTTTCTCAAGTGCACCCTGAACATTCTCCAGGATAGATCACATCCTGGGCCATAAATCTAGCTTTAGGAAATTCAAAAAAATTAAAATCATTTCAAGCATCTTTTCTGATCATAATGCAGTAAGATTAGATGTCAACTAGAGGGGAAAAAAACTATTAAAAATGCAAACATATGGAGGCTAAATGACATGCTTCTGAATAACCAAAAAATCATGGAAGAAATCAAAAAGGAAATCAAAATATGCATAGAAACAAATGAAAATGAAAACATGACAACCCAAAACCTATGGGATTCAGTAAAAGCAGTGCTAAGAGGAAGGTTCATAGCATTACAAACTTACCTCAAAAAAGAAGAGAAAAAAATAGATAAATAACCTAACTTTATACCTAAAGCAACTAGAAAAAGAAGAAATGAAGAACTCCAGAGTTAGGAGAAGGAAAGAAATCATAAAAATTAGGACAGAAATAAATGAAAAAGAAGCAAAGGAGACTATAGCAAAAATCAACAAAACTTAAAGCTGGTTCTTTGAGAAGCTAAATAAAGTAGACAAACCATTAGGCAGACTCATCAATTAAAAAAAGGGAGAAGAATCACATCAACAAAATTAGAAATGAAAATGGAGAAATCACAACAGACAACACAGAAATACAAAGGGTCATAAAAGACTACTATCAGCAATTATATGCCAATAAAATGGACAACTTGGAAGAAATGCATGAATTCTTAGAAAAGTATAATCTTCCAAAACTGAGCCAGGAAGAAATAGAAAATCTTAACAGACCCATCACAAGCATAGAAATAGAAACTGTAATCAAAAATCTTCCAACAAAATCCAAGGACCACATGGCTTCACAGGTGAATTCTACCAAAAATTTAGAGAAGAGCTAACACCTATTCTACTCAAACTCTTCCAGAAAATTTCAGAGGGGGGTAAACTCCCAAACTCATTCTATGAGGCCACCATCCCTCATACCAAAACCAGACAAAGATGCCATGAAAAAAGAAAACTACAGGCCAATATCACTGATAAATATAGATGCAAAAGTCCTCAATAAAATTCTAGCAAACAGAATCCAACAACATATTAAAAAGATCATACATCATGACCAAGTGGGTTTTATCCCAGGGATGCAAGGATTCTTCAATATTCACAAATCAATCAATGTGATACACCTCATTAACAAATTAAAGGATAAAAACCAAATGATTATCTCAATAGATGCAGAGAAAGCCTTTGACAAAATTGAACACCCATTTATGATAAAACTCTCCAGAAAGCAGGCACAGAAGGAACATACCTCAACATAATAAAAGCCATAGATGAAAAACCCACAGCAAACATTATCCTCAATGGTGAAAAATTGAAAGCATTTCCAATAAAGTCAGGAACAAGACAAGGGTGTCCACTCTCACCACTACTATTCAACATAGTTTTGAAAGTTTTAGCCACAGCAATCAGAGAACAAAAAGAAATAAAAGGAATCCAGATTGGAAAAGAAGTAAAACTCTCACTGTTTGCAGATGACATGATCCTCTACATAGAAAACCTTAAAGATACCACCAGAAAATTACTAGAGCTAATCAATGAATATAGTAAAGTTGCAGGATATAAAATCAACACACAGAAATCCCTTGCCTTTCTATACACTAACAATGAGAAAACAGAAAGAGAAATTAAAGAAACAATCCCATTCACCAATGTGATGAAAAGAATAAAATACTTAGGAATAAATCTACCTAAAGAAACAAAGACCTATAGATAGAAAACTATAAAACACTGATGAAAGAAATCAAAGGTGACACAAATAGATGGAGAAATATACCATGTTCATGGATCAGAAGAATCAATATAGTGAAAAATGAGTATACTGCCCAAAGCAATCTATAGATTCAATGCAACCCCTATCAAGCTACTAATGGCATTTTTCACAGAACTAGAACAAATAATTTCACAATTTGTATGGAAATACAAAAAAAAAAAATCTCGAATAGCCATGGCAATCTTGAGAAAGAAGAATGGAACTGGAAGAATCAACCTGCCTGACCTCAGACTATATTACAAAGCTACAGTTATCAAGACAGTATGGTACTGGCACAAAGACAGAATTATAGATCAGTGGAACAAAATAGAAAGCCCAGAGATAAATCCACGCACCTATGGACACCTTAACTTTGACAAAGGAGGCAAAAATACACAATGGAGAAAAGAGAATCTCTTTAACAAGTGGTGTTGGGAAATCTCGTCAACCACCTGAGAAAGAATGAAACTAGAACACTTTCTAACACCATACACAAAAGTAAACTCAAAATGGATTAAAGCTTAAAGTAAGACCAGAAACTACAAAACTCCTAGAGGAAAACATAGGCAAAACACTCTCTGACATAAATCACAGCAAGATCCTCTATGACCCACCTCCCTGAGTAATGGAAATAAAAGCAAAAATAAATGGGACCTAATTAAACTTAAAAGCTTTTGCACAATGAAGGAAACTATAAGCAAGATGAAAAGACAGCCTTCAGAATGGGAGAAAATAATATCAAACAAAGCAACTGACAAAGAATTAATCTCAAAAATATACAAACAGTTCAGGCAGCTCAATACCAGAAAAATAAATGACCCAATCAAAAATGGGCCAAAGAAAAAAACAGACATTCACCCAAAGAAGACATACAGATGGCTAACAAACACATAAAAGATGCTCAACATCACTCATTATCAGAGAAATGTAAATCAAAACCACAGTGAGGTACCATCTCACACCAGTCAGAATGGCTGCTATCCAAAAGTCTACAAACAATAAATGCTGGAGAGGGTGCAGACAAAAGGGAACCCTCTTACACTGTTGGTGGGAATGCAAACTAGTACAGCCACTATGGAGAACAGTGTGGAAGTCCTTAAAAAGTTGAAAATAGATCTGCCATACAACCCAGCAATGCCACTGCTGCACATGCACACTGAGGAAACCAGAATTGAAAGAGACACGTACACCCCAGTGTTCATCGCAGCACTGTTCACAATAGCTAGGACATGGAAGCAACCTAGATGTTCATTGGCAGACAAATGGATAAGGAAGTTGTGGTGGAAGGTGTCCAGTTGTGGTACATATACATAATGGAATATTCAGTTCAGTTCAGTCACTCAGTTGTGTCCGACTCTTTGCAACCCCATGAATCGCAGCACGCCAGGCCTCCCTGTCCATCACCAACTCCTGGAGTTCACTCAAACTCATGTCCATCAACTCGGTGATGCCACCCAGCCATCTCATCCTCTGTTGTCCCCTTCTCCTCCTGCCCCCAATCCCTCCCAGCATCAGGGTCTTTTCCAATGAGTCAACTCTTCACATGAGGTGGCCAAAGTATTGGAGTTTCAGCTTTAGCATCAGCCCTTCCAATAAACACCCAGGACTGATCTCCTTTAGGCTGGACTGGTTGGACTTCCTTGCAGTCCAAAGGAGCAGAATCAAGGGATCCTTACCTACTACATTCCCAGCAAGGACAATATGTGGGGAAAGGTGATTGCTGAAATCATGCCTTTTTAATGTTACATATTAAGAAAGCACTAATGATGGGAGAAGTATTTGGATAATCAGGCATGTACAATGGAATTCTGGCATTGTAGGAGAAGCAGAGAGGTTACTTTCAAATACCCCTAGATATTTGAAATTTGAAATGCTCCCTAAATCCTGTTAGTCCTGTTAGTCTAGGTCCATCAGGAGAATAAGGACAGAAAACTGCCTTCTTTTAGTTTCTCAATTATCTGTTTGTGCATTTTTTCATCTCCCTCTTCTGTACCTTTTGTCTTCCACCATTAACTTGGCAGTGGTTGAAAGAAGTGGAGAGGCTCATGTGGGTTGGAGGCTGGAAGGGAGGACTGCAGTGGTAACTGCACTTTTTGTTGTTGTTGTTGTTAAAAGTGTTGGGAATTTTGGAGGAAGCTAAAGATAAATTCAGTTTAGAAGACTATTCCATCAGTCAGATAACACTGGAACAAGTCCTCCCAACCTTTGCTAACCTACAGAATACACTTATTTTTAAAAGGTATCATGTGATTCAGTTCCAACCAGAGGTCATTATGTCTTCTTTAGACTACTCTATACTGTATCTGGATACATGGAGAGGCATTCCTATGTGTGTTTCTTAGTGTAAATATGTTTATGTAATAAAAAGCCCCCAAAAGAAAACACATGTCCCTTCTTTGTAGATTTACGTGGGCAGCCTGTGTATCCAGCATGTGGAAATCTAAAGACATTTGGTGAAATTTTTGTTTTCTCTCCTGGAAATATGAAAGAGCAGCATTTATCAGTGCAGGGCCAAGAACCTATTCCTGAGTATTCTGATTGTTTGAACAGAAACATCCAGAAATGATGAAACTAGGACAGCTTGAAGTGCTAGAGGTTTATGTTCTTACTAACAAAATATTTAAAAAACTGAGGTATTGATAAAAGGAGGATAAAGACTAGAGCAAATCATCTTTCCCACAAGTACACACACAGAGATATGTACATAAACATACATAAACACACACACACACACACACACCAATTGTTTACCAAAAATAATCTCATTAAAATAAATACCCAAAGTTTAAGGACTTCCCTGCGGCTCAGTAGTAGAAAATCCTCTCCTGCAGTGCAGGAGATGCAGGTTCAATCACTGGGTCAGGAAGATCCTCTGGAGAACAAAATGGCAGCCCACTCCAGTATCCTTGCCTGGGAAATTCCATGGACAGAGGAGCCAAGCAGGCTACAGTCCATTGGGTGGTAAAGTCGGACACGACTTAGTGGCTAAACCACCACAACCACCAACGTTTAAGGGGCAAATTGGGTTATTATTTCTAAAACTTAAGCCCAGATTCTACATTCATAAGAAAATCTTTTTACCAAGCACATTTGAAATTCAAGGATAGAAATAGTCTTTAAAAATAGTGTATTTTCTTTTCTATCCTTGCCTCACCTCTGACTAAGAAGGAATGAAGGAGAAATGAAGTGGAACAAGAAACAGGGAGCTCTTTTCATTCTTGTTTGGGCAGATGGAGTTCTTCCTTAAGCAGCATGAGAAATCTAAACACCTCCAGAATCATGGAGGTAAGCAGACAAGTAGGATGAGCCTTGTTGAATGGCAAAAATGTAAATAGTCCATGAAGCTGCTATTTTGGGATGGTTCCAGGTTTTTACATCCTCAGTTGGATATTGTGAGTAATAAAGTGATATCCAGAAGCTATTTTCTATTCTATTGTTTTGTTTTGTTTTTAGCTGTAATATAACTTCCTCTGGGTTCCATTACCATACCTGCCACAGATATTTGACAAATGATTTCAGTAATTGCAAATTTTGTCTCCCAGGTTGATCATCTTCAAAAAGGGGAGACAACTCATTTTATGAAGCTCACTCTTGTATCCAACCTCCCATCTGGCTTCGCTAATGACCCATTTTAACATTCCTTTAGCCTGGTTGTCTTTTTCACTGTCCCTCTCTCTCTCTTCATTTTCCAGCAAGCACCTTAACAACGAGGATTATCTATACAGAAGAAAAGAGAATGCTGAGGGAAAATTCTCAAGGCCAAAACAAACTTGGAAGAAGGATCCTCCCTAAGGCTGGGATTCAGATCTTCTTGCAGAAGGTTTAATTGTGGTTCATTTCATCGTGGGGAAATTCACTGTCCCTGGACCAGACCTGTCCCATACCTGCTGAGCAAGCAGGAATTATTCCTCTGTGCAGGCTGCCTTCCCTCGTAGCTCAGACAGTAAAGCATCTGCCTACAATGCAAAAGACCCGGGTTCAATCCCTAGGTCGGGAAGATCCTCTGGAGAAGGAAATGGCAACCCACTCCAGTACTCTTGCCTGGAAATTCCCAAGGACGGAGGAGCGTGGTAGGCTACAGTCCATGGGGCCGCAAAGAGTCGGACACGACTGAGCGACGTCACTCACTCACAGGCTGCCTATGCTAACCAACAATGGTTGGATCTGGCAAGCAGGAAACTCTTCTCTAGGGTTGTCGACAGGGTAGTGCTAAGAAGTGGTCACCTCCGTGAATCACTGGAAATTCACACTTAATGGCGGGGGAGGGGGGAGGGGGGAGGGGGGAGGGGGGAGGGGGGGAGGGGGAGGGGGGAGGGGGGGGGGGGGGGGGGGGGGGGGGGGGGAGGGGGGGGAGGGGGGGAGGGGGGAGGGGGGGCGGCGGGGCGGGAGTGGGGAGCCGCGGGGAGAAGGGGCGGCCAGTGTCACAAAAATGTGCTCCACATCTACTGCTGGCAGCAGCAAGGTAAGAGCAAAAGAATCTAAAGCACTCTTAACGAGTGCACTCTTAACGAGTGCTCCTTGTCCTGCAGTGTTCCCCCAGCGCCCTCTCCTGACAAAGATTAATCTGTCAGTCAGTTCAAGAACAAAAGTCTATTTGGCCCCTTGAGAGGCAACAAATTGATACTTGGCTTTCCTGGTGGCTCCGATGGTAAAGACTCTGCTTACAATGCAGGAGACCTAGGTTCGATCCGTGGCACGGGAAGATGCCCTGGAGAAGGGAATGGCAACCGACTCCATTATTTTTGCCTGGAGAAATCCATGGACAGAGGAGCCTGGAGGGCTACAATCCATGGATTCGCGAAGAGTCGGACACGACTGAACGACTAACACTTTCACAAAGCAGTGGAGAGAGGATTTGCCCTCAGACAGTCAGAATTCAAAACCTGTGATTCACTAAGTTACATTGGAATTGGGCAATCGGGTGGGGTCTGCCAAGAGGAGCAAGCATCAACGAAACTGGGGAGCAGGAGAAAGGTTTGCTGGTGGGTGAACCGGAAACCTGGTGGGATAGGGCAGAGCGCCACCTGCTGACGGGTGGTAGGGTTAGGGTAGGGGTAGGCTGATCAGGCTGGAGAAAAGGGCTGCGTGCCTTACGCCCGCGAGACGATGGGGTGGGGGGAAGCTTTTGTGTGGTCAGCCTCTGGGGGGTTGCAGGGCCCTGTACCTGCACCTTACCTCTGGAAGTTGTCTGTTTAACCTCCACAGACTCTCTCCTTAAACATCCTGAGATGACCTTGACATATAAAAGAGGGGGGCCCGCGAGTTGTGGAGGATTGTGGGGTCGTCCAGTAGCGTCCATTGGCGAGGAACCTGGAGAGCAAGCGACAGGGCGCCAAGGTAGGGCCTTGAGGACAGCGTGGTTGATGGGGTGAAGTAGGCTGAAAAGGGAGGAAGGAGAGGGTTGACTGGTGCTGAGGAGATAGGAAGAGCAGGCGTGGGCGCTGGGCTGGTTGAGGCTAGCGTGAGACCGGGATGGGTGTGCGCTTGCGCGGGGAAGGGGCGGAGGCGGTGCCGCTTTGCTGAAAGCGGCGCATGCACGCGCGGCAGGTGCCTCAAACCTGCGGGGGCGGGGGAAGAGGGCCGGTTGCTTGAGAGGAGGGCGTTGGGCGGAGCAACTTCTGAGGTAAAGGTGGAGGTGGTGGCGGTTGAGAGGCTTGAACGGTGAGTGTCAGAACCTCCCAGACCTTGGTCTTTCTTCCCAAGTTCCCCTGCTCAGGGGAATGCTCCCAAGACTCCCCGAGGGGCCGACCCCATTGCCAGCACTCAGAACTTCCACCCTGAAAGTGCATTCTCCCCCTTACCCCCATGTCCCCCCTCAAAAAAAAAAAAGAAAAACAAAAGCCGTCCACAACTCTCTCTGCTCCCCTCCAAAACAAAACTAAACCAGAAAAACAACTCCTAAATAGCCCATGTGTATTACTTTTTATATATTATATAAGAATTATATATATAATTAAGAATTATACAATATGTATTGTATTATATTAAATATGGAGAAGGCAATGGCAAACCCACTCCAGTACTCTTGCCTGGGAAATCCCATGGACGGAGGAGCCTGGTGGGCTGCAGTCCATGGGGTCGCGAAGAGTCGGACACGACTGAGCAACCTCACTTTCACTTTTCACTTTCATGCACTGGAGAAGGAAATGGCAACCCACTCCAGTATGCTTGCCTGGAGAATCCCAGGGAGGGGAGCCTAGTGGACCGCCATCTATGGGCTCACACAGAGTCGGACACGACTGACGTGACTTAGCAGTATATTAAATATATGTATATATTATACATATATATATATTATATGCTGGTCCAGTGTCATATTGCCTCCTCGTTCTGTGTTGACCCTTCTACCGTGAGGTATTGCTGTTACTCTTAGTTCAACTTTGTATGATTTCACATATATTTTTCTCTGCCTATGATTCTAATACATTCAGTACTATGTAAATTGATCATATATAGCCTTTATTATGTTGAGTTACATTCCTACTGTACCCAATTTGTTGAGAGTTTTTATAGTGAGAGAAGAATTTTGCAATGCCTTTTCTGCATCCATTGAGAATTTTGTCTTTCAGCCTATTAATAGTGTCACTTTTATTGATTTCCACATATTAAACCATTCTTGCATCCAGGGATAAATCTCAGTTGATCTTAGTCTGTAATCCTTTTAATATGCTATTCAGTTTGTTTTGCTAGTATTCAGTTGAAACTATTTGCATCTATAATTATCAGAGATGTTAACCTCTGGTTTCTTTTCTTGTAGTGTATCTATCAGTCTTTGATGTCCTTGTAAAAGGAGTTTAGGCATGTTCCCTCCTCTTTTTGGAAGACTTTGAAAATGATTGCTGTTAATTCTTCTTTAAATGTGTGGTGGCTGAAGGAGCTTGGTAGAATTCACCAGTGAAACCACATGATCTTGGACATTTTTGTTGTTTGGGAAATTTTTTTTTAATACTAATCTAATCTCCTTATTCATGGGAAATATATGGGGAAACAGTGGAAACAGTGTCAGACTTTATTTTTGGGGGCTCCAAAATCACTGCAGATGGTGACTGCAGCCATGAAATTAAAAGACGCTTACTCCTTGGAAGGAAAGTTATGACCAACCTAGATAGCATATTGAAAAGTAGAGACATTACTTTGCCAACAAAGGTCCATTTAGGTTTTTCCTGTGGTCATGTATGGATGTGAGAGTTGGACTGTGAAGAAGGCTGAGGGCCAAAGAATTGATGCTTTTGAACTGTGGTGTTGGAGAAGACTCCTGAGAGTCCCTTGGACTGCAAGGAGATCCAACCAGTCCATTCTGAAGGAGATCAGCCCTAGGATTTCTTTGGAAGGAATGATGCTAAAGCTGAAACTCCAGTACTTTGGCCACCTCATGCGAAGAGTTGACTCATTGGAAAAGACTCTGATGCTGGGAGGGATTGGGGGCAGGAGGAGAAGGGGATGACAGAGGATGAGATGGCTGAATGGCATCACTGACTCGATGGACATGAGTCTGAGTGAACTCCAGGAGTTGATGATGGACAGGGAGGCCTGGCATGCTACGATTCATGGGGTCACAAAGAGTCGGACACAACTGAGCGACTGAACTGAACTGAATCTCCTTATTCATTATTGATTTATACAAATTTTCTCTTTCTTTGTAGTTCCATTTTAGTAGGTTGCATGTTTCTAGAAACTTACCAATTTCTTCTAGGTTCATGGTATTCCCTTATCCTTTGTGTTACTGTGGTGTCAATTGTAAAGTCACCTATTTCGTTTTTTATTTAGTTTTCAGTCTTCTTTCCTTTTATTAGTGTAATAAAGCTTTGTCAGTTTATCTTTTTTTTTTAAAGTTCTTAATTTTGTTAACCTTTTCTGTGGTATTCATGGACCCTATTTCATTTATTTCTGCTTTTGACCTTTGTTATTTCCTTCCTTTTTCTAACTTTGGGCTTAGTTTGCTCTTTTTCTAATTTCTTGAGGTTTAAAGTTAGGTTGTCTGTTTGAGATCTTTTCTCTCAGTTTTTACATTGATATTATAACCTTCTCTGTTAGAACTGCTTTGGCTGCATCCCATAAGTTTTGATATGTTGTGTTTCCTTTTTTGTTTGTTTCAAGATATATTTTGAATTCCCTCTCTTCTTTGATTCATTGAATGTTCAGAAGTGTATTGTTTAATTATCACACATTTGTAAATTTTTCAGTTTACTTTCTCAGGGTATATGCCCAGTAGTGGGATTGCTGGGTCATATGGTAGCTTTTTGTTTTTTAAGGAATTTCCATACTGTTCTTCATAGTGGCTGTATCAATTAAATTCCCACCAACAGTGCGAGAGGGTTGCCTTGTCTCCATATCTTCTCCAGCATTTATTGTTTGTAGATTTTTTTGATGATGGTCATTCTGACTGGTGTGAAGTGATGCCTTACTGTATTTTGATTTGCATTTCTCTGCTTCCCTGGTGGCTCAGATGGTAAAGAATCCGCCTGCAATGTGGGAGACCTGGGTTCAATTCCCGGGTTGGGAAGATCCCCTGGAGGAGGGCATGGCAACCCACTCCAGTATTCTTGCCTGGATAATCTGCCTGGACAGAGTAACCTGGCAGGCTACAGTTCATGGGGTCGCAAAGAGTTGGACATGACTGAGCGACTGCACACACATGCACAATAATAAGTGAAACTGAGCATCTTTTCATGTGTTTATTGGCCATCTGTATGTCTTCACTGGAGAAATATCTATTTAGGATTTAGGTCTTCTGCCATTTTTTGATTGGGCTGTTTGTTTTTCTGATATTGAGCTCTGTGGTGAAATTAATAGATACTTACTCCTTGAAAGGAAAGTTATGACCAACCTAGACAGCATATTAAAAAGCAGACACATTACTTTGCCAACAAAGGTCCATCTAGTCAAGGCTATGGTTTTTCCAGTAGTCATGTATGGACGTGAGAGTTGGACTATAAAGAAAGCTGAGCGCTGAAGAATTGATGCTTTTGAACTGTGGTGTTGGAGAAGACTCTTGAGAGTCCCTTGGACTGCAAGGAGATCCAGCCAGTCCATCCTAATGGAGATCAGTCCTAGGTGTTCACTGGAAGGACTGATGTTGAAGCTGAAATTCCAATACTTTGGCCATCTGATGCGAAGAGACCCTGATACTGGGAAAGATTGAGGGCAGGAAGAGAAGGGGACGACAGAGGATGAGATGGTTGGATGGCATCACTGACTCAATGGACATGAATTTGGATAAACTCCGGGAGTTGGTGATGGACAGGGAAGCCTGGCATGCTGTGGTTCATGGGGTCACAGAGTCGGACACGACTGAGCAACTGAACTGAACTGAACTGAAGCTGCCTATATATTTTGGAGATTAGTCCTTTGTCAGTTATTTTGTTGTAATTATTTTCCCCCATTCTAAGGGTTATCTTTTAATCTTGTTTATTCTTTCCTTTTCTATGCAAAAGCTTTTAAGTTTAATTAGATCCCATTTTTTTATTTTTGTTTTTATTTCCATTACTCTAGAATGTGGGTCATAGAGGATCTTGCTGGATTTATGTCAAGAGTGTACTGACTTGTTTTCCTCTAAAAGCTTCATAGTTTCTGGTCTTAGGAGAAGGAGAGAAGAGTCCTCAGTCGTGTCCGACTCTTTGGGACCCCATGGACAGTAGCCCACCAGGCTCCATCATCCATGGGATTTTCCAGGCAAGAATACTGGAATGGGCTGCCATTTCCTTCTCCAGGGAATCTTCCCAACCCAGGGATCGAACCTGGGTCTCCTGCATTGCAAACAGATGCTTTTACCGTCTGAGCCACCAGGGAAGCCCTCTGGTCTTACATTTAAGTCTTTATTCCATTTTGAGTTTATTTTTGCATTTGGTGCTAGAAAGTGTTTGAGTTTCATTCTTTGTTCTTTTGCTTTGAATGAAAAGTGTTCTTTTCATTCAGAAGTGTCCAGTTTTCCCAGCACGACTTATTGAAGAGGCTGTCTTTTCTCCATTGTGTATTCTTGCCTCCTTTGTCAAAGATAAGGTATCCATAGGTGTGTGGGCTTGTCTCTGGCTTCCTATCTTGTTCCATTGGTCTATATTTCTGTTTTTTGTGCCAGAACCATACTGTCTTGATGACTTTAACTTTGGAGTATAGTCTGAAATCAGAAAGGTTGATTCTTCCAGCTTCATTTTTCTTTCTCAAGGTTGCTTTGGATAGTCAGTGTTTTTTGTGTGAACATACAAATTGTGTGTTTTTGTTCTGGTTCTGTGAAAAATACCATTGTTAGTTTGAAAGGGATTGCACTGAATGTGTAGATTGTTTTGGGTAGTATGGTCATTTTCACAATATTCTTTCAATCCAAGAACATGGTATATCTCTCAATCTGTTTGTGTCGTCTTTGATTTATTTCTAGTGTCTTATAGTTTTCTGCATACAGATCTTTTGTCTCTTTAGGTAGATTCATTTCTAGATATTTTATTTATTTATTTATTTTTTTGCAGTGGTGAATGGGATTGTTTTCTTAATTTCACTTTCTGATTTTTTTTGTTGTTAATGTATAGAAATACAAGTGATTTCTGTGTATTAATTTTATATCCTGAAGCTTTACAATATTTATTCATTGATTAGTCATAGTAATTTTCTGGTGGCATCTTTAGGGTTTTCTATGTATAGTATGTCATCTGTAAACAGTGAAAGTTTTACTTATTTTCTAGTTTGGATTCTTTAAATTTCTTTTTCTTCTCTTACTGCTATGGCTAGGACATCCAAAAATATATTAAATAATTGTGGCAAGAGTGGGCACCCCTATCTCATTCCTAATATTAGGGGAAACACCTTCAGTTTTTCACCACTGAGAATAATGTTTGCTGTGGGTTTGTCATATATGGCTTTTATTATGTTGGGGTATGTTCCTTCTATGCCTGCTTTCTGGAGAGTTTTTATAAATAGGTGTTGAATTTTGTCAAAAGCTTTCTCTGCATCTATTGAGATGATCATATGGTTTTTATCTTTCAATTTGTTAATATAGTATATCACATTGACTAATTTGCATATATTGGAACAATCCTTGCATCCTTGGGTTAAAGCCTACTTGATAATGATGTATGGTCCTATTAACGTGTTGGATTCTGTTTGCTAGAATTTTGTCAAGGATTTTTTCATCTATATTCATTAATGATATTGGCCTGTAATTTTCTTTTTTGATAGTACGTTGTCTGGTTTTGGTATCAGAATGATGGTGGCCACCTAGAATGAGTTTGGGAGTTTTCCTTCCTCTGAAATTTTCTGAAAGTTTGAGCAGGATAGGTGTTACCTCTTCAGTACACTTTTTTTTTTTTTTAAACTTTACAAAATTGTATTAGTTTTGCCAAATATCAAAATGAATCTGCCACAGGTAGAATTTGCATGTGAAGCCATCTGGCCATGGGCTTTTGTTTGTTGGAAGATTATTATTTTTTTAATCACAGTTTCAAATTTCCTGCTTGTGGTTGGTGTTAATGGCTTTTATTTCTTACTGGTTCTATTTTGGAAGGCTGTACTTGTCTTAGAATTTGTCCATTTCTTCGAGGTTGTCCATTTTATTGGCATACAGTTGCTCATAGTAGTCTTTTATGATCCTCTGTATTTCTGCATTTTCTGTTGTAAATTTTCCTTTCTCATTTTTAATTTTATTGATTTGCTTCATCTCCCTTGTTTTCTGGATGTTCTGGCTAATGGTTTGTCAATTTTGTTTATCTTATCAAAGAACCAGCTTTAGTTTTATGGTTTTTGCTCTTGTCTCTTTCATGTCTTTTTCACTTATTAACTGCTCTGATCTTTATGATTTCCTCCTACTAACTTTGTGGGGGTTTTGTTCTCTTTTAGTTGCTTTAGGTGTAGAGTTAGGTTGTTTATTTGATGTCTCTTTGTTTCTGAGATAGGCAGGTATTACCATAAACTACCCTCTTAGTACTACTTCTGTTGCATTTCATAGGTTTTGTATTGTGTTTTCATTGTCATTTGCTTTTAGGTATTTCTTGTTTTCTTCTTTAGTTTCTTTAGTGAACTTTGGGTTGATGAGAAGCATACTGTTTGGCCTCCATGTGTTTGTGTTTTGTACAGTTTTTTCCCCTGTAGTAGACATCTAATCTTACAATGCTGTGGTTAGAAAAGATGCTTGAAATAATCTCTTTTTTTTTAAATTTATCAAGGCTTGATTTGTGACCCAAGATGTGATCTGTCCTGGAGAATGTTCCATGTGCACTTATGGAGAAAGTGAAATCTATTGTTTTTGGATGAAATGCCCTGTAGATAGGGAGAAGGCAATGGCAACCCACTCCAGTACTCTTGCCTGGAAAATTGCATGGATGGAGGAGCCTGGTAGGGTACAGTCCATGGGGTTGTGAAGAGTAGGACACGACTGAGTGACTTCACTTTCACTTTTCACTTTCATGCATTGGAGAAGGAAATGGCAACCACTCCAGTGTTCTTGCCTGGAGAATCCCAGGGACGGGGGAGCCTGGTGGGCTGCCATCTATGGGGTCGCAGAGAGTCAGACACGACTGAAGCAACTTAGCAGCAGCTGCAGCCCTGTAGATATCAGTTAGGTCAAACTGGTCGAATGTATGATTTAAAGATTGTGTTTCCTTATTAATTTTCTATCTGAATGATTTGTCCTTTAGTTAAGGGGTATTAAAGTCTCCTACCCCTTAACCAATGGAAAAATCATTCAGATAGAAAATTAATAAGGAAACACGCTGGACTGTGAAGAAGGCTGAGCGCCGAAGAATTGATGCTTTTGAACTGTGGTGATGGAGAAGACTCTTGAGAGTCCCTTGGACTGCAAGGAGATCCAACCAGTCCATTCTGAAGGAGATCAGCCCTGGGATTTCTTTGGAGGGAATGATGCTAAAGCTGAAACTCCAGTACTTTGGCCACCTCATACGAAGAGTTGACTCATTGGAAAAGACTCTGATGCTGGGAGGGATTGGGGGCAGGAGGAGAAGGGGACAACAGAGGATGAGATGGCTGGATGGCATCACTGACTCGATGGACGTGAGTCTGGGTGAACTCCGGGAGTTGATGATGGACAGGAAGGCCTGGCGTGCTGTGATTCATGGGGTTGCAAAGAGTCGGACATGACTGAGCGACTGAACTGAACTGAACTGAAAATCACGGCAGATGGTGATTGAAGCCATGAAATTAAAAGACGCTTACTCCTTGGAAGGAAAGTTATGACCAACCTAGATAGTATATTCAAAAGCAGAGAGATTACTTTGCCAACAAAGGTCCATCTAGTCAAGACTATGGTTTTACCAGTAGTCATGTATGGATGTGAGAGTTGGATTGTGAAGAAAGCTGAGCACTGAAGAATTGATGCTTTTGAACTGTGATTTTGGACACTTGAGAGTCCCTTGGACTGCAAGGAGATCCAACCAGTCCATTCTAAAGAAGATCAGTCCTGGGTGTTCTTTGGAAGGAATGATGCTAAAGCTGAAACTCCAGTACTTTGGCCACCTCATGCAAAGAGTTGACTCATTGGAAAAGACTCTGATGCTGGGAGGGATTGGGGGCAGGAGGAGAAGGGGACAACAGAGGATGAGATGGCTGGATGGCATCACTGACTCGATGGACGTGAGTCTGAGTGAACTCTGGGAGTTGGTGATGGACAGGGGGGCCTGGCGTGCTGCGATTCATGGGGTTGCAAAGAGTCGGACAGGTCTGAGCCACTGAACTGAACTGAACTGAAAGGCCAGTTCTTGGGCAAGATACATTGTTGCACAAGGCTTAAGAAAAGCATCAGGAAGAATGCTCACCTCCTTCTTAAAGAGCCCTAAGCTTTAATTCCCTCAGAACATCTCTTACATAGAGTGGAAGAGGATTACATACATTGGACCAGTTCTTGAATGTTTTTCATAGGCCATATAGCATCTCTGTAAGGTAAGTAGAACTATGCCCATTTTTTTAAAAAATGAGGAAATAATGTTGAGCAGAGAACAAATAACCTTAAATAATCCTGTTACCTTAAGATGGATGCTGTGGGAGTGGGTCTTGTAAGACCTTTCTTATTACTAGTAACCAACGGAAAAAGTATATAAGGCCTAGATAAGACTAGCATGGTGGGCACTCTCCATACCCCTTCTGATGTCTGTGTCAGAAGCTTTCTCTGTCCCTTTTTCACTGTAATAAAACTTCTGCCACACAAGATCAGGCCTCGTCTCTGGCCCCTAAAGGAAATCAAACCTGAATTTTCACTGGAAGGACTGATGCTGAAGCTGAAGCTCCAATACCTTGGCCACCTGATGTGAAGAGCTGACTCATTGGAAAAGCCCCTGATACTGGGAAAGATTGAGGGCAGGAGATGAAGGAGGCGACAGAAGATGAGATGAATGAACGGTATCTCCAACTCAGTGGACATGAGTGTGAGGAACCCCTGGGAGACAGTGAAGGGCCGGAAAACCTGGCATGCTGCAGTCCATGGGGTTGCAAAGAACTGGACGCAACTTAGCAACTGAACAGCAAAAACCTTGTGGTGTGCAGAATTCTGCTGAAAAATCAGCTGATAACCTTATGGGATTTCCCTTGTGTGTTACTTGTTGCTTTCCGCTTGTTGCTTTTAATATTTTTTCATTGTATTTAATTTTTGTCAATTTGATTAGTATATGTCTTGGCATTTTCCTCCTTGGGTTTATCCTGTTTGGGACTCTCTGCACTTTATGGACTTGGGTGATGTTTCCTTTCCCATGCTATGGAAGATTCCAGTCCTTATATCTTTAAATTTTTGCTTAGGCCCTTTCTCTCTCTCTTCAACTTTTGGGACCCTTATAATGCAAGCGTCCCAAATGTTTAACATTGGGACTAATGTTGTGTTAATGTTGCCACAGAAGTTTCTTAAACTGTCCTCAGTTCTTTAATTCTTTTGTTTTATTCTGTTCTGTGGCAATGATTGCCACCATTCTGTCTTCAAGCCAACTTATCTGTTCTGTCTCGTTTCCTACTATTGACTCCTTTTAGTGTGTTTCATTTTAGCTTTGTATTCTCCAACTCTTTTTGTTGTTGTTGTTGTTGTTCTTTGTTTCTTTTAGCTGTTTGTTAAGATTTCTTGTATCTT
The DNA here is from genome assembly GCF_019923935.1 of Bubalus bubalis. Lineage (NCBI taxonomy): Eukaryota > Metazoa > Chordata > Mammalia > Artiodactyla > Bovidae > Bubalus > Bubalus bubalis. The sequence goes on along the minus strand of NC_059180.1, from coordinate 22,873,969 downwards.
TTTGGTCTGCTCCTCAATTCTTTTTCTGAGATTTTGGGTCATCTTTACTATCATTACTATGAGTTATTTTTTGGGTAGATTCTAGCCTATCTTCTCTTCACTTAGTTGTTCTTTTGGAGTTTTATTAATATCTTCTTCCTCCATCTACAACATATTCTTCTGCTACATCATTTTGTCTAACTTTCTGTGTTTGCAGTCTTCATTCCACCAAGTGCAAGATTGCAGTTACTCTTCTGTTGTCTCCCCTCTGTTGTGTGAGATTGGTCTGAGAATCTTGTGCAGGCTTCCTGGTGGGAGGGACTGGTTCCTGCCCACTGGCGGATAGAGCTGGGTCTTGTCCTTCCAGTGGACAGGGCTGTATTAGGGGTTTGTTTAGAGGTGACTCTCGCCTTGGGAAGACTTTAGGCAGCCTGTCTCCTGATTAGTGGGGCTGTGTTCCCACCCTATTGTTGTTGGCCTGAGACATCCCAGAGGCTGTATCTTGGTGTCCATGTGGTGGCCTACAAGAGAGCTCACACCAGTGAGTATGGCCTGGAGCCTCTGCCACCAGTGTCCTCGTTTCCTCAGGGAGCCACAGCTGTCCTCTGCCTCCCCAGGAGACCCTGTAAGAGCAGCATGTTGGTCTGCAGCAGGTTCCTATGAAGTTACTACTTTTTCCTTGGGTCCTGGCATACATACCTAAGACCCTGTGTGTGCTCTCCAAGAGTGGAGTTTCTGCTTCTCACAGTCCTGTGGAGTTCCCCCAATCATGCCCCACTGTTCTTCAAAGTCAGATGTTCTGGGGACTTCTGAAACCAGACCCTCAGTCTAGGGAGCCTCATATGGGGTTCTGTCTCAATCTTGTGAGACAGTCTCTGTAATATATTTTCCAGTTTGTGGGTTGCCCATCTGGGTGGTATGGGATTTTATTGTGAATGCATGCTTCATGTTGTCTTGTTGTGGCTTCTTTGTTTTTGGATGTAGAGTATCTTTTTTGGTAGGTTCTAGTCATTTTTGTTGATCATTGTTCAGCAGTTAAGTATGATTTAGGTGTTTTCATGAGAGGAAGCAAACTCATGTCCTTCGACTCTGGCATCCTGTTTTCAGCTTCCTAAGTATATTATTCTTCGATGCTAGTGTAGTGAGATTTGTTTCCTTAACTTCCTTTTTGGATGGCTTGTTATTAGTCTGTAGGAACATATCTGATTTTGTATGTTTATTTTTGTGTTCTGCAGCATTCCTGGATTCCTATAATTACTTTTATTAGTTTCATTGATCCAAAGGGTTTTTTGTGTGGAATCCTTTGGGTTTTCTCTGTATAAGATCATGCTATCAATGAATACAGACTGTTTCACTTCTTCCCTTATGATTTGGATATGTTTCATAATTGTCCTGGCTAAAACATCCATTACTGTGTTGAATAGAAGTGGCAATAATGGGTATCCTTGTCTTGCTCTAGATTTTAAGAGAAAACACTTTCAGTTTTTCAGTGTTAAGTATGATGTCAGTTGTGGACATTTCATATATGCCTTTATTATGTTAAAGTACCTTGTTTGTGTACATAATTTGTTGAGTGTTTCTATTATTGGAGAGTGTTGAATTTTGTTACTCTTTCTGTGTTGAGATTATTATATGATTTTTATCTTTTATTTTAGTAATTAGTGTATTACATTTATTGATTTGCATATACTGAACCATCCTTACCTTCCAAGGATAAATCCCCTTGATCATGATCAGTGGGGCTTTAATTATGCTATTGGATTTGGTTTGCTCAAGTGTTTTGAGGAGTTTTGCATCTTTATTTATCAGGAATATCTGCATGTAGTATTCTCATAGTGTCCTTGTGTGGCTTTGATATCAGCATAATTCTGGCCTCCTAAAATGAATTTGGACATGTTCCCCTACCCTTCTATTTTTTGAAAAGTTTGAGAAAGATTGGTGTTAGTAGAATTTACTTGTGAAGCCATCTGGTCTTGGAAAGTAGCATAAGAATATCAGATCCTCTTTGCTTATGCCATCTTGAAAAATGGAACCACATTTGTTTAGCTACTTCTTTGTTTTCTGACCACATTAGAACATTATTAGATATTAAGGAAATTATTGAACAGAAAAATAAAAGCAATTTAATTTTCTTTATTTCAAACACAAAATCATTTTTGCTATCAAACTTTGAGACTGATTAAGGAGAAAACTAGGAGAAAGAAGTAATACTGTTATTCGCTTGATGTTCACATTATTAGGTAACTTAACATTAAAAAAAACTTTTTGTCCATTGCTGGAATCGAACATACACTTTTTGTAGAAGAATGAATTTATTGACACTCAACCAGTTTGCAGTGCTCCTCTGGAAAAATTTTACCTTAAAGGTACGTAAAGGTATCCTTGGAAAATGTTCATAAATGCCCATGTGGTGCAGTTTGTATTTTGGGTGTAGGTGGGGGTGGGTTTATATACATGCACACACTTGAAAAATCAATTCCAGAGCTGAAAGTAGCTCTTCCAAATGTATGAAACTTCATTAATCAATAGTATAGTCTGACCTATAAGAAAACTGGTTAGGGGAGTTGGAGGGGTGATATGGAACTTTAGCTGTTTCAGGGTGAAATTGGCAGAAACTTAATATCATAGAACTATCTATTTGCTTTGAATGTGTACTCTTAAGTTAATTAACACAATGTTTTTGTTCCTCTTCTAGAGGAGGCAGTTCTTTAATTTAATATTGGAAGTCCTAACTGCATTGGTGTTTCCAATGATGCTTTTGCTCTTACGTGCTGTTATTCATATAACTGTTGCTGGACCTTACACTTTTACTTCTCAACCCATCAGTACTCTGCCTTCATTCCTCCAAAATGATGAAAGATGGGAATTGATTTATGTGCCTTCTAATATTGATGTGGTAAAAGAAATCACTGAGAATGTGAAGAGGAATCTAAACATCAGTATAAAAGGTTAGAAATTAAAGTTTTCTGTAAAGCTTATCATTAACGTTTTTGATGGAGCTGAAATAGTATAGGGAAAAGAATAAGAATAAAGTTGGATGAATCACACTGCCCAATTTTAACATTTCTCTCTGGCTGCTTTCAAGATATTTTCTGTCTTTATTTTTCAAAAGTTTGATTATGACGTGTCTGTGGATTTCTTTGGAGAAGGCAATGGCACCCCACTCCAGTACTCTTGCCTGAAAAATCTCATGGATGGAGGAGCCTGGTAGGCTGTGGTCCATGGGGTCACTAAGAGTCGGACACGACTGAGAGACTTCACTTTCACTTTTCACTTTTATGCATTGGAGAAGGAAATGGCAACCCACTCCAGTGTTCTTGCCTGGAGGATCCCAGGGATGGGGGAGCCTGGTGGGCTGCCATCTATGGGGTCGCAGAGAGTCAGACACGACTGAAGCGACAGCAGCAGCAGCAGTGGATTTCTTTTGGCGTTTTTCTTTGGGGTTCACTGAGCATTTTGAATCTATAAGTTGCACAAAGTTGGGGGACTTTACAATAATTATTTTTAGAATTGTTTTTTAACATGGCCGTCTTTCTTCTCCTCTAAGACTATGATGATACATTTTGTATTGTCCCACAGGTTGTTAAGGCTCTGTTCAACTTTTGTCTAATCTTTTTTTTCCTCTCTTGTTCAGATTAGAAAATTTCTATCTTGAATGACTCCTTCCTGTATTATAACTGTACAGGTGTTGAGCCAATCAAATGAGTTATGTTTTTTAAAGCACAAAGTGATCACCTCCTGATTTGTTTCTTTTAATTAAGTAACCTTTTTCAGATATAATGCACATTCCATACTTTCACCCATTTGAAGTGTGTAATTCAGTGGCTTCAATATATTCACAGAGGTGTGCAGCCACTGCCACAATTAATTTTAAAGCATTTTTATCACCAAAAATAAATTCCAAAATCTTTAGTCATAGCCCCACAATTATCCATCCCTATCAAGATAAGAAAAACAGTAATCTCTTTTACCTCTACAGATCTGCCTATTATAAATCCTTTATATAAATAAATGGTTTACATATGAACCTTTAACATAAATTGTTTACATATAAACCTTTTATATCAACTTTATAAAATGCAATATGTGGTCTTTCACAACTCTCTTCTTATACTTAAAATGTTTTCAGGGTTAACCCATGTTGTTGCATGCATCAGTTCTTTATTCCTTTTCATTGTCAGATAATATTCCATTGTATGGATACACTGCATTTAATTGGTACAATATATCTTTCATCAGTTGAAGGACATTTGAGTTGTTTCTACCTTTTGGCTACTATAAATAATACTGCTACAAACATTCATCTATAGGTTTTATGTAGACATATGTTTTCATTTCTGTTGGTTATATACCAAGAGGGGAATAAATGTGTCATATGTTTACTCTATTTTTAACTTTTCAAGGAAATGCCAGACTGTTATCTAAAGTCATTATACCATTTTACATTCTGATTAGCAGTGAATGAAGGTTCCACATCCTCTCCAGCACTTGTTATCTTCTGTCTTTTTGATTATAGTCATCTCAGTGGATGTAAAGTGATTTCATTGTGATTTCAATTTGCATTTCTCTCACCACTAGTGACTTATCTTTATATGTGCTTTATAATGATTATTTAAAATTGCAATAAAATTTTATAAAAGTTTTTATCAAAATAATTTGAACCCCAAATATCCATTAAGTTGTTGTGATACCAGTATTTAAGAAACAGTGTTTTCAAATTTGCATATTTGGATAGAAGGTTTTTGTCCATGTAAACTAATATATTTTCTCTCAGAAGGGATTATCATATGTTTTTATTTAAGTGAACAATTTTACTTCTCTGTAGTTCAAGGCTTTTCTTCAGAAATTGAGTTTGAGAAGTACGTTAAGTATGACTATCGAGCTCATAAAGTGCTGGCTGCCATTGTTTTTGACTGTGACTTCAAAAATAGGCATGATCCATTGCCACTTCAGGTGAGAAAGTTGTATTTAAAGTTTTCTAAATAAATAGTTTTCTTGGAATTGGATTTTTAGTTTCTATGATTTTAATGAATTTTTGTATTATCTACCCTATTTTATCAGTGAAGAAACTAATTTTCCCAAGATCAAACTACTTGTATAAAATAAAGCAAGAATATGAATCCAGATTTGAGTAGCTTTAAGGATGTCTGTGTTTGTAGCTTTTGAAATATGCTAATAAGGGAAGAATTGTATCTTTCATGCACAGGACTTCTGATTCATGGGACACTTGGACTACTCATACAGTGCTTCTAGTTTTGCAAAAGGTAGTGAAACACAAGCATGGATAGAGCCCTTTCTTTGAATGAGACATAGAATTTAAGTCCTTTCATAAATCTCTAGAGAAAACGCTAAGGCTTACCCACATTGATCCAGATTAGATGATAGCATAACCCAAGAGAAGGAAAGAAAAAGATAGTGCTTTGAACTTGGTGCCTCCTTGGCAGATCTTATAAACATTGTCTCCTGGTGGTGATGAAAATAGAGGGCAATCTATAACATCTCCACATGGAGCCAAATTCTATATTTAGAAAACAGATGCTTGTCAGCAGAAGGCAAGATTAATAAAACCACTAGTAGGACAATATATATTCTTTCTGTGTGTCCCATCCTTCCATGACTTTTCTTTTGTGCCAACTTCTATTTACTAAGTCAAAATTATCCATGTACTGATATAGGTTTAGGCTCAACAATATACATTGGCTCAAAGTGTCTTCAGTTCTATTTTAAGTTTCAGTCTTTGCTGAATAATAAGGCTTCCCTGGTGGCTCAGACAGTAAAGCGTCTGCCTGCAGTGCAGGAGACCTGGGTTCGATCCCTTGGTTGGAAAGATCCCCTGGAGAAGGAAATGACAACCCACTCCAGTACTCTTGCCTGGAAAATCCCATGGACGGAGGAGCCTGGTAGGCTACAGTCCATGGGATCGCAAAGAGTCGGTCAAGACTGAGCGACTTCACTTTCACTTTCTTTTCACATATAACACTGTTAAATTTAGGATATGCATTGTGTATATTGCATATGAATTGTGTATTTGAAATGTGTATATGGCAAAATGATTACCACAGCAAGATTAGCTGATATATTCCTCACCTCACAGAATTACCAGTTTTGTGTGTGGTTAGAATATTTAAGATGAGTAAGTTCTGAGGATCTAATAATGTATTGCATTCTGCTTGGTCTATTTTGATGATTTTTCTAAAACCTTTTGATCTCTATTGATGATTTTATGTATAGCATAGACCATCTAATATCTACCAGCTGTCCTACATCTTAGGTGACTTTCTCTTTTTTAATTTTATTTATTATTACTATTTTGACTATGCTGAGTCTTCATTACGGCATGAGGGCTCTTCCTTGCATTGTGAAGGCTTCTCTAGTTGTGGTATGTAGCCTGTGGGCTTAGTTGCCCTGCAGCATATAGGATCTTAGTTCCCTGACCAGGAATCAAACCCACATCCCCTGAATTGGAAGGTGGATTCTTTACCACTGGACCACCAGGGAAGTCCCTTATGTGACTTTCTTGACAGATCTTTTGTTCATTTACAAGGATCCACAAGGATCAAACTAAATCTCAGATATGATCAATCATGTCACTGTCCTGATTAAAAGACTTTGGTGACTTCCAGTGTCCAGAGTCCTTTGCACAAATATATGGCTATCAATATCCTAGTACTTGGCTATCTCTGATATTCCTTACCAAACTTTTTATGTTCCAACAGTACTTAACTTCCAGAAATTACCTGGAAACACTGTATTGCTTTTTGTTTCTGGGTCTTTGGTCACATTTTCTCTGCTGTGCAAATGCTACTGTGAATTCCCATTCAAACTCGCATTCAGCTTCCACACCTATCCCTTTCTTTTCTGTCTTCATCACAACCTGCACATATTTCTGTTAGTCAGAATTCATATGGGAACAGACACTACTGAATGCATTTCAACAAAAGGGTTTTTATATAAGGAAATATTTACACATTCACATTCTAGATTTTAGTCACTCTTGACAAACACTTCAGAGGATTTAGCTTACCTGTTTAGATGAACCATATCCTTCTTGAGCCTTTAGCTATCAGGTCATAGTTGCTGCAAATGGTCTTAACTGTTTTCTATGGAAAAGTAAGCACCAAGAGGTGCCCCCATGTACCTCACTGTTTTCATTATGTAAAGTGAAAGTGAAGTCGGTCAGTCATGACCGACTCTTTGCAATCCCACGGACTGTAGTCTACCAGGCTTCTCTGTCCATTGGATATTCCAGGCAAGAGTACTGGAGTGGGTTGCCATTTCCTTCTCCAGGGGATCTTCCTGACCCAGGGGTCGAACCCAGGTCTCCTGCATTGCAGGCAGACGCTTTACTCTCTGAGCCACCAGGGAACAACAGCAACCTTAATCATGATTAATTGGTTCCTCTCATATCGTAATTTATTTGCCAGTGTACCAGTGTGAGTAGCTCAGTAATACTAGGTGATAATCATACAGCTATTTGGTGGAAGCTTTACTGTATCTCCTCTTAAAAGTCTGCTACCCCAGAAAACAAGGCCTTTAATGCAGCAGATCTTGAGCTTGTAAGGATGGGATGTATAAATTCCACAAGTAGGCCTCTGGGAGTGATTAGAAGGGCCAGTTCTACTTCCAAGCCTTGGGTCCCCTGCCCTTATGTTTTACCAAGAACATAGAGCCATATACCAATTATTGTTACCTAGGCCACATCCTATAGAACAGTGTCCCAGATTAACAGAGTGTTATCCTTATCTGAAATTTAATAGGCATTTTCAGTTTCTTCTCTCAGGTCTGCTACTTCTGAGTCATAATGGCATATGGTAAGAACTATAAATCCAGTGGTTCGGGTGCCCATTATTGTATCTCCTTAACTATAAAACAGGTCCCCTGCTGGAGGCATATTGTGTGCCTTTACCCCTATTGCAGACCCATTTCTTTTTCTGGACTCCACTGAAAATTTTTACATCATAAATAGATCTGACCAGTTCTCTCAAATGTGGTATATGCCATCACCAAAATTTTGAAAAACAGGCTCATCAAAAAAAAAAGGCCCACCTCTTTTTGCAGTGTTTCTTTTGAGTGGTTAGGAGTACAGTGTACAGCAAACTACTCTTTGAGGATATATCCTGGCATACCTCAGAGACCATTGGACCCATAAAAAGCTCACCAGTTAGCAAGGTCCTAAATCTTTATAGGCTTTATCTCCCAACCTGTGGTAAGCAAATATCTTACTAGGGCATTTAGAATGCTTGTCACTTCCTGTTTATCTGGTCTAAATGTAAATGCAAATTCACAGGACTTAAAATATATAGAACCATTTTGTAAATAACAAAGTCGGAAGACATATATAAAACATATAAAACTACAGTAATCATTGAAGTGTAATACTGGCATATGATCAACAAATATATCTATGACACAGAACAGAAAGCCCATAGTCATTTGGGACTTCATTGTGGTTTTGTGGCTAGGACTCTATGATCCCAGTGCAAGGGCCTGGGTTCAATCCTTGGTCATGGAACTATGTCGTACATACCACAGCTAAGAGATCACATGCTGCAACTGAATATCCTGCATGCAGCAGCTAAAGATTCCACATGCCACAGCTAAAGATTCCTCATTTCACTAAAAGATCCTGCAGGCCACAACTGAAGGATAACACATACCACGACAAAGATCGAAGATACCGCATGCCATAACTAGGCCTGGTGCAGCCTAATTCATTCATTCATTCATTTTTAAAAATAGAAATACAAAGGCACCAAAGAAATCTTATGGGGAAAAAAAGATGTTTCAATAAATAGTGCTGTAATGATTGGATGTATATATGGAAAAAATGAACCTTGAACTGACCTCCTACTACACACAAAAAATTAGCTCATGAATTTTAGATTTAAATGTCAAAGCTAAACCCAGTGCTTTTAGAGTAAAGCAAAGACAAGTATCATCTTTAGTTGGGAGTAGCAGAAGTTTTTCAGATCACAGAAAGAGATAACCATTAAAGAAAAAATTAATAGATTAACTTTTATCAAACTTTTAGAAACTTAACATCAAAAGACACTGTTGACTTCTGGTCTGGACAAGATGGTGGGGACTCAGTTCTCTCTGTCATTCCTCACTAAGCACAGCTGGATGTAATGCAAAGGCAAAGCAAAACTCTGAAAAGTGATAAGAATGCTGCAAGTTGTTTTAAGACCTCATGCCTAGAGGAGCAGCACAAGGGCACACATCTTAATGTATCACAGCCAACGGATGACAGCCAAGACCCAGCATTATCTGACCTCCAACCTAGCAATAGAAGGCAGCAAGTAGGCTCATGCCATTCCACATCAAATGGAAGCATTTCTAACATTAGACAGTTCTGACATATCTAGCATGAGGAATGGATAGGGAGCCCTGATAACAATTAGTGGCCAGGAAAAACACTCTCCTTCCTTACCAAGCCCTTCCCCTGCTAATATATACTGAAACACATGAGCAAGAGGTACTCAGCCACAAGTATCCCAGTCTAGAAGCCTCTTCATCACCTCTAGCCTAAGACATCCCTTGATGCAAGACTCTGGAGTGGGTGGGACAGTGGAACCATCAAGAGGGTCCCAGCTACAAAAAAGTGGCAATGTCTATGGGCCACAGACTCTCTTTTCCTGTTCAGATACATGAGGCAGTCAAGGAACAGTGGTAGGGAAACTCCACTGCAAAAAGTCCCACATTCAGAAAGAATTGTCTGTCCCATACAAGCAGGTCCCTGCCACATGTGCCCAACCAGGAAAGCCTCTTCCTTCTTGTGGGCTGAATATCCTGTCTTATATAGGGAGCCCCCAAAGCAAAACAGGCAGAATTGGCATGAGGAACTCAGTCACAGAAGAGATCTAGCCTGGGAAGGTCTTTATGCCTTGTGCCTTCTCTGCCCCTAGAAGGAAAACTTGTGTTCCTTTAGGCAGAAATAACAGGAACCAGTGTGAGCCCCAATGAAACCACATTAACTGTGAGACCAAAGTTAATACTTAAAGAGCTCTGGAAATTAAATTGTCATTGAAATTAAGCCATTGCTGCATAAAATAGGCTTACTGCCTAATATAATAAAGTATTTAAATAGGATCCAGAGTCTCCTAAAATAATAGACAAAATTAACAAAATAAAATATAAAATCATCTGTCAAACCAAGAACCAATTTACTGATATGAGAACTGAGATGAATTAGAGGTTAGAATTATCTGAGAAAGATTTTAAAGCAACCATCATAAAACATGTTTCAACAGCAATTAAAAACTGTTTTGAAACTAATGAAACTATAGGAAATATAAGCAGAGAAATAAAAATTATAAACAAGAAGTTATAAACATTAAATTCAGTAACAAATAACAACCTAGTGGGAAAAAGTTGGCTTAAAGCTCAACATTCAGAAAACGAAGATCATGGCATCCAGTCCCAAAACTTCATGGCAAATAGATGGGGAAACAGTGGCAGACTTTATTTTGGGGGGCTCCAAAATCACTGCAGATGGTGACTGCAGCCATGAAATTAAAAGACGCTTACTCCTTGGAAGGAAAGTTATGACCAACCTAGATAGCATATTGAAAAGCAGAGATATTACTTTGCCAACAAGGGCCCATCTAGTCAAGGCTATGGTTTTTCCAGTAGTCATGTATGGATGTGAGAGTTGGACTATAAAGAAAGCTGACTGCTGAAGAATTGATGCTTTTGAACTGTGGTGTTGGAGAAGACTCTTGAGAGTCCCTTGGACTGCAAGCAGATCCAACCAGTCCATCCTAAAGGAAATCAGTTCTGAGTATTCATTGGAAGGACTGATGTTGAAGCTAAAAACTCCAATACTTTGGCCATCTGATGTGAAGAGCTGACTCATTGGAAAGATTCCCAGTATCAGGAGGATGAGAAGGCAGGAGGAGAAGGGGATAACAGAGGATGAGATGGTTGGATGGCATCACCAACTCAATGGACATGAGCTTGAGTAAACTTCGGGAATTGGTGATGGACAGGGAAGCCCGGTGTGCTGCAGTCCATGGGGTCGCTAAGAGTCGGACACGACTGAGAGACTGAATTGAACTGAACTGAACAGGGATGGGCTTAATAATAGAGTAGACAGAGGAGAGGATATAACACTGAGGAATAAATTTATCCAAGGAAGTGCAAAGAATATACACTGAAAACTAGAAAACATTGCTGAAAGAAATTAAGACCAAAATAAATGGAAAGACAGCCCTAGTTCATGGGTGTGCACTTGCATGCTAAATTGCTTCAGTCATGTCCGATTCTTTGCGACGCTATGCACCGTAGCCCACTAGGCTCCTAGGCTCCTCTGTCCATGCAGTTCTCCAGGCAAGAGTACTGGAGCGGGTTGCTGTGCCCTCCTCCAGGGGATCTTCCCAACCCAGGGATCAAACCTGCATCTCTTACGTCTCCTGCATTGTCTGGCAGATTCTTTATCACTAGTAACATCTGGGAAGCCCAAAGTTCGTGGGTAGGAAGACCTAATTTGTTAAATCATACTACTGATAGCTACCTAGATTCATCACAATCCTTATCAAAATTCCAGTGCCCTTTTTTATTGAGATATTTTTATTTACAATAGTAGTTTTAGGTATACAACATGGAGTTTCAAAATTTTTATAGATTATACACCATTTAAAGTTATAAAATTTGTTTATATTCCCTGTGCTGTAAAATATGTCCTTGTAGCTCATTATTTTAAAACTAATAGTTTGTATTCCTTAATTCTTACCCCTATATGCCCCTCCCTCTTTCCCTCTCTCCCACTGATAATTACTAGTTTGTTCTCTGTATCTGTGAGTCTGTGTCTGCTTTCTTATAGTCATTTGCTTTGTTTTTAGATCCCACAGTTGAGTGATAGCAAGCAGTATTTGTCTTTCTCTGTCTTTTCTCTAAGCAACATGTCCATCTATGATGTTGCAAATGTCAAATTTTCATTCTTTTGTGGCTTAGTAATATTCCCGTGTATGATATCTTCTTTATCTATTTAACTGTGGATAGACATTAATGTTGCTTCCACGTTGGCTATTGTAAATAATACGGCTGTGAAAACTGGGCACATGTATATTTTTAAAATGAGTATTTTGCTCTTTGAAAAATACTCAGGAATAGAACTGCTGGATCATATGGTAGCCCTATTTTAATTTTTTAAGGAATCTCCATACTGTTTTCCATGGTGGTGTTGGTGGTATTCAGTCACTCTGTCCTGTTCAGCTCTTTGCACCTCCATAGACTGCAGCATGCCAGACTTCCCTGTCCTTCACTGTCTCCCAGAGTTTGTTCTAACTCATGTCCACTGAGTCAATGATGCCATCCAACCATCTCATTCCCTGTCACCCTCTTCTCCTCCTGCCCTCAGTCTTTCCCAGGAACAGGATCTTTTCCAATGAATCAGCTCTTCACATCACATGACCAAAGTATTGGCGCTTCAGCTTCAGCATCAGTCTTTCCAGTGAATATTCAGGGTTGATTTCCTTTAGGATTGGCTGGTTTGATCTCCTTGCTGTTCAACGGACTTTTGAGAGTCTTCTCCAATACCACAGTTCAAAAGCATCAATTCTTTGGCACTCAGCTTTCTTTATGTTCCAGCTCTCACATCCATACGTGACTACAGGAAATACCATAGCTTTGACTCTGCAGAACTTTGTTGGCAAAGTGATGTCTCTGCTTTTTAATATGGAGTATAGGTTAACTGGTTCCAAATAGGAAAAGGAGTACGTCAAGGCTGTATATTGTCACCCTGCTTATTTAACTTAAATGCAGAGTACATCATGAGAAACGCTGGACTGGAAGAAACACAAGCTGGAATCAAGATTGCCGGGAGAAATATCAATCACCTCAGATATGCAGATGACACCACCCTTATGGCAGAAAGTGAAGAGGAACTAAAAAGCCTCTTGATGAAAGTGAAAGTGGAGAGTGAAAAAGTTGGCTTAAAGCTCAACATTCAGAAAACGAAGATCATGGCATCTGGTCCCACCACTTCATGGGAAATAGATGGGGAAACAGTGGAAACAGTGTCAGACTTTATTTTTGGGGGCTCCAAAATCACTGCAGATGGTGACTGCAGCCATGAAATTAAAAGAGGCTTACTCCTTGGAAGAAAAGTTATGACCAACCTAGATAGCATATTGAAAAGCAGAGACATTACTTTGCCAACAAAGGTCCATCTAGTCAAGGCTATGGTTTTCCCTGTGGTCATGTATGGATGTGAGAGTTGGACTGTGAAGAAGGCTGAGCACTGAAGAATTGATGCTTTTGAACTGTGGTGTTGGAGAAGACTCTTGAGCGTCCCTTGGACTGCAAGGAGATCCAACCCAGTCCATTCTGAAGGAGATCAGCCCTGGGATTTCTTTGGGAGGACTAATGCTAAAGCTGAAGCTCCAGTACTTTGGCCACCTCATGCGAAGAGTTGACTCATTGGAAAAGACTCTGATGCTGGGAGGGATTGGGGGCAGGAGGAGAAGGGGACGACAGAGGATGAGATGGCTGGATGGCATGACTGACTCGATGGACGTGGGTCTGAGTGAACTCCGGGAGATGGTGAGGACAGGCATGCTGTGATTCATGGGGTCACAAAGAGTCGGACACGACTGAGCGACTGAACTGAACTGAACTGATAGGTTTGTCACAGCTGTAAGTCCAAGGAGCAAGTGTCTTTTAATTTCATGGCTGCAGTTACCATCTGCAGTGATTTTGGAGCCCAAGAAAATAAAGTCTGTCACCATTTCCATTTTTTTCCCCCTATTTGTCATGAATGATGGGACCAGATGCCATGATCTTAGTTTTTTGAATGTTGAGTTTTAAGCCAATTTTTCAGCTTTTTAATCTCAACTAATGCAGAAAAAGTTTTGAGAAAATTCAGCACCCATTTATAATAAAATTAATGAGCTCTATTACAGTCATACTATGGAATATTACTCTATTTCTGCATGCTCAGTCATGTCTGACTCCTTGTGATCCGGTGGACTGTAGCCTGCCAGGCTCCTCTACCCATGGGATTCTCCAGGCAGAATACTGGAGTGAATTCAACCCTGTGATGGAACCCAAATCTCCTGCAACCCCTGAATTGGCAGGTGTATTCTTTACCACTGAGCATCAGGGAAGCCCCCTATGGAATACTGCTCAGTGATAAAAAAGAATTAACTACTGAAAATAGCAATTACATTAATGAATTTCAAAACATACGGAGTAAAAGAAGCCTTCTATGAAAGAGTACAATTCTATATTTAATTCTATTTATATGAAATTTTATATTGGCCAGAATTAATCTGTGGTGAAATTAGAAAAATTACATCTCTGACTGTGGTCAGGATCAATGGGGAAAGGGCATTACAAAAACTTTCTGGAATGAGGGTAATGTTTATCTTGATAGTAGTTGAGTTAGAATAGCTATGCATTTTTAAAACTTACATCAGATCAGATCAGATGTCACTCAGTCGTGTCCGACTCTGCCACCCCATGAATCGCAGCACGCCAGGCCTCCCTGTCCATCACCAACTCCCGGAGTTCACTCAGACTCACGTCCATCGAGTTCGTGATGCCATCCAGCCATCTCATCCTCTGTCATCCCCTCTCCTCCTGCCCCCAATCCCTCCCAGCATCAGAGTCTTTTCCATGTACAGTTAAGATTTGTACATTTTATTGTGTGTAAATTTTACCTCAAATAAAAACTATAGGCAAATATTAAAATCTAGTAAATGGTGAACTTTTGGTGAAACTGTGCTGAAGTCTAACTTTCTTTGCAGTGCATCCAAAACTTAAGTATATTGATAGATAAAGTATATAGATATTACATATATACAAGTTTATATAGATATATATATTTAAGCTTACATGATGTATAATATAAATTATATATGCACACCTAATTTTGCCTTTTTTATGAAAAAGGTAGCATACTTGTCAGTAATTTTTTTCTTTTTGAACCATAAATCCATTCTTCTACTTTGTTTTTTGATGCTACAGCTACATTTCCACTTTTTCAGCCAGCTATCAGACTCAGCTAATAAAAGGCACTAGAGGCAGACTAGAAGCAAGAGTTGGAGAAAAAGAAGTAACTTTAACTTTCTGTTGGCTTTCTGGCTGCTTGTAGTTGCTGTGAATGACAGCCCAGCAATATCTCTTCTTTTTTGTCAGTAGCATTTTCTTTCTCATAGTGGCAGATAAATGCAGTTTGAAGATTGCTCAACACTTTTCAACATCAGCTTTATCATGCCCTCTCAAAGATATCCAGCACTAGGCAACTGGAGCTCCTTTTCAGAAGTCAAGGTCCCCATCCAAAGTCCCCTCTTTCAGGCTCTGTAACCTAGTACTAGCTGACTTATGCCCCTGCTCAGAGGCTTGATTTTTCATCCTCACATGACCTTTCATTTAAGTTTACAAATTTTACTAATTGCAAACCCTTGTTTTTGTTTCCTTAGTCCTAGGGCCAATGACTGCTTCCTGCTGTCTCTATCTGATACCTTAAAGCTCTCCTATCCATTAGGTTATCTAGTATGGATAGTATAACCTATCCATTAGGTTATCTAGTTTCTATTCTCTGACTATACCTCGAGCAGATACAGAACTCTGTATTGTGTAATTTATGCAGTCTTTTATGTATGAGCAGTTAGGTTGATTCCAATATGCTGTATTTCCATGACAAATAATGTTACAACAAACAACCGTGTGCATGTGGGTTTTTTTCCCATACTGTTTGAGGTTTATATTCCAAGTCTGTTATTGAAAGTATGATGGCTGAATTAAACAATGCATGCATATATAGTTTTGTGGAACATTGTCAGATTCTGCATTATTATTGTGCCATTTTGCATACTACAAGCAGTGTATTAAAGTGCCTGTTGACTGCCTTGCCAACACAGTATGTTAACACAGTATGTTTTGACTTTTCCAGTGTGACAGGTAAGAAAGATATCAATGTAGTTTTAATTTGTACTTATTCCATTCTATGACATTGAGAAGGTTTTTATATGTTTGTGGGCCATGTGTATATCTTCTTTTTGTGAACTGTCTGCATTGGGAGAGAACTTAAAATATAAATATGATTGGATTATATTTGTTGTGCTTGGAGTCACTGTCACTTGCAGGCATTCAGAATCACTTTCATATCAGATGAGTCTCAATTTCAAATCACATGGTTTCCTATGTGGATTTAACTTTGCTTTATTTTCTAATATTTGCTTTTCAGTTTAGTTTGGTTTTTAAATATAGTTTGTTTTCTGCTGCTACTTCTAGGTAAAATACCATCTGCGTTTTGCTGCTATACAGAAGACTATCATATGGCCAGACGAGACGGGCTGGAAAACAACCTTACTTTTCCCTAATCAGCCCTCTGTAGGACCCAGGAATCCAGGTCATCAGGATGGAGGAGGTCCTGGTGAGCAGATCCTTATGCATATGCGTACTTAATTTTTATTACACTTGCATAATAATATATATGTTATTTATATTGTGTATATATATGTGTGTGT
Organism: Bubalus bubalis; assembly: GCF_019923935.1. NCBI lineage: Eukaryota > Metazoa > Chordata > Mammalia > Artiodactyla > Bovidae > Bubalus > Bubalus bubalis. The sequence goes on along the minus strand of NC_059180.1, from coordinate 22,857,518 downwards.
ATGTGTATACATATATATATACATATATGTATTTATACAGATATATGAAATAAATCACTTTATTCTTAACTTGTAATTTTTAAATTAAATGCATATTATATAAAAACTACTAAATCTTATACATTTGGTAAACTAACATATATATAGAGAGAGAGAGAGAGAATATATTATATATATATATACATATATATATATATATAATGCTTTGTTGTTATTTAATCGCTAATTCATGTCAGAATCTTTTGTGACCCTATGGACAGTAGCCTGCAAGGCTCCTCTGTCCAGGGGATTTTCCAGGCAAGAATACTGGAGTAGGATGCCATTTCCTTCTCCAGAGGAACTTCCCAACCCAGGAATTGAACCCATGTCTCCTTTGGCAGGTGGATTCTTTATCACTGAGCCACCAGGGAAACTCTTTCAATTCTTATACCAATACGCTTATCTTTATTTAGTTGTGGTTTAGTGTTCTGCTTTCCAAATACATATATTTCAATTTGTTGGTATTGTTTGAATATTCATGTCTATGTATAATTCTATTGATTTGATCTAAAACTTTAAAAATTGTGATGACAATTTTTAATTCAAATTTTCATATTACATATTTTCTTGAAAAGCCCTTAATGTGTAATATGAGTTTACCAACTATACTTGAGATTTTTATGCAAAGTGAAAGTGAAAGTCGCTCAATCATGTCCGACTCTTTGTGACCCCATGGACTATACAGCCGTGGAATTCTCCAGGCCAGGATTCTGAAGTGGTGGCTGTTCCCTTCTCCAGGGGATCTTCCCAACACAGGAATCAAACCCAGGTCTTCCACACTGCAGGCAGATTCTATACCAGCTGAACTACCAGGGAAACCCAAGAATACTGGACTGGGTAGCCAGTGCCTTCTCCAGCAGATATTCCTGACCCAGGAATCGAACCAGGGTCTTCTGCATTGCAGGTGGATTCTTTACCAGCTGAGCTACCAGGGAAGCCCTTGAGCTTTTAATATTTAGCAGATATTCAGCAGAAGGAAAAAACCTATGTACATTTTAGCATAAGCAACAAAAATTGGAAACATCATAACCAGTAAGAGAATAGATGAACATATTAGACAGTCATTAAAAATAATATTTATGTAGTCTGTTAAGAAAGAATTTAAGCTGAGTCTACAAGTAACTGTATGAATTAGCTAGATGGAGATAAATGAGTACTATTCCACATAGTGCAAGTAAGATCATGAACACATCAAGATAGGATGCCACATTCAGGGGACTACATGGCATTTTGTTTGTTTTCTTTTTTATAGCTAGAATAGAGACTTATACAGGAGGCTATTCAAGGTGAAGCTAAGAGGCAAATAGATCATTAAGTACCTAATGTGTAAAGTGAAGGAATATGAAATCTCTTCCTGGAAGTTATGAGAGACAAAATCATAGCAATATTTAGTATGAATAGGAGAAATGATATGGTAGTGGATGTATCTCTTCAAGTAATGACACTCTCCGAGTAATGACACTCATGTTCATCTTTGGTATTTGTTTAGATCTGAACTCAAACTTTTGTTTCTATTGATGAATAAAGAAGACTGACCTATATTTCACAATTTATATAATTGATTGCAGTGTTTCAGAGAATGGCCCTTATTTTGCATTGGACATCTGAATTTTGTTTTATTTCACTTCTTGATTTTGAGTGTTATATTACTTGACACCAGGCAGTATGCCCTTGGGTTTCCTTAATACCATACTATTAGTGGGAAAATGTTATGAGAAGAAGGGTGGATGAAGCATGTTTGGTAACATTTAAATTAAGGAAGAGTAAATAAAAGACAAGGATCAGAGATTAAGAAGGATTGACAAGTAGGTGAGTAGAATATTAAGACAGCTACTGCTTCATGCTAATTCACTTAAGTTATATCTGACTCTTTGAGACTATATGGACTGCAAACTATCAGGCTCCTCTGTCCATAGGATTCTGCAGGCAGGAATACTGGAGTGGGTTGCCATGGCCTCCTCGGGGGCACCTTCCTTGGATAGGTACTAAATATATCAAAGAAGGAATGAGAAACCTCAATGCTTGATATTTCAATTTTATAACCACAAAAGAATCTCTTGAAGCCTAAAAACAGTAATTCCTTCATAAAAAAGAGTTTCTATTAAAAAAAAAAAACTATAGAACATTGATGAAGGAAATTAAAGATGACTCAAAGAAAGGGAAAGATGGTCCATGCTGCTGAATTAGCAAGTTAATATTGCTAAGATGGCCATACTGAAAGCCATCTACAGATTTAATACAATCTCATCCAAAATACCCATGGCATTTTTCACAGAACTAGAGCAAACAATCCTAAAATTTATATGGAACCAGAAGACTCCAAATTGCAGAAGCAAGCTTGATAAAAAAGAACAAAGCTGAAGCTCTCATATTCCCTGACTTCAGACTACACTACAAATATCCAGTAATCAAAACAGAATGATGCAGCACAAAAACAGATACATAGGCCAGTGGAACAGAGTAGAGATCCCAGAAATAAATCCACAGACCTATAGTCAGTTTATATAGGTAAGAATATACAATGAAGAAAAAACAGTCTTTTCAGTAAGTTACACTGAAAAAAAAAATGGGCGGTTACATGTAAAGCAATGAGATTAGAACATTGCCTCATAATGCCATGTACTAAAATAAACTTGAAAAAGACTAAGGACTAAATATAAAACTTGATACTGTGGAACTCCTAGAAGAGAACATAGGCAGGACATTCTTTGATGGAAATTGTAGCAAAGTCTTTTCTATCTGTCTCCTAAGACAAAAGTAAAAATTAAGAATTAAGCTTAAAAGCTTTTGCACAACAAACATCAACAAAATTCCATTTCTCATATGGAATGAGAAAAAATATTTGCAAATGGTATGGGAGACAAGGGGTTAATATCCAAAATACACTGACAGCTTATACAACTCAATATCAAAAAAACTAACAACCCAATCAAAAAATGGGCAGAAGACCTGAATACACATTTTTTCCAAAGAAGACGTATGGATGGCCAACAGACACATGGCAAGGTGCTCAGTATCACTAATTATTAGAAAAATGTAAATCAGATGAGTTAACACTTCATTTATATCAGAATGGCTGTCATCAAAAGTCTACAAATAACGAATGTTGACCAGAATATAGAGAAAAGAGGATGTCTTGTACACTATGAGTGGGAATAGAAAAGAGTATGGATACTTAAAAAACTACAATTAGAACTACTATATGATCCAGTAGTTCCATTCCTCAATATACCTCAAAGAAAATGAAAACCCTGAAATGAAAATGAGTTCCATCCTCAAAGAAAATGAAAACCCTGACTAGAAAAGATCAGATCAGATCAGTCCCTCAGTCGTGTCCGATTCTATGCGACCCCATGAATCGCAGCACGCCAGGCCTCCCTGTCCATCACCAACTCCCGGAGCTCACCCAGACCCACGTCCATCGAGTCAGTGATGCCATCCAGCCATCTCATCCTCTGTCATCCCCTTCTCCTCCTGCCCCCAGTCCCTCCCAGCTGATGCTGGGACTCTGATGAGTCTTCCAATGAGTCAAGTCTTCGCATGAGGTGGCCAAAGTACTGGAGTTTCAGCTTTAGCATCATTCCTTCCAAAGAAATCCCAGGGCTGATCTCCTTCAGAATGGACTGGGTTGGAACTCCTTGCAGTCCAAGGGACTCTCAAGAGTCTTCTCCAACACCACAGTTCAAAAGCATCAATTCTTCAGCGCTCAGCCTTCTTCACAGTCCAACTCTCACATCCATACATGACCACAGGAAAAACCAGAGCCTTGACTAGACGGAACTTTGTTGGCAAAGTAATGTCTCTGCTTTTGAACATGCTATCTAGGTTGGTTATAACTTTCCTTCCAAGGAGTAAGCGTCTTTTAATTTCATGGCTGCAGTCACCATCTGCAGTGATTTTGGAGCCCAGAATAATAAAGTCTGACACTGTTTCCACTGTTTCCCCATCTATTTCCCATGAAGTGGTGGGACCAGATGCCATGATCTTCGTTTTCTGAATGTTGAGCTTTAAGCCAACTTTTCACTCTCCACTTTCACTTTCACTTTCATCAAGAGGCTTTTTAGTTCCTCTTCACTTTCTGCCATAAGGGTGGTGTCATCTGCATATCTGAGGTTATTGATATTTCTCCCAGCAATCTTGATTCCAGCTTGTGTTTCTTCGAGTCCAGCATTTCTCATGATGTACTCTGCATACAAGTTAAATAAACAGGGTGACAATATACAGCCTTGACGAACTCCTTTTCCTATTTGCAACCAGTCTGTTGTTCCATGTCCAGTTCTAACTGTTGCTTCTTGACCTGCATACAAATTTCTCAAGAGGCAGATCAGGTGGTCTGGTATTCCCATCTCTTTCAGAATTTTCCACAGTTGATTGTGATCCACACAGTCAAAGGCTTTGGCATAGTCAATAAAGCAGAAATAGGTGCTTTTCTGGAACTCTCTTGCTTTTTCCATGATCCAGCGGATGTTGGCAATTTGATCTCTGGTTCCTCTGCCTTTTCTAAAACCAGCTTGAACTAGCTTGAACATCAGGAAGTTCACGGTTCCCATATTGCTGAAGCCTGGCTTGGAGAATTGTGAGCATGACTTTACTAGCGTGTGAGATGAGTGCAATTGTGTGGTAGTTTGAGCATTCTTTGGCATTGCCTTTCTTTGGGATTGGAATGAAAACTGACCTTTTCCAGTCCTGTGGCCACTGCTGAGTTTTCCAAATTTGCTGACATATTGAGTGCAGCACTTTCACAGCATCATCTTTCAGGATTTAGAATAGCTCAACTGGAATTCCATCACCTTCACTAGCTTTGTTCATAGTGATGCTTTCTAAGGCCCACTTGACTTCACATTCCAGAATGTCTGGCTCTAGGTCAGTGATCACACCATGTGATTATCTAGGTCGTGAAGATCTTTTTTGTACAGTTCTCTGTGTATTCTTGCCATCTCTTCTTAATATCTTCTGCTTCTGTTAGGTCCATACCATTTCTGTCCTTTATCGAGCTCATCTTTGCATGAAATGTTCCTTTGGTATCTCTGATTTTCTTGAAGAGATCCCTAGTCTTTCCCATTCTGTTGTTTTCCTCTATTTCTTTGCATTGATCACTGAAGAAGGCTTTGTTATCTCTCCTTGCTATTCTTTGGAACTCTGCATTCAGATGTTTTTATCTTTCCTTTTCTCCTTTGCTTTTCACTTCTCTTCTTTTCACAGCTATTTGTAAGGCCTCCCCAGACAGCCATTTTGCTTTTCTTTTCTATGGGAATGGTCTTGATCCCTGTCTCCTGTACAATGTCATGAACCTCATTCCATAGTTCATCAGGCACTCTATCTATCAGATCTAGGCCCTTAAATCTATTTCTCACTTCCACTGTATAATAAGAGATTTGATTTAGGTCATACCTGAACGGTCTAGTGGTTTTCCCTACTTTCTTCAATTTCAGTATGAATTTGGCAATAAGGAGTTCATGGTCTGAGCCACAGTCAGCTCCTGGTCTTGTTTTTGCTGACTGTATAGAGCTTCTCCATCTTTGGCTGCAAAGAATATAATCCATCTGATTTCGGTGTTGACCATCTGGTGATGTCCATGTATAGAGTCTTCTCTTGTGTTGTTGGAAGAGGGTGTTTGTTATGACCAGTGCATTTTCTTGGCAAAACTCTATTAGTCTTTGCCCTGCTTCATTCCATATTCCAAGGCCAAATTTGCCTGTTACTCCACGTGTTTCTTGACTTCCTACTTTTGCATTCCAGATACAATATATACATATATGTTTTGCTGTGCTTAGCCGCTCAATTGTGTCTGACTCTTTGCAACCCTATAGACTGTAGCCTGCCAGGCTCCTCTATCCTTGGGGATTCTCCAGGGGAGAATACTGCATTGGGTTGCCATGCCCTCCTCCAGGAGATCTTCCCATCCCAGGGATCAAACCCAGGTCTCTTGCAATACAGGTGGATTCTTTACCATCTGAGCCATCAGGAAAGCCCAAGAATATTGGAGTGGGTAGCCTATCCCTTCTCCAGGGGATCTTCCTGACCCAGATATTGAACTGGGTTCTCCTGCATTTCTGGTGGATTCTTTACCAGTTGAGCTTCTAGGGAAGCCCATGTACATATATAATGGGATAATATAAAATAGATATATAATGAAATATTACTCAGTCATAAAAAAGAACAGAATTCTGCCATTTGCTGCAATGTGAATAAACCTAAAAAATATTATGCTTAGTGAAATATCAGGCAGAAAAAGACAAATACTTGGTGATATCACTTATATGTGGAATCTAAAAAATAAAATTTACATACATGACAAACTAAAAAGACCAACTGATATAGAAAAGAAAACTAGTAGTTAGTTACCGGAGGGGAGAGGAAATTAAGATAGGATATGGGATTAAGAGATACAAGCTACAATGTACAAAATATATGAGTGACAAGGATATATTAATTGTACAACATAAGGAATTATAGCCATCACTTTTTTATAGCTATCATTTTTGATATCTTTTTTAATTGAGGTGTATTTGATTTATAATGTTGTGCTAATTTCTGGTATATAGCAAAGTGAACTCAACATATTTCACATATATATACATTATTTTTTTAAATATTATTTTCCATTATGACTTATCCCAGGAAATTGGATGTAGTTCCTTGAGCTATGGGTCCCCTGGTGGCTCCAACAGTAAAGAGTCTGCTTGCAATGCAGGAGACCCAGATTCAATCCCTGGGTCGGGAAGATCCCCTGGAAAAGGAAATGGCAACCTACTCCAGTACTATTGCCTGGAAAATCCCATGGACGGAGGAGCCTGGAAGGCTGCAGTCCATGAGATTGCAAAGAGTCGGACACGACAGTGACTTCACTTTTTTCTTTTCTTGTGCTATACAGTTGGACCTTATTGTTTATCCTTTCTTAATGTAATAATTTGCACCTAATAACCCCAAATTCCCAGTCCATCGTTCTCCCTCTCCTCCACCCCCTTGGCAACCACGAATCTGGTTTCTATGTTTGTGAATCTGCTTCTGTTTTGTAGATAGGTTCATTTTTGCCGTATTTTTTATTCCACACAGAAGTGATATATGGTATTTATCTTCCTTTTTCTGACTTACTTCACTTAGTATGATAATCTCTAGTTGCATCTGTGGTGCTCCAAATGGCATTATTTATGGCTGTGTAGTATTCTACTGTGTACATGTATGATATCTTGTATATACCTTCATCTGTTGATGAACATTTTGGCTGTTTCCACATTTTGGCTATTGTGAACACTGCTGCTATGAATCTAAGGATTCGTGTATCATTTTGAATTACAGTTTTGTCCAGGTATATGCTCAGGAGTACTACTTTTTAGTTTTCTGGGGAACCTCCATACTGCTTTCCATAGTGGCTATTTTGTAATAACTTTTAATGGAATATAACCTATAAAAATACCAAATCACTATTTTGTACACCTAAATCAAATATATCTCAATTCAAAAAGAAAATTTAAAAACAACAATCCTTCCACATGACAGAGTTTCAAATAACACAAAATTTATTTAAATATTTATTTTAAAACTTAAAACTATTCAGAAGTTCTTTGTATATTCTAGATATATTTATTGCTGGTACCAAATGTTATAAGTGTATTTTTCCAATTTGTGATCCTATTGTCCTTTATTGAAAGAAATATTTAATTTGATATATAATTCATCAGTTTTGTCACGTGGCTCTTCTTCTGAGGTCATTTGAGGAGCCCATCCTTGCTCCTAAGTTCAAAAATATTTTCCTAATATTTTTTATTTTTCCTTCTACAATTTGAATGTTAATCCATGCTGCTGCTACTGCTGCTAAGTCGCTTCAGTGGTGTCCGACTCTGTGCGACCCCATAGACGGCAGCCCACCAGGCTCCCCTGTCCCTGGGATTCTCCAGGCAAGAACACTGGAGTGGGTTGCCATTTCCTTCTCCAATGCATGAAAGTGAAAAGTGAAAGTGAAGTCGCTCAGTCATGTCCAACTCTTAGCGACCCCATGGACTGCAGCCTACCAGGCTCCTCCATCCATGGATTAATCCATGAGGAGTTCACATTTGTATGTGGTTTTGGCTAAGTGTTAAACATTATTTTTCTCCATGTGGAGTAAAGCATTTTCCCCAAAACTACTTAAAGTAATCTGTCCTGAAATTCTCTCTTTATTCCCTTTTAGTCTGTGTATTCTTATATATCAATTACATTATCTTATCAGTACAATATCATATTACTATTAAAATGTTTACCATTACTTAATACCAACTGAGATAGACTTCAAGAAAACCCAGATTATGAAATTAAGAAGACATGACTTTTAAGTGGCTGTATAACTATTGTCACTGAAATAAAAGAAAATAAACATACAGTGATAGGAAAAATAAATTTCAGCAGAGAAATATAAACAATAAAAAAGGAATAAAACACCAATTCTAAAATTGGAAAATACAAGACAAATTTAATATCTAAATGAAGATGACAGAAGAAAAAGTGAACTAGAAACAATAAAATATATAAGTGTTCTGTAAAACAAACAAAAAAAAAATTTAAAGTGGTGGTTCACTGAGATATGGGAAAATCCTAAATATTTTACATCTGTATAATTAAAGTATACATTCTGTATAATTAAAGTCCTTCAGAAATAAGAGAGAAGAGGGCAGAAAAAAATATGTGTAGCAAAATGGTGGGAAACAGGTCAGTACTCCCCCAGTTGCTGCTTTTAGCCCCTTCTTGGCTGGGCAAGAAGCAGACACTGTGGGTGAACCAAATACAGAGGTGCAGCCAAAACCAAAGCAGAGCCCTAGAGGCTGTGTGACTGAGGAAGAACTGAAATCTTTCCTTCAAGCTGCAAAAACCATAGATTAATCCCACACAGGGGGCTTGATAAACTTAGTGCCTAGAGAACATTTTAATGGAAAATTGCTCCTGCAACTGAGCCAGGTCTACCTTTAGCAGCTGTGGACTTGTGGCCACGTACACAGGGTAGGGAATGGGATGGGCCATGTCAAAGTTTGAGCTGACTCCACACTACCCATAGTGGGTCCAGTGACCTAACTAGAGGTCTTGGAGGATCTCCTGGGGAGGTGGGAGTTGGCTGTAGTTCACCGTGGGGACAAGGACACTGATAACAGAGGCCCCAGGGATTTTTATTGTTGTTGTTCCTGTTTTTTTTTTTTTTGTTTGTTTGTTTTAATTTTCATTTATTCTATTTTTATTCTCTTCGGGGAATATCTTTTTGGTTTTATGCTGGGTTTTTTTTTTTTTTTTCCTGTTTTGTTGTTATTTGTTTTGTTTTATTTTTTGTTTTGGTTTTTGTTTGGTTTGTTGTTTTCTTGTTTTTTTAATTTGTTTTGTTTTATTTTTTCTATTTGTTTTGATTTTTGTTTGTCTGTTTTCTTTATTCTGTTTTTGGACAGGCCACATGGCTTGCCAGGATCTTGGATCCTTGGCTGGGGGTTGAACCCAGACTCCCCACAGTGGGAGTGCTGAGTCCTCGCTGCTGGACCGCCAGGGAATTCCCAACCCCAGGGAGTTTTCCTGAAGGAAGAAAAAAAGAAGCAGATGGGACTCACACCCCTGGGTGGAAGCTGAAGGAGAGAAGTTGTCATATCCAGGGAAGCCCCCTCACTGTTCCTCAAGATCAGATGAAATAGGAGAGCTTTGAGGGCTATAAGAGAGGAGTGCAGCAGCTGGTCTGTGGCAAGCAGGGGAGAGCAAGATTTACAGGATGGTCCATGCTTCAATCTTAGATGGTGTCTACCAGTGCTGGCAGGGACTGGATGCTAAAGCATGGGGTTTGGAGAGTGCAACTAAGGAGAAGACTTCTGTCAGCTGCATGGAGACAACCTCAAGGGACAGAATTGAGGAGCTCTGCAGCCTGATTGCTCCTGAAGGAAACATTGTCTCCCCTCGAAGTGAGGCACCCTGAGTGGTACACAAAGGGTGGGGCCACCATCAAGGCCTCTGTACCCACACACCAGCCCCTTCCTCCACAGGAGCTGAGAGGTGGCTCTCGCCAAAGTGAGCTCACATGCCCCAGTTGTTGCCACCTCTTTCTCCCTCCCACCTAAGCAATCAAACATGCCCCAGTCAGTTGCTGCCCTCACCCCCATTTCATCTGAACAGGGAGCAGATGCCTGAGGGTGGCCCACATGCAAATTTTGTGGCTAAACTTAAGCTGAGTCTCAGAGGTTGTGTGAATAAGGAAGAACTGAAATTGCTTCTTGCAGCTGCACAAGGTGTGGGTTAAATCCCTGTGATGGACTTAGTAAACCCAGCACCTGTGGAACATCTAAATGGACAGTGACTGAGATAGGTTTGACTTTAGCAGCTGTGGACTTTGTGGACACAAACATGCAGAAGTTGGGCCACGTCAGAATCTGAGCTCCCCACCACAGTGCCCACAGGAGGTCTCATGACCTATCTGGAGGTCTTGGAGGGCCTCTTGAGGAGGTGGCGGTTGACTGTGGTTCACAAGGATGGCAATGACACTGATAGCAGAGGCCACAGGGAATTGTAATGTTATTTTTTTTTTGTTTTAAACATATTTTGTATTTTTCTTTTTTGTTTTACTTTTTTTGTTTTTCTGTTTTTTGTTTTTGTGTATTATTATCTTTGCTTTTCAGGGGCTTTGTCTTGTTTTTATTCTTTGTTTTGGTTTGGAATTTTTTTCTTTGGTTTTTTTCTTTCTTTTTTTTTTTTTTTTGGTTTTGTTTTTATGGTTTGTCTTGGTTTTGTCTGTCTGTTCATTTATCATTTGTTTCTTTTCTTTTCTTGCCCATGCCACATAACTTGTGGGTTTTGGTTTCCCAGCCAGGGGTGGAACCTGAGCTCTTACTGTGGGAGCACCAAGTCCTACCTACTGGACCACCAGAGAATTTCCAGTCCCAAAATATTAATCAGCATGAGCTTTGCCAGAGTTCCCCATCTTGGCATCAATATCGAACCCCACCCAACAGCCTGCAAGCTCCAGTGCTGGAATGACTTAGGCCAAACAACCAGAAAAACAGGAACACAGCCCCACCTATTAGTAGACAGGGGCCTAAAGTTGAACTAACCTCACAGACACCCCAAAACATGCCCATTGACACAGCCCTGCCTACCAGAAGGACAAGACTCATCTCCCTCCCACCAGAAAGGCTGCGCAAGCCCCTAGATTGAACCTTCCCACCAAGGGGCAGGCACCAGAAGCAAGAGGAAGTACAGTCCTGCAGCCTTCAGAGTGGGGACCACAAACACAGACAAAATGAGATAACAGGAATATGTTACAGAAAAGAGAAACGTAAAACCCTACAAGACCAGCTAAATAAAGAGGAGATAGGCAATCTACCTGAAAAATATCAGAGCAATGATAGTAAAGATGATGCAAGATCTTGGGAAAATAAAGGTACAGATAGAGAAAGTACAAGAAATAACAAAGATCTAGAAGAACTAAAGAACGGATGAACAGTGATGATGAACAATCTAATAACTGAAATGAAAAAGACAGTGGAAGGAATAAAGAACAGAATAGCTGAGGCAGTAGAATGGATAAGTGAGCTGGAAGACAGAATGGTGGAAATCACTGCTGCAGAACAGAATAAAGAAAAAAGAATGAAAAGAAATGCAGACAGTCTTAAGAGACCTTTGGGACAACATTAAACCCATCTGCAGTCAAATTATAGTGATCCCAGAAGAAGAAATAAAGAGACTGATAAAATACTTGAAGAGATTGTAGTAAAAAAAAAATTCCCTATCATGGGAAAGGAAATAGTCACCTGAATCTGGGAAGTGCAGAGGGTGTTTTTCTCCCAAAAATAACATGTTAAGGTTTGAGAGAAAAATTAGGAGGATACAGCTAAAGCAAAGCAATGCTTAGAAATAACCCTATAATGTTTATATGTTGATACGAGAAAAACTGAAAAGTATAAAATTAATTATCTGATTTCCAACCTTAAAAAATTAGTAACTACTAGACATAAAATGCAGTATGCAACTACAGCTGCTGCTGCTGCTAAGTCGCTTCAGTTGTATCTGACTCTGTGTGACCCCAAAGACAGCAGCCCACCAGGCTTCCCCGTCCCTGGGATTCTCCAGGCAAGAACACTGGAGTGCGTTGCCATTTCTTTCTCCAATGCATGAAAGTGAAAAGTGAAAGTGAAGTCACTTAGTCGTGTCCGACTCTAGGGACCCCATGGACTGCAGCCCACCAGGCTCCTCCGTCCATGGGCTTTTCCAGGCAAAAGTACTGGACTGGGATGCCAATAGCAGAAGGCATATGCAAGCAGCTTCTTATATCAAGGGCATCACAGAACAGGCAGGGCAGGCCAGGCTTGTGCCCCATAGCCTGGGGTGCTGCTTCAGCAATGAGAACCATAGCTCCGTTTCCAAAAGGTTCCATACTTGCGGGAGTGACTGTGGAAGCGCTAAACCAAGTGTCTTGGACTTGAGGATGTTTCTGAGGAGAAATCTCAGCATGAATTCAGAAGAAAGGGAGATGCTTTGAGTGGGATGTGAATATATTGTGGAAAAGAAGCCAATTCTGACTCCATGTCAGAAAGTGTTTCTTTGACTTGCTTTTCATTGCTTTTGTTATTATAATCATACAGAATGCTCTGCCTCGGAGAATCCTACCCACCTGCCTGACTGTTAAACTAAAGTGCCTTTGTTCAGAACTCTGTCCACATGTAGATGGCAGGAAGAAATTAACACATCCCCTGCCTGAGGCTTGCCATTCTAGGAGATGTTTGCAAGATTAATGGCCTTTTTACTTTGCTTCCTCACCTCCCCGCTCCACCACCCCCACCCCACCCCCCACCCCACCCCCGATCTCTAACCTATAAAAGAACCTGGCATCCAGACCCAGATAATATGGTTATTTTGAGACATTAGCCTTCCATTTTCTTGGTCAGCTGGCTCCCTGATTAAAGTCTTATGCTTGCCTTAGATTGATTACCTTCTAAGATACTGTAGTAGAAGGATGTGTGCTTATCTTCTCCTACAAGAATACCAAAATCACAAGTGAAGTCATTCAGTCATGTCCGACTCTTTGCGACTCCATGGACTGTAGCCCACCAGGCTCCTCCATCCATGGAATTTTCTAGGCAAGAGTACTGGAGTGGGTTGCCATTTCCTTCTCCAACCAAAATCACAACTAGTTACTAAACAACCATCAACAGGAGAATGTTGAATCCTAGCAGAAAAAGATAGCCCACATCCAAGGGCAAAGGAGAAACTCCAAGAAGACAGTAGGAGGGGTGCAATCATGTTTAAAATCAAATTTCAGACCCGCCAGATGCTGAGGGGATGCAAAAAAAAAAAAAAAAATTGTGCACACCAGGACCCAGGGAAAGGAACAGTGAGCTCAACAAGGGACTGAGCCAGACTTACCTTTGGGTGTCTGAGTGTCTCCTGCAGAGGCACGAGTCAGCAGTGACCTACCACGGGGACAGAGGCTCTGGCTGCATCAGACCTGGGTGGCGCAGTGTGAGGCCATAAGTCCTCTTGGAGGAGGTCACCATTAGCTCTACTGTAGAGCCACTGAGCAGATGACCCATGAACTGGAGAACGATTATACCAAACAAGTTCTTGCACTGTTGCAAAAGTTCTAGGGCCCACAAGAGATTTCCTAACCTGGGAAATCCAGGAAAGAGACTGAAAACCCCCGGGGAATTTGACTTTGAAAGCCAGTGGTATTTGATTGCAGAACTTCCACAGGACTGGGGGAAAAGACTTGGAGGGCACAAACAAAACCTTGTGCCCACCAAGACCCAGGGGAAAGGAGCAGTGGCCCCACAAGAGACTGAGCCAGACTTGCCTGTGAGTGTCCTTGAGTCTCCGGCGGAGGCGTGAGTCAACAGTGGCCTGCTGCGGGGTCAGGGGCACTGAGTGCAACACTCCTGAGAAGCCCCGTATGCTCCGTAAGTCCTTTTGAAGGAGGTCACCATTACCCCTACCACAGTTTGGCCTCTGGCCAAACTAAAGGGAGGGAACACAGACCCACCTATCAGCAGAAACTGGGATTAAAGATTTCCTCAGCATGGCCTTGCCCACCAGAGCAAGACCAAATTTTTCCCACAGCCAGTCCCTCCTATCAGGGAAGGTTCCACAAGCCTCTTATCCTAATACATCAGAGGGCACACAAAATGAAAACCACAGTCCCAGGAAACTAAACAAATGATCACATGGATCACAGCCTTGTCTAACTCGATGAAATTATGAGCCATGCCATGTAGAGTCCCCCAAAACGGACAGATATGGTGGAGAATTCTGACAAAACATGGTCCACTGGAGAAGGGAATGGCAAACCACTTCAGCATGCTTGCCTTGAGAACCCCATGAACAATATGAAAAGGCAAAAAGATGGGACACTGAAAGATGAACTCCCCAGGTCGGTAGGTGCCTAATATGCTCCTGGACAAGAGCAGAGAAATAGCTCCAGAAGAAATGAAGAGGTTGAGCCAAAGCAGAAACAGCGCCCACTTGGGTGTGTCTGGTGGTGAAAGTAAAGTTTGATGCTGTAAATAATATCGCATAGGAACCTGCGATAGAATATTAAGTCCATGAATCAAGGTAAATTGGAGTGGTCAAACAGGAGATGGCAGGAGTGAACATCAATATTTTAGAAATCAGTGAACTAAAATGGAACAAAAGGGTCGAATTTAATTCAGATGGCCATTATATCTACTACTGTGAGCAAGAATCCCTTAGAAGAAGAAATGAAGTAGCCCTTATAGTCAACAAAAGAGTCCAAAATGCAGTGCTTGGGTGCAGTCTCAAAAACAACAGAATGATCTCTGTTCGTTTCCAAGGCAAACCATTCAATATCGCAGTAATCCAAGTATATGCCCCAACCAGTAATACTAAAGAAGCTGAAGTTGAATGGTTGTAAGAAGACCTACAAGACCTTCTAAAACTAACACCAAAAAAGGATGTATTTTTCATCTTAGGGGATTGGAATGCAAAAGTATGGAAGGCAAGAGTTACCTGGAGTAACAGGCAAGTTTAGCCTTGGAGTACAAAATGAAGCAGGGAAAACCAAGAAAATGCACTAGTCATAGCAAACACCCTCCTGCAACAACACAAGAGATGACTCTACACATGGACATCACCAGATGGTCAATACCAAACTCAGATTGATTATATTTCTTGCAGCAAAGATGAAGAAGCTCTATACGGTCAGCAAAAACAAGACTGGGAGCTGACTGTGACCCAGATCATGAACTCCTTATTGCAAAATTCAGACTTTTGCAAAATTGAAGAAAGTAGGAAAAACCAGTAGACCATCCAGCTGTGACCTAAATCAAATCCCTTATATTATGACAGTGGAAGTGACAAATAGTTTCAAGGGATTAGATCTGATAGAGTGCCTGAAGAATTAAGGACAGAGTTTCGTGATATAGTACAGGAGGCAGTGATCAAGACCATCCCCAAGAAAAAGAAGTACAAAAAGGCAAAATGGTTGTCTGAGGAGGCCTTACAAATAGCTGAGAAAACAAGAGACGCTAAAGGCAAAGGAGAAAAGGAAAGATACACCCATTTGAACGCAGAGTTCCAAAGAAAGCAAGGAAAGATTAAAAAAAAAAAAAAAAAAAAAGCCTTCCTCAGTAATCAATGCAGACAAATAGAGGAAAACAATAGAATGAGAAAGACTAGAGATCTCTTCAAGAAAATTAGAGACACTAAGAGAACATTTCATGCAAAGATGGACACAATAAAGGACAGAAATTGTAGGGGCCTAACAGAAGCAGAAGATATTAAGAAAAGGTGGCAAGAACACACAGAAGAACTATTCAAAAAAGATCTTAATGACCTAGATAGCCACAATGGTGTGATCACTCACCTAGAGCCCATCTTGGAGTGTGAAGTCAAGTGGGCCTTAGGAAGCATCACTACGAACCAAGTTAGTGGAGGTGATGGAATTCCAGCTGAGCTATTTTGACTCCTAAAAGACGATGCTGTTACAGTGCTGCGCTTAATATGTCAGCAAATTTGGAAAACTCAGCAGTGGCCACAGGACTGGAAAAGGTCAGTTTTCATTCCAATCCCAAAGAAAGGCAATGCCAAAGAATGCTCAAACTACCACACAATTGCACTCATTTCAAATGCTGGCAAAGTAATGCTCAAAATTCTCCAAGCTAGAGATCAAATTGCCAACATCTTTTGGATCATAGAAAAAGCAAGAGAATTCCAGAAAAACATCTACTTATTGACTATGCTAAAGCTTTTGACTGTGTGCATCACAATAAATTGTGGAAAATTCTTGAAGAGATTGTTATACCAGACCACCTTATCTGCCTCCTGTGAAACCTGTATGCAAGTCAAGAAGCAGCATTTAGAATCGGACATGGAACTACAGACTGGTTCCAAATTGGAAAAGGAGTACATCAAAGCTGTATACTGTCACCCTGCTTATTTAACTTATGTGCAGAGTACATCATGCAAAATTCCAGGCTGGATGAAGCACAAGCTAGAATCAAGATTGCTGGGAGAAATACCAGTAACTTTAGCCTTATGGCAGAAAGTGAAGAGGAACTAAAGAACTTCTTGATGAATGTGAAAGTGCAGAGTGAAAAAGCTGGCTAAAAACTCAACATTTTAAAAACTAAGATCGTGGCATCTGGTTCCATCACTTCATTGTATATAGATGGGGAAACAATGGAAACAGTGACAGACTTTATTTTCTTGGGCTCCGAAATCACTGAAAATGGTGACTGCAGCCATGAAATTAAAAGACACTTCTTGAAAGAAAAGCTATGACCAACCTAGACAGCTTATTAAAAAACAGAGACATCACTTTGCTGACTAAAGTCCATCTAGTCAAAGCTATGGCTTTTCCAGTAGTCATGTATGGATCTGAGAGTTGGACCATAAAGGTAACTGAGCACCAAAGAATTGATGCTTTTGAGCTATGGTGCTGGAGAAGACTTTTGAGAATCCCTTGGACTGGAAGGAGATCCAACCAGTCTATCCTAAATGAAATCAACCCTGAATGTTCATGGGAAGTGATGTGGAAGCTGAAGCTCCAGTACTTTGGCCACCTGATGCAAAGAGCTGACTCATTTGAAAAGACCCTGATGCTGGGAAAGATTGAAGGCAGGTGGAGAAGGGAACAACAGAGGACAAGATGGTTGGATGGCATTACCAAATCATTGGGCATGAGTTTGAGCAAGCTCTGGGAGATGGTTAAGGACAGGAAAGCCTGGCATGCTGCAATCTATGGTGTCACAAAGAGTCGGACGTGACTGAGCGACTGAACAACTACAAAATACATAGAATAGATAAACAACAAGAGTTTACTGTATATGGAATTATATTCAATTTCTTATACTAACCTCTAGTCGAATATAATCTGAAAAAATGTACCTGAGTTACTACGCTGTACACTTGATGCTATCACATTATTGTAAATCAACTATACTTCAGTTTTTAAAAAAGCAGTTTGAGTCTATCCCAAGTGTAATTATTTTTTGTTAGTCTCACCTACTTTACCAATGCATAAGGCTCTAGATTTGTAAGTTAAAAGCACATTCCAAGTAGAAAAAATAAGTAAAAGAAAAGCAAGTTACTTCCTAAACTGCCTTTTAGCTTTATGGATAACTTGGTTTCAGTGAAACAATTTTCCTTGGGGTCCAAACTGTATTACTCACTATATATATCTGTCACTCTGACTTTCACATCTTATTTTACATTTCCAAGTCTTCATCTCACCAGTGTTTAATCAAAGTTGCATTTTTTGTAAATATGAATTACGTTTACCAAGTCTACCACTTTTATTAAATATATTTAATTTTTAGAAGATGTGAATTAGATTCATTTGAAGAAGTAATGCTTGTTTCTGTGTGAGAACTATAATAGGTTCTCAGAGCTATTATGTTCAGTTGGCCCTGATGCAACACTAAGTTTAGGTTCTATATGTGATAAGCTATGACTGACTTGAATTACCTTGCTTTTTGCATGTGTCTGATTAGATGTTCCTTAGCATGTTTTACTTGATGATGTTTATTTTATCCTATAGGGTACATCAGAGAAGGATTCCTGGCTATACAGCATGCCTTAGATAAGGCCATCATTCTATATCATGAGAGCAGGGCTACACAGTTGTTTGACGATATCAGCATCTTTGTACAGAGATTTCCATATCCAGCTTATCCTGATGATGGATTACTTTTGCTCACTGGTAGTTTCCTTCCTCTGATGTTCATACTCATGTTCTCTCCATCTGTACTTTCCATCATTCGATCTATTGTATGGGAAAAGGAAAAAAGATTGAAGGTAATCCAAATTATTTTCTTACAAAGTTTCTTTAAAGGATTTTTAAGCATGTAGAGTTCTGTTACACAGAGGGTTGGATTATTTCTGCATGTTCAGCATTGTGGATGGTTGTTGCATCCCATAGAAGCAAATTATATCCCAGTAACAACAACTACAGAGCAGGAAGAGTGAATACCAAGCTAGCTGATTTCCAGAAGCAAAGTGTGTGAAGCAGCAGAAAGGTAAAAGTAAAACCTGATGGCAAGAAGGGACACGGTAAAAGTTCACTAGAGGAATTTGATGTTAGAATTTGAAATTAGAGTAACAATTTCAAACAACTCAGGTCCTAGCTAATCTAATATGAAGCCTCACACTATAGGCCTATTTACCTTCATATATGTTCCCCTAGCTAACATGTCTGATTTTCAATAAAGGATTGTAAGCCACACCAAAAATTAAGAAAAAAATGTTTCAAAGAGACAAATCTGTAATCAAACCAGACTCAGATAAATCGAAGTTGTTAGAAACACCAGACAAGTTTTAAATTCAGTTCAGTCACTCAGTCGTGTTAGACTCCTTGTGACCCCATGGACTGCAGCACGCCAGACTCCCCTGTCTATCACCAACTCCCGGAGTTTACTCAAACTCATCAAGTCAGTGATGCCATCCAACCATCTCATCCCTTTTGCCATTCTCCTCCCACCGTCAATCTTTCACAGCATCAGGGAGCTATCCGGTGAGGCAGTTCTTTGCATCAGGTGGCCAAAAGTATTGGAGTTTCAGCTTCAGCATCAGTCCTTCCAACGAATATTCAGGACTGATTTTCTTTAGGATGGACTGGTTGGATTTCCTTGCAGTCCAAGGGACTCTCAAGAGTCTTCTCCAACACCACAGTTTAAAAGCATCAATTCTTTGGCGCTCAGCTTTCTTTATACTCCAACTCTCACATCCATACGTGACTACTGGAAAAACCATAGCTTTGACTAGACAGACCTTGTTGGCAATGTAATGTCTCTGCTTTTTAATATGCTGTCTAGGTTGGTCATAACTTTCCTTCCAAAGAGTAAGATCTTTTAATTTCATGGCTGCAATCACCATCGGAAGCAATTTTGGAGCCCCAAAAAATAAAGTCAGCCACTGTTTCCACTGTTTCCCCATCTGTTTGCCATGAAGTGATGGGAATGAATGCCATGATCTTAGTTTTTTTAATATTGAGTTTTAAGCCAACTTTTTCACTCTCCTCTTTCACTTTCATCAAGACGCTCTTTAGTCCCTCTTCACTTTCTGCCATAAGGGTGGTGTCATCTGCATATCTGAGATTATTTATTTTTCTCCCAGCAATCTTGATTCCAGCTTGTGTTTCATCCAGCCCAGCGTTTCTCATGATGTCCTCTGCAGATAAGTTAAATAAGCAGGGTGACAATATACAGCCTTGACGTACTCCTTTTCCTATTTGGAACCAGTCTGTTGTTCCATGTCCAGTTCTAACTGTTGCTTCCTGACCTGCATATAGATTTCTCAAGAGGCAGGTCAGGTGGTCTGGTATTCCCATCTCTCAGAATTTTCCACTCTTCTCCAGTAGCATATTGAGCACCTACCAACCTGGGGAGTTCATCTTTCAGTGTCCTATCTTTTTGCCTTTTCAAAGGGTTCATGGGGTTCTCAAGTCAAGAATACTGAAATGGCTTGCCATTCCCTTCTCTAGTAGACACTTTTTGTCAAAACTCTCCACCATGACCTTTCCATCTTGGGTGGCCCTACATGGCATGGCTCATAGTTTCATTGAGTTAGACAAGACTATGGTCCATGTGATCAGTTTGATTAGTTTTCTGTGATTGTGGTTTTCATTTTCTCTGCCCTTTGATGGATAAATGTAAGAGGCTTATGGAAACGTCCTGATGGGAGAGACTGACTGAGTGGGAAACTGGGTCTTGTTCTGATGGGTGGGGCAATACTCAGTAAATCTTTAGTCCAATTTCCTGTTGATGGCTGGGGCTGTGTTCCCTCCCTGTTGTTTGGCCTGAGGCCAAACTATGGTGAAGGTAATGAAGATAATTGAAAGACCTCCTTCAAAAGGTCCTGTGCACCACTGGGGCATTCAATGCCTCCGGCCCTGCCGCAGTCCACCGCTGACCCATGCTTCACAGTTTAAATTACTGTGATTAATAATTTAAGGCACTAAAGGAAAAGGTAGAGGTGTCCAGGATCCTTAAGACCATCCCTATTTTCTGAAATTCACTTGAAGGATTCATGGGACTCAGCATGTAGATATGCTAACAGCTAAGGTTTATTTTAATGGTAGAGTAAGTGTAGGTGATAGCTGAATCATAAGAGAAAATGACACAGGCAAATACTAGAGGAATTAACCTGCAGGCTTCCACAAGTAATTTCACAAGAGGTCACACAGGGCATACTCTTGCACCAGTGATGAAAATCCAGCAACATATTTGTGATGTTCTTGTCCAGAGAAATCCATTAGAGACATAGCATCCAAGGTTTTGATTGGCATGCTGGTTATATTTTATAAACACCTTTGGCCTACCACATACCAAAATTCCAAACTCCTAGACAGCAGGTATCAAGCATACACCATATTATTTGTCCAAATGGTTTAGGCATGGTCAGCCACACTTATCATTTAGAAAATGTTTTATATCAGTGAAGGGAGTGGTTTATCAGCCAAATTTCTATATACCAACCAAAGGCCAATCTTGCAAACAGCCTTCTTTAAAAATAGTAGTGTCAAGATTTCTCTTTTCAGCACGACAGATAACATGCAGGATCAGATAGGTAATGCTATCAGAAACAGCTGAGCACTGAAAAATTGATGCTTTTGAACTGTGGTGTTGGAGAAGACTCTTGAGAGTCCCTTGGACTGCAAGGAGATCCAACCAGTCCATCCTAAAGGAAATCAGTCCTGAATGTTCATTGGAAGGACTGATGTTGAACCTGAAAGTCCAGTACTTTGGCCACCTGATGCAAAGAACTCACTCATTTGAAAAGACCCTAATGCTGGGAAAGATTGAAGGTGGGAGAAGGGGACGACAGAGGATGGCATCACCAACTCAATGGACATGAGTTTGAGTCAACTCTGGAAGTTGGTGATGGACAGGGAGGCCTGGTATGCTGCAGTCCATGGGGTCACAAAGAGTAGGACATGACTGAGCAACTGAACTGAACTGAACTGATCAGAAACAGCAAGCTATAAGAAGTCAAATGGAATTGCTAGAAATTAAAAAAAGCATACTGACAAAAATGAAGAATGCCTTTGACAGACTCATAAGTAGACTTGACCTTCATGAGGAAAAAATCAAAAATTGAATACAAGAAAGTTGAAATTACACAAACTTAAGTGCAAAAAGAAAACACTATGTAAAGATCCAGAAGAAAACACTGAAAAGCTATAGGACACTGTCAATGATATAGCATGTATATAATTGGAATTCAAAAAGAAGATGTGAAAATAGAGTTAAAGAAATAATTGCAGAGACTTTTACAAAATTAATGGTAGACATCAAACCACAGTTCCAAAAAGCTCAGAGACAAACTAGAGGGAAGGAAAAGACTCATTGCCTACAAAGAACAAATATAAGAAGTACTGCTGACTTCTAATCTACAATTGAATTTTTTAAAAAAGAAAGAAACCATAACACATTTAAGGATGTGGATATAATGGAAAAGAGATCTTAATCTCGATATTTCAAAGTTTAATTTTAAATGCTCTCCACTTTGGTTTAATACTAGGTGTAATGTTGACAAAAGATTTCTGAACTCAAGAGAAAAATATTTGAATGTCAGTACTGCCCTTACTAACTGCATGTGTAATCAACACACATGACTTTCTGAGCCTTGATTTTTTTCACTCATAAAATGAAGATATTATCCATTTAAATATGTTTTTATGAGAATTTAGTTTTTAAATGTATGTGAAAATGTTATGACTTGCTGATATATTTAATATTTGATTTGTTTTGAATTTCTTACAGGAGTACCAGCTTACAATTGGACTTAAAAGTTGGATGATCTGGGCTGCGTATTTCTTCACATTCTTCTTTTTTTATATCTTTATTGTCTCTATGATATGTGTGTTACTCTTTGCCAAGGCAAGTGTTAGTTTCATGCTGCCCAATAGAAATGAGTCATACATGTACTATTAGGATTTTAGTAGCTATAGAAATTTTAAAAAGGAAAAGGTGAAATTATTTTAATAATGTATATTATTTAGCCAATATACACAAAATATTATTTCAGTATGCAACCCATTTTAAAATTGAGATATTTTACATTCTTTTCTGTACTAAAACTTATACCTCCAGGGTATGTTTCATATTTAGAGCACATCTCAATTTGTACACTGTATTTTCATTAGAAATACTTCATCTGTATTTGACGCTGCTTTATCTTTTGAGTTTAAGTTAAAAATAACTAAAATTCAATGACAATAAAAAGTCAGCTCCTCAGTCACACTAGCTACATTTCAAGTGCTTAATGTTTCAAGTGTTTAATAGCTACATGCCGTATATGGCTGTTACATCTAACATTTTAGTTCCAGTGGGTTGCAACCGGCTGCAACTCTCCTTTGAGAAGGACAAAGCAATCATAGTATGGACTGATCAGTCTCAGGTTTTCAAAAGAATGAAAAATGGCTTTTATGGAAATTCAGAGACTTCCAAATCTCTGAGAAAAACATTAATCCTTCTGTAAGAAATAAGTTAATTAGTTAACTTGGCATCTCGTTGAGTTTCAGTCACTGGGCAGTGTGATCTGTTTCTTTAGGGCCATAGTTTTCTCCCTTTTCCCTTGTGCTTATATGGTACTACTTATTGCATATTTTACATGATGTCATAATTGTTTTATTGTAGATTTTCAATGATCCAGTCTTCTACTACAGTGACTATAGTTTAATTTTTGTCTTTCTTATGTGTTATGCCATTGCTTCAATATTCTTTGGCTTTATGGTTAGCACATTCTTCAATAAAGGTGAGTCTAAGACTTCTCCTGTAATAGAATTACCATTTTAATTGACCAAAATAAGGCCATATTTGGGAGCTCCATGTAGCTATCTCACACACAGTCTTGGCATACATTCTAACATAGAAGATGAATTGCACATGAAATGATTCGACAAGAGGTAGAGGCTGCACGGCACCCCACTCCAGTACTCTTGCCTGGAGAATCCCAGGGACGGGGGAGCCTGGTGGGCTGCCGTCTATGGGGTCGCACAGAGTCAGACACGACTGAAGCGACTTAGCAGCAGCAGCAGAGGGTGCACTGAAATTTAATCCTGCCCAATGCATGTATAAAAACAGTATATAAAATAAGATTGTTACCAGATGGAACTTAGGATGAATTAAACAGTGCTTCCTGCAGAAGTTGATTTCAAATCACTTCCAAAAGCAAATCAAGGGAAGGAGGTATTCATTCTTTCATTTATTCAGCATGTCCTTTGTGTACTTACCATGTGGTAAGACACTGTATCACATACATAGACAAAGAAAAATTGACTGTTTGTGAAAGCCCACATGAGAAAGATATATATCATCAGATAACCCCAGATTGGCCTACTACAGATCTTATAGAAATAATTTTCTATTGACAATTTTTAATAACTTCTCCCCAAATTAAGGAATATTTCTTTTTTATACCACACCTATTAAGCATTATTCCTCCTGTATTTTCTGTATTGAACAAATATAGTCCCTATTAAATAATTTTAGTATATAAATATATTTTTGCAGTAAGACTTTTAAGTATCAAAGTATAACCTTTAATCACCTCAGCTCAGTTCAGTTGCTCAGTCATGTCCAACTCTTTGCAGGCCTGTGGACTGCAGCACGCCAGGCCTCCCTGTCCATCACCAACTCCCGGAGTTTACCCAAACTCATGTCCATTGAGTTGGTGATGCCATCCAACCATCTCAACCTCTATCATCCCCTGTTTTCTCCTGCTTTCAATCTTTCCCAGCATCAAGGTCTTTTCAAATGAATCAGCTCTTTGCATCAGGTGGTCACAGTTCAAAAGCATCAATTTTTCGGCACTCAGCTTTCTTTATACTTCAACTCTGACATCCATATGTGACTACTGGAAAAATCATAGCCTTGACTAGACAGACCTTTGTTGGCAAAGTAATGTCTCTGCTTTTGAATATGCTGTCTGGGTTGGTCATAACTTTCCTTCCAAGGAATAAGCCTCTTTTAAGTTCATGGCTGAAGTCACCATCTGCAGTGATTTTGGAGCTCAAAAAAATAAAGTCTGCCCGTGGTTCCCCATCTATTTGCCATGAAGTGATGGGACCAGATGCCATGGTTTTAGTTTTCTGAATGTTGAGCTTTAAGCCAACTTTTTCACTCTCCTCTTTCACTTTCATCAAGAGCCTCTTCCGTTCTTCACTTTCTGCCATAAGGGTGGTATCATCTGCATATCTGAGGTTATTAATATTTCTCCCAGCAATCTTGATTCCAGCTTGTGCTTCATCCAGCCCAGCATTTCTCATGATGTACTCTGCAGATAAGTTATATAAGCAGGGTGACAATATACAACCCTGACGTACTCTTTTTCCTGTTAGGAACCAGTCTGTTATTCCATGTCCAGTTCTAACTGTTGCTTCCTGACCTGCTGCTGCTGCTGCTGCTAAGTCGCTTCAGGCATGTCCGACTCTGTGCGACCCCATAGACGGCAGCCCACCAGACTCCCCCGTCCCTGGGATTCTCCAGGCAAGAACACTGCAGTGGGTTGCCATTTCCTTCTCCAATGCATGAAAGTGAAAAGTGAAAGTGAAGTTGCTCAGTCAGGTCTGACTCTTAGCGACCCCGTGGACTGCAGCCTACCAGGCCCCTCCGTCCATGGGATTTTCCAGGCAAGAGTACTGGAGTGGGGTGCCATTGCCTTCCTGACCTGAATATTATCACAAATATCAACTGATTGGTTTTCACAATTCACAATTAGTATTTGGAATTGTGCTGAAAGGAATTAACATAGCAGGCCTGAAACTCATTTCCTTAGAAAGCCTTCCTACAAAGGTTCGCCTTTGCTTGGCATCTAAGAACTTAAATTTTTAGAAGATTCTCCCCATTCTCTAAATAGTAAGAGTGGCTCATGGTTCCTAAAGTGCTTGTGCAAGCAGTTTTTATACTAATCACAGGCTTTCTTTCTGGGAGTCTTAAGTCTTGATATATGTTACGTACACCTGTGTGACAAGCTCCCCCCAAAAACCTTAGTCCCTCAATCTCTAATGAATATCTGGCCAACAGTATTTTATATATGTTGTCACAATTCCTTGCTAGAGGAATCAAGTATAACCTGTGTGATTTCACTGAGAGAGAACTCTTGTAAACCTGTGCCTGTTTTCATCTGCACTTTGCCCCATGCTCCTTTTCCCTTCAATGATTGGGCTTTGTATCTGTACATTGTTATTATAGCATCATTATTTATTCACCATAACTCTTGAGTATGACTATATGCTATATCCTTGAATTGTCCTAGAAAGTGACTTAATCCAGAGGTGGTCTTGAGGACCTAAATAAAACAATTAACAAAATTGTGGATAAAGAAAAGTAGTATGTTGAGCTAAAACAGAAAGTGATGTGTTGAAAATCAAAATAAGATTGTCAGATAAGAGTCATTTATAAATTATTATATTATATATATAATATATAAATTATAAATATTATAAGTATTTATAAAAACTTAAGAAAAAGGACTTTTACTTCTGGTGGTATAATAGACTAAATAATTAGAATGACTCTTCTATCTAGAACAATTAAAATATTAGTTAATATTTTTAAACTTATTTTTCAGTTCAGTTCAGTTGCTCAGTCATGTCCAACTCTTTGTGACCCCATGGACTGCAGCACACCAGGCTTCCCTGTCCATCACCAACTCCCAGAGTTGACTCAAACTCATGTCCATTGAGTCGATGATGCCATCCTCTGTCGTCCCCTTCTCCTCTTACCTTCAGTCTTTCCCAGCATCAGGGTCTTTTCAAATGAGTCAGTTCTTCGCATCAGGTGGCCAAAGTATTGGAGTTTCAGCTTCAGTCTTTCCCATGAATATTCAGAACTGATTTCCTTTAGGATTAACTGGTTTGACTGTGCTTTATTGACAGCCCCAAAGCCTTTGACTGTGTGGATCACACCAAACTCTGGTAAATTCTTAAAGAGATGGGACTAACAGACCACCTTACCTGCCTCTTGAGAAATCTGCATGCAGGTCAAGAAGCAACAGTTAGAACTGGACATGGAACAACAGACTGGTTCCAGATGGGGAAAGGAGTACATCAAGGCTGTATATTGCCACCCTACTTAGTTAACTTATATGCAGAATGCATCATGCAAAATGCCAGGCTGGATGAAGCACAAACTAAAATCAAGATTGCCAGGAGAAATATCAATAACCTCAGATACGCAGATGACACCACCTTTATGGCAGACAGTGAAGAAGTACTAAAGAGCCTCTTGTTGAAAGTGAAAGAGGAGAGTGAAAAAACTGACTTAAAACTGAACATTCAGAAAACTAAGATTATGGCATCTGGTCCCATCACTTCATGGTAAACAGATGGAGAAACAATGGAAACAGTGACAGATTTTATTTTGGGGGGCTCCAAAATCACTGCAGATGGTGACTGCCATCATGAAATTGAAAGATACTTGCTCTTTGGAAGAAAAGCTATGACAAACCTAGACAGCATATTAAAAAGCAGAGACATTACTTTGACAACAAATGTCCATCTCATCAAGGCTATGGTTTTTCCAGTAGTCATGTATGAATGTGAGAGTTGGACTGTAAAGAAAGCTGAACACCGAAGAGTTGATGCTTCTCGACTGTGGTGTTGGATAAGACTCTTGAGAGTCCCTTGGACTGCAAGGAGATCAAACTTATTTTTAATTCAGCTCAAATTCTCCTCAAAAGTAAAAATCTCAGCTATCACAATGAACAAGAATAAAAAGTCCCTGAAAGTTATAAAGAAGAAAGGCTGCTTAGAAACCTTGAAACTTGAGGAATTGACTTGACCTTTACTTCCTTGGGATTTCTTACTGCTACTCATATATCTTTGAAAAAGCACTTCAGAAGTGTCTAGTCTATAACTAACAACATACAAAAAGTTCCAAACAAAGCCTGTTTTCCCACACCAAAAGACTAGGAAGTTGGTGCCCTAACAATAGAAAAGATTTTGGCAATACTTGCCCTATTCCAGCCCAACACTAAGTGAAAAACCACTGCACCTCTATATTCATGGCTGAGTCAGAGTCAAGAAAGAAGTTGATCCTCCATCTCAATCCCATCTTGCCAAAGTCAGGCACTATTCAATTAATAATTCCCTTGCCAGTTTACTGTTGTTAGTGTCCAGTAGTGAATTGAATCTCCATCCACATACAGTATCAATAATACTTAACAGGTAGTACAAATCAGTCATAATAAGCATCCTTGCCATCAGCTAATCTTCCACATCTACCCAACAGCAATAAGAAACTGAACAAGTGTGCAAAACTAGTCAGCACTCCTTCCACATCTCCCATCATGTAGCATCAGTGAAGCCCAGTAGAGAGCTAAGCTTCCTCCATCAGAGGTTAAAAGGTGATATGAGTCAGTGCCCCACTTTCATAAAGGTGTTAGCAAGGCCAGAGAGAGGTCTGAACTTCCACCTCATCTGTCTGCAGTGAGGCAGTGTGTATCAGTGCCGTGCCCAGGAAAGTGTCAGCAGGGAAGAGAAACAGCCACATCCATCTGACCTTTGTGTGCTGCCGGTTTTTTTGTTTTGTTTTGTTTTGTTTTTTTTTAATTTTTTTTTTTAATTTTATTTTATTTTTAAACTTTACATAACTGTATTAGATTTGCCAAATATCAAAATGAATCCGCCACAGGTTTACATGTGTTCCCCATCCTGAACCCTCCTCCCTCCTCCCTCCCCATTCCATCCCTCTGGGTCGTCCCAGTGCACCAGCCCCAAGCATCCAGTATCGTGCATCGAACCTGGACTGGCAACTCATTTCATACATGATATTTTACATGTTTCAATGCCATTCTCCCAAATCTTCCCACCCTCTCCCTCTCCCACAGAGTCCATAAGACTGTTCTATACATCAGTGTCTCTTTTGCTGTCTCGTACACAGGGTTATTGTTACCATCTTTCTAAATTCCATATATATGCGTTAGTATACTGTATTGGTGTTTTTCTTTCTGGCTTACTTCACTCTGTATAATAGGCTCCAGTTTCATCCACCTCATTAGAACTGATTCAAATGTATTCTTTTTAATGGCTGAATAATACTCCATTGTGTATATGTACCACAGCTTGCTTATCCATTCATCTGCTGATGGACATCTAGGTTGCTTCCATGTCCTGGCTATTATAAACAGTGCTGCGATGAACATTGGGGTACTCGTGTCTCTTTCCCTTCTGGTTTCCTCAGTGTGTATGCCCAGCAGTGGGATTGCTGGATCATAAGGCATGTCTATTTCCAGTTTTTTAAGGAATCTCCATACTGTTCTCCATAGTGGCTGTACTAGTTTGCATTCCCACCAACAGTGTAAGAGGGTTCCCTTTTCTCCACACCCTCTCCAGCATTTATTACTTGTAGACTTTTGGATTGCAGCCATTCTGACTGGTGTGAAATGGTACCTCATAGTGGTTTTGATTTGCATTTCTCTGATAATGAGTGATGTTGAGCATCTTTTCATGTGTTTGTTAGCCATCTGTATGTCTTCTTTGGAGAAATGTCTATTTAGTTCTTTGGCCCATTTTTTGATTGGGTCATTTATTTTTCTGGAGTTGAGCTGTAGGAGTTGCTTGTATATTCTCGAGATTAGTTGTTTGTCAGTTGCTTCATTTGCTATTATCTTCTCCCATTCTGAAGGCTGTCTTTTCACCTTGCTAATAGTTTCCTTTGATGTGCAGAAGCTTTTAAGTTTAATTAGGTCCCATTTGTTTATTTTTGCTTTTATTTCCAATATTCTGGGAGGTGGGTCATAGAGGATCCTGCTGTGATGTATGTCAGAGAGTGTTTTGCCTATGTTCTCCTCTAGGAGTTTTATAGTTTCTGGTCTTACGTTTAGATCTTTAATCCATTTTGAGTTTATTTTTGTGTATGGTGTTAGAAAGTGTTCTAGTTTCATTCTTTTACAAGTGGTTGACCAGAGTTCCCAGCACCACTTGTTAAAGAGATTGTCTTTAATCCATTGTATATGCTGCCGGTTTTTTAAAAAAGATTAGGATTCATAGTCTCATTTTACCTAAAATGCTTAGGACATGATAGAAAATCACTCATACAAAGAACCAGGAAAATCACAGTATTAATGAGAAATGACATTCATGGCAAAAGACACAGCACTAAGGTGAAGCAGGTATTATAATTGTAGGCAAGCAATATAAGCAGCCATCACAAAAATGGCTTCAGCAAGAAATTACAAAAACAAATGGGAAAATAGAAATCTCAGCAAAGAAATAGAAATTATTTAAAAAACAAATGGATATCATAGAAAAATATAATAGCAAGTTTAAAGCTTAAGTAGAATAAAGATAAGATAGAATAAGTTAAATTGAAGACAGATTCAGTAGAATCACATTCTGAATAAAGAGAAAATACACTGAAAAATATATAGAATCTCAAGGACATGTAGGACAATAACCACATATCTAACACTTATTTGTATAAATGGAGTTTCAAAAGAAGAGTAGGAAAAATGTGGGACTGAAAAAGTTTTCAAAATAAAAAAGTATTCAAAGAAATAATGGCTGAAATTTTATCAAGTCTGGTGAAAGACAGACATATACTGTCTCAAGGACCTGGGTAATGCCAAATTGGATAAACTTGAAGAAATTCATGCCAAGACACATCATAATTAAACTTCTGAAAACTAACGACCATGAAAAAAAAAACCTAACAAGCAGACAGAAAAAATAATACATTATTTATAGAAGAATGTCAATTTGAATAACCACATTTCTCATCTAAACTAGAAGGAAGCAGCAAGTTTTTCCAAGTGCTGAAGAAAAGAAATGCCAACCGTGAACTCTATCCAGGAAAACTATCCTCCAGGAATAAATAGGAAATAAATCCTTAGAAGGAGGAAGACAAAGATTTATTGTTTACAAAATTACCATTAAAGAATGGCTAAAGGAAGTTTCCTGAGCAGAAAGAAGGTAACAGAAATCTCTGAACTCCACAAAGAACATGGAAATGGGTAAAAATAGGCATAAGTATAATATACTGTTCTACTTCTCCAGTGTTTATTAGATCAAATTTGATAGATGAAGCAAAATTATAACATTATCCATCCAATCTGGTGTTCAATTTAAGTAAAGAAAATAGTTAAAGACAGTTAAAAGAGTTTTAAAGTGAATAGCCCTGCTTATTTAACTTATGTGCAGGGTATATCATGTGAAATGCCAGGCTGGATGAAGCACAAGCTGGAATCAAGATTTTCAGGAGAAATATCAATAACCTCACATATGCAGATGACACCACCCTTATGGCAGAAAGTGAAGAACTAAGGAGCCTTTTGATGAAGGTGGAAAAGGAGAGTGAAAAAGCGGGCTTAAAACTCAACATTCAAAAAGTGAAGATAATGGCATCCAGTCCCATCACTTCATGGCAAATAGATGGGGAAACAATGGAAACAGTGACAGACTTTATTTTTCGGGGCTCCAAAATCACTGCAGATAGTGACTGCAGCCATGAAATTAAAAGAGGCTTGCTCTTTGGAAGTAAAGCTATGACCAACCTAGAGAGCATATTAAAAAGCAGAGACATTACTTTCCTGACAAAGGTCCATCTAGTCAAGGCTATGGTTTTTCCAGTAGTCACATATGGTTGTGAGAGTTGGAGTATAAAGAAAGCTGAGGGCCGAAGAATTGATGCTTTTGAACTGTAGTGTTGGAGAAGAACCTTGAGAGTCGCTTGGACTGCAAAGAAATCAAACCAGTCAATCCTAAAGGAAATCATTCCTGAATATTCATTGGAAGGACTGATTCTGAAGCTGAAACTCCAATACTTTGGCCACCTGATGCAAGAACTGACTCATTTGAAAAGATCCTGATGCTGGGAAAGATTGAAGGTGGGAGGAGCAGGGCAGGACAGAGGAGAAGATGGTTGGATGGCATCACCGTCTCAATGGACATGAGTCTGAGCAAGCTCCAGGAGTTGGTGATGGACAGAGAAGCCTAGCATGCTGCAGTCCATGGGGTCACAAAGAGTCATATACGAGTGAGCAACTGAACTGAACTGAGTGTAGAGAAGCCTAAGTGGAAGTAGGAGTTATGTAACTTAGAATGGTAAAATGCAGAATTTGGAGTTCTGTGAAGGAATGCTGGCAGCCACCAGGAGCTGGAAGAGATAAGGAGTGCCATCTTCCCTAGAGTCTTAAGAATGTGTGTAGTCCTGCTGACACCATGCTCTTCTGCATATCTGCATTCCTGGCCTTTATTACTAGGTCTCTATTGAGGGCCTTTGGCTGAGGTCTTTGCAGATACCTCTACAGAGACTTCTTTGATGTGTGAAATCTTGAAGACACTTTTATTCACTCTGACTTAGCACTCAGAACTTTTCTACTCCTAGTCTTCCAGTAGCCTTTCATAAGTCCATAAAACTTAAGAAGCCTTTTGTTCAGGGCTCCCTCAACAGTTAGTTGAATAAGCCCCCTCCCCTACCACATCTGTGATGATGCATGTGATTCTGAACCACTGTTTCAATCCATGGAGAAAATGGAATGAGAAAGTTTGTGCTTTCTCCAGTTTTAGGTTTTTGCATATACTATTGCAGTAAGTGATTAAAGGCTAAACTGTTTGGTTTCTTGCTTTAATTGACTCCTACTCCTACACCTGGTATTCACTGACTAGCCACAGGTAAGTAGATGAGAGCAATTTTGTTTTACTGCATTAGCCCCTCTTCCAAGCTATTTCAGCTCAGTGACATGAGAGATAACCTCAGCCCATGACTTGTCCCTGAAGGAGGGCTAGGGTAAGAGAAAGTGGGACAAACATGTTACATTCCTGGCCATTTCCTGTTACCTGAAGAACTAGTTTCTCTCTTGCAACACATGGAGTGCTGAAAGAACTGGAACAGAACAGAAGCCTGAAGCAGTTAGAAATAAAGAAAAAAGATTAGCAGTTTCCTGTGATCCACATGACTCTCTGAGAGTTAGAGAACGCATAGAACTGAACGTACAGAACTGAAGGCACAGGCTCCTCCCCAAGAAGGGCAAGAGGAATTGAGAATAGCTACAATTCCTCTGCCTTTCAGTACAGTCCCTGAGGGGCTTGTTTCCACCCATACAAGGAGCACTGCAGAAGTTGACACAGTCCTGGTGAACAGGGCAGCTAAGAACAAAGGAATTGGGGCAGGCAGCATCCTACAACCAGAACAGATCTGCAAGACTTAGGGAAGGTGTAGAACTGAGGGTTTTTCTCCAGGAGGAAGAGAATCTAGTGAATTGTGGCTCCAACATCCCTAGCCTTCCAGGGCACAGTGCAAGGCTCTGGTTTCTGTCTTGCTTCATGTGGAGCACTGACTAAACTGTCATAGACAGTAGAGGCAGTGAAAGAATATGAGCTACTTAAGGGAAATATATATATACACTGGACATGGGGCAGCTAACAACAAATGCCCAGAATCCAACTGGATTGAATGGTAGTCTTTCACAGTCAGAGCAGGTCCTTAAAGACAGAGAAGTAGCAGTTTCTTAAAATGTGCATACACTAATGGAAAGCAACAAAGAACAGGAAGAACCATGAAAACATGACAAAGTAACACACAAACTCACATGAGAGACACACACACAAATAAATATTTAGTAACCTACCATGAAAAAGTGTCCTAACTGCCTGGGGTGAAACTCAAAATAGTTATTTTAAACTCAGTAAGTTACAAAAGGATGAAAATATAAATTAATTCAGGAAAATTATACATAAACTGAGAATGCCAACAGGAATGGATTTTTAAGAAGAGCCAAACAGAAATTTTTAGTCAAAGAGTTTAATAATTGAACTGAAATGTTTGCTAAGATGATTCAAAAACCGGGTTTATCAAGCAGAAGAAATTATCAGCAAATTTCAATATAGGACATTTGAAATTATCAAGTTAGAAGTTCAAAAAGAAAAAAAGTGAAAGTCTAAGAGATTAAAGGGCACATAAAAATGAATATATATATATATAATGAGAACCTCAGAAGGACAAAAGAAGGAAATAGAAAATTTATTGAATGAAATGCGGTAACAATTTCTCTGATCTAGAGAGGTAAGTGAACATCCAGACTCATGAATCCTCAAAATAAACACCAGACATGATGAACCAAAAGAAGTCTACATTGTCTCAATGTCTCAGTTATAATCAAATGGTCAGAACTAAAAGAAAAACATACAATTTTGAAAGCAGGAAGAGAAAAATGAATGATCATGTCTATGGAACTCCTTGTAAACAG
The DNA here is from genome assembly GCF_019923935.1 of Bubalus bubalis. NCBI lineage: Eukaryota > Metazoa > Chordata > Mammalia > Artiodactyla > Bovidae > Bubalus > Bubalus bubalis. The sequence goes on along the minus strand of NC_059180.1, from coordinate 22,823,843 downwards.
AAACCATGAAAGCCAGGAAGGAATGAGATGATATATTTGAAGTGCTAAAAGAAAACTGCCAACTAAGGATGCTATCCTAAGCAAAACTGTACTTTAAAACTGAAGCAATAGACAAAATTGGAGGGAATTTATCACCACTATATCTGTATTATAAGAAATTCTACAGGATCTTTAAGTTGAAACAGAAGGATGATAAAGAACAGTGCGAAGCCTGTGAAAGCACAGACTCACTGATAAAGGCAAATGTCTAGACAGATACAGTATTGTAATATTGTAATGATAGTAAAGAAATCCTTTTTAATTGTACTGTAAAAGTTAAAGTATTAAGAATAAAAATTTTAAAATTCTTGATATATAACTATAAAAGATGGAATTAACAAACTTTGAGAGGGGAGAATTGAAAGTATAGACTTACGCACTTGAAATTGTTATTGGTGTAAATGAGATAGTTATAAGATAATGCTAAGTAAAATCTAAAATATGTATGTACAAAAAAGAGAGACAAAGCATCTCACTAAAAAAGATCAACAAATCACAAAGGAAGATAAAAAGAGAGTAAAAGACACAAAGCATGACAGATCAGACAGAAACAAGTAGCAAGATGGAAATAGTAGTCCTTGTCTGTCCATAATAACTAAACCATAAATGGATTAAACATGCCAATCAGAAACCAAAGAATGGACACACACGAAAAAAAAAAGATACAATGATTTATTGTCTACCAAGACTTACTTTAGAATCAAAGGCACACTTAGGTTCACAATGAAGGGATGCAAATATACATTCCATAAAAAATATTGACAAAAAAGTAGAGATGGTAGCTACACTTAGAACATAAAAATAGATTTTTAAGTCAAAAATTCACAAGGAACAAAGAAGGACATTACATGATGACAAAAAGTTCAATGCATCAAGAAGATATAACTATTATATATGCACCAACCATCAGAATACCTAAGTATATAAAGCATATATTGAAATACCTGAAGGGAGAAATAGCAATACAGTTGGAGGAGGAAACTTAAATATCCCCACTTTCAAAAATGGATAGATCATCTAGAGAGAAAAATCAGTAAGGAAACAAGATTTGAGCACCATTGACCAAATGAACATAACAGACATAAACAGTACATTTCACCCAATAACAGAATATAGCCTTCTGAAGTGTACATGGAGTATAGTCCAGGGCCTAACACATTAGGTCAGAAAACAAGTCATTAAAAACTTAAGAAGATTGAAATTCCAATTACTTTTCAATCACAATGGAATAAAACTAAAAAAAAAAAAAAAGATGGAAAAACTTAAAATGTGTGAATTTTAAAAAACACAGCCAGCTTTTGGTCAAAGAAGGAGTTGAAACAAGAAAATATCTTCAGGAAAATGAAAACAAATAGAATCATACCAAAACTTTTAGGATGCAGGAAAAGCAGGACTGAGAGAAAGTTTATAACAATAAACATTCATTTTAAAAGATAAGAAAGGTCAAACAGATAACCTAATTTTACACATAGTATTTGGAATTTCTAGTCAAACAAATGGACAAGAAAAAGAAGTAAAAGATATCCAGATAAAAAGTAAAAATATCTATGTTTGCTGATTATATAATCTTATATGTGGAAAATCCTAAAGACTCCACACACACACAGTTGCTCCTAATAAATTCATTGTCAAGCAGAGAGCCTACACAGACATTTCTCCAAAGAAGACAGACAGATGGCTAATAAACACATGAAAATATGCTCAATATCACTCAGTATAAGAGAAATACAAACCAAAATCACAATGAAGTATCATCTCACACCAATCAGAATGGCTGTCATCAAAAAGTCAACAATAAATGCTGAGAGGATGTAGAGAAAAGGGAACCCTATTAAAGTGTTGGTGGGAATGCAAATTGATATAACCACTATGGAGAACAGTATGGAGATGCCTTTAAAATCTAGGAATAAAACTACCATATAACACAGAAGTCCCACTACTAGGCATATACCCTGAGGAAGCTAGAATTTGGAAGACACATGTATCCCTCCAAAAGTCACTGTGGACAGTGACTGCAGTCATGAAATTAAAAGATGCTTGCTCCTTGGAAGAAAAGCTATGAAAAACCTAGACAGCATATTAAAAAGCAGAGACATCACTTTGCCAACAAAGTTCCAAATAGCCAAAGCTATGGGTTTTCCAATAGTCAGGCACAGATGTGAGAGTTGGACCATAATGCTGGCTGAGCACCAAAGGATTGATGCTTTCAAACTGTGTTGCTGGAGAAAACTCTTGAGAGTCCCTTGGACAGCATGGAGATCAAACAAGTCAATCCTAAAGAAAGTTAACCCTGGATATTCATTAGAATTGATGCTGAAGCTGAAGCTCCAATACTTTGGTCACTTGTTCTTAAGAGCCGACTCATTGGAAAAGACCCTGATGCTGGGACAGATTGAGGGCAGGAGAAGAAGTGAGCAATAGAGGATGAGATTGTTGGATGGCATCATCGACTCAATGGAAATGAGTTTGAGCAAACTCTGGGAGATAGTGAAGGACATGGAAGCCTGTGGGGTCACAAAGAGTTGGACACAAGTGAGTGAACAACAACAAAACCTCAGTGTTCATTGCAGCACTATTTACAACAGCTAGGACATGGAAGCAACCTAGATGTCCATCAGCAGATGAATGGATAAAGAAGTTGTGGTATATATACACAATGGAATATTACTCAGCTATAAAAAGGAACACATTTGAGGCAGTTCTAATGAGGTGGATGAACCTAGAGCCTGTTATACAGAGGCAAGTAAGTCAGAAAAAGAAAGACAAATACCATATGTTAACACATATCTGTGGAATCCAGAAAGATGTACTAAGGACCCTATGTGCAGGGCAGCAAAGGAGACACAGGCATAAAGAACAGACTTTTGGATTCAGTGGGAGGAGTAGGTGGGATGATTTGAGAGAATAGCATTAAAACATATTCATTACCGTATGTAAAATAAACACTGGGAGTTTGATGTATGACAGAGGGTGACCAAAGCTAGTGCTCTGTGACAACCTGGAGGGATGGATTAAGGAGGGAGGTGGGTACAGAATGGAGGGGACAAATGTATGCCTATGGCTGATTCATATTAATGTAAGGCAAAAGCCATCACAGGATTGTAAATAACTATCCTCTGATTTAAATAAATTTTAAAAAATAAATTCACTAAAGTAACTGATATGAAAATCAATTATATTTTTATATATTAACAATGAACTACTCAAAAAAGAAATTAAGGAAATCTTCCCTCTTATAATAGCATCAAAAAGAATAAAATAAACCAAGGAGGTGAAAGACTTGTTCACTTGAAACATTGACCAGAAATTAAAGCAAATACAAATAAAGGGAAAGATACCCTGTGCTTAGGATTGAAAGTCTTCGTGCTTTTTCTTTGTCTTGTGTTTTCTTTAATATTTTAATTTTATTAGTGTATAGTTTATTTGCAATATTGTGTTTCAGGTGTACAGCAAAGTAATTGTTATGCATATTAATATATGTATACCCACTCTCTGTAAGATTCTTTTCTCAGGTTATCACAGAATATTGAATAGAGTTCCCTGTGCTATACAATACATCCTTGTTGGTTATCTATCTTGTGTATAGACTGTGTGTTTGTTCATCCCAAATTCCTGATTTATGCCTCACCCTAACCTTCTCCCTTGGTAGCCATAGCTTCATATTCTAACTCTGTAAGTCACTTCTGCTTTGCAAGTAACTTCGTCAGTCCCATTTTTCTAAGTTCCACATGTGTTTATTTTCCCTACTATTTTTCAATTCTCTATTTTATTTATTTCTGCCATAATCTTTATTATTAACATTTCATTCTTTATTCTAGCTTTCTATTTTTTATTGATAGTTTCCAATTTTGTTTGTTTGTTTTTGTCAAGTTTCTTAAGTTGTGAAGTTAATCTATTGATTGGCGATCCTACCTCTTTTTCACAGTAAGCAGTTATAGCTATAATTTTGCCCTTTAGTACTGCTTTTAATTCATTTAATGTTATGTTTTCATTTTCATTCATCTCTATATACCTTTTAATTTCTCTCGCTATTTCTTTTTTATCCATTGGTTGTTTAGGAGTGTACTGTTTAACTTCCACAAAATTGTAAACTTTTCAATTTTATTTTCAGTATTCTAGTCCTGTTGTAGTTGAAGAAGATTGTTTATATGATATTTATCTTAACTCAAAAGTTTTGTGATTAGATTTGTGGCCTAACATATGCTCTATCCTGAAGACTGTCCTGTGTGCACTTGGCTAAAAGAAGCACTATTGTATTCCTTGGGAGCCTATAGTAAAGAGTACATTTTCTTGCCTTTTTCCCATTTTTGAAAACAGTCAACATTCCTTGGCTTATGAACTCTTTTGGTAATTGCATCATTCCAATTCAACTTTGATCATCACATAATCTTCTCTGACTCAGATTCTCCTGCATTCATCTTTTTAAGTTAAGGTATAGTTGATACAGTAATACTAGCTTTAATAATTGTACATGAATTTACCTTTACTGGAGATCTTTGGTTGTTCATATAGTCTCAACTATATTTCTTTCAACCTGAAAGACTCCAGAACAGGTAATTTTTCTTTATTTGTTACTCATTTCTCCTTCATCTTAAAAGAACAGTTTGACGCATTAAGAATTCTTGGTTTTTACTGATTTTTTTCCTTGAGAAATCTGAATATATTCACCCACAGCCTCCCGACATTCAAACTTTCTGCTTAGAAATTCTTCCATATGACAATCTTTGCATATGCTCCTCTTTTGCTCCTTTCCAAACTCTTTGTCTTTAGATTTTAACAATTTGATTATGATGTGCTCAGTGTCAGTATTCAGAATGTCATGCTGTTTAGAGTTTGCTGGTCCCATCACTTCATGGGAAATAAATGGGGAAACAGTGGAAACAGTGACTGACTTTATTTTGGGGGGCTCCAAAATCACTGCAGATGGTGATTGCAGCCATGAAATTAAAAGATGCTTATTCCTTGGAAGGAAAGTTATGACCAACCTAGGTAGCATATTAAGAAGTAGAGACATTACTTTGCCAACAAAGGTCCATCTAGTCAAGGCTATGGTTTTTCCAGTGGTCATGTATGGATATGAGGGTTGGACTGTGAAGAAAGCTGAGTGCCAAAGAATTGATTCTTTTAAACTGTGGTGTTGGAGAAGACTCTTGAGAGTCCCTTGGACTGCAAGGAGATCCAACCAGTCCATTCTAAAGGAGATCAGCCCTGGGATTTCTTTGGAAGGAATGATGCTAAAGCTGAAACTCCACTACTTTGGCCACCTCCTGCGAAGAGTTGACTCATTGAAAAAGACCCTAATGCTGGGAGGGATTGGGGGCAGGAGGAGAAGGGGACGACAGAGGATGAGATGGCTGGATGGCATCACCAACTGGATAGGCATGAGTTTGAGTGCACTCTGGGAGTTGGTGATGGACAGGGAGGCCTGGCATGCTGCGATTCATGAGGTCGCAAAGAGACACGACTGAGCGACTGAACAGAACTGAACTGAAGCTTCTTGATAAGCTTCTTGAATCATTCTATTTGTGTTTTCATCAAGTTTGGGAAAATTTCATCCACTGTTGCTTCATATAATTTCTCTTTTATTCTGTCTTCTCTTTCTTGTACTCTGGCAGTGCTTATGTTGGTCCACTTAATGTTATCCCACAGATCCCTACACTGTTTGCTTTTCTTCAATCTTATTACTTTATATTACTCATAACTGAACTTTTCAATTGTATCGTCTTAAAGTTCACTGAGTCTCCTGCCTGTGAAAATTCAATTCTGAAACACTCTACTGAATATTCATTGCTTTTATTGTATTATTCAGCTTCAGAATTTCTTTATTCCTTCCTATGTTTTTCACCTCTTTATTGATATTTTGTTTTGTTCATACATCATTTTCTTGAGTTTATCCTCATCTTTCTTTAGCTGTGTGAGCATCTTAGAACATTTGTCTAAATCTGTTGATCTAGAAAGTCCACCATCTGGTCTTTCTCAGGGATAACTGCTGTTGTTATCCTCCTGTTATCTTCCTGTTATCCTCACTTGTTTCTCTGTATTCCTTGTCAATTTTTTCAAAACTTGACATTTAAATTTAAATTTCATAATGTGGCAATCTGGAATTCAGATTCAATTATCACAACTGTTAGGTTGGCTATTACCAAGATTACAAAATATAGCATGTGTTGGTGAGGATGTGGAGAATAAAGAACCTTTATATCAGATCAGATCAGATCAGTCACTCAGTCGTGTCCGACTCTTTGCGACCCCATGAATCGCAGCACGCCAGGCCTCCCTGTCCATCACCAACTCCCGGAGTTCACTCAGACTCACGTCCATCGAGTCAGTGATGCCATCCAGCCATCTCATCCTCTGTCGTCCCCTTCTCCTCTTGCCCCCAATCCCTCCCAGCATCAGAGTCTTTTCCAATGAGTCAACTCTTCGCATGATGTAGCCAAAGTAGTGGAGTTTCAGCTTTAGCATCATTCCTTCCAAAGAAATCCCAGGGCTGATCTCGTTCAGAATGGACTGGTTGGATCTCCTTGCAGTCCAAGGGACTCACAAGAGTCTTCTCCAACACCACAGTTCAAAAGCATCAATTCTTCAGTGCTCAGCCTTCTTCACAGTCCAACTCTCACATCCATACATCACCACACGAAAAACCATAGCCTTGACTAGACGAACCTTTGTTGGCAAAGTAATGTCTCTGCTTTTCAATATGCTATCTAGGTTGGTCATAACTTTCCTTCCAAGGAGTAAGCGTCTTTTAATTTCATGGCTGCAATCACCATCTGCAGTGATTTTGGAGTCCACTGTTTCTCCATCTATTTCCCATGAAGTGGTGGGACCGGATGCCATGATCTTCGTTTTCTGAATGTTGAGCTTTAAGCCAACTTTTCACTTTCCACTTTCACTTTCATCAAGAGGCTTTTTAGTTCCTCTCCACTTTCTGCCATAAGGGTGGTGTCATCTGCATATCTGAGGTTATTGATATTTCTCCCGGCAATCTTGATTCCAGCTTGTGTTTCTTCCAGTCCAGCGTTTCTCATGATGTACTCTACATATAAGTTAAATAAACAGGGTGACAATATACAGCCTTGACGAACTCCTTTTCCTATTTGGAACCAGTCTGTTTTTCCATGTCCAGTTCTAACTGTTGCTTCCTGACCTGCATATAGGTTTCTCAAGAGGCAGATCAGGTGGTCTGCTATTCCCATCTCTTTCAGAATTTTCCACAGTTTATTGTGATCCACACAGTCAAAGGCTTTGGCATAGTCAATAAAGCAGAAATAGACGTTTTTCTGGAACTCTCTTGCTTTTTCTATGATCCAGCGGATGTTGGCAATTTGATCTCTGGTTCCTCTGCCTTTTCTAAAACCAGCTTGAACATCAGGAAGTTCACGGTTCACATATTGCTGAACAATTGGTGAAATATACATTGTTTCAGCCACTCTGTAGTACAGTTTTGAGGTTCCTCAAAAAATTAAAAATAGAGTTACCATAAGATACAGCAATCCCACTTCTAGATATACATCCAAAGGAATTGAAATTACTTCTCAAAGAGATATCTGTACCCCATTACAGCGTTATTTAAAATAATCAAGACATGGAAGCAACCTAGTTATACCTCAAATACCCTGGATTTTTATTTATTTTAAACTTTTTTTGGTGTTGAGGTATAGCTGATTAACAGGCTTCCCTGGTGACTCAGATGGTAAATAATCTGCCTGCAATGCAGGAGACGCAAGAGACTCGGGTTCAATCGCTGGGTTGGGAAGATGCTCCTGAAGAAGGAAATGGCAAACTTCAGTATTCTTGCCTGGAGAATTCCATGGACAAAGGAGCCTGGTGGGCTACGATTAATCCATGGGGTTGCAAAGAGTCAGACATGACTGAGTGACTAATATTTTCATAGCTGATTCCTTTTCCATTGGTCTATATTTCTGTTTTTGTGGCAGTATCATACTGTTTTGATGACTATAGCTTTGTAATATAATATGAAGTCAGGGATCCTGATTCTTCCAGCTCTGTTTTCTCTCTCGAGATTGCTTTCACTACATGCAGGCTTTTGTTTCTCCATACAAAGTTTTGGATTTTTTGTTCCAATTCTGTGAAAAATGCCATTGGTAATTTGATAGAGATTGCATTCAGTCTTTAGATTTCCTTGTTTAACTATGTTGATGCTTCCAATCCATTACCATGGCATGTTTTTCATTTGTTTCCATCTTCTTTGGTTGCTTTCATCAGCATCTTGTAGTTTTCAGAGTACAGGTGTTTTGTTTCCTTAGGTAGGCTTATTCCTAGGTATGTTACTCTTTTTGATACAGTGGTAAATGAAATTGCTTCTTGAATTTCTCTTTATGATCTTCTGTTGTTAGTGTGTAGAAATGCAATAGATTTCTCTGTTAATTTTGTTACCTGCAACTTTACCAAATTCACTGATGAGCCCTAGTGGTTTTCTGGTAGCATCTTTAGGATCTTCTATTTATAGTATCATGTCATCTGAAAACAATGAAAGTTTAACTTCTTCTTTTCCAATTTTTATTCCCTTTATTTCTTTTTCTTCTCTGATTGCTATAGCAAAATTATGTTGAATAAAATTGGTGAGAGTGGATATCCTTGTCATGTTCATGATCTTGGAAAAAAATATTCTCAGCTTCTCACCATTGTGTAGGATGTTTGCCAGAGGTTTGTCATAAATGGTCATTACAATGTTTAGTTAGGTTCCCTTTATGCTGCTTTTAGAGTTTTTACCATAAATAGGTGCTTTGTTGTTCAGTCACTCAGTCATGTCTGAATTTTTTGCAACCCCATAGACCAGCATGCCAGGTTTCCCCTGTCCTTAAACATCTCCTGTAGTTTGCTCAAACTCATGTCCATTGAGTTGGTGATGCTGTCCAAGAATCTTGTCCTCTGTTGTTCCCTTCTCCTCATGCCTTCAGCTTTTCCCAGCATCAGGGTCTTTTCCAATGAGTCAGCTCTTCAGATAAGGTTGCTGAAGTATTGGAGCTTCAGCTTCAGCATCAGTCCTTTTTTACTCTCCCCTTCCACCTTCACCAAGAGGCTCATTCTGCCATAAGGGTGGTGTCATCTGCATATCTCATGTTGTTGATCAAATAAGATAAATAAGAAGGGTGACAATATAATTGTAACCTTTTCACTTTACAGGGTACTTACCAGGACTTTTGCCTCAAAGGAGGGGTGTGCAGAAGCAAGGGGGCACATGCACCTAAAAGGAGTCCAGTGTTTTGCCTGTGTGGGCACCTGCCACTCTGCTCAGATGCAGCTGATAATCACATCTCTTCCCCGGTCGTGACTGCCCTAGATCTAGTGCCACACTATGTGTGCTGTGAGTGCGGCCAAAGAGTTTTTTCAGCTTGGACAAGGGCACACAGGCAATTGTGGGAAGCCCAGCATCCTTGCTGGTGTCAGAAGTCTGGGTTGCTTCTAGGACATCACTTGAGAAGGTGACAAAAATGGCCACCACCCACCTGGGCTCATCCCTGGGACTGGGTCATCTCTGCATCCCAAGTTTGAGCTTTTAATCCTGACCACCCTAGCTTCAGTGCCACACTGCAGTGTGGAGTGAGCAGTGCTAGTGTTTTTGCTTGGCTTGGGCTGGGGAGTGTAAGGAGGTGGTCTCAGGAAACCCCGCAGCTGCTAGAAAAGATCTTTCTCAGCCTGGCCTGGAGCAAGCGAGCACCTGAACATTCCTCACAAGTGGAGTCTAGGCATCTCCAACCTTCTTTTCTGCCTCCATGGTTCTCCAACCAGCCAACGGGCTTGTCTCCTCCATATAGGACCCGTGAGCTGGGACACCCAGTCTGTGGCTCAACCTGCTCAGTCCCCATGGCAAATGTCTACCCATGCAATCTCTGATTCCCCTCCCAAGGACACAGGTTCCACAACCTGATTGTTTTTCTTCCCATCCTATCATATTCTATGAGTATCTTTCTTAGAATTTTGATTTTACATTAATCTTTCTATCTGTTTGCAATTAGTTTTCAGTGAGAATTATTCTACATGTGTATGTATTTTTTTATGTGTTCATGAAGGGAGGTGAGCACCACATCCTCTTACTCCACCTTCTTGATCTCCTGTCTCAATGATAATCTTAACAAAAATTCTTTTTCTAGCTTACAGGAGCCTGTATTTACGGACCTAATCATATCCAACTCTCAATAATTAACTATTTATTTAACTGTTCTCTTTTGACTATCATGATTTAGATTGAAAGCATGTGTTAAAAACTTCATCCATGGCTTATTATTCTAACCATAATTTGAAACTCTAGAAACACTAAGATATTAAACTTATATTAATGCTAATGATGTGCATTTATAATTCTCCAAACCAAGTAATAATGAATAAGTAAGTTTTAGAAATGAGAAAGGAACAAATGTAAGGGTGATTCTTTGTTTAAATGACTGCACATTTTTATCATATGTGGTAAATATCCTATACATTGTCATCCTATACATTAATTCATTCATTTAATAAATATTTACTGAACATATATTGTGTTCCAGACATCGATGATATGAGGGTGAAAAAGATAAATTCTCTTCCCTCATAGAGTTTACATTCTTATCCTTTAGTGTATTCTTATGAACTTATTTATAGTTTATTTATCATTCATTATTTTGTATATTGCTTTAAACTGACCTTATAATTTCCTTCTTATTTGCAGCCCGTTTGGCTGCTTCTGCTGGAAGCTTTATATATTTTGTCAGCTTCTTTCCATTTAATTCCATTGCTCAACACTATGGACGGATAAACCTCACCGTGAAGGTAGCTGCCTGTCTCAGCCCAAATATTGCTTTGGCACTGGGAATTAAACTCCTTGTCAAGTTTGAAACAAAACGTAAGTGTTTGCCTTGCAAATTTTGCCTTTTCTATTTGATTCCTAGAAATGTAGAAAGAGACAGTGTGGGTGGGACTGTGACTAAAGAGGTAAGAACATACTATAAAAATTATTTATTTCCGGATTTGTTTTTTTTATTATGAAGGCATTTGTGTGAACTAACCTTCTATTCTACAACTTTGCTTATTTATCTAATAATATATGTTAAACCTCTTCCCACACAGAGATAGACTCTTTTCTTTTACAAAGCTGTTTAGTATTCCATTACAAAAAGGTATTATAATTAATTAACCATTCTTTATCAATGTATGCTTAAGAATTTTCCAACTTTTTGCTACTGCCCTTAATAGTATTCATATATTTTCTCATATGGTGTGAATCAGATCAGATCAGATCAGCTCAGTCGCTCAGTCGTGTCCGACTCTTTGCGAACCCGTGAATCTCAGCATGCCAGGCCTCCCTGTCCATCACCAACTCCCGGAGTTCACTGAGACTAATGTCCATCGAGTCAGTGATGCCATCCAGCCATCTCATCCTCTGTCGTCCCCTTCTCCTCCTGCCCCCAATCCCTCCCAGCATCAGAGTCTTTTCCAATGAATCAACTCTTCGCATGAGGTGGCCAAAGTTTATGATAATCTTCAAAAAGAGTAGATCAATTTATTGTCCCACCAGTAACACATGAGTTTTTCTACATCTGTTCCAATAATACATTATGCTGCTGCTGCTGCTGCTGCTGCTGCTAAGTCACTTCAGTCATATCCGACTCTGTGCGACCCCATAGATGGCAGCCCACCAGGCTCCGCCACCCCTGGGATTCTCCAGGCAAGAACACTGGAGTGGGTTGCCATTTCCTTCTCCAATGCATGAAAGTGAAAAGTGAAAGTGAAGTCGCTCAGTCGTGTCCAACTCTTAGCGACCCCATGGACTGCAGCCTTCCAGGTTCCTCCGCCCATGGGATTTTGCAGGCAAGAGTACTGGAGTGCAGTGCCATTGCCTTCTCCAATACATTATACTACTCTGATGTAAAAAGCAAATATAAGGTCTTTATTTCCTGTAACTAATTTTCCTCCAAACTCAGCACTACTGTGCTAAAGAAAATAAATATGTCTAATTTAGTGATTTACTCAGGTTCTTCTGAATGAGCAAGAAGAGATAAGAAAGCCTTCTTCAGCGATCAATGCAAAGAAATAGAGGGAAACAACAGAATGGGAAAGACTAGGGATCTCTTCAAGAAAATCAGAGATACCAAAAGAACATTTCATGCAAAGATGAGCTCGATAAAGGACAGAAATGGTATGGACCTAACAGAAGCAGAAGATATTAAGAAGAGATGGCACGAATACACAGAAGAACTGTACAAAAAAGAGCTTCATGACCCAGATAATCATGATGGTGTGATCACTGACCTAGAGCCAGACATCCTGGAATGTGAAGTCAAGTGGGCCTTAGGAAGCATCACTACGAACAAAGCTAGTGGAGGTGATGGAATTCCAGTTGAGCTATTCCAAATCCTGAAAGATGATGCTGTGAAAGTGCTGCACTCAATCTGCCAGCAAATTTGGAAAACTCAGCAGTGGCCACAGGACTGGAAAATGTCAGTTTTCATTCCAATCCCAAAGAAAGGCAATGCCAAAGAATGCTCAAACTACCACACAATTGCACTCATCTCACATGCTAGTAAAGTAATGCTTAAAATTCTCCAAGCCAGGCTTCAGCAATATGTGAACCATGAACTTCCTGATGTTCAAGCTGGTTTTAGAAAAGGCAGAGGAAGCAGAGATCAAATTGCCAACATCCACTGGATCATAGAAAAAGCAAGAGAGTTCCAGAAAAGCATCTATTTCTGCTTTATTGACTATGCCAAAGCCTTTGACTCTGTGGATCACAATAAACTGTGGAAAATTCTGAAAGAGATGGGAATACCAGACCACCTGACCTGCCTCATGAGAAATTTGTATGCAGGTCAGGAAGCAACAGTTAGAACTGGACATGGAACAAGAGACTGGTTCCAAATAGGAAAAGGAGTTCATCAAGGCTGTATATTGTCACCCTGTTTATTTAACTTATATGTAGAGTACATCATGAGAAATGCTGGACTGGAAGAAACACAAGCTGGAATCAAGATTGCTGGGAGAAATATCAATAACCTCAGATATGCAGATGACACCACCCTTATGGCAGAAAGTGAAGAGGAACTCAAAAGCCTCTTGATGAAAGTGAAAGTGGAAAGTGAAAAGTTGGCTTAAAGCTCAACATTCAGAAAACAAAGATCATGGCATCCGGTCCCACCACTTCATGGGAAATAGATGGGGAAACAGTGGAAACAGTGTCAGACTTTATTTTTCTGGGCTCCAAAATCACTGCAGATGGTGACTGCAGCCATGAAATTAAAAGACGCTAACTCCTTGGAAGGAAAGTTGTGACCAACCTAATTAGCATATTCAAAAGCAGAGACATTACTTTGCCAACAAAGGTTCATCTAGTCAAGGCTATGGTTTTTCCTGTGGTCATGTATGGATGTGAGAGTTGGACTGTGAAGAAGGCTGAGCGCCGAAGAATTGATGCTTTTGAACTGTGGTGTTGGAGAAGACTCTTGAGAGTCCCTTGGACTGCAAGGAGACCCAACCAAGTCCATTCTACAGGAGATCAGCCCTGGGATTTCTTTGGAAGGAATGATGCTAAAGCTGAAACTCCAGTACTTTGGCCACATCATGCGAAGAGTTGACTCATTGGAAAAGACTCTGATGCTGGGAGGGATTGAGGGCAGGAGGAGAAGGGGACAACAGTGGATGAGATGGCTGGATGGCATCACTGACTCAATGGGTGTGAGTCTCATTGAACTCCGGGAGTTGGTGATGGACAGGGAGGCCTGGCGTGCTGCGATTCATGGGGTCGCAAAGAGTCGGACACGACTGAGCAACTGATCTGATCAGATCTGATCTTCTGAATGAGTCAGTTTTTCAGACGTCTCTTTCCTTCTCATATTCTTCAAAATAGTATGGGTGAGTTTGGAAATTTATGAGATCTCTTATGATGGAGGGACATGGTGGCCTCAAATGCATGTGGTATCTTCTGGATCTTGTATATCTACAGTAGAGTACCTAGCCTGAGCTGCTTTATGGACTCTTACAAACTGAAGTGTGACTCTATGTTTGACCTGCATCTGTTAGAAACATGGTTCTGGCTAGTAGATCTAGCCTTAAAAGTCCTCATTCAATTCTCTGCCTTCCTCTGGCTCTCTCTGAGACTCTTTGGCCTTTATAAACACTTGGAAAGTTATACAAGCTCTGAATGTGGCTTTTAAGGTATGAGGGGTCAGTAACAGCACTTCGGGTTTATTTATCTAGCTGCCTTACTCTGCCAATAACAATGCCACCAATCATGCAATGTTGGATATTCTACATGATTCCACCTGAATATTTCACCAGGGTTTCCCTGAAATAGGAAAACCAAGGACCCATGTACCTGTCCTCTGTACCTTATTTTCCTTCTTTTCTTATGTGAAGTGAGGGGCTGCCTTTCCTACTTGTCTTCATTTTTAGAAGGGACATCCTTTTCAAATGGACATTTGCATTGCTGCTCCCCAGGACACAAAATGCCAGAACATTAGAAGATAAGGAGAAATGGAGTGTAAATTGGGGAGTATTTCAAAATTTTATATCCTTTACACCATGGAATTACTTTATCTTTTATGCTAAGTAAAAAATAGCATCTAAATCTATCAATTTTAAGAAGAAAAGGAAGGCTTTCTTGCTACATAAAAGTATTTGAATTGTCTAAATGTTGTAAGTTGTTGTTCAGTCGCTCAGTCGTGTCTGACTCTTTGCAGTCTGCACCAGGTTTCTTTGTCCTTCATTATCTCCCAGAGTTTGCTCAAACTCATGTCCATTCAGTCGGCTATGCCATCCAACCATCTCATCCTCTGTCACCCCCTTCTCCTCCTGACCTCAATCTTTCCCAGCATCAGGGTCTTTTCCAATGAGTCCATTCTTTATAGCAGGTGGCCAAAGTATTGCAGCTTCAGCATCAGTCCTTCCAATGAATATTCAAGGTTGATTTCCTTTAGGATTGACTGGTTTGATCTCCTTGCTGTCCATGGGACTCTCCAGAGTCTTTTCCAGCACCACAGTTCAAAAGCATCAATTCTTCAGTGCTCAGCTATCTTTGTGGTTCAACTCTCACATCCATACATGACTGCTGGAAAAACCATGGCTTTGACTACACAGACCTTTGTCCGCAAAGTGATGTCTCTGCTTTTTAATATGCTGCCTAGGTTTGTCATAGCTTTTCTTCCAAGGAGCAAGCATCTTTTAATTTCATGGTTACAGTTATCCACAATGTAAATAACTATCCTTAGACTGTGATTCATTTAACTTGTGTTCATGGTATCTTTTTTCCAAAAAAATACTATAATGTAATCAGGCTTGTCAGTCTTTTCCTTTAATTTGTACGCTTGTGTCATCTTCAAGAAATCCTTCAATACCCAGAGTCATAAAGATAATCCTATATTTTCTTCTAAATTTTATATTTTTTAATTTTTACATCTGGATTTTCAATAAGCATAGAGTTGCTATATCTAATTTTATTTATTTTTCACATGAAAATCAAGCTTTTACAATAATTTATTGGAATGTCTATTGTCCTCTATTGCTTTTTCATTTCACCTACTTCACATCACATTTCAATACATGCATGGATCTGGTTCTAGTGATATTAATAGTTTCCATTCTTTTTTAGTCTCTTTTTGTGTCAATACCATGGTGGTTTTACTCATTATAGCTTTATAATAAGTCTTAATATCTGTTGGTCTTGTCTTCATACCTTGTTGCTCTTCAGTCATTCTTTTCACTTTGCTTACCTCTTGAACTTTAGGATAACTTTGCCAAATTCTATGAAAAATCTTGTTAATCTTTAGTGGGAATTTCATTGCATTTATTGATTAATGAGGATTGAAGATAGTTTTCTCATCTGTGAACAATAGTCTAATCCAAATGAATAGCCAATCATAGGAATATATATAAGATTTCTTTGTGGATACTTACATCATTCTTACTTTATATATGAAGCATTAGAAAATTTACTAGGTTTGATTAATGAATTTTTATTGGCTTAATCTGCAACAGAATTAAAACTAAAACAGTTTTAGTTTTCTGAGTTACTTTTGTGAAGTTATTTTATTAATCATTTGCTTTTTATTTTTTTGTATTACTTTTGTTCTTCAGGAACTCCTATTTTATTTTCAGTAGCAGAATTTCTCAAGTTATGATAGACTTCCTGAAGTTTGTATTGTGCATTCTTTTTTTTTCTCTACATTTTCTAATGTACTGTTCATTGCCTCTGAGATGGCTTTCATTTTGATAATCACCTTTAATTGACCAAATCCTTTTTTCTCAGGCTAGTACCTCTGCTTATATAGCTTTCTCAAAGACACAATGTTTATGAACATTCTTCTCATAGTGCTGAGCTATAGGAGAAGGGCTAAAGTTGAAGGCAGGATGGGTTTCATGGGCCACTGTGTTTAATATCTTTCTTATTTGCATTAGGAGTTCAGCGCAAGCCCTGATGCTTTTTCAGTTGTGCTACTTGTCATCTTTTGGTGACATGTTTTTCCCTTTCCATTAGTACTGTCAGCAAAACTTCTTTTTCTCTTCTACTTGGTAATCATCCTTCTCTAGTTATATTAAATGTTTTTCCAAATGTGTATATACTAATGGTTATTTCAGTGGGAACTTAACATTAGAGGAAAAGTAGAGGGATAGTTTCTAATAGGTCTTTTTTTTTTTCTTGGCTTTTTGTTACTCTTCATTTTTGTTTTTCAGTCATTGACTTTATCTCAATCATTCCTATTATTTTTGTAGATTTTCAAGGGAGGAGGAAAGAAATCAATGTTATTACATATTCCATCATTTTCTTGGATGAACTAATTACTAAGGGTATCAACATATAGATAATTCACCTTAGTAAATTTAGATTATCAACTGTTTTTTTGTTTTGTTTTGTGTTTTGCTGTTTCAATCACAGAGCTGTCATCTATGGTATATATCTCCTTTTATTTCAGAAACTGGTGTTAACTGGAATAAGATTTGGACACCAGCCACCCTTGAGGATAACCTCACCTTTGGCCATATGATGGGAATGCTTGTAATCGATGCTTTCTTATATGGCCTTGTGACCTGGTACATAGAAGCTGTCTTTCCAGGGCAATATGGCATACCTCAACCATGGTACTTTTTTCTTATGGTGAGTTCTAATGCTTCTATTGTTGTGAAAACCATAGTCCTTATGAGCAAGGGCATGTACAGAATCATTTGCATACCATCCATACTGAAATACTAGCCATTTCTTGATATAATTTAAAGACCTTCCACATATGCAGATGAACAGTATGAATAAGATACTGAAACTCTGTACATTAAAACACTGTGAGTAATGTAGCCCTTCTTCAGTCAAGTAGTACATAATGGATTAATTTGGAGTATAAAGAAATGTAAAAGTGTAAAAATGTAAAAGTGTAAAATTGTAAAAATGTAAAAAATGTAAAAGTGTCTGTAAACTATCTTCCCTGTTAAGTTCATATGTGACAGTTTCTTAGATCCTGATGAGTGGAGGGTTCAGTTCAGTTCAGTTGCTCAGTCCAACTGTGTGACCCCATGGACTGCAGGTCACGAGGCTTCCCTGTCCATCACCAACTCCCAGAACTTGGTCAAACTCATGTCCACTGAGTCAGTGATACCATCCATCTCATCCTCTGTCATTCCCTTCTCCTCCTGCCTTCAGTCTTTCCCAGCATCAAGGTCTCTTCTAATGAGTCAGTTCTTTGCATCAGGTGGCCAAAATATTGGAGTTTCAGCTTCAACATCAGTCCTTCCAATGACTATTCAGGACTGATTTCCTTTAGGATTGACTGGTTGGATCTCCTTGCAGTCCAAGGGACTCTCAAGAGTCTTCTCCAACACCACAGTTCAAAACCATCAATTCTTCGGCGCTTTCTTTATAGTCCAACTCTCACATCCATACATGATTACTGGAAAAACCATAGCTTTGACTAGATGGACCTTTGTCAGCTAAGTAATGTCTCTTCTTTTTAATATGCTGTCTCAGTTTGTCATAGCTTTTCTTCCAAGGAATATCTTTTAATTTCATGGCTGCAGTCACCATCAGCAGTGGTTTTGGAGCCCAGGAGTGTGATGTCTGTCTCTATTTCCCAGTTCACGTACCTCTGAAGCCTAACTTGAAGGATTTTGAGCTTAATGTTGCTAGTATGTGAAATGAGAACAATTGTATGGTAGTTTGAACTTTCTTTAGCATTGTCAGAGGTACGTGAACTGAGAACTTCCAGATATATAAGCTGAGTTTAGAAAAGGCAGAGGAACCAGAGATCAAATTGCCAACATACACTGGATCACTGAAGAAAGCAAGGGAGTTCCAGAAAAATATCTACTTCTGCTTCATTGACTATGCTAAAGCCTTTGAGTGTGTGAATCACAAAAAAACTGTGGAAAATTCTTAAAGAGATAGGAGTGCAATACCACCTTACCTGTCTCCTGAAAAACCTGTATGCAGATCAAGAAGCAGCATTTAGAACCAGACATGGAACAACTGACTGGTTCAAAATTGGGAAAGGAGTATGACAAGGCCGTATATTGTTGCCCTGCTTATTTAACTAATATGCACAATGCATCATGCAAAATGGAAGACTGGATGAATCACAAGATGGAATAAAGATTACAGGGAAAATATCAACAAACTCAGATATGAAGATGATACTGCTCTAATAGCAGAAGGTGAAGAGAACTAAAGAGCCTCTTGATGAGGGTGAAAGAGTAGAGTTAAAAAGTGGCTTAACACTCAACATTCAAAAAACTAAGATCATAGCATCTGGTCCCATCACTTCATGGCAAATAGAAGGGGGGAAATGGAAGCAGTGACAGATTTTTATTTTCTTGGGCTCCAAAATCACTGATGACTGCAGCCATGAAATTAAAAGATGCTTTCTCTTTGGAGGGAAAGCATAGTTAGCATATTAAAAGCAGAGACATCATTTTGCTGAGGTCTGTATAGTCAAAGATCCATGTAGTCAAAGATATCATTTTTCCAGTAGTCATGTACACATGTGAGGATTGGACCATAAAGAAGGCTGAGCATTGGAGAATCAATGCTTTCAAACTGTGGTGCTGGAGAAGACTCTTGAGAGTCCCTTGGACTGCAAGGAGATCAAACCAGTCAATCTTAAAGGAAATCAATACTGAATATTCATTGAAGGGACTCTTGCTGAAGCTTAAGCTGCAATACTTTGCCACCTGGTACAAAGAGCCAACTTACTGGAAAAAACCCTGATGCTGGGAAAGATTGAAGGCAAAAGGAGAAGGAGGTGGCCAAGGATGAGATGGTTAGATAACATCACTGACTCTATGGACATGAATTTCAGCAAACTCCAGGAGATAGTGAAGGACAGAGGAGCCTGGCATGCTACAGTCCATGGTGTCGCAAAGAGTCAGACTCAACTTAGTGACCAAACAACAACAAAATAACCCCTGAAAGTATGTAGCAGATTTCCTGTATCTCAGAAAGTAAACCAAGCTAAAGTGTTTTTAATTTTTTAGTGCCTCATTTTTTTCACATTTAGTGTTTTAATTTAGGTGAAATTCATATAACTTAAAATTAAAAGTGAACAGGTGATGACATTTTATACATTTACAATATACATGCACATGCATATGTGGCATGCTCAGTTGCTCAGTCGTGTCCAACTCTTTACAACCCAGAGGAGTATAGCCGGCCAGGGACAGAATCCTGGATGGTACCCCTCTGTCCATGAGATTCTACAGGCAAGAATACTGGAGTGGCTTTCCAGTTCCTCCTCCAGGGGATCTTCCTGGAGGTAAAACCCACGTCTTCTGTGTCTCCTGCATTGGCAGCTGGATTCTTTATCACTGAGCCACCCAGGAAACCCCATACATGCACAAATCTAGTTCCAAAATCTTTTCATCACCCAAAAATAAAATTCTATACTCATTAAGAAGTCATATCCCGTTTTCCCCTATCCCAAGTCCCTAGTAATTACTAATCAGCTTTCTTTTTCAATGGATTTACCAATTCTGGATGTTTCATAGAAATAGTCAGTCAATATGTGATCATTTGTGTCTGACTTCTTTTGCTTAGCATGTTTTTGAGGTTTATCCATGTTATAGTATGTATCAGTACTTCAATCTTTTTGATTGCTGAATAATATTCTATTGTATATACACAGAGGCTAAGCATTTCCTTTATCTAGTCATTCTTAGTTGGATGTTCAGGACATCCTATGACTATTGAGTAGTGATGCTATGAATATTTACGTATAAGTGTTTGTTTGAATACCTGTTTCAGGTCTTCTGGAACTATATCTATGAGTGGAATTTGGGACTGTACCTAAGCATGGTAATTTTGTGTTTAATGTTTTCTGTTTGGTGGTTTTTGGTAATTCTATGTTTAATGAAACCACTGAACTGTTTCTTTTTTTCTTTCTTTTATTTTATCCTTGAGGATATAAGGTATATCTTGTTTTGACTTGCATTTCCCTAATGACCAATCATGCTGAGGTCTTTTAATGTACTTATTGACCATTTGTATATATTATTTAGAAAAATGTCTATGCAAGTTCTGTGCCGATTTTAAAATTGGATTGTTTGTCTTTTTATATATTCTGGACACTAGACTCTTATCAGATACATGGTTTGCAAATATTTTCTTCCATTCTGTGGGTTGTCTTTTCACTATCTTGACAGTGCCTTTTCATGCATAAAAGCTTTACATGTTGATTAATCCAATTTACCAATTTTTATTTTGTTACTGTGAATTTGGTGTCATATCTTAGTAACCATTGTCAAATATAAAGTCTTGACAATGACAAATATAAAGTGTCTATTTTTTCTTCTAAGAGTTTGGTGATTTTTATCACTTATATTTAGATCATTGGTCAATTTTTATTTAATTTCTGTGTAGTGTGAGGTAGGGATCCAACTTCAGTCTTTTGCATGTGGATATCCTGTTCTCTTCACAACACTATTTGAAAAGACTATTCTTCCCCTATTAAATGGCCTTAGCACACTTGATGGAAAAGATTGATCACAGATGTACTAGTTTATTTCTGGACCTTTAATTTTATTCCTTTGGCCTATATATGTATCCTTATAACAGTACCATACTGATTTGATTATTGTATATTTATAGTAAATTTTGAAATTTGGAAGTGTGAATACTCCAACATAGTTCTTCTTTACCAACATTGTTTTGGCTGTTAGAGGCCTCTTGCAAGTCCATATGAACTTAATGCTCAATTTTTGTATTTCTCCAAGAATGTTCATCTAAATTTTTATAAGAATTACATTGAATTTGTTGATTGTTTTAACTAATATTGCCATATTAAAAATATTATTTGTATGTCTTATTTAAATTCTTTCAGCAAAGTTTTACAGTTTTTTGTGTACAAGTCTTTCACTTTTTGTTAACTTTATTCCCAAGTATTTTACTCTTTTGGATTCTATTGTAACTGGAATTGTTAGTTTTCTTTTTGTATTGCTTGTTGCATGTATATAAAACTACAGCTGATTTTTGCATATTGTTCTTATACCTTGCACCTTTGCTGAATTTGTTTATCTCTACTAGTTTGGGTGTGTATTCTTTGGGGTTTTTTTAAGAAGTAGGATCATGTCATCTTCCTTTCCAATTTGAGTGCCTTTTATTTCTTTTTTGCCTCATTGTTCTGACTGAATCTTCCAGTACAGTGGTGAGTAGCAAAAGTGAAAGTAGGCCTCCTTATCTTGTTCCTGATATTAGGGGAAATTTCACCATTGAATATGATGTTATCTATGGATTTTTTAAATAAAACTTCATATCATTATGATATATTTAAATTTTTTTATTTTATTTATTTTTAATATAAATTTATTTATTTTAATTGGAGGCTAATTACTTTACAATATTGTAGTGGTTTTGCCATACATTGACATGAATCCGCCATGGGTGTACATGTGTTCCCCATCCTGAACCCCTCCTCCCACCTCCCTCACCATCCCATCCCTCTGGGTCATCCCAGTGCACCAGCCCCGAGGACCCTGTATCATGCATCGAACCTGGACTGGCGATTCATTTCACATATGATAATGTACATGTTTCAATGCCATTCTCCCAAATCATCCCACCCTCACCCTCTCTCACAGAGTCCAAAAGACTGTTCTATACCTCTGTGTCTCTTTTGCTATCTCACATACAGGGTTATTGTTAACATTGTTCTAAATTTCATATATATGCGTTATTATACTGTATTGGTGTTTTTCTGGCTTACTTCACTCTGTATAATAGACTTCAGTTTCATCCACCTCATTAGAACTGATTCAAATGTATTCTTTTTGATGGCTGAGTAATATTCCATTGTGTATATGTACCATAGCTTTCTTATCTATTCGTCTGCTGATGGCCATCTAGGTTGCTTCCATGTCCTGGCTATTATAAACAGTGCTGCAATGAACATTGGGGTACATGTATCTCTTTCAATTCTGGTTTCCTTGGTGTGTATGCCCAGCAGTGGGGTTGCTGGGTCATATGGCAGTTCTATTTCCAGTTTTTTAGGGAATCTCCACACTGTTCTCCATAGCGGCTGTACTAGTTTACATTCCCACCAACAGTGTAAGAGGGTTCCCTTTTCTCCACACCCCCTCCAGCATTTATTACTTGTAGACTTTTGGATAGCAGCCATTCTGACTGGCGTGAAATGGTACCTCATTGTGGTTTTGATTTGCATTTCTCTGATAATGAGTGATGTTGAGCATCTTTTCATGTGTTTGTTAGCCATCTGTATGTCTTCTTTGGAGAAATGTCTATTTAGTTCTTTGGCCCATTTTTTGATTGGGTCATTTATTTTTCTGAAATTGAGCTGCAGGAGTTGCTTGTATATTTTTGAGATTGATTGTTTGTCAGTTGCTTCATTTGATATTACTTTCTCCCATTCTGAAGAATGTCTTTTCACCTTGCTTATAGTTTCCTTTGTTGTGCAAAAGCTTTTAAGTTTAATTAGGTCCTATTTGTTTATTTTTGCTTTTATTTCCAATATCTGGGAGCTGGGTCATAGAGGATCCTGCTGTGATTTATGTCAGAGAGTGTTTTGCCTATGATTTCCTCTAGGAGTTTTATAGTTTCTGGTCTTAAATGTTTAGATCTTTAATCCATTTTGAGTTTATTTTTGTGTATGGTATTAGAAAGTGTTCTAGTTTCATTCTTTTACAAGTGGTTGACCAGTTTTTCCAGCACCACTTGTTAAAGAGATTGCCTTTTCTCCATTGTATATTCTTGCCTCCTTTGTCGAAGATACGGTGCCCATAGGTGCGTGGATTTATCTCTGGGCTTTCTATTTTGTTCCATAAGAAGTAAAACTCTCACTGCTTGCTGATGATGTGATCCTCTACATAGAAAACCCTAAAGACTCCACCAGAAAATTACGAGAGCTAATCAATGAATATAGTAAAGTTACAGGATATAAAATCAACACATAGAAATCCCTTGCATTCTTATATACTAACAATGAGAAAACAGAAAGAGAAATTAAGGAAACAATTCCATTCACCATTGCAACGAAAAGAATAAAATACTTAGGAATATATCAACCTAAAGACACAAAAGACCTATATATAGAAAACTATAAAACACTGGTGAAAGAAATCAAAGAGGACACAAATAGATGGAGAAATTGCCATCTTCATGGATCAGAAGAATCAATATAGTGAAAATGAGTATACTACACAAAGCTATCTATAGATTCAATCTATAGATTCAATGCAATCCCTATCAAGCTACCAACAGTATTTTTCACAGGGCTAGAACAAATAATTTCACAATTTGTATGGAAATACAAAAAACCTCGAATAGCCAAAACAATCTTGAGAAAGAAGAAAGGAACTGGAGGAATCAACCTGCCTGACTTCAGGCTCTACTACAAAGCCACAGTCATCAAGACAATATGGTACTGGCACAAAGACAGAAATATAGATTAATGATATCATTTTGTTATCATTTATCATTTTGATATAGTTTTCTTCTTTATCTTGAAACACTTTGTCAAAGGCTTTATTTCCATCAGTTGAGATGACCACGTGTGTTTCTTCCATTTGTTCTATTAATGTGATATATTACACTGATTGACTTTCTTTTGTTGAAACACCCCTGCATTCCTGGGATAAATCACACTTACCATGATGTAGAATTCTTTTGATATGCTTATTAGATTCAGTTTGCTAGTAGGTGATTTTTGCATCTATAGTCATAAGAGATATTGGATTATAGTTACTTTCTTTGTAATCTCTTTATCTGGATTTGCTGTCAGGATAACACTGACCTTATAAGAATGAATTATGGAATGTTCCCTCCTTGTATACTTTTTGGAAGAGTTGGAGAAGGACTGCTGTTAACTCTTATTTAAATGTTCAGTAGAACTCACCA
Organism: Bubalus bubalis; assembly: GCF_019923935.1. Lineage (NCBI taxonomy): Eukaryota > Metazoa > Chordata > Mammalia > Artiodactyla > Bovidae > Bubalus > Bubalus bubalis. Next base: position 22,799,485 of record NC_059180.1, on the reverse strand, counting down.
GCGAAGTCTCCTGATCCTGGACTTTTCTTCACTTCACTTATTTTTTGACAATGATTCAATTGATTTACTTGTTATGAGACTGTTCAGATAGAATGCTTCATTTCTTAATGCTTACTTTGGTAATTTCACTTTGGCTTTCTTTGTAGCACTCGTACTGGTTCAGCAAACCAAGAATTAAAATTAAAAAAGAAGAAATGAATGCCTCTGTGATAACTCAAAACAAGTATTTTGAGGCTGAACCTACTGGTTTGGTGGCAGGTATCAAGATCAAACATTTGTACAAGGTATTGTTTCAAAAGTCTCTTTTTCTTACAAAGACTGAATACTACATACTACTATTAGGATTGTTTGTAACTAGCTATTCCAAGAAATCAAATGAGATACTTAATAAAGAATCATAGTTAATATAGTTCTCATCTGAAGCATTCATGGAACATATTAATATATATTCTGTGTGTGATCTTATTTGCTCTACCCATTGTGCTTATTTTTAATCTCCTCTAATGGATTTGGCAGCAAGTGATATTTGAATTTTGTAATAAAATTCTCTGAAGAAAATAAACTTTATAATGCAATAAGAACATTTGGGTGTGTGGTTGGAGAGGATAACATCAAAGGTAGTTAAAGCAAAACCTCTCTGAAGGGATAACCTTTGAACTAGAGAATGAGAAGAATCAATTATTTGAAAAGCTAAAGGAAAAACACTCATGTTAGAAAATCACAAATTTGAAAACCCTGAGGTGAGAAAGACTTTCATGTTGAAAGATTGCTGCTACGAGCTGTTAGCTATGCCAGGATTTGTGACTTCCAGAGAGAGGATTTTGATCTGCGGCTAGAGATGAGGCTCAATCACTAGGAGCTTTTGTGTAGCAAAGGTTTATTAAAGTATAAAAAGGATAGTAAAACCTTCCAACATAGACATCAGAAGGGGACAGAAAGAGTGCCCCCTTGCTAGTTTTTAGCAAGGAGTTATATATCTGTTAGCAAGCTGCTAATTAGATAAAAGAAACACCTCAAAACTGAGAGAGCTGTACCTGGCCCCTCTCCCACAGCATGCATTTTGAGATAGCATTGGCACAAGGTGAGTCATCCCAGCCATAAAACAATCGACATGAATCTTGAAGAAAGGCAGATTTCCAAGCAAATACATAGTTTCATTAACAGAGCTTAAGAGAACATTTCCATGTGTAAGACATACTGGTTTGTAGAGCCATTAGCAGTTCAAGGTTTGAGAAAAAGGTTAGTCTTACAGAAATGGATTTGAAGAAAGGCAGATTCCAAGGGAAATACATAGTTTCATCAAGATAGCTTAAGAAAAACATTTCCATAAGAAAAACACATTGGTTAGCTCAAGGTTTGAGAAAAGTTAAGCTCAAGTGGAACCAGGAGTTGTCGTGACAGCATAGGATTAGGAAAAAAATGTCTGCCACTTGCAGTTTATTTCCTCCTGCCTCTTGGGGACCCCTAGTCTTCCTACCTGTTACCCTGTCAATGTGTTTGAGGAACAGAAAAAAAAAAAAAAACAATATTTGGAGGCAAAAGAATGTTAGTAAATGGCTTCATTGGGAAGCCATTATTTGGCTAGAGGAATGTGTGTGTGTGTGTGTGTGTGTGTGTGTGTATAGATAGATAGATAGATAGATAGATCATTTTTGACTACATTGTGGGAAATGGAATGTTGGAAATTGAGGAGTTAAGGAGGAGAAGTGTAGGAAACAAAGAACAATGGTACCTTGCTTCAGAAGTAATGATAATTGAACAAAGGTCATAGCAATACCTATTAAAAGAAATGGACAAATCCAAGATATTTTCCACAGAATGGAGAATATTGGGGAATAAGTGGGCACTGAAAGAAAAGAAGGAAACTGGATAACAAGCTATTAATGGAGCGATTAAATGTTAAATAACATAGACCTTTGCTGTTCTTACCAAGTTATACTAGATTTTCTTAAATGTTTCTCCATTTGCAGTATTTTCTGAGATCAGTTTCTGGAAGCTTTAAGTGGTTGTTTTTTGTTTTGCTTTTTTCATTTTTCTTTTCTTTTTTTCAGTTCTGAACTCCTTTTTTTATTATTATTTTTTAGCTGAAGGATAATTGCTTACAGAATTTTGTAGTTCTCTATCAAACCTCAACATGAAACATGTTTTTTTAATTTTTACCAGAATTTCTTGTTCCACTGTGGAGTGGGTCTATGGAGCTCTTCATGCTTACTTCCCAGAAATGAATCTTTTTATTGTCTTTTTTAATGGATTCAATTTTCTTAAATTTTGTTTAGAGTGTTTTTAATGAGGATTTTTATGATAGATATTGTTCTCTTTTCATTTGTTGTAAGGTATTTCTCTCATTTTGATACCAGGATAATGATAGCTTCATATAGTGAGTTGGGAAGTATTTCCTCCTTTTCAATTTTCCAGAAGAGATTTTGTACATGTATTATTTTGTATCTAATTACTTGGGGAATTTTCCTGAGATCTTTTTTGTAATTTATTTCTAACTTAACTCTGATTATGGTCAAAGAAAGACACTTTGTATGACTTCAATTCTTATAAATGTGTTGATTCTTACTTGTTTCAGTCAATCATTTGTCTAAATAAATTTTTTAAGTACTTGAAAATAATGTGTAATCTGCTCCTGTTAAGTGAATTAATACAAAAATGTCAATTAAGACAAGTTAGTTGTTAGCTCTTCAAGTATTCTATATCCTTACTGATTCTACATATTCTAACAATTATTGAGAGCAAAGTATCAAAGTCTTTGAAAATAACTGCATTTTTCTATTTCTGTTTGTAGTTCTATTGATTGTTGCCTCATGTATTTTGAATTTGGTTATTGGGTATATAAACATTTAGTAATATTATGTCCTCTTGAAAGGCTGATCTCATTATGATTATAAAATGACATTCTTATCTTTGGCAATATTTTTTCTCTCTTAAATCTACTCTAATTGTTTATGTAACCACACCACTTACCTTTTATTATTATTATTGAATTCTGTTTTACTATAACACTAAGACTTTCAGGTTATTGGTTTTAATTTTCAAATCAAAATATTTTCTGAACATTTGTATAATTTATTGTATTTGAATAGAACATCAACTAGGCAATATCCATGTGTTTCTAAAACCACATTTTTGAGGTTTGATTAACATCCAAAAAGCTAATTATCCTACTTAAATGTCACCTGATTAATATACATGTATACTATGGGAGCTTCCCAGGTGACATTAGAGGTAAAGAACCCACCTGCCAATGCAGGAGACATGAGATGCACATTTGATCCTTGGCTTGGGACGATCCCCTTGAGGAGGGCGTGGCAACTCACTCCAGTATTCTTGCCTGGAAAACCCTATGGACAGAGGAGCCTAGCTGCTGCAGTCCATGGGGTCACAAAGAGTCAGACACGACCGAAGTGACTTAGCACACATGTATAAATGTACATGTCAGTTCAGTTCAGTTCAGTCACTCAGTCTTGTCCAACTCTTTGCAACCCCATGGACTGCAGCACACCAGGCTTCCCTGTCCATCACAAACTCCCGGAGCTTGCTAAAACTCATGTCCATCAAGTCAGTGATGCTATCCAACCATCTCATCCTATGTCTCTTCTTTTTAATACGCTGTCTAGATTGGTCACAGCTTTTCTTCCAAGGAGCAAGTTTCGTTTAATTTCATGTCTTCGGTCACCATCTGCAGTGACTTTGGAGCCCCCAAAAATAAAGTTTGTCACTGTTTCCATTGTTTCCCCATCTATTTGCCATGAAGTGATGGGACCGGATGCCATGATCTTCATTTTTTAAATGTTGAGTTTTAAGCCAGATTTTTCACTCACCTCTTTCACTTTAATAAAGAGGCTTTTTAGTTTCTCTTCACTTTATGCCATAAAAGAGCTGTCATCTACATATCTGAGGTATTGATATTTCTCCTTGTAATCTTGATTCCAGTTTGTGCTTCATCCATCCTGACATTTCACATGATGTACTCTTCATATAAGTTAAATCAGCAGGGTGTCAATATACAGTCTTGACGTACTCCTTTCCCAATTTGGAACCAGTTGATTGTTCCATGTCCGGTTCTAACTGTTGCTTCTTGACCTACATACAGGTTTCTCAGGAGGAAGGTAAGGTGGTCTGGTATTCCCATCTGTTGAAGAATTTTCCACATTTTGTTTTGATCTACACAGTCAAAGGCTTTGGCATAATCAATAAAGCAGGAGTAGATGTTTTTCTGGTATTCTCTAGGTTTTTCAATGATCCAGTGGATGTTGGAAATTTGATCTCTAGTTCCTCTGCCTTTTGGTAATGCTAGCATGTGAGATGAATGCAACTGTGTGATCATTTGAACATTCTTTGGCATTGCCTTTCTTTGGGATTGAAATGAAAACTGATCTTTTCCAGTCCTGTGACCACTGCTGAGTTTTGCAAATCTGCTGACATATGGAGTGCAGCACTCTCACAGCATCATCTTTTAGGATTTGAAATCCTAAAACAACAATCCTTCCAATGAATATTCAGAGTTGACTTCCTTTAGAATTGACTGATTTGATCTCCTTGCTGTCCAAGGGACTCTCAAGAACTTTCTCCAGCACCACAGTTCAAAAGCATCAATTCTTCAGTGCTCAGCCTTCTTTGTGATTCAACTCTCACATCCATATATGACTACTGGAAAAACCATAGCTTTGACTATACAAGACTTTGTGGCAAAGTGATGTCTCTGCTGTTTATTATGCTGTCTAGATTTCTCATAGCTTTTCTTTCAAGAAGCAAGCATCTTTTAGTTTTGTGGCTGCAGTCACTGTCCGCAGGGATTTTGAAGCCCAAGAAAATAAAGTCTTTCACTGTTTCCACTTCTATTTGCCATGAAATGATGGGACTGGATGCCATGATCTTAGTTTTTTGAATGTTGAGTCTTTAGCAGATTTTTCACTCTCATCTTTCACCTTCACCAAGAGGCTCTAGTTCCTCTTCATTTTCTGCCATTAGTGTGGTATTATCTGCATATCTGAGGTTGTTGATATTTCTCCAGTGGTCTTGACTCCAGCTTGTGTTTCATCCAGTCCAGCATTTCACATGATGTATCCTGCATATAAGTTAAATAAGCAAAGTGACAATATACAGCTTTGATGTACTCCTTTCCCAATTGTGATCAGTCCATTGTTCCACGTCCAGTTGTAACTGTTGCTTCTTGACCTTGATACAGGTTTCTCAGGAGACAGGTAAGGTGATCTGGTAGTCCCATCTCTTGAAGAATTTTCCAAAGTTTGTTGTGATCGACACAGTCAAAGGCTTTAGTGTAGTCAATGAAGCAGAAGTAGATGTTTTTCTGTAATTCTCTTGTTTCTTCTATAATCCAGTGGATGTTGACAATTTGATCTCTGGCTCCTCTGCCTTTTCTAAACCCAGCTTGTGCATCAGGAAGTTCTCAGTTCATATACTTTTGAAGCCTAGCTTGAAGGATTTTGAGCATTATCTTGCTATCATGTGAAATGAGTGCAATTGTGTGGTAGTTTGAACTTTCTTTGACATTTCCCTTTTTTGGGATTGGAATGAAAACCAACCTTTTCCAGTCCTGTGGCCACTTCTGAGTTTTCCAAATTTGCTGGCATATTGAAGGCAGCACTTTCACAGCATCATCTTTTAGGATTTGAAATAGCTCAACTGGAATTCCATCACCTCTACTATCTTTGTTCATAGTGATGCTTCCTAAGGCCCTCTTAACTTTTCACTCCAAGATGTCTGGCTCTAGGTGAGTGATCACACCATCATGGTTATATGGGTCATTAAGATGTTTTTTGTATAGTTCTGTATATTCTTGCCACCTCTTAATATCTTCTGCTTCTGTTAGGTCCATACCATTTCTGTCCTTTATTGTGCCCATCTGTGCATGAAATGTTCCCTTGGTATCTCTAATTTTCTTGAATTGGAGGATAATTGCTCTACAATATTGTGTTGGCTTTTGCCATACATCAATCTCTTCTATGTGGATATTTTTCAGGAGTAAATACTGTAGTACTACGCAGTCTATGGTTGGTTGAATCAGTTGATGTGCAGGAAGCACAGATATGGAAGACCAACTATAAATTATATGTTAATTAACCCCCATGTTGTTCAAAAGTCAACTATAGTAGGAATTTTCAAAAGACCCTTCTGAAAGTTTGTCAAGCATGTTTTATAAAGGATCAAATAAATATTTTAGGCTCCATGATCCACATAGAGTGTCTGTCACATATTCTGTTTTATATTTTTTACCAAGTCTTTAAAAGTATAAAAAACTGTTCCTAGTTTGTTTGTTTGTTTGTTTGTTTTTGCCATACAAAAGCAGATAATGGACCATATTTGAGCTGCTGTTTGGAATCTTAAGAATTTCTGGACATGCTTTTGAAGTGAAGTGAAAGTCGTTCAGTCATGTCCAACTCTTTGTGACCCCATGGACTATACAGTCCATGGAATTCTCCAAGCCAGAATACTGGAGTGGGTAGCCTTTCCCCTCTCCAGGGGATCTTCCCAACTTAGGGATCAAACCCAGGTCTTCCACATTGCAGACAGATTCTTTACCAGCTGAGCCATCAGGTTTTTATCAATAAATAAACTTCTGGCTGAAATCATGGCATCAACTTTTCCAATCATTGGTGGCAGTTTCTGTGAGCTTTCCTAGATCCTGCTACAGTTTATTAAACCCATAATTACAATATGATGTTCTTTATACATAAAGTATAAAAAAGTCTCCATTTTCCTTACCAAGTGTAAATAGATATACATACCACCAAGACTTCATATTTATTTTGGCTAGTATACAAACTCAATGCACCTACATGTATTGTTCCTTGTTCACAGTATCATCTTCTTTATACAATATGAGTTTGATGATATGATGTTTCTTCTAAGGATAGGATATAAGTGTCTTTCATAAGTGATAAGTGACAAATATCAAGTTATTCTTTTCTTTATTCCACAGGAATTAGGTGACAAAGTAGTAATAAACAATATGTCTTTGAATTTATATAAAGGGCAGATCACTATTCTCCTAGGACAAAATGGGGCAGGAAAAACCACAGCCTTGTCTATTCTCACAGGTATGTATTTGGCTCTATCCAAAGCAGCAGTCAGGTTCCTTCTAAACTATAAATCAATCAACAACTTTTAGTGTTAAAGTATGTTGTCATTTCAGTGTTGTAGTTATTATTACAGTTTCAATTATTTAAAACCAAGATGCTCACATGATATAATACATTAATTTAATCAATTAAAAATGTGCCGGCTCTTTTTCTAGGAATAGATATAACAGTGGTGATTTCAAAGTTGTTACATTCAGTTTTATACTCTGGTAGAGATACAGACAAAAATGTGAAACATAAAACACACCATAAATGAAAAGGAAGATGTAGAATCCAAAAGAATGACACCTAACCTGTTTTGGGCATGATGAATGGGGTAGTGACATCAATATGAGGCAAATAAGAGATATAAAGAGCTATGAAGAAAAGGAAAGAAGAACATTATATAAGCAAAGACTAGAAAACTGAAGAGCAGGGAACAGACATATGACTAGACTAGGAAAGGAATGTAAATAATGGCAAAAGATGAAGATGGATGAATAATCAAAAGGTCAAATCATAAAAGAATTGGGGGAAGCCATCCATTAAAGTTTAGAATTTATTCTGAGAGCAATGAAAGGTCATGAAAGGATATTTTATGAAGGTTTATACTTTAGAAATATTGTATTCACTAAAAAGAAAGAATGGATAAAGAATACTAGGGACCATTAGAACAGTGAACTCTATGTTGAGCATAAGTCCTAGAGGCTAAAGCAGGGGTTGAGCCTAGTACTCAAGATAAAAACAGCCTCTGTTTGTTACAAAAGTGATGTCAGAACTAACAAGAGGGGCAGACACTACTCATAGTCTCTGCTGTTTTGCGTATTTGAACTGACTCCCTCTATGTCTGTTAAAACTTTTCTTAAAAGAATGACTGCCTAGCTAACACAAGGTCATGATTCAAGTTATCATTACCTTCATGATAATATTAATATATGTATAATATATATAGTTAATATGCTTTACATAATTTGTCCTGGAATACACACCATGCTTTATTTTTCTTTTTTTATGGTTAGAACATTTTCTTTACAAAATATTATTTTAGTTTCAGTCATATGACATAGTGATTCAGTGTTTTTATACATTATGAAGTGGTCATCACAATAATTCTAGTAACCTCAGATTACCATACAGTTATTGCAGTATTGCTGATTATATTCCTTACGCTTTACACTTAGCTTCATACCCTCTAATGGATCCTATTGTTACAAATGGAAAGATAGGTATAAATATAGATACATGTATCACATCTTATCTATTCATCTCTCAGTGGCTATGTGCTTCCATATCTTGTGTGTGCTAGTCACTCAGTCTTGTCCAACTCTTTGTGACTCCATAGACTGTAGTCCAACAGACTCCTGTTGTCCATGGGATTCTCCAGGCAAGAATACTGGAGTGGGTTGCCATTCCCTTCTCTAGGGGATCTTCCTGACCCAGGGATCAAACCCTGGTCTCCTGCATTACAGGCAGATTCCTTACCATCAGAGCTACCAGGGAAGCTTCCATATATTAGATATTGTAATTAGGATTCCACATTTTCTCTGCCAAGGGCATGGATTCAGTCCCTGGTTGGAGAATTAAGATCCTGCAAGCTGCAAGGTGTGGCCCAAAAAATGCTACAGTGAACATGGGGAAGCATATATATCTTTGGATTTAGTGTTTTCATTTTCTTTGGATAAATGTGCAGAGGTAGAATCACTGGATTATATAATAGTTCTGTTTTTAATTTTTTGAGAAACCACCATATTGTTTCATAGTGGTTGTACCAATTATATTCTGCCAACAATGTGTAAGTTTTTCCTTTTCTACATCTTCACCAAAACTTATTTTTTCTCTTTTATTTCTTCTGACAGAAGTGAGGTTCCATGCTTTACATGTTACTTAAGAACACTTGTCATACACTTTCCCATCTACACTGGGAATGCCTAATGTAGGCATCACAGTTCAGTTCTTGTTATGAATAGGATTTCAATAGGTATCCTATTCATACACAAGATGCAGATCAAAAGCAACCGTCCAGTGAAAACATGGCAGAGGAGGTAGCTCCAACCTTCAGTCCCTTCACAAACTAAACTGATGAAGAAATACAGAATGTCAACACCAATTTTGGCAGAGCTCTGGAAGCAGGCGAAGCCTTATAGCAATAAAGCAATACCAAATAAAGAAAAAGGTAAATTGGATGATAGGTGAGAGTGACTCAGCAATTTTGGAAGCCTCAGGCCCTGTTCATCTCAGAGACACTGGGATGACAAAAACATACAGGGATGAAATACCTTTCTGAGAATTCTAGAAACCAGTTTGGAAGCTACAGCACACAAACGACTACTTAGTGAGTACCATAAAGCATATGAAGTTTGTGTCATTTTCTCACCTATTCTGTCCCTCCAAATGGTACGGCAGAGTCAGAAGGAATCTTCACAATGCCTAAATTTTACCTTGGGACAAAAGGGGAAAGCTAGGATTTCCATTTAGTGATCTTGCTTGTCTGGGGCTGCCTTTGAGATTGGTTTCTATCTTGCCTAATGGAGTATTGTGGGAGAGGCAGTGTGGTATGGATGCAGTTTGGAATCCACAGGAAAAAAACAGGCCAGCTTGAGGCACTTTAAAGTGCTTAAAAGCCACAGAAAATTTGCAGTTCTGCAGACAGGGAGCAAGATAGGACAGGAAAAGAAATACAATAGAAACTGAAACCAAAAACTCCAAGCTGCTTAAGAAAATTAATACAGTTAGAAACAGATACTGATGGCTGCAATCACCGTCCACAGTGATTTCGGAGCCCAAGGAAAAAAATCTGTCGTTGCTTCCACTTTTCCCCCTTCTATTTGCCATGAAGTGATGGGACCGGATGTCATCATCTTGGTTTTTGAATGTTGAGTTTCAGTCCCGCTTTTTTCACTCTCCTCTTTCACCCTCATCAAGAGGCTCTTTAGTTCCTCTTCACTTGCTACCATTAGTGTGATATCATCTTCATATCTGATGTTGATATTTCTCCCAGCAATCTTGATTCTAGCTTATGATTCATCCAGCCCAGCATTTCTCATGATGTGCTCTGCATATAAAAGTTAAACAAGCAGGATGACGATATACAGCCTTGTCGTACTCCTTTCCCAATTTTGAGCCAGTCAGTTGCTCCATGTTTGATTCAAACTGTTGCTTCTTGACCTGCATACAGGTTTCTCAGGAGACAGGTAAGATGGTCTGGTATTCCTATCTGTTTAAGAATTTTCCACAGTTTGTCATGATCCACACACTCAAAGGCTTTAGCATAGTCAATGAAGCAGAAGTAGATGTTTTTCTGGAATTCCCTTGCTTTCTTTAGGATCCAACAAATGTTGGCAATTTGACCTCTGCTTCCTCTGCCTTTTCTAAACCCAGCTTGTACATCTGGAATTTTTTTATTCATATACTGCTGAAGCCTAGCTTGACAGATGTTGAGCATTACCTTATTAGGATGTGAGATGAGCACAATTGTATGGTAATTTGAACAATCTTTGGCATTGCCTTTCTTTGGGATTGGAATGAAAACTGACTTTTTTCAGTCCTGAGGCCACTTCTGAGTTTCCCAGACTTGCTGATACATTGAGTGCAGCATCTTTTAGGATTTTAAATAGCTCAGGTGGAATTCTGTCACCTCTACTAGCTTTGTTCACAGTAATGCTTTCTAAGGCCCACTTGAATTCACACTCCAGAATGCCCGGCTCTAAGTGAGAGACTACACCCTCATGGTTATCCATTAGGACCTTTTTTACATAGTACTTCTGTGTATTTTTGCCACCCCTTCTTAATCTTGTCTGTTTCTGTTAGGTCCTTACTGTTTCTGTCCTTTACTGTGCCCATCCTTACATGAAATGTCCTTTTGATATTTCCAATTTTCTTGAAGATAACTCTAGTCTTTCCCATTCTATCATTTTCTTCTATTTCTTTGCACTGTTCACTTAAGAAGGCCTTCTTATCTTTCCTTGCTATTCTTTGGAACTCTGCTTTCAGTTGGGTATATCTTTCCCTTTCTCCCTTGCCTTTTGCTTCCTTCTTTCCTTAGCTAGTCTTTTGGACTCTGTGGGAGAGGGGGAGGGTGGGATGATTTGGGAGAATGGCACTGAAACATGTATATTATCATGTGTGAAATGGATCACCAGTCCAGGTTCAATGCATGGGACAGGGTGCTCGGGGCTGGTGCACTGGGATGACCCAGAAGGGTGGGATGGGGATGGAGGTGGGAGGGGGGGTCAGGATGAGGAACACATGTACACCCATGGCTGATTCATGCAATGCATGGCAAAACTACTACAATATTGTAAAGTAATTAGCCTCCAATTAAAATTTATATTTAAAAATTAATTAATTAATTAAAAACTAAAACCAGCAAAAAATAAATAATGTTTAAAAATAAATAAAACATGATATTGTGCTAAATGCAAATAAATAAGTAAATAAATCCCCCCCCCCCCAAAAAAAAAAAAGAAAAGAAAAGCCTCTTCAGACAACCAGCTTCACATTTTGCATTTCTTTTTCTTTGGGATGGTTTTGGTCACTGTCTCCTGTACAATGTTACTAACCTCCATCCATAGTTCTTTAGGCACTCTGTCTACAAGGTCTAATCCCTTGAATCTATTCATCATCTACACTGTATGTGGGGGTTTAATTTAGGCCTAATTATCTTCTTGATTTCTTCAATTTAAGCCCTGAATTTTGCAATAAGGAACTCATGATCTGAGCCACAGTCAGCTCCAGGTCTTGTTGCTGATGGTATAGAGCATTTCTTACTTCCACTGCAGAGAACGTAATCAGTCTGTTTTGGTATTGATCATCTGGTGATGTCCATGTGTACAGTTGTCTCTTGGATTGCTGGAAGAGGGTGTTTGCTATGACCAGTGTGTTCTTTTGACAAAACTGTTAGCCTTTGCTCTGCTTCATTTTGTACTACAAAGCCAAACTTGTCTATTATACCGGGTATCTCTTGACTTCCACTTTTGCATTCCAATCCCCTATGATGACAAGGACATCTTTTTGTTCTAGAAGATGTTGTAGGTCTTCATAGAGCAGGTCAACATCAGCTTTTTCTGCATCAGTGTTTTGGGAATAGACTTCGAGTACTGTGATGTTGAATGGTTTGCCTTAGAACAATCCGAGTTCATTCTGTCATTTTAAAGGTTGCACCCAGGTATTGTATTTTGAACACTTTTGTTGACTGTGAGGGCTACTCCATTTCTTCTAAGCGATTCTTGCACACTGTTCAGTTCAGTTCAGTCGCTCAGTTGTGTCCGACTCTTTGTGACCCCATGAATCACAGCATGCCAGGCCTCCCTGTCCATCACCAACTCCTGGAGTTCACCCAAACTCATGTGCATCGAGTCGGTGATTCCATCCAGCCATCTCATCCTCTGTCGTCCCCTTCTCCTCCTGCCCTCAATCCCTCCCAGCATCAGGGTCTTTTCCAATGAGTCAACTCTTCGCATGAGGTATTGGAGTTTCAGTCTCAGCATCAGTCCTTCCAATGAACACCGAGGACTGGTCTCCTTTAGGATAGACTGGTTGGATCTCCCTGCAGTCCAAGGAACTCTCAAGAGTCTTCTCCAACACCACAGTTCAAAAGCATCAATTCTTCAGCCCTCAGCCTTCTCCACAGTCCAACTCCCACATCTATACATGACCACTGGAAAAACCATAGCCTTGACTAGATGGACCTTTGTTAGCAAAGTAATATCTCTGCTTTTTAATATGCTATCTAGATTGGCCATAACTTTCCTTCCGAGGAGTAAGCGTCTTTTAATTTCATGGCTGCAATCACCATCTGCAGTGATTTTGGAGCCCCCAGAAATAAAGTCTGACACTGTTTTCACTGTTTCCCCATCTATTTCCCATGAAATGATGGGACTAGATGCCATGATCTTAGTTTTTTTAATGTTGAGCGCAATGTAGTAAATAAAATAGTCATCTGAATTAAATTTGCCCATTCCCATCCATTTTAGTTCACTGATTCCGGAGATGTGGATGTTTACTCTTGCCATCTCCTGCTTGACCTTGTCCAATTTACTTTGATTCATGGACCTAACATTCTAGTTTCCTGTGCAATACTGTTCTTCACAGGATCAGACTTTGCTTTCACCACCAGACACATCTACAACTTAGCATCATTTCTGCTTTGGCATATCCACTTCATTCTCTCTGGAGCTATTAGTAATTGCCCTCTGCCCTTCCCTGGGAGCATATTGGACACCTTCAAACCTGGGGAGAGAGGGATAAGGGGATCATCTTCCAGTGTCATATCTTTTTGCCATTTTACACTGTTCTTGGGGTTCTCCCGGCAAGAATACTGGAGTGGGTTACCATTTCCTCCTCCAGTTGACCACATTTTGTCAGAACTCTTCACTATGACCTGTCTGTCATGGGTAGCCCTGCATGGCATGACTCATAGCTTCATTGAGCTACACAAGCCCCTTCACCACAAGAAGGCTGTGATCCAAGTGCTGTGTACTGCTAACCTAAAGAAATGAAAAGGACTTATGAGAGAACACTGTGAACAATCATATGCTAACAGGTTAAATAATCAAAATAAAATGGACAAATTCCTAGAAACATATGAATTACCTAAACAGATTCATGAAGAAATAGAAAATGGAACAAAACTATAACAAGTAGAGCACTTGAGTCAGTAATAAAAAGCCTTCTGTATTTATTTGCTAGGGCTACCATAAAAAAATACCACAGATGGGGTGAATTTAAAAACAGAAATTTATTTTTCCTCACAGTTCTAGAGGCTGGAAGTCCAAGTTTAAGGTATTAACAGGTTTGATTTCTTTTTCTTTTTCCTTTTCTTTTTTTTTTTTCCTGAGGCTTTTTCCTTGGCTTATAGGAGGCCATCTTCTCCTGAGTCTTCACGTGGTCTTCCTTTTGTTCACAGTTGTGTCCTAATTCTTATTATAAGGATACCAGTCATATTGGATTAGAGCCCACCGATATAACTTCATTTTATCTTAACTACCTCTTTAAAGGCCCTATATTGAAATATGCATTCTGAGGTACTAGGGGTTAAGACTTTAACAGATGAATTTGTAGGGATACAATTTCACCTACAACACCTCCCAGCAAAGAAAAGTCCAATTCAATGACTGCACTGTTGAATTCTACCAAACATTTAAAGGATTAATATCAAGCTTTCTCAAACTTCCAAGAATAATAGAAGAGGAACACTTTCTATTCTATTTGGCCACCATTTCTGTCCTATGAGGCCAATTACCCTCCAGTCAAAGCCAGATAAAGACCTCACAGGAAAAGAAAGTACAGATAAATATTCCTTCTGAATATAGTTTTTTTAAAAATCATCAACAATATACAAGAGCACATTAAAAGGATATAAATCACGATCAAGTGGATTTTTCCCAAGAATGCAGCAATGTTTCAACATAAGAAAGTCAGTCAGTGTGATCACTACTGTATGTTAATAATACAACAAAACCTACATGGCCATCTTAAGTATGCAAGAAAAAACATTTGATCAAATCAACAAAATTTCTTGTCAAAAACAAAACAAAACATTCAGAAAATGGAGTAGAAGGAATTTCCTCGACATAATATCTATTAAAAAACACAACTAAAGTTATACGCAATGGTGAAAGTCTGAAATCAGCTTTCCTCTTAATATTACAAACTAAGCAAGGATATCTTCTGTCCCCACTACTACTCAACATTGTATGGAAATTTCTAAGCAATTAGGCAAGAAAAAGAGAAAAGCTATCCAAATTGGAAAATTAAACTAAATTATCCCTATTCACAGATAGCATGATACTGTATATGGAAAGCCCAAAGAATCCACAAAAGTCTACTAGAGCTAATAAATGAATTTTGTAAAGTTACAGGTTATAAGATTAACACAAAAAACTATTTCTATATACCATAAGTGAACAATTTGAAATGGAAAATATAGCATCCAAAAGGATAGAATACATAGTAATAAATTTAACCAAGAAAATGAAAGACTTGTACACACAAATGACAAAATAATCAGTTCAGTTCAGTTCAGTCGCTCAGTCATGTCCGACTCTTTGCAACCCTGTGGACTGCCACGTGCCAGGCTTCCCTGTCCATCAACTCCCAGAGCTTGCTCAAATTCGTGTCCATTGAGTCAGTGATGCCACCCAACCATATCATCCTCTATTGTCCCCTTCTCCTCCTGCCTTCAATATTTTCCAGCATCAGGGTCTTTTCCAATGAGTCAGTTTGCATCAGGTGGCCAAATTATTGAAGCTTCAACTTCAGCATCAGTCCTTCCAATAAATATACAAGATTGATTTCTTTGTGGATTGACTGGTTTGATCTCTTTGCAGTCCAAGGGACTCTCAAGAGTCTTCTCCAACACTACTCTGCACCTCAAAATATTACTGAAAGAAAAAAAGTTAAGACCTAAGTTAATGGAAATATTTCATATGTTCATGGATCAGAACATTTAAAATTGTCAATATTACCAAAAGCAATCTAACAATTCAACAAGTCTTTATAAAAATTCCAACTGCCTTTTTTGCAGAATTGGAAAAACTGATCCTACAATTTATATGGAATTACAAAGGTCACCAAAAAAATCTTTAAAAATAAGAATAAACTTGATGTCAAAATTCCAGATTATAAAACTCTGAAGCTACATTAATCACAAAAGTCAAAACAATGTGTTGCTGGCCAAAGGATAAACAAATAGACCAATGAAATAAAATTGAGAGACCAGAAATAAACCCATACATCTATGACCAATTTATTTTTTCAATTCTAAAGACTTGATTTATTTCTAGATTTTCTTTGAGACATTGACATTAATTTAGTGAATCCCTTGTGTTTTCTCATACAAATACAATTTTGCTAAAAGGAACACATTCTTTTTTTCTGGGTTTATTGGGATATACCTGACATATAACATTGTGTAAGTTTAAGGTATACAACATGTTGATTTGATATACTTTTATATTGTAAAATCATTACCATTGTAGCATCAGCTAACACCTCCATCACATGCTATAATTACCTTTTATGAGCTGGGAACATTTAAGATCTACTGTATAGCAGCTTTCCAGTATGTAATACAGTATTGTTAACCATATTACAATTCTGTGTATTAGATCCCCACAATTTATTCACCTTCTGACTTGAAGTTTGTATCCTTTGACATCTCCCCCTCTTTCCTATAGGAGAATTTACAAGGTCTCCCTTGTCACTGCCGCCTTGGGGAAAGGGTGTTGCTGGCAAACAGCTGTTCCCTGTACCCACTCTTAATGTCTCCAGACTTGTTTTCTGCTCACCTGGCGTACTGGAACTTCTCCTTTGGAAACTTAAGCTTTCATAAAGGCTCTCTCTTTTGTGGGTTACTGCCTAAGTCAGGGTTTTCTAGATGCTACCAGATGCCAGCCAATAGGGGTTGAAGGAGTTTTCACCACCACTATGGAGATCTGACTCAATACTGACTCAAATCTGACTGCCTTTTACCTGATATCCAGGTGGGCAAGACTCCTCCCATATCCCTTGGCACATGGTGCTGGATGCCGTAGCTCCCACAGAGGCATGTTTTTTCCCCATATTTTAAAGGTTTTATTTTGTATTGGGGTATAACCGATGAACAGTGTTGTGATAGTTTCAGGTGAACTGTGAGGGGACTCAGCCACACATACACATTTTCACTCACCCCAAACTCGCCTCCCAACCAGGCTGCCATATCATATTGAGCAGAGTTCCATGTGCTATAGGGTAGGTCCTTGTTGGTTATCCACTTTAAATATAGCAGTGTGTACAGGCAACCGTTAAGTTCATTCTCTAAGTCTTTGAGTCCACAGATGGACTTTTGTTCATGGATAAATGCCAATCTTGTTATTGTGGAGTATGTGTGTCCTCAGTCGTGTCTGATGTTTGTGATGCCATGGACTGTAGCCCACCAGGCTCCTCTGTCCATGGGATTTTCCAGGAAACAATACAGGAGTGAGTTGCCCTTTCCTACTCCAGGGGATCTTCCCAACTCAGGGATCAAACCTGTGTCTCTTGTGTCTCCTCCACTAGCAAGCAGACTCTACCACTGCACCACCTGGGAAGCCCTACTGTTGAGTAGGAGGATAAAAATGAGAGATATCTTATGTCACTATGATGCTGACATCATTCCACCTATCCTTTTTTAAAGGCTGGATAATATTCTATTGTGTGTATATACCACATTTTCTGTATCCACTCATCTGTAGGTGGATATTTAGGTTCTGAATCTTGGCTATTATACATAATACTGCAATGAATATAGCAGTGAAATATCTAATCTAAGAATCTCTTCAATATTCTAATCTTAGTGCTTTTTGATAAATAGAAGTGAGACTGCTGGGTAATATGGTAGTTCTATTTTTAAATCTTTGAGGAATTTTCATATTATTTTCCACAGTGGCTACACCATTTTACATTTTCACCAATAGTGTACAATGGTTCAAATTACTTCACATCCTCCCTAACACTTGCTATACTTTGTTTCAACAATGGCCATCCTAACAGATGTGAGATGCTATCATATTGTGGTTTTGATTTACAATTCCCCAATGATTAGTGATGCTGAGCATCTTTTCATATACCTATTGTCCATTTACATATCTTCTTTGAAGAAACATCTGTTCACTTACTTTGACTGTTTTTTAAAATGATGATGCTGTTAAAGTGCTGCACTCAATATGCCAGCAAATTTGGAAAACTCAGCAGTGCCCACAGGACTGGAAAAGGTCAGTTTTCGTTCCAGTCCCAAAGAAAGGCAATGCCAAAGAATGTTCAAAGTAAAGAAAGTGAAAGAAGTGAAGTCACTCAGTCGTGTCCAACTCTTTGCGACCCAATGGACTCCTCCATCCATGGGATTTTCCAGGCAAGGGTATTGGAGTGGGTTACCATTTCCTTCTCCAGGGGATCCCCATGACCCAGGGATCAAACCCAAGTCTCCCACATTGCAGGCAGACACTTTACCATCTAAGCCACTAGGAAAGCCCCCAAAATGTTCAAACTATTGCACAACTGCACTCATCTCACATGCTAGCAAAGCAATGTTCAAAATTCTCCAAGCCAGGCTTCAACAGTACATGAACTGTGAGCTTCCATATGTCCAAGCTGGACTTAGAAAAAGCAAAGGAACCAGAGATCAAATTGCCAACATCTGCTGGATCATATAAAAAGCAAGAGAATTCCAGTAAAACATCTGCTTCTGCTTCACTGAGTACACTAAAGCCATTGACATTCCACAACAAACTATGGAAAATTCTTAAAGAGATGGGACTACCAGACCACCTTACCTGCCTCCTGAGAAAGCTGTATCCAGGTCAAGAAGCAACAATTCGAACCGGGCACGGAACAACTGACTGGTTCCAAATTGGGAAAGGAGTACGTCGTGACTGTATACTGACACCCTGCTTATTTAACTTATATGTAGAGTACATCATGAGAAATGCTGGGCTGGATGAAGCACAAGCTGGAATCAAGACTGCCAGGAGAAATATCAATAACCTCAGATATGCAGATGACACCACCCTTATGGCAGAAAGAGAAGAGGAATTAAGGAGCCGCTTGATGAAGGTGAAAGAGGAGAGTGAAAAAACTGGCTTAAAACTCAACATTCAAATAACTAAGGTTGTTATAGAAACCGTGGTGAAGGAAAGAGACAAGTGGCACTCAAAGATGCAGAACAGCAGGGTTTTTTCAGCACCAGTGCCAGCTCTGAGGAGTCGCCTCCAAAGGCTGAGCACCCAGGCTTTGTTCTGGGTATCTTTTATACACCATAAGCTTCCCACTCAAACAGCTCAGATCCCTCCCCTCCCCAGGTAGTCCAAGTTCCCACGGATATAACAAGCAAGCTGTTAACATGAAATAATGGAAGGAAAAGCAAAAGGTTGTTACTTTAATTGGGGGCTTTATCTAGCTCCCATCTCATCCCCATCTCTTGATGTTTAGGGTGCATCTGCAGCCATCAGAGAACATCATCTTCTGGCACTTGCTGGTATCCCTTGAAAAGCAGCAACTGGGTGGCCATCCTCTGTTCGACAACTGTCTCTATGAAACCTGTTACAACATTGATTAGGAGGGGTATGAAGCAGGGAATAAGCAGACATCCAGCGAGTATGACTACGACCATCCCAATCATTTTTTTAAACTAACCTAGCCAAGAGAACCGTCCTCCAAAGAGGCCATTGACTCTGAGGGCTCTAATTTTTCCCTTCCAGTAATTTTCCCTTCCCATGGACAGGGAGGCCTGGCGTGCTGCGGTTCATGGGGTCACAAAGAGTTGGACACAACTGAGCTACTGAACTGAGTGCATAGGGAAGCTGAACTATAACATGCGGCCAGTTGGTATATAGAGTAAGTGAATCCTCGGACCCATTTCCCTTATTGGTAGAAAGATTCCATAGATTCAGAACAATCATCCTGACTCTCAGACGAGGAGGGGATTTTACAACTTAACAGAACTATAAGGCAAAAATATGCTGCTTTCATATTTAAGCTGATTGCAGTAGAAGGAGACTCCAAAAAACAAGAACTATGAAGAAGTAGGCAAAGCAGAGGGAAAGTTTTAGGATACAGGTCCACTCTTGGGAATAAAGCCCTATTCTGAATAAGATGAATAGGGGGAGTCCCAGTCCAATTAATAACCAATATGGCCTTTTGTCCATCTTGTTGGTTCCTCAAACCTGCGTTGACTGACCAGCTTCTGATGTGACCAGAGCAGGGCTTCAGGGTGGTTGTTTCCTTCTTTGCAAGGTCAGGCACAGGGATTGTTCTGGACTGAGGGTCATTTCCCACTTCTATCAACTATCAGACGGACTTGCAGGTTTGACTCTGGAGTAATGGATCCAAGTTGTCTATTCCTGCCACCTTGAGAGCAGTGGGAGTAGTTAAGATTACAGAATAGGGCCCTTTCCACATGGGTTTTAAAGGCTCTTTTTACCCATTCTTGATCCTCTGGTTGGTGGGGATGTACTGTTATGCCTAAGGATATGGGTATTCTATCAACTGTACATTCATGTATTTGAGAGATTGGGTGTCCTAACCCTTGTAGCTGTCTATATAAGTCCAAGTTCCCCAGTTCTCTGGTGTACCCCCTTAAGTTGACTAGCGAGAGTGGTCATCCATACAGGATTTCAAATGGTGAAAACCCTATCCCTGCCCGGGCTGAACACCTGACCTTTAAAAGGGCCACAGGTAACATGTCTACTGTAAGCTGGTCAACCTGTCAACATGTAACCTGGTCTCCTGGCAGTTTTGCTAGGGTTTGTTTGAGAGTTTGATTCATGCTTTCCACTTTCCCTGAGCTCTGGGGATGGTAGGCAGTATGCAATTTCCACTGGATTTTCAAAGCCTTTGCCACCTGTTGTACTGTCTCAGCTACAAATGCCCGTCCATTGTCCAACCCTGTGGTCAGAGACATTCCATACCTGAGGACAATGTCTTTCAAGAGTGCCTTGGATACTTCTCTTGCTTTTTCAGTTCGGGTAGGAAAGGCTTTCCACCCAGCCTGAAAAGGTGCAGATAAAAACTAAAAAGTATCTAAATCCTCGACTTCGGGTGATCTCAGTGAAATCTACTTCCATATCCTCAAAGGGGAAGAGTCCACAATGTTGTGTCCCTGCTGGCCTACCAGGCCCCCGGCAGGCATTATTTTGTAAGTAGCTTACACATTGCTGGGAGACGGAAGAACAAGAGTGTGGGGAGGCAAGCAATGAGATAGTACCCGCCTTGCAAAGTCTCTAAGGTGGTCTTGCCCATATGAGTCAGTTTACGTCACTGGTGGACCAGCTTGTAGGCTAGCTGTTCTGGAACATAGACTTGGTGGTCCTGTGTGACCCACCATTCTGTCTTGGCCTTGGTTCCCCCTTCCTTTTTTATCCATTTTTCCTCCTTAGGAGAGTACCCAGGGGCAACTCATATCTTCGGGGCTAGCAGGACTTTCTGTTTGTCTGGCTGCTGTCCCCAGGCAGCCTCCTTGGTGGCTGCATCAGCGTGGCGGTTCCCTTTGGCCACTGGGTCACCTCCCTTCTGGTGGCCTTTGCAATGGACAACTGCCACTTCTTTTGGTTCCCATACTACTTCCAGAAGTTTCAGGATTTTTGGTTTGGTTTTTAATGCTTTTTCCTTCTGCTGTAAGGAGTCCTCTTTCCTTGTGTAAGGCTCCGTGGACATGTAGAGTAACAAAAGCATACCACAAGTCAGTATAGATGTTAACTCACTGGTCTCGGCTGAGTTCCAGTGCCCTGATTAATGCCCATAACTCCACTCTCTGCACTGACCATCCTTGAGGAAGCACCTCTGCTTCTCCCACTTCAGAATCAGACACCTCAGCATACCCAGCCATCCTCTTCCCATTTTCCATGAAGCTGTTACCATCAGTATATAGGACCAGGTCTGTGTTGTTGAGTGGCTTGTCAGTCAGATCTGGTCTAGTAAAAAATGCTTCATCTAGTATTTCCAAGCAGTCGTGGTCCAAGGGCCCTTCTTCATCTGGTAGGAAGGTAGCTGTGTTTAGAGTCCGTACAACTTGCAGTTTTAACCGTGAGTTTTCATGTAGTAACCCTTGATATTGAGTTATCTGTGCATGCATGAGCCGATGGTGGCCTCAGCTATGTCCATCAGGATTACAACTGAGTGTGGGACCTTAACATTTAGGTTTTGCCCCAACGTTAATCTGTCAACCTCCCTCACTAGCAAGGTAGTGGCTGCTAGTGCTTGGAGGCAGGGTGGCCCAGCCACAACCGAATTGATCTGTTTAGACAAGTAGGCCACCAGCCTTTGCCAAGGTCCAAATTCTTGGGTCAAGATTCCCAAGGCCATTTTGTTCTTGTCATGAACAGAGATTGAACTCTCTGGTTACATCAGGAAGCTTTAGGGCTGGGACCTCGGAGATTTTTGCCTTAACTGTTTGATATGCCACCTCTTGGCTTGGTCCCCATTCAAGGGAAACCTTTTCCTCCCCTTTCAGAGCCTGATATAGCCACCTGGCCAGGCCTGAAAATTCAGGAATCCATATCCTACAGAATCCTGCTGCTCCCAGGAACTCACGGACCTTCTGGTGAGTGGTAAAGGTAGGGATGGCACAAACTGCTTCTTTCCTTTCAGTTTTGAGCTTCGCCAGCCCCACATGATGTTGAAACCTAGATATTTGACTCGTCTTTTACAGATTTGTGCCTTTTTATTTGATACCTGGTACCCAGCTTCCATGAACAAGGAAAGGGGGGCCTTTGTTCCTTCTAAGCATCAAGCTTGTGTTGCACTGGCCAGCAGAAGGCCATCGACATATTGCAGCAGGACACAGTGTAATTTATCCAAGTCGGCAGCCAAAGCTCCACTGAAGACAGTAGGGGAGTTCTTGAGCCCCTGAGGAAGCCTCGTCCAAGTGAGCTGTTCCTTGTTTCCTGTGTGTGGTTTTTTCCCATTCAAAGGCAAATAGTGGTTGGCTGACAGGTGCAACTCAGAGGCAGAAGAAGGCATCTTTCAAGTCCAAGCAAGTAAACCATTCGGCTGTGGAAGGGATCAGTCCTAGCAGAGTGTACGGATTAGACACTGCCAGGTGCAGACTAGTTGTTGCCTTGTTTACAGCTCTTAAGTCCTGAACCAGATGGTAGTCATGCGTCCCTGTCTTCTTCACAGGTAGTAATGGGGTGTTCCAGTGTGACTGGCATTTCATCTGAAGTCCGTGTTGGTGTAGTCTGTCTCAATGAGCCTGGATTCCCAATCAGGACTCCCAGGGCGTTGGATACTGTCACAGTTTTACAGGCTGAGCTCCCAGTTTCCGATAAATCAGGATGGGAGCATAGTGTTTTGCCAGACCTAGAGGATTTTTCTTGGCCCAAACTAGTGGGTACTCAGTCTCTAATTCAGGAGGAATGGTCCTTTCTCCTGGAGGGGAAGAATACAGGTGCCGTTCTTCTCTCCTTACAGCGAGAGTCATAATCAAGGAGGAGGGCAGGCCTGCTAGCTTTAGCTGAGTTGACTTGTTAACAGAAAAGGAAATCTGGGCCCCCATCTTAGCAAGCAGGTCTCTTCCCATCAAGGGAACAGGGCAGTTGGGCAGGTCGCCCAGTTGACATTGTCGAGGACTGCAAAACGGCCTGTGGGTCTGGACACCTGTGGCCGCAATGAAGGTAGTTTCTTTTCCCAGGAAGGGGCCTATCTACTGGGTGACCATGGAATGCTCAGTGCCTGTATCCACCATAAAGTCCATTGGATGGCCCCCTACTTTAATTTTGATCATGGGCTCTTGGGGGCCTAGTTGAAGAGAGCCCAGTCCTCCGTACTTGGATTCTGCTCCAGCTAGCCCAGTCAGATTAGTGCTGGGTGGCTCAGGTTGATATTGGCTTGGGGGGCCGGCAGCTTTGGTTTTCTTTTCAGGGCAACTGGGACACTTATTTTTCCAGTGTCCCTTTTCCTTGGAATAGGCACACTGATCTCGGCTGAGGGGAACTCTCTTTTTCGGATCTGGACCTCTTGCCTTATGGGGTGGTCCTGCCAGGGGGTGCAGGCTTTGACAGGGCACCTGCCAAGAGTGTGGCTTCTTGCTTCATCTTCTTTTCTGCTTCTCAGCATGCTGTTTGGTCACAATTGACAAAGACTTTGATGACTATTTCTAGCAGTTCTGTGGCATTTTTACCTGCAAACCCTTCTAACTCTGTAATTCTTTTCATATGTCCGATTGAGCCTGTCCCACAAAGACTGCATTTATCATCCACCACTGATTTTCAGAGGCTTCAGGAACAAAGGGGTGAAGACCCAAAAGGCCTCACACAAGCCTTTCGTAGAAAATGACTGGGCTTTCATCTGGCTTTTGCAGCACTTCAATGATCTTAGCCATGTTAGTAGGCTTCTTAGCCCCAGCTTTTACCCCCTGTAGGAGGGCCTGTCGATACCTCTCCAGCTGGTTTCTTACCCTCTAAGTGTTGGGATACCAGTGAGGCTCTTCCTTCAGGAAGTTCTCTGGAGCCCAGTTGTCCCTGTCTAATTGACCTCCTGAGGCACTGGTCTGGAGCCATTTTCTGACTCGTTGGTGCTCTCTGTATTGAATAGGGTGAGGAGAAGCTGCTGGCAGTCTACACAGGTTGGGCAGTGGGTCTGGAAGATGGGTTCTAAGAGATCAACCATCGCTTGGGGCATTTCAGAGTACAAGGGGGTGTGATGTTTCCATTTAAGGAGATCAGTCATGGAAAAAATATATATTTTTTTGGTATTAAAAGATGGGTCCTCCCTCTTGTAGGGCCCATCGGCAGCAAAGCACTGCAGCCCTTAAGTCTCTCATAAGGACATTTGTAGCGCTGCTGAGGTAGACTGGAGGCATCTACCCATTGGTTTTGGGGTGGCATGCCATGGGGACACAATAGCTTCAGGAGCATCAGGAGGAAGAGGTGAAACAGAAGGCAGTGGACTGTCTGGTAAATGCAGATCTGCTGCTCTCGGCAAGGGAGCCATGAGGATTTAAGGTGGGGTCATTGGAGGCATTTCTTCAGCCTCACCCTGGAGGATAGGTGGTTCCCTCTTGGTGCAAGGTCCTTTGCTTTGGTTGAGCTACTAGGACCTTACACTGTCTCTGACCTGTGGGATAGAACTGAACCCAAAGGGACTTTAACTGGGCAATATCCCAACATTGATTGATATATGGGAATTGGTCCAGGTGGCCAGGGTCTACCATTATG
The DNA here is from genome assembly GCF_019923935.1 of Bubalus bubalis. Lineage (NCBI taxonomy): Eukaryota > Metazoa > Chordata > Mammalia > Artiodactyla > Bovidae > Bubalus > Bubalus bubalis. The sequence continues at coordinate 22,774,731 of NC_059180.1, read as the reverse complement.
ACTATGCACTGCTCAGACTATGGGCACATCTAAGGTCCCTCCTGAGGGCCATACAACCCCAAAGGAGGGCCACTCCAGGGTACAAAGTGTGTGCAGTTTTTCAGGACTCAATTTTACACCATAATAAATAATAATTTATTATTATTTATAATAATATATCCCCAGAGAAAAGTGAAAGTGAAGGTCACTCCATCGTGTCCAACTCTCTGTGACCCTATGGACTATACTGTCTATGGAATTCTCCAGGCCAGAATACTGGAGTGAGTAGCCTTTCCCTTCTCCAGGAGATCTTCTCAACCCAGGGATCGAAGCTGGGTCTTCCATATTGCAGGTGGATTCTTTACCAGCTGAGCCACAAGGGAAGTCCAAGAATACTGGAGTGGGTGGCCTATCCCTTCTCCAGTGGATCTTCCCTACCCAGGAATTGAACAGGGGTCTCCTGCATTGCAGGTGGATTCTTTACCAGCTGAGCTATGAGGAAAGCCCCAACAATCCTTTCTTTAAATTCTTCACCATATATTCTAAGACAGTGGGTTTAGAAGTCAGGTTGCCCATTATGTGAAAGTTCCCACCCTGAGGCAGTGTTGGGCAACAAAACAAAGGGAGACACTCACTTTCGCCCACCTGGCTGCTCCCCTTACGGAGATTTAGGCACCTCTTAGCACTGGCAGGTCGGTATAAACACCAGACCCGGACCAGCCTCACAGGGAGGGATTAAATCCCCCAGAGGCTGGCACTGCCCTGAGCCATATGAGATCACCATGGAAACGCAGGTTAGGATCCACTCAGGCTCCGTAGTTGGAAGATGGTCGAGAGCTGGCTCTCAGCTCAGTCACTCTCCCACACACACCAGAATTGACAGACCACGCAAGGGAACAAACCCTATTCTGAGTGACTCTCCTGTCACTGGGAGGTGATCAGGCCCCCCTTCCACCATACGGTGAGTCCTGACTCTGTCAAATTTCCCCGGGACACTCACTCGTCTGACGTGCTGTCCTGGAACCCGCTTCTGCTCTCCTGAGTCAGTTCAGGAAGCGGCATGGGCCGAGGCTGGCGCATTTCAAGTGAGTCGGGATCTGGCAAATGGCCTGGGCAGCATCTATTCGTCTGTCACCAGGCGGCAGCCCCAGCTTTCTCCAGTTCCCCGACAATGGTAGTGCAAGGGGCAACTCAGTTGTCGGCTTCCCGGCCAATGCACCAGAAAGTGTTATAGAAACTGTGGCGATGGAAGAGACAAGCGGCACTCAAAGATGCAGAGCAGCAAGGTTTATTCAGCACTGGTGCAGGCTCAGTGGAGTCACCTCCAGAAGCTGAGTGCCCTGGCTTTGTTCTGAGTATCTTTTATACAGGGTAAATTTCCCTCTCAAATAGCTCAGATCCCTCTCCTCCCCAGGTAGTCCAAGTTCCCATGGATGTAAAGGGCAGGCAAGATCACAGAAGTGGAAGCAGTGATTGATGAGCAGCAGCTGTTAACACAAAGTAACAGAAGGGAAAGCAAAAGGTTGTTACTATAATTGTGGACTTTGATCTCGCTCCCATTTCAAGATCATGGCATCCAGTCCCATCACTTCATGGCAAATAGATGGGGAAACAATGGGAACAGTCACAGACTTTATTTTGTTGGGCTCCAAAATCACTGCAGATGGTAACTGCAACCATGAAATTAAAGATGCTTGCTCCTTGGAAGAAAAACTACAACAAACCTAGACAACATTTTAAAAAGCAGAGATATTACTTTGCCAACAAAGGTTTGTATAGTCAAACTATGATTTTTCCAGTAGTCATGTATAGATGTGAGAGTTGGACCATGAAAAAGACTTGAGTGTGGAAGAATTGATGCTTTGAACTGTGGTGTTTGAGAAGACTCTTGAGAGTCCCTTGGACTGCAAAGAGATCAAACCAGTCAATCTTAAAGGAAATCAGTCCTGAATATTCAATGGAAAGATTGATGCTGAAGCTGAAATTCCAATACTTTGGCCACCTGATGCGAAGAACTGACTCATTGGAAAAGACCCTGATGCTGGGAAAGATTGAAGGTGAGAGAAGAGGGGACGACAGAGGATGAGATGGTTAGATGGCATCACTGACTTGATGGACATGAATTTGAGCAAGCTCTGGGAGTTGGTGATGGACAAGGAAGCCTGGCATGCTGCAGTCCATGGGGTCATAAAGAGTCAGACATGACTGAGCGACTGAACTGAACTGCTTGTGTAACATGACAGTTTGTGTTCTGCTTTTTAGAACATAATTTCACATTAAAATTCTCTAATACGCTATAGTCCATGTTCTTGTCTTTTCCAAAGTGACATGGTATTTCTAATTGTTATATAATGTTCCTTTTAATAGCCATATGGTAATATGCTGTAATTAACATAGTCATTTTCTTTTCTTTTTTTGAGTCTTCAGTCAAATAGCCTTATTTAGATGTCTTTGAATATAATTTTCCATTTTGGAGCACATATTTTTAATCATCCAAATAGATTAAGAAAAATCATTGAGCATCCATTTATGATATAGACTCAACAAAGTGGGTAAGAGGGAAATGACCTCAACATAATAAAATCCACATATTGCAAGCCTACACGTCATATCATCATCACCAGTGAAAAGCTGAATGTTTTTCTTTTAATGTCAGGAACAAGACAAGGATACCCACTTTGCCACTCTTATTCAGCACAATACTGGAAATGCTACCTACAGCAATTAGGCAAGAAAAAGAAATTTAAAAGCATCCAAATCATGAAAGAAAACGTAAATTTGTCACTATTTGCAGACAACAGGGTTATATATATAAAACTCTAAAGACATCTAAAAAAATTATTAGTACTGATAAACAAATTTAGTTAAGTTTTAAGATACAAAATCAATGTATAAAAATCTTTTCTGGAACTTTACTGGTGGTCCAGTGACTACGATCCACACTCCCAATGCAAGGAGCCTGGATTTGATCCCTTGTTGAGGAACTAGAGCCCACATGCTGCAATTAAGAATTTGCATGCAACAATGAAGACCTGGCACAGTCAAATAAATAATTTTTTTAAATCTGTTCTGTTTCTATATACTAATAACAGACTATCAGAAAGGGGAATGTAGAAAAAAGACAATTACATCAAAAAGAATAAAATACTTTTGGAATACATTTAACAAAGAAGTTAGAACACCTGTACAATGAAAAGTATGAGACATGATTAAAAGAGATTGAAGAAGACACAAATAAATGAAAGATATTTCATGCTCATGGATTGGAAGAATTAATACCATTAAAATGACCATATTAACGAAAGCAATCTACAGGTTAACTGCAATTTTATCAAAACTCCAGTGACACTTTTAACAGCAACAAAACAATCCTAAAAATTGTATGGAACCACAAAAGATCGCAAATATCCAAAGAGTCTTGAGAAAGAACAAAGCTGGAGACATCAAGCTTCCTGATTTCAAACAATATTACAAAAATGTAGTCATCAAATCAGGATGGTATTGTCATAGAAATGGACACATAAATCAATGGAACAGAATAGGGAGCCCATAAATAAGCCCACATTTATATGTCCAACTAGTTATTTATGACAAAGGAGCCAACAATAAACTAAGAAGAAAGCACAATCTCTTCAATAAATCGTGTTGGAAAAACTGGACAGCCACATGCAAAAGAATGAAAAAACCACTATTTTACATCATACACTAAAATCAACTCAAAATCATTTAAGACATGAACATAAGACCTGAAACCATAAAACTCCAGAAGATAGAAGAGGCAGCAAGTTTCTTGACATTAGTCTTGGCTATAATTTCTCTATTTGACTCCAAAAGCAAAGGCAACAAAATCAAAAATAAGTGTATCTATGTCAAACTAAAAAACTTTCGCATAGTAAAGTGAAAAGGAACCTACCAAATGAAAATATTTGCAAATTGTATTTCTGACAAAGTTAATATCCAAAATATATGAAGAATTCCTATAACTCATTAGCAAAAAAAAGCAGTTAAAAATGGACAGAGGATCTAAAGAGACATTTTTTCATAAAGACATACAGATGGCCAACACGTACATGAAAATATGCTCAACATCACTTGTCATCAGGGAAATGCAAACCAAAACCACAATGACATAACTTTACATCTGTTGCTGCTGTTGCTGCTAAGTCGCTTCATTCGTGTCCGACTCTGTGCGACGCTACAGACGGCAACCCATCAGGCTCCCCCGTCCATGGGATTTTCCAGGCAAGAGTACTGAAGTGGGGTGCCATTGCCTTCTCCGTTACATCTATTAGAATGGCTACTATTAAAAATACAAGAAATAACAAGTATTGCTAGAGATGTGGAGAAAAAGGAACCTTCAGGAAATGTAAATTGCTGTAGCCACTATGGAAAATAGTATGGAGGATCCTCATAAAATAAAAATAGAACAACCATATCACTCAGCCATTCCAATTTTCATATATGTCTGAAGGAAATGAAAACACTAACTCAGAAAAATGCACACCCCCACATCAACGTTTGTTGTAGCATTATTTACAATAGCCAAGACATAGATGAAAAACCTACATATTCTTTGATGGATGATTAGATAAGGAAAATGTGGAGTTGATCTTCCTACCAACTTGGATAATTCATCTTGGAATTATCATATGAATGCAAAATTTCTGTCCTATTTAAGCTTTTTTTATGTCTCATGTCTCAATTGCTTAGTCATGTCTGACTCTTTGTGACCCCATGGACTGTAGCGCACCAGGCTCCTCTGCCCATAGAATTTTCCAGGCAAGAATGCTGGAGTGGTGTGCCATTTCCTACTCCAGGGGATCTTCCTGAGCCAGGCATCAAACCCATGTCTCTCGTGTCTCCTGCATTAGCAGGCAGATTCTTTACCACTTGTGCCACCTGGGAAGCCTTTAAAATTCTTTGCAGCCTCTTTTATAAAGCAAGTTAGCCTTTACCCTAATTTACTGTCTGGTCCTCTGACCAGCCGCATCACCAGCATCACCTGGGAATGTGTTCAAAGTGCAAATAGATGAATGAAGTAGTATATTATACAGTGAAATATTATTCAGATATAAAAAAGGAAAAAAATCTGACCATTTGTGATAGCATGGATGGACCTCAAGGGCATTATACTAAGCAAAATAAAGAGATAAAGACAAATGCTACATAGTCTCACTTTTATGTGGAATCTTAAAAAAATAAAACAACTTAAGCCACTCATAAATACAGAAAACATATTGGTAGTTCTCAGAGACAGGGATGGGGACTAGGCTGAACAGATGAAAGGGGTCAAAAGGTACAAACTTCCAGTTATAACCTGAACAAGTCATGGGATTGTAATGTGTAACATGATGACTACAGTTACTGTACTGTAAACCTGAAGGTTGCTAGCAGGGTAAACCTTTAAGTTCTAACAATAAGAAAAAAATTGTATCTGTATGGTGCTGGATGCTAACTCTAGTTAACTCTAGTTTTTTTCTTCATCATTTCACACTATATGCAAATGTCAAATCACGTTGTACACTTGAAATTACTATATGTCAATATCTCAATAAAAAAGAATATATTCTTGAATAGGATCAGCAATTCAAGTGTTTTAAATGGTTTTATAGTTTCATTTTTTACCTATTATCAAATAATTTCCCAGAAGACCTGAATTGATTGTTATTAATATTTAAATTTCCTCAGGACAAAAGTTACATATTCCAGATCTTATGTTTTCCTTAGCATCTACACAGTACCTAATATGGTTCACATATATAGTAATTGACTGATTGCAATGCAAATACATTGAAATATAGCAAATTATTTAAATGTTTTTATTACCAATATAACCCAATCCATTGTAGAAAATTAATATATTTAAGCAAAAATGAAAATAAAAAGAAATTTAAGACAGCTAATCCTGCCACTGAGGTGTAACTATTGATACTTTCCTGTAACTATTCTTTTACAAGAGACAGTGTTAATTCTTTTGAGTAATTCACAAATAGACTGAATTTGAGATGCTAACTTGCAACATCTTATGCTTTCACCAAAGTTCAGTTCTGTCATGTCTTTGGCTTCTTTGTAGGTCATTACCCTCCTACCAGAGGAGAGGTTTTTATTGATGGATATGACATCACAAAGAATATAACTGAAATTCGAGAAAATCTGGGCTTTTGCCCACAGGGCGACTTATTGTTTAATGACTTGACACTATCAGAACACCTTTTCTTCTACTCTATGGTGAGTCAAATTTTTAAAAATTATACAGTAAATTTACCTTTTTAAATATACAGATCTGTGAATTTTAACTCATTTAACCATCAGCACAACCACGATACAAGAAGTTTCATCACCCCAAAACACTCCCTTACACTGTTCCTTTGTAGTCATCCCTCTCACACTCCCCCCGCCCCCCACCTGCCGATAACTACTGGGAAAATCTACTGGTCTATTCTTTATCACTGTTGTTTTGTCATGTTGAGAATACTATATAAATGGAACAAATAGTACATAACCTTTAGAGATTATCTACTTACACAGAGCATAGTGCCTTTGGGATCTTTTCTATGCTGTTGCGTGATCAGCAGTGTGTTTCTTTTAATTCCTTAGTAATATTTCATGTTTGAAGGTAACACAGTATACCAACTGAAGGACACTGGGTTGTCTCCAAGCATAATGAATATAAATAAATGTGTTCTGAGTTTCATGTACAAACATAGGCTTTATTTCTCTCAGACTAGGATTACTGCATCATATTTTAAGTGTTTAACTTTATAAGAACCTGCTAAACTTCTCTCCAGACTGGCTGTACCATTTTGCCCTCCAACCAGCAAAGAGAATTTCAGTTGCTCCACATAATTGCCAGAATTTGATATTAATACTTTTTAAAAATTAACCATCCTAATAGATGTGTAGTTTAATTGTGGTTTAAATTGTCATTTCATGGATAGCTAATGATACTGATCATTTTCCTGTGCTTAGTTGCATTTTTACAGTCTTTTTGATAACATATTTGTTCAGACCCTCTACAATGGCACCCCACTCCAGTACTCTTGCTTGGAAAATCCATGGATGGAAGAGCCTGGTAGGCTGCAGTCCATGGGGTCGCTAGGAGTCGGACATGACTGAGTGACTTCACTTTCACTTTTCACTTTCACGCATTGGAGAAGGAAATGGCAACCCACTCCAGTATTCTTGCCTGGAGAATCCCAGGGACAGGGGAGCCTGGTGGGCTGCCGTCTATGGGGTCACACAGAGTTGGACACGACTGAAGTGACTTAGCAGTAGCAGCAGTACCCTCTTTTAAAAATATGAGTTGTTTCCTTATTATTGAATTGTTGAGAATTCTTTATATATTCTGGATAAATGTCTTTGATGGATATTCTTTGCAAATGTCTTTCTCAAACTGTAACTAGTCTTTTCATTTCTTGACAATGTCTTTGGCAGAGAAGAAGATTTTAAATATTAAAATCAAATTTATCATATTTTTCTTAATGTTCCTGCCCTTCCTGTCTTTTCTGGAACTCTGTGCCTGACCCCAAAACATGATTTTATTTTATATTTTCTTCTAAACTTTTGTAATTTTACATATTACACATATCTATGATCCATTTTGAGTTACTCTTTGTATAAAGATGTAAAGTTTAGATCTATATTAATTTTTGCCTGTAGATGACTAATTGTTCTAACAGCATTTTTTGAAAATACTACTCTTTCATCTTTCAATTGCCTTTTGTGCATTTGTCAAAAGTCAAGTGGTCATACTTCTGTTGGTTTATATCTGAACTCTTTTCTGTCCCATTGACTTATATGTATATCTCTTTACAAAAAGTCTCAATATAGATATTGCTATTCATCCAACTATATTCTTCTCCAAAAGCATTTTATCTATTAAACTGTTTGGCCTTTCCTGAAAATCTTTTGTATTATATTTTATATATCTACAAAAATTTGCTGTGATTCTTATCAATATTACATTAAATCTGCATATCACTTTGGAGAGAATTAACATTGTTATTATGCTGAGATTTCAAATACTTAAACAGAGTATCTCTTTTCATTAAATTAGATCTTTGATTTTTCCTGCTGCTGCTGCTGCTAAGTCACTTCAGTCGTGTCCGACTCTGTGCAACCCCATAGATGGCAGCCCACCAGGCTACCCTGTCCCTGGGATTCTCCAGGCAAGAGCACTGGAGTGGGTTGCCATTTCCTCCTCCAATGCATGAAAGTGAAAAGTGAAAGTGAAGACGCTGAGTCGTATCTGACTCTTAGTGACCCCATGGACTGCAGCCTACCAGGCTCCTCCATCCATAGGATTTTCCAGGCAAGAGTACTGAAGTGGGTTGCCATTGCCTTCTCCATTGATTTTTCCTAGTGTAGTATAATTGCTTTACAATATTACCTTAGTTTCTGCTGTACAATGAAGTGAATCAGCTCTATGTATACATATCCCTTCCCTCTGAACCTCCCTTCCACCTCCCTGTCCCATCCCTCTAGGTCATCACAGAGCACCAAGCTAAGCTGCATGTGCAATACAGCAGCTTCCCACTAGCTATCTGTTTTATGCATAATAGTGTATATATGTTATCACCATTTTTAGGTTTCATTATACAGATCCCATTGGAGAAGGAAATGGCAACCCACTCTAGTATTCTCGCCTGGAAAATCTCATGGACAGAGGAGCCTGCTGGGCTACAGTCCATGGGTCTGCAAATAGTAGAACACAACATAGTGACTGAGCACATACAGATCCAGTACCTATTTAAATGTGTGTGTGTGTATTTCATTTCATGATTTGGAACTTTAAGGAATTTTTATTTCTAGTTGTTTATTAATTGCACATAGAAAAATGATTGATATTTGTGTGTTGACCTATTATCCTCTGACCCTGCTAAGCTCACTTGTTAGGTTTAGGAGTGTTTTGTAGATTGCTTGGTTTTATACATAAACAATCAGGTCATCAGAGAATATGGACGGTTTCTTTTATGAGTGTCAATTTATGCCCTTTATTTCTTTTTCTTAACATGTTTCATTGGTTAGGGACAGTATGATACTGAATATGATCATTGAGAATGGACATTCTTGACTTGTTCCTGATCTCATAGGGAAAGCATTTGGTCTTTCTTCATTAAGATTTTTTTTACATATATATAATCTTTATCACCTTGAAGAAATTGTTTCTATTTTGATTTTGCAGAGAGTTTTTATTGTTTGATCAGAGTCTCTCCCTGCATCTATTAATGAGTATGTGGTTTTTCTTCTTTTAGACTATTTTTACACATGGTGGATTGATTGATTTTCAAATATTGAGCCAGCCTTACATTCATAGGATAAAGTTCACTTGGTTGTGGATTTTTTTAATATATAATTCAATTGGATTGATAATATTTTGTTCAGAACTAGGTTTGTGAGGGATGTTCACCTATAGTACCCTCTTTTTTTATTTTCCTTTGTCTGTTTTGGTATCAGAGTAGTACTGGCTTCGTAAAATGAATTGAGAAGTGTTCCTTTCCCTTCTATTATATGGAAGAAATTATGTAGAATTTTTTATTTTTATTTAATTAAATAATTAATTTTAATTTATTTATTCTTTAAATGTTAGGTAAAGTTTAGTAGTAAAATCATCTGAACCTGAAGATTTACTTTTTGATGTTTTTTTTAATATAAATTTATTTATTTTAATTGGAGGCTAATTACTTTACAATATTGTATTGGTTTTGCCATATATTGACATGAATCCTCTATGGGTGTACAAGTGTTCCCCAACCTGAACCCCCCTCCCCATACCATCCTTCTGGGTCATCCCAGTGCACCAGCCCCAAGCATCCTGTATCCTGCATCGAACCTGCACTGGCGATTCATTTCTTATATGATATTATACATGTTTCAATGCCATTCTCCCAAATCATCCCACCCTCGCCCTCTCCCACAGAGTCAAAAACACTGTTCTATACATCTGTGTCTCTTTTGCTGTCTCACATACAGGGTTATTGTTACCATCTTTCTAAATTCCATATATATGCATTATTATACTGTATTGGTGTTTTTCTTTCTGGCTTACTTCACTCTGTATAATAGGCTCCAGTTTCATCCACCTCATTAGAACTGATTCAAATGTATTCTTTTTAATGGCTGAGTAGTACTCCATTGTGTATATGTACCACAGCTTTCTTATCCATTCGTCTACTGATGGACATCTAGGTTGCTTCCATGTCTTGGCTATTATAAACAGTGCTGCGATGAACATTGGGGTACACGTGTTTCTTTCAATTCTGGTTTTCTTGGTGTGTATGTCCAGAATTGGGATTGCTGGGTCATATGGAAGTTCTATTTCCAGTTTTTTAAGGAATCTCCACACTGTTCTCCATAGTGGCTGTACTAGTTTGCATTCCCACTGACAGTGTAAGAGGGTTCCCTTTTCTCCACACCCTCTCCAGCATTTATTACTTGTAGACTTTTGGATAGCAGCCATTCTGACTGGCATGAAATGGTATCTCATTGTGGTTTTGATTTGCATTTCTCTGATAATGAGTGATGTTGAGCATCTTTTCACGTGTTTGTTAGCCAACTGTATGTCTTCTTTGCAGAAATGTCTGTTTAGTCCTTTGGCCCATTTTTTGATTGGGTCGTTTATTTTTCTGGAATTGAGCTGCAGGAGTTGCTTGTATATTTTTGAGATTAGTTGTTTGTCAGTTGCTTCATTTGCTATTATTTTCTCCCATTCTGAAGGCTGTCCTTTCACCTTGCTTATAGTTTCCTTTGTTGTGCAGAAGCTTTTAATTTTAATTAGGTCCCATTTGTTTATTTTTGCTTTTATTTCCAATATTCTGGGAGGTGGGTCATAGGGGAACCTGCTGTGATTTATGTCAGAGGGTGTTTTGCCTGTTCTCCTCTATCAAACTATAGATTCAATTATGTTTAAGAACTAATCAGTGATCCAACCCTAACACTTTCGGGTCTATATCCAAAGGATACAAAATCAGGATGTTGAAGACATACCTGCACTCTTATTCATGATAACCAAGATAGCAACAACCGAAATGTCCATCAGCGGATAAATGGATAGAGAAAATGTGATGTATCTACATGTGATGGTTATTTAGTCGCTAAGTCATGTCCGACTCTTGCGATCCCATGGACTGTAGCCCGCCAAGCTCGTCTGTTCATGGGATTCTCCAAGCAAGAATACTGGAGTGGGTAGCCATTTCCTTCTCCAGAGGATCTTCTCGACCCAGGAATTGAACCCGGGTCTCCTGCATTGCAGGCATATTCTTTATCGACTCAGCTATGAGGGAAGACAGCCTTTTAAAAAAAGAAGAAAGTCCTGAAATTTGTGACAACATGAATTAACCTAAAGGACATTATGCTAAGTAAAATAAGCTAGATACAAGATGACAAATACTGCATGATCTCACTTATACATGGGATCTAAAGTAGTCAAACTCATAGGAGCAGAGAATAGAATGGTAATTACCAGGGGCTGAGGATGGAGAGGCAGTGCAGAGATGTTGGTCAATTGATTGAACAAAGTATTAGTTAAGGACAAAGAATAATTTCTGGAGATCTAATGCACAGCAATGAGACTATAGTTAACAATACTGTGTTGTATACTGAAATTTTCTAAGAGGTTTGATCTTAACTGTTTCTCACTACAGGGAGAAGAAAGGAAGAAAATGGAAATTATGTGAGGTGATGGATGTGTTAATTATTAGCTTGATTGTGGTGATAATTTCTACATAATATACATGTAAAATTATACACCTTAAATGCTTACAGATTTAACTTATCAATTGTATCTCCATAAAACTGGGGAAAAACAAATTTAATCTACTTAATATTTACAGGAATATTCAGAGGTTATCTATTTCAAATTAGGCAAGCTATGGTACTTTGTGATTTTTGAGAAATTGTTGTATTTCTTCTAAATTGAAATCTTACGAACATTTGCAGAATCCCTTATTACCCTTTTAATGTCTCTCTTCTTCCTGATATTGACAGGTTGTAATTCTCTTTTAGTCTGTAATTCTAATTAAAATTTTATTCCTTTTTAACTTTTCAAAGAATCTGCTTTTATTTTATTCTTCTTTCTTACATTTTGCTTTTTATTTCATTTATTAATGTTTATATATTTACTATATTCACACTTCAACTTCATTTGGGGTTTTTACTCTCCTTTTTTTATATCAGTGCATAGGTATTAATAATTGATTTGAGAATTATTACATGCTTAATAATGTAAGCATTTATTCCTGTGATTTTTTCCTTCAAGCTCTCCTTTAGCTACATCCCACAAAATTTGATATGATTTGTTATATTTTCACTTACAGTAAATTCAAAATATTTTCTGTGTTTCTTGAGACTTCTATGGCATAGATCATTTATATGCATATATACATAATATCAAGTGATGAAAAGTTGTTGTATTTTCTTCCTGTTATTTTAGTTTCATTCTCTTCTGGTCAGAGATTGTACTTTTTGTAGTTTCAAATGTTTTTAAATTGCTATATTTTTATGACCCAAGAAAAGATCTATCTTGGGGACTGTCATGTGTACTTGAGAAGAATATTTTCTGCTATTTGGTTGAAATTCCCTATAAACATAAATTAGATTCAGTAACTTGAGATTAACATTGAGTAACAATGGAAACACTGACAGATTTCATTTACTTGGGCTCCAAAATCACTGCAGATGATGACTGCAGCCATGAAAATAAAAAAATAAGATTACTTCTTGGAAGAAAATTTTGACAAACCTAGAGAGCATATTAAAAAGCAAAGACATCACTTTGCCAACAAAGGTCCATATAGTCAAAGCTATGGTTTTTCCAGTAGTCATGTATGAATATGAGAGTTGATGCTTTCAAAATCACTTTCAAAAAGCGGTGTTGGAGAAGACTCTTGAGAGTCCCTTGGACTTCAAGGAGATCAAACCAGTCAATCCTAAAAGAAACGTATCCTGAATATTCATTGGAAGGACTGAAGCTGAAGCTCCAATACTTTGGCCACCTGATGCAAAGAGCTGACTCACTGCTGCACCCAAAAAGCTAGATCACTAGATCCAAATCCTCTGGGGCCCCTAGCTTGAGAAGTCAAGGTTTTTCCTGTCTGATAATAAGGTAAAAGCAAAAGCTGTGCTATTATTTGACCTTTATTAATTCGCACAGTTTTAGTAGGCAGCGAGATCAAAACTTTAATTTCCCCAGTATAATCAGAATGTACTACACCAGGCACCACCGAAATTCCTTGAAAAGAAAGCGGGCTACGCCCCAGCACAAGTCCTACAATCCCCTCAGGTAGGGGGCCAGCCACTCCCGTTGCAATCAGAGTAACCGGCACGTCAGGGGTTAATATCGTTGCAGTGATGGAACTGAGGTCCAGTCCTGCACTACCTGGGGTTGATTGGCACGGCTTGTTGTCCCTCCTTGGCAGGACATTGCCGGCACAACTGCCCAATTTGGCCACAAGAGAAACATTTTTTATTTGTATAATCATTTCAATTACGATTAATCTTTTTCTTTTTTTTTTTAGCCTGGGTGAGGCCCCCCTGAGGGGGTTTTCTCCAAGGAGCAGCTCTGTATATTGTGCTGCTGCAGCTAAGTCGCTTTAGTCGTGTCTGACTCTGTGCGACCCCATAGACGGCAGCCCGCCAGGCTCCTCTGTCCATGGGATTCTCCAGGCAAGAACACTGGAGTGGGTTGCCATTTCCTCCTCCAATGCATGAAAGTGAAAAGTCAAAGAGAAGTCGCTCAGTCGTGTGCGACTCTTAGCGACCCCATGGACTGCAGCCTACCAGGCTCCTCCATCCATGGAATTTTCCAGGCAAGAGTACTGGAGTGGGGTGCCATTGCCTTCTCCAGTATATTGTGCATGCGTCTGCTTTAAAAGCTCCTTTGTTTAAAAAAAAAAAAAAAAAACTCTTTATCTTTCTAAGCCTTAGGCAATGCTCTGGGAGGCTTTGGAGGCAAAGTGGGGAACTCCTGGGCCCTGGGAGGCACAAGCGGAGGTGGCGGTGGTCGCCTTAAATAAGAAAGTGGTGGATAAGGTTTGTGCAGAGGGGGAGGGGGCTCGCCAGGTCACCCGGCTGAAGCTTCCTGTAAGCCCTCTCCTTCCTTGGGAGGTAGAGCACAGTCTCCCTCCTTTACTTCGTCAATGGCAGAAAACATGATCTGCACAGAAGGTGGAGACCCACCACCATCCACCGCTATGGTCTCCCCCATAGGCTATCTAACAGCCTCGTGACGAGGGTCCAGGACATTTCTAATCATATTCCACAGAGCAAAAGCATCTACAGGAACCTTTTCTGGCCCATGCAAAGTATAAAACAAACGTAGAAATTTAGACAGTCTTCCTGTGCTTACTTTAACGCATCTATGGGCTAACATATGAAGTAATATTTCAATAAACATTTGTCTATTCTTAGATGCAGAGAAACACATTCTTCTAGAGAATATTCTTACTGATTCTGTACCCTCCTCACCCTGCCTAAACTGCAGAGGGGTGCCGGCCACCCACAAGTACAATCCTAACCATCCCGTGTTACATTCCCAGGTTACTTACTCTTCAGTGTCCCCTGTTCTGGGAGCCACTTGCCGGAGTCCAACTCCAGCAACCAGGGATTCAACCTGAAGAGGTGAATGGTGTCGGCGATGAGACAGCCTCTCATTTTTCTATGGACTGCCTGTTTATTCCAAGTTTAAGATTCTCTTTTATACTTTTACAAAAACATTAGGCCAGAGGTTTGACATTTTCAGTTCCCCCTCTCCCAGATTTATCATCTCCATAAACCACTGTTGCTCTTCAAAGAGTTCCTGCTTCAGTGATTCTCTGGGAATCAGCCTTATCATCTATTATCTACCTCCTCTAATGTGTCCACTGGAGAAGGGAATGGCAAACCACTTCAGTATTCTTACCTTGAGAACCCTATGAACAGTATGAAAAGGCAAAATGATAGGATACTGAAAGAGGAACTCCCCAGGTCAGTAGGTGCCCAATATGCTACTGGAGATCAGTGGAGAAATAACTCCAGAAAGAATGAAGGGATGAAAAAAAAAAGAATGAAGGGATGGAGCCAAAGGAAAAACAATACCCAGCTGTGGATGTGACTGGTGATAGAAGCAAGGTCCGGTGCTGTAAAGAGCAATGTTTCATAGGAACCTGGAATGTCAGGTCCATGAATCAAGGCCATTCTGAAGGAGATCAGCCCTGGGATTTCTTTGGAAGGAATGATGCTAAAGCTGAAACTCCAGTACTTTGGCCACCTCATGCGAAGAGTTGACTCACTGGAAAAGACTCTGATGCTGGGAGGGATTGGGGGCAGGAGGAGAAGGGGACAACAGAGGATGAGATGGCTGGATGGCATGACTGACTCGATGGACGTGAGTTTGAGTGAACTCCGGGAGTTGGTGATGGACAGGGAGGCCTGGTGTGCTGCGCTTCATGGGGCTGCTAAGAGTCGGACACGACTGCACGACTGAACTGAACTGAACTGAACTCTAATGTGTCCTATAGTTAACTTGTGATTACATTGTAACTCATGCTACATTCCTCAGTTTACTACTTATCTTCCTAAATCCTGTTTGCCCCTAACATCCTGAGCTCACTATCTCTTAAATAGGCTTCTAGCTATAGTGTCTCTAAAAATTCTTAACTTCTATAAGCTATAGTAAAATATGCTAACTTTACAACATTCCTTAAATCTTTAACTTCTAACTATTTTAATTATTTCTAAGCACTAAATTCAGTAAACTCCTTTGCCATAAACATTCTCCTCACAAATAGGCTTCAGATACAGTCCCTCCCATGGCCTCAAGCTACAGCCTATGTGCTCATCCTGGAACATTCTTTTGTAAAAGTCCTTGAGCAAATGTCAATGATTAACTTTATGAATTATTTTCTGAGCACAACTGCAGAAGGCTTTGTGCCTTCTCATGCTCCTCTCAAGAACAATAAGCACCTTAATATTCCTTTTCAGTCAACTCAGACAAGGAGAGGAAAAGACAAGTCAGAATTACAAGGCCTAACTCCTTTCATCCCAGGATCCGTGCCTGCGGAATGAGGAGAGGGGGCTGGGGACCGTGTCTCCATTTTGTCAGTAATGCCTAACGCGGCTCCCGACAGTCTCCCCTATTTATAAAGGTTAGAACTCAAGTATCCCCTCTACCCATCACCATACTGAGGTGGACCCCCAAGGAACACCTGGAGGGGCCTAGGCCTACCACTCCTTCTCTATCCCATTTTTGACATGTGTCCATCCCCTCACTTTCAGTCCATATGTGTCTCTAGATCTGAAGTGAGTTTCTTATATGCAGCATATATGTGGGTCCTGTTTTGTATCAGTTAAGCCACCTATGTGCTTTGTTTGGAGCATTTAGTCTGTTCACATTTAAGCTAATTATTGCTATGTCTGTTCCTATTGCCATTTTGTTAATTGTTTCAAATTTGTTTTTCTTGTTCTTTTCTCCCCTTCTTTTGTTCTCTTCTCTTGTGATTTGATGACTGCCTATAGTGTATGTTTGGATTCCTTTTACTCTTTTGTGTGTATATCTATTACAGATTTTTGTTTTGTTGTTACCATGAGATTTTTGTATAGCAGTGTGTCTATAGACGTGTATATGTATACACACGTCTTCCCTTGTGGCTCAGTTTGTAAAGAATCCATCAGCAATGTGTGGAGACCTGGGTTCAATCCCTGGGTTGGGAAGATCCCCTGGAGAAGGGAAAGGCTACCTACTCCCGTATTCTGGCCTGAAGAATACCATGGACTGTATAGTCCATGGGGATCACAAAAAGTCAGACACGGCTGAGCCACTTTCACTTTCACTTCACTTCATATATATGTATACGTGTGTGTGTGTGTATATTAGTGTGTATATATAATATATATATATTATATATATGTATATATATATATATACATATATATATATATATATATCGTTTAGTCACTAAGTTGTGTCCGACCCTTGCGACCCCATGGACTGTATCCCACCAGGCTCCTCTGTCCATGGGATTTCCCAGGCAAGAATACTGGAGTGGGTTGCCATTTCCTTCTCCAAACAAATACACAGGCCATTATAAAGGGTCGTAAGTTTCATTTAAAAAAGATTCTTAATTGAAAACAGTGCCAGCATGTGCGTGTGTCTGTGTGTGCCTGTGAGAGAGAGGTACCAACTTTGGATGGCTAGAAGAGGTTTCTCTGAGAAGATGACATTTAATATGAGACCTGAAGCAGCTGGACGAGGGCTGCACGGGCCCTGGGGCTAGAGAGGGAATGCACAAGGAGCATTCAGAGTCAAAAGAAGGCCTGGGTGATATGGGGTAGTGAGTGAGCAAGAAAGGGGTGAGAAGTAGGTGGAAGAGGCCCACAGAATATATATATATATATATATATATATATATATATGTATATATATACATACACACACACTTGTTGTAGGTGTCTGCTCTCTTCATTTCAAATGCATTTTAGATACCCTGCATTTGTACTCTTGTCACCTCATGATTACTGTTTTTGATATTATATTTTGCATCTGTTTCATGTATCCCTTAACTGCTTATTGTGAATATAAATGATTTTACTACTTTTGCCTTTTAGCCTCCCTGTTAGCTTTGTGTATGGATGATTTCCTACTTTTAGTGTATGTTTGCCTTTACCAGTGAGCTTTTCCATTCATAATTTTCTTGTTTCTAGTTGTGGTCTCTTCTTTTCTGCCTAGAGAATAACCTTTAATGTTTCTTGTAAAGCTGATTTAGTGATGCTGAATTGTTTTAGCTTTTCCTTGTCTGTAAAGCATTTGATTTCACCATCAAATCTGAATGAGAGTCTTCCTGAGTAGAATATTCTGGATTGTAGGTTTTTCACTTTGAGTATGTCATGCCATTCCCTTCTAGCCTGCAAAGTTTATGCTAAAAAATCAGTTGATAGCCTTATGGGAGTTCCCTTGTATGTTATTTATTTCTTTTCTCTTGTTGCTTTTAATATTCTCTCTTTATTTTCCACTCTTGGCAGTTTGCTTACTATGTGTCTTGGTGTGTTCCTCTGCAGGTTAAACCTGTATGGGACTCTCTGGTCTTTTTGAAGTTGGGTAACTGTTTTCTTGCCCAGTTGGGCAACTTTTCAGCTATTACTTCTTCAGATATTTTCTCAGGTCCTTTCTCTCTCTCTTCTCCTTCTGAGACCCCTATAATATGAATATTATCACTCTTGGTGTTGTCCCAGAGATCTCTTAAGCTGTCTTCATTTCTTTTCACTTTTTTTTCTTTTTCTGTTCAGCCATAGTGATTTCCACTACTCTGTCTTCCAGCTCAGTTATCCATTCTTCCTCAGTCTACTATTGATCCTTCTAGTGTACTTTTCATTTCAGTTATTGTATTCTTCAATTCTATTTCATTGTTCTTTATATTTTCTAATTCTTTGTTTAAAAAAACTAATTTCTCACTCTGTGCATGCATTCTCCACCTGAGTTCTTGGATCATCTTTACAATCAATACTCTGAACTCTTTCCCAAGTAGATTGCCTATATCCCTGTCACTTAGTTTTTCTTCTGAGTTTTTGTATTGTTCCTAATCTGAAACATATTTCTCTTTCACCTAATTTTGTCAAAATTGCTATTTGTAGTTTATGTATGTGGAAGATTAGTTATGTTTCTCAACCTTGCTGGCCTTCTGTCCCAGCACTGCACTTTTCAAGGGCCAGGGGCCAGCTGTCCCAAGGGTAGTGCCTGGCCTGCATTCACAGATTAATTTTGTAGACTTCAAGACCATAATTTTCTTGCTTCTGGTGTCTGCCTCCTGGTAGGTGAGACTGGTCCAGAGGCTTGTGCAGACTACCTGGTGGGAGGGGCTCTTGCCTGCCCACTGATGGGTGGAGCTGAGTCTTGGCCCTCTGCTGGGCAGAACTGTCCAAGTGCTTGTTTATATTTGTCTGTATGCTCAGAGAGTCTTTAGGCAGCCTGTCTGCTGATGAATGGGAATATAGCCCCAATGGCTTAGTTGTTGAGACTGAGGCATTTTAGCACTGGAGCCTTGACTGTTGGGTGAGGCCAGGTCTTGGTACTAATGACCCAAGCAAGATGTCAGCCTCCAAGAGAATTCATGCAGAAGAATACTCTCCCCTATATGTACTCTTGCCTGGAAAATCCCATGGATGGAGGAGCCTGGTAGGCTGCAGTCCATGGGGTCGCTAAGAGTCGGACACAACTGAGCGAATTCACTTTCATTTTTCATTTTCATGCATTAGAGAAGGAAATTGCAACCCACTCCAGTACTCTTGCCTGGAGAATCCCAGGGATGGGGGAGCCTGGTGGGCTTCCGTCTATGGGGTTGCACAGAGTCGGACACAACTGAAGCGACTTAGCAGCAGCATATGTCCATAACCAGTGTCTATGTCCCCAGAGTGAGCCATGTCCAACCCCTGCTTCCCCAGGAGACCTTGCAAAGACTAGAAGGTAGGTGTGGCCCAAGCTCTTATGAAATTACTGCTTTTGTCCTTGTTCCTGGTGCATGTGAGTTTTTTTGTATGCCCTTTAAGAGTAAAGTCTCTTTCCCCCTATCCTGTGGAGCTCTTGCAGTCAAAGCCTGCCAGCCTTCAAAGTCAACTGCTCTGCGGGCTCCTCTTCCCTATGCCAGATCCCCTGGCTGGGGGGCTTGACATGGGGTTCTGAACTCTCAGTTCTGTGGAAGAACCTCTGTAATACAATTTTCTCCAGTCTTTGGGTTGCTCACTGAGGGATACGGGGTTTGATTATATTGCAAGACCACCCCTCATACCTGTTTCACTGTGTTTCTTTCTTTATGTCTTTAGTTGTAAAAGATCTTTTCTGGTAGGTTTCAAACTTTTTCTTTTTTTTAATATAAATTTATTTATTTTAATTGGAGGCTAATTACT
This sequence comes from Bubalus bubalis, assembly GCF_019923935.1. Lineage (NCBI taxonomy): Eukaryota > Metazoa > Chordata > Mammalia > Artiodactyla > Bovidae > Bubalus > Bubalus bubalis. The sequence continues at coordinate 22,754,880 of NC_059180.1, read as the reverse complement.
TTACAATATTGTATTGGTTTTGCCATGCATCAACATTAATCCACCACGGGTGTACACATGTTCCCCATCCTGAACTCCCCTCCCACCTCCCTCCCCATACCCTCCCTCTGGGTCATCCCAGTGCACCAGCCCCAAGCATCCTGTATCATGCATCGAACCTGGACTGGCGATTCGTTTCATATATGATATTATACATGTTTCAATGCCATTCTCCCAAATCATCCCCCCCCCCCCCACAGAGTCCAAAAGACTGTTCTATACATCTGTGTCTCTTTTGCTGTCTCACATACAGGGTTATCATTACCATCATTCTAAATTCCATATATATGTGTTAGTATACTGTATTGGTGTTTTTCTTTCTGGCTTACTTCACTCTGTATAATAGGCTCCAGTTTCATCCACCTCATTAGAACTGATTCAAATATATTCTTTTAAATGGCTGAGTAATACTCCATTGTGTATATGTACCACAGCTTTCTTATCCATTCATCTGCTGTTGTACATCTAGGTTGCTTCCATGTCCTGGCTATTATGAACAGTGCTGAGATGAACACTGGGGTACACGTGTCTCTTTCAATTCTGGTTTCCTCGGTGTGTATGCCCAACATTGGGGTTGCTGGGTCATAAGGCAGTTTTCAGCAATGATTGTTCTGCACATTGTTGTGATTTTGGTGTGCTCATGAGAGGAGGTGAGCTTAGGATCCTTCTATTTCACCATCTTAACCTACTTTAGGTTAAATCTGGAGCCAGAGTCCAGCAGCAGGGACTTCAGCAAGGACGGCAAAGCCAGGAAGCCATCACAGCATGACTGGCAGGAAGGTCGGCTCCCAGCTGCTCTCTCTGATGATACTTTCTATGTTAATCCCAACATCTGTGCCACCTAATCACTAGTGTCTGTTGACTATATTTTCCTATATGAGTTGAGACTTTTGTGATTCTTTGTGTGCCAGTTAATTTTTATTTTTATCCTTGATATTTAAACAATGCTTCATGAGACTCTCCATCTTATTTATATGTTCTCTGTGGGTTGTGGGTCCAGTGTCAGGTGTAAAGTCTTTGCAGTACTAGTCCAGTCTCTCTGTGTATATGTTATCATATGGTAAAGAACCTGCATGCCAACGCGGGAGACATAAAGAGATGCAGATTGAATCCCTAGGTCAGGAAGATTCTCTGGAGGAGGGCATGGCAACCAGAATTCTTGCCTGGAAAATCCCTTGGGCAGAGGAACATGGCAGGCTACAATCCATAGTGTCACAGAGTCAAACACGACTGAAGCGACTTAGCCCTCACCTATGCACATACTAATGAGATCCATATGTGCAAACAATGAGATAAACACAAGAGTTCATAAACAACTTTATGGTATCACTTTCTTGTTCCTCTCTGTTATTATCTCCCAAGCATTCTGGTTCCCTATGATTCCAATTTTTAGTCCTCCTTCCAGAAATCACCCACATTCATGACTGAGCCACAACCAAGTGGCAGGAATACAGAGTGGTAAAAAGCAATTGAGTTTGGTTATGTCTTTTTAAAAGCATAAATCCATTGAATTGAGACGTTTCCCCTCCTCAGAGGAAAAACTGGGATTGCCCCTTCTACAGTTTCTCAGAGCTTTAGGGATTTTCCCTTTTCCACTCTTCAAGCCAAAACTAGGAAGTTTTTCCTTAATCTTATTCTGTCTGCTCTGCAGTGCTCAGTTGAATGCTTTGGATTGCTTTTCAGTTCAGACTATGGGATACATTGGAGAAGGAAATGGCAACCCACTCCAGTGTTCTTGCCTGGAGAATCCCAGGGACGGCAGAGCCTGGTGGGCTGCTGTCTATGGGGTCGCACAGAGTCCGACACAACTGAAGTGACTTAGCAGCAGCAGCAGCATGGGATACATAGGAGAAGGCAATGGCACCCCACTCCAGTACTCTTGTCTGGAAAATCCCATGGACAGAGGTGCCTCGTAGGCTGCAGTCCATGGGGTCACGAAGAGTCAGACATGACGGAGCGACTTCACTTTCACTTTTCACTTTCATGCATTGGAGAAGGAAATGGCAGCCCACTCCAGTGTTCTTGCCTGGAGAATCCCAGGGACAGAGGAGCCTGGTGGGCTGCTGTCTATGGGGTCGCACAGAGTCGGACACAACTGAAGCGACTTAGCAGCAGCAGCAGCAGCATGGGATACATAAGTGAAAATGGTAAACTCAACCATTTAAAGTTCTGTGGCACTTTAAATTATGGTGTTCTTCCTGTTCCAACTGCTGCTGTTTACCTTTTAGTAGTTTTACAGGTTTAATAATTGAGTTCAGTAGGAGATAAGGGGTGTGTGTGCTTCTTTCATCATATCTGGAAGCTAGAGGTGTGTTTCTTTTTTCCCTCTGTTCATGAGCTTCAGATGTGTCTATTAATTATGAAAAAAAATTTTTTAATTTAGGAACTCTACTTTAGACATAAAGGGAGGCAATGGGAAGAAAACACTATATAGCTAATGTCAGAACAGAACTAGTATAAAATGTTTTATGGATACAGTTACAAGAAACTTTATTTATCTGTATAGATATATAAGAAAACTTAAGATCTAAGAAATTTCTAAGGATAAGGCTAAATGCATAGTGTAAATTCTGGCTCCTCTTTCTAGGTAAAAAATATACATCAAAAGATGTCTCCTAATGAAATTAACCGTATACTGTCTACTTTTGACCTGCTAGAAAAACGTGATACATTTTCAAAGTCACTGAGTGGAGGAACGAAGCGCAAACTCTCCATCATTATAGCACTTTTAGGGGGCTCCAAGGTATTAAGGAAGAAAGAATGGGGGAGGGCAGGGAGAAGGGACACTAAAAATGGATTTCTGACAACCGGTCTGGAAAGCTGACAAAAACCTGAGAGTTGATATGAATCTTAAAGGAACATTGGCAATACTGATCAGAGGAAATCGGCAGTATTGGCTCAATTGTTTAGTTTGGGGTTGCTTTTACTACTATATTTAGTCCAGACTTTATCTTCACTTAAAAGTGTTCCCTTTAAATAGTAAATTATCCCATGTGTACTATGGCATCAATTTTCAATGGTTATGAAATTGTTCTTCTGGCTTTTAGGTAGTGATACTTGATGAACCATCATCTGGAATGGACCCAGTCTCAAGGAGAGCCACCTGGGACATCCTTCAGCAATTTAAACATGATCGTACAATCTTACTGACCACTCACTACATGGATGAAGCTGACATCCTGGGTGACCGAATTGCCATCATGGTCAAGGGGACCCTGCAGTGCTGTGGCTCTTCAAGCTTCCTGAAAAAAACATATGGTTTCTGTCCCTTTGATTATTCTTAGGATACTGATTCCTTAAAAATATTCCTCTATTGAGATTTTAATGATATTTTGTCTAAACACCAAAAACTTCAATGACTTCTTCTGTCTTATTAATTAGGTGGCAACTATTCTAATTAGTTTTTCCGGCCATTTACAATATACATATTCCTTATACATTCTTACTTTTCCCTCAAATACATAGCTTTAGACTCAGGAAATGCTTTTATCAACCTATAAAGGCCATGCTTATTTCTCCCATTTTGCATTTTCTAACAGTTTTCTTTGTCTTTGAAATGCAACTGTGTGCTCAGATGTATTTATTTTATTGAGTGATTGGTTGAGGAGAGAAATTAGAGCAATCAATTCTTTATGAGCCTCATTTCTCATTTGCCAAACTGATATCAAATCCCCAGTGTGACAAGATAACTCTGGATGTAGTGTAGAGTGAAAGAATCAAGTCAGTGTAATAATACAGTCCTTGACTTTGATAAAACTTTTTTAGGAGGTAAAATTGATAATGAAGGCTAAAATTACAGTCCTAGGGTGTAGGGTATAATTGTAGGGTATAAATGTAAATGAAAAAAATTAAGGATGAATTCCTTCTTCATTTATTCACTATTTTAATTCATTTAACTAACCTTAACTATTTCCTCTACACTGGTTACTATGGTATCCACTTTATGCAGCATATTTAATACTCAAAACAACAACTTCATTTTATAGATAGTCATAGTTATATATCCATTTAGTTCAAAGTTTATGATCACCTTATAGGTTTGAGTTCAATAAGGATTTCTATATCTAGGGGCTTCCCTGGTGGCTCAGATGGTAAAGAATCTACCTGCCAATTCAGGAGACCCAGGTTCAGTCCCTGGGTCGGGAAGATCCCTGGAGAAGGAAACAGCAATCCACTCCAGTATTCTTGCCTGGAGAATTCCATGGATAGAGGAGCCTGGCAGGATACAGTTAATGGGGTCACAAAGAAACAGACACAACTGAGCAAATAACACTAGGGACCTTTATCACAAGTTGGGGAAGCGAAGATACCTAATACTAGATTTATGCCATTTGAATTGGGGATGCCTGAGTTAAGATCCACATGATTTAAACAGTATGCTTTTGATAATTTATAATGCTTTCTAATAGCATTCACTAATTGTCCCGCTACTGCTGCTGCTAAGTCGCTTCAGTCGTGTCCGACTCTGCGCAACCCCATAGACGGCAGCCCACCAGGCTCCCCGTCCCTGGGATTCTCCAGGCAAGAACACTGGAGTGGGCTGCCATTTCCTTCTCCAATGCATGAAAGTGAAAAGTGAAAGTGAAGTCGCTCAGTCATGTCCAACTCTTAGCGCCCCCATGGACTGCAGCCTACCAGGCTCCTCCGTCCATAGGATTTTCCAGGCAAGAGTACTGGAGTGGGGTGCCATTGCCTTCTCCCACTAATTGTCCTAGTTATTGTAAAATAATACATAGTATGTAACTAGATATTTTAAAGATATAGTACTTTGAGACATTCAGGTCCCTTCTTATAGTTAGTGAAGTGAAATGAAGTGAAAGTCATTCAGTCATGTCCAACTCTTTGTGACCCCGTGCACTATACTGTCCATGGAATTCTCCAAGCTAGAATACTGGAATGGGTAACCTTTCCCTTCTCCAGAAGATCTTCCCAATCCAGGGATCAAACCCAGGTCTCCCGCAGGTCTCTCGCATTGTAGGTGGATTCTTTACCAGCTGAGTCACAAGGGAAGCCCGAGAATACTGGCGTGGGTAGCCAATCCCTTCTCCAGCAGATCTTCCTGACCCAGGAAATGAACCAGGGAATCCTGCATTGCAGGTGGATTCTTTACCAACTGAGCTACCAGGGAAGCCCCTTCTTATAGTTGCTAAGCCTTAAATAAACTTAAACTGAACCTACATTTAACTCAAAAGCCTAAAATTTGTGTTCAGTCTTTGATAGAATAGGAAATTCCATCAAAAATCAGCGTTCAGCTCTCACTAATTACCTTACATCTCTTCAAAAGAAGACATTTTCTGTTGATTCAGGTCCTAAGAGGACAAGACAATTGAGAAATTTGCTGTGTCATGATTCCTGAGAAGTGAAAAATAATATTATTTACATATTATTTTTGTAATAGTTTTGGCTTCTAAAGCTAGTAAATAATGGATAAGTCCCTTCATTCTCTGAGGTTGCCTCATTTGTACAATGAAATCATAAATAGTGTCTTTCCTACTATAAGCTAGATAAATAAGTCAGATTTCATCTAAGAGATCTATGCTGAAAAGTGTTACTTTTTTAAAATCTTAATAAGAAATATAAATGCAAATACAATGACCATTTGAAATGCATATATTTATTTTTTTATTCTAAATGCAACCTTTCATCTGTTTTATTTTTTTAACTTTTTATTTTGTATTGGGGTATACTTGATTAACAATGTTGTGATGGTTTCAGGTGAACAGAGAAGGGACTCAGCCATACATGTATCCATTCTCCCCAGACTCCTTTCCCATTGAACAGAGTTGCATGTGTTAAACAGTAGGTCCTTGTTGGTTATCCATTTTAAATATAGCAGTGTGTACATGTCCATCCCAAACTCCCTAACTGTCCCTTCCCCTTAACAATCATAGGTTCATTCTCTAAGTCTGTGTGTCTCTGTTTTGTAAGTAAGTTCATTTGTATCATGAAATGCACACATACAAAAGTGATGGTATTTTCCTCAAATTCCAAAAAATAGTTTCTCTATAAAGGCAAAGCACTAATTAAGAATAATAGTTCTCTGATTTTTTAAGGTCTTCTCAGGCTTTCCATGGATCTCTGTCTACAATTTAACAACATTCCTTCAATGTCTCATATCTTCCTCTCTGCTTTATTTTTTATAATACCATATATATTTCAACTTAGCCCTCTTAATTATTATGTCTCCTTTGACTAGAAAGTAGCTCTTAGGAAGGCAGGAATTTTTACCTGTTTTGTTCACTGCTCTATCCCCAGGTTCAAGATTAGTGCTTAATACATGATGGACAGTCAGTGATAATAAAAGAATATTTATCAAGATAACAGTTTTAAAACTAAGTAGCCACATAACAGGGGCCTTTCTTCATATATCTACTATATCTGGTTGTATACACTAGATTATTATTATTCACTGAGAAAGTGATTGAAATTATAGAGGAAGTTGCTGTTTATTCAGTGTCTTAGTTCTTAGAATAACATTTAGAAGTTTTAGGTGTGAGGCTCCTCAGAGTCCTAACAGAATATCTGTGACATACCATGTCTTCTTCCTTGTGGACCTAGGTAACTGAATCATGGAGAGCAAAATTTGCTCTTTAAAGGAGATGAAAAGTATAAAACTACTTCATTTGGTCTTCTAAATGGTTTCTCTCAGGTGCTGGATATCACATAGTCATGGAGAGGGAACCACATTGTGATCTTGGAAAGATCTGTGCAATTATTGAGTCTCATATTCCAGATGCCATTTTGGAGAGCTATCTTGCAGCTGAATTATCATTTATCCTACCCAAAGAACATGCACACAGGTATAGTTTCAGAGAGTCCTAGATGAATGGTTTGGGTGATCAGAAATCATTTTAATTTTTAGGGTTAAGTAAGTTTAGTGAATCAGGCTAGAGTTCATGGAGTTGCAAAGAGTCCAACATGACTTAGTGTCTACACAACAACAAAAGCTTCCTCAGTAGTATTTTACTAACAAACCAAGTATCCAGTTTATAGCTGTCACTTGCCAACTACAGTTGAGTTCACAGCTGAAGATTTCTCTCACTGTACCAAAGATTGCCTTGTAAGTTCAGGTTCATTCAAGACATTAATATTTTTCTTTCCATTTTTCTTTTGTGGGGGGCAGAGTGGAAAGAAGATTTACAACCTAGTATTTATAACTTCCTGGTTAATAAGTGATAACTAATGGTATGGTCCTTATGCTATATAAATTTTATGTGTGGTGAATAAAGTCTAGGGAAATATTAAGGTGATGAAAAAAAGCTGCTTAAACAGCAACTCTTGGAGCAATGGTGACAATAACACAGAAAAAACTAGGAATTTGATCTCAGTAGTTAGCCAAATTAATTATAGAGACACACTGATGCTAATTCTACTTGGGATTCCCATCTGTGTGTCTCTCCTCTATAATTAATTTGGCTAACTACTGAGAAATGAACAACTAGTCACACAGATTAATATCAACATATATGATGTGGGTTTCTGGGCCATGGACAGTGAGTTTATCTAACGTAGCATAAAATATGTATCATGAAGTTAGGAAAGACTATGTTTGTTCACAATAAAGTTTTTTTTTAACAAGATAATTGTAGACCAACCATTGAAAGAGAAAAAACTACCAGAATTAGATCTCAATAACCTGTGTAATTGACAGAATAGGTCACTATAGTAGGAAATGAATAAAAATGACAAGGAGTCACATGACAAATCATCATAGGAAGCAGGGTCAGACTGAACTGAGAGGCAAGAATAGAACTGATATTATCCAGCTTGGAAGCTGGATAAAGTTAGATGGAAATAGAATTTAACTAAAATACTGAGGAAATTTAGCAGATGGAGAGTGTTTAGTCCACCACCTCCGAGGCTGATCCTTTATATTCTTCATAGTCCTTCACTGGGAATGAGAGTGTTTAAGAAGTGGATGGGTTTCTGGAGATCTTTTGAACCTAAAGAAAATGAAAGTGAAGTCATGTCTGACTCTTTGCAACCCCATGGATTGTAGCCTACGAGATTCCTCCATCCATAGGATTTTTCAGGCAAGAATACTGGAGTGGGTTGCCATTTCCTTCTCCAGGAGATCTTCCCAACCTAGGGATTGAACCCAGGTCTCCCACATTGTAGGCAGACGCTTTACCATCTGAGCCACCAGAGAAGTCTTTGAACCTAAAACAGTGTTCATTCTTCCTTGGTAATATTGTTCTTTAGGATCCTTGATATAACTACTCCACAAGTTGCAAAGCTTCCATACAATTCACCTACCTGTTTGATTAAATCTTTCTTTCTTGATACCCAGTTAGTACTTCAGTAACTACATTTTTTGTCATTTAGTGACCTACACCACCTGTAATTTGAACTCTTTTCCCATTTGATGCAGGAACCACATGTGAATAAATTAACTTTTATCAACTAGCTATAGTCCTTAATAATTATAGAAAATAAGTTGATAATATTTTTAAAAGGACAAAAGAATTTATGTCAAAGATCAAGTTTTAGTGGGGAGAAATTTGGTAAAGTAAATATCTCTTTGTTATTTCCATTTGTTTCATAATAAGCATTACAGAATAAAGAGCTACTAAATATCTTTCCCATGGCCAACCAAAAATTATTACGGAACAAAACAATATTGAAAACACATCTAAAAACAAAAAGCTCTAATATCTTAATTTTAAAATGGGCAAAGGATTTGAATAAACATTTATCCAAGGGAAATGTACAATCTGCCAATAAGCACATGAAAAGATGCTTGACATAACTACCCATTAGGGAAAGGCAAATAAAAAACAAAACAAAACAAAAAAACACAAATATTGGTAGTGATGTGGAAAATTGGAAACTCGTGTGTTGCTATTAGGTATATAAAATGGTATGTCTGCTATGGAAAACAGTATACCAGTTCCTCAAAAAGTTAAACATAGACTTACAAATATTGGTAGTGATGTGGAAAATTGGAAACTCGTGTGTTGCTATTAGGTATATAAAATGGTATGTCTGCTATGGAAAACAGTATACCAGTTCCTCAAAAAGTTAAACATAGACTTACCATGTGATCACAGCAATTCCATTTCTAGCATGTACCCACAATATTTGAAAGCAGGAACTCAAGCAGACATTTGTACACCAATGTTCACAGCATTATTCACAAAATCCAAAAAGTAGAAATAACCCACATGCCCACTTATGAATGAATGGATAAGCAGCATGTTATATCTTCATACAACAAGTATTCAGCCTTAAAAAGAAATTAAATTCTGATACATGCTACACATGGATGAACCTAGAAAAAAATTATGCTAAGTGAAATAAGCCAGACACAGAAAGACAAATAGTGTATGATTCTAACTTATGTGAGGCACATAAAATAGGCAAATTAATAGAGACAGAAAATAAAGTGAAGTTGAGAAAATGGAGGAAGGGGTGTATTTTAGGATTATAACATAGTTCTGGAAATGCATGGTGGTGCTGATTGTGCAACACTGTGAGTGTATTTAATGCTGCTTGGATTTAAACTTAAATGAATTTAACACAAAATGGTGAAATGGTAAATTTAATGTTTTATACATTTTACCACATTAAAAAATTAAAAAAAAAACAGGGAAAAATATAATTGGACATAAAGTTATATATTAATTGGGAAAAAAGTAAGTGCTCATTTTTTTTTTCCTGATTCCATTTAATAGGAACTGTGCTAGTATTTTCTAGACTTGCACTAGTATTTTCCTTTCCTCTTCCTTCTCTCTTTCCAGGTTCGAAGCTCTGTTTAATGATCTGGAAATGAAAAAAGGAGAGCTGGGCATTGCCAACTTCGGTGCTTCAATCACTACCATGGAAGAAGTCTTCCTTAAGTGAGTGACAATGACCTTAAAAAAACTTAACAAACTTCCACCTCTAAAATCTTGCATCAGTTTGACAGCAAACCCCACCCAGCTGGCACTGGAATAAAGTCATTGCAGTTATGGCTTTATATATATATATATAATGCTATTGCATTTCTGTATTTTCAGGTGAGCCTATATGAAGATGTTGAGCTTGGGCCCTGCTGTTTGTGGTAAAAGATTTAGGAGTTAGTCAAGAAAAAAAGAGTCTTCCACTACAGCTCAGTCAGTAAAGCATCTGGCACACAATACAGTGGTCTGCTGGTAATGCAGAAGTCCACCCATAATGCAGGAGACCTGGGTTGATTCTGAGCAGGGATGATCCCCTGGAGAAGGAAATGGCAATCCACTCCAGCATTCTTGCCTCGGAAATACCATGGACAGAGGAACCTGGTGGGCTACAGTCCATGGGGTCACAATAGTCAGACACAACATCACAAATAAACCACCCCCACCAAGAAAAATAAAGGATTAATATGACTATGTCATCATAGGAAAAGTTCTAGTTTTAACTTTAAATTACTTTAAAATTAACTAGAAATGACTTTAAAATTTTGACCTAAGCATGTTTCTGTTGGGGAGGGGAAGAAATTTTCCTCTACCTTTCTAAGTGCTTCTGACTGGTCTAAGAATTAACTTGATATGCGATAGAGCAGGAGAAAATCAAAAAAAAGTTTAATAATATATATACATGGAAGAGACCCAAGAGCACTAAGTAACTAACTAAAATGGCTGAAACCCTCACCTTAAATACCATCTTCAGCTCAAGACAAAAGATGTTGGAAGTAGAGGTTTTGGAATTCAAAAGGAACGAGGACAATTCAAATGGAGCTGAAAAAAGCCAATGTTTGGTAAAAATACATTTGCTGGACCAGGCAGAAACTATGGGACACAGAACAGACTCTACTCTATAGTCTCTGCCTGAGTTTCCTCCACACAGCTAACCTATATTCTTTGCAGGTACCTCTCATAATAGCTCTATTCCTAAAAAAGGCCCTTTTTCAAAATATTTCAGGTAGCTTAGATGGAAGTAAAAAGAAAGACTTCCTGAGTTTTTTAGGCTCGATTGTTTTCAGCTTGCCCACATGGAAAGAGACATTTTGGGGTGGCAAAATTTCCTCCCCTACGTTTCTATAATTTATTTAATCTGTACGCAGTTTGTTTCTTGCACGGTGCAGAAGTGCAAAATAAAAATGCTCAGAGAATTCAGGCTGTTACCCAGCAAAGTCAGTGGTTGCCAATCAAAGGTTTTACAAAACACCCTTTTTTTGATAGGGTAATGACATAATTACATCTACGTTTCATTCTCTCAGACTCAGGGATTTAAAATTGTCAGTGTCTCAGAGCTGACTTAAGGTAAATAAGTTCACAGAAGACTAATATATATAAATTAAAGGCTGTTTCATTAATTTATAATGAACCATAATAAGACTGATTTATAATGATTATGGCCTCTTTGCCTTTTAATGTCGTCTTGTGTGTCTCTAGGCAAGCTGCATAGGGAGCAAAATGATAATAAGAAAGTTATTTTGTAAGCCCAATTAGATCAAGCATCATAAGGGCAAAGACCATGTATGTTTTGTTCACTAACTATTCCTGGGGCCCCAAACAATACCTGCCACAGAATTTGATACTGCTCTTGAATGAATAAATGAATTAATTAATGTCATTTAAAACCATTATCTCCACAATACATGCTCTACTACCTTCTGAGAATTCCAAATTAAAACCTTGGACCATGACACCTAGGTTGTCTCTTCTATGGGTTAACATCATAGTCTGTTACAGAGTCTCCTTTCCAACCTTTTTATTTTCATTTTTTTATTGTACTAAAATATACATGCATTTCACATTTTGAATACTTTTACATATACAGTTCAGTGGTATTTCACATTATTGGGCAACCATCACCAGTATTCATCACCATAACCCTTTTCATCTTATAAAACTGAATATCTGTACCTATGAAACAATAACTCTCCATTCTTTCCTACCCCTACCCTGGAAACAACCATTATACTGTCTGCCTTCATGATTTTTACTACTCTAAGTGGAACCATGCAGTATTTTTTATTTTCTCACTGGTTTATTTCACTTGGCTTAATGTCCTCAAGGTTTATACATGATGTAGCATATTGAAGAATGTCCTTCCTTTTGGAAATTGAATAGAATCCCATTGTATTATATACCACACTTTGCTCATCCATTCATTGGTCAGTGGATGCTTATGTTGCTTCCAAATTTGAGGTATTATGAATAAATGCTGCTTTGAATGTCATATAAAATCATCTTTGAGACCCTGCTTCCAATTCCTTTTGGAATATGCCCAGAAGCGGAAATGCTGGATCATACAGTAATTCAATTTTTTCCACAGTGAGGAGAAAAGTTATTTCTTTTGATACAATAAAATTTAAATAAATCAGTTCAGTTCAGTTCAGTCACTCAGTTGTGTGTGACTCTTTGCAACCCCATGGAATGCAGCATGCCAGGCTTCCCTGTCCATCACCAACTCCCAGAGTTTGGTCAAACTCATGTCCTAAGGACATGCCTAAGATGGCATCCAGTCAGTCATGCAATCCAACCATCTCATCCTCTGTTGTCCGCTTCTCCTCCTGCCTTCAATCTTTCCCAGCGTCAGGGTTTTTTCCAATGAGTCAGTTCTTCGCATCACGTGGCCAAAGTATTGGAGTGTCAGCATCAGTCCTTCCAATGAATAATCAGGACTGATTTCCTTTAGGATTAACTGGATTGATCTCCATGAAGTCCAAGAACTCTCAAGAGTCTTCTCCAACACCACAGTTCAAAAGCATCAATTCTTCACCTCTCAGCTTTCTTTATGGTCCAACTCTCACATCCATACATGACTACTGGAAAAACTATATCCTTGACTAGACAGACCTTTATTGGCAAAGTAATGTCTCTGCTTTTTAATATGCTGTTTAGGTTGGTCATAACTTTTCTTCCAAGGAGCAAGCATCTTTTAATTTCATGGCTGCAGTCAACATCTGCAGTGATTTTGGAGCCCAACAAAACAAAGTCTGTCACTGTTTCCACTGTTTCCCCATCTATTTGCCATGAAGTGATGGGACCAGGTTCCATGATCTTTGTTTTTTGGGTGTTGAGTTTTAAGCCAGCTTTTTTACTCTCTTCTTTCACTTTCATCACCAGACTCTTCAGTTCCTCTTCACTTTCTGCCATTAGGGTGGTGTTATCTGCATATCTGAGGTTACTGATATTTCTCCTGGCAATCTTGATTCCAGCTTGTGCTTCATCCAGCCCAGTATTTTGCATGATGTACTCTGCATATAAGTTAAATAAATAAGGTGACAATATTCAAAAAAATAGGGGGAAATTGTGTTAATAACTTGGATGATATTATGTTATATAAGGAGTTCAGTTCAGCTCACTTCTGTTGCTCATTCATGTCTGACTCTTTGTGACCCCATGGACTGCAGTACACCAGGCTTCCCTGTCCATCATGAACTCCTGGAGCTTACTCAAACTCATGTCCATTGAGTCGATGATGCTCTCCAACCATCTTATCCTCTGTTGTCCCCTTTTAATCCTGCCTTCAATCTTTCCCAGCATCGGGGTCTTTTCAAATGAGTCAGTTCTTCCCATCAGGTGGCCAAAGTATTGGAGTTTCAGCTTCAGAAGTAGATGTTTTTCTGGAACTCTCTTGCTTCTTCCACTGAAGAACATACATCCAATGTATGTTGGCAATTTGATCTCTGGTTCCTCTGCCTTTTCTAAATCCAGCTTGAGCATTTAGAAGTTCAAGGTTCAAGTACTGTTGAAGCCTGGCTTGGAGAATTCTGAGTATTACTTTGCTAGTGTGTGAGATGAGCGCAATTGTGCAGTAGTTTGAGAATTCTTTGAGCTTGGAATGAAAACTGACCTTTTCCAGCTCTGTGGCCACTGCTGAGTTTTGCAAATTTGCTGGCATATTGAGTGCAGCACTTTCACAGCATCATGTTTTAGGATTTGAAATAGCTCAATTGGAATTTCATCACCATTAGCTTTGTTTGTAGTAATTTTTCCTAAGGCCCACTTGACTTTGCACTCCAGGATGTCTGGCTCTAGGTGACTGATCACACCATCGTGATTATCTGGGTCGTGAAGGTCTTTTTTGTACAGTTCTGTGTATTCTTGCCATCTCTTCTTAATATCTTCTATTTGTTAGGTCCATACAATTTCTGTGCTTTATCGAGCCCATCTTTGCATGAAATGTTCCCTTGGTATCTCTAATTTTCTTGAAGAGATCTCTAGTCTTTCCCATTCTGTTGTTTTCCTCTATTTCTTTGCATTGATCTCTTCCTTGCTATTCTTTAGAACTCTGCATTCAGATGTTTATATCCTTTCTTTTCTCCTTTGCTTTTCGCTTCTCTTCTTTCACAGCTATTTGTAAGGCCTCCCCAGACAGCCATTTTGCTTTTTTGCATTTCTTTTTCTTGAGAATGGTCTTGATCCCTGTCTCCTGTACAATGTCACAAACCTCCGTGCATAGTTCATCAGGCACTCTGTCTGTCATCTATAGTCCTTTAAATCTATTTCTCACTTCCACTGTATAATCATAAGGGATTTGATTTAGGTCATACCTGAATGGTCTAGTGGTTTTCCCTACTTTTCTTCAATTTAAGTCTGAATTTGGCAATAAGGAGTTCATGATCTGAGCCACAGTCAGCTCTCAGTCTTGTTTTTGCTGACTACATAGAGCTTCTCCATCTTTGACTGCAAAGAATATAATCAATCTGATTTCGGTGTTGACCATCTGGTGATGTCCATGTGTAGAGTCTTTTCTTGTGTTGTTGGAAGAGGGTGTTTGCTATGACCAGTGTGTTCTCTTGGCAGAACTCTATTAGCCTTTGCTCTGCTTCATTGCATACTCCAAGGCCAAATTTGCCTGTTACTCCAGGTGTTTCTTGATCTCTTACTTTTGCATTCCACTCCCCTATAATGAAAAGGACATCTTTCTTGGGTGTTAGTTCTAAAAGGTCTTGTAGGTCTTCATAGAACCATTCAACTTCAGCTTCTTCAGCATTACTGGTTGGGGCATAGGCTTGGATTACCGTGAAATTGGTTTGCCTTGGAAACGAACAGAAATCATTCTGTCGTTTTTGAGATTGCATCCAAGTACTGCATTTTGAACTCTTGTTGACCATGATGGCTACTCCATTTCTTCTAAGGGATTCCTGCCCACAGTAGTAGATATAATGGTCATCTGAGTTAAATTCGCCCATTCCAGTCCATTTTAGTTCACTGATTCCTAGAATGTCGACATTCACTTTTGCCATCTCCTGTTTGACCACTTCCAATTTGCCTCGATTCGTGGACCTAACATTCCAGGTTCCTATGCAATATTGTTCTTTACAGCATCAGACCTTGCTTCTATCACCAGTCACATCCACAGCTGGTATTGTTTTTGCTTTGGCCACATCCCTTCATTCTTTCTGGAGTTATTTCTCCAATGATCTCCAGTAGCATTTGGGCACTTACTGACCCAAATAACAATGTTGTGATAGTTTCAGGTGAACAATGAAGGGATTTAGTCACACATATACATGTATCCATTCTACCCCAAAGCCCCCTTCTATCTAGGCTACCAATAACATTGAGCAGAGTTCCATATGTTATAAAATAGTTCCTTGTTGGTTATCCATTTTTAAATATAGCAGTGTGTACATGACCATCTCAAAGTCCTTAATTGTCCCTTCCCCCCAGCAACCATAAGTTTGTTTTCTAATTTATGAGACTCTTTCTGCTTTGTAAGTACATTTATTTGTATCATTTCATTTTAGATTCCACATATAAGGTGTGTCATACAATATTTCTCCTTCTCTATCTGACTTACTTCACTCAGTATGACACTTTCTAGGTCCATCCATGTTGCTTCAAATGCATTATTTCACTCTTCTTAATGGCTGAGTAGTATTCCGTTGTATAGGTGAAAGGTTGTTGCTGACCCACAAAAAGATGCCAGAATTCTTGGCCTCCGGAGAAGAATTCAATCCTGGGCCAGAGACAAGTCTTGATCACTCAGAGCTTTTGTGTAATAAAGTTTTAATAAAGTATAAAGGAGATAGAGAAAGCTTCTGCCATAGGCATCAGAAGGGGGCAGAAAGAGTACCCCCCTGCTAGTTTTTAGCTGGATGTTATATAGTCACTCAGTTCAGTTCAGTTCAGTTCAGTCGCTCAAAGAGTTCGTGTCTGACTCTTTGTGACGCCATGAATCGCAGCACGCCAGGCCTCCCTGTCCATCACCAACTCCCGGAGTTTACAACTCGTGTTTATCCGGTCGGTGATGCCATCCAGCCATCTCATCCTCTTGTCCCCTTCTCCTCCTGCCCCCAGTCCCTCCCAGCATCAGGGTCTTTTCCAATAAGTCAACTCTTCTCATGAGGTGGCCAAAGTATTGGAGTTTCAGCTTTAGCATCAGTCCTTCCAATGAACACCCAGAACTGATCTCCTTTAGAATGGACTGGTTGGATCTCCTTGCAGTCCAAGGACTCGCAAGAGTCTTCTCCAACACCACAGTTCAAAAGCATCAATTCTTTGGTGCTAAGCTTTCTTCACAGTCCAACTCTCCCATACATACATGACCACTGGAAAAACCATAGCTTTGACTAGACGGACCTTTGTTGGCAAAGTAATGTCTCTGCTTTT
The DNA here is from genome assembly GCF_019923935.1 of Bubalus bubalis. NCBI lineage: Eukaryota > Metazoa > Chordata > Mammalia > Artiodactyla > Bovidae > Bubalus > Bubalus bubalis. The sequence continues at coordinate 22,738,309 of NC_059180.1, read as the reverse complement.
CAATATGCTATCTAGATTGGTCATAACTTTCCTTCCAAGGAGTAAGCATCTTTTAATTTCATGGCTGCAATCACCATCTGCAGTGATTTTGGAGCCCAAAAAAATAAAGTCTGACACTGTTTCCACTGTTTCCCCATCTATTTCCCATGAAATGATGGGACCAGATGCCATGATCTTAGTTTTCTGAATGTTGAGCTTTAAGCCAACTTTTTCACTCTCCTCTTTCACTTTCATCAAGAGGCTTTTTAGTTCCTTTTCACTATATAGTCTCTGCTGCTGCTGCTGCTGCTGCTGCTAAGTCGCTTCAGTCGTGGCTGACTCTGTGCGACCCCATAGACGGCAGCCCACCAGGCTTCCCCGTCCCTGGGATTCTCCAGGCAAGAACACTGGAGTGGGCTGCCATTTCCTTCTCCAATGCATGGAAATGAAAAGTGAAAGTGAAGTCTCTCAGTCGTGTCCAACTCGTCGCGACCCCATGGACTGCAGCCCACCAGGCTCCTCCGTCCATGGGATTTTCCAGACAAAAGTACTGGAGTGGGGTGCCATTGTTTTCTCCGCTAGCAGTCTGTTCATGAAAGAAAAGAATGTCTTAAAACTCAGAATGGCACCAGGCCCCTCATGTATAAGATGTATTTTGGGAAAATCCTGGCACCAGATGAGTCATCCCAGGCGGTAAAATGATTGACTTGAATCTTGTAGAAGGGCAGATCATCATACAAATAGTTTCATTTACATAGATTAAGGGCACAATGTCTGAGTATAACATAATATTTTGTCAAGTCAGTTCTGAGCCATTAGGCAGAACCCACTTGAAGACAGAGTCTGGGATAATGCATAGAACATTAACATAGCTTAAGACAAACTTTTCTTTTCTTTTTTTTTTTTTTAAATAGTACCTTTGGTTTTATTTTTTTATTTTTTTACTTTACAATATTGTATTGGTTTTGCCAAACATCAACATGAATCCTCCACGGGTGTACACGTGTTCCCAATCCTGAACCCCCCTCCCACCTCCCTCCCCATACCATCCCTCTGGGTCACCCCAGTGCACCAGCCCCAAGCTTCCTGTATCCTGCATCAAACCTGGACTGGCGATTTGTTTCTTATATGATATTATACATGTTTTAATGCCCTTCTCCCAAATCATTCCCCCACTCCCTCTCCCGCAGAGTCCAAAAGACTGTTCTATACATCTATGTCTTTTTTGCTGTCTTGCAAAAATAACAGGGTTATCGTTACCGTCTTTCTAAATTCCATATATATGCGAAAACATATATATACCAATACAGTATACTGTATTGGTGTTTTTCTTTCTGGCTTACTTCACTCTGTATAATAGGCTCCAGTTTCATCCACCTCATTAGAACTGATTCAAATGTATTCTTTTTAATGGCTGAGTAATACTCCATTGTGTATATGTACCACAGCTTTCTTACCCATTCATCTGCTGATGGACATCTAGGTTGCTTCCAAGGACAAATATTTCCATAAGAGGAATGCATTGGTTAACTCAAGGTTTGAGAATAGTTAACTTCAGGTGGAACCAGGTGTCATTATGGCAACACAGTATTTTAAGAGAAACCTCTTTTAAAAAGAAAAAAAAATTTTGTATAGAGAAGGGGAAAAAAAAAATATATATATATATATATATCTCACTAGTTTGTTTCCTCCTGCCGCTTAAGAGAGATAAAAAATGTCTGACACTTGCAGCCTATTTCCTCCGTTTGGAGACCCCTGGCCTTCCTGCCTGTTACCCTCTCATATATGTACCATATCCTCTTTAGCCATTTCTCATTCAATGGACATTTAGTTTACTTTCATGTCTTGGCTGTTGTAAAGAGTGCTTCAGTGAACATTGGGGTGAATGTATCTTTTCAAATCATGTTATTCTCTGGATATATGCCCAGGAATGAGATTGTAGGGTCATATGGTAGTTTTTTTTTTTTTTTAAGGAACCCCATGCTGTTCTCCATAGTGACTCTACCAATTTACATTCCCACAAACAGTGTAGAAAGGTTTCTTTCTCTCCACACCCTCTCCAGCATTTATTGTTTGTGGATTTTTTGATGATAGTCATTCTGACTGATGTGAGGTGATATCTCATTGTAGTTTTGATTGGCATTTCTCTAATAATTAGCAGTGTTGACCATCTTTTTTTGTACCTACGGGCCATCTGTATGTCTTTTTTGAAGAAAAGCCTATTTAATTCTTCTGCCCATTTTTTGAGTGGGTTGTTTGTTTTTACACTGTTCATGAGCTGTTTGCAAATTTTGGAGACTAATCCTTTGTCAGTCACATCATTTGCAAATATTTTCTCCCAATCTGTGGGTTGTCTTTTCATTTTGTTTATTGTTTCCTTCGCTGTGCAAAAACTTTTGAGTTTAAATGGGTCCAATTTATTTATTTTGTTTTTATTTCCATTATTATAGGAGCTGTATTTTAAAAAACTGTTCCTGTGGTTTATGTCAGTGAATGTTCACCTATGTTTTCCTCTAGGAGTTTTATAGTGTCTGGTCTCATATTTAGGTTTTTAATCCATTTTATTTTTGTGTCTGGAGTTAAATAATGATCTATTTTCATTTTTTACATGTGGCTGTCCAGTTTTTCCAGCAACATTGAAGAGACTGTCTTTCCAACATTGTGCAATCTTGCTTCCTTTGTAATAGATTAATTGGCCATCAGTGCATGGGCTTATTTCTGGATTTTCTATCCTATTCCATTGATCTATTTTCTATTTTTGTGCCAGTATCATACTGTTTAGATGACTGTAGCTTTGTGGTATAGTCTGAAGTCAAGGAGCCTGATTCCTCCAGCTTTTTTTCTTTTTTAAGATTGATTTGGCTATATGAGAGTTCCAGAAAAATATCTACTTCTGCCTTATTGACTACACCAAAGTGGCTTAAAACTCAGCATTCAGAAAACTAAGATCATGGCATCTGGTCCCATCACTTCATGGGAAATAGATGGCGAAACAGTGAAAACAGTGTCAGACTTTATTTTGTTGGGCTCCAAAATCACTGCAGATGGTGATTGCAGCCATGAAATTAAAAGATGCTTACTCCTTGGAAGAAAAGTGTTGACCAACCTAGACAGCATATTAAAAAGCAGACACATTACTTTGCTGACAAAGGTCTCTCTAGTCAAAGCTATGGTTTTTCCAGTAGTCATGTATGGATGTGAGAGCTGGACTGTAAAGAAACCTGAGCACCGAAGAATTGATGCTTTTGAACTGTGGTGTTAGAGAAGACTCTTGAGAGACCCTTGGACTGCAAGGAGATCCAACCAGTCCATCCATAAGGAAATCAGTCCTGAATATTCATTGGAAGGACTGATGCTGAAGCTGAAACTCCAATACTTGGCCCACCTGCTAGGAAGAACTAACTCATTTGAAAAGACCCTGATGCTGGGAAAGATTGAAGGCAGGAGAAGAAGGGGACGACAGAGGATGATATGGTTGGATGGCAGCACTGACTCAATGGACATGAGTTTGAGTAAACTCCAGGAGTTCATTACGGACAGGGAGGCCTGGCCTGCTCCACTCCATGGGGTCACAAAGAGTCAGACACGACTGAGTACTGAACTGTGAGCTTGGCTATATGGGGACTTCTGTGTCTCGATACAAATTTTGAGATTTTTTGTTGTTGTTGTTCTAGTTCTGTGAAAAATGCCATAGTAATTTGATGGGGATTGTACTGAATTTGTAGATTGCCTTGGATAATATAGTTTTTGACAATATTGATTCTTCCAATCCACAAACATGGTATATCTTTTCATATGCTTATATCTCCTTCAATTTCTTTCATCAGCATCTTATAGTTTTGGAGTCACAGGTCTTTGTTTTGTCTCCTTAGGTATATTTATTCCTAGATATTTTATTCTTTTTTATCTTTGCCCATTTTTGAGTCAGATTCTTTTTTGTCATTGAGTTTTAGAATTTATATATATTAGTCTGGTGCAAATGTAATTTGGTTTCAGACCATGAATTTTAAATTGTTATAACTAGGCTCAAACACATCTTTATAAATCAAAATAGGAACCATTACAGTCAACACACTTTTGCCGGTGAGAAATAAGTTTGTTTATTCCTGTAGCATAAAAATCCACGCTTCGGGATTCAGTAACCTCTTGGAAAGAATTTTCCTCATCCTGCTTGTTTTGAAAGTGTTTTCTCTGCAAAAAGTTGTTGAGGTGCTTGAAAAAGTGCTAGTCAGTTGGCAAGAGGTCAGGTGAATATGGCAGATGAGGCAAAACTTTGTAGCCCAATTCGTTCAACTTTTGAAGTGTTGGTCGTGCAATGTGCTGTTGGGCATTGCCATGGAGAAGAATTAAGATCCCTTCTGTTGACCAATGCCGGTGGTAGGCATTGCAGTTTCAGTGCATCACATCAATTTGCTGAGTATACTTCTCAGATGTAATGGTTTCATCAAAATTCAGAAAGCTGTAGTGGATCAGATGGGCAGCAGGCCACCAAACAGTGAACATGACCTTTTTTTGGTGCAAGTTTTCTTTGGGAAGAAACTTTGGAGCTTCTTCTTGGTCCAGTCCCTGAGTTGGTCATCACTGACTGTCTTACACAATCCACTTTTTGTTGCACATCACAATCTGATCAAGAAATGTTCATTGCTATTGCATAGATTAAGAGAAGACAACACTTCAACAATTTTTTTTTTTTTTTTTTTGGTCAGCACATGAGGCATTCCACTTATTAAGCTTTTTCCCTTTCCAATTTGCTTCAAATACCGAATGACTGTAGAATGGTCAATGTTGAGTTCTTGGGCAACTTTTTATGTAGGTGTAAGAGGCTCAGCTTCAATGATGGCTCTCAATTTGTTGTTGTCAACTTCTGATGGCTGGCCACTATGCTTCTCATCTTCAAGGCTCTCATCTCCTTTGCGAGACTCCTTGAACCACAACTGCACTGTACATTCATTAGCACTTAGTGGGTCAAATGCACTGTTGATGTTGTGAGTTGTCTCTGCTGCTTTTATGACCCATTTTCAACTCAAATAAAAAAGCTCTTGAATTTACTTTTTGTCTAACATCACTTCCATAGTCCCAAATAAATATAAAATAAGCAGTAAGGAATAAGTCATTAGCAAAACAGCATATAGTGAGAAACATGCATTAAAATGATGTGCAATATAATCACATTTATTTAGAATGTATTCTAATATCAAACAGCAAATTTCAACAATGCAAAACTACAATTACTTTTTCACCACCCTAATATATTCTTGACATTAATTCTTTACTAGACTTTTGACTGGCAGATACTTTCTCCTATTCTATAAATTGCATTTTCACTCTGTGGAGATTGTCTTTGATGCATGAAAGTTTTTCATTTTTGTGAAGTACAATTTGCTTATTTTGCCTTTTGTTACTTATCCCTTTGGTATCATTAACAAATACATTGTTGTGAATCTTTTGTCCTATGTTTTCTTCTAAGGGTTTTATAGTTTTTGGTCTTTGACCCATTTTGAATGGTGTTAAGTAAGGGTCCAAATACCTATATCTCCCTCTCTTTTGGACCTCCTTCCATCTAGGTCACCACAGTGCATTAAGTAGAGTTCCCTGTGCTATACAGTATAGAACATGATGTTTTGATATGTGTATACATTGTGAAATAGTAACCACAATAAAGCTAATTAACATATCCATCACTTCACACAGTTACCATTTTCTTTTTTGGTGATGAGAACACTTGAGATCTACTATTCTACATCATTTCAAATTTACAATACATTATTATTAATTATAGTCACCATACTACACTTGTGAAAAACTGTAGAACTTACTTAACACCATTCAAACTGGATCAGAGACCTAAATATAAGAACTAAAACTATAGGTTGTGTTTTTACTCTGTGGATATTGTCTTTTGATGCATGAAAGTTTTTAATTTTCATGAAGTACAATTTGCCTATTTTGCCTTTTGCTACTTATGTATATGTATAATCTATTCATTTTGCTATACAGTAGAAACTAGCACAACATTGTAAAGCTACTATGAAAGTGAAAGTCGCTCAGTCATGTCTGAATCTTTGCAACCCCATAAACTACACAGTCCATGGAATTCTCTAGGCCAGAATACTGGAATGGGTAGCCTTTCCCTTCTTTAGGGGAATCTTCCCAACCCAGGGGTCGAACCCAGGTCTCCCTCATTGCAGGTGGATTCTTTACAAGCTGAGCTACAAAGCTAATATACTCAAGTAAAAATTTTTTGAAAATCATATTCTATACCCTTAATATTTATAATTTTCACTTGTCAATCACACTTAAATTGGAAAATAAATGAAGATAAATAGAAAGTAAATGGCAGATGTTAGATATAAACTCAAATATATCACTAATTACACTACATGTAAATAGACTAAAAACAATTCATATGCTTGTAAGAGAGTATGTCTATGTGTGTGGGAAAATTTTTCATCAGGGTTATCTCTAGGTATTGGAACTATTTTCCTTCCTTTTTTTTGTATTTTGTAGTGTTTTCCTAATGGAAATTATTACCAATAAATAAAATATGAAGAATAAAAATTTTAGAAAAATGACAGAGAATTTTTTTCCTTAGATTATAATTACTTGTGTATATTTTTTCATTCTTCTTAAGCATCCATACCAAAAGACAAAGCTTTGGACATAGGCACTAAATGGAAAATGTAAGGATTTTTTTTAAAAAAACCTACTATCCAAAGTCCCTATCATTTCATAACATAAAGAACACCTTAACATCCAAAGGAGAGTTATTATCTTTGACTTAAGATAAGTGCTTTTACTTGAATAAATTCAGCTTAATGAAACACAATATGTTATAATTGTTTTTCTCATCTTACCACAGAATGGTAGAAACTTTGCCATGAATTGGCATCAGTCCTCTGACTGGTTTGTTGAGAGCCAATATTATCATACTTGGGCTTCCCTGGTGGCTCAAATGGTAAAGAATCTGCCTGCAATGTGGGAGACAAGGGTTCAATCCCTGGGTCAGGAAGCTCCCCTGAAGAAGGGAATGGAAACCCACACCAGCATTCTTGCCTGGAAAACCCCATGGACAGAGGAGACTAGAGGGCTACTGTCCATGGGGTCACTTAGAACTGGACAGGACTGAGTGACTAATACTTCCACTTTCACATTATCATACTGCTTTTATACAATATACTTAACAATCAGTAAGAAAGATCAAAGAGTCCTCCAAATTTGGAAATTTGTTTGCTATTTGACAAATAAAATAGATTGAAGGTATAGTCAAAGTAAAATATTTTGTGCTTTTTGTGTGTATATGTGTGTATTTAGGGTCAATAAGCTGGCAGATTCTGAGATGGAGATTCAATCTATCCAGTCTTCTCTTTTGATGACCCAAAGAGGACAAAACAGGGATCAGAGTAGGAGAGTATTCAGAAATCATGAAGGACCAGTTATTCCCAGATTAAATGAAATTGCTAACATTAAATTTAATACTGGGGTGAGTATATTCATTAAGAATGTAAAACTAGTATATTTGGCTTGGGTGTATATACCACCTGAACCTAAAAGATGTTTGGAGTATGACCATAGGAGAGTCAAGGAGATAAGGAATAGTCTGTACTACAACTCCATTAACTTCCTGATGCAGGAGAAATGGGCTTTAAATAAAGACCACAGCTATGTCACTTTCACCATTGTTATTTCTCAGAATCACTGAGAGGTTCTCCTAATTTTCTAATAAATTTTCCCTTTATTTGGTTCTAACAAGATCCAAGATTTACTTTTAGAAGATACTGGTTGATCAGATTAGGGGCATTTTCTCACTATGAACCATTGTTAGTATACTAAATAAAGTAAAAGACAGTAGTTGTATGCAAGTTTTATGGGGATAGTTCCCTTAAAAAAGAGAGATGGAAAGATTATGGTTTGATGTTAAATTAAATAAATAAATATAATTTTTTCCAATCAGAAATAATACAAATATATTAATGAATAAAATCACCTTGACAAGATTTTCAGTGTAGTTAGGTAAGAAACCAGATGTTAAAAACTTTTCCATACCATTTTGTTTTCTTTGGTTAAATTCAAGAATATATTTGTATAATATGTGTTTATCTTTTGCTATAAAAATTTTAAGCATTGAATTTCAATTTGAATGTCTTCCTTGGATCACGAGTAATTCTGATGCTATATTCTTCTCCTCTTTTTAGTTTCCACTTTACCGCCAGCAATTTCATTCCATGTTTTTGAAGAGAGCACTATTCAATTGGCGCAGTTGGAAGTTGACATTGCTACATATATCAATAATTTTGTTTGTCACTACTTACCTTTTAACAACTCTAAACTTGTATTATATTATGCCTGCCAGAGAAATGGACTTAAGTCAATATGGTCAAACAATTGTGCCTTACTCAATTTCTGGGAATTCTGTTTTGGCTCTAAATATCATAAGTAACCTTGAGATTTTTTTAAAGCTTAAGAATCAAGAACTTCAGGAAGTACAAGGTAAGACCTGTAGGAAAAAAGAGACCGCTGCTATATGAACACCTACATGTATCACTAGCAAAGAAAGAAGTTAACTATGCTATCTAGCTACCCATTTCTTTCTTTTCCTACTAACTACCAGTATCTTCAGTTCAGTTCAGTTCAGTTCAGTCGCTCAATTGTGTCCGACTCTTTGTGACCCCATGAATCGTAGCACGCCAGGCCTCCCTCCATCACCAACTCCCAGAATTTACTCAAACTCTTTTCCATCGAGTCGTTGATGCCATCCAGCCATCTCATCCTCTGTCGTCCCCTTCTCCTCCTGCCCCCAATCCCTCCCAGCATCAGGGTCTTTTCAAATAAGTCAGCTCTTTGCATCAGGTGGCCAAAGTATTGGAGTTTCAGCTTCAACATCAGTCCTTCCAATGAACACCCAGGACTGATCTTTAGGATGGACTGGTTGGATCTCCTTGCAGTCCAAGGGACTCTCAGGAGTCTTCTCCAACACCACAGTTCAAAAGCATCAATTCTTTGGCACTCAGCTTTCTTCACAGTCCAACTCTCACATCCATACATGACCACTGGAAAAACCATAGCCTTGACTAGATGGACCTTTGTTGGCAAAGTTATGTCTCTGCTTTTTATTTAATTTTTTTTCTAGTTTCTAATGTGTTTTATTTTCATGCTTTGCAGTAATACATTCATGCTCAATTTATACCAGAGTTAGTCACAGAATTCTTTATAAAGATAAAGCCAAGTTATATTTAATCTTATCTTTTAAGCTGTATCAGCACGACATTCTGTAAAACTGGAAGTTACTAATGCAGTGTACCAATAAAATATGGACAAGAGATATTTTAAGTCTCTAGTGGAAGAAAAGATTACTTCATTAACCATACACATATATTTTGATATATTCAGCTTGTATAGATCTATATTATCTGATTGATGTATGCTATCTAGGTTGGTCATAACTTTCCTTCCAAGGAGTAAGCATCTTTTAATTTCATGGCTGCAATCACCATCTGCAGTGATTTTGGAGCCCCAAAAAATAAAGTCCGACACTGTTTCCACTGTTTTCCCATCTATTTTCCATGAAGTGATGGGACCAGATGCCATGATCTTCGTTTTCTGAATGTTGAGCTTTAAGCCAACTTTTTCACTCTCCTCTTTCACTTTCATCAAGAGGCTTTTTAGTTCCTCTTCACTTTCTGCCATGAGGGTGGTGTCTTAGAGGCAGCTAAACCAAAAATCAAAAATGTACACTTTACAGCAGCTGGGCACAAAAGTTGATCATTAATGGAAGCATTCTGGCTGAAGTGGTCTTTCAGCTAATTGTATCACCTTTCAAAGGATATCACTTTAAGGAAAAACCAGGATGCCACAGGGCAATGTGGCCACTGTGACTTCATCCCTTGTTTGTCAGGTAACCATAATGGGCCATTTTTAAACAATATGCTATGAGCCAGCCCCTTGTGAACCCTAACACAAACCTGCATCTCTTGCATCTCCTACAGTGACAGGAAATTTTTTTTTTTTAACCACAAGACCACCTGGGAAGCCCAGAAATTAGGCCAAAACCTAGTGGATGGAGAATTTTGAATACTTTGTATGATTGAATGAGTCCATTCTTCCACAAAAGCAACAGAAATACTTGGAAAATAATTCTTAAAAATCAACCAACTTACAATACTGGAAATTAAGCAAAAGCATAGAACAAGCTAAAAAGTGTCTATTTTAAAAACTACTGAATCTCTATTTAAAAAAAAAATAGTAAAATCTGTGACACTTTAACTATTCCTAGCTATGGATTTTCTAGCAGTTACGTACTGATGTAAGAATTAGACCACAAAGAAGACTGAGCACTGAAGAATTGATGCTTTCGAACTATGGTGCTGGATAAGCCTCTTGAGAGTCCACTGGACAGCAGCAAGGAGATCAAACCAGTCAGTCCTAAAAGAAATCAACCCTGAATATTCATTGGAAGGACTGATGTTGAAGCTGAAGCTCCAATACTTTGGCCACCTGATGTGTAGAGCCGACTCACTAGAAAAGACCCTGAGGCTGGGAAAGACTGAGGGAAAGAGGAGATGAGGGCAACAGATGATAAGATGCTTGGATGGCATCATTCACTCAATGGACATGAGTTTGAGCAAACTCTGGAAAATAATTAAGGACAGGAAATCCTGGCATGCTGCAGTTCATGGGGTTGCAAAGGGTCGGACACAACTTAGTGACTGAATAACAACAGTTCCTATGGTTCTCCGTCCCCTCAGTGGTGTGGTATCCATGAAAGCCAGAACCTCACAGTTGATGGAAAGAACTGATCTCTTCAGAGCCCTGTTAAAAGTCCCATTTATGAGGATTGTCAATACTTTGACTGAAATAGAAGCTCAAAAACTCTATTCCCAAGGCATTATTCCTACTGAATTTAAATTAGGGCTCAACTCTTTAGGAAAAATCCCTAACCCCAGGGAATTATTTAAAGCAATAGAAATCCGCTGGTAATAGCACCACAGGTAGCTAAGGCTGTGCTTTCAGTTGGGTCAAATAAGAGCTTACCCAGAAAGCAATTTTAAAGGAATACCTGGAGAGCTAGATGACCATAGTGGACTTTAAAGTCCTGATATTCCTGCAGACCTAGAAAGCTCAGAATGGTAGTATGTATGGCCAGAAATAACCTAGGAAATGAGAAGAATCCAGTCACTTACTTCTAGTTGATGTTGAGGCCCTACACACGCAAGCAATGAAAGTTGAGGCGGACTTGTAAGCTGCCTGAAATTTGAAGGTGTGCCTTTGTTCAAAGATCTCCTTGGCCAAGGGTGGTAGATTTACTGGCTCTAGATATTTAAAAGAATCTTTTAGCTAGTTGCTAAATTATATTGATTTAAGACTGACCCCTAGAAGACAGGCTTAAAGGCCAGAATTTTTTTTAAGTTCATCAGAGAAATAAGTGGCTTCATACTGTAGAGAATACAGAATCTACAGAACTGTCCACAGAAGTCATTAAGCAAATGAGTAGCAGCAACAACAACAAAATTAACAGTAACAACACACAGGGAAGTTCAGATACCAGAGTTGATACACTATCCTATATGCCCAGTTTTCAACAACAACAGAATGAGAAGAGAAAGAGTAATGGGCTGAATTGTGTCCCTTCAAAATTCATATGCTAAGCCCTACCTCCAATATCTCAAAATGTGACTGCGTTTGGATATTAGATCTTTAAAAAAGTAATTAATTTAAAAGTCTTCAAGAGTGGTTCCAATGTGCAGATGAGGTTAGAACCATAGAATCAGAGGAACTCCAGGCTCAGGGATGCCAGGCACAGATGTGGGAGGAAATAAGGGGCTCCTCTAAAAATAGGGAGATTGAGAAAAAGGTGGGCTTCTGGTTCAAGATTGCAAAGTAGAAGGATGTGAACTCATCTCCTCCTTTAAGAGGACCAGAATCATAACTAGTCGTTGAACAATCATTGACAGGAGGGCATGGGAACCACCAGAAAAAGTCACCCATGTCCAAAGACAAGAAGCCACGAGATAGTAGGAGGAGCACAATCACAATAAAATCAATCCCATACCTGCCAGGTGGGTGACCCACAAACTGGAGAACAATAATCCCAAAGAAGTTTTCCCACTGTTGCAAAGGTTCTGAGCCCCACATCAGCCTTCACAACCTGGGAATCTGACAAAGGAACTGGGAATCAACAGGGAATTTGACCTTGAAGGCCAGAAGAATTTGGTTATAGGACTTCCACAGGACTGGAAGAAATAGAGACTTCACTCTTGGAGGGAAAAAACAATCTTGCTGTAACCAAGACCCAGGGAAAAGGAGCAGTGACCCCACAAGAGACTGACCCAGACCTACCTGCTAGTGTTGGAGGTTCTCCTGTGGAGGCATGGGTCAGCAAGTTCTCACCACAAGGACAGAGACATTGGCAACAGCAGTCCTTTAAGGTCCTGCTTGGTATAAGAACTCCTGGAGATCACCATTAACCCTACCATAGAGCCCATAGACCCCCAGGGCTGGGTCACCCCAGGTCAAACATCAAACAGAAAAGGAATACAACCACACCCATCAGCAGGTAATTGTGTTAAAGCTTTATTGAGCAACACCCACCAGAGCAACACCCAGTTTTTCCTACCACCAGTTTCTCCCATCAAGAAGCTTACACAAGCCTCTTAGCCTCATCCACCAAAGGGCAGACAGAAGAAGCCAGAAGAACCACAATTTCACAGTGTTAGAACAAAAACCACATTACAGAAGGTTAATCAGGATGAAAAAGCAGAGAGTTATGTCCCAAATGAAGGGATAAGATAAAACCCCAGAACAACAATTAAATGAAGTGGAGATAAGCAACCTTACAGGAAAAGAATTCAGAATCGTGATAGTGAAGATGATCCAGGACCTCAGAAACAGAATGGAGAAGATGCAAGAAATGTTTACCAAAGGCCTTCAAGAACTAAAGAACAAACAAATAGAGATGAACAATACACTAGAAGGAATCAATAGCAGAATAACTGAGGCAGAAGAATGAAGTGACCTGGAGGACAGAATGGTAGAAAACACTGCCACGGAACAGAATATTTGGGGTGCGGGGGTGGGGGGGGATGAAGAGAAATGAAGACAGCATATGAGATGACTGGGACAACATTAAATGCACCAACAATCACATTATAGGGGTCCTAGAAGGAGAAGAGAGAGAGAAAGGACTTGAGAAAATATTTGAAGGCATAGTAGCGGAACACTTTCCTAACATGGGAAAGGAAATAGTTAACCAAGTCCAGGAAGTGCAGAGAGTCCCAGGCAAGATAAAACCATGGAGGGAAACACTGACACATAGTAGTCAAACTGACAAAATATAAATACAAAGATAATATATTAAAAGCAATAAGGGAAAAATGATAAATAGCATACAATGGAACTCCCATAGCTGATTTCTCAACAGAATCTCTACAAGCCAGAAGTGAATGACATGATACATAAAATGATGAAAGGGAAGAAGCTACAATCAACAATTTTCTACCCAGCAAAACTTGTTGAGATTTGATGGAGAAATCAAAAGCTTTCCAGACAAGCAAAAGTTAAGAGAATTCAGCATCACCAAACCTGTTTTACAGCAAATGCTAAAGGGAACTTCTCAAGGCAGAAAACACAAGAGTAGGGAAAAACTTACACAAAATAAACTCAAAACAATTAAGAAAAGTGTAATAGGATGATACTTATCGATAATTAGGGCTTCCAATGTCATGCTAGTTGTAAAGAACCCGCCTGCCACTGCAGGAGGCATAAGAGATATGGATTTGATCCCTGGGTCAGGAAGATCCCCTGGAGTAGGAAATGGCAACCCACTCCAGTGTTCTTGTCTGAAGAATCCCATGGACAGGGGAGCCTGGTGGGCTGCAGTCCATGGGGTTGCTAAGAGTTGGACACAATGAGCAGCTTAGCACATACCACATCACTCTACTTAACCCCCCAAATTGTATATAATTATTCTATATCTTTAGGTTAATCATGTTCCCATTATGGCTTGCAATATAATTATCTTTTATTTTTTAGTCTGGCTATTGACTGTGAAAGCTGATAAACATCTTTTATTATTGTGATTATGTCACTATTAATATTATTCACTTAATACAATTGTATCATGATTGGTCAATAGAAAATAATAGAATTGTATATCACCAAAAAAAACTTTAATAGAAAAATCTGTAATCACTTTTTAAAATCCAGATGCATAGCAGAATTACCTTGGAATTTTTTTGAAAAACACAAATGTCCAGATATTGCTTTTGTCTCCAAAGATCCTGATGTGTTTCTAATGAGCAGCCATGTATAACAAAAACTGGACTATATGATTATCTTTTACTTTCATCTAGCTTGTTCCACTTTTTCTATTTCATATTCAGTGCTCCCGTTTCATTTCATTTATGTTTTCCAATTTCTTGATCTCTTGTCTCTTTTTTTGATGTCCTTTCTTATGCCTTTATCAAGCATAGTAGAAAGCTTTTGCATACTTGTATATATATATATACACACACACACACACACACACATCCATGGGAGTTTCCAGGCAGGAGTACCAGAGTGGGGTGCCATTGCCTTCTCCGATATATATATATATTATGTATAATATAATATATGTATTTTATAAAACATGAATTTCTTCCTAGCTAAAAAATTTAACATTTTGGTTCCACTTGTTTGCCTTACTATGAATAGAAAGGTAGATTTCTAATTTAAAAAAAATAGATACACAACTAGCAATGAATGTTTACTGTATAGCACAAGCAGCTGTAGTCAATATCTTGTAATAACCTATAATGGAAATAATATGAAAAATAAATGTGTATATATTAAAGAAAAAAAAAAGAAGTAATTAATTTAAACTGAAATTATTAGAGCAGACCTTTATCCAGTGACTGGTCTCCTTTTAAGAGGCTGAAATTAAACTCAATCTTAGCCAAAGGCTGAGAACCAATAAGGACACGGGTATACATACATAGAGGAAAGACCATGTGAAAGCACAAGGACAAGAAAGCCATTTATGACCCCAGGGGAGAGATCGCAGAAGAAACTCACCCTGCCAGCACCTTGGTCTTGGACTTCTAGCCTCTAGAACTGTAAAAAAACACATTTCTAAGTCACCCAGGCTATGGTACTTTATTTTGACAGTCCCAGAAAACTAAAATAGAAACAGAAGAGTGTACCCATATGCCGGGGGAAAGAGAGCCAGTGGATAATGTACTTGAGGAAAGGCAAATGTTGAACTTAGTATACAGAGACAATTTGTTGTGCAGTCAGTCATGTCTAACTCTTTGAGACCCCATGGACTGCAGCACACCAGGCTTCCCTGACATTCACTATCTCCGAGAGTTTGCTCAAACTCATGTCCATTGAGTTGATGATGCCATCCAACCATCTCATCCTCTGTCATCCCCTTCTTCTCCTGCCCTCAATCCTTCCCAGTATCAGGGTCTGTTCCAAAGAGTCGGCTGTCACATCAGGTGGCTGAAGTGTTGGCGCTTGAGCTTCAGCATTAGTCCTCCCAATGAATATTCAGAATTGATTTCCTTTAGGACTGACTGGTTTGATCTTGCTGTCCAAGGGATTCCCAAGAGTCTTCTCCAGGACCACATTTTGAAAGCATCAAGACTATAAATCAGCTATTACAAATATTTTCAACAAACTAAAGGAAATATGTTTAAAAAATAAAGGAATGTATGGCAACTTCATCTCTCCATAAAGAGAATTTTAATGAAGAAATATAAATAAAAATTTCAAATGGAAATTCTGTAGTTGGAAAACATAACTGAAATGAAAATTTCACCAGAGGGACCCAATGATAGATTTGAATTGGCAGAAAAATGAATTGCTAAATTGAAGATAGTTAATAAAGGTGATCCAATCTGTGAAACAGAAAGATGGGAAGGAACAGCTTCTGAGACATGGAACAACATCAAGCATGCCAACACAGGCATAATGGGAGAACCAGGAGGCAAAGAGACTGATAAAAGGGCAGAAAAGTATTTGAGGAAATAATGACTGAAGACTTCCCAAATATGGAAGACTTTCCCAAATATTAATGGAAAACATTAATCTTCACCTCCAAGACATTTAATGAATTCTAAGTATGGTAAACTGAAAAATAATCACACCTAACACAATATAATTTAACTGGTAAAAGTCAAAAGGAAATCTTGAAAGCAAAGGAGGAAAATAATATTAACTAAAAAAAGGTCATTAAAAAGAAAATTTTTTAATTTTGATATATTCACATGATGACATATCATATAGTAATAAAAAAACATAAAATTTACCCAAAACAGCATGAATGAATATTAGAAATAGAGTGTTGAATTGGAAAAAAATAATAAAAAGACTACTTAAAATTTTATATTCTTTTCAGAAGGCTCAAAACCAAATACCACTAAACAACATATTGCAGTGGAAGTAGGAGGTGCTCTGTACAGTCAGCAATAAGACCTAGAGCTGACTGTGGCTCAGACCATGAGCTTCTTACTACAAAATCCAGACTTAAATTGAAGAAGGTAGGAAAAACCACTAAGTCATTCAGGCATGACCTAAATCAAATTCATTGTGATTACACAGTGGAAGTGAATTCGATTTAAGGGATTAGATTTGGTAGACAGAGTGCCTGAAGAACTATGGATGAAGGTTCATAACATTGTACATGAGGCAGTGATCAAAACCATCCCAAAGGAAAAGAAATGCAAGAAGTCAAAATGGTTGATTGAGGAGGCTTTACAAATAGCCAAGGAAAGGAAAGAAGAGAAGTGAAAGGCAAGGGAGAATGGGAAAAATAACCCAACTGAATGAAGAGTTCCAGAGAATAGGAAGGAGAGATAAAAAGTTTTTCTTAAATGAACAATGCAAAGAAATGAAGGAAAACAACAGAATGGGAAAGACTATAGATCTCTTCAAGAAAATTGGAGATATCAAGGGAATATTTCTTGCAAAGATGGGCATGATAAAGGACAGAAATGGTAAGAATCCAACAGAAGCAGAAGAGATTAAAAAGAGGTGGCAAGAATACACAAAAGAACTATACAAATAAATTTTTGATATAAAAAAAAAGAACTATACAAAAAATATCTTAATGACCCAGATAACCACGATGGTGTGGGTACTCCCCTAGAGCCAGATATCTTGGAATGTAAAGTCAAGTGGGCCTTAGGAAGAATTACTACAAACAAAGTTAGTGGAGGTGATGGAATTCCAGCTGAGCTATTTCAAATCCTAAAAGATGATGCTGTTGAAATGCTACACTCAATATGTCAGCAAATTTAGAAAAATCAGCAGTGGCCACAGGACTGGAAACCATCAGCTTTCATTCCAATCCCAAAGAAGAACAATGTCAAAGAATGCTCAAACTACCACAAAATTGCACTCATCTCACATGAGACCAAGGTAATGCTCAAAATCCTTTAAGCTGGGCTTCAGCAGTACATGAACCAAGAACTTCCAGGTGAACAAGCTGGGTTTAGAAATGGCAGAGAAACCAGAGATCAAATTGCCAACATTCATTCCATCAGAGAGAAAGCAAGAGAATTCTAGAAAAACATCAACTTCTGGTTCATTGACTATGCTAAAGCCTTTGACTGTGGATCACAACAAACTTTGGAAAATTCTTAAAGAGACTGGAGTGCCAGACCACCTTACCTGTCTCCTAAGAAACCTGTATGCAGGTCAAGAAGTAACAGTTAGAACCAGACATAGAACAACTGACTGGTTCACACTGGGAAAGGAGTATGTTAGGGCTGTATACTGTCACCCTGCTTATTTACTTCTATACAGAAAACACCATGTGAAATGCCAAGCTGGCTGAATCACAAGCTGGAATCAGGATTGCTAGGAGAAAAATCAACAACCTCAGATATGTAGATGATACCACTCTATGGTAGAAATTGAGAGGAGCTAAAGAACCTCTTGAGGAGAGTAAAAGAGAAGAGTGAAAAAAACTGGTTTGAATTCAACATTCAAAAAAATATGATCATGGCATCTCTCTCATCACTTCACAGCAAATAGGATAAGTGAAATAGTAAAACAGAAAACAGAAAAAGTGGAAGAAGTGACATATTTTATTTTCTTGGGCTCCAAAGTCACTGTGGATGGTGACTGCAGCCTTGAAATTAAAAGACATTTGCTCCTTGGAAGGAAAGCTATGATAAACCTAGACAGCATATTAAAAAGCAGTGACATCACTTTGTTGACAATGGTCCATATATTATTGATACCAACAACTGGT
The DNA here is from genome assembly GCF_019923935.1 of Bubalus bubalis. NCBI lineage: Eukaryota > Metazoa > Chordata > Mammalia > Artiodactyla > Bovidae > Bubalus > Bubalus bubalis. The sequence goes on along the minus strand of NC_059180.1, from coordinate 22,720,095 downwards.
ACACTATAAAATATATATTTAACACAAAATGCATACTTGCATAATAGAAGAACAAAAAGGAGATAAAACATATAGAAAACACAAAGCAAAATGTCAGTTATAAATACTAGAATATCAGTAATTATATTAAATATAAATGCATTAAACAATCCAATCAGAAGGTTTTTCAGACTGGAATTTTTAAAATCTAACTTAGATGAAAGATTAAAGGGGTGGGGTGAGGACATGGATTACCAAAACTCACAACAGCATCAAAAAGAATAATGTACATACAAAAAAATGTAAGAAGAGGTGCAAGACTTGTACACTGAAAGTTATAAATACTGAGGAAAATTAAAGTTCTAGATACATGAAGAGATATTCCATATCATGGATTGGAATACTGAATATCATTAAGATAGAAAATTTCCCCAAATGGATCTATACAGTCAACGCAGTTCCTATCCAAATTTCAGCAGACATTTTTGCTGAAATGGACAAGTCAATCCTCAAATGTATGAGGAAATGTAAATGACCTAGAAGAACCAAAATAATTTTGGAAAAAAAAAAACAACAACAACTATGTTTGTTTTAGACAAAATAGAGCAAGAAATTCTTAGTAGTTTACTGTTTTTTCAAGTTGTAAACTTATAGTAGGGATTACTGATGGTGCAGAATTCCTGAGGAGATTTGAAGTAGTCATTGTGGGAATTGGAAAGGGAAGAGACAATGGGGAAAAGTTTTGGTCTTTCCACTTTGACATAAGTAGTAGGAGACTTATTACATACTGACTAATCAATTTATTTCTTTATTCTAGGTAATGTGATAAAACACATAAAGGAAAGTAAAGAGTATCGTGACTTCTCCCTGACTGCATTTTCCATTGAGGTTGAGAAAAACAACACAGTATTTACTATTTTTTTCAATAATGAGGCGTACCATTCAGCTGCAACATCCCTAGCGGTGTTTGACAATGTTCTTTTCATGTCACTTTCTGGCCCCAATGCTTCCATTAAAGTCTCCAACAAGCCTCAACCTCTCCCTCATTATGGTTCTAACATAGTGTATGTATGATTGACTTTCCTTTTACTGGAATTGAGCCTTGATATATACCCTTGTTAAGTGGCAATGTACATATGAAAATAACTACTGAAATTTGCATTTTATACTTTCATTATTTATTCCATTTTTTATTTCATTTTCTGTAGGCCTACAAATGGATCACAAGTAGTATTATGTTTGGCTTTTGGCCTGGCTGTTGTGATTAGTAGTTTTTGCCTTCAGACAGTGACTGAGAGAGCTACTAATGCAAAGCACATCCAGTTTGTGAGTGGAGTCTATTTACTGGCTTATTGGCTCTCTGCTTTGCTCTGGGATCTCATCTACTTCTCCATTGCCTGCTGCTTCCTACTGGTGAGTGTTAGCTGAATTTGTACAAAGGCTCATTTTTTTTTATGTCTCCCACAGGAAATTTCTATTCAATTAATTGTATCCTGAAATAAAACTTAAAGAAATTTGAAACTACTTTGGCCTATTATGCCAGATAATATATTGTGAAAACCTTATTATGGAAATGTACTACCTCATGTTCTTTCAATTGGAAAAAAATAGTTTTCTTTGAAAACTCTCTCTTGAATTGGCTTCCCATGTAATTGCTCAGCATAATGCCCAAGGCCCAAAACTAAAGGGAAAAGAGCTATTACTTGTAACTTGTCCCTCACTAATCATACAGATAAGTCACTGCCACTAATTCCCAATGCTGAGTTCTCTGGACTGTAGCACACAATTTAGAATCATGACTTAAGCGAGGGTTTCTGTTACTCTTCACAGTCTCCCATTCATGCCGCAAATCCAAAATGGCTAGATCTGCAAAGCAGAACTAACTTTGACTCAGACACCCAATTTTAGATATTGAGACTAAAGAGCAAGCATGTAAGGATGTTACAGTGTCCTTTGATGTAATGATTTTCTCATTAGTGAACTTGGCAATGTCTTTTACTTTGTATGCATATCTGAAGGTGAGGTAGATGTGAAGTTGTATAGGTACTAAAGGGATAGACACATGAGTAAAGGAGGTAAGGTTTTTTTATGTACCAAAGTTATAAAAGAAAGTGAAAGTGTTAGTCACTCAGTTGTGTCTGACTCTTTCCGACCCCATGGACTGTAGCTCACCAGGCTCCTCTGTCCATGGAATTCTGCAGACAAGATACTGGAGTGGATTGCCATTTTCTCCTCCAGGAGATCTTCCCTACCCAAGGATTGAACCTCGGCCTCTTGCACTGCAGGCAGAAGGTTTACTATCTGAGCCACCATAGCGAGTGGCTACAAGAGGTATGGTGGGCTTAAATATGAGTAAGACAATGTTTCAGCCCTCAAATAGTTCACTGTTCAGCAATGGACATATAAAATAGGTGGCTAATTCTACTATAAAAGATGAGCTACCAAGTCCTAATTCAAACTATACATGCCATGGAAAGGTAAAATTAGTTTTTTGAGGAAAAAGAAGAAACTTTTGATCAGTTTAGAGCCCTAGGCTTAGGTATGAAGGAGAGCTGCATCCCACCAGGTATAACAGCTCCTCAGCAGGGACCAGAGGCTGAAACAGTTGAGGCATAGATGGTAATGGTGAGCAAATAGCATGTACAGTGATGCCCCAATGTTGAAAGAGCAGAGCAGCACTTTCTTGTCACAGCATAAGACTCTGGCCGGTGTTCTCAGTGCCAGTTTCTTCTCACAGCTAACTAGCCAACTAGCGTAACTAGGGAAGACCACCATCCTTTTTGAGGGCCACAATTCTCATCTTTTGCCACAAGAATAGGGGAGTTGATCTAAGCACAATCTCTTTACTATCACCCCTCTATGTAATGCAGTATTGAAATCAACAAGAAAAAACCCCTGCATCTTTTCATCTCCAGCCAAGGATCCATTCTTTCTCTGATTCTTTAAACTTGACTGGCACACCCAGCTGTCATTTCCTGGTTAACAGATCTATAAATAAGACCATCCATTATTTATACTTATAGCAATATTGCCATTTATGGCTCATGAGAAGTTATTTGCCATATGTTTGTGTGTGTGTGTGTGTGTGTGTGTGTCTTATGTCATTCAGAAACATTCAAATCTGAAGTGATTTTAATTCACCATATTTACAGTCAAGGAAATTAAGATTCACAGATCTAATTTACTTACCCAATTTCACCCAGCTAGTACAATTAAAGAACCCTGGGTAGCCTTAGTTCAATGTATTGTAATTTATATATTCAAAGTCATCCTGAATAATGTACTTTAAACTTATTTCTACTCTCATATTTGCAGTTCTCTCTGTCTTAGCATCATACTTCACTTTATATCTTCTGTATCCTTTTGCCTGGTAGTGCTTGTTCTCTATGTGTGTGTGTGTGTGTGTATGTGTGTGTGTGTGTGTGTGTGTCTTTCTCTCTCATCTTCTCTTTCTGTCTTGCTCTCTCCCTCCCGAAATTCCCTTTCATGGTTCTCAGATGAAGTTCTCCATGGGTTCTCAGCTTTGCTTATTTATCTAACTTGGCTATCCCTTTGTTGTTTTAAATGAGATGCTCCCTCACTCTGCTCTGGTTCTGTAAAGTGCCACCAGCTGGATTTGTCCTTGGACCCAACAAAAGGAGGCAAGATCCTATAATTAAACAATATTAAGTATCTTAGGGCTTCCCTTGTGGCTCAGCTGGTAAAGAATCCACCTGCAATGCAGGAGCTCTGGGTTCAATCCCTAGGTTGGGAAGACCCCCTGGAAAAGGGAAAGGCTACCCTCTCCAGTATTCTGGCCTGGAGAATTCCATGGACTGTATAATCCATCAGGTCGCAAAGAGTCAGACACATGACTGAGCGACTTTCACTTTCACTCTCACTTTGTATTCTTTACGATATTCCATTGGTGTGTCTATAATACGCCACTACAAATCTGTTTTAATTATGGTAGTTTTATAATATATTTAATTATTTTTATGGATTGACCTTCCTCACTTCCCTCATTAATCTTCTTCTGCAGAATTTCCCGGCTATCTTGATATGTTTTGTTTGTTTACATGTAATCTGTAAAATCAGCTTATCTAATTTTTTAAAATCCTGTTGCTATTTTTACATAATTTGGGGAGAATTTGCTTTCTTACTATGTTGGGTCAGATTCTATCTAAAAATAGGGTGTGTCTTCATATTTCCAAGTAGAAATTTAAATTTTCTTTGAAATAGTTCTAATTTAAGATGTAACCCCACTCCAGTACTCTTGCCTTGAAAATCCCATGGACGGAGGAGCCTGGTAGGCTACAGTCCATGGGGTCGCTAAGAGTCGGACACGACCGAGAACTTCACTTTCACTTTTCACTTTTATGCATTGGAGAAGGAAATGGCAACCCACTCCAGTGTTCTTGCCTGGAGAATCCCAGGAATGGGGAGCCTGGTGGGCTGCGGTCTATGGGGTTGCACAGAGTCAGACACGACTGAAGAAACTTAGCAGCAGCAGCAGCAAGCATTATAAGCCTTGGAATGAAGCTGCTTGTAGGTTACCTGTGGTTTCCTGCTGAATATACTCTTTTTACTTCTCTTACTTGGATTAGGAGAAAACCAACTATAGTTAAAGCTGGTTTTCACCCAAGATTGCTGATCCTCTTCATATATTTTCTTTAAACATTATTAAGTATAAACAACTTCCAAGAGCATCACAGTGTTGTAATGTGGCTATTCCTAGTCAATTCTTTCTGTTTACTAGTGGCCCTGCTAAATAATTTTGTAATTGCTTAAAAGGGCCAAACTTGCTATCTTTAGAGAAATTATAGTTATCAATGATTACCATATAGGTTATTAGAAAATTATCTTCTTTAATAACTCTAGAGGTTCCCATCTTCCTAATCTGCCCACTCTAAATTTATGCTTCCCTGTCTGATTCTCAAATGGAATGAGAACTGATTGAAAGAGGATGTCCTTGAGTTCCCGAGATAGACGTAAAGGAGACAGTCTAAATGTGAGGTGTGATGCAAGAAGATTGCATAATACTACAGCAGCCGCAGAGAAAATCTTTTTTAATATATTTATATATTATGATTGTAATGTAATATGTTATACATGTTTTTATATATGTATACAACAGCTTTTCTACTACACTTGATAAAGGCTGAGAAAGAACATCAAAAAAAAAAAGAGAGAGATGGAGAAACTGGAGTACATAAACCAAATGAAATGGGAGCACTGAATATGAAATAGAGAAAGTAAAACAAACTAGATAAAAGTAAAAGATCATCATATAGTCCAGTTGGTTTTAAATATGACTGCTCATTAGATATATTTCTGGAGTTCTGGAGAAAAAAAGCAATACCTGAGTATTTGTATTTTTCAAAAAATTTAAAGATAATTCTGATTTGCATCTGGATTTAAAAAAGTAATTACAGGTTTTTCTAGTAGATCCTAGTTTTGGTGATACAGAGTTCTATTATTTTTCTGTTGACCATTCATACAATGGTATTAAGTGAGTAATAGTTACATAATCACAATAGTAAAAGAGGTTTATCAGTTTCCACAATCAATAGCCAGACAAAAAATAAAAGATAATTACAATTGCAAGCCATAATGGGAACATGATTAACTTAACAATATAAAATAGTTACATACAATTTGGGAGGGGGAGGCGTCAAGCAGAGTGATGTGGTAGGGTGAGAGTGCATACATGCACATGTTTTCATCCCGAGAAAATCTTTAGAGAAATCATCCATGCACTAGATCACTTTTTTTTTCTGGGAAAATTCAGAGTTGGACTTACTGTAGACACAGTTAATTTAATTTTAATCATGAGAGTGCTACAAAGTGGTGCTCTTCCAAAGGGGGGGAAAAAAAAGGAAATATAGTCATTCTGTTCATGAAAGTCCTCTATTGAAAAAGAGATTGCTCACCTCAGGCTTATTTTTAATGGGTGAAATTATTTAAGTAATGAATCTATGCACTAATGAAGGCAGTGCTTGCTGTTTTCTAAGTTTTCTGGCTTGGCAGCTTGTTATACAGTGTCCCTCACCTTGCTCTTTACCTCTGCACTCTGTCTCAGGGAGTGTTCATATACTGCGGACTAGATGCCTTTGTTGCAGATTTCCATTTTCTGGACACAATGATGATCTTTATGCTGTACGGTTGGTCTGTTGTTCCTCTCATGTATCTTGGAAGCCTCCTGTTTTCTAGTAGTACTACTGCCTACATCAAGCTCACCCTCTTCAACTACTTTTCAACTGTTTTCAGTATCGTCATTCACATCATAATGAAATTCTATGGTAAGGACTTCACACAATTTTTCCTTTCTCCAGGAAATGCATTAAATAAATGATGATGAAAGAGCTGGAGGATAAAAATATTAATTGCTAAACACTTACTTTCCAGGAATCTGAAAACTTGTGCTCTTTGGAGTCAGCAAATACTTATTGAACATATATGTGAGAAACAGAGGTTGAGAGAGAGGGGAAGGGAAAGAGAAAGTGGGCAAAAGGACGAGACAGACACTAAGCCCTCTGAAGGCGATGGATTCAGTATCATTCTAGCCTCATGACAAAAATAAAAGAAGATTAAAAGATTACAGCACACCTGTGCCAAATTTTATGTCCTTTGAAAGATCACCGCGCACACACCATGCTCTTGAGACTTGATCCTTCAGTTTTAACATCTTAAGAGCACTTTGGAGCAAGGTGGTGAGACTGGAGAGTGGAAGGAGCTATGGTATAACTCCTCCTAATTTAATGAAGCACATAATCTTGAACCACCTAATGAGTGTTTTTCAGAAGGAAACAATTAAATAGGCAACAAATGTAGTCATCATTAAGCCAGTTTCTCTGATTTCAAAAGAGTATCAGGAGTAGGTTCTCCCTTTTTGGATTATGAAATTTAAAGACATGCTGCTGCTCACGGTGACTATCACCAATAAGATTTGTTTTGTTTGCTTCTAGAATATCCCTTTGTTGAATTTCTCTATAAACATGAATTTTGAACTATATTAATCAATTCAGCCCTCCCTGCTAATATGGGTTTTACAAATTCCAGTTTCTAATAATGAAGACTCTTCTCCTGGAGTATGATTTTATGGACTGTCCCTGTTACTTATTGTGGTAATGGTTCCTACCTTGCTTCTAATAGTTAAGTTCTGCCACCTGACTTCTACTTTGTAGAATTCCATTATTCCCAAAGGTGTCAGGGAACCACATTCTATTGCAACATACTGTATCGTTATATTCACCCTACAGAGGACTGTAAGCACAGAGCTCTTCAAGAATGTATTTCTCATATTCACTTTTTATTGAAATATAACTTGCATTCAGAAAAGTGCAGAGACCATAAATGTACAGCTTGATAATTTTCACAAAGTGAACATACTAGTGAAACTTTCCTCTGTCCAGTCAGGGCTTGCTACGGGCCTTGCTTAGGCCAACTAAGAGCCAGAGAGCAAAGAAGTCCTTTGATTTATTCTACACAGATAATCCTCCCAGGGCAGAAAGTACAGTGGAGAAGAGTAGAGTATTGGTTCAAAGTGAAAAATAAAAGAAATGTGACAAAGAGGCTATTGAACTTGGCAATGAGAAATTCAGTGGAGACTGCCATGTCCAGAAGGATGGAGGATTCTGGAAGGCAAATTGCCCTCCTACTCAAAATAACAATGTATGTTGGACAAAAAATTATTCAAACTTTTTAATGCATCATTGATCTCTCAAGAAATTTCAGGACACAGAGGCCAACAACAAAGTAATATTCACAATCCCATGATTTTCCATTTTTCAGGCTGCACAGGGAACAAAGAGAAAGTTTAAGGCCAAGCCAAGGTAGGGATTTTAATAGCAGACCCACCCATAAAGACGGTGGAAGACAGACCCTAGGGAAATACTGTTAGCCAAAGTCTACTTTTAAAATCTGTAACTGACAAATCCATACTACAAACTATGAAGATGAAGAAGCTTCATGACTTAGTAACTAGTGTTTTCTCAAAGATGATCTGCTAGACTGGTAATCCTCTGATCATCTTAGGAAAGTTTGTTGTTATGGGAGGGTCACTGCTTTCTAACTGAAAGCTAATCTATCATCTTTTTAATCATAGATAATGACATTCCTGATTTCACAAAAACCTTAATGAATAATGTATTGATGGTGCTTCCTAGTTACAACTTTGCAATGAGTATCAGCAAATTCTTTGATGACTATGAGGTAAAAAAACTTTGTGCCAAGCAATTTCAAAACATCTATGTGGACTGCAGTGATTCATGTGAGTATATGCAGTTCCCCCAAGTCCTTAAAAATCTTTCTAGATTTCCACATTCAAGCCTGGATTGTGGAAGATTAAAGAGAAACCTGTCCTTCTTTCAACAGAGACAGTAAGACTTGCTGATTTGAGTTCTTTTCTGTACCAAAGTTATTTTCACTGTGTGTGGGGGTGGCGGGGTGGGAAATGAAGCCTCCAAATAAAATCCACAATAAATTTCATGAAGCCATCGCCAGATGTAACTTAGAATGAGTTACTACTCACCCATGATGTGAAAGTAGCTTTACATATATTATCTTGAATCTTCTCAGTACCCTACAAGTTAACTAGTATTATCCCAATTTTATAATGAGGAAACTGAGTGCTTTACTTAAACTGAAGATTAAATAGTTCCTTGGGACTCTAGGTTTTAAGTATCAAGATAAAGGTAAATGCACAGCCAGATCAAAATCAGGAAAAAATAATTATATTTTTATAATAAAAATTATAAAAATTTTATTTTAAAAAATGAAAAAATTATATTAAATTTTCCATATTTTGGGCTGATTTCATATTTCAGATTGATTATAAGAACTGACAAATAATGAGTCCATTTACCATTTACTCTAAAAATTGAGAAGTAATTAGCATATTTCCTGTTTTTAAGTTTGTTTACTGTGTGTGTGTGCAGTTTGTTCTGGAACCAAATAACTTATATGCAGCCACAAAAAGGGAAATGTATACCTGTGGCGGATTCATTTTGATATTTGGCAAAACTAATACAGTTATGTAAAGTTTAAAAATAAAATAAAATTAAAAAAAAAAAGAACAAAAAAAAGGGAAATGTAATGGTATTTGACTAAATCAGTGCAAGGTTAAATATAATTATTAAAATCACTGTGGACAGTGACTGCAGTCATGAAATTAAAAGATGCTTGCTCCTTGGAAGGAAAGCTATGGCAAACCTAGACAGTGTATTAAAAAGTAGAGACATCACTTTGCCAACAAAGGTCTGTAGGGTCAAAACTATGGTTTTTCCAGTAATCATATATAGATGTGAGAGTTGGACCATAAAGAAGGCTGAGGGCCAAAGAACTGATGTTTTCGAATTGTGGCACTAGAGAATACTCTTGACAGTCTCTTGGACTGCAAGGAGATCAAACCAGTCACTCCTAAAGGAAATCAACCCTGAATATTCATCAGAAGGACTGATGCTGAAGCTCAACACTCCAACGCTTTGTCATCTAATGCGAGGGGCCAACTCATTAGAAAAGACCCTGATGCCAGGAAAGATTGAGAGCAGGAGGAGAAAGGGACAATAGAGGATAAGATGGTTGGATGACATCATTGACTCAATGAACATGAGTTTGAGCAAACTCCAGGAGATAGTGAAAGACAGAAGCCTGGCATGCTCTAGTCCAGGGAGTCACAAAGAGTCAGACTTGACTTAGCTACTGAACAACAACAACAAAGACAAATTGATTATATTTTCTTACAATTTCTGAATAACAAAAATTATGTCACATTTTAGTTTGTTTCATATTTGCACTGTAAATTTGTCTCTCTGCTTTTTAAAAACAGCTCTATTGAGCTATTATTTACTTACCAGTCATCAGATTTTGTTAATTTCATATTCATTGCTTTTAAAAAGTTCATAAAGTTGTGCAATCATTACCACAGTCTAATATTAGAATATTTCCATCATCTGAAAAAGATCCCTCATGCCTATTTACAGTCAAGCCTCATTTCCATGTCCAACCCAACATCCACTAATAAACCTACTGCTGGAAAATATCTGGTATTTCTGAATATTTCATATATTTATATCATTATATATTAATTTATATCATTAGAATTATTTTGTGTCTTTGTTCTTTCATTTATGATACTGTTTTTGAGGTTTATCCAGGTTATAGCATATTTCAGTATTCTTTATTGTTGCTGAATAGTATTCCATTGCATTGATATACCACATTTATTTATCTGTTCATTAGTTGATGGATATTTGTTTCAACATAAGTTGTTAATGGTGTCTTTTGAAGCTTAAAAGTTTTAAATGTTGATGGAATCCAGTTTATCAACATTTTCTTCTATCGATGGTGTTTTTTTATATCATATTTTAAAAGTCTGCCTAAACCAGGGTCAAGAAGATTTTCTCCATGCCTTCTACATGACTATGTCTATATTCAGGTTACAACATGATTTTTCCCAGGACAGTTTGTCAAAAAGGATATCATTTCCCCATCAAATTAACACTTTTATTAAAAATGAATTCACCTGAGTTATTTCTGGAGTATAAATTCTGTTCCCTTGATTGGTATTTCTATCCTATACCAGTACCACACTATTCTGGTTACTTTTGCATTTTAGTAAGTTTTAAATTGAGAAATATAATCCTCCATCCTTGGTCTTTTTTAAATTTAACCATTTATTTTGTCTGCATTGAGTCTTAGTTGTGGCATGTGGGATCCTCTGTTGCAGTGTGCAGGGTCTTTGGTGTGGAGCACAGGCTTCTCTCTAGTTGAGGCACGTAGGCTTAGTTGCTCCATGGCAGGTGGGATCTTAGCTCCCCAACCATGATCAAACCCATGTCCCTTGCTTTGGAAGGTGGACTCAACCACTAGACCACCAGGGAAGTCCCCATCCTTGACCTCTTTAACACTGTTTTGGCTCTTGTGGATCCTATGGGTTTCTCTACAAATTTTTGGTATTGGCATGTCATTTACTGGGGGAAAAAAACTCCTGGAATTTGAATAGATATTGCATTGATACTACTAATCAATCTGGGAAAATGAGTCATCTTAAAAATATTGAGCTGTACAATCCATGAAAAGGAATGACTGTCTGTTTATTTAGATCTTTCATTTCCCTCAGCAATGTTGTATAGCTTTCAGTTTACAGATCTTGCATTTCTCTGCTAAATTTATTTCTAAGATGTTTTTGCTACTATTGAAAATGAGATATGTTAATTTTATTCTGTTCATTGCTAAGGTATAGAAATCCAGTGACTTTTTGTATATTATATACTATGAACTTATATGATTTTTTGATCTTCTATCCTATGAACTTAACTCATTTATTCATTCCAATAGTTTTTATGTGGATTTCTTAAGATTTCCTATTTGCAATATTATGTTGTTTGTGAATTCTCTTCTTTTCAAAATCAAGATTTCTTTTTTTCTTAAACATATTTTTAAATTTTATTTTATTTTTTAACTTTAAAATATTGTATTGGTTTTGCCATATATCAACATGAATCCGCCACAGGTATATGCATGCTCCCCATCCTGAACCCTCATCCCTCCTCCCTCCGCGTACCATCCCTCTGGGTCATCCCAGTGCACCAGCCCCAAGCATCCAGTATCGTGCATCAAACCTGGACTGGCGACTCGTTTCATATATGTTATTATACACGCTTCAATGCCATTCTCCCAAATCATCCCACCCTCTCCCTCTCCCACAGAGTCCAAAAGACTGTTCTATGTACAAACAACTCCTACAGCTCAATTCCAGAAAAATAAATGACCCAATCAAAAAATGGGCCAAAGAACTAAATAGACATTTCTCCAAAGAAGACATACAGATGGCTAACAAACACATGAAAAGATGCTCAACATCACTCATTATCAGAGAAATGCAGATCAAAACCACTATGAGGTACCATTTCACGCCAGTCAGAATGGCTGCGATCCAAAAGTCTACAAGCAATAAATGTTGGAGAGGGTGTGGAGAAAAGGGAACCCTCTTACACTGTTGGTGGGAATGCAAACTAGTACAGCCACTATGGAGAACAGTGTGGAGATTCCTTAAAAAACTGGGAATAGAACTGCCTTATGACCCAGCAATCCCACTGCTGGGCATACACACTGAAGAAACCAGAATTGAAAGAGACACATGTACCCCAATGTTCATCGCAGCACTGTTTATAATAGCCAGGATATGGAAGCAACCTGGATGTCCATCAGCAGATGAATGGATAAGAAAGCTGTGGTACATATACACAATGGAGTATTACTCAGCCATTAAAAAGAATACATTTGAATCAGTTCTAATGAGGTGGATGAAACTGGAGCCTATTATACAGAGTGAAGTAAGCCAGAAAGAAAAACACCAATACAGTATACTAACACATATATATAGAATTTAGAAAGATGGTAACAATAACCCTGTATCAGTTCAGTTCAGTCACTCAGTCATGTCCAACTCTTTGCGACCCCATGAATTGCAGCACACCAGGCCTCCCTGTCCATTGCCTACTCCTGGAGTTCACCCAGACTCACATCCACTGAGTCAGTGATGCCATCCAGCCGTCTCATCCTCTGTAGTCCCCTTCTCCTCCTGCCCCCAATCCCTCCCAGCATCAGAGTCTTTTCCAATGAGTCAACTCTTCTCATGATGTGGCCAAAATACTGGAGTTTCAGCTTTAGCATCGTTCCTTCCAAAGAAATCCCAGAGCTGACCTCCTTCAGAATGGACTGGTTGGATCTCCTTGCAGTCCAAGGGACCCTCAAGAGTCTTCTCCAACACCACAGTTCAAAAGCATCAATTCTTCGGTGCTTGGCCTTCTTCACAGTCCAACTCTCACATCCGTACATGACCACAGGAAAAACCATAGCCTTGACTAGACGGAACTTTGTTGGCAAAGTAATGTCTCTGCTTTTGAATATGCTATCTAAGTTGGTCTTAACTTTCCTTCCAAGGAGTAAGCGTCTTTTAATTTCATGGCTGCAGTCACCATCTGCAGTGATTTTGGAGCCCAGAAAAATAAAGTCTGACACTGTTTCCACTGTTTCCCCATCTATTTCCCTTGAAGTGATGGGACCAGATGCCATGATCTTTGTTTTCTGAATATTGAGCTTTAAGCCAACTTTTTCACTCTCCACTTTCACTTTCATCAAGAGGCTTTGAGTTCCTCTTCACTTTCTGCCATAAGGGTGGTGTCATCTGCATATCTGAGGTTATTGATATTTCTCCCAGCAATCTTGATTCCGGTTTGTGTTTCTTCCAGTCCAGCGTTTCTCATGATGTATTCTGCATATAAGTTAAATAAGCAGGGTGACAATATACAGCCTTAACGTTACTCCTTTTCCTATTTGGAACCAGTCTGTTGTTCCATGTCCAGTTCTAAATGTTGCTTCCTGACCTGCATATAGATTTCTCAAGAGGCAGATCAGATGGTCTGGTATTCCCATCTCTTTCAGAATTTTCCAGTTTATTGTGATCCACACAGTCAAAGGCTTTGGCATAGTCAATAAAGCAGAAATAGATGTTTTTCTGGAACTCTCTTGCTTTTTCCAGGATTCAGCAGATGTTGGCAATTTGATCTCTGGTTCCTCTGCCTTTTCTAAAACCAGCTTGAACATCAGGAAGCTCACGGTTCACGTATTGCTGAAGCCTGGCTTGGAGAATTTTGAGCATTACTTTACTAGCGTGTGAGATGAGTGCAAGTGTGCGGTAGTTTGAGCATTCTTTGGCATTGCCTTTCTTTGGGATTGAAATGAAAACTGACCTTTTCCAGTCCTGTGGCCACTGCTGAGTTTTCCAAATTTGCTGGCATATTGAGTGCAGCACTTTCACAGCATCATCTTTCAGGATTTGGAATAGCTCAACTGGAATTCCATCACCTCCACTAGCTTTGTTCGTAGTGATGCTTTCTAAGGCCCACTTGACTTCACATTCCAGGATGTCTGGCTCTAGGTCAGTGATCACACCATCGTGATTATCTGGGTCGTGAAGATCTTTTTTGTACAGTTCTTTTGTGTATTCTTGCCACCTCTTCTTAATATCTTCTGCTTCTGTTAGGTCCATACCATTTCTGTCCTTTATCGAGCCCATCTTTGCATAAAATGTTCCTTTGGTATCTCTAATTTTCTTGAAGAGATCCCTAGTCTTTCCCATTCTGTTGTTTTCCTCTATTTCTTTGCATTGATCGCTGAAGAAGGCTTTCTTATCTCTTCTTGCTATTCTTTGGAACTCTGCATTCAGATGCTTATATCTTTCCTTTTCTCCTTTGCTTTTTGCTTCTCTTCTTTTCACAGCTATTTGTAAGGCCTCCTCAGACAGCCATTTTGCTTTTTTGCATAACCCTGTATACAAGACAGCAAAAGAGACACTGATGTATAGAACAGTCTTTTTTTCTTAAACATTTTTATTTCATTTCACTGACTAGAATTTCCAGTACTGTACTGAATAGTAGCCATGGCAGTAAACACTTTTGCTTGTTCCCAGTCTTAAGAGGAAGCTATTCAGTTATTCTCCCTTAAATATGATTTTTAGCTATGAGTGTTTTTATAGTTCCTCTTTATTGATTTGAGGAAGTTCCATTCTATTCCAAGTTCATTGACAATTTTGGTAATGAATGAGATTAAATTTTTTTTCTGTGCCTTTGAGATCATGTGGGGATTTTGTCATTTATTCTTTTAATATGGTGTATTAAGTTTATTTTCTGATGTTAAACTATACTGGTTAAGAGGAGTCATGTTAATCTGATTTTGATTTCTTTGCAGATAGCCTCTTTATTACTCTAAAAACTTCTGTCTTCCAAAAATTGTTATCCTTAGTGTTGTGAAATTTTTCCATGAGCTGTCTAGACTTAGATTTTTCTCCTCTATATTCTGTTTATCATTTGACAGCAATTTCAACCCAAAGGCTCTTGTCTTCATTTAGTGGCAGGAAAACATCTATAATTTCACTTATTATCACTTTCCCTGATCCCTTTTGTAGTCTCTTTCTTGAACTCTTACTCTATGACTGCTGTACTTCCTACACTTGTCTATGGAAGAAGATAGACAAGGTCCCTGGTTTCATGGAGTTTATAATGTGAGTTGTGGCAAGTGGGAAAAAATTTTGAAAGTAAGTAAATAGACACAATAGTTACAGTTTGAAGTAAGACAGTAAGAGAAATAAATGAGGTAATTAGTAACTTACATCACTTCAGATAGACTACTTAATGGAGGTCATTACTGCAGAGTGTGATTAGATGACTAAAAGAATGAGATTGATCTAACCAGTGAAGAATGAGAGGAATAATATTTCACATAGATGGAAGACCAAGAGAAAAGCCTCAAATCAGGGAAGGATCTTATATATTTAAAGAATAGAATGGAGGCTTGTTTGGAGCATACGAGTCCTAAGTCACTTCAGTTCTGTCCAACTCTTTGCGACCCCATGGACTGTAGCTTGGGGTCCTATGTCCATAGGATTCTCCAGGTAAGAATACTGTAGTGGGTTGATATAGATATATATCAAGATATATATATATATATAATTAAGTTATTTATATGTAATTTAATATTTTGGTTTAAGGTTTAAGTTTTCTACTTTGTTAATTTCAGATATTCTGTTTATAATTTGCTTTTGCTTTACTTAGTCTTATTGCATATAGTCACAGTATTTGGCATTTAACTATACTGGAGCTATTTATTAAGGTTTTCTTTATGACCATAAACATGGTGATCTCATTATTGTTGTTCGTTAGTCACTAAGTCCTGTCTGACTCTTTTATGATCCCATGGACTGTAGCCCTCCACACTCCTCTGTCCATGGTGTTACCCAGGTAAGAATAATGGAGTGAGTTGCCATTTCCTTCTGCAGGGGATCTTCCTGATCCAGGGACTGAACCTGTGTTTCTTGCTTTAGCAATCAGATTCTTTACCACTGAGCCACCAAGGAAGCCCTCGTTGTAATTGGTGTTGTTGATCTCTCACTAATTTACTATTATGTTTATATAAAAGCAGTATAGTAAGAGGATGGCCTGGAGTCAGGTGGCCTGAGTTGAATCCTGGCTCTGCAACTTCTTGGCTCTACACCTCAGTAATTTCACTGTTGAACATGATGCTTGAATATTTGTTATGTTCCTTTTTTAGGTTAGAGTGCTATGTATGAGGCATTTTATTTTAAATATGTTTTTTGACTATATGAGATCACCATGTGGCTTTGGCCATTAGTGTATCAATGTGGTGGTGGTGGTGGTGGTGGTGATTTAGTGGCTAAGTCATGTCCAACTCATGCGACCCCATGAACTGTAGCCCGCCAGGCTCCTCTGTCCATGGGATTCTCCAGGCAAGAATACTGGAGTGGGTTGCCATTTCCTTCTCCAGGGGATCTTCCCAACCTAGGAATCAAACCTGGGTCTTCTGCATCACAGGCAGATTCTTAACCGACTAAGCTTTGAGGGAAGCCATACAACTATATTAAGATATTTTTAAAATATTAAACACTTTGCATTCCTTAAATAAACACAATTGTGTATCTATCTATTCCGTTTGTTAATATTTCATATGAGTTTTTTAATCTTTATTTTACAAAATTAAAAACATAAATAATATTTACAAGCATCTTAAGTACCAGCTTATAATACTTGACAGTTTTTAATCATTTCAAATTGAGTTTTCCATAAGCTTTTATTTTTTTTCATAAGTTTTAAAAATGCAAGGTTATTCATCACTGAAGTAGATGAATAGTCCCATGAGTTTTTTAATCCGTGTTTATGAGAAAGATTGACCTCCTATATTGTTTTTTCATACTGTGCATGTTTGCACTGTATATAGAGTTTATACTAGTAACAGATAGTGAACTGTGGAGTATTTTCTAGTTTTTTTATTCAGCAGACTAGCTTATGTAAAACATCTCTTTACTCAATATTTAGTAAAATTTACTTTTAAAACAAGACTTAATATTTTCTTGATAGGTGCCTTCTCAGGTATTGGTTTAATTCCTTAAGATTTGAAATGTAAATATTTGTAACATAATGGCTTATAAGACATATAGAGATAGAAGTAAATGGACAATCAGATTAAAAGGGAACCCTCAAATATGCCAAGGCATATATGGAATTTTGATGTATAAAGGAGATGGCATCATATATTATTGGGCAAAAATACACCATTTAATAAATGCTAGTAAGTGTATTGGATAAGGCAATGGCACCCCACTCCAGTACTCTTGCCTGGAAAATCCCATGGACAGAGGAGCCTGGTAGGCTGCAGTCCATGGGGTCGCTAAGAGTCGGATACGACTGAGCGACTTCACTTTCACTTTTCACTTTCATGCATTGGAGAAGGAAATGGCAACCCTCTCCAGTGTTCTTGCCTGGAGAATCCCAGGGACGGGGGAGCCTGGTGGGCTGCCGTCTGTGGGGTCACATAGAGTCGGACACGACTGAAGTGACTTAGCAGCAGCAGCAGCAGTAAGTGTATTTCCAGAAAAGGGAAAAACAGGTGGATCCATATTCTGTACAGTTCAGTTCAGTTCAATGCAGTAGCTCAGTCATGTCCAACTCTTTGTGACCCCATGGTTTGCAGCACACCAGGCTTTGCTTACTCAAACTCAAATCCATCAAGTTGGTGATACCATCCAACCAACTCATCCTCCATTATCCTCCTGCCTTCAATCTTTCCCAGCCTCAGGGTCTTTTCCAATGAGTCGGTTCAATGCATCAGGTGGCCAAAGTATTGGAGTTTCAGCTTCGGCATCAGTCCTTCTGATGAATATTCAGGACTGATTTCCTTCAGGATTGACTGGTTGGATCTCCTTGCAGTCCAAGGGACTCTCAAGAGTCTTCTCCAACACCACAGTTCAAAAGCATCAATTCTTCGGCGCTCAGCTTTCTTTATAGTCCAACTCTCACATCCATACATGACCACTGGAAAAACCATAGCTTTGACTAGATGGAACTTTGTTGGCAAAGTAATGTGTCTGCTTTTCAATATGCTCTCTAGGTTTATCACAGCTTTTCTTCCAAGGAGCAATCGTCTTTTAATTTCATGGCTGCAGTCACCATCTGCAGTGATTTTGAGCCCAACAAAATAAAGTCTGACACTGTTTCCACTGTTTCCCCATCTATGTGCCATGAAATGATGGGACCAAATGCCATGATCTTAGATTTTTGAATGTTGAGTCTTAAGCCAACTTTTTCACTCTCCTCTTTGACTTTCAACAAGAGGCTCTTTAGTTCTTCACTTTCTGCCACAGGGATGGTGTCATCTGCGTATCTGAAATTATTGATATTTCTCCCAGCAATCTTGATTGCAGCTTGTGTTTCATCCAGCCCAGCATTTCTCATGATGTACTCTGAATATAAGTTAAACAAGTAGGGTGACAATATACAGCCTTGACATACTCCTTTCCCAATTTGGAACCAATCTGTTGTTCTATGTCCAGTTCTAACTGTTGCTTCTTGACCTGCATACTGGTTTCTCAGGAGGCAGGTAAGGTGGTCTGGTATTCCAATCTCTTTAAGAATTTTCCAGAGTTTCTTGTGATCCACACAGTCAAGGGCTTTGGTGTAGTCAATAAAGCAGAAGTAGATATTTTTCTGGAATTCACTTGCTTTTTCGATGATCCAATGGTTGTTGTCAATTTGATCTCTGGTTCCTCTGCCTTTTCTAAATCCAACTTGAACATCTGGAAGTTCACAGTTCATGAACTGTTGAAGCCTGTACAGACACACACAAAAAAAACTAAGTGGAAATAGAGAGGGTAAAGTTCAAGAATTTTATAAGAAAATATGTTAAAATAGTTTTATGACATCAAGTACAAAATAAGAAAATAAGTACAAAAATCCCTGAATTATAAAGAAAGGATTTATAAATTTGACTACATTAAAATTTAAAACTGTTAATTTAAAGGCATTCTAAAGAAATAAAAGCCTCAGAAGCAAATATATTTGTTAACACACATATATATAACACATATATAGTGAACAAAGCATTACTATCTGGAATAAGAATGATAAATTAAGACAAATTATGCTATCTAGAATAAAATGGGAGAATAAAGACATGAAGAAGAATTTCACAGAAATAAAAAAAGAATAAAATATGGTCCAAAAATGGCGTATATGGAGTTATCATAAACCTCATTAGTGATCAAAGAACTACGAACTTGGACCACAATGAACTATCACTAAACAAAAATTTTAAAGTCTGAGGTCGAGAAGCATTACAATGTAGAGAAATGGAAATAAATATGCACATATTGTGAGTGAAAATAATTTACTACTTTGAAAAATGAGTTAGCACTAACCAAGCTTGACATGCCAATTACCAATATTTTTAATCCAAGATGGAAAACCTTAATAAATGTTTTCTTCAGCAATATCTGTAATTTCAAAAAGAAATGGAAATAGCTTATGTCTATTAACAGCAGAATGTAATGATAAATTAAGGCTTTTCTCCCTACATAATGGAGTATCATAGAGGAGTGGAAATGTACGAACTTCAGCTGCAAACAACAATATGAATAAATCTTAGAAACACAATGAATATTTTGTAAACCTTGCTGTGATGACTACAAACAACATGATGCTATTTTTATAAACCTCAGAAACAGACTATTACCAACAACATAATATTTATAGAAATGCATGTCTCTGGAAAATCTCCAAAGAAATAAAAGACAATTATATCTGGAATATAGATAGTAGGGGTAAAATCAAGGAGAACATAGTTAGAAGGAAGCTATTAATAATGTTTTGGTTACTTTGTTAAGTGGGAGGTTCCTGAGAGCTCATTTTATGTTACATTTTTAAATAATTTTCAAGTATGAACACTGAGATAAAGTAATATTTGAAATTCTTTATATATATGGCATGAACTATTTAAAACTCTACAGATAAAATACTAGAATATTTAGAAACTTTAGCTAGATTGCTGAATTAAAACCAAAAATCAGTATATAAAAATAACTTGAAACTGAAAGTGACAGAGTAGGTATCTCCAAGGATCTGTCCCTCCCTTGAAACAAGGATTAAGGTGGCAAAAACTGTCAGAATCAATTCTCTGGAACTCTGAAATTTAATCAAAAACTTACAAAAAGCAGGGAAGTAGAAAATGAAGAAAGAAGCTGCTCAATTTTGCCAAGAAAGCAATGTAGAATTTTAACTTACCTGCTTACCTTCCCATTTTCCAGCCAGGCAGCAGTAACTGTGATGATAGTAATCTGCATTCCTGGTGTGTTTTCTTACACCAGAAGGGGCAAAGAACAATTCCTGTTCTCAAAGAATTATGGTTATGTTTTTAGATCCATCTGGCAATGACCCAGTGGATCAGTTCAGGAGGTGCACTGTTTAGCTCTTCTTGGAACTTTCTGAGGGCTGGAGCAACCTCCTGGGCAGTGTTGTCAAAAACATTTAAAGGGATATGCTAACCACAGCCACCTAAGGCAAGTGACAAGAAACGGAAAGCAAGTGGCAAGAAAGAAAAGCCTAAGAAGTTAAGAGGCTGGGGAAAGTGACTTGAGTGTGAGGGGATTAATCAATTACAAAAACTCCCATTTGCAATGGATAATTCAGAGTGCCACATGCAGATTCCAGGCTGAAACCTGATAAGACTTTATGAATAAACTCTCTGATCTTTAGGCCCTGCATAAGCAAGATGTGTGGACTAAATAAAAATTGTACATGGACTGGTTAACCATTTTAAGAGAGCCCCAACTCACAGCTAATCTAAAAAGGATAGGAAAAGTTTGGTTTGTGTGTGTGTGTTTTTTGCTCCAAACATTTAAGGATATTTCCATCAAATCGCAGCTAATAGCTAAGTTAGCAGAACAGAAACTAAAAATAACAAAATACAGTCATTACAAAAACAGTTTACAAAAGTTACTAAACAAATAAGTACAACCCACAAAAATCAAAAACAACAGAATTCTTGGCAATTAAATAAAACAAAATAAAGGTATTTACGGTATGTTTAGCTATTGTTGTAGGTCATGCCTACTGTCCTTAAAGTCCTTCAGAGTGATAAGACATTTTCTTCTATAAGTGGGAAAAGAGTATTGATGGCAACACTTGTGAGGAAGAAAAGAACAAAGTTTAGATGTAAATAGGTAATAATTGATATTTCCTGATTTTACTACACAGAAAATTAGCTAACACAAACATCTAAATTCTGGATATGTAAATAGGAGGCATCTTTGAGATGTGAAGATAATACAATCACTCTTTTTTTAATAAGAATTGCATTTTCTGTGCCAGTATGCACAAATACTATTTTTGTTGTAAGAAAATATACATAACATAAAGTTTACATTTTAAAGTATACATTTCAGTGGTACTGAGTACATTCATAATGTGCAATCATCATCACCATCTAGATCCATGATAATTCTGTTTACAACGACTCAGCTTTTGAAACTCACTGAGTATGTAGTAATGTTGTTGCCTATCAAAACCAGTTTAAAAAAAAAGAAAAAAAGCGTTTGCAGGGGAACTGTTATAATAATCATAAATATCAGTGAAGATTAAATAAGAGAGACAAATAAAATGTTAAGACAATTGCTTATTTTTCATAGCTACACTTCTCTAATTCTAACTTAACATTCATTTTATCCTATATTTCTTAATATTTGGTGTCATCCTAGACTTTGTATAAGTTTTTAAAGTAAGGCTATCTCTTTTATCACCCTTAGTTAAGAAGAACAATGTCTACAGCTTTGGAGAACATGGGATTGCAAACTTTTTGATTTCATCAGCTGCCTTGGGCTTAATTTTTCTGCTTTTACTTTTTTGTCTGGAAAGTACATTCTGGAAACTGAAAAACTTTATCTTTCATAAAATTGTATTTAATGTCTATAAGATATTTATGAACAACAAGAAGGTGAGTAACTAATGCAGACTCTAGATGCAACTCAAAGAAAGCTCAGCATTAGGTCAGAATGTATAAATTAACATATTCCTACCTTTATTACTTAATAAAGAAGATATCATTCAATTATACCAAGATCTAACTGGGACTAATTTGAATCACAGGTCTTTCATCTTAGTTTGAATTTTCAGTTCTGAATTTTGAATCCTCTGCCTATAAGAAAATAATCCATAATAATGAACTGACTATGATAGAGCTGCCTTGTGCCTGTACAGGTTTTGAGGTGTATTTGGTTGTAATTATAGAACTGACTTCTTTAAAGCTGTATAGAATTATAGAATTTCATGGTCTCTACCAGTCAGGATTTTTTCCTATTGCCTAGGATTAAACATATAAATATTGTGTTGAGATTTTTTTTCCTTCCCTTTCTTAGTTTCAAACTTTAACATTCTTAGGCTGAGATGGGTCTCTACCAGTCAGATTATTAACTATTGCTTTACAAAGGTTTCACAGTTCACACAATCTCAGAGTTTTGCCTTAGGATTTTTTATTTTAGTTGTTCATTCATCCAGTAATTGAACCCTCACTGATCTACACTAGAATAGAACCAAAAATAAATAAATATATCTTTTAAAAAAAAGAATATAGGAATATATGGAAGAAATGAACAAGGAGGGTTTATTCCATGAATTAGTTTAATATTTGAAAATAAATCAGTGTTACAATATTGATCATCTCAAGAAGAAATGGAGAAGGCAATGGCAACCCACTTCAGTACCCTTGCCTAGAAAATCCCATGGACGGAGGAGCCTGGTAGGCTGCAGTCCATGGGGTCGCTAAGAGTTGGACACGACTGAGCAACTTCACTTTCACTTTTCACTTTCATGCATTGGAGAAGGAAATGGCAACCCACTCCAGTGTTCTTGCCTGGAGAATCCCAGGGATGGGGGAGCCTGGTGGGCTGCTGTCTATGGGTCGCACAGAGTTGCGTTTATATGTAAAGCCTACAATAAACATAAAGTGAAGAACTCCCTCTAAGATTGAAAATTGGGCAAGAATATTCACTCTTACCACTTGCATTCTATCAATTTTGAGATTGGAAAAGAAAAAAGCAATTAAAGCAGCTCTCTTCTCACTCTTTTGATTAGCATGTTTACTGAATTAGCATGTGAACTGAATATATCCTCCTGCTCCATTCCTCAACCATTACCATTAAATGAGTACTTGAATTAAACATGAGCAGTTCAAAACAACAAAATTTTGCTTAAGCAGTAACAAATTAGTATTCACAAAACACACCATGTTGTTTCATTCTCACACAACTTTCATTAAGCTCCCACTGTTAATGGCAACCTTTCTTCCATCCCCACCCTACCTTCATTCTCTCAATATATTTTTGTTTATTCTCCAATATATTTTCTCTTTATTCTCTCAATATATTTTCGTTAAACTCAGCTCAAACTTCACCAATAAGGGGCCCTAATCAAAAAAAGGAGCTCATTCTTCTCTCTTAAACCTAATGCTCTCATGAATATATTTTGGATGTAACAAATCACACTAGGTAATAAGCAAGCATCATTGTCGCTTTTGTTCTCCACAAAATGTCCAGGTCACTGGCAAGGACATACTGCTTACTCATACTTGTAAGAAAATTTGTTCATGACTACAATTTAAAAAATAAGCAAGTTATGGGAATTCCCTGGCAGTCTAGTGGTTAAGACTCCAGGCTTTCACTGAAGGGAACACAGGTTCAGTCCCTAGTTGGAGAACTAAGATCCTGCATGCCACATGCCCAAGAAAAAAGAAAAAAATAAGCAAGTCAGGAATACATTTGCGCATAAGAGTTCAGGAAGTCGGTGCTGTGCTTAGTCACTCAGTCGTGTACAACTCTTTGTGACCCTGTGGACTGTAGCTTGCCAGGTCCTTTGTCCATGGCAATTCTCCAGGCAATAAGACTGGAATGGGTTGCCATGCCCTCCTCAGGAAATTGGTAGAGAAGCTCATTAATAGAAATTACTCAAATATTTTGTGACATCTTTGAAATTACTCCCTCAGGTCAGCTTTCAAAAAGCCACCCAGTTTAAGCCAAAATGTCTAACGTTTATTCAAATCTGTGATCTTTGTCTTGAAAATATAGGCTACAGATTCCATCCACCTAATCAAGGAATATGGGGATAAAGATGTAATAAATGAAAGAAAGAGAGTCCAGAAACTGTTACCTAGGTTAATGGCTGCCCCTTTGCTTTTCAACGAGCTTACAAAGGTAAAGTCATTCAATGTCCAACCTTGCACTAAGATTTAGCCCACCTTCTCTGATGCAAATTTGTTGGTAGTATTACTAATTCATTGGAGTTCTATGGAATCTATGTATGTTTTGGTAAAATAGAGGACTGAAAGGGGAAAGGCTCTTCTGAAACTGTCCATACGTAACAGTCCACAGGGTCTGAAGTTATGGTTATGGTTGACCCATTATCACTCCTTCAGTACATTGTGGTTCTCTTTTAATTTTCTCAGATTTACTACAAGTGTCCAGTTGTAAAGGCTGTGAGAAATATCTCCCTTTTAGTCCCAAAGTATGAGTGCTTTGGATTACTTGGATTAAATGGAGCCGGAAAAACCACTACATTCAAAATGTTGACTGGAGAGGAGATCACAACCTCTGGAGTTGTGTTAATTGATGGCATTAACATCACTGAAAATATCAGAAAGGTATTTCTAGACCTAATCACTGAGTTCGAGCCCTAAGGTAACCAGAGAAATGGGTGGAGGGCATGGAAAAAAGCATTGAGAGAGAGATATATATATAGCATTGAGATATATATATATATATAAATGTATATATATACATTCTTTTCTCAAATGTAACAGACTGCAGGGACAGTAATAGTCATGATAACATCTTGAGTTTGGGAAAAGGCAAATACTCTTTCTGGCTGAAAAAAATCTGATTACCTGTAAATGGATCAAATGAAAAACAGGAAGAATGGTTATTTCACATAACCTGCTCTTACATAATTGGAGTTTGATATAAAACAATGATTTTTAAAAGGGATTATGAACAATACTGGAGAAGGCAATGGCACCCCACTCAAGTACTCTTGCCTAGAAAATCCCATGGGTGGAGGAGCCTGGTAGGCTGCAGTCCATGGGGGCGCTAGGAGTCGGACAGGACTGAGCGACTTCACTTTCACTCTTCACTTTCATGCATTGGAGGAGGAAATGGCAACCCACTCCAGTGTTCTTGCCTGGAGAATCCCAGGGATGGGGGAGCCTGGTGGGCTGCCGTCTCTGGGGTCACACAGAGTCGGACACAACTGAGGCGATTTAGCAGCAGTCGCATGAAAGATACTGAGAAAGTAAAATTTGTCAAGGTTTGGGCTCCATTTGAATGTGGGTTATAAGAAAAGAAATATCTTGAGCCAATGAATGAGTGAAAGTTCCATTTTTCCAGATAGTAAAGACAAGAGATGAGTATATTTGGAGAAGAATATGTTGAATGTTAGATGTTTATGACACATTTAAATGGGAAAATATCCAATAGACAGTTGGAATCTATGATAGTGAATTGATACGGAGATATAAATCTCTCAGAATTCATCAAAGTACAAGTGAAATTTAAACTGTGAGAGTGAGACAGTCTATTTAGAGTATGTATAATAATGAGGAGAAAGATATGGGCTGAATCCTGAGGATCAACAACATTTCTACGACATGGAGTGAGAGAGAGAATAATTGGAGAAAAAGTTGAGGAAGATTAGTGAGTTAGGAAGAAAATCTGGATACATATTTTTTAATTGGGATATAGTCACTTTACAATGTAGTGTTAGTTTCTGCCGTACAACAAAGTGAATCAGCTATATGCGTACATGTATTCCATCCCTCTTAGACCTCTCTCCAACCCATCCCACCCATCTAGGTCATCACAGAACACTGAGCTGAGCTCCCTGTGCTACAGAGCAGGTTCCCGATAGTTATTTATTTAACACATGATAGTGTATATATTTCAATCCTAATTTCCCAGTTCATTTCACTCTCCTCCCCCCACTCTGTGAATGTCTGGTTCTAGGTAAATGACAGCATCATCATGGTTATCTGGGTCATTAAGACCTTTTTTGTGTAGTCCTTCTGTGTATTCTTACCACCTCTTCTTAATCTCTTCTGCTTCTGTTAGTTCCTTACTGTTTCTGTCCTTTATCGAGCCCATCTTTGCATGAAATGTTCCCTTAGTATCTCTAATTTTCTTGAAGAGATCACTAGTCTTTCCCATTCTATTGTTTTCCTCTATTTCTTTGCACTGTTCGCTTAAGAAGGCTTTCTTGTCTCTCCTTGCTATTCTTTCACACTCTGCATTCAGATGCACATATCTTTCCTTTTCTCCTTTGCCTTTTGCTTCTCTTCTTTTTTTTTTTTTTTTTTTTTTGGTGGTTGTTTTAATATTGTTTATTAGCACAGTAACAAATGCAGACTTGAGTAGTCCACAACATAGAACCAATCCACTGAGCAACCTACTCCACGCCTGACAGTTAACAGCTTAAGGTATTTTACTACAGGTTTTCAAAAGTCCTGATTCAAACCTCTCTCTCTTCACAATAAAGTAGATTGGCATATAAAATAAAATACATAACTACTCATTTTCTATATTGGTGTCCTATAGCCACGTGTCCATTTTATATATGAGATGACAGTCTCTAAAAGCTGTTAAATATCAATGTTCCCTTTCAAGGAGGGAAAACAAATTCCAATTTTTCAAAACAAAAAAGTGTGTAGTCTTGGAAGGACTTTACATAAATGGCCATGTGTAACCTGTACGAAATTAAGCTGTTTTAAATTCATAGTCTACAAGCAACTGAACCCAAATGTCTATTCTTCTCTGTACTGCATTTCAGCTAATATTGCAGAACTAATGACGGTTTTTAAAAGTTGCTATTACCAATTCTGTCTACTGTAGCAAGATACCTTAAGTTACAACAAAATCTTAAGAAATAAGACTGAATAATATGTTATAGAAATACCCTACTCTTTACCAATTCCCACCCTCCCCCCCACCCCTTCAAAATCATAAGCAGCTCTCTCTGTGACAGACAAATAATGTAAAGAACTGTGAAAACCCAGTTTATGTAGCGTATCTCTTGGTCCACTGTCTGGCCATTCTGTCATGCTCTGCTCTGTTGGTCATATACTGAGTGGCAATACTTCCCACCAAGGGGTCGGCAGGATTACAGTCTGTGAGAAGTGAGCAGATAGAAAGAAGGACTTTAGAAATGGTTAGTGCTGGGCTCCAATTATCTTTCAAAATGTCCAAGCAAATAACTCCTTGACTGTTAATATTACAGTGATAGATTCTTGTCCGAAATGTAACCTTTGGAGGCTTGAAGGGGTACTCCGGTGTGAAGGTGATATGGAGGAAGAACACGCCGCCCTCGTACATGGAGCCCGGGGGCCCGAGGATGGTGGACCTCCACTCGTAGATGTTGTCGCCTTTGGGGCCACCAGCGCTGCAGTTGGGCGGAGGGTCTAGAGTGATGTCCGCCAGCTCCTTCTGAATCCTCTTGGCGCTGGTGGAGAGTAGTTTGGAGTTTTTGCTCATGCTGACTTTGCTCTCCTTCTTCTTGGGGGTGTTTGCTTCTTTCTCAGTTTGCTGGTTGGAGGACGAAGACGAGGAGGAGCTGGTGCTGGCCCTCGAATCGTCATCCGACATAGCGAACCCCCCGCCCCACCCCGCAAACAGCCCCTCTCTTTGTGTCTGGCTGCTCCGTGCCGCCGCGGCGGCTGCTGCTGCGGC
Source organism: Bubalus bubalis (assembly GCF_019923935.1). Taxonomy (NCBI): domain Eukaryota; kingdom Metazoa; phylum Chordata; class Mammalia; order Artiodactyla; family Bovidae; genus Bubalus; species Bubalus bubalis. Next base: position 22,692,524 of record NC_059180.1, on the reverse strand, counting down.
TGCGGCTGGGCCTGGCCACTCGTGTCTCTCTCTCGCCGGGAGAGAAGCGGAAGTGCAGCAGCAGCAACTATTAAAACCTGCTTCTCTTCTTTTCACAGATTTTTCTAAGGCATCCTCAGCCAACCATTGTGCCTTCTTGCATTTCTTTTTCTTAGAGATGGTTTTGGTTAACACCTCGTATACAATATTATAAACCTCCGTCCATAGTTCTTTAGGCACTCTGTTTATCAGATCTAATCCCTTGAATGTTTTTGTCACTTCCACAGTGTACTCATAAGAGATTTGATTTATGTCATACCTAAATGACCTAGTGGTTTTCCCTACTTTCTTCAATGTAAGCCTGAATTTTGCAATAAAGAGCTCATTATCTTAGACCATGGTCAGCTTCCGGTCTTGTTATGGCTGACCATGGAAAACTTCTGCATCGTCCGTGGCAAAGAATATAATCAATCTGATTTTTGTATTGGCCATCTGATGTCCATGTGTAGAGTCATCTCTTACGTAGTTGTAAGTGGGTATTTTCTATGATGAGGGTGTTCTCTTGGCAAAACTCTTTAGCCTTTGGTCTGCTTCATTTTGTACTCCAAGGCCAAACTTGCCTGTTACTCCAGGTGTCTCTTGACTTCCTATTTTTGCATTCCAGTCCCCTATGATGAAAAGGACATCTTTTTGCTGTTAGTTCTAGAAGGTCTTGTAGATCTTCATAGAACTGTTCAAGTTCAACTTCTTTGATATTAGTGGTGGGGCATAGACTTGGATTACTGTGATGTTGAATGGTTTGCCTTGGAAATTAACCAAGATCATTCTGTCCTTTTTTGAGATGGCACCCAAACACTGTGTTTTGGACTCTTTTGTTGACTATGAGGGCTACTCCATTTCTTCTAAGGGATTCTTGCCTACAGTAGTAGATATAATGGTCATCTGAATTAAATTCACCCATTCCCATCCATTTTAGTTCACTGATTTCTAAAATGTCAATGTTCACACTTGCCATCTCTGGCTTGACCACATCCAATTTACTTTCATTCATGGACCTAAGATTCCAGGCTTCTATGCAATACAGTTCTTTACAGCATTGTATTTACCTTTACCACCAGATGTATCTAAAACTGGGTATCATTTCCTCTTTGGTTCAAAGCCTTTTTATTCTCTTTGGAGATATTTCTCAGTTCTTCCCCAGTAACATATTGGACACCTACTGATCTGCGGGCTCATCTTTCAGTGTCCTATCTTTTTGGCTTTTCACACTGTTCATGGGGTTCTCAAGGCAAGAATGCTGAAGGGATTTGCAAATCCCTTCTCCAGTCGCCCACATTTTGTCAGAACTCTCCACCATAACCTTTCCATCTTGAGTGGCCTTGCACAGTATGGCTCATAGTTTCATTGAGTTACACATTAAGTTATTTCACCTGTTCTGGCTCCAGCATAGTGCATTGCTCAGTCGTGTCTACTCTTTGTGATCCCATGGACTGTAGCCTGCCAGACACCTCTGTCCATGGGATTTTACAGGCAAAACTACTGGAGTGGGGTCCCATTCCCTTCTCCAGGTGATCTTCCTGACCCAGGGATCAAACCAGAATCACCCAAGTCCCTCATGTCTCCTGCATTGGCAGGTGGATTCTTTACCACTAGCACTACCTGGGAAGCTCCAGGAGAATGCTGGAACCCACCAAAAAATATACCCGACATCCAAAGACAAAGAAGAGGCCACAGCAGGTTGGTAGGAGAGGCACAATCATGATAAAAGTCAAATCCCATACCCACTTGGTGGGTGACCCACAAACCAGAGAACATTAATACAAAAGAAGTTCTCCCACTGTTGTGAAGTTTCTGAACCCTACATCAGGCTTCCCAGCCTGGGGCTTTGACAAAGGGACTGGGAATCCCATGGAATCTGACTATGAAGGTCAGTGGGATTTGATTATAGGACTTCCATTGGACTGGGGGAAATAAGACTCCAGTCTTAAATGAAGAGCACAGATATAATCTTGCATGCACCAAGACCCAGAGGAAAGGAGCAGTGACCCCACAAGTGACTCCACTAAAACAAAACCACCTGGTAGTGTTGAAGGGTCTCCTGTGGAGGCATGGGTCAGCAGGGGCTCACCACAGGGACAGGCACACTGGCGGCAGCAGTCTAGAAAGGTCGCCTTGGCATAAACCCTCTTGGAGGTCACCATTAACCTGACCATAGAGCCCTAGACCCAAGGGCTGGGTCACCTCAGGCCAAAAAACTACCAGGGAGGGAAAACAACCCCACCCATCAGCAGATAATTAAATTAAAGCTTCACTTGCCAAGGCCCTGCTCACCAGAGCAAGACCAGTTTTTACCACTGCCAGTCCCTCCCATCAGGAAGCTTACACAACTCTCTTAGCCTCCTCCATCAGAGGGCAGACAGAAGAAGCAGAAGAGCCATCATCCCAGAGAGGGTAGAACAAAAACCAAATTACAGAAAGTTAATCTGGATGAAAAAGCAGAAAGTTATAGCCCAGATGAAGGGACAAGATAAAATCCAATAAAAATAAATAAATGAAGAGAAGATAGGCAATCTTCGAGAAAAAATTCAGAATAACGGTATTGCAGATGATCCAGATCACAGGAAAACAATGGAGAAGATGCAAGAAATGTTTACCAAAGACCTACATGGACTAAAGAACAAACAGAGATGAATAATACACTCAAAGGAATCAATAACTCAATAACTAAGGCAGAAGAATGGACAAATGACCTGGAGGACAGAATGGTGGAAATCAATTCTGCAGAACAGAAATTTTTTAAGTGAAGAGAAGTGAAGACAGTCTAAGAGACTTCTGGAACAACATTAAATGCACCAACATTGGCATTATAGAAGTCCCAGAAGGAAAAGAGAGAGAGAAAGGACCTGAGAAAATATTTTAAGAGATAATAATAGCTGAAAACTTCCCTAACATGGGAAAGGAAATAGTCAACTAAGTCCGGGAAACACAGAGAGTCCCAGGAAAGATAAATCCAAGGAGGACCATACCGAGACACATGGTAATCAAACTGACAAAAATTAGGGACAAAGATAAAATATTGAAAGCAACAACAAATAACATACAAGGGAACTCCCATCAGATTACAAGCTAATTTCTAGACAGAGACTCTACAAGCCAGAAGGAAATGGCATGATATATTTAAACTGATGAATGGGAAGAACCAACAACCAAGAATACTCTACCCAACAAGACTCTTATTCAGATTTGATGGAGAGATCAACAGCTTTCCAGACAAACAAAAGTTAAGAGAATTCGGCACCACAATGAGAAAGATTGAAGGCAGGGGGAGAAGGGGACGACAGAGGATGAGATGGTTAGATAGCATCACTAACTCGATGGACAAAAGTTTGAGCAAGCTCTGGGAGTTGGTGATGGACAGGAAAGCCTGGCATGCTGCTGTCCATGGAGTCGCAAAGAGTCGGACATGACTGAGGGACTGAACTGAACTGAAACCAGCTTTACAACCAATGCTAAAGGAACTTCTCTAGGCAGGAAACAAAAGAAGGAAAAGATCTACAGAAAATAAATCCAAAACAATTAAGAAAACAGTAATAGGGTCATACGTATGGATAATTACCTTAAATGTAAATGGATTAGATGCACCAACCAAAAGACATAGACGGGCTGTGTGCATGAAAACATGTGCATGTATGCATTTCCACTTACCACATCACTGCTTGACACCCCCCCCCACATTGTATGTAATTATTTTATATTGTTAGGTTAATCATGTTCCCATTGTGGTTTGCAATTGTAATTGTCTTTTATTTTTCATCTGGCTGTTGATTGTGAAAACTGATAAACATTTTTTACTATTGTGATTATGCAACTATTACTCACTTACCATTGTATCATGATTGGTCAATAAAGAAAAATAGAATTTTATATAAACCAAAAACTACAATTTAATAGAAAAACCTATAATCAACCTATAATCTTGAAATCCAAATGCATATCAAAATTATCTTGGAATTTTTTGAAAAATACAAAAATTTTTCTCCAAATCTTCAGATATGTTTCTAATTAGTAGCCGTGTTTAAAAACAACTGGACTATATGATGATCTTTTACTTTTATCTAGTTTGTTTCACTTTTTCTATTTCATATTCTGTTTCATTTAGTTTGTTTCCCAATTTCTTTATCTCTTCTCTCTTTTTTTTTAATGTTCTTTCTCAAACCTTTACCAAGTGTAGTATAAAAGCTTTTGTTTACATATATATAAACAGTATGTATAATATACATATATTTCAGAAAACTTACGAATTTTTGACTAAAAAATTTGGACATTTGACTTCACTTGTTTGACTTAGTATAAATAGAATGCTAGATTTCTAGTTTAAAAAACAGATAAGCAACAAGCAACAAACATTTACTGTATAGCACAGGGAAACATAGTCAACATCTTGTAGTAGCCTATAATGGAGAAAATCTGGAAAATAATAAATGTTATATGTCTGGCTGAATCACCTTGCTGTGTACTTGAAGCACTGTAAGTCAACTATACTTCAATTAAATATGTATATTAAAGAAAAATAAAGATTGGAGAGAGAAAAAACAACCAGGAAAAATTGTGAAAATTACAAAAACTATGTTGCAACATGGAAATATGATTGTGATAAAAATCTTAAATGAAAAAAAATTATATCTCCTGGTAAATTAGCAAAATTAGAGAATTTTGCCCCAAACCTAATCTGATATCTTTACCTCTTGTGACAAAACAACTTAATTTTAATGGGAATCTTCCCCTTTACAGAAAATATTAAGTCCTAACTCTCTCCCTGGACAGAGATAATAAAAGCCTTCTAGAATTTTTTTTTTAAGTGTCAGAAGTGGTTTGCAAAGTTTCATACTGAAGATTTCTGATGGACAATGGTCCATAGTCGGGTAGGACAGTTGAAGTTGATAGAGATCAAATCAAGACAATGGCACCCCACTCCAGTACTCTTGCCTGGGAAATCCCATGGACGGAGGAGCCTGGTAGGCTGCAGTCCATGGGGTCGCTAAGAGTCGGACACGACTGAGCGACTTCACTTTCACTTTTCACTTGCATGCATTGGAGAAGGAAATGGCAACCTACTCCAGTGTTCTTGCCTGGAGAATGAATCCCAGGGACGGGCGAGCCTGGTGAGCTGCTGTCTATAGGGTCGCACAGAGTCCGACACGACTGACTCGACTTAGCAGCAGTAGCAGCAGCAATGTTGTACCATGAGGGATACAGCCAACATACTCAAAATAACCAAATTAAGTGTTCAAAATCATTTCCACCAGCTTGGTTATATTAATTGCTTTGATGTTTGGGTTACATGTAAGTTAAGCAAAAAAAAAAAAAAAAAAAAACTCCTTGACCATACTTCTGCATGTGATTCTGTACCAAAATGTAATGAAGACGTTTTGCTTTTAAAACAAATTGTGACAGATGATGAAAAGTGGATACTGTACAACAATGTGGAATAGAAGAGATCTGAAGCAAGTGAAATAAACCACCACCAACCTCACCAAAGGCTGGTCTTGGTAAAGAAGGCGATGTGTATATGGTGGGATTGGAACAGAGTCCTCTATTATGAGCTCCTTTTGGAAAACCAAGTGATTAATTCCAAAAAAATAGTTTTCTCAATTAGACCAGCTGAAGGCAGAACTCCATGAAAGGCATCCAGAATTAGGCGACAGAAAATGCATAACCTTCCATCAGGATAATGCAAGACCACATGTTTCTTTGATAACCAGGCAAAAACTAGTGGTTACAGCTTGGCTGGGAAGTTCTGATTCACCCATGGTATTCACCAGACTTTGCACCTTCATATTTTCATTTATTTCAGTTTTTACAAAATTCTCTTAATGGAAAAAATTTCAATTCCCTGGGAGACTATAAAAGGCACCTAGAAACATTCTTTGCTCAGAAAAATAAAAGTTTTGGGAAGGTGGAATTATGAAGTTGCTTGAAGAGGTAGTGGAACAAATTGGTGACTACATTGTTCAATAAAGTTCTTGGTAAAAATGAAAAATATGTCTTTTATTTTTACTTAAAAAAAAGAAGGAACTTTCTGGCCAACCCAATATATGAACTGTTTAATTCTCTTCTTTTAGTCTAAGACAGACCATGTCAGTAAAAAATAAATACAAACAAAAAATACATAAGCAACTTAGTCAATAGTCAATATGGTAAACATGATTGATACATATCAAATTCTATATCTCTCAAAAATAATTAGTTTATGAGTATGAATATTTTTATGCCATACATTTGAAAAACAGTATTTCCAAGTATAAAAATATATATTCTCTGATTACAATTGAATAAAAAATAAAAATTGAAAAAAATGAATAAAAAATAATCTTATATATATGCATTTCAATTTTAAAAAAGAATAAAAATAAACAGCTTATAAACACCTATCTCAGAAAAAAATTAATGGGAGGAAAGCATATAAAAGTATAAATGCAGACAAGTATATAAATTAATATATAAAAATATAGAGCCAACTAACCAAGAAATCAAAACAACTAGAACTTCGTAAAAATAAAGAAATGGATGAACTTATTAAAAAAGAGAGGGAACACAAATACATTGAAAATAAATTATAAGAAACACAAAGTACTTGATTCAAATCCATGCAAATAAAATTTAAATCTTCAATAAAACTAATTTTCTAGTTACATACAAATTATTAAAACTGACCTCAGAAGAAATAGAATAGAAAAAGCCGAAACAATCATAATTTCTGAGAAAGGTTCAAAGATTTATTCTTCAATGAAGTAAAGTAAAATAAGATTCTTTTATGGCTAAAGTAATATTCCATTGTATAGCTATACCACACCCTCTTTATCCATTCATCTAGCAACAGACAGGTTGTTTCTATGTCTTGGCTAGTGTAAATAATGCTGCATTGAATGTAGGGGTGCAGATATCTTTTTGAGTTAGGGAGGATTTTCATTTCCTTCCTTCATTTTTTTCCTACCCAGAAGTGGAAATGCTGAATAATATGATACTTCTATTTTTTAATCTCCATGCTGTTTTCAATAGTGGCTACATCAATTTACATTTCACCAACATGCACAAGAGTTCCCTTTTCTCCACATCCTCACCAGCATTTGTTATCTCTTATCTTTTGGATAATAGCCATTTTAATAGGTGTGAGGTGAAAGCTCATTGTGGTTTTAATTTGCATTTCCCTAAATGATTAATGATGTTGAGAACCTTTTCAGGTACCTGTTGGCCTTCTGTACATCTCCTTCAGAAAAATGTCTATTCAGGTCCTATGCCCATTTTTTTAATCAGATTGTTTGTCTTTTTGATGTTGAGTTGTATGAATTCTTTTATATGTTGGATATTAACCCCTTATCAGGTATATAATTAGCAAATATTTTCTTCCATTTGGTAGGTTGCCCTTTCATTTTATTGATGGTTTCCTTTGTTGTACAGAAGCTTTTTATTTCAATATAGCTAAACTTATTTATTCTTGTATTTATATATATTGAGTTGGTCAAAAAGTTTGTTTGGGTTTTCCTGTAAGATGGTATGGAAAAACCTGAATGAACATTTTTGCCAACTCAATATATAAGGATATGTGTTAGTCGCTCAGTCATGTCTGACTCTTTGTGACCCCATGGATAGTAGCCCACCAGGCTTCTTTGTCTATGGAATTCTACAGGCAAGAACACTGGAGTGGGTAGCCATTTCCTTCTCCATAGGATCTTCCTAACCCAGGGATTGAACCTGGATCTCCCACATTGCAGGCAGATTCTTTACCATCTGAGCCACCAGGGAAGCCCATAGAAGATATATATAATGTATATGATAATTTTCATCTGTGGGATAGTTGGCTTAGTAGAAGTTACTGGCTACTACTGGAAGTGAAATTCTATACATTATTTTAATAGATTTAATAAAATGGCTCTTTCCTAGTGATATCTGAATATGCAATTTCATCTAACCAAGAGTTATCTTGGGTGCATCGCAGTGCACAATAGGTATGTACTGAAAATTCCAGTGAGGGATATTAGTATTCCATTTTACTACAGTGGGTTCCAGGTGTAAAGTTTCTTTAGACTGAAAAAGAAATAATTCTTATTCAGAACTCTATGGGTATCACATGTTCTTGCTAGCATGGGCTAGAAACTTCAGGTTTTCTCTCTCATCCGTGTTACTGTATGTTCAATGGAATAGTCGACTTAGGTTTACTGCTTATGAATTACCCTCTTGATTCAGATTAGGTCAAGAATTGGCTATTGTCCTCAATCTGACCCCATGCTGGGCCACATGACAGGCCAGGAAGTGCTGATCATGTACGCCAGGCTGCGGGGTGTTCCTGAGCCAGACATTGGCATGTATGTGGAAACCTTTTTGTATTCAATGCACATGGAAACCCATGCTGACAAGCTGGTCTGTACATACAGGTGAGACATTATGTTGCTTATTTATTAAGCTGCCTACTGCCCATCTGTATTTCTGCTGTTTAGAATGAATGCCTGTACACTCAACCTGACAACTCTGTCACACGGAAACAAATAGCCATCAGGGTTCAGATATCAGAAATAAGGCAGATCACATTTGTATGAAGTTAACCTTTTGCAGACATGATCTGTAGCCTTTGCATTTCAAAAAGAACACATTCATTCCTGTATCCCTATGGTTATTTATCTTCTTAAAACAAAAATATTTTACCAATAATGATGCTAAAAAGCATACCCCCCCCAAAGTCATTTCAATGAAAATGAGTTGGTGTATACACAGCATTGTGGATATATGAGCTAATTCTGTTGAATTAATGATAACCTTATTTCTTCTTTCTCCTCCACTTTCTCTCTCCTTCTTTGACAATAAAGTGGAGGAAACAAAAGTAAATTGAATACTGCTATTGCCCTAATGGGAAAGTCCTCAGTTGTTTTCCTGGATGAACCATCTACTGGCATGGACCCAGTAGCCAGGCGCCATATGTGGGACACAGTTACAGGGATATGTAATAGTGGCAAAGCTATCGTCATATCTTCCCACAGGTATGACCCATTAGGAGACATGGGTGAGCATTAGAAGTGTATAAGAGAGAATTAGTTTGAGTCAGGGATATGTCAGTGAACTTGTCTAAGTACGTGAAGTACATAAGAGGGACTGTGAGCAAATGCTGATTCCTGGGTAAAATCTAGAATACTCAGTTAAGTTCTGAAATGTAGTTCCTTATATAATAATTGCACAAAACATACACATTTATTACTGCATTAAAAGCAATAACTGCCTACCAAAAATTTTAGGTTATGACTGGAATTCAACTGGTAAAATATTATTTAAATAATAAAAATTTGTATTTAACTGATAGCAAATTTTATCTGTGATAGTATTTAATTTTATCTAACTGATAAGACTTGGTAAAAGGTAGGAAGTCAGGGAAGTGTTTCTCTTGTGAATTTAGAAATCAACTGCTTTGAATTTTTAAATCTCCTCTTTCCAAATATTGTCTTAGTCATGATCACTTGCAATATAAAGCCTTCTTACTATAAGTGTTACGTTATAATCATAGCTCTGTTTTGAAATATAGAGTTTTGCTTCTGAGAGGGAGTCTCTTCATCCATATATCTTTTGTGCCTCTAGCATGGAAGAATGTGAGGCACTTTGTACCAGGCTGGCCATCATGGTAAAGGGGAAGTTCAAGTGCCTAGGCAGCCCACGTCACCTCAAGAACAAGTTTGGTAATATATATACTCTGACAGCAAAGATTAACATTGATGATAATGAAGATAAACTAGAGGAGTTCAAGGAATTCATTGAGACAAATTTCCCAGGTAATGTAAATAGGGCTTACTTGTGAAAATTGTTTTAAGTCACATATGTTGTTCTGCTGCATGTACTCAATAACTTTTTTCCATGAGTAATTAATGTTTATTGAGCTTTTATATTAGGCTCCTTTAGAAATAATTTTTCTACAAATTTACCCCTGATTATGCTAAGAAGCTTTCTCAAAATAGCAGAGGTTCTCACCAGTCTCTTGTAGGAATTAACCAGTAAGATACATCCATTCAAGTTTATTCATTTAGAGTTAAATTATTGAAGTTAAGGCTCTATTTTTTATCCTTGATGATTTTTAAGGTTTCCCTTCTTTTTGAGCATCTTTCCTCTGCCATTCCCTGATTACTGAGTCAGGCAATGTTTATGAAATGCAAATCCCCTTTTCTTCTTTCAAGGAAATGAACTGGATGTTTGACATAAAAATTTATTCAGCTTTTGTATGCTAATTTCAGCAAGTGCCTCTCTGTGCCCATGATAAACAAATTTACAGCCAGCTTCTATTTATTTGTACTCTCACTACTTTATTTGTAGTCTTTTAACTTGAATGATCACTCTATCAACAGTGTGGTAGCCAGATGGTTAGGATGCATGTTTAAAAGCATGGAGTCTATAACAATGATAAAGCAATAAATGGTATTGGCCTGCACTAAGGAAGTGACAGTAAGCATGGAGAGAAAGAAATTATAGGAAATGAACATATATATATATATATATATAGAGAGAGAGAGAGAGAGAAAGAAAGAGAGAAGAGAAGGCAATGGCATCCCACTCCAGTACTCTTGCCTGGAAAATCCCATGGACGGAGGAGCCTGGTAGGCTGCAGTCCATGGGGTCACTAAGAGTCAGACACGACTGAGCGACTTCACTTTCACTTTTCACTTTCATGCATTGGAGAAGGAAATGGCAACCCACTCCAGTGTTCTTGCCTGGAGAATCCCAGGGACGGGGGAGCCTGGTGGGCTGCCGTCTATGGGGTCGCACAGAGTCGGACACGATTGAAGCGACTTAGCAGCATATATATATATATATATATATATAGAGAGAGAGAGAGAGAGAGAGAGAGAGGCAGGTGGGGTGGGGGGGGCGGGGAATGATCAATTAGACAGGAAGAACCATAATGTAGGAAAGATCATTAATTTAGTATTAATTATATTAAAATATTCTAATAAATATGTCCATCAGGCCAGCTGGATATTCATTTAGCCATTCATTCATATGGAAAGATTTGTGGAGCACTCTTTGTATGCAGTGTTGCAGGTAATTAACCACACAGAAGCATATACACTATGAGCCATTCCAATATTCTATTTAACTTGAAGGTGAGAGAGGACACAAAAAACTGAGGCCAAACTTGTCTTAAAGGAGGTGATGAACACAATAGCTTGGATGTGAAACTACATATGGAAAGTTACTGAATTGGCAATCTTTCCCCATGCTATCCTTGAGCAAATTAGCTATTTCAAATAAAACTTTCTCATTTAAAGATAACAAAATAGAAAGGATGGTCCCTTTATGTATGGGACCTATGCATAAAGATTATCCAGAAAAGAAAAAAGAAAGAACTATAACATGTGAAAGGCAACTTAAATATACATTTCAGCCTAAAATTATCTCTAGGAATTAGAAGATTATTTCAATTAAGTGCTTCCCTTTAGTGGCAAAGAATTTAAGTCATCATCTATTTTTTTAAAAGGCCACAGAGAAAATAGTTCCTCTTTCTACAGCATGACAGATTATTCTCTCAGAAATGTACCACTATTAAAATAAAAATACATATTGGAAAACAAAGTAAATATGCTTTTAATTATTTGCTTAGACTCAAAAAAAAAAAAAAAGGGAGGAAAAAAATTCAAAGAACCAAAACAGAACAGAAAAAAATTATCAAGCTAAAACCTGATAGAGACAATAATAAAATGCAAAAATTGGTTTTCCCTGAAACAAATTCCAATACCAGTACTGATATAACTTTGGACCCACTGCAGCGTGAGAAGCTTAATCTAAGATTCCCACTAAGCAAGGACCTTCAAAAATGAACAAATGCTTTAGTTGCCAGCCCAGAATGTAAGAAGGTTAAAAACTGACATTCTGTCCTAATAACAAGTAAAAAGCTGAACAAACTGAAAAATCAACAGATCTTCTAGGATCTGAAAAAGAAGTAAGACCAAACCACTGCAGCCAATATTGGACAGATAGGCAAATACAGGAAATCACGGATTACCAGATCAGAGAATGTCTAACAGAAACTCCAAAGGCAACCAGTGCCAAGGCGGGAAAATCTGAATTGCAATTGAATTGCTGAAAGTACTGTGTGGACATCCCTAAAGGGTAACCACTCCAGAGGGGCCAGTTATGGAGGTTTCCTACAGATTGTGATATTTACCTCCAGGATCTTGACAAGGTTCTAGGGTATTATCAGAGCCTAAATGACCTCAGAGAGGTTCCAGCCAACTCTTAGCCATCGTGCTCCACAAAAGAGAGGAGAAAGAACTGAAAAACACTTGTAAAGTTCCCAGTGCAGAGGCACGGGCTCACTAAATTCAGATATACACAGCCTATAGCACACTTCCTCTCCCCAACAACTCGTCACCAGATTTGTTGTTGTTGTTTAAGCACTAAGTTGTGTCCAACTCTTTGCAAACCCATGGACTGTAGCTTGTCATACTTCTCTGTCTATGGGATTCCCCAAGCAAGAATACTGGAGTGGATTGCCGTTTCCTTCTCCAGGGGATCTTCCTGACCCAGGGATAGAACCCATGTCTGCTGCTTTGGCATGCAGATTTTTTACCACGAAGCCATCAGGGAAGCCTTCATCACCACATTACAAAACGCCTATTTATAGCCATCCTCCTTCCCAGGAAGTCTGGCTATCAAAAAAAAAAAAATTTACAAAGCACACCAAAAAATCAGAAAACACAATTTGAAGACATAGAGCAAAGTTAGAACCAGATATGACAAGGATGTTTGAATTGTCAGTCCTGAAATTGAAAACAACTATAATTGATATTCCAACGGCTATAATGGACAAAGTAGACAGCATTCAGGAACAAATGAGCAATGTAGGCAGACAAGTGAAAATCCTAGAAGGACCAAGAAGAAATGCTGCTGCTGCTGCTGCTGCTGCTGCTGGGTCGCTTCAGTCATGTCCAACTCTTAGCGACCCCATGGACTGCAGCCTACCAGGCTCTGCCACCCATGGGATTTTCCAGACAAGAGTACTGGAGTGGGGTGCCATTGCCTTCTCTGAGAAGAAATGCTAGAGATCAAAAATCTAACAAAAATGAAGAATACCTTTGATGGATTTCAGTAGACTGGACACAGCTGAGGAAAGAACCACTGAGCTAGAAGACAAAACATGGTCCACTGTAGAAGGAAAGGGCAAACCACTTCTTGCCTTATATTCTTGCCTTGAGAACTCCATGAACAGTATGAAAAGGCAAAAAGTTAGGACACTGAAAGATGAGTTACCTCGGTTGGTAGGTGCCCAATATGCTCCAGGAGATCAGTGGAGAAATAACCCCAGAAAGAATGAAGACATGAAGCCAAAGCAAAAGCAATACCCAGTTGTGGATGTGACTGGTGATGGAACAGTAATGCTGTAACAAGCAATACTGCATAGGAACCTGGAAAGTTAGGTCCATGACAGAGGATGAGATGGTTGGATGGCATCACCGACTCAATGGACATGAGTTTGAGTAAGCTCCAGGAGTTGGTGATGGACAGGGAAGCCTGGCAGGCTGCAGTCCATGGGGTTACAAAGAGTCATACATGACTGAGCGACTGAAGTGAACTGAACTGAACTGAGAAGACATATCAATAGAACACACAAAAATAAAAAACACAGAAAACAAAGACTGGGGTGGGAGGTAAAATATCCAAAGACTGTAGAACAGTTTCAAAAAGTGTAACATATACATAATGTCGGGCATTCCAGATAAAAGAAAAAGAGGCAGAAAAAAGTATTTGAAACAATGACTGAGAATCTCCTCCAAATTAATGTTAACACCAACCACAAATCCAGAAAGCTCAGAGAATACCAATAGGATAAATGCAAAAAATAAATAATTAACTATGCTTAGGGATATCATTTTTCAACTTCATAAAATCAGAGAAAAAATATTGAAAGAAGCCAGAGGTGAAAGATATCTTAAGCTATAGAGAAATAAAAAACCACACCCAACTTCTCTTCATGCAAGCAAGAAAAGAATAGAGTGAAATATTTTAAGTCTTGAGAGAATAAAACCACCAACTTAGAATTCTGTACCCAAAGGAATTACTCTTCAATGTGAAGGAGAAATAAAGACTGTCAGGCAAAAAAATTTAGGAAATTTCTTGCCAGTAGACCTGCTTTGTGAGATATGTTAGAAGAAATTCTTTAAAGAGAAGGAAAATGATGCAGGTATAAACTTAAATCTGTGTAAGTAAAGAAAAGCACCAAAGAAGGAACAAGTGAAGATAAAAGTTAAAACTTTTATTTTTCTTATTTTTAATCAACCTAAACAATCAAAAGTTTACTTAAAATAATAATAATGTCATTAAAATGACAAAACAGCATTTTCTACTGTCTTCCCAACAAAGGATACCAATTTTGACAGTTACCTATATGAAAGAGTGCCTCTGTAGAAGTCAGAGAGTCCAGCAGAGAAGTTCCAGTATACCAATGAGTAAAAAAATCCAAGATTAACCGGACATTGATGAGGGTAAGAGGAACAGTTCTATTTTACCCGTGTCACTTCAATCACAAGATGGCACAGCTCAGTGCCAAAAGGAAACTTCTTGGTCTACAATTTCTTCCATGAGGGAAACTAAGAGCATTTAAGTGAACATCTGGCTTCCCAAGTTGTGTGGAATATTGCCAAAAACAAAAACAAAACAAAACAAAACACATTTATTTCTTGCCCCATTCAGAGCACTGAATATGCTGCATGACTGGGTACAGGAACAAACTGAAAGAATAGCAGCCAAGGGTCTCAGATGGTATCAAGGTGATTCAGATCTTACAGACCACTTGTAGATCTTATCAGAGAGCCAGCCCATGAGTTTCTGGGGACACCTCATCTTCAGGCCCCTCCCCAATAGCATAGAAGTACCAATGCTCCACCTCACCTACACGCAACCCATATTCTAGGCTGACTCTTTGTGTACAACCCAAGAGTGTTAAGAGTGAGCCTCTGAAGACAGCTGGTAGGCCAGCTGTCTGTCTGACAGAAAGGTGGCCCAAATCTGCAGGATGGGTGAAAGCACGCAAACCTGAGCATCAAACTCTCACTCTATAGAAAGCAGATGGCACACTGTCATTACCCAGCCTGGCACAGCAGGACTGACAGGAGGCAGTGAGTTTTAAGAATTCACCTCAAAGAGGGAACAAGAAGTTTGGAAAAAGCATACTCAAAAGATCTGAGAAAATCTCAATCTTCCTAACTGGGTTGATGGGAGGCATTTCCCTCCTGAAGGCAGTTAGAAAAGAATGAAGATGGTGACTGTTCCTTCAAATGTAAGGTCTGAAGTTAAAAACTTATTCTATGCAACTGGAGATATTATGTTCTAAGATTTCAAGCTATACTACAAAGCTACAGTAGTCAAAACAGTATAGAACTGACACAAAAACATATAGATCAATAGGACAGAATAGAAAGCCCAGAAATGAAACCAAACTTATGTGGGCAATTAATTTATGACAAAGGAGCAAGAATAGACCATGGGGGAAAGACAGCATCTTCAACAAACAGCGTTGGGAAGACTAGACAGCTAAGTGTAAAAGAATCAAGCTAGACTACATTCTCACACCATATACAAAAACATATAATCAATATGGATTAAAGACAAATATAAGACTAGAAACAATAAAACTTCCAGAAGAAAACATAGACAGTACACTTTTGACATCAGTCTTAGCAATATTTGGAGAGGGGGGCGGGAATCTTAATCTCCTCAGTTAAGTAAAACAAAAGCAAAAAAAACAACCAAATAGGACTATATCAAACTAAAAAGCATTTGCTCAGCAAAGAAAATGATCAAAAAACAAAAAGTCTGCCTACTGAATGGGAAAAGATATTTGTCAACAAGGTGTTATTATCCAACATATACAAAGAACTCATACAACACAACATCAAAAAACCCCAAAACAACTTCATTAAAACATGGCAAAGGACCACAGTAGACTTTTTTTTCAAAGAAGACATACAGATGGCCAACAGGGATATGAAAAGAAGTTCGTCACTAACCATAAAGAAAATATACATCAAAATGGCAATGAGCTATCACTTCACACCTGTCAGAATGACTATTATCCAAAAGACAACAAATAACAAGTGTTGGTGAGGATGTGAAGAAAAGGGCACCCTTATGCTCTGTTTATAGAGATATAAATTTGTACAGCCACTATGGAAAACAGTACTGAGATTCCTCAAAAACTTAAAAATAGAATTATCATATAATCCAGCAATTCCACTACTGGGTATTTATCCTAAGAAAACAAAAACACTGATTTGAAAAGATATATGCACCCACATGTTCATTGCAGCATGGCTTACAATAAACAAGATATAGAACAAACCCAAGTGCCCACTGATAGATGAATGGGTAAAGAAGATATGGAAGGACATACCTGGTGGTCTCGTGGTTAAAAATCTGCCTACTATTGCAGGGGACACGGGTTTGATCCCTGTGGATCAGAGAGATTCCACAAGCCATGTGGTATAGAGAGAGTCCACATGTCATGGGGCAACTAAGCCCATTGCCACAACTGCTAGACTCACGTGGTGCAACTACTGAAGCCCACCCACCTAGGGCCCGTGCTGCATAATAAGAGAAGCCAGCACAGTGAGAAGGCTGTGCACTACAGTGAAGAGTAGCACCTACTTGCTGCAACTAGAGCAAACAAAGCAACAAAGACCCAGCACAGCCAAGAGTCAATAAATTTTTTTAAAAGAAGATATGAACCGGAATATTACTCATCCACAAGAAAGAATGGAATTTTGCCATTTGTGACAACATGAATGAAAATATGCAAAGCGAAATATCAGACAAAGACAAATACTGTATGATTTTACTTATACATGGAAACTAAAACACAACATCAATGAATAAGCATAACAAAAGAGTCATCGATATAGAGAACAAACAGGCAGTTTCCAGAGAAGAGAAGGGTGGGAGAAGGAGAATAATGTGTGAGGGAGATTAAAAAGCACCAACTTTCAGTTACAAATAAATGAGTAAGGAGCATAAAATAAAATGTATAATGTATGGAATATAGTCAATAATTATGTAGTATCTTTGTAAGATGAAACTAGACTTATCATGGTGATCATTTTGAATGCATAGGAATAGTGAAACTTCATGGTGGCTGAGTGGTAAAGAATCTGCCTACAATGCAGGAAACTCAGGTTCACTCCCTGGGCCAGGAAGATCCCCTGGAGAAGGAAATGGAAATGCACTTCATTATTCTTGCCTGAGATATCCCATGGACAGAGGAACCTGGTGGCCACAGTCCATGGGGTCACAAAAAATAAGACACAACTTCACGAATAAACAACAACATGTTGTGTGACAGGAACTAACATGGTGTTGTAGGTCAGTTACACTTCAAAAGCAAACTCATAGAAAATGAGATCAGATTTATGGTTACCAGGGGTAGTAGGGTGAGGGGAGGGAATTAAATCAAAATAGTCAAAAGGCACACATTTCCAGTTGTAAGATAAACAAATACAATACTAGAGTTGTAATGTACAATATGATAAAGATAATTAACACTGCTGTACGTTGTATATAGAATAGAGAAGACTCTATTCTTCTCTTGAAGAAAATTAGAAGTGCCAAGGGAACATTTCATGCAAAGATAGGCACAATAAAGGACAGAAATGGTATGGACCTAACAGAGGCAGAACATATTAAGAAGAGGTGGCAGGAATACACAGAACTATACAAAAAAGATATTAATGACCCAGATAACCATGATGGTGTCATCACTCACCTAGAGCCAGACATCCTGGAGTGTGAAGTCAAGCGGCCTTAGGAAGCATCACTATGAACAAATCTAGTGGAGATGATGGAATTCCAGTTGAGCTATTTCAAATTCTAAAAGAGGATGCTGTGAAAGTGCTGCACTCAATATGCCAGCAAATTTGGAAAACTGAGCAGTGGCCACAGAACTGGAAAATGTCCGTTTTCATTTCAATCCCAAAGAAAGGCAGTGCCAAAGAATGTTCAAACTACCATACAATTTGACTCATTTCACATGCTAGCAAAGTAATGCTCAAAATCCTTCAAGCTAGGCTTCAACAGTATGTGAAATGAGAACTTCCAGATGTTCAAGCTAGATTTAGAAAAGGCAGAAGAACCAGAGATGAAATTGCCAACATCCATTGGATCATAGAAAAAGCTAGAAAATTCCAGAAAAACATCTTCTTCTGCTTCATTAACTATGCTAAAACCTTTGACTGTGTAGATCACCACAAACTGTGGAAAATTCTTAAAGAGATGGGAATACCAGACCACCTTACCTGCCTCCTGCAAAACCTGTATGCAGGTCAAGAAGCAACAGTTAAAACCAGAGATGGAACAATGGACTGGTTCAAAATTGAGAAAGGAGTACATCAAGGCTGTATATTGTCACCCTGCTTATTTAACTTCTATGCAGAGTACATCATACGAAATGCCAGGTGAATGAAGCACAAGCTGGAATCAACAATGCAGGGAGAAATATCAATAACCTTAGATACAAAGCTAGCACCACCCTTATGGCACAGAATGAAGAGGAACTAAAGAGCTTCTTGATGAGGGTGAAAGAGGAGAGTGAAAAAGTTGGCTTAAAACTCAGCATTCCAAAAACCAAGATCGAGAACAAGATGGCAGAGGAGTAGGTGGACGTGGAGTACATCTGTCTCTATGAATACATAAGAAATACACCTTCAGACACAAAAGTGGATGCAGAACACCAGCGAGAGCAGACAGGAGTACCTAACCAGAGGAAAAGAATATGTGCTGCTGCTGCTAAGTCGCTTCAGTCATGTCCAACTCTGTGCTACCCCATAGACAGCAGCCCACCAGGCTCCCCCTTCCCTGGGATTCTCCAGGCAAGAACACTGGAGCAGGTTGCCATTTCCTTCTCCAATGCATGAAAGTGAAAAGTGAAAGTGAAGTCACTCAGTCGTGTCCGACTCTTCGCAACCCCATGGACTGCAGCCTACCAGGCTCCTCCGTCCATGGGATTTTCCAGGCAAGAGTACTGGAGTGGGGTACCATGGCCTTCTCCGAAAGAATATATACAGCCACACAAAACTCAATAGGATGAGGAAACTAGGGGGAGAAACAGGAGTGTTAATAGGACTGGACCTGCCCTTGGCGGGTGGTGGAACTGAAGCAGGGATCTGATCCCCACATCAGGGCAATTGTCTGAGTCAGAGGAGAAACATTTAAGGATGAGAGTGAAACAGCTTATCTGTGGCAGCCTAAATGCAATGAGAATCAGACAGTCCTTGCCACAGCCGTAAATACCCAGGACAGGGACAAGGGTCCCCTGGAAGGTGCAGCAGCTGGGAGCTAGTTTGGGGAGTGTGGAGCAATCCCAGGGCAAGGACTGCTGTTGACCCTGAGAGACGTATCGAGGAGAGGTGAGGGAGGAGATTGTGGTGGGAAATGGCTGTGGAGGAAAGCCAGGCAGCCATGGAAGCAAGGCGATACTGCTGAGTCACGTGTAGTGGGTGGAGCCATCACCATATCCTCTCTCTCCCCACATGCCAGCATCTGCAGCTGAACAGTAGAGAGGCTGGCCCATCAAATGCCTGATACACTGAACTACAGATCAGGACCCCACCCAGGGTGCTCCTTTAAGTGACTAATGCGCCAAACTACAGAGTAGGGCTCCACCCAAGGTGCCCTGTTAAGTGCCTGACATGCCATCTACAGAGTAGGACCCCAGTCAAGAGGGCCCCTCTATGTGCCTGATGCACTGAACAACAGAGAAGGACCCCAGGCAAGGGAGCCCTCTAAGTGCCTGAATGGGTGGAACTGTGGACAAAGACTGGCCAAAGAGGCTTTCTGATCACCAGCTACCAGAGGCTAGAAAAAAGACTCTGATAGTGCCTTAATTCCTGCCACAGAGGCATCCGCGTCCCTGCACACTTGGCGCCACCAGGATCCCCACAAGCCAAGAAGGTGCACCACCTTCAAGCTCAACTCTCACTGGGACAGAGCTGCCACAGGCAAAAAAAGTCTTGTGTCTGTGAGCACAGGGTCACTTCAGTAGTGTCCAACTCTTTGCAACCCTGTAGACTGTGGCCTGCCAGGCTTCTCTGTCAGGGAGCGGGGTTCTCCAGACAAGAATACTGGAGCGTATTGGCCAATACTGTTTGCCATACCCTTCTAGAGTGCCACATTTCCTGCTTCCCTAGCTGCTAAGTCCCCTGAGTACTGGGTGCTGCCAGAACCCCTGCAACCCAAGCAGCTGCACTACCTCCACACCTGGGCCTCACAGGGGCAAACCCAAGTCCTCCAGGGCAGCCTCAGGAGCAAACCCCAGTGGACGACCCACATGCAGAGGTGGAAATAAAACCACAAGTGAAACCCAGGGGCAGTGTGGCTAATGAAGAGGACCCAAAACCTCCCCACCAGCTGTACAAGCTGCAGATTAAATCCACACAATCAACTAGGCAGACTCTGTGTCTATGGAATGTATAAAAGGTCATTGAGAGCTCCCACAAAAGAAAACACACTAGTTCTGATAGCTGTGGACATTGGAAGCAAGAAAACATAAGAGAAGGATCAGATTAAAGTCTGAGATGCCCCCACCAGAGGTCCAGAGATCAGCACAGTGTTGGAGGGCCTCCTAGGGAGGTGAGGTGGACTGTGACTCCCAGCAAGGGAAAGGACTTTGACAGCAGTGACTCAAGAAAAACATTTACTATTCTTATGTTTTGACTTGCTCTGTAGTCTTTTGGCTTTTTTTTTTTTTTTTTGCTTTTTTTTCCCTCCCCCAACCCAACCCTTTGTAGTTGTCAATTTTATTGGCACTATGAAATCTAATTAAGCTTTTGAGCTTTTTTTTTTACCCCTCAGTCACACTTTTTATTGCTGTTATAAACCTCTGCCTCTATGTTGGGCTTTTGCAGTTCTGTGGAGTTTTCCTTTTTCTATTTTTTTAATTTTAATTTTTAACCTATTGTTATTTTTTCTACATTTATTCCTTTGGCTGCTTTTCCTACTGTTCATCTCCCCTTGCAGTTAATCTTTAATGTGTATAAATCTTCTTTATCTACCTCTATTTAACTTTGCATATCTATTTTTTTTTCCTTTCTTTACTTTCCTCTCAACATTTTGTTAGTTTTATTTCCATTGCTTTATTTCCCAATTGGTCCCTTGCTTTAGTTTTTTCTTTTTTTTCTTTTTTTTTCTTTTTTTTTTTTTTTCCAGTTTGTGCTTTAGTTAGTTTTGTTCTGGTAGATATAATTTTTGTTTTCCTTTGTTCACCAGGTCAATCTATTGTACTTTATTTTTGATGGGCTGTTTTGATTTTGCTTATGGGTGTATATGTATACGTGTATATTCAGTCACACTTTTTATTGTTGCTATAAACCTCTGCCTCTACGTTGAGCTTTTGCAGCTCTGTGGAGTTTTCCTTTTTTTTTTTTTTTCTTTTTTCTTCTTCCATTTTATTTTTCTTTTCTCTTTTTTAGAATTTTTATTTTTATTTTTTTAGAAGAGCTTATTATATTTTTTCTACATTTATTCCTTTGTTTGGCTTTCCTACTGTTCTTTTCCCCTTGCACTTAATCTTTGATGTATATAAATCTTCTTCATCTACTCTATTTAACTTTGCATGCCTATTCTTTCTTTCTTTTCTTTCTTTCCTTTCCTCTCAACATGTTTGCTAGTTTTGTTTTCATTGCTTTATTTCCCACTGGGCACATTGCTTTAGTTTTGGTTTCCAGTTTGTGCTTTAGTTAGTTCTGTTCTTAACTGGTAAATATAATTTTTGATTTACTTTGCTGGGTCAATCTACTGTACTTTATTTTTGTTGGACTGTTTTCACTTCGTTCATGGGTGTATATGTATATGTGCATATTCCATTATTTTTATTATTATTTGCCTGTTTTTGTAACTGCCATTTGTCGGGGGTTCATCTTTGGTTTCTCGTTTTTGGATATTTGTTTTAATCTCATTTAATGCCATAACAAACCACATCTTCGTTCCTGACCAGAGATCAAATCCTGAGCCTTTGGAGTAGGAGCCCTGACTCCAAGACCCTAGACTACCAGAAAACTAACCCTAGGGAGTATCAAATAGTTAGAACTCACACAAAGGAAACCACTTGAATACAAGACCCAGCATCACCCAACCACCAGTAGCACCCTGTGCAGGATGCCTCATCTAAACAACAAACAACAAAAATACAAACCAAATCATCAGCAGACAGGATTACCACCTCACTCAGCCTTGTCCATCAGAGGAAAAACAAACAAAAAAACAAAAACTCAGCACAAATCTCACCCTATACGAAGCTTACACAAACACTGGACCAAACTTAGGAAGGCAGAAACCAAAAGAAAGAATGAATTCAACCTTGAAGCCTGGGGGAAGGAGACCTCAAACACAATAAGTTTTTAAAAAATGAAAAGGGAGAGAAATGCTACACAAATGAAGGAACAAACTAGAAATACAGATGTCCAAATAAATAAAGAGGAAATAGGCAAACTGCCTGAAAAAGAATACAGAATAATGATAGTAAAGATGATCAAAAACCTTGAAAACAAAATGGAGAAAATGCAAGAATCAATTAACAAAGACCTAGAAGAATTAAAGAATAAACATACAGAGATTAAAAAACACAACTACTGAAATTAAAAATACTCTAGAAGGAATCAATAGCAGAATATCAGAAGCAGAAGAACGAATCAATGAGCTGGAAGATAAAATGTTGGAAATAACTTCTGAAGAGCAGAATAAAGTAAAAAGAATGAAAAGAACTGAAGACAGTCTCAGAGACCTCTGGGACAATATCAAATGCACCAACATTTGAATTATAGGGGTTCCAGAAGAAGAGAAAAAGAAAGGATATGAGAAATTTTTTATTTTTTTTATTTTTTTTTAATTTTATTTTATTTTTAAACTTTACATAATTGTATTAGTTTTGCCAAATATCAAAATGAATCCACCACAGGTATACATGTGTTCCCCATCCTGAACCCTCCACCCTCCTCCCTCCCCATACCATCCCTCTGGGTCATCCCAGTGCACTAGCCCCAAGCATCCAGTATCGTGCATCGAACCTGGACTGGCGACTCATTTCATACATGATATTTTACATGTTTCAATGCCATTCTCCCAAATCTTCCCACCCTCTCCCTCTTAAAGAGATTATAGTTGAAAAATTCCCCAACATGGAAAAGGAAATAATCAAGTCCAAGAGGCACAAAGAGTGCCATACAGAGTAAACACAAGGATAAACATGCCAAGACATGCACTAATCAAACTAACAAAGACTAAACACAAAGAAAAAATATTAAAAGCATCAAGGGAGAAGCAACAAGTAACTCACAAGGGAAACACCATATGCTTAACAGCTGATCTTTCAGCAGAAACTCTACAGGCCAGAAGGGAATGGTAGGATAAATTTAAAGCACTGAAAGGGAAAAATCTACAACCAAGATTACTGTATGCAACAAGGATCTCATTCAAAATTGATGGAAAAATAAAAAGCTTTTCAGATAAGCAAAAGTTAACAGAATTCAGTACCACCAAACCAGCTTTACAACAAATGTTAAAGGGACTTATATAGTCAAGAAATACAAGAGAAGAAAAAAGATCTACAAAATCAACCTCAAAGAACTGAGAAAATGGCAATAGGAACATATATATCAATAATTACTTTAAATGTAAATGGACTAAATGCTCCAACCAAAAGACACAGACAGGCTGAATAGATACAAAAACAAGACCCATATATATGTTGTTTACAAGAAACCCACTTCAGACCTAAAGACACATATAGACTAAAAGTTAGAGGATGGAAAAATATATTCAATGCAAATGGAAAGCAAAAGAAAACTGGAATAGCAATCCTCATCAGACAAAATAGACCTTAAAATAAAGATTACAAGAGATAGGGAAGGGCACTACATAATGATCAAGGGATCAATACAATACGAAGACATAACAAAGGTAAATAAATATGCACCCAACATAGTAGCACCTCAATATATAAGACAAACAATCAGATCAGATCAGTCACTCAGTCGTGTCCGACTGCAACCCCATGAATTGCAGCACACCAGGCCTCCCTGTCCATCACCAACTCCCGGAGTTCACTGAGACTCACATCCATCAAGTCAGTGATGCCATCCTTAACGGACATAAAAGAAGAAATTGACAGTAACACAATAATAGTAGGAGACTTTAATACCCTATTCACACCAATGGATAGATCATCAAATCAGAAAATTAGTAAGAAAACACGAGTCTTAAATGACATATTAGATGAGATGGATCTCATTGATATCTTCAGGACATTCCATTCAAATGCAGAAGAATGCACCTTCTTCTCACGTGCACATTGAACATTCTCCAGGATAGACCACATCTTGGGTCACAAATCAAACCTCAGTAAATTTAAGAAAACTGAAATTGTATCAAGCATCTTCTCTGACCACAACGCTATGAGACTAGATATCAATTACAAGGAAAAAAAAAACTGTAAGAAACACAAAGACATGGAGATTAAACAACACGTTTCTAAATAACCAACAGGTTACTGAAGAAATCAAAAGGGAAATCAAAAAATTTCTAGAAACAAACGACAATGAAAATACAACAACTCAAAACCCATGGGATGCAGCAAAAGCAGTTCTAAGAGGGAAGTTTATAGCAATACAATCCTACCTCAAGAAGCAAGAAAAACATTGACTAGACAACATAACTTTACACCTGGAAACTTTACAACTGGAAAAAGAAGAACAAAAAAAAAAATAGTAGAAGGAAAGAAATCATAACATACTAGAAGAAATAAATGAAAAAGAAATGAAAGAAGCAATAGTAAAGATTAATAAAACTAAAAGCTGGTTCTTTGAGAAGATAAACAAAATTGACAAGCCTTAGGCCAGACTTATCAAGAAAAAAAAAGAGAGAATCAAACCAACAAAATTAGAAATGAAAGAGGAGAGGTTACAACAGACAAGGCAGAAATACAAAGGATTATAAGAGATTATTATGAACAACTATATGGCAATAAAATGGATAACCTGGAAAAAATGGACAGATTCTTAGAAAAGTTCAATTTTCCAAGACTGAGCCAGGAAGAAATAGAAATTATGAACAACCCATTGCTGCTGCTGCTGCTGCTAAGTCGCTTCAGTCGTGTCTGACTCTGGGCGACCCCATAGATGGCAGCCCACTAGGCTCCTCTGTCCCTGGGATTCTCCAGGCAAGAATACTGGAGTGGGTTGCCATTTCCTTCTCCAATGCATGAAAGTGAGAAGTGAAAGTGAAGTCACTCAGTCGTGCCCAACTCTTAGCGATCCCATGGACTGGAGCCTATCAGGCTCCTCCGTCCATGGGATTTTCCAGGCAAGAACAACCCATTACAAGCACTGAAACTGAAGCTGCGATCAAAAATCTCCCAAAAAACAAAAGCCCAGGACCAGATGGCTTCACAGGAGAATTCTCTCAAACATTAGAGACGAGCCAATGCCTATCCTTCTAAAAAATTGCAGAGGAAGGAACACTTCCAAACTCATTCTACAAGGCCACCATCACCCTTATACCAAAACCAGACAAAAACAACACAAAAAGAGAAAACTACAGGCCAATATCACTGACGAACATAGATGCAAAAATCCTCAACAGAATTTTAGCAAACAGAATTCACCAACACATCAAAAAGCTCATATACTATGATCAAGTTGGGTTTATTTTAAGAATGCAAGTATTCTTCAATATATTCAAATCAATGTGACACACTATATTAACAAACTGAAATATAAAAACCATATGATAATCTCAATAGATGCAGAAAAAGCCTTTGACAAAATTCAGCACCCATTTATGATTAAAACTCTTCAAAAAATGGGCACAGAAGGAACCTACCTCAATATAGTAAAGGCCATATATGATAAGCCTACAGAAAACCTTATTCTCAAAGATAAAAAACTGAAAGCATTACCCCTAAGATCAGGAACAAGAGAAGGGTGTTCACTTTCACCAATATTATTCAACATAGTTCTGGAAGTCCTAGCTACAGCTATCAGAAAAGAAAAAGAAATAAAAGGAATCCAGATCAGAAAAGAACTAGAGCTCTCACTGTTTGCAAATGACATGATACTGTACATAGAAAATCCTAAAGATAGTATCAGAAAATTACTACAGCTAATCAGTGAATTTAGCAAAGTTGCAGGATACAAAATCAATACACAGAAATCACTTGCATTTCTATATACTAACAATGAAAAATCAGAAAGAGAAATTAAGAAATCAATCCCATTCATCATTGCAACAAAAAGAATTAAATAGGAATAAACTTACTTAAGGAGACAAAAGAACTATACACAGAAAATTATAAGACACTAATGAAAGAAATCAAAGATGACATAAACAGATGGAGAGATATTCCATGTTCCTGGGTAGGAAGAATCAATATTGTGAAAATGACTATACTATCAAATGCAGTCTACAGATTCAATGCGATCCCTATCAAATTACCAATGGCATTTTTCACAGAAGTAGAACAAGAAAATTTCACAATTCATATGGAAACACAAAAGACCCTGAAAAGCCAAAGCAGTCCTGAGAAAGAATGGAGCTTAGAGGAATCAACCTTCCTGACTTCAGATTATACTACAAAGCTACACTCATCAAGACAGTATGGTACTGACACAAAAACAGAAATATAGACCAATGGAACAAGATAGAAACCCCAGAAATAAACCCATGCACCCATGGGTACCTTATTTTTGACAAAGGAGGAAAAAACATACAATGGAGTAAAGACAGCCTCTTCAACAAATCGTGCTGGGAAAACTGGACAGCTACGTGTAAAAGAACGAAATTGGAACACTTCCTAACACCATACACAAAGATAAACTCAAAATGGATTAAAGACCTAAGTGTAAGACTAGAAACTATAAAACTCTTAGAAGAAAATATAGGCAGAACACTCGATGACATAAATCAAAGCAAGATCTTCTATGACCCACCTCCTAGAGTAATGGAAATAAAAACAAAAGTAAACTAGTGGAACCTGATTAAACTTAAAAGTTTTTGCACAGCAAAGGAAACTATAAGCAAGGTGAAAAGACAACCCTCAGAATGAGAGGAAATGATAGCAAATGAAACAACTAACAAAGGATTAATTTCCAAAATATACAAGCAGCTCATACAACTCAATACCAGAAAAATAAATAACCCAATCAAAAAGTGGGGAAAAGACTTAAATGGACATTTCTCTGAATAAGACATACAGATGGCTAACAAACACATGAAAAGATGCTCAACATCATTCATTATTAGAGAAATGCAAGTCAAAACTACAATGAGATACCATCTCACACCAGTCAGAATGACCATCATCAAAAAGTCTACAAACAATAAATGCTGGAGAGGGTGTGGAGAAAAGGGAATGCTCTTGCACTGTTGGTAGGAATAAAATTCATATAGCCACTATGGAAGACAGTATGGAGGTTCCTTTAAAAACTAGGAATAAAACCACCATATGACCCAGCAATCCCACTCTTAGGCATATACCCTGAGGAAATTGGAAAAGACACACATCCCTGTAGTGCTATTGCAGCACTATCTACAATAGCTAGAACGTGGAAGCAATCTAGATGTCCATCAACAGATGAATGGATAAAGAAGTTATGGTACATATACACAAAAGAGTATTACTCAGCCATAAAAGGGAATGCATTTGAGTCAGTTCTGATGAAGTGGATCAACCTTGAACCTATTATACAGATGGAAGTGAGTCAGAAAGAGAAAGATAAATATTGTATTCTAATGCATATATATGTAATACAGAAAAATGGGACTGAAGAATTTATTTACAGGGCAGCAATGGAGAAACAGACATAGACAACAGACTTATGGACATGGGGAGAGGGGAGGAGATGGTGAGATGTATGGAAAGAGTAACATGGAAATTTATATTATGATATGTAAAATAGATAGTCAATGGGAATTTGCTTTATGGCTGAGGAAACTCAAACAGGGGCTCTGTATCAATCTAGAGGGGTGGGATGGGAAGCAAGATGGGAGGGAGGTTCAAAAGGGAGTGGATATATGTATACCTATAGTTGATTCATGTCGAGGTTTGACAGAAAACAACAAAATTCTGTAAAGCAATTATCCTTCAATAAAAAAATAAATTTAAAAACAAAAACAAGATCATGGCATCCAGTCCCATCACTTCATGGCAAATAGATGGGGAAACAATGAAAACAGTGACAGACTTTATTTTGGGGGGCTCCAAAATCACTGCAGATGGTGACTGCAACCATGAAATTAAAAGACGCTTGCTCCTTGGAAGAAAAGCTATGACAAACTTAGACAGCATATTAAAAAGCAAAGACATCACTTTGCCAACGAACATGCATATAGTCAAAGCTATGGTGTTTTCTGTAGTCATGTATGGATGTGAAAGTGGACCACAAAGAAGGCTAGAGCACTGAAGAACTGATGCTTTTGAATTGTGGTGCTAGAGAAGACTCTTGAGAGTCCCTTGGGCAGCAAAGAGATTAAACCAGTCAATATTCAGGTATCCAACCCTGAATATTCATTGGAAGGACTGCTGCTGAAGCTGAAGCTCCAATACTTTGGCCACCTGATGCGAAGAGCCAACTCACTGGAAAAGACCCTGATGCTGGGAAAGATTGAAGGCAGGAGGAGGAGGAGATGACAGAGGATGAGATGGTTGGATGGCATCATTTACTCAACGGACATCAGTTTGAGCAAACTCCAGGAGATAGTGAAGGAGAGGGAAGCCTGGCATGCTGCAGTCCACGGGCTCACAAAGAGTCGGACATGACTGAGCAACTGAATGACAACTCTGTGAAAAACTCTATCAAGTGAATGAAAAGACAAGCAACAGACTGTGAGAAAATATTTTCAAAAGATATATTTGATAAAGGACTGTTTTCCAAAAAAAACATGCAAAGAACTCTTAAAACTCAACAATGAGAAAACAAGCAACCTGATTTTAATATGGACCAAAGACATTAACAGACAAAAATGATATACAGATGGAAAATAAGCACATGAAAGATGCTCCACATTATGTCATCAGGGAAATGCAAACTAAACCTACAATGAGATACTGCTGCTGCTGCTAAGTTGCTTCAGTCGTGTCCGACTCTGTGCGACCCCATAGACGGCGGCCCACCAGGCTCCCCCATCCCTGGGATTCTCCAGGCAAGAATACTGGAGTGGGTTGCCATTTCCTCCTCCAATGCCTGAATGTGAAAAGTGAAAGTGAAGTCGCTCAGTCCTGTCCGACTCTTAGCGACCCCATGGACGGCAGCCTACCAGGCTCCTCCGTCAATGAGATACTACTACACACCTATTAAAATGATTGAAACACAGAACAATGACAACATGAAATGCTGGTAAGGACTTGGGCAACCAGAACCCTCATTCACTGCTGGTATAAATGCAAAATGGTACAGCCACTTTGGAAGACAGTTTGATAGCTTATTACAAAAGTAATAATAATAATATACCTGTGGTGGATTCATTTTGATATTTGGCAAAACTAATACAATATTGTAAAGTTTAAAAATAAAATAAAATAAAAAGTAAACATACTCCTACCATACTATCTAACAATCATGCTTCTTAAAATTTACCCAGTGGAATTGAAAGTTTATGTCGACACAAAACCTGCACATAGATGTTTACAGCTGTGTTATTCATGCTTGCCAAAACTTGGAAGCAACCAAGTGTCTTTCAGTAGGTCACTGGATAAACTAGTTTGTCTAGGCAATGTAATGTTGTTGCTTAGTCATTAAGTTATGTCCAACTCTTTTGCAACCCCATGAACTGTAATCCACCAGGCTCCTCTGTCCATGGGATTTCCCAGGCAAGAATACTGAAGAGGGTTGCCATTTCTTTCTCCAAGGGATCTTCCTGACCCAGGGTTCAAACCTGCGTCTCCTGCATTGGCAGGTGAATTCTTTACCATGGAGCCACCAGGGAAGCCCAATGGAATGTTACCCAGTGCTAAAAATGAATAAGCTATGAAGTTGTAAAAAGACATGGAGGAAACTTAAATGTATATTACTAAGTGAAAGAAACAAATCTGAAAAATCTGCATACAGTATGATTCCAACTTATGTGACATTCTTTAAAAGGAATAACAATGGAGATGGTAAAAACATCAAGGGTTGTCAGGGCTTAGAGAGTACGGAAGGATGCATAAGCAGAGCAGAGGGGATTTTTAGAGTAGTGAAACTACTGTTTGATATTATAATGGTAGATAAATAGCATTATTAATTTATCTAAATTGATAGAAGGTAGAACACCAAGAGTAAACTCTAATTTAAGCTATGGACTCTGAGTGACAATGATATGTCATTGTAGGTTCATCAACTGTAACAATGTATCAGAATGTTGCTAATGGGGGAGGTTATGCATGTGTGGAGCCAGGAATAAACAGAAAATCTCTGTTCCTTCCATTCAGTCTTACTATAAACCTAAAACTGCTTTTTAAAAATCTATGAACATTTTTAATGAACAAATCTTTTCGGCCTCAGACTAGTAGTATCTATGAGCATTTATAGAAATTAATATAAACCCTATTATAATAAAAGTATCGCAATTTAGAACCTTAATATTCTCAAAGGTTAAAATCACTCTTTGCAAAATCACACTCAAAAGCCTAAAATCACAGAAAGGAAGGTCGTAATGAAAGAGTTAAGCAGACAACAAACATTAATTTTAGACTTCAAAGAACATCAGATATTTAAGGTAATGGTATGCAGTATAAAATAAACATGGAAGTTCCACTTCCAGAATGGCAATATAAAGTCTCTGCTGACCTGTTTCTCAGCATAACAGGTGAAATTTATTTTAGAAACAACCATAATAAGTCTCTGGAAATAATCCTAAGGACATACAGTAACTGAAGAAACATGTATTCAGGAAAATCTATTAAAACATCAACGCCAAAGAATGCTCAAACTACTGCACAATTGCACTCATCTCACATGCTAGTAAAGTAATGCTCAAAATTCTCCAAGCCAGGCTTCAGCAATACGTGAACCGTGAACTTCCTGATGTTCAAGCTGGTTTTAGAAAAGACAGAGAAATCAGAGATCAAATTGCCAACATCCACTGGATCCTGGAAAAAGCAAGAGAGTTCCAGAAAAACATCTATTTCTGCTTTATTGACTATGTCAAAGCCTTTGACTGTGTGGATCACAATCAACTGTGGAAAACTTTGAAAGAGATGGGAATACCAGACCACCTGACCTGCCTCTTGAGAAATCTGTATGCAGGTCAGGAAGCAACATTTAAAACTGGACATGGAACAACAGACTTGTTCCAAATAGGAAGAGGAGTACGTCAAGGCTGTATACTGTCACTGTGCTTATTTAACTTATATGCAGAGTACATCATGAGAAACGCTGGGCTGGAAGAAGCACAAGCTGGAATCAGGATTGCCAGGAGAAATATCAATAACCTCAGATATGCAGATGACACCACCCTTATGGCAGAAAGTGAAGAGGAACTCAAAAGCCTCTTGATGAAGGTGAAAGAGGAGAGTGAAAAAGTTGGCTTAAAGCTCAACATTCAGAAAATGAAGATCATGGCATCCGGTCCCATCATTTCATGGGAAATAGATGGGTAAACAGTGGAAACAGTGTCAGACTTTATTTTTTGGGGCTCCAAAATCACTACAGATGGTGACTGCAGCCATGAAATTAAAAGACGCTTACTCCTTGGAAGGAAAGTTATGACCAACCTAGATAGAATATTCAAAAGCAGAGACATTACTTTGCCAACAAAGGTCCGTCTAGTCAAGGCTATGGTTTTCCCAGTGGTCATGTATGGATGTGAGAGTTGGACTGTAAAGAAGGCTGAGTGCCAAAGAATTGATGTTTTTGAACTGTGGTGTTGGAGAAGACTCTTGAGAGTCCCTTGGACTGCAAGGAGATCCAACCAGTCCATTCTGAAGGAGATCAGCCCTGGGATTTCTTTGGAAGGAATGATGCTAAAGCTGAAACTCCAGTACTTTGGCCACCTCATGTGAAGAGTTGACTCATTGGAAAAGACTCTGATGCTGGGAGGGATTGGGGGCAGGAGGAGAAGGGGACGACAGAGGATGAGATGGCTGGATGGCATCACTGACTTGATGGCCGTGAGTCTGAGTGAACTCCAGGAGTTGGTGATGGACAGGGAGGCCTGGCGTGCTGCAATTCGTGGGGTCTCAAAGAGTCAGACACGACTGAGCGACTGAACTGAACTGAACTGAAAACAGCAAGATCCTCTGATGTGTGAAATACAATTTGCTTCTTCACAACTCTTCCCAGCCCAATTCAATGAAAACTCCACTGCAAGTAGGTGCAACCAAGAACAGAGGGCTTCCTCTTCTATCAGCTTCAAGTTGACCACTATGGTATCTTCCTGGGAGGAGCAAGATGTCAACATTTCTCATTCTGCCCCCATCTACCTGTGGCAGAGGCTAATTTTCAGGCAATTACAAGCCAAGAGATCAGGG
The DNA here is from genome assembly GCF_019923935.1 of Bubalus bubalis. Classification (NCBI taxonomy): domain Eukaryota; kingdom Metazoa; phylum Chordata; class Mammalia; order Artiodactyla; family Bovidae; genus Bubalus; species Bubalus bubalis. The sequence goes on along the minus strand of NC_059180.1, from coordinate 22,660,030 downwards.
ACTCCCTTTTCTATTTAGCCCTCCTTTATGGGACAGAGACTCTATCTCATCCATGCTGTGCTGAGAATATGGGGCTTCAAATTACCCATGACCTGACTCATTTTCAGATCAGAGCTTCTGCAGCATGAGAACAACCTGCTGATACCACCTTCTTCCCAGCTCCTCAAGCAGGGATGTCACTCAGAAGTGGACTACTATCCTACTTCTCAGTTCCAGAGCCATGGCTCAGAGATTTTTCCCATGAGAAAGCAAACCATAAAACAAAGAGCTCTGAAGCTCTTTCCCAAGACTGACTTTATTTGAAAGAGAATGTGGGGAAATTTAAGCTCAAAGGTGCTCTCAAAAGCAATGACAGTTTTAGTGGAAAGCAATTAAGAGGAGAATAGAAGCCTTATTAATAAGTGTAAACTAAATCAGATCAGCTAGTTTACCAGAGAAAACCAGGTAATTTACCACTAAGAATAGTGCTCCTGGGATCAGAGCAAACTGCAAACATTTGATTCAAAAACTATCCCTGAAAAGAACTTAAATGAAATTGAAACTATCTGTGGGACAATCTATGCCCTAGGATACTGATGAAAACAAGAGAGCTAGCAATTTTTACCAGAAGAATTTAGCACTGGGCTATACTCAGGGCAAGTGACAAGGAGAGCCCTGCTAAAGAAATTGTCATCCTCGGGTGACCGTGCACACGCCTGAAGCAGTGCCCTCTAGGGAGCAACATCAGAGGTTTTATACCACAGAGGGGAGGGCAAATAGACTTCGCTAAAATACTGCAGCCAGTCGAAAACTAAATGAAAAATCAAGCCACAAGTTTTAAATTACCAGTTGATAGCTCAGTTGGTAAAGAATCCGCCTGCAGTGCAGGAGACCCCGGTTCGATTCCTCGGTTGGAAAGTTCCGCTGGAGAAGGGATAGGCTACCCACTCCAGTATTCTTGGGCTTCCCTTATGGCTCAACTGGTAAAAAATCCACCAGTAATGTGGGAGACCTGGGTTCGATCCCTGGTTTGGGAAGATCCCCTGGAAAACGGAAAGGCTACCCACTCCAGTATTCTGGCCTGGAGAATGCCATGGACTGTATAGTCCATTGGGTCGCAAAGAGTCGGACATGACTGAGTGACTTTCACTTCACTTCACAACATACTAATCATATGCCCAGTTTTCCAGGAACTAATGTATAGCACATGAAACTCTGCTCAATGTTATGTGGCAGCCTGGATGGAAGGGTAGTTTGGGGATGGAGCGGGGGTGGGGGAATGGATACATATATATATACAGCTGAGTCCCTTCATTGTTCACCGGAAACTATCACAACACTGTTATTTGGCTATACGCCCCCAAAAAATAAAAAGTTTTTAAAAATGTCCAGTTTTCAACAAAAACTTATGAGACATGCAAAAAACAAAATGTGACCCATACCAGGAAAAGGAGATGGCAGGAAGCTAGCAATGGAATCTGAATGCAACCGGATTTCAGTCTTAGGAAAGACTACAAACATATAGTAAATATATTCAATAGGCAAAGTTAATGCTTCAGGAAGTAAAGGAAGATATACTGAAAAATCTCAACAAATAAAAGATACCACCAAAGAGTTAAAAATTATTTTTAATGAACCAAAAGCATATTCAGTTATGGAAACATACAATAAAATGAAAATTTTGCCAGTAGAGATCAACAATAGATTTGAACTAGCAGAATTAGCAAAATTGAAGATAGATCAATAGAGATAATGTGATCCAAAGAACAAAAGAAAAAAGTAAGAAGAAAATTAACAGAGCCTCAAAAACCTGTAGGGAACCATTAAGTACATCTATATATGCAAAATGGGAGCACCAAAAGAAAAGGAAAGGGCAAAAGATATATTCCAAAAACTAGCCCCTGAAGACTTCTCGAATTTAATGAAAAACATTAATGTCTAGATCTGAGATGTTCAATAAATATAAATATAAAGAGATAAATAACCAGAGAACTACACACAGAAACATCAGGGTAAAAAATGCTAGAAGCCAAAGGGAAGAATCTTGAAACCAATAAAATAACTTTGCATGAAATAAAAGAGAAAATCAAAAATTAGCAAAAAGTGACATCAGGGAAGATAACAGAGTAGAAAGCTCCAGGAATATATCTCTTCACCTAGACAATAATTAGTCTGGCAGAAATTGTCTGATGTAATTATTCTGGAACTCTAATGTCTATTTGAAAATTTGCAGGTTCCGGGGAAAGTATGACCCTAGAAATTAATTGTGATTAATTTCAATCACTTTATTACAGTGCAGTAGGGCTACCCATCTTCTAATTTCCGGCCCCATGAAAGTGTTCCTATAGTAGCTTGAAGAATAATAGTAGGCAATAAGGACCTTGCCCTCCAAATATCAAGGCTCTGTATTCTGATTACAGATTAATCCTTTGAATCAAGGACCTAAAGACACAAAGGCAGGTCACCATTAATGCAACCACCATCAGCTGAAAGAGTGTGCAGGGAATTTAAAAAGAATGTACTTTTCTTCATTTTTCCCTTTCCTGCCTTTCAGAAGTGAGACATGTAGGGATTATGATATTCAAAACTCACAATATATGCAAAAAAAATTTAGAACGTCACTGCCTATGCCAGAGAAAGATGTAGGCACAAAAAGAATACATCTGAGGAGATCTCACACTTAAACCTCAAGCTTATCTCCAGCACAGAGACACCCTCCAACAATGTTAAGCTTTTTTAAACAGCAAACACTGGAGAAAAGGGAGAATCTGATTCCCAGAGTTATCATATTAAGATTCAAGTGTTTACTTTCACACAGAAAAATCACAAAACAAAGTAATAGGAAAGTTTGGCTCACTTAAAAGAAAAAATAATCAAACCATCTCTGAAGAACAGATGGAAGGCTTACTAAACAAGGACTCAAGTGTCTTGAAAACGCTCAAAGAGCTAAAGGAAGACATTGACAAATTTAAGAAAACAGTGTATGAATGAAATTGGAAACTCAATAAAAAAGATAGAAAGTATTAAAAGAAGTCAAAAGAAATTCTAAGATGAAAAGTACAATTACTGAAAAGAAAAATACACTACATGGATTCAAAGACATATTTGAACATAGAGAAAAATCAGCAAGCTTGAAGATAGCACAGTTGAAATTGTCAAGTCTGAGGAACAGAAAGAAAAAGGGTTTAAGAAGATTGAACAGAGCCTAACAGACCTGTTGAACAATATCAAAATCAACATATGCAGTTTGGGAGTCCCAGAGGAAAAGTGAGAGAAGGAAAAGGGGAAAAATAACATTTGAAGATACAATGGCTGAAAACTCATATTTGATGTAAGCTTTGAATCTACAAATCTAAAATCATTGTTTCAAATAGGATTAACTCAGAGAGATCCACACCAAGATACATTACCATCAAATTGTCAACAGTCAAAAAGAGAGTTTTGTTTATACATCCATCAAAATGACTTAATAATCTTTGCCCTTTTTTCTATTAGTGTGGTGAATTACATTGGTTGAGTTTTTAATGTAGGCCAACATTGTATTCCTGGAATAACTCTCACTTGGTTGTAATGTATTCCCTTTTTTATGTAATGTTAGATTCAATTTACTAGTATTTGCTAAGTGTATTTTCTGCTATGCTTAGAAGATATGCTGGTCTAGAATTTTCTTTTCTTGTAATTCGTGGTGTCTAATTTTAGCATTAAGGTTATACTGTCTCATAAAATGAACTGTGAAGGATACTCTCTCTTTTTCTACTTCTAAGGTACATAGTAAGAATGAGTTCATATGTTCACTAAAAAATATGTACAAGACTGTTTATTAATGCACTACACATAATGGCTAAAACTTCCATCCATCAATGGAATCGATAAATAAATTATGGCATATTCATAATATGATGGAATATGATTCAGTGGAATCATATTCTACTGAAGTGGAATACTGTACGTATACATTGGAATAGTATTCAACAATGAGAATGCACAAACTGCAACTACATAGCATACAACCCAAACACAATACGGAAAGAGAAGTAAAGCCACACACAAAAGATGCAATGAACTTTGTGAAAATTCATTGAGCAGTATAATTATGATTTACTTTTTTAATCAGAGGAAAATTGCTTTACAATGTTGCGTTGGCTTCTGCTGTACAACAGTGCAAATCAGTCCTTACTATATATGTGTATCACCTCCCTCTTGAGCCTCCCTCCACCCCTCATCTCACACTTTTAGGTCATAACAGAGGGCCAGGCTGGGCTCCCTGTGTTATACAGCAACTTCTCACCAGATATCTCTTTTAGGCATGGTACTATATATATGTCAATACTACTTTCTCCATTCATCCCACTCTTTCCTTCCCACCATGGTGTCCACAGTCTGTTCTCTGTATCTCCATCTCCATTCTTTCTCTGCAAATAGGTTCATCGATACCATTTTTCTAGATTCCACATGTATGCATTAATATACAGCGTTTATTTTTCTGTTTGTGACTTACTTCACTCTATATAACAGGCTCTAGGTTCATCCACCTCTCTAGAACTGATTCAAATTCATTCCCTTTATAGCTGAGTAATATTCCATTGTGTGTGTGTGTGTGTATATATATATATATATACACACACACCACATCTTCTTTATCCATTTATCTGTTGATGGACATCTAGGATGTTTCCATGTCCTAGCTATTGTAAATAGTGCTGCTATGAACATTAGGTTACATGTGTCTTTTCAATTATGGTTTTATTTGTTTGCTGTATGTGTGACACTTCAGAATTTTCTTTAGAAATAAACAAAGCAGATTTGAAAAAAAGGCAAACAAAATGCTCAGATACAAAAATTATAATAACTGAAATTAAAACCAAATGATCAGTTTTGAATTTTCCCAAATTTCTTAACAAAATGGAAGAAATAGAATGATACAAGCAAAAATTCATGAAAACATTTTTAACAAAAACTAGGTGGCAGAGTATTTCCCCAAGAACCCAGAATACAAACAGGCCAAAATCTCTGAGAGCAATAACATGTGCAATCAGCGGTTATGCTGCACATAGCCAGAGAAAGAGTTAATTTTGTTATTCCTAACAGCTAGGGAAAACAGAAATTTATAAGTTTCAGAGAGGGAAGTTTTCAATATTGAAAAAACAACCAAAACAAGCAGGAAACATATAAAAAGGTGTTCAGAATCATTAGGCATCTGGTAAATGCAAATTTAAATTGGCACACACATCAAAATGGCTAAAATTTTTTAATTGACCATACCAAGAGTTGGTACAGAGAAGAAAAAAGGAGAGTCTCATACATGGCTGGGGGGAACATAAGATACTTGAAAAACTTTGTCAATGTCCACTAATGTTAATGATACTCAAACCTCTGTCCCTCAGGAAAATGATTTCATATAAGTACCAGGAGGTAGGTAGAGAATGTTCAAAATAAAGTTGAATGTAATAGCCCCAAAGCAGAAGCTGTGTTAGTTACCTCTCAACTTAGCGACTAAACAGCAATAGCAGCAGCTGCAAATTACCGAAACTTAACTTAGTGATCTAAGATTTTAGTGACCTAAAACAACAATAAACACTTATCACATTTATATGGGTTAGAAATTGAGAAGAGGCTTAGGTGGGTTATTCTGGCTTCAATATTTTGGCCTCCTGATGTGAAGAGCTGACTCATTAGAGAAGCCCCTGATGCTGGGAAAGATTGAAGGCAGGAGGAAAAGTGGACAACAGAGGATGAGATGTTTGGGTGGCATCACTGACTCAATGGACATGAGTTTGAGCAAGCTCCAGGAAATGGTGAAGGACAGGGAAGTCTGGCATGCTGCAGTCCATGGGGTCACAGAGAGTGACTGAACAACAACAACAAAGTCTCTCAGTCATGTCCGACTCTTTGCGACCCCGTGGACTGTGGCCCGCCAGTCTCCTCTGCCCATGGGATTCTCCAGGCAAGAACACTGGAGTGGGTTGCCATTTCCTTCTCCATGGACATGTTTGTTAACTTTATTATAATTCACTAAACTGTACATTTATTTCCATATACTTTTATATGCTTGGTATAGTTTACAGTTTTTAAAGTTTAAAAAAATTTTCCTTATTCACGGAGGTTATGCAGAGATTTATTAAAAAAGAAAATCCCTTATTATAATTGACATAGAGATTATTTATTTAAAATATCTTAATCCCAACTTATTCCATTTTCAGTAGTCTTCAACAGTGTAACAATAAATACAAATACATCCTATTTTAGGAGTAGCTATAGTATTACTACCTCAATTTCATTTCTGCAGTGAATGCCTTCACATTTGTTTTATATAGACATGAATTTCCTCTTTCCTTTAGGATGAAGATTGCCTACTCATAAGAGTACTATACAGATCCTACACTACACACACACACACCACACACAAATACCACACACACACACAGATACACACAACAGGAAAAAGAAACCATACCCAATTTTTATGAACATAGTTTCAGGACAACGTTTAGAAACTAGTCCTATAGAACATTAGAGTTCATTTAATTCTGCTTTGGCAAAGAGCATGTGAGTTATTTTTTCCATGTCTAAAAGTGATTATCTTACCCTCTGCAATTTTCACAAACTGTGAGCAATAAGACCATATTTCATGTGGAAGTAAATCTATTGAAATACTTAACAGTCATATGTAGTAAAAATGGAATTATGTCATCTTTGTTTTAACTGCATATAGTATTTCTCTATTGGTGGGATAACTGGAAAGGGAATTATTGGGGAATTTTGTAAACAGGGCCTTCTCTAGTACTCACCTGTCAAATCTTTCCTTTCTTAGGTAACATCATAAACCAGGATCATCATGGAATTATTGGCTACTACATTCCCAGCAAGGGAATTTGTTGGGGAAAGGTGATTGTTGAAATCATACATTTCTAACATTATGTGTTAATGGAGACTAATGGGAAGCACAGAGATTCAAGCATGTGGAATGGGAACAGGATATTTGCAGAGGAGGAGAACTTTTAAGTTACATTCCACAGGCCCCTGTAGTTTGATTGATACTTCTGACCCTACCTCTAATATTCCATACCTATCAAGAGAATTGGAGAAGGCAATGGCACCCCACTCAAGTACTCTTGCCTGGAAAATCCCATGGACGGAGGAGCCTGGTAGGCTGCAGTCCATGGGGTCACTAAGAGTCGGACACAACTGAGCGACTTCACTTTCACTTTTCACTTTCATGCACTGGAGAAGGAAATGGCAACCCACTCCAGTGTTCTTGCCTGGAGAATCCCAGGGATGGTGGAGCCTGATGGGTTGCTGTCATGGGGTCGCACAGAGTCGGACACGACTGAAACGACTTAGCAGCAGCAGCAGCAGCAAGAGAACAGAAATAAAGAACTGTCTCCTCTTCTCTGTTTTTCATGTTTTCCTTCTTCTAACTTCCCCCTTCCATATCTTTTTGTTCCTAAGCATAAACCTGGCAGGAATTGGGAAGTGATTGGGTGGGGAAAAGGTTCGTCTGAGAATACAGCAATGGTAACACCATGATTTTCTTTTTTTTTTTTTTTTCTGTTAAAGGTGTTTCATATTATGGAGGAAGCTAAAACACTATTCAATCTAGTAGACTACTTCATCAGTCAGATAACATTGGAACAAATCTTCCTGACTTTTGCTAATATTGATAAGGCCAAGAAATAAAGCTGCTATGAGATTCATTTCTGATGTCTAAAGCTCAGCTTCTCTGTACACCAGTGCCAAATTGAATCTTGGAGACAGACTTTTGGGTGAAGTAGAAAAGGATAGTTTTATTGCCTTGCCAGGTAAAGGGGGCCACAGCAAGCTAATGCCCTCAAATGTCCCAACTTGAAGAAGATAATAAGTTTTATAGTAATTGATCCATACATGGACAGTCTTCTGATGGATTAGTGGTAAGGTAAGTAGGAGTCAGCATCATCAACCTTCAGCTCCAACTGGTCTGAGGTTCTACATGCTTGTGAGCAGCATACTGTCATTAACTGTTAACTTTTCCCACCTGGAGGAGGCAAAGATATCCTTGTGTGTATCCACTTATGGGGAAACAGGACCCTGCCCCAAGGCTACCCTTGACTGTTGTTCCCTGGTCTCACAAGCCCCCTCCCTTCCCCAATTAACAACTGCTTGAATCTGCCCACTGGAACTCAGGGAAGGTCACAGAGGCTGAATGAAGGCTGTTTCCTGTCAAAGAAATGGGGGACACACAAAATCTTTGTTCTCAGGAGACCCACAGGGCCTTGCTCAGCATCATTCCCAACCAGTGACTACTATGCCTTTCTGGCTGCTGCCTACAACTAGATACAGAGAAGCATCTCTCTCCCTCTCTGTGTCTTTCTCAACCTCACTCTCCCTCCCCTCCCCTCTCTCCTCTCCTCTTTTCTTTCTTTCTCCCCTCTCCTTCTCCTCCTTCTTCTCTCTCTTCTCCTTCTCATTCCCCTCTTCTTCTCTCTCCCTCTGTGTCTCTGTCTGTCTCTGTGTGTGTGTCTATCACTCTGTGTGTGTGTGTACACAAACTGAAACCCCAAAGAAGAAAGATTGCAACCTTTGATGATTAGAGTAAGTGACCTATTGTCAAGAACTGAACTACGAAGGGTCTGAGATTTTACCCTACTTGTAAATTGTCAAGTTAGCTTACCACAGTTCCATGAATACTGGCAGAAGACACTGGAATCCTAGATCAAGGACACAAGACTTGAGACTTCCCTGGTGGTACAGTGGATAAGAATATATCTGCCAATGCAGGATATATTGGACAGGTTCGATCCCTGGGCCGGGAAGATTCCACATGCCGCACAGCAACTAAGCCTGTGTACCACAACTATTGATCCTGCACTCTAGAGCCTGCAAACCACTACTACTGAGCCTACATGCTGCAACGACTGAAGCCTGTGTGCCTAGAGCCTCTACTCCACAAGAGAAGCCACCACAATGAGAAGCCCTCATACTGCAACCAAGAGCAATCCCCACTCACAACTAGAGAAAGCCCACACATAGCAACAAAGACCCTATGCAGTCAAAAAAAAAAAAAAAAAAAGACACTAGATTTTGTTATTCACAGCAGTAACAGTAGGCAGAGATCATAATTTGTGTCAGCTCCCCAATCCTACCTGTTTATTCAGAGGGTTGTGTTACAGGAGAGGAACCCTGAGCTTCTGGAACTCAAATCTTCATAATAGGCAGTTAGTAAACCTGCCAACATGTGCTCTGGAAGTAAACATTTTATTACACTGAACATTAAGTAAACCTTTCCGCTAGTCCAGAGGGAGATGTTGTCTCTTGTCAAAAGCCACTTGCTCTATAATCATCCTTGCAAAATCCTTGCAAAACAAAAAGGCAGTTAATACATTTTCTTGAAAATCATACAGAAACGCAAAAGACCCATGAAAAATTGTCTCCCAATAATATCTCCCATCTTGACTTCTGGCATATTCCCCCTTGAGTATACTACCTCATCAGCTACTCTGGTTAATCTGAGATTTGGACCAAATTTATTTGGTTCAAATTTATTTAATTCGCTTCATACAATTTTTAAGACTATTATCATTAGAACTTTAAGCAACATGATGAGGCTAAACTACAGTATTTGACCTTAACCATGCCTCCCGGGTCTCAGACCCAACTAGCTAAACAAATCCTATAAACCAATTTAGTTAACCTTAGAAAATCAAGTGGCTTTCTCACATTTCTGTATTCACCATTTAACTTGTACTGAGGCACTGATTCATGAATAGCACAATGTAATAGTAATTACATTGACTCCATGCTGGCCTGCAAAAAGAAAATCTAGGGAAGTTCTACCACTCTAAACCACCTTGGTCATGAGATTCTGATTTAACTGCCTTCCTAAATGCCTGCTCTCTTATGACCATCTCAAAGGAGCAAGGCAATGTTTTTTGAAGGGAAACAAGTTGATGGCTCGATTCATACCCAATTATGTGGGTACAACTGGTACCCCTGGAAAGTTTTTCAATTGTTCATGCCTCCCAGTGGGACCCATCTCAGTCAGACATCACACAGGTTCACAGTGCCTCAAACATATCCTTCTGGCCAGTTTATAAACATTAAGATCCTCAGTTTGGTATAAATAATTGAATCTAGCCTTTGGCTTTTGAGAGACTATTTGAGGAATATGAATGCAACCCTTTCACTTGTCTATACCAACAACAGAGGCATTTAGCTGCCCCCATTGAAAGATAGAACAATGGCTACAAAAGAAGGGATGAGTAAGACGTGGGTATTGACAAGTGTACTACATGGGAAGTGGAGCCCTCCACTGGTATTTCCAGTACGCTTATCATTAATGTTAAAGAGTTACTGTTGTTCAGTTGCTCAGTCATGTCCAGCTCTTTGTGACCCCATGGACTGCAGCATGCCTGGCTTCCCTGTCCTTCACTATCTCCTGGAGTTTGCTCAAACTCATGTCCATTGAGTAAATGATGCCACCAAACCATCTCATCCTCTGTTATCTTCTTCTCATGCCGTCAATCTTTCCCAGCATCAAGGTCTTTTCCAATGAGCTCTTTGCATCAGGTGGCCAAAGAATTGGAACTTCACCTTCAGCATCAGCCCTTCCAATAAATATTCAGGGTTGATTACCTGAATATTGACTGCTTTAATCTCCTTGCTGCCCTAGGGACTCTCAAGAGTCTTCTCTAGCACCACAATTCAAAAGCATCAGTTCTTCAGTGCTCTAGCCTTCTTCATGGTCCAGCTCTCACATCCATGCTGCTGCTGCTGCTAAGTTGCTTCAGTCGTGTCCGACTCTGTGTGACCCATAGACAGCAGCCCACAAGGCTCCCCCATCCCTGGGATTCTCCAGGCAAGAACACTGGAGTGGGTTGCCATTTCCTTCTCCAATGCGTGAAAGTGAAGTCGCTGAGTCCTGTCCGACTCTTAATGACCCCATGGACTGCAGCCCACCAGGCTCCTCCGTCCATGAGATTTTCCAGGCAAGAGTGCTGGAGTGGGGATGACTACCAAAAAAACCATAACTTTAACTATATGGACCTTTGTTGGCAAAGTGATGTCTCTGCTTTTTACTATTCTGTGCAAGTTTGTCATAGCTTTCTTCCAAGGAGCAAGCGTCTTTTAATCTCATAGTTGCAGTCACCATCTGCAGTCATTCTGGAAGCCAAGAAAGTAAAGTATGTCACTGTTTACATTGTTTCCCCATCTATTTGCCATGAAGTGATGGGACTGGATGCCATGATCTTGGTTTTTTGAATGCTGAGTTTTAAGCCAGCTTTTCACTCTCCTCTTTCACCCTCATCAAGAGGCTCTTTAGTTCCTCTTTACTTTGTGCCATAAGGGTGGTGTTAGCTACATATCTAAGGTTATTGATATTTCTCCCAGCAATCTTGATTCCAGCTTGTGCTTCCTGGAAAAAAATCCACCTGGCATTTCATATGATGTACTCTGCATATAAGTTAAATAGGCAGGGTTACAATATACAGCCTTCACATACTCCTTTCCCAATTTGGAACCAGTCTGTTGTTCCATGTCTGGTTCTAACTGTTGCTTCTTGACCTGCATACAGGTTTTGCAGGAGGCAGGTAAGGTGGTTTGGTAGTCCCATCTCTTTAAGAATTTTCCACAGTTTGTTGTGATCCACACACTCAAAGGCTTTAGTGTAGTCAGTGAAGCAGATGTTTTTTCTGGAATTCTCTTGCTTTCTCTATGACCCAACAACTGTTGGCAATTTCATCTCTGGTTCCTCTGCCTTTTCTAAATCCAGCTTATACATCTGGAAGTTCTCAGTTCACAGACTGCTGAAGCCTAGCTTGAAGGATTTTGAGAATTACTTTGCTAGCATGTGAAATGAGCACATTTGTGCAGTAGTTTGAACTTTCCTTGGCATTGCCCTTCTTTAGGATTTGAATGAAAACTTATCTTGTCCAGTCCTGTAGTCACTGCTGAGTTTTCCAAATTTGCTGGCATATTGAGTGCAGCACTTTAATAGCATCATTGTTTAGGGCTCGAAATAACTCAGCTGGAGTTCCATCACCTCCACTAGCTTTGTTCATGGTAGTACTTACTAAGGCCCACCTGACTTCACACTCCAGGATGTCTGGCTCTTGGTTAGTGACCACACCATCATGGTTATCTGGGTCAATAAGACTTCTTTGTACAGTTCTTCTGTGTATTCCTATGGTTTTTCCAGTAGTCACATATGGATGAAAGAGTTTGACTATAAAGAAAGCTGAGAGCCTAAGAATTGATGCTTCTGAACTGTGGTGTTGGAGAAGACTCTTGAGAGTCCCTTGGACTGCAAGGAGATCAAACTAGTCCATCCTAAAGGAAATCAGTCCTGAATATTCATTGGAAGGACTGATGCTGAAACTGAAGCTCCAATACTTTGGCCACGTGATGAGAACTGACTCACTGGAAAAGACTCCGATGCTTGGAAAAATTGAAGGCAGGAGGAGAAGGGGATGACAAAGGATGTGATGGTTGGATGGCATCATCAACTCAATGGACGTGAGTCTGAGCAAGCTCTGGGAGTTGGTGATAAATAGGGAAGCCTGGCATGCTGCAATCCATGGGGTCGCAAAGAGTCAGACACGACTGAACTGAACTCTGTATTCCTACCACTATTCTTGCCTTGTTAAGAATGGTGATTAAATTGTGATCAGAGCCATCTGATAAAAGATGTAAGACTTTTAAAAGATGATAGTCAAGTTTAGTATGCATGGAACAGTTTGGGAGAATTACATCATAGCATTTTCCTTCACAAGGCATACTCCACCAGTGGTTCTGAATGCCAAAGATCATTAATGTCCTCCTTTCCCTCAGTCTCTTCAGGGTCTAAGATGTTCCTTTCCAAGGTTCCTGGCTGTTGGTCTCCCTCCACTACCACAAAGTTGGTGTGTGTCATTCCGGTAACTATAACTTCACCTTCATTTCATTCATCTCCTATTCACAGTCAGACTTCTCATGTGGAAGGGACAGGTACAAGAAGGACAAGTTTTTAAATAAGACTTAAAAGAGAAGCCTAAAGAGACTTAAAGATTAAATGTAATATGCTATTCTGGTTGGGATCCTGGAACAGAAAAACATTAGGTAAACACTTAGGAAATCTGAACAAAATATGAACTTTAGCTAATGCAATAACATTGCATTCACTAATTGTGAAAAAGGTACCACACTACTGTAACATGTTAATGATAGAGGAAATTGGATATGAAGTATATGAGGACTCTTTTTACTATTTTTCTATGAAACTGTAACTATTCTTTAAAAGAGGTTTTTATTTGATAGATCATAGACCAAAGTATAAAACCCAAAACTGTAAGACGTGTAGAGAAAACAGGGGAAAATTTTTATGGCCTTGTCTTAGCCAAAGATTTCTTAGCTATGACAAAAACCATAACCCATGAAAGAAAAAAACTGATAAATTGGACTTCAACAAAATTAAATTTTATGCTGTTAATAAACATTGTTAAGGAAATGAAAATACAAGCCACTGACTGGGAGAAAATATTTGCATGGCGTGAAAATATATCCAACAAGGTATTTGTATCTAGTATGCTATGGTCTGAATGTGTTCACCCAAAATTTGTTTGCTGAAGGCTAACAAGGTGAGATGATAGAAGGATGGGCATTTGGGAAGTGATTAGATCATGAGGGTGAGGACTTCATGAACGGGATAAGTGTTCTTACAAAAGAGACTCCAGACTTCCCTGGTGATAAGTGTATAAGTACTATGGATAAGTGGTAAGTGGATCAGTTCAGTTGCTCAGTCGTGTCCGACTCTTTGAGACCCCACAAATCATAGCACGCCAGGCCTCCCTGTCCATCACCAACTCCCAGAATTCATTCAAACTCATGTCCTTCAAGACAGCGATGCCATCCAACCATCTCATCCTCTGTCGTCCCCTTCTCCTCCTGCCCCCAATCCCTCCCAGCATCAGAGTCTTTTCCAATGAGTCAACTCTTCGCATGAGGTAGCCAAAGTATTGGAGTTTCAGCTTCAGCATCAGTCCTTCCAATGAACACCCAGGACTGAATTCCTTTAGGATAGACTGGCTGGATCTCCTTGCAGTCCAAGGGACTATCAAGAGTCTTCTCCAACACCACAGTCCAGAAGCATCAATCCTTCGGCGCTCAGCCTTCTTCACAGTCCAACTCTCACATCCATACAACACCACTGGAAAAACCATAGCCTTGACTAGATGGATCTTTGTTGGCAAAGTAATGTCTCAGCTTTTGAATATGCTATCTATTCAATATTGAATATGCTATCTTGGAAGGAAAGGTCATAACTTTCCTTCCAAGGAGTAAGCATCTTTGAATTTCATGGCTGCAATCACCATCTGCAGTGATTTTGGAGCCCAGAAAAATAAAGTCTGACACTGTTTCCACTGTTTCCCATCTATTTGCCATGAAGTGATTGGAACCAGATGCCATGATCTTAGTTTTCTGAATGTTGAGCTTTAAGCCAACTTTTTCACTCTCCTCTTTCACTTTCATTAACAGGCTTTTTAGTTACTCTTCACTTTCTGCCATAAGGGTGGTGTCATCTGCATATCTGAGGTTAGTGATATTTCTCCTGGCAATCTTGATTCCAGCTTGTGCTTGATTCCAGCTTGTGCTTCTTCCAACCCAGTGTTTCTCATTATGTACTCTGCATATAAGTTAAATAAGCAGGGTGACAATATACAGCCTTGACGTACTCCTTTTCCTATTTGGAACCACTCTGTTGTTCCATGTCCAGTTCTAACTGTTGCTCCCTGACCTGCATATAGGTTTCTCAAGAGGCAGGTCAGGTGGTCTGGTATTCCCGTATCTTTCAGAATTTTCCACAGTTTATTGTGATCCACACAGTCAAAGGCTTTGGCATAGTCAATAAAGCAGAAATAGATGTTTTTCTGGAACTCTCTTGGTTGACTCTTAAAAGCTTCTTAAAGAGTCTTAAAGGCTTAGAAGTTTCACTCTTCTACTGAGTGAAATAAGCCAGACTCCAAAGGCAACTAATTATGTTTGCATGACATTCTAGAAAAAGCAAAACTTAAGAGACAGAAAACAGATCAGTGATTGCTAGGATCTAGAAATAGGGGAACGGGTTGACTACAATGTACCAGCATGTAAGGATTTTGGGGGTAATACCATTGTTCTATATATTGATTGCATACACTTCTCAAAACTTGACAGTGTGTAAGTTATACATCAGTTTTCTCAAATCCTAAAAATAAAAGACTACTTCTGAAAACTGTAAGTAAATATGTCCAAGAAAAAAACTAGAAAACTTGAACTGATGCATAACTACATACTTTTACAAAATGGAAATGTTAATCAAAAGTCATCCACTCCATTCCCCCCAAAAAATACGCAGGTGAGTTTTAACTATTTGCAAAGAATCTCTATTTATTACAAAGTTCTCCAGAAAATATAAAAAGTGCAAAATTTGTCAAAATAATTTTATTAAAGCAAATAACTTTGATACCAAAACTAGATAAGAATAATCTATCTAATTTATGAGCAGAGATTTGGACAGATGGTTTTCTAAGCCTTCTATGCAACTATAATTTGGCTTTTCACTATCGCACTTTGGGGTTAGTTTCACTTTTTCTGGTATACTGAATCTTCCAACTGAAAACCCATTTCTTGGTTTTTAATCCTCATTTTGCTGGAGTAAAACCACAAGTAACTTCCTGGGCAAGAGGAAAAAGTAAAGTTTCTGAGTAATTGCCTGGCTGAAAATGTTTTTTTTATTCACACTGTAGATAGAAAATCTCCTTTGAATAGCATATTTACTCAGAACATTGAAGATATTGTTCCACTGTTTCCTAGCATCCAGGGTTGCTGACCAGCATTATTTTGTAGGTAAATGGTTTCCACTTGAAATATGAACAAACCCACCTCTCCCCTCCTCACAAGATCTTTTTCTGTTTATCATTGGGGTTCATACATTTTACAAAGAGGAGTCTTGAAAAGACTCACACACTCCAGGGTTCATATCAGCTTATTTACAACACCCAAGATAAGTAAGAAATCTAAGTGTCCCCCTGCTGGAAAAATGGTAAAGAAGATGTGTATATACATACATGTGTATATACACAATGGAATACTATTCATTAAAAAAATAATGAAATTTTGCCATTTGCAGCAATATGGATGGACCCAGTGGGTATCACGCTTAGTGAAACAAGTCAGACAGACAACAGAAATACTTTATATGTGGAATCTAAAAAATAAAACAAATGAGTGACTATAACAAAACAGAAATAGACTTACAAATATAGAGACCAAACCAGTTCTTGCCACTGGGAGAGGGAAGGAGGAAGAGAAAGACAGAGGACAGAATTAAGAGGTACAAACTACTATGTATAAAATAAATAGCTACCAGGAACTGTTGTACTGCGCAGAGAACATAGCCAATATTTTATAATCATTTTAAATGGAGTACCACCTATAAAATTTTTGAATCACTATGTTGTACACTTCAAACAAACTAAAGTTGTAAATAAACTATACCTCAATAAAAATAAATTTTAACATCTCCAAATCTCACCCATCTCCAAACCCCAGCCTTCACCAAGATTCCACCGAGAAAACTAATGCCCAGATCTAGTGTATGCCCTGCTGCATGCATGCTAGGCAGTTGATATGTTTTCATTTGTCCAACACGTCCACCTGCTTTCTGACTTCCAATCTTTAATAGCTCTTGTCTATTCATGACTGCAGCCTTTTCTTCTCTTTTCAGTTCAGTTCAGTTCAGTCGCTCAGTCGTGTCCAGCTCTCTGTGACCCCATGAACTGCAGCATGCAGTTTGGCGGAGCCTGAGGGGATTGATGGAGTTCTTTGAGGGCTGACTGCGCATGGGAGATTTGGGAGGCTGGGTTGGGGCACGGCGGGTCAGGAATGTCGCCACTGTTCCGAAGTGGTGGTGGTCGAGGTTGTGGGGTCGAGGGAGGAGCGAGCACCTCGCCTCATTCTCTGAACGAAGCAACCGTGGCGGTCGTAGCCGCTTCCAGAAGTCAGGTGAATGTCCTGGGATTCCTTTCTGCAGCTTCTTCTCATCCATCCATCCTGTTCTCCCCTACTCACTGCACACAGAGCTCTCAGCCCCACCTTACTAAAGTTTTCCCTGGCTTGGTAACAGTTCTGGAAATCTAGATTGGTTTCTGAAATGCTGGGGAAAATGTGAAATGACTTTTTCCCCTTTTACCCAGGACAGAAGTCACTTCGTATCGTATAACTTGATTTCTGCATGACATTATCCCATGTGTCTACTGTTTTGGTTAATATAGTTTATGCATGCAGTAACTCCAAAATAATTAATTTTAAATAGCATGTAATAATAGTAATAAAGGGAGTTTTTTTAATGCTTTAAGGAAGGCTTGTCAGATTTTTCCCCCCAGTGTTTTAGACACTTTTTGAAAACCGACATTTTTATTGAAGGACATATATTTTTATTAGTTTCTGAACCCATCATCTCCTTAAAGGTCACAAGGAGATTAAAACATCTGTTTGAGAGACCCTACTGTCTCCCTTAGGACGTAGAATTGTGCCTGGCACATTGTAGACATTTAACAAATGTTTTCAGAATGGGAGAATGCTGTTTTAAAATGGACAAGCCTGTAACGGAAATCCATCTAAACTCACTTTATTTTTTTTAATATAAATCTACTTATTTTTTTTTCACTTTTGGGGAAATATATTTTCTTTAAAAAGGCATTGAAGGTTATCTTCCAGACAAGAAAATCAATCTCACATTCATTTTGAAAAAACTATTTACTTTTTTCCAAATATTATTCCAAATGTATGTTTTACAGGCCACTATTAGGGCTTCCCTGATGGCTCAGACGGTAAAGGTCTCCTGCCCGCAATGCAGGAGACCTGGGTTCGATTCCTGGGTTGGGAAGATCCCTTGGAGAAAGAAATGGCAATCCACTCCAGCACTCTTGCCTGGAAAATTCCATGGACGGAGGAGCCTGATAGGCTACAGTCCATGGGGTCGCAAAAAGTCGGACATGACTGAGCGACTTCACTTCACTTTATGGCTCAGAAACATTCAATAGAAGGAAGCATTTTGATAGGCTTTGTAAATAATTCTAATAGAAGGAAAAGCTCATATTTATCTAGATGTGGCTATGCTCCATACGAAGATTTCAGCATCCAAAGTGCAAAGACAAAATGACTGTGGCGTTTCTTGCCACTCAAAATATTGACAATCTTCCCTTACAGCCTACTCTTGTTAGTTGGGTGTTAAACAGACGGTACACTGACCTTTAGAAGTAGAGCTCCAATGGACAAGGGGGGGGGGGGGGGGGGGCGGGGGAGGGTGGGTGTTAAGCATCAGAATGAATTCAACTTAAGAATAAACTGGCTTTGACCCCAACCAAACCCAATGTCCCAAGAGAGGCCCATTAGAAATAAATATAAATTGTAGTATAACTTTTACAAGGTTGTGCCACTTAACACTATTAAACCTAATCAAACCAAATTAAAGCCAAGCACACTCCCATTACTAGTTCAGTCCTCCCCATATCCCAGTTCTATGAAGGCTCCGTTGTTACAGCTCAGGTCCTAACGGGGGAAGGGGAATTTCTAAGTTCTCTCAAAGGAGCCATCCTAAATTCTTTGCCCAAACCTTTCTTTAATTGGAGGCTAATTACTTTACAATATTGTATTAACCCACTTTAAACTACGTCATCTTAACACATCTTTAGAATCTTTAGTACAGTTATCTTTAAATACACGTAAGTCCCACTGGAAGAACTTCACTTTCATGAGACTTGCAGTGGGATCCCAGAATCTGTATTTAACCAGCCAGGTGATTCTCAGTTAGTTAGTTCAGCCACTCAGTCGTGTCCAACTCTTTGTGACCACATTGACTGCAGCACCCTAGGCCTTCCTGTCCATCACCAACTCCCTGAGTTTACTCAAACTCATGTCCATTGAGTCAGTAATGCCATCCAGCCATCTCATCCCCTTCTCCTCCTGCCTTCAATCTTTCCCAGCATCAAGGTCTTTTCCAATGAGTCAGTTCTTCCCATCAGGTGGCCAAAGTATTGGAGTTTCAACTTCAGCATCAGTCTTTCCAGTGAATATTAAGGACTGATTTCCTTTAGGATGGACTTGCTGGATCTCCTTGCAGTCCAAGGGACTCTCAAGAGTCTTCTTCAACACCACAGTTCAGTAGCATCAATTCTTTGGTGCTCAGCTTTCTTTATAGTCCAACTCTCACATTCATACATGACTACTGGAAAAACCATGCTATGCTATGCTAAGTCACTTCAGTCATGTCCGACTCTGTGCTACCCCATAGACGGCAGCCCACCAGGCTCCCCTGTCCCTGGGATTCTCCAGGCAAGAACACTGGAGTGGGTTGCCATTTCCTTCTCCAATGCATAAAAGTGAAAAGAGAAAGTGAAGTCGCTCAGTCGTGTCCAACTCTTAGCGACCCCATGGACTGCAGCTGACCAGGCTCCTCCGTCCATGGGATTTTCCAGGCAAGAGTACTGGAGTGGGGTGCCATTGCCTTAGCTTTGACTATATGGATTCTTTGTTGGCAAAGTGATGTCTCTACTTTTTAATATGCTGTCTAGGTTGGTCATAGCTTTTCTTCCAAGGAGTAAGCGTCTTTCAATTTCATGGCTGCAGTCACCATCTGCAGTGATTTTGGAGCCCAAGAAAATAAATTCTGCCACTGTTTCCATTGTTTCCCCATCTCTTTGCCATGAAGGGATGGGATGGGATGCAATGATCTTAGTTTTTTGAATGTTAAGTTTTAAGCCAACTTTTTCACTCTCTTCTTTCACTTTCATCAAGAGGCTCTTTAGTCCTTCTTCGCTTTCTTCCATAAAGGTGGTGTCATCTGTGTATCTGAGATTATTGATATTTCTCCCAGCAGTCTTGATTCCAGCTTGTGCTTCATCCAGCCTGGCATTTCGCATGATGTACTCTGCATATAAATTAAACAAGCAGGGTGACAATATACAGCCTTAATGTACTCCTTTCCCAATTTGGAACCAGTCTGTTGTTCCATGTCCAGCTCTAACTGTTGCTTCTTGACCTGCATACAGATTTCTCAGGAGGCAGGTCAGGTGGTCTGGTATACCCATCTCTAAGAATTTTCCTCAGTTCATTGTGATCCACACAGTCAAAGACTTTGGCTTAGTCAATAAAGCAGAAGTTGATGTTTTTCTGTAATTCTCTGGATTTTTCTATGATCCAATAGATATTGGCAATTTGATCTCTGGTTCCTCTGCCTTTTCTAAATCCAGCTTGAACATCTGGAAGTTCACGGTTCACATACTATTGAAGCCTGCCTTGGAAAATTTTGAGCATTACTTTGCTAGCATGTGAGATGAGTGCAACTGTATGGTAGTTTGAACATTCTTTGGCATTGCCTTTCTTTGGGATTGGAATGCAAACTGACCTTTTCCAGTCCTGTGGCCACTGCTGAGTTTTCCAAATTTGCTGGCATATTGAGTGCAGCACTTTCACAGAATCATCTTTTAGGACTTGAAATAGCTCAACTGGAATTCCATCACCTCCACTAACTTTGTTCATAGTGATGCTTCCTAAGGCCCACTTGATGTCACACTCCAGGATGTCTGGCTCTAGGTGAGTGATCACACCATCATAGGTTATCGGGTCATTAAGATCTTTTTTGTATAATTCTTCTGTGTATTCTTGTTGCCTCTTCTTGATATCTCCTCCTTCTGTTAGGTCCAAACCATTTCTGTCCTTTATTGTGCCCATCTTTGCATGAAATGTTCCTTTGATATCTCTAGCTTTTTTGAAGAGCTCTCTAGTCTTTCCCATTCTACTGTTTTCCTCTATTTGTTTGCATTCGTCACTTTTTTATCTCTCCTTGCTATTCTTTGAAACTTTCTCCTTGCTATTCTTTGGAACTTTACATTCAGATGGGTATATCTTTCCTTTTCTCCTTTGCCTTTTGCTTCTCTTTTCTCAGCTATTTGTAAGGCCTCCTCAGACAACCATTTTGCCTTTTTGCATTTCTCTTTCTTGGGGATGGTCTTGATCACTGCTTCCTGTACAATGTCACAAATCTCTGCCCATAATTCTTTGGGTATTCTGTCTATCTGATCTAATCCCGTGAATCTGTTTGTCACTTCCGCTATATAATTGTAGGTGATTTGATTTAGATCATACCTGAATGGCCTAGTGGTTTTCCCTACTTTCTTCAATTTAAGTCTGAATTTGGCAATAAGGAGTTGATGATCTGAGCCACAGTCAGCTCCTGGTCTTGTTTTTGTTGCCTGTATAGAGCTTCTCCATCTTTGGCTGCAAAGAATATAATCAATCTGATTTTCATACTGACCATCTCAGTGATGTTCATGTGTAGAGTCATCTCTTGTGTTGCTGGAAGAGGGTGTTTGCTATGACCAGTGCATTTTCTTGACAAAACTCTGTTAGCCTTTGCCCTGCTTCATTTTATACTCCAAGGCCAAACTTCCCTGTTACTCCAGGTATTTCTTGACTTCCTACTTTTGCATTCCAGTCCCCTATGATAAAAAGGACATCTCTTTTGGGTGTAAGTTCTAGAAGGTCTTGTAGATCTTCATAGAACCATTCAACTTCAGCTTCTTCAGCATTAGTGGTTGGGGCATAGACTTGGTTACAGTAATATTCAATGGTTTGCCTTGTAAATGAACAAAGATCATTCTGTCAATTTTGAGATTGCAACCAAGTACCGCATTTTGGATTCTTTTGTTGACTATGAGGGCTATTCCATTTCTTCTAAGGGATTCTTGGCCACAGTAGTAGATATAATGGTCATCTGAATTAAATTCACCCATTCCAGTCCGTTTTAGTCACTGACTCCTAAAATGTTGATGTTCAGTCTTGCCATCTTCTGTTTAATCGCTTCCAGTTTATCTTGATTCATGTACCTAACATCCCAGGTTCCCATGCAATATTGTTCTTTACAGCATCAGACTTTACTTCCATCACCAGTCACATCCACAACTGGGCGTTGTTTTCACTTTGGCTCTGTCTCTTCAGTCTTTCTGGAGTTATTCTACACTCTTTTCCAGTAGCATATTGGGCATCTACCGATCCCTGGAGTTCATCTTTCAGTGTCCTACCTTTTTGCCTTTTCATGGGGTTCTCAAGGCAAGAATACTGAAGTGGTTTGCCATTCCCTTCTCCAGTGGACCGTGATTTGTCAGAACTCTCCACTATGACCTGTCCATCTTGGGTGGCCCTACACGGCATGGCTCATAGTTTCATTGAGTTAGACAAGGCTGTGGTCCATGTGATCAGCTTGATCAGCTTTCCGTGACTGTGGTCCTCATTCCATCTGCCCTCTGTTGGACAAGGAAAAGAGGCCTTGTAAATCCATGGAAGCTTCCCAATGGGAGAGACTGTGGGCAAAGATACTCTCTTCAATAAGTGGTGCTGGGAAAACTGTATAGCTACATGAAAAAGGATGAAGTTACAACACTATCTAACACCATACACAAAGGTAAACTCAAAATGGATTAAAGACCTAAATGTAAGACCAGAAACTATTAAACTCTTACAGGAAAACATAGGCAGGACACTCGATTACATAAATCAAAGTAAGATCTTCTATGACCCCCCTCCTAGAGTAATGGAAATAAAAACAAAAATAAACAAGTGGGACCTAATTAAACTTAAAAGCTTTTGCATAGCAAAGGAAACTACAAACAAGGTGAAAAGACAGCCCTCAGAATGGGAGAAAATAATAGCAAAGGAAAAAGCTAACAAAGAATTAATTTCCAAAATATACAAGCAGCTCATACAACTCAATATCAGAAAAGCAAACAACTCAATCAGAAAGTGGGAAAGGGACCTGAAGAGAGATTTCTCCAAAGAAGACATACAAATGGCAAACACGCACATGAAAAGATGCTCAACATCAGTCATTATTAGAGAAATGCAAATCAAAAGTACAATGAGATACCACTTTACATCAGTCAGAATGGCCATCATCAAGAAGTCTACAAACAATAAATGCTGGAGAAGGTGTGGAGCAAAGGGAACACTCTTGCATTGCTGGTGGGAATATAAACTGATGCAGCCACTACGGAAGATGGTATGGAGATTCCTTAAAATGGTAGGAATAAAACCACCATATGACCCATCAATCCAACTCCTAGGCATATACCCTAAGGAAACCAAAATTGAAAAAGACACATGTGCCCCAGTGTTCACTGCAGCACTATTTACAATAACTAGAATATGGAAGCAACCTAAATGTCCATCAACAGATGAATGGATAAAGAAGCTGTGGTACATATATACTATGGAATACTACTCAGCCATAAAAAGGAATGCATTTGAATCCATTTTAATGAGATAGATGAAACTAGAGCCTATTATACAAGTGAAGCAAGTCAGAAAGAGAAATATAAATATCGTATACTGACACATGTATATGGAATCTTAAAAGATGGTGATGGTTTAGTTGCTAAGTCATGTCCTACTCTTGCAACCCCATGGACTGTAGCCTGCAAGGTTCCTCTGTTCATGGGATTTTCCAGGAAAGAATACTGGAGTGGGTTGCCATTTCCTTCTCCAGAGGATCTTCTGGACCCAGGAATTGAACCTGGGTCTCCTGCATTGCAGGCAGATTCTTTACCGACTGAGCTACAAGGGAAGCATGTTCCAAAAAGATAGCACTGATGAATCTGTTTTCAGGGCAAAAATGGAGAAACAGACATAGGGAACAGACCTATGGACATGGTGGGAGGAGAGGAGGGAGAAGGGGAGATGTATGGAAATAGTAACATAGAAATTTACAATACCATATATAAAATAGGTAGCCAATGGGAATTTGCTGTATGACTCAGGGAACTCAAACAGGGGCTCTGTGACAGGCTGAAGGGCGGGATGGGGAGGGAGATGGGAGGGAGGTCCGGGAGGGAGGGGACACGGGTGTATCAATGGCTGATTTTTGTTGATGTATGACAGAAAACCACAAAATTCTGTAAGGCAATTATCCTTCAATTTAAAAAAATGTTTAATCTTTTAAAAAGTGCATTAAAGATCTAAACATGAGATAGGACACTATAAAATTCCTGGAGGAAAACACAGGCAGAACACACTCTGATATAAATCACAGCAGTATCTTTTTTGATCCACCTTCTAGAATAATGGAAATAAAAATAAACAAATAGGACCTACTCAAACTCAAAATCTTTTGCATAACAAAGAAAACAATAAACAAAATGAAAAAACAACCCACAGATTGGGAGAAAATATTTGCAAACAATGTGACTAACTAAGGATTAGTTACCAAAATTTACAAACAGCTCATGATGCTTTACAGCATCAAAACAAACAACCCACAAAATGGCAGAAGACGGAAGTAGACATGTCTCCAAAGAAGACCATGCAGATGGCCAAGAGGCCTGTGAAAAGATGTTCATTATTGCTGATTATTAGAGAAATGCAAATCAAAACTGCAATGAGATATTACCTCACTCCAGTCATAATGGCTATCATCAAAAAATCCATAGACAATAAATGCTGGAGAGGGGGTGGAGAAAAGGGAAACGTGCTACACTGTTGGCAGGAAGGTAAATTGGTACAGCTGCTACGGAGAACGCTATGAAGGTTATTTAAAGAATTAAAACTGGAGCTACCATAGGACCCTGCAATCCTACTCCTGGGCATATATCTGGAGAAAAACATGAGCTGAAAGGATACATGCACCCCAATGTTTATTGCAGCACTGTTTACAATAGCCAAGACATGAAAGCAACCTATATATCCATCTACAGAGGAATGGATAAAGAAGATATGGTGTATATATACAGTGGAATATTACTCAACCACCAAAAAGAATGAAATAATGCCATTTGCAACAACTTGGATGGACCTAGAGATTGTCATCAGATCAGATCAGATCAGTCGCTCAGTCGTGTCTGACTCTTTGTGAC
This sequence comes from Bubalus bubalis, assembly GCF_019923935.1. Lineage (NCBI taxonomy): Eukaryota > Metazoa > Chordata > Mammalia > Artiodactyla > Bovidae > Bubalus > Bubalus bubalis. The sequence continues at coordinate 22,635,158 of NC_059180.1, read as the reverse complement.
CCCATGAATCGCAGCACACCAGGCCTCCCTGTCCATCACCAACTCCCCAGAGTTCACTCAGACTCACGTCCATCAAGTAGGTGATGCCATCCAGCCATCTCATCCTCTGTCATCCCCTTCTCCTCCTGCCCCCAATCCCTCCCAGCATCAGAGTCTTTTCCAATGAGTCAAGTCTTTGCATGAGGTGGCCAAAGTACTGGAGTTTCAGCTTTAGCATCATTCCTTCCAAAGAACACCCAGGGCTGATCTCCTTTAGAATGGACTGGTTGGATCTCCTTGCAGTCCAAGGGACTCGCAAGAGTCTTCTCCAACACCACAGTTCAAAAGCATCAATTGTTCGGCACTCAGCTTTCTTCACAGTCCAACTCTCACATCCATACATGACCACTGGAAAAACCACAGCCTTGACTAGACAGACCTTTGTTGGTAAAGTAATGTCTCTGCTTTTCAATATGCTATCTAGGTTGGTCATAACTTTTCTTCCAAGGAGTAAGCATCTTTTAATTTCATGGCATACTTAATGATAGGTAAGGAGATAAGGAGAAATATCATATGACATCCCTTAAATGTGGAATCTATAAAGAAATGATACAAATGAACTTACTTATAAAACATAAAGACTCACAGAGAACAAATTTATGGTTGCCAGAGGGAAGGATGCAGGAAAGGGATAGTTAGGGACTTTGGAATGGACACATACACACTGCTATATTTAAAATGGATAACCAAGAAGGAACTAGTGAATAGCACATGGAAGTCTGCTCAACGTTATGTGGCAGCCTGGATGGGAGGGGAGTTTCAGGGAGAATGGATATATGTATGGCTGAGTCTCTGCTGTTCACTTGAAACTGTGACAATATTTATTTGCTATATCCCAATACAAAATTTAAAAAAAAATTAAGTTTATTTTGCCTTAATATTAATAGAGCTGCCCCTGGTCTCTTGTGCTTATTGTTTGCATGGAGTATCTTTTTCCATTTCTTTCACTTTCAACCCATTGTATTTAAGGTCTAAAGTTAGTCTCTGGTAAGCAGCATATAGTTGAAATATATTTTATCAATTCAGCTAATTTCTTTTGATTACATTTACATTTAAAGTAATTACTAAGAAGCACTTACTCCTGTCATTTTGCTCTTTCTTTTCCATATGTCTTACAGCTTTATTTTGGTCCCTTATTTCCTATATTAATGTTTTCTTTTGTCTTTAGTTGAATTTTGTAGTAAAATCCTTAAACTCCTTTCTCTTTTCCATTTGTGTATATTCTACAGCTATTTTCTTTGTGGCCACCATTGGGACTACATTTAAATTATAAAATTAAAACATTCTAATTTGAATTTGTACTAGCTTATCAAAGTACATCATGAGAAATGCTGGGCTGGATGAAGCACAAATTGGAATCAAGATTTCTGGGAGAAATATCGATAACCTCAGATATGCAGATGACACCACCCTAATGCAGAAAGCAAAGAGAAACTAAAGAGCTTCTTGATGAAGGTGAAAAGAGGAGAGTAAAAAAGTTGACTTAAAATTTAACATTCAAAAAACGAGGATTGTGGCATCTGGTCCCACCACTTCATGGCAAATAGATGGGGATAAAATAGAAACAGTGACAGACTTGATTCTTTTGGGCTCTAAAATAACTGTGGATGGTGACTGCAGCCATGGAATTAAAAGATGCTTACTCCTTGGAAGAAAAGCTATGACAAACCTAGACAGTGTATTAAAAATCAGAGACATCACTTTGCCGACAACGATCCATATAGTCAAAGCTATGATTTTTCCAGTAGTCATGTACAGATGTGAAAGTTAGACCACAAAGAAGGCTGAGCACTGAAGAATTGATGTTTTCAAACTGTGGTGCTACAGAAGACCCTAGATTGAATCCCTTGGACTGCAAGGAGATCAAACCAGCCAATCCTAAAGGAAATCAACCCTGAATATTCAAAGGAAGAACTGCTGCTGAAGCTGAAGCTCCAGTACTTTGCAAAGACTCCTGACGCTAAAAGCTGACTCACTGTAAAAGACCCGAATGCTGGGAAAGACTGAAGGTAAAAGGAGAAGGGGGCAGCAGAGGATGAGACGGTTAAATAGCATCACTGACTCAATGAACATAAATGTGACCAAACTGTGGGAGATAGTGAAGGACAGGAGAGCCTGTCTTGCTGCAGTCCTGTAGAGTCTGTGGGAGATAGTGAAGGACAGGGGAGCCTGTCTTGCTGCAGTCCTGTAGAGTCTGTGGGAGATAGTGAAGGACAGGGGAGCCTGTCTTGCTGCAGTCCCATAGAGTCAGACATGACTTAGCAACTGCACAACAAACGATTAGTGGTGTTGAGCATTTTTCATCATTTACTAAATAAATATGTATGCAAAGAGCCGACTCATTGGAAAAGACCTTGATGCTGGGAAAGACTGAGGGCAGGAGGAGATGGGGGCAACAGAGGATGAGGTGGTTGGCTGGCATCACCAATTCAATGGACATGAAGTCGGGCAAACCCCAGGAGGTGGAAAGGGACAGGGAGGCCTGGCAGTCTATGGGGTCACGGAATCAGACATGACTAAGCAACTGAACAACTAGCTTATCTTCAATATCATACAAAAACTCTACTCTTTGCACGTCTATCCCCACCCCTTTCAGTTGTTAATGTCCCCAAATTATATCCTTATATACTCTAAGTGAGAACTGGAGCTCATGAATCCAGCCTCTTCTTTCTCTATAATTATCTAATTAGCTGTAGGACTGATTGGGAGCGGAAAAAAAGCTTGAGGTGGAAAATGCACAACACCAACCAATGTCACAAATACATGTTAACAATGGTATCCCATCTCTACACACACAGCCTTCCTCCACATAGAAACAGCTGTCACTGAGTTCGGTAGGTCACAACATCATGTGGAAGTAGTAGATGTTTCCACAAGATGGCAGTCTTTCTTTGTACTGTAAAACTTAATAAGCAATGTTGCAATGTTGCAAAATACTTAATAAACAGTATTTTATTATTCATGTAGCTGTTATTGTGAATTGTATGTCATACACTACCACATTTTGAACAGATTTTTTAATTTGGGTCACAGTTATGGTTTGATGCATTGGTGGTGTTATAACTGAAGAAGGAAACATTCTAAATATCAGTGTGTTCATGGACATGTGCATTTGTATACCCCACCTAACCTCAACTGGATGATGAAGTTCCAAGGACTCTCAGGGTTGAAGTTAATTTAAGAGTAGTGATTAAAAAGTACTGGAGACAGAGGTTTGTAAATCATGTTAATCAATGTCAACTTTATCCTGAAAAACACGGGAAATACTTGAAATATTTTAACCAGGTGGGTGTCTGGATCAGCGAAATGTTTCTCAAACTTTACTCCTTATTAACACCTTCGTTATTTTTTCCATATGTCCACATCACCTATAGTTAATTTATTTAATGTTGTTTACATCAATCTTTTATTCTTTTATAAACATATGCCAAAAGGAAACTCATTATCAGCATTGCTTGCCATAATATTTAAAATAATATATAACCATTAAAATAGAACAATGTTCATTTATGTACCAACTTTATTTTTTATTTCATTTGTTGGTTGTGCTGGGTCTCTGTTACTCTGCATGCACTTTCTCTAGCTGCGGCAATGGGGGAGGGGAGGGCGGTAGGGGGGAGGGGAGGGCGGTGGGGGGGAGGGGAGGGGCGGGGGTAGCTACTCTCCAGTTGTAGTGCACGGCCTTCTCCTTGCAGTGGTTTCTCTTGCTGAGCACAGGCTCTAGGAGCAGGGGCTTCAGTGGTTGCCATGTACAGGCTCTAGAGCAGGATCACTAGCTGTGGCAGGGGCTTAGTTGATCTACTGCATGTGGAATCTTCCTGGACCAGGGATGAACCTGTGTCTTCTGCATTGGCAGGGGGCAGCTTCTTATCCACTGTACCACCAGGGAAGTCTTATGTACCAACTTTAAATCATTTCATGCACTGCTATGTAAATCTACCACAGTTTTTGTGCTAGATTTTCTCATTTTTTAAAAATATTTTTTGGCTGTACCTTCCACAGCTTACAGGCTCTCAGTTCCCAACCAGGGATCGAACATGGGCCACAGCAGCGGCAGCGCCACATCCTAACCACTAGGCAGCAGGGAGCTCCTGCCATATTCTCAATTACTGGGTCTTAGGTGTCCCCTGTAATCGCCTATTACAGAGTTCTGAGTGTAGAGAAGCTCAGACACAGGCTGAGGGTATTAGTTTCTCTGCTCTGTAACGCCTTATGAAATTTTCATGTGCATACAAACACCTCGGGATCTTCTAAAAATGCAGATTTTGATCCAGTATGGGATCTGAAAATTCTTCACTTGTAACACACTCCTAAATGATGTTAACGTTAGTTTCCCAACCATGCAACGTAGCAAGGTACAGGACTGTAAGTCCCTGAAGGGCAGGGACCGTGCCTTAATCTTCAGCATAGTGTCTGGCACCGACAACTTCTTAGTTAATACTTACGGAAAAGAGCTCAATATTTTCTTTCCCCAGCAGTCACGTGAGGCTTCCCTGATAGCTCAGTTGGTAAAGACTCGGCCTGCAATGCAGGAGACCTCGGTTCCATTCCTGGGTTGGGAAGATCCCCTTGAGAAGGGAAAGGCTACCCACTCCAGGATTCTGGCCTGGAGAATTCCATGGACTGTACAGTCCGTGGGGTCGGACACGACTGAGCAACTTTCACTTCACTTTCTCAGCAAACACATGACTCTCCATATGCAAGCTTCAGCTTAGAAGTCTCTCTCACCCACTCACACGCACACTACTACTATTCAAAACATTTTAACTTTTCTAAAACTAAACTATAGTGCAGTTTTTATTTTCTACGTAAACCCAGCCTAGATTATTAACTCCGGGACAGCAGAGACCTTAGTTGTACTGATTTCCTAAGCTTCCATCTCACCTAGGTGTATTTCGGCGTGGTCTGGCAGTTAGAGAAGAGAATTGGTTAGACAAGGCCTAAGTTCTCATGGAGCTAATGATCTAATGACGACTTCACCAAGCAACAGGCAATCACACCCGGTTTCGAAGCCTAAGTCTCTGCAGAAAGGCAGATACAAGAAGGTCTTCTAAAGCCGCCGGCTTCTACGGAGCGGGAAGTCCTGGAGTTCAGAGGGCTTGAGCCCGGACGCCGCGGGTGGAATCCGGGGAACCCGACTCTTTCATTGGACAGTCCGGATCGGGAGAATCCAAAGTGGCGGGGGGGAGGGAGAGAGGCTGCTATGTGCTGTCGCAAGAGTAGTCAGAAGATTACAGAGTGGATATCCAGGCCAGGAAGAGAACTAAAAAATAGGTAACTGAAATTATCTTCTAAATACTCCCTTATGAAATTATGCGTCTCCCTATCCTATGTCTTGGAGGAATTGGACTGGCCCAACCTCCAAGGAGCAGTAGAGCGCAGCCGGTCGTCTAGAGAGTCCCACACGTAAGAGACGTGGGAAAGAGTGTCGCAGGGAAAGCTGGGCCACTGCCGCTGTCAGCCACCATCTTGCTTTCCTCTAAGGCGGCAGCGACCGAGGCTCAGAACAATCTTGAGCAATGAAGCTGTTAACCAGAGCCGGGTCCCTCTCGGTGAGCACAGCTGGCGGGCTTGGGGAAGGGTTGGAAAGCAAATGGTCAGCAAGGTCATACGGACCGGAGTTGCCTGGTTTGGGGCCCCTGGGCGCTGGGCTTCGTTCTGCCCTTCAGCTGAACCCTGCAGGCTAACTGGGCTCCAGGCTGGGTGGGTCAGACGTTGGAAGGCCCGCTCATGCTCCGAGCAGAGGAGACCTAATGCAGGAAAACGTGCAGAGAGAGAGGGGGCTTGAGAGCAGAGGTGAAGCGACTCGGTGGAGACACCTTTGAAGGTCATTGCTGCACTTGCGTGCAGGTGAAGGAGACCGCGAGATATGGGTCGCAGGAGGCCGGTGTAGACCTAGTCCCCCATCCCTACCCTATCAGCTGCTGTCTTTGTTTCTTGGCATATCATGTAGCATCAGCTGCTCCAACTGTTAAGCGGGCTTATGAGTAAAATCATAAGGGAAAAAATGAGCTAATACCTGTATAGCGTTTTTCAGTGAACCTGGAACTTGATTGTTACTGTCGTGTCCTGGCTGCATAAAGTGTGCTTTTCTTGATCTTGTTTTAGTATTATCCAGGAGGGGTTCTTGGCCTTCCCTTTAGAGCTTCTTAAGGCTCCTCCTCCATGTCCGACTGACACATAGCTGTCACTTGGGGAAAACTCCAGTATCAGTGTTCTATCATTGTGGACTGGTGGTTATCAAGAGGGGACAGTCTCAACCTCTGAGTTTAAAACAACTCTTTGAGGCCAATTTTGCCCCCAGGGGACATTTGGCAATATCTAGAGACATTTTTGGTTGTGACAACCTGAGGGGCAGGAGAATGCTACTGCTGATGATCCTTCAGTGCTCAAAGCCACCTACAACAGAATTATCCAGCTCAAAATACCAAGAGAGCCTGGGTTGCTAAGTAACGTAGTAATTAATCTACTAGAAGGTTCGAAAAACCAGGGAATGGAGTTTCTGGGTACTTAATATTTAAATAGATAAACTATGAATTATACAAATGACCATGATTTAGACTGTAATTCTCTTAGCCTTCTTAGCACCCCTAAACTAACCGGTGATTTTAATAACCCTTAGAGGGAAGTCCAGTTGGACTGGCAAAAGACCTCAAAACCTCCTCCTCATTCGTTCCTTCCTCACCTTTCAGTAGAAAAAAGAACTCAAAGGTAACAGAGTTGAATAGGACCAATGTAAACAAATTGCAGTAAGATTGAAAGCAATTGTTGTTTCTACTTACAGCACTTACTTTACATAAGAATAAATTGATACATCTTTTGTTATTAAAACAAAATAGTAATTGTATGGACAGTTACTAGGATAATTCTTTGCAACAGGTTTGAATGGAACAAATTATAGAAATCACGTTATCACAAAGTGTCACTGCTCAGGCACATTTGAGAGGAGAGCACCTAAATCTACCTTAGCAACTGTGCCCACGTATCTTAAATTTTTTACTTTTCTGGAAAAATCAAAAGCTAGAATCACTAGTAGAGTTAAATGTACCACACCCAGTGAATGAAATTGATGATAATAAAGCAAAGCTAATTGTAATTTATAATTTGAAAGTGCTAAGGAAAGTTATGACCAACCTAGACAGCATATTAAAAAGCAGAGACATCACTTTGTCAACAAAGGTCCGTCTAGTCAAGGCTATGGTTTTTCCAGTAGTCATGTATGGATGTGAGAGTTGGACTATAAAGAATGCTGAGCGCAAAAGAATTGATGCTTTTGAACTGTGGTGTTGGAGAAGACTCTTGAAAGTCCCTTGGACTGCAAGGAAATCCATCCAGTCCATCCTAAAGGAAACCAGTCCTGAGTGTTCACTGGAAGGATTGATGTTGAAGCTGAAACTCTGATACTTTGGCCATCAGATGCAAAGAGCTGACTCATTTGAAAAGACCCTGATGTTAGGAAAGATTGGAGGGAGGAGAAGGGCAGACAATAAGGAGGCCTGGCGGTCACGTGGTCGCAGAGAGTCGGACACGACTGAGCGACTGAACTGATAGTTTTCATTAGTACAGCGTTGAAGCTGAATGCACAACCAGCAGCCCTCCTGGACAACATGAAGTAGGAACAATGCAGCCTCTGAGGGGCTCCTTGGGAAACTCAGGCAGCATGTTCATTTAATCGTGGGAGTACTAAGGTTTAATTCTCAACATCTCCACTAGTAACCTTATGATCCTTAGACATAATCAGAATTAATTCTGTGGCGTTGTATATCATTCGCCAAAAAAAAAAGCTGAATAAAATTACACATTTTGGATCCATTATCTGACGTTTAAGAGGATCCCTTCCCGTGACTGCATATTACATTTTGAGAATCTGCTGTGGGTGTACCTATCGTTAATCTCAGGGTGTATTAGTCAAAGAAGATAAAAAAAAAAAACCTTTAGTTGTGTAGCCTTAATGTAGCACAAAGAGTGAAGATACTATGGGAAATATTTGGGCGCTTGGATAATGTTTTCTTTGATATGCTTTTTAAAGGTTACTAAAATGATTAAGGAAATGAAGTCATATTGGAAAGTAGACTAAACAGATGAGACTCTTTAGGCAGATAAGAGAAACAGTAATGCTAAAATCTATAAAAAGGTATAAATGGCTATTCCACACTTTTTCAAAAAGTTCCAAAGCATTAGAGCCTAGAAAGGACCACTTGGAGCTCTAATAGGTAGTTAAAAGGTAAAAGAAAATGCAGTGAATCTTTAAAAAAGAAATGAACATGTTCAACTCAGCGTTCCTTCAAGCTATACAGATCAAAAATAGAGATTTAGGAATGGCATGGGTAAACTGGTGGGTTAGTTAATAGGTTAATCAGCTGACTCCTCCCATGAAGTTTTTTACCACTGAACAGCCTCTATTGCTTGGGCCAACTCAGATACAATGCACTATTCTTTTGAGAAATGTGGTAACCTGTCTCTTTTTGTGTTTAGAGATTTTATTCCCTCAAAGTTGCTCCTAAAGTTAAAGCCACAGCAGCCCCTGCAGGAGTGCCTCCACATCCTCAGGACCTTGAGGTTAGTCCCCCTGAGTTACTCACTGGGCACACAACACGCCTTACTGTTCTTGGTAATATAAAGACATTAATCACATCCCTGCTTTATCTTATATACAGTTTACCAGGTTACCAAATGGTTTAGTGATTGCTTCTCTCGAAAACTATGCTCCTGCATCAAGAATTGGTTTGTTCATTAAAGCAGGCAGCAGATATGAGAACTCCAACAATTTAGGAACTTCTCATTTGCTTCGTCTTGCATCCAGTTTGGTAAGCATCTTTACTACTTCCGTGTGTTTAGAAATCTGTGATATCTTGGTCCTACAGAAAAGAAAAACTAAAAGCAACACCCCTATGTTAGTTTCCTGGAGCTGCCATAACAAATTACTTCAGACAGTCTGGCTTAAACACCAGGAGTTGATCCTGTCACAGTTTCAGAGGCTGAAGTCAAAGTCATGGTGTCAGTAGGGCCATACTCCCTCTGAAGGCTCTAGGAAGAATCTTGCCTTTGTTTCTCCCACAGCTTCTGGTGGTTGCCGGCAGTCCTTTTCATTCCTTGGCTTGCGGCTGCATCATTCCAATATCTGCCCCTGATTTCACGTGGCCCTGTCTGTCTGTGTTTCTGTGTCCAAATATCCCTTTTACTGAAGGGCACACTCTTATCCAGCATGACCTCATTTTAAATATTTACATCTGCAAAGGCTGTTTCCAAACAGGGTCACTTTTGTAGGTTCTTGGGTAGACATGAATTTGGGGGATGTTTTCAACCCAGTACAGTCCCCTAATATAGCGTGAAAAATCACAGGATACTTATCACAGGGAAGCAGTAAATTAGTGTCCATCTACAGCATAAGAAATCAGTAAAAAGACAACATTTTTAGGATAGTGAGACACATGTACATCCATGGCTGATTCATGTCAATGTATGGCAAAAACCGCCACAATATTGTAAAGTAATTAGCCTCCAATTAAAATAAATTAATTTTTTTTAAAATAAAAGAATCATGTACCAAAAAAAGGACAAGATTTTTAATTGTTAAAAAGAAGTGCCAGAAATTGAAAATTATTTTTTCCCATATGCAAATCTCTTTCACAATAGATTGATGAATCCAACAAGCATGTATTTGATAATTGAATTTTTATCTAAATGTACTTTATATAAAAATCTATACTTGTGCCTTTGGGTCAACTTTATTGGGCATTTCTTAAAAGGAGGCAGTATTTTTAGTTAGTGTTCCTTTGAATTTAATGACAGACATTAGATTTTGACATAAAGTCATGTTTGGCAAACTTGGCATTAAAAAATACCAAAAATGGTTGTCTTTTTCTTTTCCAAGACTACAAAAGGAGCTTCATCTTTCAAGATAACCCGTGGAATTGAAGCAGTTGGTGGTAAATTAAGGTTTGTTAAAAATACATAATCGGAAATAGTGAAAACACCATAAGATGATCAGTTATAAAGGAACTTATCTCTGTTATCAAGGTGGTTAACAGTTTCTTAAGGCACAAGAAAGAAAAGACTGATGAATTTGACTGCATAAATGTAAAACATCTTTATGCCTGAAAGTAAAAATCTAAGTAACTAAAAGTAGGTATTTGTAACATATGTAATATGGAGAGGATTATTTGGAAAAATAAAGAACTGCAAATTAGGAAAACAACCAAAGAGTAAATGGATAGGAACAAAGATAGGAATAGGCTGTTCCCAGAAGAAGAGCCCAGAAACAATGATCTTAAAATCAACAGTTCAATACCATTTTATACTGCTGGTGGGAGTATGAGTTGATATAGCTACTTAGGAAAGAATCAAGAAATATCAATTAATATTAAAAATGAGCATATTCTTCAACCTAACAGTTTTTAATCCACATGCACAAAGGAATTCTTTATATTGTGACTGGAAACAATCTAAATGCCTGTCTTTAAAGAGGTGGATAAGTAAAGTATGATACAATAATATGCTGGGACTACTACAGTTAAGAATGAACAGCAGTTAAGAGATGAATTCAGTCTGTATCAACATGGCAGACTTAATAAAATGTTTTTTGGAAAACAATTTTTAAGATTTTTTGAAGGTATGAGGAGGTTTTTAACAAAATAATATGTAACGCTTATAATTATGTTTGTCTCAAGTGGGAGAAAGTGTGAGAGCCTGAGAAGGATACAAAGAGATCTTCAACTTTAAAATTGCCTTTTTTAAGTTGTGGCAAAATACATATAAGATAAAATTTACCACCTTTAACATGTGTGCTTCTATAACAATAAGTGTCATTGAGCAACCATCACCACCACCCATCTCCAGAATGTTTTCATCTTCCCCAACCCAAACTCTGTAGCTATTAAACACCACCTTCCCTCAGCCCTAGGCAAGCAGCATTCTGTGTTGTTCCCATGATTTTGACTACTCTAGGTACCTAATATCAGTGGAATCAAATAGTATGTGTTACCTTTTCATGACTGACTGACTTCACTGAGCAAAATGTTTTCAAGGTTTATCCAAGTGTAATATGTCAGGACTTTCTTCCTTTTTGTCAAGTTGAAATACTTAACTGTTTTCTTATTTAAGATTTTTTTAAATAGTTAAAATCTTTAGTTGAGTGTGCATATTTTTGTTCACTATTACTTATACTTTTTATACCTCAAAATATTTTTTCCAAAAGATTGATTTCATGAAGATATAAGAGAAAGCTTATTCTTCTGATTTAGATAATTCACTGTAATTTATTTTTGACTCAGCGTGACTTCAACAAGGGAAAATATGGCCTATACTGTGGAATGCCTTCGGGATGATGTGTGAGTACCTGTGTTTATTTAGAAGATCTGCTTTTAAAGAAGTACTTAGATGCTCAGTTCTACTATTTTTTTTTTTCCAGTGTGGCATGACCTCTGATGTTGGTTTTGGATTGTTATTCACAAACTGCCTAAAGTTTAATAAAAAGCATTACAGTTATGTAAAATGGATGTTTGTTTTAAATTTTTGACTGGTAACTCTGAGCTTCATGTCTTCTGTAGTGATATTCTAATGGAGTTCCTGCTCAATGTCACCACAGCACCAGAATTTCGACGCTGGGAGGTAGCTGCCCTTCAGCCTCAGCTCAGGATCGACAAAGCTGTGGCTTTTCAGAATCCACAGGCTCGTAAGTGCACTTTTAGATTATATTCCATTGTTTCTAAGATACTGGGATTTCAAGAAAATCAATTTGTAGAGGAATAAAACTGCTGTTGAAATTCTTTTTCTCCTTGGGTTTGAAAATACGCTTTCCAAAAATTTGTCCACTTTTTAAAACATTGTTCATTTCTAAACATTTGTATTGTTGATTATCTTTCATCATGTTAATATATAAATTTATTACAGAATCCTAGGCCTTTCACCTGTGTTTTATGCCCATCCTCCCATCGCTGATTTTTTTGTTTGTTTTATTAGTTGCACTGGATCTTCTGTGCTGTGCGCAGATTTCGTCTAGTTTGGGGGAGCAGGCTTCTCTTGCTGTGGAGCATGGGCTCCAGGCCCGCGGGTTCAGTAGTTGTGGCACACAGGCTTAGTTGCTCCTCGGCATGTGGAATCGTCCCAGACCAGGGATCGAACCCATGTACCCTGCACTGGCAGATGGATTCTTAGCACTGTGCCACCTGGGAAGTTCTCTGGTGTTTTTTGTTTTTTAACAGTCTTTTATTTTTAATTGGAGGATAATTACTTTATAGTATTGTGGTGGTTTCTGCCTTAAATCAACATGAATCAGCCATATGTATATGTCCCCTCCCTCTTACACCTCCCTCCCTATCCCACCCCTCTAGGTTGTATCAGAGCACCCCCTGGTGTTTTTTAATGATTGTTTTACTTACACCAAATCTGGCAGCAGTTTATTGCTGCTGCTGCTACTTTTACTGTTATATATTGCTGCTGTTGTTTAGCCAGCTCCCTTTTATTGGGTTTTTCCAAAGCAATCAACTTAATTTAAAAAAATCCTTTTTTGTATTCATGTTTGTGTTTATAGAATGTTTGGTTATATAATCTTGATAAGCATACCTGGCAGAACAAATCTGTAAGATAAAAAAAGCACCACTGATTCTCAGAAGTCAAGAACTTCTGGTAGGAGCAGAAACGTGCAGGTAGCCCACTGAGGTATAAGCAGGTGGTCAACTGCAGGGGCTCAGAATGGCATGGCTCATTCACATGCAGGCCTGTCAAGTGTCTGGAACATAGTGAGTGCTTGGCTCCTGTTTGCTCATATTATATTTCATGGTGATAACTTTGTTACCCCAGGCCTTTGATAAAAGAAATAGAATAGTAAAATTGTAGAAAAGATGACTTCTGTGTCCTGAGTAGCTTCCTTCCCCACTGGTAGCAGTGAGGCTCCAGCCCTCATCCTTTGTGCCTGAACAGTTATTGTAGTCTCCTGGCTGGTGTCTCTCTGCCCGGGCATACCTCTTCAGGTGGATTCTGACATTTACAGGCTGCTATCAGAGAATCTTATTTTTCTCAGCACATTTGACTGGCAGAATTTTAGAAGTTGCTAGAGGTAATAATAAATTTTCGATGCTTGAATACAATGACCAAAGTTGTATAGTTGTTTTCGAGGCTCTCTACATGGTGTTGTCTTTATTTAAACCATGTTTCTGTAACTGCTTCTTTACTTATTTTACAGACGTCATTGAAAATTTGCATGCTGCTGCTTACAGAAATGCCTTGGCTAATTCCTTATATTGTCCTGATTATAGGATTGGAAAAGTGACACCAGTTGAGGTACTGATAAAACACCTTACATTTTTAAATGTGCTCATTTTCACATTAATTTGAATGTTCATCTACCACTCAGTTTTGTTTGCTAATTTTCTTGTCGTCTAATTTAAGATATTCTCTTGCTTGCTTTTTTTTCCATCACTTTGCTGCCTTTTTTTTTTTTTTTTTGGCTATACTACGCAACTTGTGGGAGCTTAGTTCCCCTACCAGGGATCAAACCCATGTCCCCTGCAGTAAAGAGTAGAGTCCTGAACCACCAGGAAATTGCCTATTCATCAACTTGCTTTTTGACTAAAATTCTGTCTGAACAGTTTTTGTGTATCTTTCAACTAAAAAAAAAAAAGTTTATTATGAAAGGGGCAATTCCCTGGTGGGGAATTACAGAAATTTCAGAATTACATTCTGACCAGACATTTCATTCATTCATACTTTATGAATTCACTACAGAAATTTCATTCATAATTTATGAATAGGATGTATTAAAGGGTCCCATTTTTCAAAAAGTAAGGTGTGTGTAGACAAATACCAAGATATTAACCATGATTATCAAAGTTACTAGCATTTTTAAAATGTATCCCTAGGCTAAAGGAAATTCTAAAGAAATTGGTGCTGGAACACTTTGAGCAAAAGCAGCATTCAGTAGAAAAACATCACCAGGAAAAAAATAAGAGTATGACTTTCCAAGATGGCTCAATAGATGGAGACAGCATTCGTTTTAGGGCACAAAATCTAAATAAACTGAGCTTCAGCAAGTCTAAACATTACTCAGGGAACCTTTTTAGCCACCCCCCCCCCACCATGAATTTTTAACACCACAGATATACTGTATATCTGTTTATGCACTGTATGTATATTTGTACTTTATATATAAAGGATTTTCTTTTTTTTTTTTCTTCCCCCAAGAAGTAATTTTCACTCTCTTGGGAGCAGTAGTATAGTTGAGAATGCATGTTTTAGCCCTACTTTTATATAAAGATCCCAAGATTTCACATTGAATCTACTGTATTAATCTATATTAGTAGGGAGACATTGACGAATTTTTTTTAAGCTCCCGAAATAATTCTGTAATCATCCAGGTTGGAAACCCTGGTATAGACACTAACTTATTAGCAAAAAAATCTTCAAAGACAGGCAAGAGGAATATAGTGATATAACTGTTAGCTCTACTATAGAATGTTAACAACAGTGCTTTATTACTACCTGTATAAAGATGAACCTGATGTACTACTTAAATCACATTATAATAAAAATCATAAACTTAGTCCCATTTCTTCAAGTTCAAGCCAATATGTGCTCTAATTTTTGTTTTGTTTTTTTCATTAACAGCTTCATTGAGATATAATTTACATACCATACAGTTCAGCATTTAAAATGCACAATTCAGGTTTTTATTCTGTTCACAGAGTTACATAACCATCACCACATTCAGTTCTAGCAATGGATTTTAAAAGCTCAATTTAATTCAGTTCTAGGTAGTCCCTTATAGTTCATTACAGCAGCTTTTAAGCCTGTTTATTCTCTGCTAAACTGCACTTTGATATTTTTATAGTTCTTTATATTTATACCAGTATAACCAGATAAATGTTTTCACTTTCTCAGTTACATGACTATGTACAGAATCATTTTACAAGTGCAAGAATGGCTTTGATTGGACTTGGTAAGTTGGCAATTACCTGCTTCTTTTAAGAGTAGTTTTTTTAACTCACAAACATAGAAAACAGACTTATGGTTGCCAAGGGGGAAGCACAGGAAAGGGTTGGTTTGGGAAGAGCAGATGCAACCTATTATGTATAGAATAGATAAACAGCAAGATCCTGTTATAGCACAGGAAGCTATATTCAATGAGAAGGTAGAATTATCCTTGAAACTATAAAATCAGATACTATCATATGTAACTGTGTATATATACATCTTTTACAGTTAGATCAATATCTAGGTAACTTACAGTTCCATGTTTCTTGGCTCCCAGAGAAAGTGGTAGATAATCAGGAAATTCCCTGAGGTTGCTGACTTTTCCTTTTCTAATTGTTGGGGTAGTGAAGGGGACACCTTTCCAGTACATTGTAATTGTATCACTATATTGGTAACCAGCCTCAATTTATAATAAACTCACTTGGGTATTTTTTTAAATTCTGATTACACAATTCTCCATGTGTTGTTCTGTCTCATTTTAGAAAGTGGTTAATTGAAAAAAGAGAAACTAAGGTGCATTCCTAGTAGATGTTGCACTTATAGTTAAGAATAAAGATTTGTTTCACTGTCTCTGTATAAGTTACTTAAAAAAAGAGTAGTCCCTTAAGCTATAATTATGTGAATACGGGATTGAACAAAATTTGAGAACTTACCCTGTGTTAGGTCAGAAAGTCGGTATGTGATAGGATTTTTATATACATGATTTTTAAAATTTATTTGGCTGTGCTGAGTCTTTGTTGCTGCACAGGCTTTTCTCTAGTTGCAGAGAGCAAGGGCTACTCTCTAGTTGCCGTGCACAGGCTTCTCGCTGTTGTGACTTCTCTTGTTGCAGAGCGCAGGCTGTACGTGTGGCGTACAGTACAGTGGTTGTGGCCTACAGGCTTAGGAGCCCCGCAGCGCTTGGGATCTTCCCAGATCAAGGATCAATCCCAGACCTGTGTCTCCTGCATTTGCAGGCAGATCTTTATCACTGTGCCACCAGGGAGGCCCTGATAGGATTTTAATAGCTAGTCTTTCATGGAAACAACCTGAATGTCCACTGACAAATAAATGGATAAGGAAGATATGGTACATATATTCAATAGAATATTATTCAGCCATTAAAAAGAATGAAATAGTGCCACTTGCAGCAACATGAATGGATGTAAACATTATCATACTAAGCGAAGCAAGTCAGAAAGAGAAAAGGACCACATGATACCACTTAACATGGAATCTAAAATACAACACTAATGAACATATCTGTGAAACAGAAACAGACTCCTAGAGAACAGAATTGTGGTTGCTGAGGGGTGTCGGGGAGGGAAGGTGCGGAATTTGGGATTAGTAGATGCAAACTAGTATAGATAGAATGTATAAGCAACAAGGTCCTACTATATAGCACAGAGAACTATATTCAATTTCCTGTGATAAACCATAATGAAAAAGTATATGTATAACTGAATCACTTTCCTGTACAACAGAAATTAACACAACATTGTAAATCAGCTATACATCAATAAAATTTTTAAAATATCCCCAACACAGTTTTATAGCATATAAATAAATCCTCCACAACTCTGAAAAGAAAAAAGCTAGTCTTTTTTTTTTTTAAGTACTAACTTTTAAATTCATTACAGTATTTGCAAAACCTATGACAAAGGGCAAATTTCTCTAAGCAAAGAGCTTTTTACAAAGAGCTTTTGTTTTAAGTACAGTTTAATAGAAAAATCAACAAAGGGATGAACAAACAGTTCATGCAGAAGTGTGTTATGTGTGTATACAATTATTGTAAAAGATGTAATAACTAAGAAATTTTTAATCTGTGAAGTTGGCAAAAATTAAAAGATTGACACTACCCAGTATTAACCAAGGTATGCAGAAATAGGCACTCAAAAATTAGCAGGAGTAAACTGGTACATTTTTGGAGGTCTATTTTAAGAATTTACCATTCAGAAATATTTTGATAAGTTTACAAAATACTTGCATGAGAATTTTGTTTGCAGTAGTTGGATTTTGTTCATTTGTTTTACAAATAATAACTGAGGTATAATTCACACTGTGTAAAATTCACCCTTCTAAAGTGTGCAGTTTGTGGTTTTTAGCATACTCAGAGTTGTGCAGCTGTTGCCACTGTCTAATCTCAGAACATTTTCATCATCCCCAGAAGAAACCCCATACTCAATAGCAGGCACTCCTCATTCCACCTCCTTGCATCTGACAACCGGCAGTCTACTTTCTATCTGTAGAGAGCTGACTATTCTGGACATTTCATACAAAGAGAATTTTACAGTAATAGCCTCTATAACTGACTTCTTTCACTTAGTCACTTAGCCTAATGTTTTTAAGGTACATCCATATTATAGCATGTACCAATGTTCCATTCCCTTTTCTGGCTGAAAAATATTTCAATACGACATTTTGTTCATTCACCAGTTGGACATTTGGGTTGTTCCTGCATGTTTTAGCTATTAAGAATATAAACATTCATGTGTAAGATTTTTAACAAAATATCTTTTTCATTCTTTTGGGTGTATACCTAGGAGTAGAATTGCTAGGATTAGGATATAGGATATCTCTCTATTTAACCCTTTGAAGAACTATGAAACTGTTTTCCAAAGCAGTTGAACCATTTTATTTTCCCACCAGCAGTGTATAAGGATTCCAGCTTCTCCACATCCTCACCAATATGTACTATCATATGTCTTATGAAGTGGTATCCCATTGTAGTGATTTATAACATTGAACTTTTTTTGTGCTTTTTGGCTGTTTATGTGTCTCCTTTGGAGAAATGTTCATTCAAGTGCGTTGGCCAGTTTTTAATTGGGTTGTTTGTTCTTCATTGTTGAGTTGTAAGAGTATTGTATATATTCTGGATACTAATCCTTACCAGATACATGATTTGCAAATATTTTTCCCATTTTGTGGAGTATCTCTTCGTTCCTTTTAAAAATGCCTCTTGATGCATATTGCAGTATTGTTTTAATAGCCAGTTATTAGAAACATGTCCATCAGGAAGAGATTGATTAAATAAATAATGGTACATCAGTATAATAGAATTCTTTATAACCATTACATGTTTGGTGTAGTCCACTCAGAAGTAAATTACAACAGACAAGTTAGAAACAGTATCAATAGAAGATACCATTTTAAAAATAAAAAGAATAATATTAGTATTTACATAAAAAAAGGTTCTAGATGAATACATAATAAAGCTGTAAATGCATATCTCTGTAAGAGCATTATAATATTTTAATTATATAATGAAGCATTTTTAAAATAGTAGGTATTCTACAATTGTGTTTTAGAAATTCTGGTTCTTAGTTTTTTGTTTGTTTATAGTTTTTTGTTTGTTTGTTTCTACTGACATAGGTGTGAGTCATCCTGTTCTAAAGCAAGTTGCTGAACAGTTTCTTAACATAAGGGGTGGCCTTGGTTTATCTGGTGCAAAAGCCAAGTACCATGGAGGTAAGCATTTTGTTCTGTTAAGGTTAATTTACCAGGATGCCGCCTCTCCCCCACAATAGCATATTGGAGTATAATAGGCCTGATTGTTTACTACCAAACAGTATCAATGTGGAAAGAGAATCATTGTGGAAAGTATCAATTGCTTGGGTATTATGTGTTAAGTATATTTGTGAATGTGTTGGGGGAAGGGCAGGGTAGCAAGGAGAGGACCAGGCCAGAGAAGAGCTTCATCTTAATGCAGTAATACTGTCTCATAGAGAGTATTGAAGAATAAAACCAAAAAATGGTTTCTTCCTTGCTCTTTCTTTACATGGCCCCAGGTGAAATTCGAGAACAGAATGGAGACAGTCTCGTCCATGCCGCTCTTGTAGCAGAGAGTGCAGCCATAGGAAGTGCAGAAGCAAACGCGTTCAGTGTTCTCCAGCATGTCCTCGGTGCTGGACCACACGTTAAGAGGGGCAGCAATGCCACCAGCTGTCTGTACCAGGCTGTTGCCAAGGGAGTTCACCAGCCATTTGATGTGAGTCTGAACAGTGAACATCTTTCCTTTTGTTTTCAAAGGCTTAATGTTTACAATGTTGTCCTGGAAACTTGATCTTAGTATTAAACTGCTTTTAAAATTTAAGATGACACAAAGAAAATCTTTGTAAAATTGAAGAGGCAGCCAGGCTTAATTTTAGTACCTTAGTGGGTCTATCAAAAACTTACTGTTATTCTAATATAAAACAAATTGAATGCTTAAAAATTCCAAAAAATCCAAAATCCCCACTCTCTCTTGGAGTTTGCTCAACTTCATGTTCATGAACTTCATGTTCATGTCACCCTGCTTATTTAACTTACATGCAGGGTACATGATGAGAAACGCTGGGCTGGAAGAAGCACAGCTGGAAGGAATCAAGATTGCTGGGAGAAATATCAATAACCTCAGATATGGAGGTGACACCACCCTTATGGCAGAAAGTGAAGAGGAACTAAAGAGCCTCTTGATGAAAGTGAAAAAGGAAAGCGAAAAAATTGGCTTAAAGCTCAATATTCAGAAAACTAAGATCATGGCATCCGGTCCTATCACTTCATGGCAACCAGATGGGGAAACAGTGGCTGACTATTTTTCTGGGCACCAAAATCACTGCAGGTGGTGACTGCAGCCATGAAATTAAAAGACACTTACTCTGTGGAAGGAAAGTTATGACCAACCTAGACAGCATATTAAAAAGCAGAGACATCACTTTGTCAACAAAGGTCCGTCTAGTCAAAGCTATGGTTCTTCCAGTGGTCATGTATGGATGTGAGAGTTGGACTATAAAGAAAGCTGAGCACCGAAGAATTGATGCTTTTGAACTATGATGTTGGAGAAGACTCTTGAGAGTCCTTTGGACCGCAAGGAGATCCAACCAGTCCATCCTAAAGATCAGTCCTGGGTGTTCATTGGAAGGACTGATGTTGAAGCTGAAACTCTAATACTTTGGCCACCTGATGCAAAGAGCTGACTCATTTGAAAAGACCCTGATACTGGGAAGGATTAAGGGCAGGAGGAGAAGGGGACGACAGAGGATGAGATGGTTGGATGGCATCACCGACTCAACAGACATGGGTTTGGGTGGATTCCGGGAGTTGGTGATGGACAGGGAGGCCTGGTGTGCTGCGGTTCATGAGGTCGCAGAGAGTCAGACGCGACTGAGCGACTGAACTGAACTGAATGTCCATTAAGTCAGTGGTTCTGCCTAACAGACTCGTCCTCTGCTGCCCCCTTCTCCTTTTGCCTTCAATCTTTCCAAGCATCAGAATCTTTTCAGTTGTTCGCATCAGGTGGCCAAAGTATTGGAGCTTGAGCTCAGTTCAGTGAACTTAATCAGAGCTTAAGCTTCAGCAATAGTTTAGAATTGACTGGTTTGATCTCCTTGCAGTCCAAGGGACTCTCAAGAGTCTTCTCCAACACCACAGTTCAAAAGCATCAATTCTTCGGCACTCAGCCTTCTTTATGGTCCATATCATATCCATATATGACTACAGGAAAAACAGTAGCTTTGACTATATGGACCTTTGTCAGCAAAGTGATGTCTCCACTTCTTAATAGCTGTCTAGGTTTGTCTTAGTTTTCCTGCCCTGGGGCAAGCATCTTACTTTCATGGCTGCAGTCACCGTCCACAGTGGTGTAAGAGCCCAAGAAAATAAAATCTGTCACTGCTTCTACTTTTTCCCCTTCTGTTTGCCATGAAGTGATGGGACTGGATCCTACGATCTCAGTTTTCTGGACATTGCGTTTTAAGCCAGTTTTTTCATCCTCCTCTTTCACCCTCATTCTGTTTGCTTTCTACCATTACGGTGGTATCATCAGCTTGTGATACATCCAGACTGGCATTTCACACAATGCACTCTGCATATAAGTAAAATAAGCAGGGTGACAATATATAGCCTTGGCTGCACTCCTTTCCCAATTTTGAACTAACATCAAAAAAAGGTGTCCTTTTCATCATAGGGGATTGGAATGCAAAAGTAGGGAGTCCAGAGATACCTAGAATAACACGCAAGTCTGGCCTTGGAGTACAAAATGAAACAGGGCAAAGGCTAACAGAGTTTTGTCAAGAGAACACTTTAGTCATAGCAAACACCCTTTCTAGCAATACAAGAGAAGGCTCTTCACATGGATATCACCAGATGGTTAATACCAAAATCAGATTGATTATATTCTTTGCAGCCAAAGATAAAGAAGCTCTGTACAGTCAGCAAAAACAAGACCTAGAGCTGACTATGGCTCAAATCATGAGCTCCTTATTGCAAAATTCAGGCTTAAATTGAAGACAATAGGGAAAACCACTGGCCATTCAGGTATGACCTAAATCAAATCCCCTGTGATTACACAGTGGAGGTGATAAATAGATTCAGAGGATTATATCTAGTAGACAGAGTGCCTGAAGAACTATGGATGTAGCTTCGTAACATTGTGTAGGAGGCAGTGACCAAAACTGTCCCAAAGAAAAAGAAATGCAGGAATGCAGCGTGGTTGAGGAGGCTTAACAAATAGCTCAGCGAAGAAGAGGGTGAAAGGCAAGGGAGAAAGGGAAAGATGTACCCAAAACTGAATGCAGAGTTCCAGAGAACGAGGAGAGAGGTAAGAAGGCCTTCTTAAATGGACAATGAAATAGAGGAAAACACTAGAATGGAAAAGACCAGCAACCTCTTCAAGAAAATTGGAGATACTAAGTGAACATTTCATGCAAGGATGGATACCATAAAGGACAGAAACAGTGGACCTAACAGAAGTAGAAGAGATAAAGAAGGGGTGGAAAGAATACACAGAAGAACTATACACAAAAGGTCTTAATGACTGGATAATCATGATGGTGTTGTTATTCACCTAGAGCTGTACATCCTGGAATGTGAAGTCAAGTGGGCTTTAGGAGGCATTACTACTACAAACAAAGGTAGTAGAGGTGAAGGAACTCAGCTGAGCTATTTAAAATCCTAAAAAGATGACGCTGTTAAAGTGCCGTACTCAATGATATCTTTAAAAAGTAACACAAAATTGTAGGGTTAAGTATTGTTCATAATTTCAGCAACAGTGCATGGCACAGGTAGGTTATGCTTTAGTAAGTCTTTGGCCGTTTGACATTTAACAGTGGAAATTAAATCAGTCTTCTCTTTTTATCCTTCCTTTTAATACTTGAGTGGTTGTGTCAGACTTTTATTTTTAAGCAGAGGAGCCTTTTTTAATCCAATACCATTTCCCACCTGCAATGCCCAACACAAAAGCTTTTGCTTTTAAAAAAGTAGAAGGCTTACTTGACAGTGAAACCCTTGGAATCTTCTAAACAGAGCCTTAGGGGTCCATGGAGCAGTTTTCAAACCATTATCTTAAATTAGTCCTAAATTAGAGTTCCTCCAAATGGTCTTTCTTCCAGTCTGTGGTCTACTCTGTTTTCTTTTTTTCATGCTTTACTTTTTTCTATTGAACATTAATGATGCTTTAGATAGTTGGAGTTTAACCCAGTGACATAATTTAACAGAAATTCCTACTTTAGAATTTGGCCAGAAATTTGGAGAATGACTAGGTTAGTCTCAGAATTGTAATTAAACTTCAAGTGATTGAAGTGCATATCTTTGTGTGCTTCATATGGACCGAACCCATGGTTTTCAAACTTCACCTGGAATATAGTTTAAAATTCAGGCTCCCAGACTTCATCCGTAGTGATCTGAGTGAATGGATCTGTTGTGGGAACCTGAAAGTGTGTTTTGTTATAACAACTCAAGTGATCCTTGGACTTCCCAGGTGTTGCTACTGGTAAAGAACCCACCTCCCAAAGCAGGAGCTGCAAGAGATGTGGTTTCGATCCCTGGGTCCAGAAGATCACCTGGAATAGGAAATGGCAACACACTCCATTATTCTTGCCTAGAAAATTTCCATGGACAGAGCAGCCTGGCGGGCTACAATCCATGAGGTTGCAAAGAGTCAGATACAGCTGGGCACACAGTACTCAGACACACATGAGTGCTCCTTAGGCTATTGGCCCACATAAACACTGAAAAGCACTTTACTAGGATGTCATATCTGCCTCAAGGAGCTTAACACTCTACTCAGACTACACACAGAAATACCCCTGTTTGCCAGAGGCTAAACTGCTTGCTCCCGTGGACACCTGCTACTAAGCAGAAAAAAATTTCTAACTCTTTGACTTTGGTCTGTAGAAAAAGTAAAAGTGAATTGGTGAAAAGGAAGTCACCACCAACAGCAGAGGGAAGAAAGCATGTTTGTCTAATGTCAAGGACCATGATCTGCATCACTCAGCTGTACTGAATCTATGGTAGTAATGTAGTAATGTTTACAGGTTACTGTTTGCATTAACCCTTAATCATCAAAAGGTTAGAAAATACCAAGGAAAATGAGCAATCCATTTTAGAAAGAGTTAAATGAGAAAAGTTAAAACCATTATAGTTCTGAAAAAGGTAACCTGTGTACAGAACACTTCAGTCCTTAATAGAACCAGTTACGTGAAATATTAATTCATCTCTTTGCTTATACTGTGAAGGTACATATTTTTCCTAGACAACCTTAGGAAAACTGTACTGTTTTACCTGGTAGAGTGACATATAGTAAAGTTTCATTATATTTCAGGTTTCTGCTTTTAATGCCAGTTACTCAGACTCTGGACTGTTTGGGTTCTACACTATCTCACAAGCTGCATCTGCTGGAGATGTAAGTTGCAAACTGAAAAATTCTCACAAGATTTTTTTTTCCTGTTAACATTTTTTTAGTAAAAATATAGAATGTTTGAATACTGTGATTTATCAGATCTCTGTCTAGTGTAATATCATTAAAGTGTTATCTGCTATGGAAGAAAGTTAAAAATGGAAAATGTATATACTAATCCTTCCAGGAAAGAGAGAGGAAATGCTTCCTTGGTATTTTGGTTCTGTGTGGACATGTGGCATTAAGTTACCTCTAGGCTATCTAAATGGAGAACTCAAGTGAGGTCAAGGCAAAGATGTATACTGGGCATCCTCAACAGAAAGTGTGTTGAAATCAGGGTTACATATGAAAGTTGGTAGGAGAAGAAAACTGAAGGTCAAGCTAGGGGAAATGGCCAAGAAAACAAAAAGAAGAGAAACTGGTATATTTGGAGACCAAGAAAGAGACTGGTTAACAATCTTTTGATCTACTCTATATTAACGTCCCTTTAGTTACCACAGGGAAGTCTGGTAGTTTTAGCAAACTTGGACAATATCAGTTTTTACAAGACTATTGGAAGTGAACTAAAATTTACAATATTAAGAAATGAATGAGAAGAAAGAAATGCAAAGTTGGTGCAGGTATAGGGGAGTGGGTGGGATTTTAGTAGAGTTTACTCTGAGAGATTAAGTAGGAAGAGACAGATATTCATACTGAAAGGAAAGAAATTGGAGTGAATATAGGAGGTAGGAAATTATAGGTGGATTAAATCTGTAGAAGCAAGAGCAAGCAGGATCCAAAGTATAAATAGACTTTTTGTCCTTGGACATAATGGCTGATGGGAGAACAGGATGTCAGAGATGAGGAAGTACATCCCTGGTGCAGTAGGAAGCTAAATCATGTTTTGAGAATAAGAGAAAGAAGTTTAAAGAAAGTAAGAGGTTGGGGACAGATGAGTGCCTAGATGCACACAGAATGAGCAGAGCAGCAGATGCATAGTATAGTCAGATGGCTAGCCTAATGGAAAAATGGAGGCGGCAAGCTGTAGGGTTGATCCCAGGTTGGAATCTTGCAAAGTAGACTGGTCAGAAGTATGAAGAGGTGGCAGGAAGTTGGAAACACTAGTAGGAGTGGCTGAAAGGATAATTCATGGATTTAGGCTAAAGAAGTAAACCCAGAGGGACATGATAGATTGAAAGTGGACAAATCAAGGAACTAGAGATGTTGGCAAAAATGGAAGATATGGATAGCATGATTAAAGACAGGCCAGAGGTCTTGGAATTGAGGATTTCAGTGTTCATGTCTGGGGTATGGCTATGGAAATAGGTAGCTCACTTGGAGGGTAAAGTAAGTTAACAGACCCCAAATGATGCCAAGGTTGGGATGGAGCAAATCATGGGCCAGGTTCATTATACCCACTCACATCACTAGAACTTGATTCCTTCATGACCCCAGCATTCCAGGCATGGACAGTCTTTACAGATTGGCTCCTTACGGTTTACTGCTTTCTTCTTAGTGAATAGTAAGAGAAAGCAATATTAATTACATGATACTTTGAGAGCCTGGGGAACTTTAAAAGGTGCTTATTCTTCATACGCAATTATAAATCCCTGAGTTTTCTTTTCCTAAACCCTACTGCCATCCTCTGCCCCCTGCCCCTTAATGTTTATAAGAAGCTTGGCTATTTGGCTATTGTACAAACGGCTGCTTTATCGGAAGTGTAAGCAGCACCTAGTGACTTACGAATTCCAGATGGACACAACTATTTCCATCTTGTGTTTCTGCCTCATAGAGGAGCATCTGGAATACTGCAGGAGACTCTGGCACTGATCAAAGATAGCCAGCTTTTACTTTTCTGTCCTAGGTTATCAAGGCTGCTTATAACCAAGTAAAAACAATTGCTCAAGGAAACCTTTCTAATCCAGATGTGCAAGCTGCCAAGTAAGTTTCAATATTAACTTTCAATTATTTGCAAGTTGTATTTTTTTCTAGGTACAATACTACTGTAACAAAGGTACAATAGGATTGAAAAGTATAAAAAAGTATTTAAAGGAGAGGGAAATATATTCCTACCACCTAGAGATATAATTGTTAACATTTTGAATATTTTCCTCACCATTTTTAAACATAATTGTTAATACTGCATATATAGTTGTTAATAAATAATTAACATATATAGTTGTTAATAATTATCTATCATTACTAACCAATGATTTCTCTTTATAATGCTGTTTTTATTTATTCAGATTACTGAATTAATTGGTATGTCAGAATGTACTTGTTGACAGTTGGAAATTGTAAACTAAAAGGATATCTTTGGCCTTAAAAAAATTTCGTATTTCACATTACTTTTTGGTATAGATTTGCAATTGAGCCAAGAGTTATAAATATTATAATGAAAGGCTCTGCATATATGTTTGTGTTTATATATTTTGCAATCACAGTATTAAAAGGTTGTACCAGTTTATAATCACATCATCAGGAGCGCCTGTTCCACCATAACCACTAGCAGCTTTATTTTTTCCTCTTTACTGATTTGATAGACAAAAAAAGATACCTGTTTAAAAAACTGCAACATCCATCTATTTGGTGATTTTTAAATCCCACTGTCTTCACTGTGCTAACAGCGAGTGCTAACAGCAAACACCTGTTAACTCAGTACCTCTGGGAGTTTCTCTAAAAGAGACAAACTGTGGACAGAGTTACAAATCAGCTTGCATTTCATACAGGAGATTAAAACATTTAAATTTGACTTCATCCATTGAGGACAATTCAAAACGTGAATCCTAAAACTCAGGCAGTCTTTTAGTATTCAAAGATCATTTAGTATTGTCTACAAAGGAAGTTATGATGGTGAATTACAACCTAGGAGGGAACAACCTTTTACCATTTCTCTTCTCATTAGTATTATTACATTTTTCATACTGTACACACTGAAAAGTGCATCTCTGAAATAAGTACAACACACTTGATTAAATGTTGTATACTTGGAACCAAGGACTGACAGGGTGCAGCTCTACATGACTCCATCAGAAACACATGCTTATAACAAACTGAAACACTGGATAAACTTAGGAAGAGTCTGTTTCAAGTCTTAATTTATTTAAGAAAATGTCTTTTCTTAATAAGTGTAGAATTTTGGTTATTAATGCCAAGTTCTGTTTCTTTCCTGCCATTTTGATGGGGTTTATACATTTTCGGTAAGGTTCTTAGTCCTCCTGTATTGAAAGAGAGAAAGTGAGGTGTCATTGCTGAAGGGACAAACTAATAATCTCTTGGTAAAGTTTACTGCAGGTAAAATCTTTTTTCAGTTAAGCTGACAATGTGATAAAATTGCTACATTAAATTGTAATTATGTTTAAATGGAGGTCTTGCTACAGTTTGAGTTAAATAACTCAAGTGCCTTATTGAACACCAGTTTCTTTCTGGGATAATTATGAATTGGATTTTATTTCAAATTGATGCTTTTGTGCCCATATTTAAGTTATAGGAGCTTATAAA
Source organism: Bubalus bubalis (assembly GCF_019923935.1). Taxonomy (NCBI): domain Eukaryota; kingdom Metazoa; phylum Chordata; class Mammalia; order Artiodactyla; family Bovidae; genus Bubalus; species Bubalus bubalis. The sequence goes on along the minus strand of NC_059180.1, from coordinate 22,608,037 downwards.
GACCTATATTCTCCTTCCCCACTTGTTCTGTCCTCAATGAGACAAATCCCAGTCCACAGCATTCTGCTAAAGGGACAATAAGAAGAGGCTAAATAGGTATTTTCTTTAGTAGAGATGTCTAATATCACCAAAAGTGTATCAGGAAGCTAGAATTCCTTCAGTAATCAAGACTTCACACTAAAATATTTTTAACTAGATCTGAGTTCTAATCTAAAAGCAAAATGCATTCTGTTGGGTTTTTAGTATAATCTTATAATGACAGCTTTCAAAATGATAATGTAAATAATAAAATAGTTGGTAAACTGAAGAAAGGGAATGAAGATCTTTAGCACTCTTAAAGTTTCAAAGCTGTTAGTTTGCATATTTACTCAAACGTGTTTAAGGATTTAGGAACATACTTTAACTTGCTCCATAAAACTGCCTTCTGCCTTACTTACACACCTTTTACTGGACAGGAACAAGCTGAAAGCTGGGTACCTGATGTCAGTGGAGTCTTCTGAGGGTTTCCTGGATGAAGTTGGGTCCCAGGCTCTAGCTGCTGGTTCATACACGCCGCCATCCACAGTCCTTCAGCAGATTGATGCAGTAGCTGACGCTGATGTCATAAATGTAAGCAAATGAAAATCTGTTTAACATCACATAACTTGTCCTTAATGATGCCATTTCAGAAGGAATGCATAAGGCCTGTATATGCTGTTCTCAGGGTATTTGGTATCTGTCTGCCTGGTGTGGAGGCAGAGGCTCAATCCCATCAGATCTGCAGATAGCTTCCTTGTCAACTCAGGAAGTCTGTGTATCTTCCTCATTCAACTAATAGTTTACCATTAGGTTAAACTATTTTAAATTTTTAAAGGTCAAGAAGAGTGAAATATTGGCAGTTTCATACGACTCAATCTAATTGTCAAGTTTGGTATTTTTCCTCCTCACTCTGAAATAAACTTTCTATCCTGCCAACCCTTCACAGTCCACCATCTCAAGATTTTCTTTAGTCTTCTCAGCCTAAGACATTCTCCTGCCCTTGTTCTATTTTTCTTTTATTTTTCACATATTGTTTCCTATAAAATTGACTGGTTTTGAGGGCAAAGACTATGTGTTATACCTCTTTGTATTCCCTACTGTGCCTAACAAGTACATGAACTATAAAATGAACCCTAAATCAGTCCTTTCTGTATTAAAAATGCCAACTCCCCTTTCATGTCACGATCTCAACCATCTTCTCACCAAGGGGTCTATCCTTGTGGATAGAAAAAAAATGAAGGCTGTTGGAAGATAGCAATCCTGACTTGATTTCACTTGGCGCCTAAGTTCATCATCGTTGTTGTTGTAGTTCAGTCACTCAGTTGTGTCTGACTCTTTGTGACCCCATGAACTGCAACACGCCAGGCTTCTCTGTCCTTCACCATCTCCTGGAGGTTGCTCAAACTCATGTCCATTGAGTCAGTAATGCCATCCAACCATCTCATCCTCTGCTGTCCCCTTCTCCTCCTGCCTTCAATCTTTGCCGGCATCAGGGTTTTTTCAAATGAGTCGGCTCTTTGCATCGGGTAGCCAAAGTAATTGGAGCTTCAGCTTCAGCATCAGTCCTTCCAATGAATATTCAGGATTGATTTCTTTTAGGATTGACTGGTTTGATCTCCTTGCAGTCCAAGGGACTCTCAAAAGTCTTCTCCAATACCACTGTTCAAAAGCATCAACTCTTCAGCACTCAGCCTTCTTTATGGTCCCACTCTCACATCCATATGTGACTACTGGAGAAACCATAGCTTTGACTATACCAACCATTGTTGGCAAAGTAATGTCTCTGCTTTTTAATACACTTTCTAAGTTTGTCATAGTTTTTCTTTCAAGGAGCAAGCATCTTTTAATTTCATGTCTGCAGTCACCATCTGCAGTGATTTTGGAGCCCAAGAAAATAAAGTCTGTCACTGTTTTCATTGTCTGCCCATCTATCTGCCATTAGTGATGGGATGGGACCAGATGCCATGATCTTAGTCTTTTGAATGTTGAGTTTTAAGCCAGCTTTTTCACTCTCCTCTTTCACCTTCATCAGGAGGCTCTTTAGTTCTTCTTCCCTTTCTGCCATAAGGGTGATGTCATCTGCATACCTGAGATTATTGATATTTCTGCCAGCAGTCTTAATTCCAGCTTGTGCTTCATCCAGCTTGGCATTTTGCATGATATACTCTGCATAGAAGGTAAATAAGCAGGGTGACGATATACAGCCTATGTACTCCTTTCCCAATCTGGAACCAGTCCATTGTTTCATGTCCAGTTCTAACTGTTGCTTCTTGACCTGCATACAGGTTTCGAAGGAGGCAGGTAAGATGGCCTGGTATTCCCATCTCTTTAAGGATTTTCCACAGTTTGTTGTGCACACAAGCGTCAAAAGCTCTGGCATAGTATAATGAAGCAGAAGTAGATGTTTTTCTGGAATTCTCTGGCTTTTTCTGTGACCCAACAGATGTTGGCAATTTGCTCTCTGGTTCCTCTGCCTTTTCTAAATCCAGCTTGAACGGCTTAAAGTTCTCAGTTCACATACTGTTGAAACCTAGCTTGGAGAATTTTGAGCATTACTTTGCTAGCGTGTGAGATGAGTGCAATTGTGTGATAGTTTGAACATTCTTTGGCATTTCTTTTCTTTGGAAGTGGAATGAAAACTGACCTTTTCCAGTCCTGTGGCCACTGCTGAGTTTTCCAAATTTGCTGGCATATTGAGTGCAGCACTTTCACAGCATCATCTTTTAGGATTTGAAATAGCTCAGCTGGAACTCCATCATCTCCACTAGCTTTGCCCGTAGTAATGCTTCCTAAGGCCCACTTGACTTTGCACTCCAGGATGTCTGGCTCTAGCTGAGTGATTACACCATCATGGGTTATCTGGGTCATTAAGATCTTTTTTGTATAGTTCTATGTATTCTTGCCGCCTCTTCTTAATATCCTCTGCTTCTGTTAGGTCCATACCATTTCTGTCCTTTATTGTGCCTGTCTTTGCATGAAATGTTCCCTTGTTATCTCTAATTTTCTTGAAGAGAGCTCTAGTCTTTCCCATTCTATTGTTTTCCTCTCTCTCTTTGCATTAATCATTGAGGAAGTCTTTCTTATCTCTCCTTGGTATTCTTTGGAACTCTACATTCAGATGGATATCTTTCTTTTTCTCCTTTGCCTTTCGCTTCTCTTCCTTTCTCAGCTATTTGTAAGGCCTCGTCAGACAACCATTTTGCCATTTTGCACTTCTTTTTCTTGGGGATAGTTTTGATCACCACCTCCTGTGCAGTGTTACAAACCTTCGTCCATAGTTCTTCAGGCACTCTGTGTATCAGACCTAATCCCTTGAATCTATTTGTCACTTCCACTGCATAATTGTAAGGGATTTGATTTAGGTCATACCTGAATGGCCTAGTGGTTTTCCCTGCTTTCTTCAGTTTAAGTCTGAATTTTGCAATAAGGAGTTCATGATCTGAGTCACAGTCAGCTCCAAGTCTTGTTTTTGCTCACTGTATAGAGGCTTCATCATTGTATACTCTTCCAAATGGTTGTCCTTGTCTTATATACTGTACTGTCACGAGTCCAACCCAGCTGCCTCCAACACCATCTTTATTTAAAAAGCTGATCTAAGTACCTAAGTACTTCATGGTACTGCACTTGACGTAAACTAACAGACTTTGAACTCTAAAGTAGTGGCATAAAGAACACTAGGATATAGTGTAACTCTGACAAGTTAACAATCAGTGTATTTTCATTGACTCAGACTATTTGCCATTGTAATACAGACAGAGGCGGACAGCCGTGCCCCAGGAGATACCCTTTTTGCAGCGTCAGATCCCTTTTCCCTCTTAACAGCTACTGTCATCATAGAGCGTCACGCTTGCTCAGTCACATGAAGGATGAAATATTCAGAGTAACAGAAGTTTGTCTATTTGCTTATTTGTATTAACTTTCTTTCTTTGTTTCTGTCTTAAAGGCTGCAAAGAAGTTTGTTTCTGGCCGGAAGTCAATGGCAGCAAGTGGAAATTTGGGGCATACACCTTTCATTGATGAGTTGTAATACTGAATCCCATATTGCAGGAAAGAACTGAACGTTTTGTGAACCCAGAGCAGCAAATACATGAAAGTGAAAAGTCTCTATTGTAACATTTATCTTTTCTTCCAGTGAGATGAAATATAAAGCATAAATATAGGTAATTGTTCCCAACTGACCTAAAGTCAATAAAGCATTCTATTTAAATGTTTTTCTTGCATTTTTGCTAATTAGTTAATCAACAGGTGTTTATGTTGAGTTTTTGCTTTAGATGCTTTTAAGGAGAACAGGAATATAAGTATAAAGTACAGAAGCATGAGAAACTATTAAAATTAAGGCTTAAGTGGCTATCAGAGTAACTATCTCCAGATCATTATTGGCTTTTAAAGATAAAAGCAGTGAAAAGTCTGTATTCTTGGGTAAGAACAGTTAAATGATCTGGGTTTTACCCCCTTTTGCCTTTTTTCCAAAAGAGTTATTTGTGCAAAATATATATTACCTGTTAGCTGTAGCCTATATTTGCACTGCTTCGTTTTTTATGTTTATCTTCACTGTGGCACAATTTTGGTGTGTGTTTTTTCCCCCCTCATCTTCTCCCTCTTCTGTTTCTATTCTGTCTCTTTCAAGTAATTATCAACCTAACACTCAAAAGTAAGGCAGTGCACAAAAAAATGGGTGTTTTCAAGGTAAATGCTTCTGTGGTCACAGATTAGAAAACTGCTGCCTAGCCAACTCGTGATACTGGTTCACTGCTGCCCTTTTCAACGGGGGTACAGTCTTCCAGCCAAAATGCATCTGAGGTAGAGGAGGCTGACGAGGAGGAGGAGATTTCGTTGTCTTGCTTCACCATGGTCCAGTATGGAGAAGGGGCCCTCACTTCTTTCTTGTGATCTCTGTGAATCATCACGTCACAGTTAATGTCTTTTCCTACACGCATTACATGGTTCTTCTTTTTATATCCATGCCATTCTCTGGAGATAGACATTGGTCTCCTTACAGGGTAATGTCCAGTGGACCGTGGATATTTGTAGTACTTAAGTCTTGTATCGAAAGCGTCATCATCATCACTGCTTGTGACAGATCCATCTTCTGCCTCCTCAGTTTTCTTTGTTGTGCTGAAATGGAAAGACTAGTGAATGAAATGGATTCTTAATGTCTACACATTCATTATCACCTAACAAGATGTCTCATAACCTGCTTTGGTTCATAAAAGAAAAAATACAGTTTAGCACTACCTGTCTGTGTTATTGAAAATCTTCTCTTTTAAAAATTACCTTTACGGAATTCCCTGGCCGCCCAGTGGTTAGCGCTCCGTACTTTCACGGTCAAGGGCTCAGGTTCAGTCCCTGGTAGGGGAACTAAGATCCTCTCTAAATTTGTTTAAATTACCTTTAAATTTGTTTACATTCCTAAATGGAAATCAAATTCTGCCCTAAATTATTTCACATTACTTTAAAAAGCTTTGCACAGACTTAAGCGAGACTACTGACCAGAATGTTAGCAGGCCTTAAAGGGTGGGTTGATTTCACCTCACAGAATAACAGGTCAATGTGGCCATCTCATCCACAGAACTCAGTTTTCATGGGTCTCTTGGGATCAGCAATAATAGAACATTACTGATTTCCAAGGAGGCGTCCAGAAATAATGGGCCTCAAAGATCTTCAATATGTTTATCATTGGTTATTCCTCTGAATCTTTTTATTTTTGCCCCTGAGCATCATTCTTTGCTTCTCAATTGGGTTTACAAATGTGGATCTGTAGAACACCCTTCCACCCAGATGTCTCATCATGCACTATTCCACCTTGCTGTTGCCATCCAAAAACTTGTGAAGATTCTTTTTTATTTTTCAGTTCGCCAACAACAGGGTTCTTGAACTTTTCTAATGCCTGTAGCACCTGCGCCTGCTATTATTTTCCTGAACAAATGCTGTCACGTGCTACCCCTCATTCTGGTGCTATTACCCAGCAGATCCAAAACTAGATCTTTGCAATTATGAACCTCCGTTAGCTTCTGTCCTGCTAATAGGAAATGGATTTCTTCCCTACCCCAGTCCCTCCGACCTATCCAACTTACTAGTGTTTTCCCTAACATCCTTGGAGGGCTGCTTGTGGTTTTTTTTTGTTTGTTTGCTTGCTCCTAAGGATCTGAACAGATCTTCCCTAAAGTTTCTCTCTTCTGGTAATAGCATTTGGTATTGAGTCATTTTTTTCTGAAAGCCACTAGTCTTAAATTGTATGATTTTCTTTAATCCTTGATGTAGTACTGTGCAAGGAGATTCAGAAGATCTCAGGACTAGAACAGTTTGCCTTCAGACTCAAAGGACCTTCTTTGTAGCTCTGTTAGATCACCATAAAGACTGGTGGCAGAACCAGGTTCTTATTAAACTGGCATTAGATAGAAATGCCACAAGCCAGCAGAGGTCAGGGTTCGCTGGAAACAGTTTTTAATATCAGGAGGCCTGCCCAGAGCATCACATGGCGAATTGTGCACTCGGTGCTATCTGCTCCTGAAAGAAGCCTTACAACTTCGCGAACTAAACCTTTCATTCCTGTTCTGCCCCTTCCTTACCGTTTTCCACATAAGATGCTAACATGCCTTAGCTATAAGCTCTTTGCTTAATTAAGGGATTCAGAAAATGATTGGTGGTATTCCTAAGTTTGTGAATTTTAGCCTCATAACTTAAGTTGTGGTATTCTGTGTTTGCTTTTGAATGGTCAACCTGCCATCCCTAGGTTTTTAATATTCTGAATCTCAAACTCTACTTAGAATGTAGTCGTTCCATAAGCAAATGGTGAAGAGCTCAGTTTTGGGAGCTGAGCTCTCCAATACAGGGTCCACCAGCTACATGTGGCTGTTAAATTTAAACTGGTTAAACTTGAATAAATTTAAATTTCCTCAGTTACAAATCTTCACATTTCATGGGCTTAGTAGCCACCTGTGGCTAATGGTTACCACATGGGATGGCACAGATACAGGTCATTTCCACTAGCATAGAGAATTCTTATTGGATGTTGCTGCTCTGAAAACAGACGTATACTACTTAGCCCTGTGGCCTCTGGCAAGTGTACATACTCTTCTATTGGCTTCAGTTTTCTTACCTGTAAAACGAGGATAAATAGAACTGTCATGAGGATTAAATGGTACAATGCTTGTAAAGCGGTGTCTATCACATAGTAAACAGTAAGTTCAGTATCATCATTAATGATTTTTAATCAAAGCAGGATTGGTTTAGTTATTGGGAAAAAATTTTTCCCCATTCTGTATCTGATCTGAAGGGAACAACTGCTATCCAGCTCTAGTCCACGGTTAGCATGTGGGGATGCAAGCCCATCTTCTGTTTTTCGGGAGAAACCAGAGATTTGTAAATTTAGCAATTCAATTTTTTTTCATTAAAAAATTTTTGAAACAGAAAAATGCAAAAAAGTTGAATGAAAAAAAATTTCTAAACACCTTGGTAGCTACCACCCAGGTCAAGAAATAGAGTATTACTGGCCCCTGGAAAAAGCCCTCCTATATATCCTCCTTGCTCTCAACACTGTCTAAAACAGTGAGGGAGATAAGCAAAGCACATCTGTGAATCGTATCAGTCCCTGTGGCCACAAGTTGGACTCTGAAGTAATATGGGCCATTTTTTAATCCTAGTAAAGAGCCCCTAGCCATATTTCTTTGAGCACATCCCAATGAGCAAAGGGACACAGCTGTACATCTAGTGCTCAGGGATCTGGTCAGAATTAATAACAATAACTCTTGGATCAGAATACTAAATGTGCCACTTAAAGGAGATAGAGAAATCAAGCCAGCCCTTAAATTTCTGATTTGTTTGACTAAGCAAATGCTCTCCCACTAGGACAATGGCAAACTGGCTTTTAATTTTAGGCATAATGAGTTTAAGGGGTTTATGATAGATATCAAGTGGGTGTTTATATAAGTTTGGAGATAATACAATTTGGAAATTATTAATGTATGAATACTAATAGAAACCAAGGAGTTTGCTTAGAAGATTGAGAGAAGAAAGCCAAAGACAAGGCTTGGTAAAAGGCAATCATGAGGAAGTGACAAAAGGAGATAAGGGAGTGTGGTATTCCAGAAGTCTGGGAAAAATTATATTTCAACAAGAGTTGAGGTGAGAGGCTGTAAAGTGCCTGCTGCCGCTCAGAAGCCAAGCAAAATTAGAGACTGAGAGGAGTCCACTGAAATTAGCAGTATGAAGGTTGCAGGTGACCTTGGGGTAAAGGGCTCTCAGCCAAGGTCTGCAGCGAGGTGGGATGAGGTGTCTCCTGAGGAATCGGTACTGTCTAATACAACTGTTTCAACAGCTTTGGAGTCAAGGGACAGGATAGTGGCTGCTAAGGAAAGGAGAGGGGAGTGGATTAAAGTAGGCTTTGCTAAGATGGAAGAGTTTTAAACAGGCTTAATGGGGGAGCCTGGTGGGCTGCCGACTATGGGGTCGCACAGAGTCAGACATGACTGAAGCAACTTAGCAGCAGCAGCAGCAGCAATGGTTCTTGAGAAGGATCCAGAGAGAGAACTGAATATGCTGGAGACAAATGAGGAAAGGGAGTCACAGCACATGTTTCAGGGCTAACTTTGGGAAAGGGGGAGTCGCATATCTAGATTTGAAGGCAGAGCTGCCACTAGGTAATTTGGTCCTTGTTAAACTCCATGTCCAAGGCTCTTTCTTGCCTTTATCATTCTGCCTCATATTAAGTCCTACAGATTGTACTTTCCAAAAGGATTTAGAAACCCACTGAACTGTGACTGTCATTAATTCCTCCAGCATGGTCCAATTGATAATTCTCACATTTAACTAAGACTCTGTGCTTCATAGACCCTGGGGAATTCTGTAGTATAACAAAGATTTCCTAAACTTAACTACTTACCGTGTGATTGGGAATTTGGTCTCAGGGATTAAATCATATATTTCTTGCCATTCTTGGGGTATGTCTATAAAATCTCGGTAAACCTTTATTTGTAGTATTGTTCCTATGGTGATATGTTGCAGAAGCTTTAAAAATTCTCGAAGAGTATAACCTAACACATTTGCATAGCCAACACTAATCAAAACATCACCTGAAAAAGGGAAAAAGTTAAGTAAAATTAAGATGATGGTTTAAAAAAGATCATGCCATTTCTGTCTTCATTGTGCAGTGTCTCTTCCTTTTTTTTTTTTTTTTGGTGAGGTGTTTCATTTTATCAGAGAAGGCAATGGCACCCCACTCCAGTACTCTTGGCCTGGGAAATCCCATGGATGGAGGAGCCTGGAAGGCTGCAGTCCATGGGGTCGCTGAGGGTTGGACACGACTGAGCGACTTCACTTTCACTTTTCACTTTCATGCATTGGAGAAGGAAACAGCAACCCACTCCAGTGTTCTTGCCTGGAGAATCCCAGGGACGGGGGAGCCTGTTGGGCTGCTGTCTACAGGGTCGCACAGAGTCGGACACGACTGAAGTGACTTAGCAATAGCAATAGCAATTTCATTTTATAGGTTCATATTGTTGGTTCATTTTGAACCAAAACCAGGCTTCAAACTTTATTTAATGAAAAAAAAAAATGATCCTCTCAGTGAATAATGAATACATGCAAGATGTTTCTTAATAGTGCAATGGTAGATATTATAACATTTTAGAACATTTCTGAAGTTCTTGGTGTGACAGAGGCTAAAAATGATTTAGAATCTGAACCATCCTTGAAGATTCTAAAAATGTGCTTGTTTCAAGTAAAATAAATGGCTACTACTATTAAAGAAAAAAATCACTTACACTAAGTGAACAAATGACCTATTTTTATTATACCTGCCTGGCCATTGCCAATGCCCTCCACAGTAAGCAAACCATATTAAACATCAAGCCTTACAGTTTAATATTCTTTCCTTATGCAGTATTCATTGAGCAAGTAATTCTACATATAACACTGGACATTTAGAATGCTTTAATTAAGCTGAAGATGTGTATACAGAGAGTGTGGACGTTCAAAGGGATTTGACACCTACGTCCCCTATCGTAGGACAGAGTTGAACAGGGAGGGGAGTATGATAGCCAGCCATTCAGCTTCTGAGCCCCCAACAGATGGAAAGAGAACCACATCTTGACAGCCAAGTCCCTGGACCTCCCAACTGGATGTTAAAAAGACCCAATTTATTCATTTGTACCCAGCAGCTAAGGCATGGACATGTAGACTAGGTCCAGCTATTGGTCAGTCCCCCTGGGTCACTAAACCTGGAGCAGGAGATACAGAGAAGCGACAGGAGCATCCAGTTTCCATGGCCTTTTGTTCTCTCATCATTTTCCAAACCTGGTTCTCAAGGCTTTCCAGGAATTCTGTCAGATTAAATGTTCTAAATTCAGTGCCTTTACAGAACTTGAAGAAAACAGGAAAAACCACTAGGCCATTCAGGTATGACCTAAATTTAATCCCTTACAATTATACAGTGGAAGTGACAAATAGATTCAAGGGATTAGATCTGATAGAGTGCCTGAATAACTATGGATGGAGGTTCGTTACATTGTACAGGAGGCAACAACCAAAACAATCCCCAAGAAAAAGAAATGCAAAATGGCAAAATGGTTGTCTGAGGAGGCCTTATAAATAGCTGAGAAAAGAAGTAAAGCGAAAGGAAAAGGAGAAAAGGAAAGATATAACCATCTGAATGCAGAGTTCCAAAGAACAGCAAGGAGAGATAACAAATCCTTCTTAAGTGAACAATGCAAATAGAGGAAAACAACAGAATGGGAAAGACTAGAGATCTCTTCAAGAAAATTAGAGATACCAAGGGAACATTTCATGCAAAGGTGGGCACAATAAAGGACAGAAATGGTATGGACCTAACAGAAGCAGAAGAGATTCAGAAGAGGTGGCAAAAATACACAGAACTATACAAAAAAGATCTTAATGACCCAGATAACCCACGATGGTGTGATCACTCAGCTAGAGCCAGATATCCTGGAGTGCAAAGTCAAGTGGGCCTTAGGAAGCATTACTATGAACAAAGCCAATGGAGATGATAGAATTCCAGCTGAGCTATTTCAAATCCTAAAAGATGATGCTGTGAAAGTGCTGCACTCAATATGCCAGCAAATTTGGAAAACTCAGCAGTGGCCACAGGACTGGAAAAGGTCAGTTTTCATTCCACTTCCAAAGAAAAGAAATGCCAAAGAATGCTCAAACTACCACACAATTGCACTTATCTCACATGCTAGCAAAGTAATGCTCAAAATTCTCCAAGCTAGGTTTCAACAGTATGTGAACTGAGAACTTTCAGATGTTCAAGTTGGATTTAGAAAAGGCAGAGGAACCAGAGATCAAATTGCCAACACCCTTTGGATCATAGAAAAGCCAGAGAATTCCAGAAAAACATTTGCTTCACTGACTACACCAAAGCCTTTGACTAACTGTGTGGGTCCCAACAAACTGTGAAAAACTCTTAAAGAGATGGGAACATCAGATCACCTTACCTGCCTCCTCCAAAACCTATATGCATGTCAAGAAGCAACAGTTAGAACCAGACATGGAACAACAGACTGGTTCTAAATTGGTTAAGGAGTACAAGAAGGCTGTATATTGTCACCCTGCTTATTGAACTTCTATGCAGAGTATATTATGTGAAATGTTGGGCTGGATGAATTACAAGCTGGATTGCTGGGAGAAATATGAATAGCCTCAGATATGCAGATGACATCATCCTTATGGCAGAAAGTGAAGAGGAACTAAGAGCCTCTTGATGACAGTGAAAGAGGAAAGTGAAAAAGCTGGCTTAAAACTCAACATTGGAAAAACTAAGATCATGGCTTCCAGTTCCATCACTTCATGGCAAATAGATGGGGAAACAATGGAAACAGTGACAGACTTTATTTTCTTGGACTCCAAATTTACTGCAGACAGTGACTACAGCCATGAAATTAGAAGACGTTTGTTTCTGGGAAGAAAAGCTATGACAGAGCTAGACAGAGTATTAGAAATCAGAGACATCAGTTTGCCAACAAAGATCTGTATAATCAAAGCTATAGTTTTTACAGTAGTCATGTATGGATGTGAGAGTGGACTATGAAGAAGGCTGGGTGCTGAAGAACTGACACTTTCGAAATGTGGTATTGGAGAAGACTCTTGAGGGTCCCTTGAACAGCAAGGAAATCAAACCAGTCAATCCTAAAGGACATCAACCCTCAATATTCATTTGAAGGACTGATGCTGGAAGGGCAATACTTTGGCCACCTGATGCAAAGAGCTAACTCATTTGAAAAGACCCTGATGCTGGGAAAGATTGAAGGCAGGAGAAGGAGACAAGAGAGGATGAGATGGTTGGATGGCATCACTGACTCAAAGGATATGAGTTTGAGCAAACTCTGGGAGATGGTAAATGACAAGGAAGCCTGGTGTGCTACAGTCCATGGGGTTGCAAAGAGTTGGACATGACTCTTTTAAGAGACTGAACAACAACAACAATAGAACTTCTTTATTGCTTGCAGTTAAGACCCCTGACTGCTATAAGGGCATCTAGCAAGAGAAGAGGGAATACAGGGAAATTGATTCTTAAGGATAGATTCACATTGGGTAAATAAAATCTTAGTTATCAGATCGTACAAGTACTATCATCCTGCCAAATGGTCATGGAGACTTCAGAGCTAACATCAGATAAAGTGACCCTAATAAGTCCCAAAGAATGTTTACCCCACTGTGCATGGGAAGCTAGGGATCCCTCAATCACCTCATTCTAAGACAGCTGAGGTCTAACCTCAGCGTAGAAAAGAGTCAAGATGAAGTACTTTCTCTATTACTACTCCCCAACTCTTTGCGACCCCATGGACTGTAGTCCACCAGGCTTCTCTGTCCATGGAATTTTCCAGGCAAGAATACTGGAATGGGTTGCAATTTCCTCCTCCAGGGGTTTTTCCCAACCCAGGTGTCAAACCTGCATCTCCCGTGTCTCCTGCATCAGCAGGTGGATTCTTTACCACTGAGACTCACCTGGGAAGCACTACTCTGTACTCTGCTATAATTGGAAATTATGCTGATCCTAAAGGAAGCCTCCAAAGACAAATTTCCATATTGCTAGATTCTATCAGAAACAAAAGGTCACAGTTTATGAATACTGAGATGGGTGGAGAAAAGCTTCTACTTTGGTCTTTAAAGACAGCTGTGGCTAACTTCAGACTGAAACAGGGCTTCTCCCAACTACCTGCAGATTGTGTAATCTGAAACAGCTGTTCACCCTATAGAGGTTAATTAAAATGTCAAAAAAAAAAGAAACCCTCAAGGGATAAGCTTACTTGCCTAATGTTAAAAGGGGTGTTTATAGCTGAAAGCTATGGCTTGACATGCTGCTTAATTATGTTGTTAAAAAGGTGACTTATCGAGAGGGCAGAAAATAAACAGCTTAATTGCCTGACCATCCTGACTATAAACCAAAGGTGTCATTGTATGAATGTGATTATTCTAGCAAGAGACATTAACATTGCCTTTCATAAAGAAGCACCAATTTGGTATTTATAAATATTAATATTATACATTTTTTCTGTTTTAATGGGCTGTAGGAACCACATTGTATAAACTGTCCCAGTTGTCTATATTTAATCAACTTTTCAGCAGCCAAGCCACTACCAAAAAGTAGATTTTAGTTTTCTCCCATTTGTCTCAACTAGGCTGTAAATTCCATAAGCTCTGTGTGGTTAGAGACCACATATGACTGACTGGCTCACCATTACACCCCAGTGCCTGATGTCTGCACACAGCAGGCATTCAGGAAATGCTTATTGAATTAATGTGGCCTAGTAAGGGTGGTGACCAGTACATAACTTTGTTTACCTTCCAATCTATATTAATTTCTCCAAGAAAAGAAAAATGCTGTATTAATTTCTTAAGATTCTGGATATCAGAGTTTGCTAAAACTATGCTGGCCAAAAGGATTTTAAAGTTTAGCCAAAATAAATTAGGAAATCAAGATGAAGCCCTATTAAGAAACAACAAAAGAAGAGAAATTCAAAGCACGTAAGAAATAATGGGGCTGAGAGGTAATGGGGTTAAAAAAAAAAAAAAAAAATCAGGTTTCTAGGACCATCACCTCTCCAAATCTCATCATCATTGTCAAAGGGACTGAGTTACAGAGTCTTTGAATCCCAGACCTTGAAGAGAAGTGCCTGACTTGTCATGAAGAGATATGGGACTTACTCCATATTGCAATCTCTTTTCTAATCAAAGGTATGGGCTTTCTAAGCAGACATGGGTTCAAATCAGCTCTGACCACCCACTTAGCTCTGTACGAAACAATTTACTTCATCTCTCTGAGCCTCTGTATTTCGTTATCTACCTTCTAGAAGTACTGCAAAGATTAGATAATAGATGTGGAAACACCTTGCAAAATGCCTAGAACAAATGCTCACTTACTCTTCATTTATCAAGCACAGACATAATAAATGCACCAGTTCGAATGGTAAGTCCCTTGAATTCATTAAAAGATGAATTCAAGACTGCCTCTGACCTCCAGGAGCACACTATGACCCCACCCGGAGATTCTGTTTCATGAAAGCATACTCCCATCCCACTCCAGTGAGTGTGCTCTCTGCTTATCAACCAGCGTCTGTCCCCTAACTCCAAAAAACCTACGGAGAACAAGCAGAATAGGCCTATGGGACCTGGCCTAGAATTCTTTTGGATGGGAAGTCCAGAACTTTCTTTCTGGAAGGCTGTTCCCTAGCACCAAATAGTGATATGTGGAGAAAATGCTTTGGATTTTAAGGTGAGGTAAACTTTCATAACAGCATCATTGATCCACTTAATTCTTTAATCCACAGCATTTAACCCTAACTACAACTAGAATAACCTGAGAAGCTGTTAAACCATGAACTGCCCTGTCCCCAAACCAACTGAATCAGAACCTCTGGGGAGATGGGGCCAATCCATTTTTATTTTAAAAGGTCTCCAGGTGATTCTAATAAGTAACCAGAGTTGCAAACCAGTGGTTTAATCCACTAGGGTTGTGGTACCACAATCATTTTTGTTGTTGTTCAGTCGCTAAGTCATGTCCTACTCTTTGCAACCCTATGGACTGCAGCATGCCAGGCTTCCCTGTCCCTCACCATCTCCTGGAGGTTGCTCAAACTCATGTCCATTGAGTCGATGATGCCATCCTAATATCTCATCCTCTGTCATCCCCTTCTCCTCCTGCCCTCAATCTTTCTCAGCATTAGGGTCCTTTCCAATGAGTCAGCTCTTTGCATCAGGTGACCTGATGCAAAAATATTAGCCAATACTTTAGCCAATACACAATCATTTTTGGTTAACAACAAAACAAGACACAAGTCTGGAGAATCTCTAAGAACAGCCTTAGAGAAAGGATTGCCAATATTTCCATAGCACTGTGGCTCTCCAAGGTGGTATTATCCCAATTTAGAGATGAGGTGACTAAGGCCAGGAAAGTTAAAGGATTTTGTCCAAGGTCAAAGAACCAAAAAGAGGCACAGCCTGGGCCTGAATTCAGGCCAGCTAGCACTGAATGGTTTTTCCTTCCACCACCTTACCATCCCATTGTGCGTCCCTGACTCCTGAGCACAGCCCAGAGAAGGCACTGCGGAAATGTCTTGAATTGGATGGAAAATTCATTCATCTAAAGACAAGAGAAGCAGGGCAGTACTGACAAAGACAGCGTTCACATCTCCATTCCTTGGTGTGACAACGTACAAGTTACTAAATATCTGATTCCTCATCCGTATATCGGTTTAATGTAGAATCTACCTTGGGGATTGTCAGTCGGGTGAAATGAGATCACACATCTAAATGTTAATGATGATTCATACTGCCTACAAAAGAAGAAAGCCTTATCCATACAGAGCCATAAACGCTGGAGTGACACTATTCCTGTATATGAATCCCTTCTAGATGGGGGTGAACCTGGACAAGGAACTCAGTCTCACTGAGCCTTAGTTTCCTCATCTGTAAAAGGCAGATGATAATCATGCTGCTGCTGCTGCTGCTAAGTCGCTTCAGTCATGTCCGACTCTGTGCGACCCCACAGACGGCAGCCCACCAGGCTCCCCCGTCCCTGGGATTCTCCAGGCAAGAACACTGGAGTGGGTTGCCATTTCCTTCTCCAATGCAAGAAAGTAAAAAGTGAAAGTGAAGTCACTCAGTCGTATCCAACTCTTAGCACCCCCATGGACTGCAGCCTACCAGGCTCCTCCATCCATGGGATTTTCCAGGCAAGAGTACTGGAGTGGGGTGCCACTGCCTTCTCATAGTTCCTACCTAAAGGGTTATTATAAGAATTCAATAAATAGGGCTTCCCTGATGGCTCAGTGGTAAAGAATCCGCCTACCAAAGCAGGAGTCCTGGGTTCAGTTCCTGAGCTGCAAAGATTCCATGTGCCATGAAGCACTAAGTTCGTGTCCCACAGCTACTGAGCCTGTGCTCTCGAGCCCTGGAGCCACGACTGAAGCATGTGCACCCTAGAGCCCATGCTTCACAGCAAGAGAAGCCGCTACCAGCGAGAAGCTCAACCACTGCAACAAGAGAGTAACCCGTGCTCACAACTACAGAAAAGCCCGCACAGCAACAGAAACAGCACAGCCAAAAATAAATAGTAAAAGAATTCAACGAATAAACACAGTGAGGGTTATACAAGTAGCAGCTGGCTTGCCCACTGAAAGCTCTCAAACAATGTCACCATCAGCACTGTTACACTGGAACCTAATAACCTGAGTCTCCCCGAAGGCAGATGAAAGGGAGGCAGAAGTAGAGGGGTCGGGAGGCCTGGGGAAACCACAGTCACCTGGCTGGAGCGTGCCATCCCTGGCTGCGGCTCCCTTTGTAATGAGATGGCTGATCTGAAGGTAGGGCCCATGCTGGATGATGATCAGGCCTAATCCCAGACTACCCACAGTGAGTTTGGTCTGTTGAGTTTTGCTCAAGTCGTGTACAGATGGCTTGACCTTGAGGTTGACTTGTTTTCCTAGAAATGGAGAGATTTGTTTTAGTCTTTCTGCTAGGTATCAGCATGACAGTAGTAACTGTCTGGGGTTCTAACACCAGAATCTTAGGGCAGTTACTTAACCTCTCTCTGCCTTAGTTTCTGCATCAGTAAAGAGAGGATAATAAAAATACCCACTCAGAGGGTTGTTATTGAGACTTAAAGGAGACAGTTGAAGGGCTTTTGCACAGTGCCTAGCACACTGTGCATGTTTAATTAAAGTTAGTTATTATTATCCATTCACTTAACAAGTATTTATTGATACAGGCAGTGGGCTAGAAACTGAAGTGTTTCTTGCCCTCATGAATCTTCCAGCCTAGTGGAGGAGACAAATATCAATGAGCTGTGTAGACATACGTTGAACAACAAACTGTAACACATGCTATGAAGGAAAAATACAGAGAGCTCTGAGGGTGACCAACAGGTTAAGTCTCCTGTGGGGAAGAGGGATCAAAGCTTCACAGAGGAGGTAAAATTTGAATTGAGGTCGAAAGGCTCAATATGAGAGCTTTAAGCAAAGTATGGTGGAAGGGAACAAATAAGATTCTGAGGCAGGAAAGAACATAAAAGGAGATCAGTAGGGGCCAGACAGGAGGAGCAAAGCCGTCGCAGACAGGCTGCTCAGTATTTTACCTCACTGGAAAAGCTTAGAAGTGATCTTGGCAGGACAAGCTAAGATCTGCATTCAAAGAAAGAACCAAACACTTCAGGCTGCTATATGGATTGTGGGGTCCAGACTGGAAGAGACAAAGTGTTACTGCATTCACCCAAGCATGTCATGACAATGTCAGTGGAAATGGACAGTATAAAATAAGCATTTGGGAGGAAAATCCAGGAAAATGGGTAGTGAGGAATTGAAATGTGTTTTACACAGAACTAAATCTCACAAGAAAAGTTTCAAAGACTGAGGAGTGATTTAGAACAACAAGTTATTTTTCCAAGAGGAAGCTTCTGAGATTCATTTTCAGTTCACAGGAAGCTTCTGGGGAAACCTGTTTTCAGCACACTCTTCCAGCATTTCACACACCAGCATGTTTCCTTAAGAAGTGACAAACTGCTATTTGCCAAACCTTTGCCAAATCCAGGTGACTGTAGGGTTTGGGGGTGAGGGGAGTGGGTCCAGGAGTCCTCCCCACTGCTGGAGGAGGGGGGATTTCCCACATCTCCAGGGGTTTCACAGTCCTTTCAACTTCACGCAAGTGTCCTTGCCTGTCTCCAATCTCACCCTCCCCACAACCACAGATGCTCTCTGACTGAAAAATTAAGTGTGTGCTCAGTCGCTCAGTCATGTCTGACTCTTTGCGACCCCGTGGACTATAGCCCGCCCGGCTCCTCTTATCCATGGCGATTCTCCAGGCAAGAATCCTAGTATAAAGAAGGCACCATCTTTGAGACTTTTCAGGATTATAGGAGCAATTTGGAACAGGTCATCCCCTCCTCAAATCTATGGCTCCTGAGCAAACAGAGAACTGGCATCATAGACAGGGTCTGAGTTCCAACCTCAGCTTGCAAATTAAACATGCTCCTGATATAATCTATGAAGCCCAGTCACAAAAGACAGCAGGGTTAAGTGAAAGAAGCCAGATTCAAAAGACTCCATACTGTATGCTTCCATTTTTGTGACATTCTCAGTACAAAGGGCAAAACTATAGAAAACAGATCAGAAGTGTAGGGAGCTGGGGTGGAAAGGGGGTTGGCAGTAAATGGGCATCACAAGGTATCTTCAGGGGTTGTGGAACCGTCACGTCCTGATTGTAGGGGGTTAAATGCGTATATATGACTATCAAAATTCACAGAGCTGTACACTAAAAAAAAAGGGGGGGGGGGAGATCTGCCTGTATAGTTTGGTAAATTTAGGATGGTGAGACGCTATCTCAGAAGCCAAGAGTGTGATGTCCCCATTTTACAGACAAGGAAAAGTGAAGGAGTCTTGGTCTCCAGAACATACCCAGTTACCTGTAACGTTTTTCTGGACGGACTTCTTCATGGCCCTGAGAGGCCAGGCCGCTCAGGAGGGCCTCCCTGAGCGGAAGCTGGAGTCAGTCCATCTCCCAACTGTTTCGAACCAGAAGCCGGCGGCGCCCTGCGGATCGATCGCCGGTGGCGAGGAGATCTCGAGCTAGCCCCCAGGGGGCGCTGCGACGCCGCATTCCAGACGTTGCGCGGCAGTGTGGTCACCACGTGCTTCAGTAGACCCTGGAAAATGCAGTACGTGAAATTTTGGGTGCAGAAAAACAAAACTTCTGCGGGACTAACACAGTGCCTGGCTCATAGTGAGTTCATCATCCATTCTTAGGAAACTACTGAAATGGAGAGGGTGGAGGAAACCTAGAAGAGGGGGCCTCAAAGATGTGAATGGTCTGCAGAATATCGTAACTAGTTCATAGATGAGCACAGATGTCCTGCTGAGCTCCCAATAATGGTATTTTCAAACACTGTTACCTCAACAGTGCCAACTGCTCTGGAACTGCACTTTATTCATGAATGTTTTGAATGAGAAAAGACCAAGGGTGGCCTGAAAAAAATGAGTCACAATTAGGAGAGAAATTAATTCTTCCTTCTTTTTTTCCAAAATAATCCACCACCACCACCCCCCCACACACACACACACACATTGACTCACACAACAAATATTTACTGGAAGCCTGCTGCATGGTTTTTGCTGATGCAAAGGACACAACAGTAGACAAAACAAACATAGGCTCTATCCTCCTGGAACTTAGATTTAAAAAACAGATGAAGTGAACAATTTTAGGAAAGTATAAATTATCAAAAATAAATTCTATAAGAAATAGAAAACAATGTAATAACACAGTACTACTGTCATCCCTGGGCTTCCCAGGTGGCACTAATGGTAAAGAACTCTCCTGCCAATGCAGGTAGATACTGGAGACAAGGGTTCGATCCCTGGGTTGGGAAGATCCCTTGGAACCCACTCCAGCATCCTTGTCTGGAGAATCCCATGGATAGAGAAACCTGGCAAGTTACAGTCCACAGGGTTGCAGAGTCAGACACGACTGAAGCGACTTAACACGCACACACACACTGTCATCTGACTCTGATAAAACCAAAAGGCAAAGTCTCTCGTGTTCATGCCTTCAACAAACAGTAATCAAGCACCTGTGAGGTATAGCACTGTCCAAAGATTTCCATGGTAAACTGGGAGGTCCCAGCTTATTCAGCTGCTTCTGTGGCTTTACCAGTTACCCAGAGCAGACTTCTTGTTGGATACATTTTGTGCTCAGGTGGCTGATTCAGAAGGAAATGTCATCCTGTTCCCTGTTACCTCAGCCTCAAGGCATCTCCTGCAGGTAGCTCCTTGTGATAGATTGCCTGATTCCTCCTTCAGTCTGGTGAGCCTTCTGTCCACACACTAAATTAATTCTATCATAAAATGCATCCTTTCCCTCCATTTTCCTATCAGTAGAGAATGGTGAGCATTTGCAGGAATCAAGTACGTCAGCCTTCAAGGTCCTATGTGGGACCTGGCACACAGGGGTTCCTGGACCTTCCTTCTATCCCAGACTGAAAACTCTTTATAGTGAATGCCAAGATCACACTGACTGGTGGAACTGAAAGGTACCAACTGTTGTGGATGCTATGCTGTGCTGCCCAGATCCCCCTCAGGACTGAAGGATCTGTTCATTCTCTTCTACCTCAAACCTGCCACTAGCTGAAGAGAGCCCTTGCCTGAGATCACACCTACCCAGGGCAGCTAGCATCCAGTGACCGATCAATGCAGGGTAAAAAACCTGGCTCCCTCAGCCCAACTTGAACAACTGTAAAGGGCCATCTCAGCTTCAGAGCCCCCTAAGGGACCTGCGGAGGTCCTCCTATTGCTGCTCGGCAACCCGACTTCTCCCTCTGTCAGGCCTTGCTTCCTTCTGTCCACTGATGGAGAGTATGCCCCAGTAAATGCCCTGCAACTCAGAGTATTCCCAGAGAACCCAACCTGCAACAGCTTATGCCAGGGACAGCATGAACGAGTAGATGCTACGATGGGATTCTGGAGCTGGGCCTGCTGCCCAGGTAATAATGAGGACCCCCATCCCCCATAGAGGAGGAGCATATATAGCCTTGGGCACAGGGAAGCACTAAGATTGTTCAGTTTTTCAATGGTAGTAAAATGGCTTGGCACCCACGTGATCTACCTGGGTGCCTCAGTTCTCCTTTGCCCTATTTTATAGTAAATAGACAAACTCAGCAGCCACAGCCTGAGAGGTACATGGCAACCAGAGGCTCAACCCCCTTGGGGATGGAGGTCTGGGCCATGCCACCATGTAAGCCTAGAGGTGCTGAGGGTGAGAGAAATCTAGGATGGATAGGAGAGGCAGGAAATGATGAGTATGTCAGTTATACATCAAGGTGAGCTACAGCAGCAGCAGCAAGAGTTCTATTTTGTCCCCTTAACCTTCCTGTTATAACTGTCCCACAGGAAAAGACTCCACTGGGTCCTGAAGGTGATGCGCTCAGAACTAAACAGAAGCAAGTGGATCTGTGCAGCACGATGGGTGCACTGTTGCAAATGCTGCACTGTCCTACCCTGTCCCCCTTCAGGACTGGAGGACCAGTGCCTCAGCTCCTGGGGAGGTTGTAGGTTGATAGCTCTCAGCTGTCAGCCCTCTCAAGGAATTGTCTTTGGCTGAAGAGCCACATTACCCTAGGTCATGCCCCATGTCTAGCATCCAATGACTGGTCCAAGCAGAGATATCAAGGCTTTGTTGGCCCTTTTACCCCAGCTCAGGACTCAGAGCAGCCATTACCACTTCAGAGTTCCCTGTGGGCTTGCTAAAGCCTCCTGTGACTGCGCCACAGTCAAACTGCTTCCTCTGCCCAGTCCTGCTTCCTTCCCTTCCTCCAAGGAGTTGATCCTAAGAATACTCCCTAATAAACTTCTTGTACTATAATCAATAATCTGTCCCTAAGTCAGCTTCAACAGAACCCAATCTAAGAGACTAAATGATATTTGAGCCCCTGGCACAAGTTACTAGCCTCTGGATTTAGCTCTTTCATTTCATCTAATCCCAGAAACCCCAGGTGAACATGTATGGTGCAGTCACCACATCCTCAGCCTGCATGGTAAACCTGATCCCCAGGGAGGCAGCGTGTTCTTTATCCTGTCAGGCCAAAGATCCTCCTTAAAAAGAAGAGTGATTGCACAGTCCCCTCCACAGCTTTCCTTGAGGTCGCCTCTGGATTCAGCCTCGGCTGGGCTGAGGCCTAACATCCATCATGACAAGGCATGCTATGTCCAGGGCCCTCTAAAAACCACAGAATGACTATCTATGACTTCAGGCTGTTAGCATCACTCCCTCCTGGGGACCTTCTGTTTTCCTGGGTCCTTAAGGACTTTCTGCCTGTTGGAGCTTCATGACTCATCTTCTCTCTGGATACAGAAGTTCTAGCTGCTCTGCACAGAGGTGAGAGGATGGGGAGGTTCTATCACTGAAACAGAGTGCCTGACTCTGGGAGTCTATTGGTCACATAGAGGAAAGAGGCCCAGAGAGGTGATGTGACTTTCCCAAGTTCAAGTTAGTAGCATAAGCGGGACTGAAATATGGTTCTGTATTCTTTTTCACTCCATCACACCATGTCTCCCTAACCCCTAGGGTTTGCCTCTACTAAAATCTAGACTGAGATATAGAGAACAGACTGATCTGTCCTGTCCTGAGAGTCTTGGGACTCTGAAACACTATATTGGCAAGCAAGAATGAAACTGGGGGCTAAAACCAGCCCCAAATTATTGGGACTAACAGGAAATCTGTAAACAGAGTATTTGGTTCCTGCCCACCCCTCCCATCATCCCACATCCTGACTGGTAAGGAATGGGATAGGTGGCTGTTGTCTATAGTGATGTGCAGCTATTGATCCAGTAGCAAAAAAAGTTTTAAATTCTTTTAACTTTGTAATAGTTGTTTTTGTGTTTTAATCTTAGATTCAGACCCCTCATGGAGGGGCAAAGGTAGGAGGGACAGGAAGGGATGCCTGGGTAGAGGGAGGAATTTATGCTTGTATTTTTTAAATACAAGAATCAAGTCATAATTCCACTTAGTTGGAGTTAGAATAGGCAAGTGTTCCAACATTTCACCCTAAGATTCTCAACTGGTCAATGGTAAACATCCGTGGACATTGTTTGAGAATTCAGAACTGTACAGTTGGAGTTTCTATCACTTGGCAATAGAAACACTAGAAAGAAGCCAAGAAAATGACTCTGCCAAAGTTCTCCAGTGTTTAAACAACAAACAGTGAAAAATTCCTGCAGTAATGTGATACGCATTATGTCTAAGTCCCTGGAACATATAAATCAGCTTGTGTCAATTTCTGTGGCAGAAGAAAAATATATGATTTAATAATAATAATAAAAACCCTACCCTTCCCCTCCCCCCCCACCCCCATAAGAGACCAATGTTTGGACAGGAAAGTCTATAGGCTAGCAATTGAACTTCCTTACCCAATCTATGTGGTGATACTGATAACTCTGTACATTTCTGCAAAGCTGTTGGTCTGGTGGAATTCGAAACCTGCTGAGTTCTGTGGACATGTAGGCATTCCAAAAATAGAGACAGATATCACTGTTCTAGGTCTTTCTAGAGATGACCTAGGTGGCCTTTATGGAGAAAATGAGCATTTCATTTCCTGTTCGCTGCATGGGGACCTATCTGGGAAAGAAAGAGCTGGACTCAACGTCAGGGTTAATAGTGATTTAGTACATGAGTCATGGAAGAAAAGGAAACCTCTACTAGATAGCAAAATCGTTTGTGGTAGACCATATGTGTCGCTAACAAATTTTGCCAACCCTCTCTTTTTCTGTTTCTCCATCCAACTTAAGCCCCTCCCCACATCCCACCTCAGTAAATAGTATCATCAAACGCCCAGTTACTCAGGCCAAAAATGTAGGAGTCATTCCCTGAATCCTCTTTGTTTCAACTCCCCCCACCCCCATTTATCAGCACGTCCTTTCCTCTGCCTAAAAAACATCCCTATCTGCCCATTGTCCCCCATCTTCACTACTCTTATCCTAGCTAAAGCTACATTTCTCTCTCTCCTGGACTACTGTGCCTCTTAAGTGGTATCTCTGCTTTTGTTCTCGCCCCTCCCCACCTACAATCTATACTCTTTTTACAGACTAAATAAGACCTATCACTCTCTTGCTTTAAACCCTCCAGTGCTTTCCTGTTGCATTTAGAACAAAATCCAAACTGTTTATCACGGCTCTCGAAGTCCTACATTTGATCTCTCTTTTTCTCCAGCCACATGGGCCGTTTTGCAGTTCCTTGAACAGCCCAACCTCTTCCTTGCCCGCTTCCCTAATGTTCTTTGAACTTTCTTTTCTATCTGGAACAGTCTTGCCCAGATCTTCACGCGTGAGGTCTTTATGAAGGTGGCGTTTTCAGTGAAACCTTCCCTGGTTATCCTAAGTATCATCAAACCGCCGCCCCGTAAACCTCTCATCAGACCGACCCCCAATTTAATTAACAGATTAACACCTAGCATTAAAGATCAGTTTTTAACAAAGTTTCTGTCTCTTCCCCGACTAGAAGGTAAGCTTTCTGAGAGCGGGAAACTTCTTTCTCCTGTCCACTCCGGCACCCCCAGCACCTACAGTGCCTGCTGCAAGCAAGAGTCCATAATCATTCCCTAAATGGGGCAGTCCAGGGCTGACGGATACGGCCGAGGCAACGATAATACAAGGTGACAAGAGCCTGTCACCGGCTCCATCGGAAGAAAAGCGGCTCCTGCCCACTCCAGGGCAGCGAAGCGGGCGGCCGAGAAGAAGCCGGGCGGAGCAAGGCCTGAGGCGGGCGGGAGGAAGGACTGGGGCTGCGAGCCTGGGCTGGACCGAGAGGACAGAACAGGGTCGTCAGGGGCCGAGAGCCGGAGCCGGCCGCGCCAGCGCCCCGGCTTCGCTTCCGGGTGAGGGGCGGGCGGGCGGAGCAGTTCCGGGGCGGGCGGCGGTTCCGGCTGTGCGGGCCGCGCCGCGGCTGCTAGTCCCGGGCGCGCGGAGGGCGCGAGCGGCGCGCGGGGGGCCGAGGGGAGCGAGGCGGCGGCGTGGGGTCTTCTGGCCCCGGCGGCGGCCCATGGGGCGGGAGGCGTGAGGCCGCGGCCTGCCCGGGGCTCGGGGGGTGGGGGGACGGGGCGGGGAGATGGATAAACTGACCATCATCTCAGGATGTCTCTTTCTGGCCGCCGATATCTTCGCCATCGCCAGCATCGCCAACCCGGACTGGATCAACACCGGGGAGTCCGCGGGTGAGCGAGCGGCAGGCGCGCGGGGCCGGGCGGGGGATTGGCTGAGGGCGAAGGGAAGGGAGGGGAGACCCGGCTCAGGAGAAGACGGGGCTGGAGGATGCGCGGCGGCGGCCAGCCTGAGAAGAAGGGGGCGGTGAGGCGACCCGGGCTGCCTGGCCGAGGGGTTGGTGAAGGGGACACGCGGGTCGCAAGCCGGACCCCCGGACGGAGGGGAGCGGCACCGCGGGCTGAGTGCGAAGTGGCCGAGGGGCGAGGAGATCTGGACCGGGCTGGTGGTCCTGGACCTGGGAGAGAGGGTGAAGGGAGACAGCCGCCAACCTGAGGGACAGCGGAGAGAGGAACGAGCGTCGTCCTGGATTTAAAAAAAAAAAAAAAAAAGTCAAGGTGGGAGACAGGAGGAAACCGATTTGGAGGAAACTGAGGCGCCTGTGAAGGAATTAGAAACCAGGCGGTGAGACTGGGGCCCGGAGCGAGGCAGCCTGTGGGGTGTGCGAGTCCCCAGAGAGCTGACGGGCAACAAGAGGCCGAAAGGAGTCGGGGCCGACCGCTGACCCTCGTTCCCCGACCCTAAGAAGCGGCGTCCGGGATAGAGGTCCGGGCAGGACCGGGTTAATGGTGCCGCGAGAGCTGGTGGCGGTGGGGGCGCCGGATGAGAGCCTCATACCGGCGCCCCTGCCCAGCCCCTGCCCACTTGGCAGTATTTGAGATGCATGTGGCTTCCGATTTTCCCTTTGAAGCCTCTGTGGTTATAATTTTGCTTTATTTTAGGCCCCGGAGCTGTAATAATCCTAATAATAAACTTCATTTTATGGAGCATCTTTCATTCCAGCGCATAACAAAACGCTTACGAGATCCTAATAGTTACAAAATTAAGTAACACATTAGAGTTGTAGGCAGCCCAGTAGCAAACAGTGCCTGCTGTAACACCACCGAACTGTGGGCAGCAGCGACGAGGTGGTGCCCTCAGGAAAGAGGAAAGCATCTTTCTGAAGGGTATCCCAGGTGAATGCCTTTGCAGGATTTTTCCTGACTTGGGCCACCAACTACACCCCACACACACACATACACACACACACTCACTCACTCACACTCACCCAGACCTGTAAGACCAAAACTTTAATTAATGTAACAGCTGCCAGGAGAGCTGATGGGAATAAAGGAATAAACTTTTCTAACTGCTTGTTCAGTGCAGGTGAAGGGAATAATGAGAGTTGGGACTATCAGACTCCCTCCATGAATATTTTGTTGTAAGAATGTATCACTGAGCTGTCAGACTTACTTCTTCTTAAGTATTGCTTATGATTCTGTATTTATCCTGCAGTATTTTTAGCCCTTAAAAAAAGCGGTGGCTGGGACATTTGTTGCTTCCTCCTCCTTTCTCTCCCCCATCTAGACCTAGTAACACAAAATCATGCTGTCAGATTTACTGGTTATTAAAATAACACTCTAAGAATTTCTGCTCCTTTTCTTGCCTGTATAGTCATAGCACAGCTCTTAAGTGTAAAATATATATGATGATTATGTGACCCTGTAGCAGTGTTAGCTATTGCTACGGTGGTAATGTTGCAATTTATAAATGTATCAAATAAACACTTGTGCACCTTAAACATACACAATCTTATTTGTTAATTATATGTGTTTTTTAAACTGTAAAGCATATAAAGAAAATATCAGAATGATTTCAAATTTGGTGAAACTGCAGGCTTTGTTTCTGAAAATGTTAGTAATGTCAGTGTTACTAGTTGTGTGTGTGACATCCAGTTCCTGACTTGTTTTTAATCTGATTATGTGTGCAGTGACTCCTTTTGTAAAGAAGTTTCGAGTGGAATCCCAGTGTATAAAATAGACTGAATGTCCATGGGAAGGAAACAGCTTAGAGAGGGAGGAGAGAGAGATAAGTAATCTCATAACTTTCCCGAGAAGATGTTATACTCGATTATATTTGAAAGAAAACAAGAATAAGATGCATACAACTCGTTTAAATTAGGCAAAGTCATCAGCTGTGAGTTGCCTTGGAGATGGGAGGGACAGAAGTCCCAAGGTTTGAAAGATGTAGAAAATGTTTGAAATAATAGTTGTGAGAGCCAGCTGGAGACAATAGGATTATCTAGCAGCGTGGAGACATCATTGAAGTCAGTGGTCATGAATGTAAGTGTGATAACCGACCTATGCTTTGTTGACCCTCTGGTGCTCAGCTACTCTGGCACCAGTGTATGATGAAAGCCAGTAGACAGCTTCATTCAGAGTTGTGGTTTGCCAGATACATGCAACAAAATGACAGAGGAGCAAAAGTGTTTAGGGCATTGGTCAAGATATTGTAATGCTAGCTCATTAAATCTCAGCTGGATAAGGAGAAAAAGTGAAAAAGAAAGCTGTTATATCTGTTTTAGTCATTGAATACCAGATGGCATACGGTCAGTGGAATAGTTGACTTAGACCCATAGAGTTGAAGAGTCACTGAGAGTTATTGATACAGCAGAGTGGAAGGGCAGGGGACTGGGGGCACAAGGTCCAGACTGTGACTCTGGTGCTGTGTGGCTGAAGTAGGGGTGGAGGAGGTGATTTTTTTTTTCCCCTAACAGTTTCGCTTGCCATCTCAAGATACCTTTCAGTTAAATATTCTGTGTTTAGCAAGAGGAATAAGAGGAGATAGTAAGAATACTGGAGATTTTTTCAAAATCATATCTACCTGGTATTTCTTTCTTTTTTTCATTTTTCTTTCTCCTTTTTTTCTTCTGGCCGTGCCTTATGGAATTTTCGTTTCCCAGTTAGAGACTGAACCAGGGCCCTTGGCAGTGAGAGCATGGAACCCTAACCACTGGATCACCAGGGAATTCCCTAACCTGTATTTCTTAAGGTTAAATATGTCAGACAGTGAGCCCCCCAAAATTTAAAATGAATGAAGTGGTATGTTTCTTTGTTCACTCTTGTGCCTTTGCTTTGTGGTAAGATGTACCTGAATCTTGCCTAGTGTTTGAGCTTGTATGCTCACTGTACTTTTTACCTGAACAAACAGATCTAGTCTTGAGTTAAAAAAAAAAAAAAAATCAGTGCAGAGTTACACTTTCCAAATCAATGAAACATTTACAGGAAGTTCAGTTAGGATTTCAGAGGTGGCAGGACTGGCTTTATGCTAAGATCTGCAAAAAAGTGACTTTACCTGGCAGCAAAAAGTTAATATGTTGTTGATTCCCTTTGGTGCATTAAACATCATACTATAAGTCTTGATTGTGATGTTTTTACTGCAGCTTTTTAAATGAACAAAGTCTATTTTGAAAATGGAACTCCTGGAGCTGAAAAGTTCCTCAGATTGTAGTTTGAAAACCACTGCAGTAAGCTAGAATGGTTAAGTTTAGGATTCAAATCCAAACCTTACCTCTTAGTAGCTCTGTTACTTTGGTTAACTTACCTGGCCTTTCTCTATGAAGTTCCCCTTCTGTAAAATAGAGATAACATCTCAGTGAGTTATTGTAATGATTGAGTTAATCCATGTAAAACATTTAGAACAGTGCCTGATACATGGTAAGTGCTCAGTAAAAGTTAGATATCGTTGTACTGCTGTTTGAGTTTATAACAGGTGTCAGAATCCCAGTTTTGAAACTGAAGCTCAGAACTTATTACTGAGAACTGACACAATTTCTTTATCAGATGCTTGGAAGTGAGAGAACATCAAGGCTTAGCACAAGTCTAATAAATTTGTCTTCCCTCTTAGCTTTGGACTCCACCATCACTGTTTCTCCTCTTTTAGTCCCTCATCTCCAACTTCTAGTCTCTGTACTCCTCAGCTTCTACTTGCACTACCACAAAAGGAAATGAAATATTCAAAAACAAAAAGCTGAATAAAATAACTTCCTTAAATCCCAACTAATAAACTATATTACTATGAGATTATGAGCCACATTTCATGCTGGAAGTTTAGAAGTTTTTTTTTTTAATTTACCATTTTTTAAGACTTTTTTTTTTTTTTTTTTTGGCTGCGCTGGTTCTTCGTTGCTGCACATGGGCTTTCTCTAGTTGCAGTGAGCAGAGGCTCCTCTTCGGCTCGATACTCTTCTTGCGGTGCATGGGCTGCTCATTGGGGTGGCTTCTCTTGTTGCAGAACCTGGGATCTAGAGCATGTGGGCTTTAGTAGTTGTGGCTTACAGGCTTGGTTGCCCCACAGCATGTAGAATCTTGGAGCAAGAATCGAACCCATGTCCCCTGCATTGGCATGCTCAATCATGTCTGACTGCAACCCCATGGACTCTAGCATGCCAGGCTCTTCTTGTCCATGGGATTTTCTTGGCAAGAATACTGGAGTGGGTTGCCATTTCCTCCAGGGGATCTTCCCAACCTAGGGATTGAACCAATGTCTCCTGCATTGGCAGACAGATTCTTTACCACTGAGCCACCTGGGAAGTCCCATACTGGCAGTTTTTTATTTGTTTTTATAGTATTGGCCCAAATACAGAGAAACTATATTCCTTTAATTTTCATCTGTGTGTGATAGCATTTCCTGAATTTGTTCTAATAGCTTGTGGATGATGCACAAACTTTTAAACATATGATGACTGCCACCACCTCCCCCTCTTTTTTTATTTGGCTTTGCCATAAGCTGAGTGGCTTGCAGGACCTTAGTTCCCCAACCAGAGATTGAACCCGGGCCATGGCAGTGAAAACCCCAATTCCTAACTACTGGACCACCAGTGAACTCTAAAGATATAGTCTAACAGAAATGGATATTGTTTATATGGGGAATATACATGGGGGGATACTTTAGTAAGGACCCTTAGGAGTTTCTATTAATGTAATAAAAAATATTAAATGATAGGTAAATATAATGGCAGGATTACATTAATTCTGCTATACTAGGGTCAAATTTCTACTGGTTACTGGAACTCAATATCAAGACTATTTTATGTAGTTCTTTATAGTTTTTGAAGCACTTTGACATCTATGACCTGATTTGATTCCTTAAGGTTCTTATATTTGGCCAATGTTAAATAGTCATTTCTACATTTTCCCCCATAAGTCGGTGTTTTGCACATGAGATTTGAGTTTCCAGGTTGCAAAGTCTCCCTTCAAGAACACTACCTATGTAGGAATTTGTGCGCACATCAGTGGCTAAAATTTTTGCCAGAATACAGAAGAGGTAAAGGAGATTTGGGTTTCAGTATTAAAGGGATGTCCTGCACTTTGTACAAATACCTTAACCTCACAGTTACTATTTTCTCATCCCTCAAGAGACTAATTTTTAGTGAAAAAAAATTTTTTTAACCAGAACAAACAAAGCTGCTACTGATAAATATAAGTGATCTAGAGATCTTTTTACTGAGGCATCATTCCTTTATGGCACGGATTTCAGTGACCATTTAGGATTGTGCATGGTCAGTTGCTTCAGTCGTGCCCGACTCTTTCTAACTATGGACTGTAGCCTGCCAGGCTCCTTTGTCCATGGGATTCTCCAGGCAGGAATTCTGGAGTGGGTTGCCATGCCCTCCTCCAGGGGATCTTCCTGACCCAGGGATCAACCTTGTGTTTCCTGCATTGTAGGCAGATTTTTTACTGCTGAGCCACTGGGGAAGCCCGACCATTGAGGATTATTACCATCCTATATCATCCTAGATGGATTTACTTAGTGTTCTTTATGAAGATTTCCAAGTGTTTCCCAGGAGTCTTCTAGCACATGAAGGAACTTGAACCTCTTCCTTCTAAGCAAAATTTTTCTCTCTAGCATTAGTTCTCTTATACAGACGGTAGTCTGTCATAGTGTATACTGCTACTGCTGCTGCTAAGGCCCTTCAGTCGCGTCCGACTCTGTGCGACCCCATAGACGGCAGCCCACCAGGCTCCCCCATCCCTGGGATTCTCCAGGCAAGAACACTGGAGTGGGTTGCCATTTCCTTCTCCAATGCATGAAAGGAAAAGTGAAAGTGAAGTCGCTCAGTCGCGTCCGACTCCCAGCAATCCCATGGACTGCAGCCCACCAGGCTCCTCCGTCCATGGGATTTTCCAGGCAAGAGTACTGGAGTGGGGTGCCATTGCCGTCTCTGGTCATAGTGTATTTATTCCTGAAAATATCTTCACTCTTGTTCTTTTTAAAATTAGATTGGATGTGAGAGTTTTTAAGGAGTCTCGTTATCATCCTCTTCCCTATTTATATTGTGAACTAATTGAGAAAAAAAGAGTAAGATAATTAGGAGCCAAAATATTATTTAATATTGATAAAGAGGATATTGGAGAATGTGACTTATATATCCTTGGACAAGTAACTTCCTCTTGAAAGTGAAAGTTGTTCAGTCGTGTCCGACTTTTTGCGACCCCATGGACTGTCCATGGAATTCTCTAGGCCAGAATACTGGAGTGGGTAGCCTTTCCCTTCTCCAGCTTCCTCTTACTGGGCCTCAAAATTGAACAGACTTAATTGTCCAATCCCAGGCAGGATTGGGGGGCCTGCTCTGTAGGACTTCCAGTGGGAAAGAACGAAAGAGATGAGTGCTCCCTTTAGGCAACTTGCTCCTAAGGGCAAAAAGTTGGACCACTTATGCCCAGTTTTTTATCTTAAACTGCCAGTCAAATGAAATCATTCCTCCTGACCTGAGAAAGATTGAGTGAGGGGACACAGACAAACTTAGATGTTCTTAACAGCCATACCTCCACCCCATCCCTCAAGGATAAAAACATCAGAAGTGGGAAGAAAGCCTTAGCTGATTGAAACCTAGGAGATAGCTAGCCTTTTGCAAGGAAGAATTTTCTTTTTTCTCAAGTATGAAGACTGGCAGATGATTGAGAAAGATGAGGAAGGGTTTCATTTCCCATTCTGTTACCACTGCTCTCTCCACAGAAAATCCTGGTAAACCTCAGATAGGACACTGTGGGCTTGACATCTGTCGCATAAGAGTTCAAGATCTTCAGGTAAATCCTAGCCTATAAGTTGGTAGCCTCTGGTTTAAAACATTAAAGCTTCCAAAGCACATCTGTTATTAAATAGTAGAAAATTATTAAATGATAAGCCCTTTTCCTGACCTGTGACAACTTCAGTAAGCAGAGTTGGTTTGGTGCGAAGGAACTTTGTAACATCATTTGTTAAACTAAACTATATAGAACTGTGTCCTGTTAATCATTTTGGACGTGACTTGTAGAGAAGGACAGAACTGGCTTACCTCAGAGAGCAAAAATCTTGAGATTGTGCTCTTTTTAACTTAAAAAGCATTAACAAAACTTCTTCAATGGCCTTTTGAGTCTTTTTCCAGTAAATTTCTTTTTTAAAACAGCCTTTTTGAGACATCATTTCATTAACCGTAAGATGCACCTATTTAAAGTGTATAGTGAAGTGGTTTGTATAACCATAAAGTCGTGCCGCAGTCAATTTAAGAGCATTCTCAGCACTCCAGAAAGAAACCCCAGATCCCTTCGCCATCACCCGCCAACTTCCTGGTTCTTAGGCAGACTGCTTTCTGTCTTTGTAGATTTGCTTATTCTGAGTATTTCATATAAATGG
The DNA here is from genome assembly GCF_019923935.1 of Bubalus bubalis. Lineage (NCBI taxonomy): Eukaryota > Metazoa > Chordata > Mammalia > Artiodactyla > Bovidae > Bubalus > Bubalus bubalis. The sequence goes on along the minus strand of NC_059180.1, from coordinate 22,575,332 downwards.
AATCATGCAGTGTGTGGTCTTTTGTGATTGGCTTATTTCACCTAACATAATGTTTTCAATGTTCATCCATATTATAGCAAATATCAGTAGTTCATTTCTTCTTATTGCCAAATTGTGTGGTGTATCCCCATTTATTTATCCATTCATCAGTTAATGGATATTGGGGCCAGTAAATTTTTTGCCTTCCAAGAATACCACTTCTTCATAATGGTAAAGTGGTATAAAATTTTTTCCTTGATTTTTTAAAAAAGTAACATCATCAGTATTATTTATTTCAGCATATCAAATAAGAACTTTGAATAAAAATTCAAAGACCAGTCTTTTTACAGTGTTCACAGGTCATACTTGAAGCTTGAAATAATTTATAATACTGTGAATTTCACAGCATAGTCCAGATTTTCCAATTTGAGATGAGATTTCCTGAACAAAGCATTTATATTTTTTTTAACAACCTTAGTTCCAAAAAGCCCCTCTTTTTACTATTATCAACAGAGATGTAGGCACTTCAGGATAAAGGATGTAAACTAGTTGACCTAAAAGATTTGGTGAAGGGGAATTTGGGACCAAGAACATAGACAGAAGTCATGAGAGAGTAGAAAAATCTAAGAGGAAGGAAATTCTGAAAAAGATATTACAGAGTGATGACAGCCGTTGCATTTATTAGACTAACCAGACGTGTTGAGTTCCTCCTCACTTGGCTGCCAGAACCCCTTTCAAAGCTGGCATAGTAGGAGTCATATACATCAGTCCTCCACTATTCAGCTTAGTATAAACCTAAAATAGTTCTCTTGTTAACCCCTTTCCTCATAAATGTTGAGTTTGTATTAGAGTTGCGGTGTAGTAAAATAGTCCCATGAGATTTGAGTCAGACGTATCTAGATTTGGTTTTTTGATTCCTTTTTTATGAATTTTATGATTTGGGGCATGTAATTTAATTTCTCATCTATAAAATTGGAAATATATTTATCTCAAAGGATGGTTGTGAGAAAATAAAATAGGGCATATGAAGAATTAGCACATGGCCTAATATATAGCAAATGCTCAAATGTTAAGTCATTGTTATATGAAAGGTCAAAACATTCTAATTTAAAAATGTTTCCCTTTTGTATTATCTGTTTTATTTATTTACCTATGTCCTGCCTTGTTCTAAAGAGATTTAAGGCAATAGTGTGTCTGTGTTGACTGTTTCTGAAATCCAGCTTGGGGAAGGGAGCTTTCCAGGAATACAGACTGTGAAGTCAGTTGTAGTGGTGATGTGAACTTCATGGGATATATGTAAGTACCAAAACCAAGGAATGCATGAGTTTATATGTTTCTGGAACAGACTAAAGAGGTTTTCTAAGTGAAAGACAGCCTACCGTAGTGGAAAGAGCACACAGGTTTTGGGTTAGATCAACATGTAGTCAGATCCCAGTCCCACAGTTTGCTAGCCATGTAATTGATCTTAGACAAGTTGTAGGTGATGATTTTTATTAATCAAAATTATATCATTCAGATGTGGTTAATACCGCTTGTAGAACTTCCAATTGCTGCACAGGTTCAGACCCCAGCTTTCTGTTCTATATATTAAAGATTGACTGGTTTGCTGAGTGAACAACAAATATGTTAAAGAGTAGTATCTGCAGTGAATTATGAAAATCATGTATTTCCCAAATTATTTTTAAAAGACCATGGTGATCTGTAAAGCTTTCAGTTAGAGTATAGTCAATTAGTCTCACCTCAAAGGCTGAAAATAAGTTTGAGATATATGAGATAGTTGTTTCTTAATAGAAACCTGGCAAATAGTACAACTGAAAATTCTTCAGTTTTCATTTATGAAATAAAATTTCTTCTAGTTGTCATTAGCTTCTTCAATGTACCTGAGAGTATGAATTTTTCCATACCCCATTTCAGTGCATACTTAAGCAGTGGGCCATATTACATAATCTTAAGGGGAAATTTAGACATGTAATAAAGTATTGCTGTTCATGAAATTATTGAGTTATAAATAGCTTAATCATGCAACTTGAATGGATAATTGTTTACATAGTGACCTTGTTTTATATCCTCTGAATAACCCAAGAAATTAGGTTGCACAGTGACAGCAGTGATAATATATAGGTGTGAATTTCATATCTACAACTTTACTTATTTATGATTATTTATATAAACATAACATTCATATTTTTTTGGTTGTCAGAATGTTTTATTGTTAAGCTCTGAAGTTACACATGTTTTTCCAGGTGCTTTTTAGAATTCTTTGCCCAGCTAGCAAGTAGCTGCTGATAAGTTTGATACTTAAAAAGCATGCTCTACTTGGTAACAATAGATTATGGGTAGTGGTAACATTATTTTATTCTTTATTGACTGTAGACTAATGAAAGGGTAATATTTAGCAAAGTTATTGTTGGAATAGCTAACTAACACAACATTGTTGAAATAGAGAGGTTAGCTAAGAGCATGAAGGAACCTAAGGATCCTTGAAAATCAAGGTGAAAAAGTGTTAGTTGCTTAGTTGAATCTGACTCTTTGTGACCCCATGGACTGTAGTCCGCCAACTTCTCTGTCCATGGAATTCTCCAAGCAAGAATACTGGAGTGTATAGCCACTCCCTCTAGGGGATCTTCCTGACCCAGGGGTCGAACTTGGGTCTTCTGCATTGCACGCAGATTCTTTACGGTCCAAGCCACCAGGGAAACCCAATATTTAGCAAACGTATTGTTGAAATAGTAGAGAGGTTAAATAAGAGAATGAGGGAGCCTAAGGATCCTTGAAAAATCAGAGTACCTAAAACTAAGTATTTGGATCAAAATCACTTTTCAATAGCATACCTCTCTAAAATTTATTATGTATTCTGTCATTAGCTGTAAGTCACAGCTAAATTGAATATCCTTACTGGAAATGCCATGGGAAAGTAGAATGAAATAGTCCTTTGAGATTTATTGCTTTAGAGTTGACAAAGAAGCATAAAGATTTGGGTGTTGCTATCAATGATACTTACATGTATTTATGAGTATGTATAAACCAGAATGTATACTTTACTTACATGACATTTCAGTTTATGACTTCAGTTTTGAAGCAAACTGACAGTTCTTTGAATTGCTTTTTTTTTCTTTTTAATTGAGATGAAAAGACTGCACTTTTTGTGTGTCTCTTTTTACTAGCTTTGCTATAAATAAAAGGTCACATTTGGTATTTTGACACTTGCTGTTGTGTATATTGAGCAAAAAGGCAGCTGTTGACTTTTAATATAGATCTGTTCAACAGAGACCATATACTGCTATCATTAGAGATTAAAAAAAGTAAAGAAAATGCAGTTGGTTGGGTCAAGTAAGAAAATGGGAGAGGGAAATTTCATTGGGTTTCCCCATTTGTGGTATATTCACAGTAAGTTATATGGAACATTATTGGGTCTACTTTCAGCTATAATACAGAAATTTTTTTCAAAAATAGGACATGTTCAAAGTAAGGCAAAGATCTCCAAGGCCATTTCATTTATGACCATTTCACTTATAAATTACCATCCATTTTAAGAAATCTTTCATTTACTGTGAGTATTCCTTAAATCTTCACATAGATATTCCCTATACCACTGTACTTTATTACAGACAGTCTCACAATAAATGCTTATTAAGATATGTGTGGTCTGTAAGGAACTGTACTAAATATTCTGAGGGATTTCTTTTAAGCAAATGAAAAAGTATTTTATCTTTGGGAAACCTGTAAAGTGTTTGGGAAGATTCATTTCAGTTCATTTCTATACATCGCTGCTAAATTTATCTTTCTAAAGGATAGGATGGTAATATTAAATAGTTGCAAATACTTATAAGTACTTGCTTTATGACAGCTACTTTTCTAGACACTTTTTACATGTGTGAACCAATTTAATCCTTACAACATCCCTAAGTGCTGCTATTAGCCCCACAGAGATACAAAGAAATTAAGTAACTTGCCCAGGGTCACACAGCTGCTAAGTGGAAAAGCTGAGATTTGGATCTAGCTCCCGAGTCCTGGCTTTTAACCACTGCATATGTTTGGACCAGAAACCTTCAGTGACCCTTCATCTACCATAGCACAGAAGGCCCTTAATGATCTTCACAACATGCCTCTGGCTTGTCTTTCCAACTTTTGATCCTACTTTTTCCCTACGCGGATCTACATTCCCGCCCCTCTGTATTACTTTCTGTTTCCTAAATATAATCTGTCATCTCTTTATTCATCTCTAAATCTTTGTCTGTTCTCAGTGTGATGCTCTCACACTTAGCAGTTCCTGTCGGTTCAGTGTCCTGCCCATCTTCCAAGCATATGTCAACTGCTGTCTTCATAAAAATCTTTTTTGATCCCCTGCCTCACATGATTTTTCCCTCTTGTGTGTTTTTCATGGTAGCATATCTGTATTATGGTTATTTGTATGTTACTTTCCCTGCTTTCTAGTGTAGATTTTTAAAGTTCTATAAGAATAGGGCTTCCTCCACGGCTCAGTGGTAAAGAATCCACCCGCCATTGCCGGAGACACAGATTCGTTCCCTGGTCTGGGAACATCCCACATGTCGTGGAGCAATTAAGCCCACACACCACAACTACTGAGTGTGTACTTTATACTGAGCCACAACTACTGAGCCCACATTCCACAAGTACTGAAGCCTGCACACTCTAGAGCCTGTGCTCCACAATGAAATGCCTTCACACCGCAACTAAAGAGTAGCCCCCACTCTCCACAACTCGAGAAAAGCCCACGCAGCATCGAAGACCCAGCACAGACAAAAATAAATAATTTTTTTTTAATTTTATATATAAAAAAAGAACAGGGCATAAAATTTATTGATCTCTGTACCTTAGCACTCTCCAGTTTGTGCTTGGCAGGAGAGAGGAAGTGTTATGGTTGACACTAAGTCTTTAAACCTGGAGTAGGGAACAAAATTGGGAACTTTGGACAGTGAGCCGCTTTAAGGGCAGAAGTGATGATTTTGGTTTAGAGGTTATATTTCAAGTGAGGTAAAATATTGAAGCAGAAAGGGGATAATCAGGAAAGAGGGATTTGACATCCCTGGTTGTCGTCTCATTTTCACATATATGATATTTATATTTTAATGGCTTTCTTTCAATAGCTGTATGTCCACAAAATTCATAATTTTTTTACATGTTTTCATTTGGTTTTTATTTTGGAAAGTAAGGTCCAGCTACTGTCTAGTTATTCCCAACTTTGAAAAAATATTTTAAGGTGAAAGTTAATTTGTAGGTTGATTAGTTGATTCTCTGGGTCAATACAGAAATTAGGTTACTAGGCTAGTCAGTAAGACCATGTCATAACTGAACTATTTACTTCTGTATAAACAAATATAGTAGAAAGCAATACAGTTACATTACTAATAAAAAGCTTTTTAAAAGTTAAAAAGCAGAAATACCTTGTAGCTCTGATCCTTTGTCAATTTGACTTTAAAACATGAGATTTCTTCTATGTGACAGAAGTGCTTCATTGAGATTCTTCTTAACATTTGTCAACAATATTCTGAGTCATTTTTTACTTACAAATCGCCCTGGCAGAGGAAGAAAAAGAAGACTTGCAGAAAATGTATGTTTAAGAGATTTCTTGAGATAGAATATCCAGAGATAGTATTAACTCTGGAGATGAGGAAGATTTGTATGAGTGCATGAATGGATGTGTGATTTGTGTGGTATGTGATGGTAGGAAGTAGACATGGGGAAGATAAGGAACTTGTAGTGGATGAATGATCTCTCCCTGGGAAAGCAAAGTGAAACCGAATAAGCTGAATGCAAGGTTCCTCATCCAACCCCCATGAGAGGGACCATTAGTCCTGGCTAGTGTGGTTACTGTTTGTTGAGGGTCCCTATCAATGAATGGAATAAGGAGGAAAATAGTATTTTGTGTGTCAGTTGGGGTACAAATGGTACAAATTAAGTGTTTTTAACTTGAAGAGTATTTCTGTTGATGCTTGGCTTCTAATTTAGGCTTTGCTGTAGATGTTTTGTTTGTGCTTGAAAAATTACCTGAATGCTTTTTCTTTATATTTTTTCCCAACCAAAAAATAGTTCCATGCTCCTCTTTCACCATCCATCTCTTGATTTAAAATAAAATTGGGTGTATATGATATCATATATTGAATTCTTGGGAAATTATTAATAAAGATGTGAAAGGAATAGGGGGGTGAAGCCAGAATTCAGTTCAAATTCTGGCTCTGCCACTTTTGAGCTATGTGGCTTTGGACTTCTTGCTTGACCTCTGAGTTTAGTTTCCTCATCTTTTTGTTGTTGTACAGTTGCTCAGTTGTGTCTGACTCTTTGTGACCCCTTGGACTGCAGCACCCTAGGCTTCCCTTTCTCTAATTGTCCCCCAAAAGTTTGCTCAAACTCATGTCCATTGAGTCAATGATGCCATCCAACCATCCCATGCTCTGAGGCCTCCTTCTCATCCTGTCAATCTTTCTAGCATTAGAGTCTTTTTCAGTGAGTCAGCTCTTTGCATCAGGTGGCCAAATTATTAGACTTTCAGTTCAGTCCTTCCAATGAATATTCAGGACTGATTTCCTGTAGGATTGCTGGGTAGATCTCCTTGAAGTCCAAGGGAAGGTCAAGAGTCTTCTCCAACACCACAGTTCAAAAGCATCAATTCTTCGGGACTCAGCCTTCTTTATAGTCCAACTCTCACATCCATACATGATATCTCTGCTCTTTAATATGCTGCTTAGGTTTGTCATAGCTTTTCTTTCAAGGAACAAGCGTCTTTTAATTTCATGGGTGCAGTCACTGTCCACAGTGATTTTGGAGCAAGAAAATTAAGTCTGTCACTGTTTGCATCGTTTCCCCTATCTGTTTGCCATGAAGTGATGGGACCGGATGCCATGATATTCCTTTTTTGAATGTTGAGTTTTAAGCTAACTTTTTCACCCTCCTCTTTCACCTTCATCAAGAGGCTCTTTAGTTCCTCTTTGCTTTCTGCCATAATAGTAGTATCATCTGCATATCTGAGGTTATTGATATTTCTCCTGGCAGTCTTGATTCCACCTTATGCTTCATCCACCTGGCATTTTGCATGATGTACTGCGTATAAGTTAAATAAGGAGGGTGATAATATATAGCCTTGATGTACTCCTTTCCAAGTTTGGAACCAGTCTGTTGTTCCATGTCTATTTCTAACTGTTGCTTCTTGACCTGTATACAGGTTTCTCAGTAGGCAGGTAAGATATCTGGTATTCCCATCTCTTTAAGAATTTTCCACAGGTTGTTGTGACCCACACAGTTAAAGGCTTTACCATAGTCAATGAATTTTGGAATTCCCTTGCTGGCTTTTTTTTGATCTGATGGATGTTGGCAATTTGACCTCTGATTCCTCTGCCTTTTCTAAACCCAACTTGACAACCTGTAAGCTCTCAGTTGAGGCCTAGCTTGGAAATTTTGAGCATGACCTTGCTAGCGTGTGAAATGAGCACTGTTGTGTGGTAGTTTGAACATTCTTTGGCATTGCTCTCCTTTGGGATTGGAATGAAAATTGACTTTTTCCAGTCCTATGGCCACTGGTGAGTTTTCCAAATTTATTGGCATATCTCAGGTAGTTGACATATTGAGTGCAACACTTACACAGCATCATCTTTTAGGATTTAAAATAGCTCAGCTGGAATTCCAACACCTCCACTAGCTTTGTTCATAGTAGTGCTTCCTAAGGCCCACTTGACTTCATATTCCAGGATGTCTGGCTCTGGGCAAGTGATCACACCATCGTGGTTATATGTGTCATTAAGATCTTTTTTTGTACAGTTCTTCTGTGTATTCATACCACCTGTTCTTAATATCTTCTGCTTCTTTTAGGTCTTAGTGTTTCTGTCCTTTAATTGTGCCCACATTTGCATGAAATATTTCTTTGGTATCTCGCATTTTCTTGAAGAGATCTCTAATCTTCCCCATTGTATTGCTTTCCTCTATTTCTTTGCCATGAAGTGATGGGACCAGATGCCATTATCTTTTGTTTTCTGAATGTTGAGCTTTAAGCCAACTTTTTCACTCTCCTCTTTCACTTTCATCAAGAGGCTTTTTAGTTCTTCTTCACTTTCTGCCATAAGGATGGTGTCATCTGCATATCTGAGATTATTGACATTTCTCCCGGCAATCTTGATTCCAGCTTGTGCTTCTTCCAGCCCAGCGTTTCTCGTGATGTACTCTGCATATAAGTTGAATAAGCACGGTGTCAATATACAGCCTTGACGTACTCCTTTTCCTCTTTGGAACCAGCCTGTTGTTCCATGTCCAGTTCTAACTGTTCCTTCTTGACCTGCATACAGATCTCTCAAGAGGCAGTTCAGATGGTCTGGTATTCCCATCTCTTTCAGAATTTTCCACAGTTTATTGTGATCCACACAGTCAAAGGCTTTGGCTTAATCAATAAAGCAGAAATAGATGTTTTTCTGGAACTGTCTTTGCATTTTCCATGATCCAGCGGATGTTGGCAATTTGATCTCTGGTTCCTCTGCATTTTCTAAAACCAGCTTGAACATCTGAAAGTTCATGGTTCACATACTGTTGAAGCCTGGCTTGGAGAATTTTGAGCATTACTAGCATAGGAGAAGGCAATGGCACCCCACTCCAGTACTCTTGCCTGGAAAATCCTATGGACAGAGGAGCCTGGTAGGCTGCAGTCCATGGAGTCACTAAAAGTTGGACACGACTGAGCCACTTCACTTTCACTTTTCACTTTCATGCATTGGAGAAGGAAATGGCAACCCACTCCAGTGTTCTTGCCTGGAGAATCCCAGGGATGGGGGAGCCTGGTGGGCTGCTGTCTATGGGGTCACACAGAGTTGGACATGACTGAAGTGATTTAGCAGCAGCAGCAGTGTATGAGATGAGTGCAATTGTGAGGTAGTTTGAGCATTCTTTGGCTCTGCCTTTCTTTGGAATTGGAATGAAAACTGACCTTTTCCAGTCCTGTGGCCACTGCTGAGTTTTCCAAATTTGTTGGCATATTGAGTGCAGCACTTTCACAGCATCATCTTTCAGGATTTGAAATAGCTCAACTGGAATTCCATCACCTCCACTAGCTTTGTTTGTAGTCATGCTTCCTGAGGCCCACTTGACTTCATATTCCAGAATGTCTGGCTCTAGGTGAGTGATCACACCATCATGATTATCTTGGTTGTGAAGATCTTTTTTGTACAGTACTTCTGTGTATTCTTGCCACCTCTTCTTAATATCTTCTGCTTCTGTTAGGTCCATACCATTTTTGTCCTTTATTGAGCCCATCTTTGCATGAAATGTTCCCTTGGTAGCTCTAATTTTCTTTAAGAAATCTCTAGTCTTTCCCATTCTATTGTTTCAGTGGCAGACTTTATTTTTGGGGACTCCAAAATCACTGCAGATGGTGACTGCAGCCATGAAATTAAAAGACATTTACTCCTTGGAAGAAAAGTTATGACCCACTTAGACAGCATATTAAGAAGCAGAGACATTACTTTGCCGACAAAGGTCCATCTCGTCAAAGTTATGATTTTTCCAGTAGTCATGTATGCATGTGAGAATTGGACTATAAAGAAAGCTGAGTGCCAAAGAATTGATGGTACTGAACTGTGGTGTTGCAGAAGACTCTTGAGAGTCCTTTGGACTGTAAGGAGATCCAACCAGTCCATCCTAAAGGAAATTAGTCCTGAATATTCATTGGAAGGACTGATGTTGAAGCTGAAACTCCAATACTTTGGCCACCTGATGCAAAGAGCTGACTCATTGGAAAAGACCCTGATGCTGGGAAAAATTGAAGGCAGTAGTAAAAGGAGACTACAGAGGTTGAGATGGTTGGATGGCATCACCAACTCAATGGGCATGAGTTTGAGTAAACTCCAAGAGTTGGTGATGGACAGGGAGGCCTGTCGTGATGCAGTCTACGGGGTCGCAAAGAGTCAGACACGACTAGCAACTGAACTGAACTGAACTGATATCTTTGCATTATTCACTTAAGAAGGTTTTCTTATCTCTCCTTACTATTCTTTGGAACGCTGCATCCAGATGCATATATCTTTCCTTTTCTCCTTTGCCTTTCGATTCTCTTTTCTCAGCTATTTGTAAGACATCCTCAGACAACCATTTTGCCTTCTTACATTTCTTTTTCTTGGGAACAGTTTTGGTCACATCTCCTGTACAATGTTATGAACCTCCGACCATAGTTCTTCAGGCACTCTGTTTCTCAGATCTAATCCCTTGAATCTGTTTTTCATTTCCTGTGTATAATCATAAGGGATTTGATTTAGATCATGCCTAAATGGCCTAGTGGTTTTCCCTACTTTCTTCAATTTTAAGTCTGAATTTTGCAATAAGGAACTCATGATGTGAGCCACAGTCAGCTCCCAGTCTTGTTTTGCTGACTGTATAGAGCTTCTCCATCTTTAGCTGCACAGAATATAATCAATATATTCAATCAGTATAATCAGTCTGATTTTGGTATTGACCATTTGGTGATGTCCATGGGTAGAGTCATCTCTTTTGTTGTTGGAAGAGGGTTGCTGTGACCAGTGCGTTCTCTTGGCAAAACTTTGTTAGCCTTTGCCCTGCTTCATTTTATACTCCAAGGCCAAACTTGCCTGTTATTCCAGATATCTCTTCACTTCTTACTTTTGCATTTCAGTCCCCTGTGATGAAAAGGACATCTTATTTTGGTGTTAGTTCTAGAAGGTCTTGTGGATCTTCATAGAACCATTCAGCTTCATCTTCTTCAGCATTAGTGGTTGGAGCGTAGGCTTGGATTACTGTAATATTGAATGATTTGCTTTGGAAATGAACTGAAATCGTTCTGTCATTTTTGAGATTGCACCCCAAGTACTGCATTTTGGACTCTCTTCTTGACTATGAGAGCTACTCCATTTCTTCTAAGGGATTCTTGCCCACAGTAGTAGGTATAATGGTCATCTGAGTTAAATTCGCTCATTCCTGTCCCTCCTCCCTGAGAGCATTGTCTTCTACCAACACAAAACCTGGAAGTGGTTGAGGAAGATGGAACCTCCTAACCATTGTTTGGGGTGGAGTCGGTGTTCCGGAAGCATATTGGGTTGGGCCAGTTGGGACGGGGTGCGTTGGACTTTTAGCTGCATTGTGCCTGCTGGGTGTCTGTTTGGGAATGGGAATAGTTGGGTAGAAGGCAGAGAAGGGGGCTTCCCTGGTAGCTTAGCTAGAAAAGAATCCACCTACAATGCTGGAGACCCCGATTTGATTCCTTGGTCAGTAAGATCCTCTGGAGAGGATACCCACACTCCAGTATTCTTGGGCTTCCCTGGTGGCTCAGATAGTAAAGAATCCGCCTGCAATGCACGAGACCTGAGTTCGATCCCTGGGTTAGGAAGATTCCCTGGAGGAGGGCATGGCAAGCCACTCCAGTATTCTTACCTGGAGAATCCCCATGGACAAAGGAGCCTGGCAGGTACAGTCTGTGAGGTCACAAAGAGTCAGACACGACTGAGTGACTAAGCATAGCACAGCACATTGTTGTCCACTTAGTTCACTCATTACTAAAATGTTAATGTTCACTCTTGCTATCTCCAATTTGACCACTTTCGATTTACCTTGATTCATGGACCTAACATTCCAGGTTTCTATGCAATCTTGTTCTGACAGCATTGGACTTTACTTTCACCGCCAGACGCATTCACAGCTGGGCATCCATTCCTCTTTGGCTTAGCATCTTTATTCTTTCTGGAGCTATTTCTCTGCTCTTCTCCAGTAGCATATTGGACACCTCCCAATCTGGGGGGTTCATCTTTCAGTGTCTTAGCTTTTTGCCACATCTGTAAATGGGGATAATACCTATTACCTTGCAAAGTGGCTGGACTGATCAATATACCTGAAACACCTGCCACACCTATGTGCAGGCACCTATGATAGGTAGCTATTGTTGTTAAAGAACTAAATGGATTAATCTCTTATCACATCGCAATACATAAAATATAATGTTGAAATTGGCTATTTACCCCTCATATAGTCACTAAAAGCAATCTGATTTTTTTTTTCCCAACTCGGATATATCACTGTGTTAGACCTGGTTGCCCATATCATTTTTACCATACATGCCTGATACTTAACCTGGATTGCTGTCTTCTTCCTTCCAGTTTAGTGCACTAAGAGAAAAAAAATACCAGGCAGCCTATTTATTGTGTATTTATGTATTTGTTTTTGGCTGCCCTGGGTCTTCATTGCTGCACGCAAGCTTCTGCTAGTGGCGGTTAGCGGAGGCCGCTCTTGGTTGCAGTATACAGGCTTCTCCTTGCAGTGACTTCTGCTGTTACAGTGCCTGGTTCTGGGGTACCTGGGTTCAGTAGTTGTGGCGCACAGGCTTCGCTGCTCCTCAGCATGTGGAATCTTTCCAGGGATAAATCCATGCCCCCTGAATTGGCAGGTGGATTCTTAACCACTGGACGACCAGGGAAGTCTCAGGTAGCCTATTTAAATGCTTATATACAAGTTCTGTTCTGCATATTAAACGTAACATGTATTTGGGGATTCTCTAGTAATGATGACAGAATATACTAACCATATTTCTGTCAACCTTTTTACTGTAATGTTTGCTAAGTGCACTATGGATGTAGTTTGTGGCCCAAGAATAGATTTTCCCCTACCCAGCCAACTTTATAAGCCATGACCTTGACTTCCTTAGTTGAAGTCAGTAACCAAGTATAAAGTATTCTAAAAGTAAAGGATGATTGATAATCACAGGTAACCTGTAATTTGTTATAGTCCTATTTGTTTGCTTATTATGAGACATAAAATGAGAAACTGTGTATTTTCCTATCCTGTAGATAAAATAATTACATTGAGAGTTTAAATTTTTAAAATCATTAATTGAATCACTGAAAAACCCATAGCAATGAATCTTCTTTAAGTAACAGATGTATGTAGGCATGTAAGATCACCTTTAGGACTCCCACTTTCACAAGATTTAGTGGGTTAGGATCAGAAAACAAACTCTTATGTTGAAGTGTTGCTGGTATAGGACTAACTCCCAGAGCTTTCTATCGGGAGTATTTGCCTACTAACCACCCAGCAGGTAGTTATCATCCATTAACCATTTAGACTCACACTAGTAGCCAGTAAGATGCTTGCTTTAAGTGCACCACCTTGTATTTAAGATTTTATTTTTTTGACTTTCAAGTTTTATTTTTTAAATTGGAATATAGTTGATTTTCAGTATCGTGTTAGTTTCTGCTCTACAACAAAGTGAATCAGTTGTGCATATACATATATCCACTATTCTTACAGGTTCTTTACCCATATAGGTCATTACAGAGTATTGAGTAGAGTTCCCTGTGCTATATAGTAGGTCCTTATTATTTATCTATTTTATCTCTAGTAGTGTATACATGTCAATTCCAATCTCCCAATTTATCCCTCACCACTTAAGATTTTAATTGTTATTGTGAATATCTTCAGAGTTATCCGGGAGGTTGGTGCATTTTGGTTTTTCCTACTGTGCTGTTTCTTTTTTTATTTTTGTCTCTGTTAAGTTGTTGGCCAGTGCTTTTGTTCTCTTTGTTAGCCTAGAGTTAATGAAAATACTTAAATACTTTTCCCATAAATACTTAAATACTTTATCCCTTATATATCGCCTCCTTTTGCCTTCTGCACTCCCTCTTTAGGAACTTGTGGCAAATCCCCAACTTGACCATTCAGGCAGTTCACATCCAGTTGAAAAAGTCTGGGTTGCAAATGTCATCAGCCATCCCAAATGGTGCAGTTCCCAGTGACTTTTCTTGTATCCCCTTAGGTGTACAACCAAAGACCTCTAATGTGGTTAAGGGCTCCAATTTTCTGATTTTGGGTGGTGGTGTTTTTTTTAGGGAGAATCCACCCACTTCTTTGAAGAACAGGACTGTCTTTTGACTGTATGAGTATAAACTACGGAAGCACTTGCTCCTTTTTTGTGAACTTATTCTCTTCTGCATTCCAGAAACTCTTTAACGATTCTGCTCTGTTGTTGACATTTTCCCATGCTGTTATAGAATTTTTCTAAATGTAAATTGCTTGGGTCATCTCATTGAGATTTGGAGAAGGAAGAAGAGCAAACTGACTCACTTTGTCCCCCGAAGTGAAGGTGTTAGTTAGGCGCTAAGTGGTGTCCAGCTGTTTTGTGACCCCATGGACTGTAGCTTGTCAGGCTCCTCTGTCCATGGAATTCTCCAGGCAAGAATACTGGAGTGGATAGCCATGCCCTCCTCCAGGGGATCTTCCCAACCCAAGGATCAAACCCAGGTCTCCTGAATTGCAGGCAGATTCTTTACTAAGAAGCCCAAAGGTGTGTAATAAATGCTAATTGAATCAGAGAAATCAAAAGAGATTTAGTCCATATTAATTTATTGTCTTTTAAATTTTTATTAATACTCGGAAAAGTTGTAATATAGCAATTTTCCTAAGTCACACTTTTTTTTTTAAAGGTAAGCTAGGAAAGATTTGGCTTCACTGGTGCCTCAGTGGTAAAGAAGCTACCTGCCAAATGCAGGAGTCATGGGTTCCATCCCTGGGTTGGGAATAACTCCTGGAGAAGGAAATGGCAACCTGCTGCAGTATTCTTGCCTGGGAAATCCCATGGACAGAGGAGTCTGGTGGGCTGCAGTCCATGGAGTCGCCAAATAGTTGGACATGATTTGACAACTAAACAACAAAACAACAACAAAAAGAGGCTTAAATTCTGTACTCCTGAAATGTTAAGAACATTGGGTGATTGGTTAGAATGCAGGAGACATTACATTAGTTAAGTGACTAACAACACAGACTCTGGAATCTGGATTCAAATTCTCCCTGTACTATTTGCTAGTGGCATGGTCTTGGCTGCCATATTTCAGAGGCCTCTTTAAAGGTTAAAGCATCATGTATATAAAACAGTGCTTGGCACATAGCACTGCGTGTCAGCTAAAATTAATGGGACTGACTTTTGGAGATTCTTTGCTATAATCTTTTCAGTAGTCATAGGCAATTATCTTAAAATTGATCATAAATGCTGTGTAGTTTTTGGTTGTAGATATAAATGTCACCATACTAGAATATAGAATCTAGCCCATGTACAAATGGACTTTTTTTTTACCTTATATAAAGAATAATACCACTATAATGAAATGCTAAAAGAAAGCTTTGCTTGAACCATGTATATGTTACACATACTCAAAAAAAATAAAAATGATAGCAAGAAAGTAAGTCCTACTGTTCACTACAAATTGAAACCAGTGAGCCTAACTGTATGTCAGATTGATAATGTAACTACCAAGGAAAAAATAATAAAGTAACTTTTGAATACAGTGCTCTGACTGTGTTCTCTTAGTGGACCATCAGATCAGATCAAATCAGATCAGTCGCTCAGTCATGTCCGACTCTTTGCGACCCCATGAATCGCAGCATGCCAGGCCTCCCTGTCCATCACCAACTCCCGGAGTTCACTGAGACTCAAGTCCATCGAGTCAGTGATGCCATCCAGCCATCTCATCCTCTGTCGTCCCCTTCTCCTCCTGCCCCCAATCCCTCCCAGCGTCAGAGTCTTTTCCAATGAGTCAAGTCTTCGCATGAGGTGGCCAAAATACTGGAGTTTCAGCTTTAGCATCATTCCTTCCAAAGAAATCCCAGGGCTGATCTCCTTCAGAATGGACTGGTTGGATCTCCTTGCAGTCCAAGGAACTCTCAAGAGTCTTCTCCAACACCACAGTTCAAAAGCATCAATTCTTTGGCGCTCAGCCTTCTTCACAGTCCAACTCTCACATCCATACATGACCACAGGAAAAACCATAGCCTTGAGTAGACGAACCTTTGTTGGCAAAGTAATGTCTCTGCTTTTGAATATGCTATCTAGGTTGGTCATAACTTTCCTTCCAAGGAGTAAGCGTCTTTTAATTTCATGGCTGCAGTCACCATCTGTAGTGATTTTGGAGCCCCGAAAAATAAAGTCTGACACTGTTTCCACTGTTTCCCCATCTATTTCCCATGAAGTGGTGGGACCGGATGCCATGATCTTCGTTTTCTGAATGTTGAGCTTTAAGCCAACTTTTTCACTCTCCTCTTTCACTTTCATCAAGAGGCTTTTGAGTTCCTCTTCACTTTCTGCCATAAGGGTGGTGTCATCTGCATATCTGAGGTTATTGATATTTCTCCCGGCAACCTTGATTCCAGTTTGTGTGTCTTCGAGTCCAGCATTTCTCATGATGTACTCTGCATATAAGTTAAATAAACAGGGTGACAATATACAGCCTTGACGAACTCCTTTTCCTATTTGGAACCAGTCTTGTTCCATGTCCAGTTCTAACTGTTGCTTCCTGACCTGCATACAAATTTCTCAAGAGGCAGATCAGGTGGTCTGGTATTCCCATCTCTTTCAGAATTTTCCACAGTTGATTGTGATCCACACAGTCAAAGGCTTTGGCATAATCAATAAAGCAGAAATAGATGTTTTTCTGGAACTCTCTTGCTTTTTCTATGATCCAGCGGATGTTGGCAATTTGATCTCTGGTTCCTCTGCCTTTTCTAAAACCAGCTTGAACGTCAGGAAGTTCACGGTTCATGTATTGCTGAAGCCTGGCTTGGAGAATTTTGAGCATTACTTTACTAGCGTGTGAGATTGTGCGGTAGTTTGAGCATTCTTTGGCATTGCCTTTCTTTGGGATTGGAATGAAAACTGACCTTTTCCAGTCCTGTGGCCACTGCTGAGTTTTCCAAATTTGCTGGCATATTGAGTGCAGCACTTTCACAGCATCATCTTTCAGGATTTGGAATAGCTCCACTGGAATTCCATCACCTCCACTAGCTTTGTTCGTAGTGATGCTTTCTAAGGCCCACTTGACTTCACATTCCAGGATATCTGGCTCTAGGTCAGTGATCACACCATCGTGATTATCTGGGTCCTAAAGATCTTTTTTGTACAGTTCTTCTGTGTATTCTTGCCATCTCTTCTTAATATCTTCTGCTTCTGTTAGGTCCATACCATTTCTGTCCTTTATCGAGCCCATCTTTGCATGAAATATTCCTTTGGTATCTCTGATTTTCTTGAAGAGATCCCTAGTCTTTCCCATTCTGTTGTTTTCCTCTATTTCTTTGCATTGATCGCGGAAGAAGGCTTTCTTATCTCTTCTTGCTATTCTTTGGAACTCTGCATTCAGATGTTTATATCTTTCCTTTTCTCCTTTGCTTTTCGCTTCTCTTCTTTTCACAGCTATTTGTAAGGCCTCCCCAGACAGCCATTTTGCTTTTTTGCATTTCTTTTCTATGGGGATGGTCTTGATCCCTGTCTCCTGTACAATGTCACGAATCTCATTCCATAGTTCATCAGGCACTCTATCTATCAGATCTAGGCCCTTAAATCTATTTCTCACTTCCACTGTATAATCATAAGGGATTTGATATAGGTCATACCTGAATGGTCTAGTGGTTTTCCCTACTTTCTTCAATTTAAGTCTGAATTTGGCAATAAGGAGTTCATGGTCTGAGCCACAGTCAGCTCCTGGTCTTGTTTTTGCTGACTGTATAGAGCTTCTCCGTCTTTGGCTGCAAAGAATATAATCAATCTGATTTCGATGTTGACCATCTGGTGATGTCCATGTATAGAGTCTTCTCTTGTGTTGTTGGAAGAGGGTGTTTGTTATGAGCAGTGCATTTTCTCTAAGGGCAAAGAGACCAGTAAGGAAATGTTGATCTTGGTAAGTAGCGAACCCCCTATAGTAGCTCTTCACAAGAAATGTTATTCCCATTTTGCTGATGAAGAAGTATAGTTGAAGAAGGGAATGATTTGTTTGGCATCTTTTAATTAGGTGGTAGAGCTGAATTTAAAAGCTCATAACCTGTTCATTATACCACACTACTTTTTAAAATTGTTATAGTGTGCTGTTAGATGAGTCCCTGGTTTCTTTAGTTCTTACCTTTCGTTTATTGTTCTTCCCTTCCCTTTATCTTTTATTATTTCTTTTCTTTATCATCTGTAATATTAGTCAGAACCTCATTTTCAAGAGCTTCCTGACCTCTTGTATCTCCTTTCCTTCAAGAATTTCATTCCATGCATCATGCCTACCTTTTTGAAATCTGCCTTCCTAAATTAAAGGGTGTATGACACTTCCCACTCTTTTCATTATGAATTCCAAGGTGGCCTGAAAGACTTTCTCTTGATTCTCATTCCTCCTACTTTGTCAATAATTAGTTTCCTGCTGAATTATAGCTAGTGTCAAAGTCATGATTATTTACAGGCATAGTCTGTATTGATAATTGATCCTGAAAGTTGTAAATGAAAGAGCTGCAGCCTTTTTTTTTTTTTTCAGTTTGTTTCAATTGTTTATTAACTGGCCAGATTGCAAAAATAATCCTGGTAGATACCTTAGTTCATCCTTCTAATAAGCCTGTTGATCTGGTCTTCCCTGTTGGCAGCATCTCAACCTTCTACAAAATGGGTGGTCTTTTTCTTCATTCCACCTCGTGGAAAAGACAGTTTAAAGGGCCACAGGAAGTTGCTTGCTTCTTTGAAACGTTTTCCAACGGTATAGATCTCATCAATCAGATCCTGCATGCAGATGATTCCATATTTCCCAAGAGACCGAGCAATCAGTGCGTTGTATGTCAGGGCAATTCACTTCTTGTTCATTTTGCCATAACCACGCTTGCAGATCAGTTCATTTACAGACTTCAGATTCAGGTACCCCCATGCAATGTATGGCTCCACAATTCTCAGCATGTTAATTGATGCTTTGTTGAGCTTCACAAAAGTGCCTTTGAAGATCTGCCGGAGGCGAAGGAGCTGCAGCACCTTTCGACCCTTTGGGCTCACACCGTTGATACCTCTGATCCTGATGACAAATGCCAGTTTGGGTTCTGTGGGTACATAGAAGTTGCTGGCTTTTTGTGCCATCCTAGCCATTTGAATTTCAGTTCTGTACATCTGCCTATATTCCTTGTGGTAATGCTTAGGTTTTTCATAGATAAGCTTCCTCTTTGCCTTTCAAAGCATCTTTTGGGCAAACTTCTTTCTCAGGCGCTTGATCTTAAGCTTTTTCTTGATCTTAAGTTTGATCTAAGCTTTTTCTTAAGGGTTTCTGGCACAGCAGGAACCTTCTTTTTCTTCTCTTCTGCACCCTCCATGGTTCCAGCCAGGAAAGAGGTGAAAGCTTCATTCCTAAAGATATCTATCTGTTTGTAACTTGAAATATCTTATGGGGATTTGGTGAGACATGTGGTGGGGAAAGTGATAGAGAATGCAATTGTTGGACCTGCATTTTTTCTATGAGAGATAGTAGAAACAAATATCAGTTTATAAACTGTGATTTTGAAATGATTGATTCATTAAAGAAGGCAAGTAAAAATAGCAGTGAAACAAGATATAATAACTAGTTGTTAAATGAACTTTCTGTTCTTTGAAAAGGGACTGATTAAGGAAGAAAATATGTAAATAATTTGAGTACATAAGCTGCTATTTGAGATTTTGCTGGGTAAAAATGATGGGAAGAATTAAACTATACAACAATTTAGTTGAATCTTGCTTAAAGTACTTTGTGTTGTAAATCTCCAAACTTACTTTAACTACAGCATTTAAAGAACTTCTTCTTGAATTAGCACAGTCAAAATGGAATTCATTCTATTTTTTAATCATTCCTGAATTACTGTCTTTATTTTTTTTTAAATTCTGGATTATTCCAGTTGGCCCAGGCTTCTTTTAAAAAAATTTTTAATTTTATATTGGAACATAGCCGATTAGCAATACTGTGATAGTTTCAGGTAAACAGCAGATACCATAAATTCAGCCATACACAATACATGTATCCATTCTCCTCCAAACCACCTTCCTATCCAGGCTGCCACATAACATTGAGCAAAGTTCTCTGTGCTATACAGTAGGTCCTTGTTGGTTATCCATTTCAGATATAGCAGTGTGTGCATGTCATCCCAAACTGACTATCGCTTCCTCCCATTCTTACCACCTGGCAACCATAAGTTCATTCTCAAAGTCTGGGAGTCTGTTACTAGTTTGTAAATAAGTTCATTTCTATCATTTCTTTTCAGATTCCACATACAAGGGGTACCATATGATATTTCTCCTTCTCTGACTTCATGCAATGTAACAATCTTTAGGTCCATCTCTGTTGCTGCAAATGGTATTACTCCATTATTTTCACTATCTTTAAAGTGCATGATTTTAAAATGTAATTTAATATAGTAACTCAGCTGGTAAAGCATCCGCCTGCAGTGCAGGAGACCTCAGTTCAATTCCTAGGTTGGGTAGATCCCCTGGAGAAGGGATACCCACTCCAGTATTCTTGGGCTTCCCTGGTTGCTCAGACAGTGAAGAATCCACCTGCAAAGCAGATCTGGGTTCAATCCCTGGATTGGGAAGATCCCCTGGAGGAAGGCATGGCAACCCACTCCAGTATTCTTGCCTGGAGAATTCTCATGGACAGAGGTGCCTGGCGGACTACAGTCCATGAGGTCACAAAGAGCTGGACATGACTGAGCAACTAAGCCCAGCACATATCAGAGAAATTGTCCAGAAAACCTAGGCCCAGAATTTCAGTATAATGTTAAAAAGAAATAAGATTAGCCATCAGATTAATTTTTTTAATTATGTTTTTTATCAGAATTAAGACAGTAAAATAATGTTATAGTCTTTTATTAGATTAACTGAGTTTCTAAACACCTGAAGAAAATTATTTTAGTATTTCCTGTGCAGAGTTTGTGAAGAATGTACCTTTGTCTGTGGAATCAGAATTATGAGACCTCTTTGTTGATGTTTCTAAGGGTTAACTCTCTGGACAAACATACCAAAAAAAAAAAAAAAAACAATATTCTACCAAAATATGCCTAAATAGTAAACTGTTAGCGAAGTATCGAATCAGACCTTTTTCCACCTGGTACCTAGTCATTTAACCTTTTATTCAGTTTCCTCATTTGTATTATTTTGAGAATTAAAGAAGTATATGTAAATTAAATAAGTATATGTAAAACACTTAATAATACTATGACTGGCACTAAATAAGTGCCCAGAATATAGTGGCAGCTATTACTATTTATCCTTTCCCCCACCTCTAGATTTATGAGTGATCAGATGAGATCAGATCAGTTGCTCAGTCATGTCCGGCTCTTTGCGACCCCATGAATCGCAGCACGCCAGGTCTCCTTGTCCATCACCAACTCCCGGAGTTCACTGAGACTCATGTCCATCGAGTCAGTGATGCCATCTAGCCATCTCATCCTCTGTTGTCCCCTTCTGCTGCCCCCAATCCCTCCCAGCATCAGAGTCTTTTCCAATGAGTCAAGTCTTCGCATGAGGTGGCCAAAATACTGGAGTTTCAGCTTTAGCATCATTCCTTCCAAAGAAATCCCAGGGCTGATCTCCTTCAGAATGGACTGGTTGGATCTCCTTGCAGTCCAAGGAACTCTCAAGAGTCTTCTCCAACACCACAGTTCAAAAGCATCAATTCTTCGGCGCTCAGCCTTCTTCACAGTCCAACTCTCACATCCATACATGACCACAGGAAAAAACCATAGCCTTGAGTAGACGAACCTTTGTTGGCAAAGTAATGTCTCTGCTTTTGAATATGCTATCTAGGTTGGTCATAACTTTCCTTCCAAGGAGTAAGCGTCTTTTAATTTCATGGCTGCAGTCACCATCTGTAGTGATTTTGGAGCCCCGAAAAATAAAGTCTGACACTGTTTCCACTGTTTCCCCATCTATTTCCCATGAAGTGGTGGGACCGGATGCCATGATCTTCGTTTTCTGAATGTTGAGCTTTAAGCCAACTTTTTCACTCTCCACTTTCACTTTCATCAAGAGGCTTTTGAGTTCCTCTTCACTTTCTACCATAAGGGTGGTGTCTGCATATCTGAGGTTATTGATATTTCTCCCGGCAACCTTGATTCCAGTTTGTGTGTCTTCGAGTCCAGCATTTCTCATGATGTACTCTGCATATAAGTTAAATAAACAGGGTGACAATTTACAGCCTTGACGAACTCCTTTTCCTATTTGGAACCAGTCTGTTGTTCCATGTCCAGTTCTAACTGTTGCTTCCTGACCTGCATACAAATTTCTCAAGAGGCAGATCAGGTGGTCTGGTATTCCCATCTCTTTCAGAATTTTCCACAGTTGATTGTGATCCACACAGTCAAAGGCTTTGGCATAATCAATAAAGCAGAAATAGATGTTTTAGGGAAGCAAAATTTATTTTGAGCACCCTTTATTCTAATGTTAAGGTTTTAAAGTAGAGGTTAGGACAAAATCATATTTTTCTGAACCCAAACACTTGAGATTCTGTTTGGGAAGTGAGAAAGCTGCCAAATGTCTACTCTACTTGTGCAGTGGCAAGAAGATTGAATTTCTAGTTTGTTTCCTGCCTCAAGTGCTTGCTTTCAATTCCTTTGTCTCAATATGAAAATTTCTGTATTTGTTTGGAGATCCTTGTCTGACTGAAACAACAGAGAACAGCTCCCAGCAGTTTTAGTATAGCTAGCTAACCATAACTTTCTGGAAGAATATCTGGATGCAGTTGCAATTTTTAAAGCCTATCATATTTTATGTCATTAAATTTCTTTCAGTTCTTTTCCTAAGTTGTGCCCATTCATCTTAAGAAATATACATTTTATGCAGAAAATGTAAGTATACAGTTGACTATCAATAAAAATTATTATCAGTTAATCTACTGTAGTTTTCCCTTATCTCGGTTTCAGAATATAATCATTACACCAAACACATACATGCACATACATATATACCCATACATACAAGTGTAATTTTTCTTTATTGTGATTACTCAATTGCTTTACGTAGTAGAAGTTATGATTTTTTTTATTATTATTATAATCATTTCATCAGTGTCATGGGCATCCCTGGTGGCTCAGTCAGATGGTAAAGAATCTGCCTGCAATGCAGGAGACCTGAGTTCAATCCCTGGGTCGGGAAAATCCCCTTGAGAAGGGAAATGGCAACCCACGCCAGTATTCTTGCCTGAAGAATCCCATGGACAGAGGACCCTGGTGGGCTGCAGTCCATGGGTTGGCAAAGAGTTGGACACGACTGAACAACTAACACTTTGACTTTCACATCAGTGTCATAGATAAGCTGCTGAACCCTGGTCTTTTTTTTTTTTTTTTTTTTTGGCTACATTAAGTCTTAGTTGTAGATTGCAGGATCTTTCGTTGTGGCATGCAGGCTCTCTAGTTGTGGTGTGGGCTTAGCTGCCCCACAGCATGTGGGATCTTAGTCCCCTGACCAGGGATGGAAGCTGTGTCACCTGCATAAGAAGGTGGATTCTTAACCACTGGACCACCAAGGAAGTCCCCTGGACCCTGGTCTTTAAAGAGAGAGAATCCGGGGCTTCCCTGGCAGTTCAGTGGTTAAGACTCTGTTCTTCAAATGCAGGGGGGCACAGCTTTGATCCTTGGTCAGGGAACTAAGATCCGTCATGCCACACATCTTGGCCAAAAAAATTGAGAGCAGATGCTGACATCAGAAGTGCATAATTAATACTTTGTAAATATCAGATGGTGGTTTTGTTTGTTTTTAAAATTGGTCATTTTTCCTGCTTCATCAAAAGACATTCTTTTTTTTATTAATTTTATTTATTCATTCTTTTTTGTCTGTGTTGGGTCTTCACTGCTGCCTGGGCCCTTCTCCAGCTTTAGTGAGCAGGGGCCTCCCCTCAGCTGCGGTGCTCAGGCTTCCCATTGCAGAGCAAGTGCTTTAGGGCTTGTGAGCTCCAGTAGTTGCGGCTCCTGGGATCCAAAGCAGAGTCTCAATATTTGTGGCACACGGATTCATTTGTTCCACAGCACGTAGAATCCTCCTGGACCGGACCCTTCACCACTGAGCCACCAGGGAACCCGCAGAAGGGTGTTTTAAACTCATTTCTAAAAATAACATTAAGTTGATGCATAGTTGATTAACAGTATTACTTTCAGGTGTATGCATATTGATTCAATGTTTTATAAATATGCTCCGTTAAAACTTACTACAATTTAATGGCTATAATTCCTTGTGATAAACAGTATATCCTTGTTGCTTATCTATTTTATATAGCTGCTTATAGTTTTTAATCCCCTACTCCTAATTTTCCCCTCTTCCCTTTGGTAACCACTAGTTTTTCTATATCCATGACTCTTATTTCCTTTTTCAAATTACCCTTTAAAAAATTTTTTTTAGGTTATTTTTATTTTTGGCTGCACTCGATCGTTGCTGTGCACAGGCTTTCTCTAGTTGCAGCAAGCAGCAGCTGCGCTCTCGTTGTAAGGTGTGGGCTTCTCATTGTGGCGGTTTCTCTTGCTGCAGAGCAGAGCACCGACTCTAGGGCTCATGGGCTCTGTGGTTGTGTCAGTAGAGCTTAGTTGCCCCACAGCATGTGGAATCTCCCTAGAGCAGGAATCAAACCCATGTCCCCTGCATTGGCAGGTAGATTCTTAACCAGTGGACCACCAGGGAAGTCCTAAATTACCTTTTACTATACTGAACCTCTTTCTTGTAGGAATTGTTATATATAATATTCTTGAGGCTTCCCAGATGGTGTTAGTGATAAAGAATCTGCCTGCCAATGCAAGACATGCAAGAAGCTCGGGTTCAATCCCTGGGTCAGGAATATTCCCTAGGAAATGGTACCCACTCCAGTTTTCTTGCCTGGAAAATTCCGTGGGCAGAGGAGCCTGGCGGGCTACAGTCCATGGGGCCACAAAGAGCAACATGACTGAGCTATTGCACCATATATATACTCTTCTTAGTCATATTTCCTTTAATTTTTTTTCTAAAACTTTATTTTCCCAAAGGTGATAAATTATATTTCATGTTCTACATTTACATTCCATTTACCATTGCATCACTACTATATATGTGAATTAGTACGTATGATCAGAGTATTACTTCCTTTACACTTTCTCTGATGCTCATGTTTTTAAAAGTTATAAAGTACAGATTGTTTAGTGTAAATTCCTACCATTTTGAATACTTCCAAGTTCAAAAGAATTTTTTTCTCAAGGCTGTTAGGTATGTGTATGATTCATAACATGAAACAGGGTTGCCTGTTCTTTCTTAAGTTGACATTTAAAGTCTTCTAGTCTTTCCTGTCTGTACTTAGCTGCTCAGTCGTGTCCGACTCTTTGCAACCCTACAGGCTGTAGCACACCAGGTTTTTCTCCTGGCAAGAATACAGGAGTGGGTTGCCATTTCCTCCTCCAGGGGATCTTCCCAACCCAGGGATCAAACTCAGGTCTCCCATATCACAGGCAGATTCTTTACTGTCTGATCCACCAGGGAAGCCCCTTATCTGTCTAGGGGGAAAATATCTAACATAGTTTAATGTCATATAGATTATCATAGATCTTACAATTTGGGAAAATTCTCCTTTCTTCAATCTCCTTTCCAGTTTTAAAGCTTTTACCTCTCCTTCCAGTGTGCCACCAAAATGTAGTTTGGTAATCAGTTGATTTGAACTTTAGATACTAAAATCTTCTGGACACAAAATGCTGTTGTGTTCTTAAGGGCTTTTCCTCAGTTATTTGGACCTCTCATAGGAATTTTGAAATCACTGGATTGTTAAACACCTTCACACAAAAATCAATGTTTGGCTATAAAGACCATTTTCTCAGATCCTTCCCCGTAAACCCATGTTTCTCTGCCCAGCCCCCCAAGTTTGGGATGTTTCCTAGCAAAATTGTTTATGATATCCATTCTTTTATTAGAAGAAATCTATTCAAAGTGTATCACCATGTTGCTTTGGACTCCATACGGAATTCATACTATCTGCTCAAACTTCCCCCAGATTCAGAATTGGTAAGAGTGCTCTGAGCCTCAGTATTCTCTTGGGTCTTTTATTTTGCAGACTTACCTGTAGATTGATTATTCACTGGGGTTCAGAACCTATCATGCAACTCTGCAGGAAAAGGTTGAAATGCAGTTGTATGTGAAAATCAAAACTTTATTTTTCCAAACAGGTTAAACGTGTATGTCTGTGTAAAGCTAAACCAGCTAAGGCAGGTCACTGTTTTTCCACTTGAAAACTTGCTTCAAGTGTCATAACATGAATGTTTCATGGATATTTCTAGGCAGATTATGCACCAGTGCCTTTCTCTTTACAATTAAATATTTCCAGTTCAGAACTTTTTTTTTAAGTATTCTGTTGAGCTGACAAATGGTCACAAAAGTGATTCTGACTTAGTTTATTCCATTCTTTACAAAGTATTTTTTACCTACTCTAGGATAAGATGCAATAAAGACTCAGTTTTAGTGAAAGCTACAAACAAACAGTTAATTGGAATTCAGTAAGAAGAGTGCTAAAATAGTAGTAAATGCATATTACTGTGGGAGCACACTGGAATGCCTCTAACTCAGGCTTGAAATCTTAGAAATGGCTAGCAACAAGGAAGAGTGACATCCAGAGAATAAGTTGATCTAAATAAGTTGATCTGAAGAATAAGTTGACCAGAGAAGGGAAGGATGTAAGAGTGTTCCAGGTAGAAGGAAAAGCAAGTTTAAAGTCTCAGAAGTTTGTTTTGTTTGTTTGTTTGATTTGAAGTTGTATGTGGGGAACCTGAAAGCTCAGTGGGCCTGATTACTGTAGTTTGAAGGGAAGAGTAGTGTCAAAGGATGATGGGGAAATAGGGACTAGATGATGAAGAGCTTATTTTTTCCATCTCTTTCTTTTTTTAAAAAACAGATTTATTGAGATATTTTATATGCTACATAGTGCGTCCCTTTAAAGTGTACAGTTTTTAGTATATTCAGTGTGGTACAGCCATCACCAGCCAGCTTTAGAACATTTTTGTCACCTCAGAAAGAAACCCTATGCCTTTCAACTATCACCACCCCCTCAAATATTCCAGCCCTAACCTATTCTGCAGGTTTTATGTAAATGGAATCATATAACCCTTTTGTGACTGGCTTCTTTCCCTTAGTATGTTTTCAAGGTTTATCCAATGTCATAACATGTATCAGTATTTCACTTCTTTTTATGGCCAAATAATGTTCCATTGTTGGAAATGGCAACCCACTCCATTGTTCTTGCCTGGAGAATCCCAGGGATGGGGGAGCCTGGTGGGCTGCCATCTATGGGGTCGCATAGAGTCGCACACGACTGAAGTGACTTAGCAGCAATGTTCCATTGTATAGATAAACTTCATTTTGTTCAGTAATTCATCAATTGATGAGCATTTGGGTTGTTTCTACCTTTTGTAGCTATTATGAATGATGCTACTATGAACACTAACATACACATTTTTATGTGGACATATGTTTTCAATTCTCTTGCTTTCCTAGGAGTGAAATTGCTTGATCATATCTTTAACTTTATGTGGAACTGACAGGCTGTTTTCCAAAGTGATTGCACCAATGTACATTTCTACCAGCAATGTATGAGGATTCTAATTTCTCTACATTTCACCAATACTTGTTACTTGTGTTTTTGATTATAGCCATCCTAGTGGATATGAAGTAGTTTCTCATTGTGCTTTTGATTTCCATTTCCCTGATGACTAATAATGGTAAGCACTTTTCATATACTTTTGGCCATTTCTATTCTGTCTTTGGAAAAATGTCTGATCCTCTGCCCATTTTTATATTGAATTGTCTTTTTATTATTGAGTTATAAAAGATAATTATTAGACATATGACTTGAAAATATTTTCCTCTGTCCTGTGGGTTATCTTTTTACTTTCTTCATGGAATCCTTTGATGCACAGATGTTTTTAACTGTGAAGTCCATTCTATCTACTGTTTGTTTTATTGCTTGTGCTTTTGATGTCATATCTAAGAATCCATTGTCATGAAGGTCTTTTCCTAAGTTTTCTTCTCAGAGATTTAACTGTTACATTCAGATTTCTTTTCAATTTTGAGTTAATTTTTGTATATGGTGTGAAGCAAGAGTCTGCATTTATTTTTTCACATATGTCCCATCACCACTTGTTGAAAAGAGTATTCTTTCTTCATTGAATAGTCTTGGCACTGTTGTTAAAAATCAATTGGCCATAAATGTGAATGTTTATTTTGGGACCCTCAATTCTACTCCATTGATCTCTGTCTGTCCTTGTGCCATTGTTACACAGTCTTGATTACTATAGTTTTATAGAAGATTTTGAAGTCAAGAAGTCTATCTTCAAACTTTGTTCTTTTTCAAGATGTTTGTGACCATTCGTAAGTCCCTTATATTTCCATATATACTTTAGGGTCATCTTGTTGATTGTTACAACAGAAAACAAAAAACCCATCGGGGAATTGTGATAAAGATCACATTGAATCTATAAATCAATTGGGCAACTATCATCTAATAAATCTTCCAATCCATGGGTATGGGATATCTTACTATCTATTTAAAACTTTGTTAATTTCAGCAACATTTTGTAGTGTTCAGTGTAAAAGAGTTATAGTTAAAAAATTTTTTTAGTGGCTGACCTCAAGTTTGTAGTGTATATTTATAGCTAATCCAAGGCCTCTTTAAATAATAGTATGTTGAATACCGCTTCAGAGGCAGTGCAGCTACCTTATTATAGAGTATTAAATTCCCAGTTCCTCCTTGCAACATCACTGTTGTTCACTTCACTGAATATTATTACTTTGCACAGACTGTTTCCTTCTCTCTCTTTTTTTTTACCCTTTTGTCTGTGCTGGGTCGTGCTGGGACTTCTCTAGTTGTAGAGCACAGGCTGTAGAGTTCCTAAGCTTCAGCCATTGTGGTGTGGGGGCTTAGTTGCCCCATGGCATGTGGATCTTAGTTCTCTGACCAGGGATCGAACCTGCATCCCCTGCATTGGAAAGTGGATTCTTAACCACTGGACCACCAAGGAAGTCTCTTGTATGTTTTTTGATACTTATCCTGCTTGATTTTCTGAGTTTCCTATATCTATGGTTGCCACTTGTCACTAATTTTGGGAAATTCTTGGCCATTACTTCAGATGTTTCTTTTGTTCCTTTTTTTCTTTCTTCTCCTTCTGTGTTCTCACTATGCTATGTTATATCTTTGGTCATTGTCTCACAGCTCTTAGATATTCTATCTTTTTCATTCTCTTTTCTCCTTGCAGTTCAAACACTTTCTATAGACATTTCCAGCTTGCTGATTCTTTCTTCAGCTGTGTGTACTGTATTGATGAGCCCATCAAAGACAGTCTTCATTTCTGTTTCAGAGTTTCTTATTTTATTTATTTTTGGCTGTGCTGGTCTTCACTGCTGCTCCAGCTTTTCTCTGGTTGCAGTGCACAGGCTTCTCATTGTGGTGGTCTTCTTGCTGTGGAGCATGAACTCTAGGCGCACGGGATTCAGTAGTTGTAGTTGTCCTGTGTCCTCAGTTCTCTGAAGGATCTATGAAAAGTTGTTGACATTGAGTTTGTCACTTTCTTGTTCTGTGGGCAAGGGTGACAACATCTAAGTTCCTTACATACTGGCCTAGAAACCAGAAGTTAACCATTTTTTTTGTTAAGTTTGTTCCTTAGTGTTTTGTTCTTTTTGCTGTTATTGTAAATGCAATCATTACCTTCTTAATTTTCAGATTGTTCATTACTAGTATATGGGAACACAATTTTTATATGTTGATATTATATCCTACAATCTTTTTACAGTCATTTATTCTAATAGTGTTTCCATAAATTTATTTTTCTTGCCCAGTTGCCTTAGCTAAACAGTGCTGAATAGAAGCAGCAAGAATAGATATCCTTGTCTTATTCCTGATCTTATGCAGAAACATTCAGTCTTTCTCCGTTAAGTATGCTAACACTGATATATGCACATATATCCTACTGTTATGTTTATAATATACATGTATGATATTTATCAGGTTGAGGAAGTTCATTTCTATTCCTAGTCTATTCCTATTCTGTATCTACATTTTTGCAAAACTGTAGTATCATATCACAACTAGATTATTGACATTGATGTATTCCACAGATCTTATCTATATTTCCTTACTTTTACTTGTAGTCACTTGTGTTTATGTATTAATAAGTTCTGCAGTTTTATCACCTGTGTAGTTTCATGTTTCCATGTGCTAGACTTAAGAGGAAAACCAAAAGAAAATTTGATCTTGTGGAAGAAGATCTCAATCTTGGGGAGAAAGAGCCTTCAAGAAGAAAGAAATGGTCAGCAGTGTTAGCAAAGTAAAGTTAAATTAGTTTCAAAGAGATTTTTAATAGCCTTGGCGAAACATTTTAGTGAAGTGGTAGAGTAGGAGCCTCATTCATAGTGGGTTGAGAAATGACTAATAGGTGAAGTAAGATAGCAGTGGAGATGGAATTTTGCCAGTGGAAGGGAGAGGGAGGTAAGTTAAATAGAAAAGAATGTGGGGTCTGGGGTGGGTCAGTTTTAGCTAGAGAAGAGTTGAGCTTATCTTGATGGTAATAAGGAGTCAGTAGAAAGGGGGGGGTTGATAATGCTTCAAAGAGGAGGAATTCTTATTTATTTTTTGCTGCACTAGGTTTTTGTTGCTGCACACAGGCTTTCTCTAGTTGTGGTGAGTGGGGGCTTCTTTCTAGTTGTGGGGAGTGGGGGCTTCTTTCTAGTTGTGGGGAGTGGGGGCTTCTTTCTAGTTGTGGGGAGTGGGGGCTTCTTTTGTTGCAGAAAATGGGCTCTGGGCCGCGGGCTTTAGTAGTTGTGGCACACAGGCGGATTCTTAACCACTGGGCTACCAGGAAAGTCCGAGAAGGAATTCCTGTTTGAGTAAGGATCCTGATGATACAAAGCAGAGTGGTAGACAGCATAGCAGAGGAATAGACTTCAGGAGACAAGGTACACTTTCCTTTGTGACAAAAGGTAAGGAAGTAAGAATCAAGCAGATAAAGTTAATTTCTAGATATCATGGTAAAAATTTGAGGGAGAGTACTTCCAGTGGCTTATATTTTCTTTGCAGTGTAATGGAAGGTATCATTTGTTAGGAGTGAAAAGGGGATGATAAGGTTGGAAGTTTTAGGAGAGTGGAAAAGGTTGAGATAGCCACTGTAGAGAGTGGGAGAGAGTGAGCTGGGTAGAAAAGCAGGAAGATTTCTAGGTCATAATGAAGGCCTAGCTGGGCCTATGGGACATAAATTTTTTTAATGATCCCAGTCTTCTGGTTATATATTTTTTCCTAGTAGAGTTCAGCCGAGTAAGTGGAGATGTGGGAAAAGGAGATCATTATGTTGATCCAGGGTTGAAGTTTTCCACATGACATTGAATTGATTAAGCATAGTTGTTTAATAGACTTTTAAATCAGACATGTCTCAGTTTTAATCCTACTCTGACCACTAGTGATTTCTGAAGATTACTTATGCTTCTCTAAGCCTCAGTTTCCTAATAATTAAATCAACACCTAATCATATCAATTTTCTAATCATAATAATGCCTCTCTCAGTGATAAGGAATAAAAAAGACAAACAAGTAAGTCCTTAACACATAGTTTGGCACATAAGTGTTAATAAATAGCAGCTTTTATTGTTATTTGTGGGCCAGTCCTGTCACTTACTAGCTGAATGATCTTAGGCAAGTTTCTTTCCTTTTTATTTGTAAAAAGGACATGATAATACTTGTTGGGAATATGCATTCAGTTGGGTATTTTTTGAAGGGAAAAGAATACAATGGCAGACATATCCTATTCAGCACTCAGTAACTTTGAGTTGAAGCAGAATCTGTAGATTTTAGAAAATTAAATTGGAAAGTTAGGTGGGAATTTTGGCCTTTGTTTTATAATTAGTAGATAGCCTGTAAAAATTAAGAAGGTAATGATTGCATTTACAATAAAAGCAAAAAGAACAATTAGCAGAGAGATAACATGAAAGTGGTGTCTTGAGAAAATTAATCAGTCATGGGATAGGATCTAAGCCGGATACCAGCCTTTCACAGAGGCCTTCCCTAACCACTCTGAGAATCTAAGATTTGCTTCCTCTTCTTCTTTAACCCCTAACCCCATATAATTTTCCAGTATTATAGTGACATATGTGACTATCTACAATTCTTTTTTTTTTCCTTTCTCTCTCCACCAGGATATATTCTTCATGAAAAAAGGGATGTTCTTTGCCTTACTGCTGTATCCCAGTACCCAGAAGAGTGCCTTGCCCACAGAAGGCATTTAGTAAATATATGGTGACTAAATGAAATAGAAAGAGGGACTAGAAGAAGAGGGACTAGTTATTAGAATAATTTCAATATTAGAAGATCTAGATACAGATGATAGTAGTGTAAATGGAAGGAACAAACAAAAATTGCAAAGAAAGAATAATTTTTAATATATTAGAAGGGACAGAATGAGGCAAGCAACAGGATAGTTTCATGATTTCCAAAATGGTGATTGAAGCAGTGACAGTTTCATTATTAAGAGTGTCTGCATTCATCTCCTTTTACAACTTTTTATGTCTGATACTTAGGACAGTGCCTAGCATATATAGTGATGGGCAGTAAATATTTCAATGAATGAAGAAAACCGGGAAATCAGAAAGTTACCTCTTATATGCATTGTGTGTCTGAAGTAACAGTAAGACACCCAAGCAGGTAGAAGATGAGGCTAAAATTCTGTAAAGACTTAAGGGCTTTGGGATTTATGACATTTAAGGGGGAAGATGCAACTAAACAGAAGAGGCAGCCCCAGAGACGGGAGAACACCAGGAGTAGGGTTTCAGGATGGCAAAGACAGAGCCAGGAAGAAGGAGCGGCCAGTGTCACAAGCTACAGAAAAGCTAAAGAAAGCAAGGACTGGAAAAGATCTTTGGATTTAGAATCTGAGAGGACAAGAATGATCTTGGAAAGAACAACCTACATAGAACAATTAAGTGAAAGTCATGTTACAGAGGGTGTGAGGAATGAGTTAATGAGATAAATCACCCCTCCTCCCCACCTCCCAGAGCTAAAGGAAGAGAACTGGTAGTACAGTGAATAAGAATCCTCCTGCCAGTGCAGGGGATGAGGGTTTGATGCCTGGTCTGGGAGGATTCCAAAAGACTCAGCGCACCTAAGCCCATGCGCTCCAGCTACTGGAGCCTGCTCACTCTTGGGCCTGCAGCCACAACTACTAAGCCCATATGCTGCATCTGTTGGAGTCCACTTGTGTGACAGAGCCTGTCCTCCACAACAAGAGAAGCCACCGCAGTGAGAAGCCTGTGTACCACACAAAAGAGTAGCTCTGGCTCATTGCAACTAGAGAGAATGCAACTAAAAATAAATAAATAATTTTTAAAATAAAGGAAGAGAAACAGTGTGGCAATCTAAATAGTCAATTAAAAGTATAGTTTGTTTTGTTTTTTATATAAAAACATGAACATTACATTTGTAGAGAGAAGAAAGATCCATAGTCTAAGACAGTTATCAAATTTTAATGTGCATAAGGACAAGAGGATTTTACTGGGACTTCCCTGGTGGTCCAGTGGTTAAGACTCTGCACTTCCACTGCAGGGGGCACAGGTTTGGTCCATTGTTCCCTGGTCAGGGAACTAAGATTCCACTTGCCTCATGGCAAAAAAAAAAAAAAAAAAAAAAGAGGATTTTCTTTATTTATTTTTTTTGGGGGGGGGATTGCATTTATTTATTTATTTTTTGTTGTTGTTGTTGCATTTTTTTTTTTTTAAACCTGAAACACTGTATTAGTTTTGCCAAACATCAAAACGAATCTGCCACAGGTATACATGTGCTCCCCATCCTGAACCCTCCTCCCTCCTCCCTCCCCACACCATCCTTCTGGGTCGTCCCAGTGCACCAGCCCCAAGCATCCAGTATCGTGCATTGAACCTGGACTGGCAACTCGTTTCATATATGATATTACACATGTTTCAATGCCATTCTCCCAAATCTTCCCACCCTCTCCCTCTCCAACAGAGTCCATAAGACTGTTCTATACATCAGTGTCTCTTTTGCTGTCTCGTACACAGGGTTATTGTTACCATCTTTCTAAATTCCATATATATGCGTTAGTATACTGTATTGGTGTTTTTCTTTCTGGCTTTCTTCACTCTGTATAATAGGCTCCAGTTTCATCCACCTCATTAGAACTGATTCAAATGTGTTCTTTTTAATGGCTGAGTAGTACTCCATTGTGTATATGTACCACAGCTTTCTTATCCATTCATCTGCTGATGGTGAGGATTTTCTTTAAAATGCACCATATAAGGAGAATCTGATTCAGTAGGTCTGAGAACCAGATAATCAGCATTTTAAAACAAGTACCCCCTCCTTGTACTTTCTTGATGGCTCAGCAGTAAAGACTCCACCTGCCAATGCAGGAGACATGGGTCTGATCCCTGGGTCGGGAAGATACCCTGGAGAACGATCTGGCGACCCATGCCAGTATTCTTGCCTGGGAAATCCCATGGACAGAGGAGCCTGGCGGGCTACAGTCCATGGGGTCTCCAAAGAGTCAGACATCACTTAGCAACTAAAGAACAATGACAGCAAACCCCTCTACACCCCTCAAGATGCATACATGCACCATTAAAGAGATGCTGATATGGTTAAATACTAAGACACTCTGGTCCAGGAGGCAACTGAAGTCAAAAGAAAGGGTGGGAAGGAAATTAGGTTAAGGTTAAGCTTAAAGAGATGGGAATACCAGACCACTTTACCTGCCTCCTGAGAAACCTATATGCATGTCAAGAAGCAACAGTTTGAAATAGACATGGAACAATGGACTGGCTCAAAATGGGGAAAGGAGTACGTCATGGCTGTATATTGTCACCCTGCTTATTTAATTTATATGCGGAGTACATCATGCAAAATGTCAGGCTGGATGAAGCACAAGCTGGAATCAAGATTGCCAGGAGAAATACCAATAACCTCAGATATACAGGTGACACCACCCTTATCACAGAAAGCAGAGGAACTAAAGAGCCTCTTGATGAAGGTCAAAGAGGAGAGTAAAAAAGCTGGCTTAGAACTCAACATTCAGAAAACTAAGATCATGGTATCTGGTCCCATCACTTCGTGGCAAATAGATGGGAAAACAATGGAAACAGTGACAGACTTGATCTTCTTGGGCTCCAAAATTACTGCAGATGGTTACTGCAGCCCCAAAATTAAAAGATGCTTGCTCCTTGGAAGTAAAGCTATGACAAACCTGCTGCTGCTGCTGCTGCTGCTAAGTCGCTTCAGTTGTGTCCGACTCTGTGCGACCCCATAGATGGCAGCCCACCAGGCTCCCCCATCCCTGGGATTCTCCAGCAAGAATACTGGAGTGAGCTGCCATTTCCTTCTTCAGTGCACAAAAGTGAAAAATGAAAGTGAATTTGCTCAGTAGTGTCCAACTCCTAGCGACCCCATGGACGGTAGCCCACCAGGCTCCTCCGTCCATGGGATTTTCCAGGCAAGAATACTGGAGTGGGCTGCTATTGCCTTCTCCTATGACAAACCTAGGCAGGGTATTAAAAAGCAGAGACATTCTTTTGCCAACAAAGGTCTGTCTGGTCAAAGCTAT
Source organism: Bubalus bubalis (assembly GCF_019923935.1). Taxonomy (NCBI): domain Eukaryota; kingdom Metazoa; phylum Chordata; class Mammalia; order Artiodactyla; family Bovidae; genus Bubalus; species Bubalus bubalis. The sequence continues at coordinate 22,540,029 of NC_059180.1, read as the reverse complement.
GGTTTTTCCATTAGTCATGTATGGATGTGAGAGTTGGACAATTAAGAAGGCTGAATGCCGAAAAAATTGATGATTTTGAACTGTGGTGTTGGAGAAGACTCTTGAGAGGCCCTTGGACTGCAAGGAGATCAAACCAGTCAATCCTAAAGGAAATCAACCCTGAGTATTCATTGGAAGGACTGATGCTGAAGCCTTAATATTTCAGCCACCTGATGCAAAGATCTGACTATTAGAAAAGACCCTGATGCTGGGAAAGATTGAGGCCAGCAGGAGAAGGAGACAACAGAGGACAGGATGGTTGGATGGCATCCCTGACTCAATGGGCATGAGTTTGAGCAAGTTCTGGGAGATGGTGATGGACAGGGAAGCCTGGCGTGCTGCAGTCCATGGGGTTGCAGAGTTAGACAGGACAGAGTGACTGAACAACAGGAAAGCTTTGGGAGGGAGGAGTTCATCTCCTTTCAAAGAAATAGGAAGTTACATCAACTATACATCGATTAAAAGATCACTATGAAAATTACGGTTAAGGTCTTAAAACAACAGCAACAATAACAAAAACACACAGGAAGAGGAAGTATAGAGAAATTCTGAGATTATACACTGAGCTTCAAAGATGTTTTCAGGTGAAAATGAGGGCAAATGTGGTTGCTTCATTTACATGACCTCGGTTTTTTTTTACCTTTAAGTGAGAAGAAACTTTATCTACTCTGGCCAGGCATAAGAGAATTTGAGAAGAATGGAAAGGTCCAAAACAGCTGCTCTGGGAGATGCAACAGACTCACCAAGGAGGAATTTAAGCCCCTCTGAGGAGCATTAGGCCTCAGTGCGTAAAGACACACTCAGTGCAGGAGACACAGGAGATATGGGTTCAGTCCCTGGTCAGGAAGATACCCTGAAGGAGGGAATGGCAACCCACTCCAGTATCCTTGGCTGAAAAATTCCATGGACAGAGGAGGCTGGCCGGATACAGTCTAAAGGATCACAAAGAGTTGGACACCACTGAGCGACTAAACATGCATGCACAAGCAGCATTAGGCTTCTGACTGGTGGACCTGACAGTTTTCAAAGTAAGAAATAATCCTAAAAACAGGTTTCTTCTCTTGATAATTCATCAGGACTCTGTCATCTGGAGATTTACTTACACCTTTCTTTAGTGCTTTTAACCTATCTCACTTCATGGAATAATAAACTGCATATACAGGGTATTTTATAAGTATTTAAAATTTATCCTTCAACTCAAAAGATAGTTCCTGTATAATTTTCACTCATAATTACATTGATTTCCTCCATACTCAAGTTTTTATGGACTTTGATCACAATTCATATGGTGCTTGCCGGCATTTTACACATGGAGGGTCTTTATTTTCACCTGAGCACCAGAAGTTACCAAGTGAATGTAGGGCCCTGGCCCAGGGCAAAGGAAACCAGTCTGCTCAGCTTTCTCTAGATTTGGATACATAGGAATCAGTTGAAACTAAGTGGGAGGAACACGCAGGCATTATGCTGTTTATACTGTATTTAACTTCCTAAGTACTTCTAGCAACCCTGTATTATAATGTGTGCATGCGTGCCTGCTCAATCGCTTAATCGTTCATATCTGACTCTTTGCAACCCCATAGACTGTAGCCCACCAGGCTTCTCTGCCCATGGGATTCTCCAGGCAAGAATACTGAGTGGGTTGTCAGTTCCTCCCTCAAAGGATCTTCCTCACCCAGGCATTGAACCTGAGTCTCTTGCATTGGCAGGCAGATGCTTTACCACTGAGCCACCTGGGAAGCCCATGTAGATAATAGAAGATCTCTATTTACAAATGAGGAGATAGCCTAAGATGCCTCGATTGCCTCAAATATATATTCAGTTGAGGTAGGTTTGAGAAATTCTGAAATATCAATTCTCTAAAAATAGTTGTATAGAATGTAACCCCTTGAAAGGGTTTAGTTACCTATTCCCCAAGTTAGGTAGCCAGAAGTGTCTTGTTTGTATGAAACATCTTCTTAGTGTTAATAACTAATTTATTAAGCACTTCTGTGTATCACACATTGTTCTAAGCTTTTTATAATATTAAACTCATTTAATCTGCAGTAGCCTGTAAGATAGGTACTCTTTAGCATCTCCATTTTACAGATGAAGAAAGTGAAATAGAGAGGGTAAGTTACTTGCCCGAAGCTGCGGAGCTAGTGACAGTGCCCCAAACAGACTTACTGTGGCTTACTATGCTATTAGCCAGTATCCTGTGCTGCCCTTCACTGGCCCTCATGTTAAATAAGGATAGCTTTCAAACAGCTTAACAAGTTATTCTGCATCATCTGATGAACATATGTTTAATAGCAATAATATAACTAAGTGAAAAGAAAGAATCTGGTGTTTGCTGTAATCTCTTATCACACAGTCAAGATTCTGTCTATCATCTGTAGTTAATTCAGAGAGTGAAGTTTGGGTATTTGAGAAAAATGCCACATATTTTCTCATGACACTTTATCAGAGTGGGAAAATCATAAGAAGAATAGTATTTGTTTTGTTCTGGTATTTTTTACCTCCCCTTGTGGCTTGCAGGATCTTAGATCCCTGGTCAGAGATTAAACCCAGGCCACAGCCGTGAAACCTCCGAGTCGTAACCACTGGACCACCAGAGGATTTCCAGAAGAACAATATTTGGACTAGATCTCCCATGATATTTGTATTGGGTTGGCCAAAAAGTTCATTGTTCATTTGTGTTTTCCCATAAGATGTTATAAATAAATTGTATTGAATTCTCTAATGTTGGCTGTGGTCATTGGTGGGTAGTATAATATTTAGTAACTGACAAAAAAGACATGGCTCACAGCCTTGTCATGGTGAAGGGCCTTGCGTAGCTCAGTGAAGCTATGAGACTTGCCCTGCGGGGCCACCCAAGACATACAGGTCATAGTGAAGAGTTCTGACAAAAAATGTGGTCCACTGGAGAAGGAAATGGCAACCCACTCGAGTATTCTTGCCACGAGAACCCTGTGAATAGTAAAAGAGGCAATAAGATATGACACTGGAAGATGTGCACCACCTCCCCCTCCGCCACCCTGCCCCAGGTTGGAAAGTGTCCAGTGTGCTACTGGGGAAGAGTGGAGGGCAATTTCTAAGAGCTCCAGTAAGAATGAAACAGCTGGGCCAAAGCAGGAATGATGCTCAGTTGTGGATGTATCTGGTGGTGAAACTAAAGTCCAGTGCTGTAAAGAACAGTATTGCATTGGAATCTGGACTGTTAGGTACATGAATCAAGGTAAATTGGACGTGGTCAAGCAGGAAATGGCAAGAGTGAGAACACATTGCTCATAGCAGACACCCCTTTCCAGCAACATAAGAGTCGACCCAAACACATGGACATCACCAGATGGTCAATACCAAAATCAGATTGATTATATTCTTTGCAGCCAAAGACGGAGAAGTGCTATACAATCAGCAACAGTAAGACCTGGTGCTGACTGTGGCTCAGATCAAGAGCTCCTTTTTGCAAAATTCAAACTTGAAGAAAGCAGGGAAAACCACTAGGCCATTCAGGTATGACCTAAATCAAATCCCTCATGATTATACTGTGAGGGTAACAAATAGATTCAAGGGATTAGACCTGGTAGAGTGCCTGAAGATCTCTGAACAGAGGTTTGTAACATTGTACAGGAGGCAGTGACCAAAACCATCCCAAAGAAAAAGAAATGCAGGAAGTCAAAGTGGTTGTCTGAGGAGGCTTTACAAATGGCTGAGAAAAGAGAAGCACAAGGCAAAGGAGAAAGGGAAAGATATACCCGACTGAATGCAGAATTCCACAGAATAGCAAGGAGATATAAGAAGGCTTTCTTAATCGAACAATGCAAAGAAACAGAGGAAAACAATAAAATGGGAAAGACTAGAGATCTCTTGAAAATGAGAGATACCAAGGGAGCATTTCAGGAAAGGATGGGCATGATAAAGGACAGAAACAGTAAAGACCTAACAGAAGCAGAAAAGATTAACAAGAGTTGGCAAGAATACACAGAAGAACAATACAAAACAGGGCTTAATGACTCGGATGGCCAAGATGGTGTGCTTACTCACTTAGAGCTGGACATCCTGTCACGTGAAGTCAAGTGGGCCTTAGGAAGCATCACTATGAACAAAGCTGATGGAGGTGATGGGATTCCAGCTGAGCTACTTAAACTCTAAAAGATAATGCTGCTGAGGTGCTGCACTCAACACGTCAGCAAATTTGGAACTCATCAGTGGCCAGGATTGGAGGTCAGTTTTCATTCCAGTCCCAAAGAAGGGCAGTGCCAAAGAATGGTCAAACTACCATACAGTTATACTCATTTCACATGCTAACTAGGTTATACTCAAAATCCTTCAAGGTAGGTAGGTTTCAGTAGCATGTGAACCAAGAACTTCAGATACCTACAAGCTGTGTTTCAAAAAGGCTGAAGAACTAGAGATCCAGTTGCCAGCATTCATTGGATTATGGACAAAGCAAAGGAATTCCAGAAAAAAAATCTGCTTCACTGACTACACTAAAAGCTTTGACTGTATGGATCACTACAAACTGTGGAAAATTCTTAGATGGAAATACCAGACCACCTTACCTGTCTCTTGAGAAACCTATATGTGGGTCAAGAAGCAGCAGTTAGAATGGACTGGTTCAAAATTGGGAAAAGAGTATGAGAAGGCTGTATATTGTCACCCTGTTCACTTATATGCAGAGGGTGTGTATGCTAAGTCACTTCAGTCATGTCCAACTCTTTGTGATCCTGTGGACTGTAGCCCGCCAGGCTCCTCTGACCATGGAGTTCTCCGGGCAAGAATACTGGAGTGAGTTGCCATGCCCTCCTCCGGGGATCTTCTGGACCCAGGGATCGAACCTGCATCTCTTATGTCTCCTGCATTGGCAGGCAGGTTCTTTAAACTAGCACCGCCTGGGAAGCCCTACATGCAGAGTACATTATGCAAAATGCCAAACTGAATGAATTACAAGCTGGAATCAAGATTGCTGGGAGAAATTATCAACAACTCCCATATACAGATGGTATCACTTCAATGGCAGAAAGTAAAGAGGAACTAAAGAGCCTCTTGACGAGGGTGAAAGAGAAGAGTGAAAAAGCTATTATTCTTAGGTTAATCATGTTTCCATTATAGCTTGCAATTGTAATTCAGTTCCATTCAGTTGGTCAGTCATGTCCAACTCTTTGCGACCCCATGGACTGCAGCACCCCAGGCCTCCCTGTCCATCACCAACTCCCTGAGTTTACTCAGACTCATCTCCACTGAGTCGGTGATACTATCCAACCATCTCATCCTCTGTCGTCCTCTTCTCCTCCCACCTTCAGTCTTTCCCAGCATCAGGGTCTTTTCCAATGAGTCAGTTCTTTGCATCAGGTGGCCAAAGTACTGGAGCTTCAGCTTCAGCATCAGTCCTTCCAGTGAATAGTCAGAACTGATTTCCTTTAGGATGGACTAGTTGGATCTCCTTGCAGTCCAAAGGACTCTCAAGAGTCTTCTGCAACACCACAGTTCAACAGCATCAATTCTTCGGCGCTCAGATTTCTTTATAGTCCAACTCTCACATCCATGCCTGACTACTGGAAAAAGGATAGCTTTGACTATATGGACCTTTGTTGGCAAAGCAATGTCTCTACTTTTCAACATGCTGTCTAGGTTGGTCATAACTTTTTTCCAAGTAGCAAGCATCTTTTAAATTCATGGCTGCAATCACCATCTGCAGTGATTTTAGAGCCCAAAAAAATGAAGTCTGTCACTGTTTCCATTGTTTCCCCATCTATTTGCCATAAAGTGATGGGACCAGATGCCATGATCTCAGTTTTCTGAATGTTGAGTTTTAAGCTGACTTTTTCACTCTCCTCTTTAACGTTCATCAAGAGGCTCTTTAGTTGGTCTTCGCTTTATGCCATAAGGGTGGTGTCATCTACATGTCTGAGGTTATTTGGTATTTCTCCCAGCAGTCTTGATTCCAACTTGTGCTTAATCCAGCCCAGCGTTTCCCTTGATGTACTCTGCATATAAGTTAAATAAGCAGGGTGACAGTATACAGCTTTGACATATTCCTTTTCCTATTTGGAACCAGTCTGTTGTTCCATGTCTAGTTCTAATTGTTGCTTCCTGACCTGCATACAGATATCTCAAGAGGCAGGTCAGCTGGTCTGGTATTCCCATCTCTTGAATTTTCTACAGTTTGTTGTGATCCACACAGTCAAAGGCTTTGGCATAGTGATTAAAGCAGAAATAGACATTTTTCTGGAGCTCTCTTGCTTTTTCCATGATCCAGCGGATGTTGGCAATTTGATCTCTGGTTCCTCTGCCTTTTCTAAAACCTTGAACATCTGGAAGTTCATGGTTCATGTATTGCTGAAGCCTGGCTTGGAGAATTTTAAACATTACTTTACTAGTGTGTGAGATGAGTGCAATTGTGCAGTAGATTGAGCATTCTTTGGCATTGCCTTTCTTTTTTTTTTTTTTTTTCTTTTTTTTTTTTTTTTTTGAAGATTTTAAATTTTATTTTATTTTTAAACTTTACATAATCTGCCACAGGTATACATGTGTTCCCCATCCTGAACCCTCCTCCCTCCTCCCTTCCCATTCCATCCCTCTGGGTCGTCCCAGTGCACCAGCCCCAAGCATCCAGTATCGTGCATCGAACCTGGACTGGCAACTCATTTCATACATGATATTTTACATGTTTCAACGCCATTCTCCCAAATCTTCCCACCCTCTCCCTCTCCCACAGAGTCCATAAGACTGTTCTATACATCAGTGTCTCTTTTGCTGTCTCGTACACAGGGTTATTGTTACCATCTTTCTAAATTCCATATATATGCGTTAGTATACTGTATTGGTGTTTTTCTTTCTGGCTTACTTCACTCTGTATAATGCTCAACATCACTCATTATCAGAGAAATGCAAATCAAAACCACTATGAGGTACCATTTCACACCAGTCAGAATGGCTGCGATCCAAAAGTCTACAAGTAATAAATGCTGGAGAGGGTGTGGAGAAAAGGGAACCCTCTTACACTGTTGGTGGGAATGCAAACTAGTACAGCCACTATGGAGAACAGTGTGGAGATTCCTTAAAAAACTGGAAATAGACCTGCCTTATGATCCAGCAATCCCACTGCTGGGCATACACACTGAGGAAACCAGAAGGGAAAGAGACACGAGTACCCCAGTGTTCATTGCAGCACTGTTTATAATAATAGCCAGGACATGGAAGCAACCTAGATGTCCATCAGCAGATGAATGGATAAGAAAGCTGTGGTACATATACACAATGGAGTATTATTCAGCCATTAAAAAGAATACATTTGAATCAGTTCTAATGAGGTGGATGAAACTGGCATTGCCTTTCTTTGGAATTGGAATGAAAACTGATCTTTTCCAAAAGTCCTGTGGCCACTGCTGAGTTTTCCAAATTTGCTGGCATAATGAGTGCAGCACTTTCACAGCATCATCTTTCAGGATTTGAAATAGCTCAACTGGAATTTCATCACCTCCACTAGTTTTATTTGTAGTGATGCTTCCTGAGGCCCACTTGATTTCTCATTCCAGGATGTCTGGCTGTATGTGAGTGAACACACCATCATGATTATCTGGGTCATGAAGATCTTTTTTGTACAGTTCTTCTGTGTATTCTTGCCAACCTCTTAATATCTTCTGCTTCTGTTAGGTCCATACCATTTCTGTCCTTTATTGTGCCCACCTTTGCATGAAATGTTCCCTTGGTATCTCTAATTTTCTTGAAGAGATCTCTAGTCTTTCCCATTCTATTGTTTTCCTCTATTTCTTTGCACTGATCACTGAAGAGGGCTTTCTTATCTCTCCTTGCTATTCTTTGGGAATATATACCCATCTGCATTCAAATGGGTATATATATACCCATGCAGATATACCCATCTGCATTCAAATGGGTATATCTTTCCTTTTCTCCTTTGCCTTCGCTTCTCTTTTTTTCACAGCTATTTGTAAGGCCTCCTCAGACAACCATTTTGCCTTTTTGCATTTCTTTTTCTTGCAGATGGTCTTCATCCCTGCCTCCTGTACAATGTCACGAATCTCCGTCCATAGTTCTTCAGGCACTCTGTCTATCATATCTAATCCCTTGAATCTATTTGTCACTTCCACTGTATAATTGTAAGGGATTTGATTTAGGTCATACATGCTCCAGTGGTTTTCCTTACTTTCTTCAATTTAAGTCTGAATTTGGCAATAAGGAGCTCATGATCTGAGCCACAGTCAGCTCCCTGTCTTGTTTTTGCTGACTGTATAGAGCTTCTCCATCTTTGGCTGCAAAGAATATAATCAATCTGATTTTGGTATTGACCATCTGGTGATGTCCATGTGTAGAGTCTTCTCTTGTGTTGTTGGAAGAGGGTGTTTGTTTTGACCAGTGCGTTCTCTTGGCAAACTCTTGTTAGCCTTTGCCCTGCTTCATTCTGTACTCCAAGGCCAAATTTTCCTGTTACTTTAGGTGTTTCTTGACTTCCTACTTTTGAATTCCAGTCCCGTATAATAAAACATATCTTTTTTGGGTGTTCTAAAAGGTTTTGTAGATCTTCACAGAACCGTTCAACTTCAGCTTCTTCAGCGTTACTGGTCTAGGCATAGACTTGGATTACTGTGATTCTGAATGGTTTGCCTCGGAAACAGAGATCATTCTGTCGTTTTTGAGATTGCATGCAAGTACTGCATTTCAGACTCTTCTGTTGACTGTGATGGCTGCTCCATTTCTTCTAAGGGATTCCTGCCCACAGTAGCAGATATAATGGTCATCTGAGTTAAATTCACCCATTCCAGTCCATTTTAGTTCACTGATTCCTAAAATGTCAGTGTTCACTCTTGCCATCTCCTGTTTGACCACTTCAATTTGCCTTGATTCATGGACCTGACATTCCAGGTTCCTTTGCAATATTGCTCTTTACAGCATAGGACTTTACTTCCATCACCAGTCACATCCACAGCTGGGTGGTGTTTTTGCTTTGGCTCCATCCCTTCATTCTTTCTGGAGTTATTTCTCCACTGATCTCCAGGAGCATATTGGGCACCTACCGACCTTAGGAGTTCATCTTTCAGTGTCCTATCTTTTTGCCTTTTCATACTGTTCATGGGGTTCTCAAGGCAAGAATACTGAAGTGATTTGCCATTCCCTTCTCCAGTGGACCACATTTTGTCAGAACTCTCCACTATGACCTGTCCATCTTGTGTGGCCCTACACAGCATGGCTCATAGTTTCATTGAGTTAGACAAGGCTGTGGTCCATGTGATCAGATTGGTTAGTTCTGTGATTATGGCAATTGTAATTATTTTCTATTTTTTGTGTGGCTATTGATTGTGACAACTGATAAACATCTTTTACTATTGTGATAATGTAATAAATATTGTTCAGTTAAACCACTGTATCATGATTCTTCAACAGAAAATAGTAGAATTGTATATCACTAAAACTTCCTTTAATAGAAAAACATCACCATTTAAAATCCACATGCATAACAGAATTATCTTGAATTTTTTTGAAAAATACAGATGCCTCCAGGTATGTTTCTAATGAGCAGCCATGTTTAAAAACAACTAGACTATATGATGATCTTTTATTTTTATCTAATTTGTTTCACTTTTCCTATTTTACATTCAGTGTTCTCATTTTATTTATGTTTTCAAATCTCTCCATATCTTTATTTTTGTTATTGTTCTTTCTCAAGCCTAGTAGAAAAGCTTGTGTATGTGTATATATAATATGTATAATATATATTTTAGAACATTTATGAAATTTTGCCTAGCTAACAAATTTTATGACATTTTGATTCCACTTTTTTGACTTAGTGTGAATAGAATGCTAGATTTCTAATATATGTTCACTCAAAATTTTTATATAGTTCCATGTATTTTAACATCTAGTATTACTGCTAAAAATCTAGAAAATTTATAATCTTAATGATTAAAAAAAATTGAGTCTTGAAACTTCTAATGCAATTCTGAGAAAATAGAGAAATACTATGTTATAAAAAAAGAAAAAGTAGTTAACAGGTGATATAGTATTACTAACTAAAGTACAGGTTTTGTTCAAATTTCACAGAATTTTACGCTCATGTCCATTATTTGTTTTCATACCATATTTAAGATTCCATATTATATTTAATTGTGTTGAGCAGCTTCAGCTACATGCAGCAAATTCTGGTAAATTCTCTTCATTTTTATTCTTTTACAGATATTTTCTAATTTTCCTTATTATGACTTCTTAGATACACCCATTACTTAAATTGGATATTTAATTTCCAAATGCATGGGATATTGTTTAAATTATCTTTAATATGAATTTCTCATTTTGATAGTAATTTCTCATTTAAATGCTTTCTTCTCTGCAATTACCCTCTGTTTTTTTCAGTCTAACTTAAGGCTTTCAGTAGCTAAGTCCAAGATCTCTCTTGGTAAATATCACATTGACTTGAAAACATGTGTGTTATTTTCAAATATCTTTTGATATTGATTTCTAACATAATTCCGCGATGATAAGAGAACTGACTCTGTATGATTTCAGTATCTTTCTCAGTTCAGTTCAGTTGCTCAGTCATGTCTGACTCTTTGCGACCCCATGGACTGCAGCACACCAGGCTTCCCTGTCCATTACCAACTCCCAGAGCTTGTTCAAACTCATGTCCATTGAGTCGGTGATATCATCAGCCATCTTACCCTCTGTCATCCCCTTCTCCTCCTGCCTTCGATCTTTCCCAGCATCAGAGTCTTTGCCAATGAGTCAGTTCTTTGCATCAGGTGGAACTGATTGGAGAACTCCAATACTTCGGAGCTTCAGCTTCAACATCAGTCTTTCCAATGAATATTCAGGACTAATTTCCTTTAGGATGGACTGGTTGGTTCTCCTTGCAGTCCAAGGGACTCTTAAGAGTCTTCTCCAACAGCACAGTTCAAAAGCATCAATTCTTCAGCACTCAGCTTTCTTTATGGTCCAACTCTCACATCCATACCTGACCACTGGAAAAACCATAGCTTTGACTATACGGACCTTTGTCGGCCAAGTAGTGTCTGCTTTTTAATATGTTCTCTAGGTTTGTCATAGCTTTTCTTCCATGGAGCAAGCATCTCTTACTTTCATGGCTGCAGTCACCATCTGCTGTGATTTTGGAGCCCAAGAAAATAAAGTCTGTCACTGTTTCCATTGTTTCCTCATCTATTTGCCATGAAGTGGTGGGACCAGATGCCATGATCTTAGTTTTTTGAATGTTGAGTTTTAAGCCGACTTTTTCACTCTCCTCTTTCACCTTCATCAAGAGGCTCTTTAGTTCCTCTTTGCTTTCTGCCATAAGGATGGTGTCATCTGCATATTTGAGGTTATTGATATTTCTTCCAGCAATCTTGATTCCAGCTTGTGCTTCATCCAGCCTGGCATTTCACATGATGTACTCTTCATATAGGTTAAATCAGTAGGGTGACAATATACAGCCTTGACATACTCCTTTCCCAGTCAGTACCTTTAGACCATGAAATTTTTGCACCTTGTTTTATGTCCCTGGATATGATCCAGTGTCTCCTAGTTTACAGTCTGTGGGTACTTGAGTAGAATGTGTATCCTGCTGTTGTGCAAAGATTGTATAAATGTTAATTATGTTGAATTGGTTCACAGTGCTTTTCACATCAACTGTATCCGTCTACTTTTCTGTATATTGCTTCTATTAATTTTTCAGAGTTTGTTATTGAAATTCCAACTAAAAATCTTAATTTATCTACTTAAAAATAATTGTAATATGTAGTGAAACTATATGTAACCTTGTTCTGTATCTTCCAAGTCTCCTATAAATGTGTTATCATACTTTCATAATTTAAAAAGATTAAAATAAAACTAAGATCATGGCATCTGGTCCCATCATTTCATGGCAATTATAAGGGGAAAAGGTGGAAACAGTGACAGATTTTCTTTTCTTGGGCTCCAAAATCACTGCAGACAGTGACTGCAGCCATGAAATTAAAAGATGCTTGCTCCTTACAAGGAAAACTGTGACAAACCTAGATAACATATTAAAAAGCAGAGACATCACTTTGCCGACAAAGGTCCATATGGTCAAAGCTATGATTTTTCCAGTAGTCATGTATGGTTGTGAGAGTTAGACCGTAAAGAAGGCTGAGTGCCGAAGAATTGATGCTTTGAACTGTGATGCTGGAGAAGACTCTTGGGACTCCTTTGGATAGCAAGGAGATCCAACCAGTCCATCCTAAAGGAAATCAGTCCTTAATATTCATTGGAAGGACTGATGCTGAAGCTGAAGCTCCAATACTTTGGCCACCTGATGCAACAAGCTGACTCACTGGGAAAGACTCTGATGCTGGGAAAGATTGAAGGCAAAAGGAAAAGGGGGCGGCAGATGGACATGAATTTGAGCAAACTCCAGAAGATAGTGGAGGACAGGGGCGTGGCGTGCTATAGTCCACTGAGTTGCAAAGAGTCAGATGTGACTTAGTGACTGAGCAACAACAAAAATGAATAGTTATTGGATCCTGAAAATAAAAATTTGTCTGCCCTCTGCATTTCTTAAATTTAAAAAGATTTTTGGTTAGTGTTTTAAAAATGTTATGATAGACGTATTTCAAGTTCTTAATAACCAAATATGTCTAGTGGCTAATATATTGGTTCAGGTTCAAGCTGACCAAGATGTCATTTTCATAGTAAAATCTTCAGTCTTTTTGAATGAACCTAGGTTGTCAGTAGTAATTTGTTCTGATTTCTTTAATTCTTTTATTTGGGGCCTTGTGAAGAAAAACTTAAGTTTAGAAAAGTCCAGATAGCTCTATTATCACCATGTGAAAAGTAGGAAGGTCAGGGATGTGGAATTTGAGTGCACAGGAGAACTAAAAGGACATGACCCCTGTTGAGGACTTTATTTCTCTATTTTTAATGGACTCTGGTTAACATAACTCCTGTGCCTTTTTTTTTTAACTTTGATTTGATTCTCATTTGGTAGTTATGTTCTATAAAGTCACTGCAAATGCTGGACTAGTAAATAGTGGATTATTGTCCCTAAGGGTTAGGTTACTGTGAGTCTATGGTCACATTTCATCAACCAGTCAATTCATTACCTAGTTTCATGTTTCTGTTTAAAGACGCCTTGCTGCTGCTACTGCTGCTAAGTCTCTTTAGTCATGTCCATTTCGGTGTGACCCCGTAGACGGCAGCCCACCAGGCTCCCCCGTCCCTGGGATTCTCCAGGCAAGAACACTGGAGTGGGTTGCCATTTCCTTCTCCAATGCATGAAAGTGAAAAGTGAAAGTGAAGTCGCTCAGTCGTGTCCAACTGTTCGAGACCCCATGGACTGCAGCCTACCTGACTCCTCCAGTCCATGGAATTTTCCAGGCAAGAGTACTGGAGTGGGGTGCCATCGCCTTCTCCAAAAGACCCCTTAAGGATTCAATAAATCAATGATATATTAATATATAAATATTATACACTACTAATAATATATAATAGTATAGTGCCAACAGCACTATAACTCACGTCTGAACAGAGTGTATCTGACACATGTTTTTTCTCTGAAAGTCACACCACAGCCTTCCTGTGTTAGGAACACTAGGCAGCACTTGGGCATTATACTTGGGGGCCTTTTTAAACAGCCAATTCTGGACTTCCTGAGGGTCTACTGGTTAGGACTGCAGTTCCAATGTAGGAGGTACCAATTTGGTCCCTGGTCGAGGAACTAAGATCCTACGTGCCCTGAAGCACAGCCAAAAAAATTAAAAATGAACAGTAAAATCACCAATAAAAACCTCACAAATGTAAAAGCATGGCATAAAGAGACCGTGGAAAGGACACTTGTTTTCCATATGAGAGCTGAAGCAAGGCAGAGCATCACCTGGTTTGACTTCAACTGAAAATGTGTATGTCAGGTGACTCAGCGTTTTGCCATCCTGCACACATGCTGTTATCTTTGGATGCCCACTAAAGTGCCTCAATTGTTGATTTGAGGGTTACAAATAAATTTTAGTGGGTATTTTAGAGCATATTTGCAAATAATGAGGATCAACTGTATGTGAATGCATTTTAAATTTTAAAGTGAAACTGAGAGAATTCCCTGGCAGTCCAATGGTTAGGACTCGGCACTTTCACTGCTGGGGCCCACGTTCAGTCCCTGAGTGGGGGAACTAAAATCCTGCAAACCATGCAGCGTGGCCAAAAAAAAAAAGAAAATACAGGTTTTCTTGCTCATATCTAACTTTCCAACCCCGCCCCACTCCATCTTTCCTTTCCAGAAGAGTGGTTACTCAGTTTCCTATGCAGCTACATATATGTGTACTTACAGAAATATGCATTTTTAAATAAATGAATCTCATGATACGTATTGTTCTATGGTTTGCTTTTTTCTCGTGATGTCTTAAGAAATCTTTCCACACTGGTATGCACAGAATTATCTCACTCTTTTCCGTATTCTATGGTATGTGTACTATAATTAATTTAACCATTCCTCTATCCATCAGTGTTTAGGTTTCTTTCACTATTATAAATAATAATGCAGTGAACATCTGCACCTTTTTCTTTATATATGCAGAATTTTCTCTGGATTACATATGTAAAAATGAAACTGCTGGGTAAAAGGCAGCTTTGCTTAAAATTTTGCCAGAAAGGCAAATGTATCAGTTGGGTCCTCTGGGAAGCTGGCGAGACGGAATTAGAACTGCAAATAGTATTTGAGAATTAGTGCTTGTGAAAAACAAGGGAACAGACACGAAAGGTGAGAGACAGTGGTCAGAGCATGATACAGATCTATCAGAGTCAGCCAACTCAGTGGGACACTCTGAAGTAAAGATTACCTTTTAGAGGAGTAGTGCTGTGTTGGGCAGAAATGGCTAAGCCCTCAAACTCCTTCATGCTCCGTTATTGACCAGAGGCTTCTGAGAAAAAAAAAAACAGCTTGATCTTGAAAAATAAGGTGAATCTTAAAAAGTACTAACAGCTGTAGGCTAACTGCATTTGGGAGTTAAACTTCAAGGTGTTTTCAAGGGAAATCTGAGCAGTGTATTTCCAAGGCTGCTACTGCTGTATAATATAGCATTTTGTTGTTGTTGTTATTTATTCACTCAGTCGCGTCCAACTGTTTTGTGACCCCATAGACTGTAGCCTGCCAGGCTCCTCTGTCCATGGGATTTCCCAGGTAAAAATAATAGAGTGGGTTGCCATTTCCTTCTCCAGGGGATCTTCTTGACCCAGGGATTGAACTCACATCTCCTGCATTGACAGGCGGATTCTTTACTGCTGAGCCACCCGGAAGCCCTATAATATAGCATAATGGATAATAATAGTCTAGAGCCAAACTTCCTAGGTTCAGCATCTTTGTGTATGATTTTACACAACATCTCTGTGGCTCAGTTTTTTCATCTATAAGCTGGAGAAATAATAGTACTTACCTCATAGTATTATACGGACTCAGATCTGGTGGCTCAGATGGTAAAGTATCTGCCTGTAGTACGGGAGACCCGGATTCTATCCCTGGGTTAGGAAAATCCCCTGGAGAAGGGAATGGGTACTCACTCCAATATCCTTAGCTGGAGAATTCCATGCACAGAGGTTATAGTCCACGGGGTTGCAAAGAGTCAGACACAACTGAGCAACTAACACACACATAGTATTATAAAGAGATGAAATGAGCCAGTTTATCTTAAGCACTTAGAATACTACCTGGGACATGTACTACATAAGCATTAACTGATGTGGTTGCTGTTACTATTTCAAATTGGTCTCCCAAAAGACTGCACCACTTTTCTTCCCACCATCCCAACAGTGTGTAGAATAGTATTCACTTCCCCATACCTTTTTCAGTACTGGATAATACAAATTTTCTTAGTTTTTACCAATTTAATGGCCAACACATGGTATTTTATCTTAATTTGTGTTTGTTTTTTATGAAGTTGAGCTTTTTTTCTAGCCATCCCAAAGTCATGTGGGATCTTAGTTCCCTGACCAGGGATAAAACCTATGCCCTTGGCAGTGAAAACTTGGAGTCCCAACCAAAAGACTGCCAGGGAATTCCCTGAACATCTTTTCATCTTATTGGCCACTCTTCTGTTTGTATACTTGAAGTATTTAATTTTTCCTCATTGATTTCTGGTACTTTTTCATATATTCCAAATATTAAACTGTCATATAGTTGAAAATACTTTCTCCCAGCCTCACTTTGTTTTTCAGATTTATTTTTCATTATTATTTATGGTTTCTTTTGTCATAAAGAAGCTTAAAGGTTTTTTGAAGTATTTATTTATTTATTTGTCTGTGTCAGGTCTCGGTTGTGCCACGCGGGATCTTTCATTAATGGCGAACAGACTCTCCAGTTGCAGTGCTCGGGCTCAGTAGTTGCCACACGCAGGCTTGTTTGCTCTGCAGCATGTGGAATCTTAGTTCCATGACCAGGGGTCAAACCATGTCTTCTACTTTGCAAAGCAAATTCTTAACCACTGCACCACCGGTGGTGGTGGGAAGTCCCTAAAGTTGTATCTTTTTTCTTTATGACCTGAGGGTTTTGTGTCTTTTTTTTTTTTTAAGTCTTTTCAGGGTTATAGTTTTTGGGTTTGTTTGTTTGTTTATATTTAGCTATATATAACATTTTGAATTTATTTTTATCCATAATTTTAAATATTTAGCTTTATTTTTTCCCCCAATAATGGGCATTGCCCCAGTGCTATTCATTGACTTGCACGTTTTTTTCCCTGATATTTTGAAATGCCACCTTTACCATATTCTAAATTCTTGTATGTATTAGATCGGAAGATACGGATATATTTTTGAAGGTTTTAATATGTGTTGCCAAATTGCCCTGAAGAATACATTTAGAAATTTATCTTATTGGAGAATATCTTACTTCACCTCCTCAACCTGGTGTTTTGTGGTTTTTTTTTTAATATTTTTTATTTTTGCTGTAGCCAAAAAATAGAAATATTGTTTTGGTCTGCATTTCTTTGATTACTGGAAAGCATGAACTTTAAAGTATATATACTTTAGATATCCTTATGCCATCTTATATGAATTACTTATTCATATCCTTTCTCCATTTTTCAATTTTGATGTTCGATTTCACATTGATTTGAAAGGACTCGCTATATATAAAGAATATTACCCCTTTATATGTATTGCACAGTGGTTATTATTTACTTTTAAATTACAATCATGATCTTTTTCTTTATAGAATCTGACTTTGCGTATATAGTTGAAAGGTCTTCCCCATTCCTAAGACCATACAGTCAGCTAGAATATTTTCCTTTTTTAAAAAATAATTTTTAAAAAAAAAATAATAATAATTTTATTAATTTGTTTATTTTTGGTTGTGCTGGGTCTTTGCTGCTGCGCGGGCATTTCTCTAGTTGTGATGAGCAAGGACTGCTGTTTGTTGTGGTTCCTTCTCATTGCTGTGGCTTTTCTTCTTGTTGAATGCAGATTCTAGGATATGTGGGCTTCAGTAGTTGCAGCATGTGGGCTCAGGAGTTGTGGCTCCTGGGCTCCAGAGTACAGGCTCAATAGTTGTGGCACACAGGCTTAGTTTCTCCGGGACACATGGGATCTTCCTGAACCAGGGATTGAACTCATGTCTCTTACATTGGCAGGTGGATTCTTCACCACTGAGCCACCAGGGAAGCCCCATTTTCTTTTTTCTTTTTATTTTATGGTTTTAGTTTTTATATTTCTGCTATCTTATTTTGATACAGGGTATTAATAGGAATCTATCTTAATTCTTTTCTAATTAGAAAATTATTTTTTAACTTCCTAAATAGTTCTTTTCTAATTCTTAATCCATTATTTCCATTGATTTCTAATGCCATCATATATATATTTGATCTGTTGAAGTTATTTGATTCTGTTTTATTGATTTATTGATTGAGGTTGTTTACATCTGTTTTGTGGCTGGAAAGTTTACTTTGGAAAGAAAGCACTCTGTGGAAGTATTTTCAAACACTTTAATTTTGGAAGTTAAAAGGAAATCCTCTCTTAAGCTAGAGTAAGTGAAGTGAATTGACTTGGGTTCTGCTTGTGTTCCTCTATTCTGCCTTGTGGTCTTTAAATAGCACACTTCACTATATCTCTAGCACCAGAGGCTTTATGTGGTAATTTAAAATATTAAACTCCAAAAGAAAATAATTCCAGGATTTAAGAAACACTTCTTGCCAAGTGTAATTGAATGTTACTCTTTAGTTCTGATCATCTCTTTGACAAGAAGCAAGTTTTGAAGGTAAACCTATCTCTAGAAAAAAGCAGGAGTTCTCAGGATATCTGGGGTAAAATATCTGTAGCTCAAATCACAGATAAATAGCTGATTACTTTAATATTTAAAGAGCTCTTATACTTCAGTAAGGGAAATGCAGTAGTTCCTGCCTTATCTCCCCTACGAGGGGGTATGTTCCAAGACCCCCAGTGAATGCTGGAAACTGCAGATAGTACTCCACCCTCTATCCTATGTTTTTCCCTATACATAAACACCTGTGTGATAAAGTTTAATTTATAAATAAGGCAAAGTAAGAGCATAAAAACAAGAACTAAAAAAGAACAATTATAACAATATATTGAATAAAAGTTATGTAAATGTGATCTCTGTCTTTAACTTCAACACTGCCAGAATTCTTCATTTGCAGATACAACTTCTTTAGTAGTTTTTATATTCTTCTGTCCAGACCTATTCCTGGAGCTATGTAATCATCCTTTACTGGCAGTAAATGGCTTGGTATCATTTGTTTTAGGGAATCCTTTGCTGATGTTTTCCTATAGACTCTGTGCTTTCTGATGTAACACATTGCCATCAATTGGCATGTTTTCTACCTACAAGTTTAATGCCTTTTCCATCTTAGCTAAGTACTTAACACACTATGGCCATAACTTATGCAGTTTGAGGTACAACAGCAAAAAATAGCATGAATTTCTCTTTCCATCTTCACATTTCACAGATAGAAGATTCATTCATACTATAGATCTTAGCAATTTCAGCATACAATTTTTTTTCTTACTGAAAACTGTCACCTTTCATGTAAAAGAAGCTCTTTATGGTTTCACTTTGGCATAGCCTAATTGCCAGCATCACTAGTCTTGTACTTTGGGACTATTATTAAGTAAAATAAGGGTTCCTGAACAGAAGCACTGGGATACCTTGACAGTCTGTTGGATAACTTACATGACCAAAAATCCTAAAGGAAATCAACCCTGAATATTCATTGGAAGGACTGATGCTGATGCTTGAAGCTCCAGTACTTTGGCTACGTGATACAAAGAGCCGTCTCATTGGAAAAGACCCTGATGCCGGCAAAGTAGGAAAAGGGGACAACAGAGGATGAGATGGTTGGATGGCATCATCGACTTGCTGGACGTGAGTTTGAGCAAGCTCTGGGAGAGAGTGAAGGACAGGGAAGCCTAGCATGTTGCAGTCCATGGAGTCACAAAGAGTTAGACATGACTTAGTGACTGAACAACAAGTGACTAACAGGCGGTAGCCCATACAGTGTGTACCCACTGGACAACGGGGTGAGTCATGTCCTAGGTGGGCCAGAGCAGGTGCTATGAGATTTCATCATGCTACTCAAAACAGCTCACAATTTAAAACTAATTGTTTATTTCATTTTGTTTTTCAGTCACTCAGTCATGTCTGACTCTTTGTGACCCCCAAAAATTTGAACAATTTTATTTAGTTTAGAATTGTTTACTTCTGGAATTTTCCGTTTAATATTTTTGGACTGCGGTCAACTGCAGGTAACAAACTGGAAGGTAAAACTGTGGTTAAGGGGGGAATACTGTATTCTAGCACACACATAACAGGTCTCAGAAGGGGAACAGAGAAGGGGCTTAAAGAATATTTGAAGAAATAATGACCAAAATCTCTCCAAGTTTAATGAAAAACTTTAATCTCCACATTGAAGAATCTCAACAAATTCCAAGCAGGATAGACTCAAAGCAATTCAAACCTAGCTACATCATAGTCATACAGTCCAAAGACATGAAGAGCATCTTGAAAACAGCAGGGGAAAAGTGAATCCTCGTGTACAAGGGATCCTCAAAACCATTAGCAACTGACTTCTCATCAGAAACCATGAGGCCAGAGAGCAGTGGGATGACACATTCAAAATGCTGCAAGAAACAGACTGTCAACTAAAAATTCTGCAAAACTATCCTTCAGAAACAAAGGAGAAATCAAGATATTCTAAAAAAACAAAAACTGAGAAAATTCATCACAGACAGACTTGTCCTGTAAGAAATACTGAGGGGAGTTTTCTTCAAATTGAAATAAAAGGGCATGAGGCACTGTTTTGGATTCACTTGAAGAAATCCACCAGTAAAAGTAACTACAGAGGTGAATATAGTGTCTTTTTGCTAGTAATCCTTTCCTCTTTAAAAGGTTTATTTATTTATTTGGGCTGCGCTGGGTCTTCATTGCTTTGTGTGGGCCTTCTTCAGTTGCAGCAAGTGGGGGGACTATTCTCCAGGTGCAGTGCGCAGGCTTTGCGTTGCAGTTGCTTCTCTTGTGGAGCACAGGCTCTAGGCTCTTGGACTTCAGTAGTTGTGGTGCACAAGCTTAGTTGCTCTGCAGCATGTGGGATCTTCCTGGACCAGGGATTGAACCCGTGTCCCCTGCATTGGCAGGCAGATTCTTTTACCACTGAGCTACCAGGGAAGTCCTCTTTTTCTCTTTAAAATAGGGTAATATAAAACTGTGTTGATGGGCTTACAATGTATAAAGATGTAATTTACATGGTAATAAGAACAAAAGAAAGGGAGGTAATAGAGGAATATTGGGGCAAAAATTTTGGTACACTGTTGAAATTAAGTTGGTAAATCTAATCTGTTGGGTTTTGTTTGAGATAAAATCCATCATTTTTAAGTGTACAATTGAGTGATTTTTAGTATATCCATAATGCTGTGCAGTCATTGCCAATATCTAGTTCCAGAGTATTTGCATCAGCCCAGGAAAAAGAAACCCCGAACCTCCCAATTCCTCCTCCCCTAGCCCCTGGTAGCAACTAATCTCTGTCTCTGTGGATTTACCTATTTGTTATATTTCATATACATGAAATAATACACCATATAGCCTTTTGTGTCTGGCTTTTTTGTTGTTGTTTACTTAACATAGAGTTCATACATGTAGCTTGTGTTAGTACTTTTTAAAAAAATTTTCTGAATAATATTCTATGAATTTTGTTTTTCAGTTGATGGACATTTGGGTTGTTTCCACTTTCCTTGTTATTCTGAATAATGCTTTGGACATTCATATACAAGTTTTTGTGTAAATGTATGTATTCTAACTCCCGGGTACACTGTAATACACTTCAATTCTGACAGTAGCCACCTAGAGTTAGCACAGATCCCACAGATTAAGGGCTCTGTCTTCCACAAGATTGCCCCTAGTTCAGACACTGCCACAAGTTTGGGGTGAGGAGGCATTTCTGACCTCCTGGCTATAAATTTAGGATTTCCCTCAAGTTCAATAAAGAGACAGTTATAATGCTATGATTGGGACCATGGAAGCATAGAGGAGTGATCCGCCCAGAATGGGAATGTAAGAGCTTGTCAAGGAAGACTTGCCAGAAGTGACTTTTAAACTGTGACTGGGATTTGGAATTGTAGGTAGTAACCGTTTGAAAGAGTAATTTAAGCAGAGGGAACGCATATATGAAAGCCTGGTGTGCTCATGCTTGTTAGAGATGATTTAAGAATTAACTTAAGAACTTGAGCACCAGATATGGAAAAAAGAAGCAATATCATGCAGACTTTTGTAAGCCACTTGGACTTAATCAAAGAAACTGCATGTAGAAGAAAAACAAGTCCAACAAAGATCCCTAAGAAACACCATGGCAGAGAACAAAGTGCCTGTGAAAAAGAGAAAGAAAAGCCAGAGAGGCAAGAGGAAAATAAATAGAATATGGAGTCACTAAAACCAGAGGAAATGAAGTTATATCAGATGCTGCTAAAATATTGAGAAAAGACTTAGAAATATCCATCAAAGTCAGCAGAGTGGAATGAATGAGCCTGGCAAGAGCTGTGCCAGGGGGTGGTTGGGGTAAAAGCCAAGCTACAGTAGATTAAAGGGTGAACAAGACTCAGAGAAGTGGAGATAGGAACTCTTGACCAGGCTTGGGGACAAAGGATGCTAGGCAGAGCAGACAGAAACACAGGCATGTTGAGACCAGAGGATGACTTGACATGATGGGGTGTTCTTGTTTTATAATAGAGGAGACTTGGGGGGCTTCCCTGGCTGTCCAGTAGTTAATACTCTCCATGTCTAATTCAAGGGGCATGGGTTTCATCCCTGGTCAGGGAATTAGGATCCCACCAGGTGGTGCAGCCAAAAAGTAAGAAGTAAACAGGTCTTAAAAAAAAAAAATAGGGGAGACTTTTGCAGTCCAGAAAAGAAAGAAAATAATGTTAGGCAAGCTCCCAGAGAAAGTAAGAGGGAATAGGATCCAAACAAAAGGACAACCCAGAGGGAGGGTATGGGGAGGGAGGAGGGTTCAGGATGGGGAACACAGGTATACCTGTGGCGGATTCATTTCGATATTTGGCAAAACTAATACAATATTGTAAAGTTTAAAAATAAAATTTAAAAAAAACCAACAAAACAAAGGTAGAAAGATCAATAAGATGAAAGAACAAGTATACGCAGATAAATTCGTAAGTTCTGATGGTGAACAGTTAAGGGGTTGCTGTATCATGGCCCCTATCTTTTCTGAAAAGTAACAGACCAAGGCATCTACTGAAGTGATGGGGGGTGGTGGATCGTTCTCATATAGAGTGCAGCGGACTTGAAATGGGCACAGGAGAGAATGGGGAAGTGGTGAATTAGGGACATCTAATTTGTTTCTGGATAATAATGGCCCTGAGATAGTGATGGTTTCTCGATAGGAACTTACAGTGGCACCCCTCTGCTCTGAGCATCAGCATCCTGGAGGTAAGTGCAAGGGCAAAACTTACATTGAATCAGGGTTATGGTTTTTGCCAGGTGGTACAGTGAAAGGATAGAAGTTAAGTGGTAATATGATCAAGGACTCTAGGCTGGATAAGGGAAGAAGTGAAGATGGTAGGAGAGGGATGGATGCCAAGAAAATAGCAGAAAGTGCCAGGGAGGTGTAAGAACAGGTGGAAGTAACAGGAAGGGACGCTGTTACTAAAGCAGACACTGGTGACTGGCCTAATAAACCTAAGTATTATGTCACTAGGGTTTTCAGACACTGCCATTGTATGGTTCATTAGATTCCTCGTTTTACCTGTTCACTCTTTTTGGCCAGTTCACTATTTATAAATACCCACCTCTAAAGTTGGGCTTCCCAGGTGGCTCAAATGGTAAAGAACTGGCCTACCAATGCAGGAGATGCAGGTTCAGTCCCTGGGTTGGGAAGATCCCCTAGAGAAGGGAATGGCAACCCTCTCCAGTATGCTTGCCTGGCAGGCTACAGTCCATGGGGCCGCAGAGTCGGACCCAACTTTGCAAGTAAACAACTTCTTAAGGTAGAATCCAGAAATCACAGCTAATAAAAAATAATCATCATTAGCAGTGCTTCTGGAGGAAAAAATTAAATATTTGAAAATTTTAAGTTACCTGTGGACTATCATTTTCTGTGCTTGTGTCCTACTCATTTAAAGTATGAGCTGCCGGGGTATGACTTACACAGAAAGGTGTGTATCACTGCCCACACTGGGCTACCAGGCTTCTTCTCACCTGCCTCCAGATTCTCCTAAATTTCCTCAACCAACCTGTCACTAAAACATAAAACTAAGTTTCAGTTTGGTTGGAATATTGTCCCTTACTTAAACAGATGCTCTTGAAAAGGGCAATATGTTAAGCCTTTATCAGTCATTAAGACCCTTACGTTACTAGCAGGCTAGCTTGCCAAGATCAGATGTTTATATACCCAGAGAGAAAGTAGAGTAAGAGATCCACATCAGTGGTAGCGATTGGGTGGGCCAGTTCCCAATACCTTTCACTAACAAAGAGAGCCCCATGAGATGAAGAGAACACTTGTAGAAAGAAAATTCAAGGGGAAGATGGAAGAGGGCAATGCTGCTGCTGCTGCTGCTTGCTAAGTCGCTTCAGTCGTGTCCAACTCTGTGCGACCCCATAGACGGGGGCCGACCAGGCTCCGCCGTCCCTGGGATTCTCCAGGCAAGAACACTGGAGTGGGTGAAGAGGGCAATAGCAAATGTTAAATAACTTCACCGTTTTGTTCAAATTCAAACCTATATTGGAAAACCCAATCTGTGGCTAGTTTATTGAATGGTTACTGTACCCAATTTGCTCTGATGGATTGGTGGGTATGTGTGCCTTAGTGCTTTACAACTCCTGTGTTTCAGATTTTCTGTAACACAGCTTTTACACGTAGTGATGACGTGCCTTGTAATCATCCTCGTTGTAGCAACAAACGTGCTCAAACTGGACGTGTTAAATCATTTCAGTAGTGTTTGGATCCATAGATGATGGGTGTCAAAAGCCTCCTCAGTTAAGATTCCCCACTTAACAGGAAATTATGACTTCTTTTTCTGTGTTTTGATACACCGGTGAGATACTAAGAGGCATATGGCATGCTATAGTTCCTGTTTTGATTTCCTTTTTCCTGTTGTGTGCAAGTCTTTTATTTGGCTAGACTGGTTACCTAGGAAACAGCTGCAGGGTAAAGATGGATTGGCTGTTTGGGAAATGGAATTACAGACCCCTTCAAGAAACAGAAGACCTGTTGGATAAAGCAAAAAATTAGTGAATGGCTAAGTGTATGCTTAATTTAGTGTGCTTCAAGAAATCACACTGAGTTCTATAGAGAATTTAATTAATGCAATATGATTTTTAAATTTATTTTTTAATTTCACCAAATGTTTGTTAATTCCTGCTTTGTGCCCTCTACCACAGGCCATTCTGAGGGCTTTCAGTGAAGTAAAACGTTCAGTTCCCTCATTTTCTGTTTGGGTCTAAAAGAAGCTACCTTAAAATCAGGTGCATGGGGCTTCCCTGGTGGCTCACTGATAAAGAATCCTGCTAATGCAGGAGACGCAGGTTCCATCCCTGATCTGGGAAGATTCACATGCCACGGAGCAACTAAGCCCATGCACCATAACTGTTGCGCCTGTGCTCTAGAGCCCAGGAGCCACAACTGCTGAAGCCTGCGTGCCCGCAGCTACTGAAGCCAACTGCTGAAGCCTGCGTGCCTACAACTACTGAAGCCTGCGTGCCCACAACTACTGAAGCCTGCGTGCCCACAGCTACTGAAGCCTGCGTATCCGCAGCTACTGAAGCCTGCGTGCCCGCAACTACTGAAGCCTACATGCCTTGAAGCCACCACAATGATGAGCCTACACACCGCATCTAGAGAAAGGCCCACACAGGAATGAAGACCCAGCAAAGCCAAAAATAATAGATAAATAAAAGTTATTTTTAAAAAATCAAGTGCACAATTATGTGATATAGTCTATAAGTGTGTTCAGAGAATTTGGAGGATGTAAAAGATCTTGGCTAGTCAGTGTGAGGGGTGGATTTGAATCTGCAGGTAGGAGATAATACTTTGAGGTAAAAGATGAAATTTAAAGACCTGGTGAAAGTTCGGGTACTCACAGTACCTGAATTTACAACGTTCAACAATAGCAGCACAATTACCCTTGCAGTTCCCTACATCCAGACAGCTTATGGAAAATATGTAACTCTGATATAAATTATATTGCCCTAGAGTCTTAGAAAAATGAATATTAGCAACAATGTTGACCAACCACTGTTTGCACTAATGCTTGCATAATTTAAGAAAAAAAAATCTATTTTAACTGAAAGTGTGACAGAGTATTAGTTTTGTAATCTCAAACCACTACAGAAATGTGGGCATGTAAGAGACATTTAATAAAATATTTGTGAGTTGATTTTCTTATATACAGTATACCTTCCTGTTAGTATTAGCTTTCTTTTCTTGCAGAACGTAGCTGTTGAATATTTGGTCTTGATTTGTAGTGATAAGGCCTTTTGTAAGTATAGGAGCATAACTCCTCTTTCAAAGCTGAACATCTGTCAGGTTATCGCCATTTGATTTCTAGGAAGTATAGCTATCTCAATGGACTTGATGGTCATGAGTTTGAGCAAGCTCTGGGAGTTGGTGATGGACAGGGAAGCCTAGCATGCTGCAGTCCATGGAGTCGCAAAGAGTCGCACACGACTGAGCAACTGAACTGAACTGATAGCTATAATTTTCATTTTCTTACTTGTTATCTTTGTATTCATTTGGTGTGGTGTGCCTCTCAGGAGAGAAGGAAAAAGCAGTCCTACTCAGAAAGCGTAACAATCTACAGGCACAGAAAATTAAATTTGAGTCCTCCTTGCCATGCCCATAAATGGAAAGTAAGAGGGGCAACAAAAGGATACTCAGAAATATTTTGAAGGAGAGATGTATTGAACCTACAGCCTCAAATATTTACCAGCAAAGAATAATGCTCAAATTTAAATTTCACTGTGCTGGCTGTTTAGAGTTACCGATGAAAGTGTCTTTGTACTGATACTTAAGTCGTGAAGAAAGTTGTTACTGTAATCAGAATCCATAATATTGAATTTTTCCAGAGGGTCTTTTATTGCCTGTTGTCTATTCTCACAGTAATTAGAGCTTTTATAAATGAGATAGTGACTACAGAGGGTAATTTGTCAGAAGTTTTTTGCTGAGTGA
Source organism: Bubalus bubalis (assembly GCF_019923935.1). Lineage (NCBI taxonomy): Eukaryota > Metazoa > Chordata > Mammalia > Artiodactyla > Bovidae > Bubalus > Bubalus bubalis. Next base: position 22,513,381 of record NC_059180.1, on the reverse strand, counting down.
TCAGGAATGGTTTCCTGATAGAAGTGCTTGAGCACTGCTGTGAATGCTTTATTTCCCAAGTTACTATAAAATGGTTTATCATAATAAGACATGAAAGAAAACTTTATAGTGTTTCATTTTAAGAACAATTATGCAACTCCCTGCTACCTCCTCACCCCTGTTGTCGCACCTTTTCTGGTCTCAAGCAATTACCAGATACTAAAAAGGTTGGGCTTCCCCTGGTGGCTCAGTGGTAAAGAATCCGTCTGCCTGCCAGAGCAGGAGACACAGGTTCAATCCGTGATCTGGGGGGTTAGTGATTGTTCGAAACTTTGAACTGAGCCTATGAACTCACTCCACTCCAAACAGCGGCTATAGGAGACGGATAGTGTGGCATTACTGTGAAGGCTTGCTCACTTTCTGCCCCTCTCCCCTCACCTCCTCCACCTTGCTGGAGATGATCCCATAATTATAACTCTTTGCACCTCTTCAGAGATCACAAGAAGCGCCTAATTACCAGATGATTTGAGAGAAAAAGTCCAACTTATTTGAGTTGTTGTCTTCCACTCTTGAAAAGTTACAAAGTTAGCCTTAGAGGAAAAAAAAGACCACAACTCAATTTTGAGAGCAGAGCTGTTTTTTTTTTGTTTTCTTTGAACACATTGATTATTTCTAAAATGTACTAATGGCAAAGGCAACTTGCAGGAAAGCAGCACCCGACCAACAGCCCCACATATACACGTATATATACAGCTCCAGCCCTGGTCTGTCTTCTCCCACTAAGGGCAGCTTCCCAAAATGCCTCACAAAGGAACTTGTTCATGGCACATGCTGTGATTTTGAGGTTAATGTCTTTTTGTTGTAGCTGTTGTTCATAGTGAGAAAATAAGACCAACAAAAGATGCAGAAATCTATTATGTTTTCAGTGGCTCCAGAAATTTCTTGTATTTTTGGCAGCTGTTTTCCCATTTGCAGTTGCTCTTAAAAGGGAGAAGCAAGCAAGTTTTACTCAGAAGAAACATTTTAATTGTTCTTCTTAGTGGAGAAAAGGATAAAATAATTACTTTTTCATCTTCCTTGTCTAGATTTCTGTAAATTAATTTACCCCAAATTTGATAGAGGGGTTCCTTGGGTTTGACATGAAAACATGTTTGTTTAAAAATAGCACTTAATGTTTTACAAAAAAATGCTTTCATTTATTTAAATGGGAGAGAGGTGCTTTAAAAGTTAGCACTGATGCCTTTATGCTTTTTTGCTGAAGCATGCTAGTAATGATTTAGCAATGTGAGCACTTTTACATTGTACAAAAATTGTTGAATTTACCAAACAGGATGAACTTACCAGTTTTTCTAGCATTTTGTTGAATTTCATGGAAAAATGCTTATATTGTAATATTCTTAGACCTTTTACATTTAATAAAATAATATTGGCTCTAGTATTTTATCCATTATTTAATTTTATCTACATATTACACTTAGAAATATTTCAAGTTTGCCTTTAATTTTTTTAAAAGTTCGTTTCTTCTCAGCCAGAACAATATACGGTGAGACTTAGATCTGGGAATAGAAAAGTTTCAATTCTTTCTCTTAGAATGATAAGCCCAGCGAGAGCAAGAACCTCATCTCTCTTGTTCACTTATTTCCCTGGAACCTAGAACAGTGCTTGACTCAAGCACCCAGAAAAGTAAAAAATGACTGAATGATTGCCTTCTATGACTTGTGGGGTTTGTTTAAGTTTACTTTGCATGTTAAACGAAATATTTCTACGTAGCGGACTACAGCATAATGCTGCAGAGTAGGACCCAGTGGAATTAAGTGCTGGGATGACCCACTCAGAGAGAAATAAGATTTAAGGGGTGTTGGTAGGGACTATTCCTTGAGTGTGCCAAACCCACTAACATATTCCTATGTTTTGCCTCTCCCCAGGAGCTCTCACTGTGGGCCTTGTGCGACAGTGTCAAACAATCCATGGACGAGACCGGACATGCATCCCACCTCGGCTTCCCCCAGAGTGGGTCACCACACTGTTTTTTATCATCATGGGAATCATTTCATTGACTGTCACTTGTGGTTTGTTGGTGGCTTCCCACTGGCGAAGAGAAGCCACAAAATATGCTCGATGGATAGCATTCACTGGAAGTAAGTAACCTGTGCTAAGTAAATTTGTCTAGAAGGCACTCACACTGGTATTTTTATGAAGATATTCAAGTCTCAGTAATAAGGACTCTCTAATCATCAAAGAGCACCATTTGTATACGGCCATCAGATAGACTCCCATCAGCTCTTCAGAATTCTCACCACAAGACCAGGACATCCAGACCTTAATTGCTTTGAATAAAGTGCTATTTTAATGAATTTGATTTTTGCTCACACTGTGACATAAGTTTTCCAGGCCTGTGACTCAGAGCTACCACTAACCTGAGTCTTTTCCTCTTCTTAAAGGTATTGAAATCTTCTGTCAAATAAAGATAAATCTAGAAAAATATATACAGAAATATAAATTAGTTTAAGGTGGTGATTTGCTTTTTAATTTCATTGATTTGAGTTTCTACTGTAAGTTGTTGTGTGATCATTGAAAAATCAACACATTTAGCTATCTAACAATTGTTTCTCAACATTTCTTATGCCATTAAGCTATGCCCAAGGGTATGATACATATATTACACATTCTCTTGTACTTTGCAAAATTGGTTTAATTTCAAAACACAACACAGGCTTTTCCCAAGCTAAAAGCAACAAAAATACACAAAGGAAAGTTTCCTGTAATTTTGCTTTCTTCTTTCTAAAGCAGTTTTATCCCCCAGGGGACATTTGTCAAAGTCTGTAAACATTTTAGATTGTCCCAACTAAGGGGATGCTACTGGTATGTAGTGAGCAGAGTCCAAGGATGTTGCTAAGAAGTGTACAAATGCACAGAATAGCCCCACAACAAAGACTTATCTGGCCCCAGATGCCAATTGGGCCTGTTAAGAAACTCTGCACTAAAGAACAACATAACTATACCTATGCCAAATAATACAGGATTTAGTTTCTAATTCAGTATCTTATAATCATCTCAGGTTTTCTTAAGTTTTTTAAAAAAATAAATATTATAGCACAGCTTACTTTCCCTTGATATTGTCATGTAGAATTTATAGGGGCAGGCATAATCCCATGTATTCCTATTAATGTTAAAACTCAATTTATTCTTAAAGATCATAGGATAGGGATATTAGTTCATGAGTCTCTTTTTCTCCCTATCTCTCTATGAAGCTCTTTCTCTTTAGAGAATGTATACGTTTCCAGATCTATTGTTTTATTTTCATCTCTATTTCTCTCTTAATTTTAAAATGTAGCTCAAGTTGCAGTTGACATAAAAATGCTTCTTCAACCTTGTTAAGAAATGTAAAACAAGTTGATGATCTTGTTTGAGGTCAGACCTCCTGAGACAGTTTTCTAAATAGTAGGGTCTAGAGGCAGTTACAAAGATGGGACTACTAAATTAAAGGGTACTGATGAGGAATTTAAAGAGAATCTTTACTTAAAGATACAGTTACTTATCCAGATAGAATTCACTCTTTAGGAGTAAAATAACATCCAGAAGGATTTAGTAAAAATTTGGGAGTGCATATTCCTTGATGTCTCAGACAGTAAAGAATCTGCCTGTAATGCAGGAGACTTGGGTTCAATCCCTGGATTGGGAAGATCCCCTGGGGAAGGCAATGGCAACCCACTCCAGTATTCTTGCCTGGAAAATTCCATGGACAGAGGCTCCTTGGGGTCACAAAGAGTCAGACACGACTGAGTGACTAACAGTTTCACTTTCCATGCTCTGAATATCAAAAATCGAAAATGTAAGTTAGCAAAGTAGTATGAGTCAAAGAAAAGCACCAAGTTACTCACATGAGCCATTGATTCTGTGACTCAATAAAAGGAAAGAACTTTGATTATCTTGTTTTCCATTCCTCTTCAAGAGAGAATATTTACATATGTATTTAAATGTACTACTTTGAAATGTAGAATTTTTTCCTTTATTTTTCAGGTTAAAAAATTTAACTTCTTAAAATATGTGTATGATATATAATTCAGAGCCTATGAAAGGGTCACCAAGTGAAAAGTAAATCTCATTTATGGCCTGTCGCCCAGTTATCCACGACTCTCTTCCTGGAAGCAACCATTCTCACCAGTTCCTGGGGTTTCCTACCAGAGGTGTTCTATGTGTAGAAACATATATGTATATGTGTGAGTGTTCTATAAATACATATTTATTCTATTTATACTATTCTGTATCTTGGTTTTTTGGTTCAACAGTGTATCTTAGGGTTGATATCAATCTAAGGAAGCTAGAGCCTTTCTCTTAACTTCCTTAAATGCATTGTTTTTGTTACCCCAGCTAGTCTGCTGAGGTGGCAGTCAGAAGAGGGGTTGGACTCCCCCTAGTGTTGCCATTCAGCCTTTGAAAATGTACTTCTCAGTAGTTTTGTTAAGAATATAAACTAAATTAATTTTCTAATGGGTTTACACAGAGGAAGTGCTCAAAGGAGAGCCGCACATTAGGGACTCACCTGTGGCGGCAAGAGGGACAAAAAGACGTGTATTTTTCTTCAAGTCTGACTCTTGTCCATGCTTTTGCCACCTTAATTTACTTGTCTGCCAGTACACCTGATATCTGGCTCTCACCACCGAGAAATCTATGCCATACAGGATATGAAGTTATGTCTTTACAGACTTTTTTTAGGACCCAGAACTTAATTGTCAAAAGTTGATAGATATTTTCAGCATTAACAGTATTTAAGATCTGAAGTAACTTCTCAGATCTCAAGAGCTTAAAAAAATCTCATCCACCAGCATTAAAAACTCCTCAGGAAGTATAGATAACTTGATTCCTTGGATTAGAAATCACTGTTGGATACCATCAGGTGTTCATTGCTTCCTAGAAATTTGATTAAGCTGTTCCTAACCAATTTGAAAAATATTTAACACTTGTAAAATATTAAACCCTGCTTTAAATATAGTCATTAAGTGGTAAATGATTACTATAAAGGATAGATTTTTATTTTACAGTAGAAAATAGTAAAGGATAGGAATTAAGTTGGCACATCAGTTAACAGAATGAACAAGAGTAACATCTGCATATGTCTGAAGCACTTCTAAATTATTTTAGTGTTTCCTGAGGTTAGATTAATCTATATTAAAGAACAAATTGTTTTTAAGACAATAATGTCTTCCCATTGCTTTTATTAGATTGTCTATAGCTATTTAGATTGTGCTTTCATTTTACTTACCAAACCATATTAAAAAGTGAAGTCGCTCAGTCGTGTCCGACTCCCAACAACCCCATGGACTGCAGCCTACCAGGCTCCTCCGTCCATGGGATTTTCCAGGCAAGAGTACTGGAGTGGGGTGCCATTGCCTTCTCCGATATTAAGATATAAGAACCATTAAAGGTTGGTGACAAATAACACTGATGAGGGGACATTGGCAGCGCTAATAAAGTTGTTTATTGCTAACTATACAACAGAAAGGCCAAAAAAACTAATACTTAATACCTGAATTTTTCATTCGTTTTGTAGTAGGTATCTAAAAGAAACTAAATCTGCTTATGTAACATTATTTGGTGTGGTCATATGCCCAAAATGAAAACAAACTCTGTGTTGATTTAATATAAAATAGTCACGTAAATGGTGCAAAGCAAACAAGTGTGCTGGTGTGTTTCTTAAGTTAGTGTATTACCTAAGAAAATGTTGTCTTTTACTACATTTCTGGAGCTATTCCTTCCAGGATATATTTATAATTGGCCTTTTCAGAACTCTCCTATTAAATTTTGTTGGTTGAGTAACACAAACAATTTAGGACAAGTGTCAACAGGTGTATTTATCCAGGATTTTGTCATTATTGCTGGGAATGGGTTTAACACAGACAAGTTTTCTCATTCAGTTAGTAATGGGGATGACTACAGTAATCTGCCTTCACAGTATACTGAGGAAATATTTCTGCCTTCAGAGAAAGTTGAAAGACTATGAATATGCTTTAAAAAGCACAAAATATTTTCTTGGAAGAGCCAGCCTATCTATAGGTAATTTGTGTTTCTTAAGAAGAGATTTTCTTTGGTAGCACAGGGGAGCACACTGTTTCTAAAACAACCAACTGTGGAATAACTTCTGCCCAAACACTGGGTAAGATAAATAGTATCTATATTTGTATGTACCTTTTCTCGATTCCTTATAACTAATAGCAACTGAGAAGAGCAGAGAATTGGGAAAATAATACTAGGATGATAATAATCAACATTTATTCAGCACTTAACATCAACCTGGCACTGTGCAAAGGACTTAAAATTGTTTTGTTTATTCTTCTACCACTTAGCCCTTTTCAGAATTTCAGAAGACTAGGATTGCACTAGCAGAGCCAGAACTTAGCCCCTGTCTGACTGAGCCCTTTGCCACTACTTTAAATGGTCAAGAATTGTATATACAGTTACTTAGTAGGTTTGGTGGCCTTTCTTAATGCTTGTATTCAAAACTGTACGTAAAAGGCTAAACCAGCTTTTGTTGTATTTAATTGTTAAGCTTGGAGGATCTGTAGTATATGCAAACCTTTTTATAAGTGGTTCATGTTGCAACAGATTTGACCATGTTGTCATCAATCCACAACCCTGCTTATAAACTTCCTTTGTGCCAAATTTTCATTGTTTTCTTAATCACCAAACCATGTTACTAATGTTATATTTTGGTTTGTTTTACAGTGATCCTTTTCTGTATGGCTGCCCTAATATTTCCAATAGGATTTTACATCAATGAAGTCGGAGGTCAACCTTATAAATTACCCAACAACACAGTAGTTGGGTCATCATATGTACTTTTTGTCTTATCAATTTTCTTTACAATAGTAGGACTTCTATTTGCCGGCAAAGTTTGTTTACCAGGCTGATGAATGTCTAAATTGCTTGACTCTTTTATTATTTTTAATTTTATTTTATTTTTTTATTTTTGGAGGGTGGGGAGGACAAAGGCAAGGCATCTGAGTAGTCCTCACATAGGAAGATGCTTAGATGAAACTGATGCTGAAAAGAAAAAAATTAATGCTTTGATTTGTTCTCACTATGCACTTTGGATTTAAAAACAAAAAATAAGGAGAGCCTTTTCCATAACCAAATACAGACAATATTGACTAAATCTCCTGAGCATATTCAGGCAGTCAGGTCTGCACTGTGATAGCAACCTAGTGAAGGAGAATGCTTTATACTGAAAAGCATGTGGACCTTTGTACTCTGTTGTTCCATTTTTAACGTCTAATGATTCATTTGAGGGAGGAAAAGAAAAAAGTCTAAGTATTTATGAATCATGGCGGACCAGAGGGATGCAAAAGATGTTCATGTGGGGCTGGCCTCACCTCCTAAGAAATTAGTGTCCACAGCTTCCTTGTAATGGTATGAGTCTTTGGCACCAGAATGGATTGCCATTGCATCACTGCACCAAGAAGCCAATAGATCAAAACTTGTTTGCTAAAATGTATGTAAAAATTCTGAAATTCCCTATTCTCTGTGTACAAAAAAAAAAAATTTAAACACTAAGAAACATGTTGGGGGTGGGTGGGTGGGGGAAATGTTCCTTATATTTATATAAATATATATATAATATATATATTTTGCTGATGCAGTATACAGTGTGTATATATGTGTGTGTGTGTGTATGTGTGTGTGTGTAAATTTATATACACACACATGCAAACAGTTCCTGGAAGAGAACTCTGAATGCTTTGCTAGCAAAACACTGTGGTGTGCAAACCTAGAACCCAATAGAAAAAAAAGCCATTTATCTGAAGGCTGCATAGTGGAGAGAGTCTTCAGTTTACCTCATTCTTTGTAGCAGCCCTTGATTTTAACTGGTTTTTGTAATAGGTACAAATAATCCCATACCTTTCTAGGTGCAATTTTAAGTTAAGCTAAAATTCTTTGTAGGGTTAATTTATTTGTACATGATAGTAGAAGGTAAGATCATGTCAAATCTTATAATTTGGGGAATCTGACACTATTTAAATTATTGGCAACTGTTGTCTGTTGTACAGAGGTTCTCTTTTTCAACTGGCTTGGTCTGTTACATTAATAATACATTTTATATGTTGAAGCACACAACTTTACATAAGTTCAAAATCTACTAGTAAGATCAATTTACAATATTTTGGCTATTTATAACACTAACTTCACTCTGTCATAAAATTAATACTTTTCATCTGTAAGCATTATTAATAATCTCCTTTACCAAAAACATGAGCAATACAATATTTTCTTTAAATGCTTTATGCCTTGTTTGCTAAAAGCTAACATTTTTGCATTTAAAGAGCTGTACTAACCTCACAGCTTTATATTTCTTCCTGAAAGCAACATTGCAGCTAACCTTTGAGCCCACAGATCATTTTAAAATACAGTATTTTTCTTCTCCACATTTCCATGCCTTCATGCCTAGTTGTTTTTCTAGATAAACACGATAGATAATCTCCTGTTTGAAATGTGGGGCAGGAGAGTCTTTCATGGCAACAGCAACCCAAGTGTCCCTCTCAGTAGAGTGTAGGTCCCTTGTTTCACACAAATGGAAATGAATGCACTGGGTTTTTTTGTTTTGTTTGTTTGTTTGTTTTTTAATGATTACTTCAGAGACGGGGCTGCCTCCTCAGTTATTCAAGGTATGAAATGGAGGAGCCTGATGTGTTTCACACTGGCTTGTTTGACATTCATATTTCTTACTGTTAATTCAGCAGTATTTGATTGTAGAAGAAAACCCCAGTGTTTCAGCTCACTCAGGAGTCAGGGTAAGAGGTGGACCACCACTGTGGTGTGTTCCTTGAGTGTACTGGGGGAATGTCACACATTTCCTTCCCAGGGTCAAAGAAATCTCTAGGAAATGCCTGAGGAAGACTAATTTTCCCCAAGTATTATGATGTCTAGTCCATTCTAAGAATACCACTGGACATGTGCTGTGGAGGGATTGCAGTTCTCATTGTGACTTGATTGGACCTCAGTCAAGTGGATCACTTTGAAGGGAAAGCTTTGGTTGTCGCCATTATACCACTGAAGTAAAGTGTTTTTAGCAAAGTATGGTTCAAATTAATTTATGATAATGACCAAGAGCTTTTCTCTTCCAAAAGATATCTTTTATTGTAAATAGTTTCTCAAAGTATTTCTAACTGGATCAAGAGCATGGGGAGAGAAAGTTTCTCAGCTGCTAAGAATTTCCCCACTGTTTACTTCTTTCACTTACAGTGGTATCGCATATAAGAGTGCAGAATTGAAGGTTTTATTTGTATCTATTACACAAACCATAAACTTGTCTTTAATTTCATCACTGTCTTGGAGGTCCAGTGCGCAAAGGACTGATGGGGGAAACTCCCTCTAACCAGTCCGCACTCTAACCCAGGATGAAAACCATCCCATCAAGTAGTATGTGAAGTCACATCTTTGTACTCTTCCAGACCAAACATTGAAATGGACTCATTCATATAAAATTCTATAAATCCTGTAAGTGAAAAGATAGACAATTGTCAGCAGTTGCTTTTAAAAAGGTCACTATAATAAGTACTATAGAGTACAGTATTAATTTATAGCAGGAAATCATATCTTGTAAACTGTATATAAAACACTGTTTAATGGTGCAATCATTTGTCAAACTTTTGTCTGTTACATTGTTTTTAGAGTGTGTGCATTCTTCTCATACCTAAGAACATCACTGTAAAATCTGCTGAAAAATATTTATAGGTTTTATTTGCACAAGACTTAATTAGTTTGAAATTTTTGGAAGCTCCTATTGAACATGCCTAAACATCTGTAAACATGAAAAATCTTCAATTCATTAAAAACAAATATTTCAGTATGATTCTTTCCAAAGGTAATCCATGTTCTATGTTGTTAACGTGTGTATGTAATTTTTCTGACTCTTCTATTTCTTATAAATCTATTTTCTGTTTCATTTGTTTTGCTTTTGAAGGATGGCTCCTTTTTTTTTTCTTTTTAATGTTCTAGATGACCAAAATACTTCACTGAGTTTTACTCTTTTGCCTAAATCTTTGATATCCCTTTTGATGTTCTGTGAATTCATTTAATCTCTTAAGTAAAATAGTGAACAGTCCTGGTGACATACAATCGATTGATTTTGAGGAAAGACCCTGAAAAGGTATTGGAAACTAACTTTGAATATACTACTCTTAGCTATGATTTTGCATCGTGGGCTTCATGGGAAGAACATGTTGCATTTATTTTGTCTTTATTAAAAGACTACTAGCCACAAGTTACTCTGATTATAGTAGCTGTTTTATCAACCCACTTTGATCTTCTTTTAAAATATTAAATTTACATTCACAATTCAAAATAGTAAGCTGTCTTTCAGAACTAATTTTTGAAGGATAAAAGCATATGAAGGAAAAAAGTGGCCTGTGTAGGTTGGATTCCCTACACAGGACTTACTAGTTATATCACCTCAAGAGATTTTAAAGTTTGTGATCAAGGCCTGTATATTACCCCAAACTTTATTAAGGATTGTTTTCTAATTGGTTATAGCATTTTTCAATTAATAGTTTAAAAACAAATTGTTAATACAAACTGTATAAAATGAACATAATTTTTCTTCACTTGTATTTTTGTTATTGAGCAAGTTTATCAAAATAAATTGTCTACTAAAGAAACTAAAAAGGCTTCTATTACTTTGAAACAAGATTTGAATTTAAAACTGTATTTTAGAAATAAATTTCTTATAGAGGTTTCACATACTCACACAGTGACACTTCGATGCCTCTTGGTTTGATTTTGCTGTTAGCATTGTGCCAGGGAAAGGTCTCCCCTCTCCCACTCTCCTACCTTCCCCCTAGGGAAGAGATGCTGTTAATATTCTACAACATGGGTTAGTGTGTGTTTACCAATAAGAAGAGGCACTCAGCAATAAAAGACCATACATGTGGCACTCTCTTCTATATCATATTTCCATGGACTTGAAGAGAGGTACTGAGCCAAGGCGCTCTCATCTTTTCTTTTTTCCTTGCACATTGACTAAAGCCTTTCATCTTTGCTTCAGTCTTCTGTTTCTACTTTATTTCAGGCCAAAGACTCTTAGCTTGTAAGATTTTAAAATTGGGCTTGAAGGAGCAATGTAGAGCCCTTTGGTTTCCAGACTCATTCACATGCTCCATCCCAGCTTTACTGTAACTCTGTTCAGAAGTATTGGGAGTAGCCTCGCCTAATAATCAGAGAAGGCAATGGCACCCCACTCCAGTACTCTTGCCTGGAAAATCCCAAGGACGGAGGAGCCTGGTGGGCTGCAGTCAGTGGGGTCGCGAAGAGTCGGACACGACTGAGCAACTTCACTTTCACTTTTCACTTTTCACTTTCATGCATTGGAGAAAGAAATGGCAACCCACTGCAGTGTTCTTGCCTGGAGAATCCCAGGGACGGAGGAGCCTGGTGGGCTGCTGTCTATGGGGTCACACAGAGTCGGACACGACTGAAACGACTTAGCAGCAGCAGCAGCCTAATAACAACTAGTAATCAAATAAAACACTAGGTTTACCCTTCACTGCTGTTTCTCTATATGGCTTCTGCAGGAGCCTCATGGGGAATTGGGAGTTTAAGACAAGGTAGGATTTGGATGTTCTTGGCTTCTGGACCTTAACGGCATCTTCTTAGGATGACCAACCATCCTGGTTTGTTTGAGACAGGGCTTTTCTGGGACATGAGATGTTCAGTGCTGTAACTGAGAAAGTTCCAGGCAAAAAGAAATTAATTGGTCACCCTACTTTTGCACCATTCAGATCTTACCCCAATTTATAACACAGATTTGAGGTATTTGAAGGGTTATTTTCTATAAATATCAATGAATAGGTCAACTAGAAATTGCAGTGGTTGACTACTGAACTTCTAAGAGGGGAAAAAAAACGCCTTTTTCTTCTCTTTGTAGGAAAAGGCAACACACTGTCTTTTAAGAACAATAATATGAGTTAAAAAATACTTTGAGTTAGTCTTCCATCAACTCTCTTCTAACCACTGTATGAGAAGATTATAGGAAAAACACCAAGACTAGAGGACTGTGGGTTCCTTTTATGCAAAGTCAACTCTTCTGGGTCACAGTTACCCAGCAACAAAATAAAGTAGTTATTTATAAGTTGTATTAAAGATAGAAAGCATAATGTATTATTTTTTAGAATTTTGGTTCTTTTCCCAGCAAGAAAAAAAAAACACTGGGATATTTTCAAGCACATTGAAGGTTTCTACAAATAAGCCCCAGTTCTAAAGACTAAGACCACCCAAGATTAAATCTCAAGATGAAATTCTTCAGGAGACTGAAATTTTCAGAGCTGGATGAAATCTAAAAGCGTGTTCAGTGTTTCCATTTTCCAGATGAAGTAATCAAGGATTCAAAGGCTTCTTAACTTTCCCAAAGTCACATAACTAGGTCTCAGCAGGACACTCAATACTGTAGAAAAGAATGTGTTTGACAAATAGGCCTTGGGCAGTTGTTGACCTAGGACAGTTCTTCAAATTCTATAGCCACTTGAATTAGTGTTTCTTCAACTAATCTCCATCTAAGTCAGTTCGCCCAAATCATTTCTGCCAAAATAATCTTAACACAGAACACTTTTCATTTCTTCACTTGAGTTCCTGTTATGCCCACAGTTACAGAATGAAAGCGAAGCTTCTTTAGCATAATATTGAAAACCCTTAATGACCTGACTTCGGGCTATCTCTTCAGTTTGATTTCCCATCATTCTCTTTTCACTTTTTACTGACAAACCATCTTTCTTTCTTTTACTACACCTTGCTCTGTGTCTTCGCTGTGCCTGTATGACCTCCCCCTTGCAGTTTCTTTAATCCCTCTTGTATTTTAAATAATCTAATTCTTTGTGCTGTGTTTCTCTTTTGCTTGTACCTCTGTAACAGAACTAACTAACTAACTAATCCAGACTGCGTGGATTCAAGTCTCAGTTCCACAATAAATCACGTAATAAATCACTTAACCTCTGTGCATTTTGGTTTTCTTATCTGTAGCCCGGGTCTGATAGTACCTACCTCATAGGGTATTGTTGGTTTAAATGAGGTAAAGCACGGAAAGTTCCTGGTACATAGTAAACCTTCAAGTGTTAGTTGCTGCTGTTATTAAACACTTCTCTATAGTTTGATCAAACTTCTGAATTCAAGGAATGTGGCTTTCTCATAGTCCAGAGACCTGACACAGCTTTACATGAATTACCATGATTAAATTTGGGGCTAGGTTATAAAGGAAAACTATGAAACCATTTCCTGGAGATGTGAAAGGCCCACTCACCCATCTTCCAGGATTGTTTCAGTGAACTTTTCCCTGAAAGCAGAGACATGCATAGATCAGCAGCCTTTATGGGTGAGCGTGGTTATTTTATTGGTAAGTGTTGGACTGTGTAATGTGCCGGTCTTGCTGACCCCCTTAGGATTTCTCTGGACTCAACACCCTTTACTACTACATTCACAGTGCTCTAATATTGATACTCATACAGAGGACCACGATGATAACAAGCACCTTGTTGATCCTGAAGAGAACTCTGGAGGCTTCTTCAAGCTTGTGGATTCTTCATTCTCTTGAAGCCTTCCACACATGTGGTATGTTTTGCTGAGACCTGGTTCTGCCAAGATGGTTTTAATTGTTTCTGCTAAAAGGAATGGACTCAAGGATTTGTTCTCATTTTAGAGATTATCCCCAACTGACCATCGTATGGCACTTTAGTTGCTATTGCCAATGTGTTTGGTCACCATTAAATCAATATTTATTATCTGTTGAGGCAAGTCAGTAAAATTAATGCTTATGTCCTGACGCTAGCACTCTTCATGTTGTTTAAATACTTAATTTAGTTGTGTGAGACAGTTCAAGTATTTTCTTAAATAAAAAAACTTAAAACCTTTTCTTTCACATTGCTTTGTTTTCTGTGGCAAAATGCAAATGTAGTTGAAGAACCACCAAAGAAAACCTCTCCCACTATCCTTGATAAGTCGTGTTAGAGGGGAAAAAGTAATCCACATATCTAAGAAAGTTTTTAACTACCTCATCTTCTACATATTTTGCTAATGTAGTTAGTGCAAAATGGACTTGGGTGTTGCAGTGCCCCCCCCCCCATACACACACACACCCCACTCAAATACTTTTGCTCATTTCTGCTTTCAGGGTCACTGGCAACTTTTTCTTGTCCTCAGTGCTGCTGTGAAGAAGAAAGTTAACCATGACCCTAAATTGGGACAAAATATTTTTTCTTTTAACAGTAACACATGTCTGTAATTTTTAAATGAATATAGGAAATTAAAGTTCCCTCCTGACATTCCACCTTCCAGACAGTACCACTGTTGACACTTGACTAGATATTCTTTCAGAGACTGCTTTCTTTACAGAGTGTGTGTGTGTGTGTGCGTGTATGTGTGTGTGTGGTATTTGCATATATATATGTGGATGTATCCTGTTCAACTGTTTTAACAAAAGCAAGATCACATTATACATGAGTAGCACTACTTTCTTTTTTAACTTAATTTATGATGACTATCTTTCTGTGTCAGTAAATATAGATCTTCCTCATTTTTAATGACTTGTATAGATAGATACATCTCTTACACACTGTATAATATAGATATATTTCTCCTTTCCTGTTGTATATTTGGCTCCAAGTCTTTGCTATTACAAATAATGCAGCTGTGAACTTAATCCTTAGATAACAGAAACTCCCCAAATATCTTGCCAAATATGATAATCTGACATTCTAACTGAAGCACATCAATTACTCTATTAACGCAGTTCATTTAAAAAAAAAAAAAACTGGTTGAGAAATAGTGGCATTTGTAAGAGTTTAGAGAAAGAAGCTAATATGAAATCCACGTTGTGTTTTTCCATATGTCGATTAATACTCCTATGAGGTGGGAGACAGTATTTTATAAATTAGAAAACACTGAGAATCAGAAGGGTGAACCATTTACCCAAAGTTTCATTAGTGAATCGGGGTTTCAAACCTAGGTTCCCTGACTTCAAATCTAGAACTGCTTCTGCTGTCCCACATTGCTAGTTTGGCTAGTCTAAAGAAAATAAAAATAGCTTGTCCCAGATGCATGATTCCTTGGCTCAGACATGAGCAGCTAAATCTATGGTTTGCTTCTTCTGGATGTGGAATGCAAACAACCATAAAAGGTAGTCTCTACTTATAAACATTACATATTGAAAAAAAATTACATAAGTTACTGTCTTTAATCTGCCATTATTCACTGCTCATTGTCAAGCTTTCTGCAATCATTGCTAATTGGTATTTTATAGTGCTTACTTAAGTAGTGAATTACATCATGTCATCCAATGGTTTTATCGGAACTCTTTTGAGAATTGAGCACAATAGGGAAATTTTCCCAAAAAGGCCATCCCCTATCCTACCTATAGCACTTTAAAAAATCAACTAGATCTCTTCTTCCTTGTTGGTAGGAAATCTATTGGCCACTGGGGACACCCTAGAGTTGTGCAGAGACCCATGGCTGAAACTTTAGAAAGTCCCCTCCGGCGGTTTGACTGACCCCTCTGGTGGTGAGCCCCTATACTCGCTGCTGAAACATCAGCTCCTCCAGGCCGAATGGTGCAATAATCCCCACACTTGGGGCATGGTGACCTTTGGTGAGGCAGAAGCCCCTATGCCTCTGGACTTTCTTCCTGGATGTACCAAGGACGCGTTTCCCTTTAGGTCTTGCCATCTCACCACTGTGGCTCCCAAACACTGGGCAGGTCCCTCCTCCCTCTGATTTCAGATCTGATTTCTTGACCTCTTTTTCTGGGGACTGTTCTCTCTTGCTTTGGCTTTCTTCAGTCATGTTTGCCTAGTGTCCCCTTTTTTGGTTAAGCCACAACAAAATCAGATCTTTTCATGAGGCTAATTTCACCCTCTGGCTCCAGGACTAGATGCAGAAGCCAGATGTGGCCAATCAGAGTCACAGTGATTGGTTCAGGAATGAGTATGTCCTGTGACCAAGCCAAGCCTGGGACTCCCCTGGAAAAGGGTTGTTCTTCCTTTAGGGTGCTGAAGGCTGTAGAGGGGAAAGCTGAGGGCTGACGTCCCAAGTTTGCCAAACACTCCTAAAGAGCCTACCTAAGAATACAGCCATCACAAAGAAATGGAAACAAATTTCTGTTAACATAATTTTAGCCTTTGGATCAAGCCATGCCCAAGGCCAAAATTATTCCTGAATTTTTTCTGTCTTCTGAGTTGAGTAAATAAACTCCCTTTTTTCCTTAAGCCAGTTTGAGTTGGGTTTTTGTCTCTTAAAGAATCTTTATACTTTCCCACTTTCTTCTTGACATTGAATACATCCATCACTTCCCATGCTTTGGCATGTCATTTTAATCTTTTAAGTAACTTAGGCTTTTACAACAGAGAAGGCGATGGCACCCCACTCCAGTACTCTTGCCTGGACAATCCCATGGATGGAGGAGACTGATGGGCTGCAGTCCATGGGGTTGCGAAGAGTCGGACACGACTGAGCGACTTAACTTTCTAACTAACTTCTGCCATAAGGGTGGTGTCATCTGCATATCTGAGGTTATTGATATTTCTCCCGGCAGTCTTGATTCCAGCTTGTGCTTCTTCCAGTCCAGCGTTTCTCATGATGTACTCTGCATATAAATTAAATAAGCAGGGTGACAGTATACAGCCTTGATGTACTCCTTTTCCTATTTGGAACCAGTCTGTTGTTCCATGTCCAGTTCTAACTGTTGCTTCCTGACCTGCATACAGGTTTCTCAAGAGGCAGGTCAGGTGGTCTGGTATTCCCATCTCTTTCAGAATTTTCCACAGCTTATTGTGATCCACACAGTCAAAGGCTTTGGCATAGTCAATAAAGCAGAAATAGATGTTTTTCTGGAACTCGTGCTTTTTCCATGATCCAGCGGATGTTGGCAATTTGATCTCTGGTTCCTCTGCCTTTTCTAAATCCAACTTGAACATCTGGAAGTTCACGGTTCACATATTGCTGAAGCCTGGCTTGGAGAATTTTGAGCATTACTTTACTAGCGTGTGAGATGAGTCATGTAAACGCAAATAGAAAAAAGTAGTAACGATGAACTTTTCAATGTTGGGTTTTACTTCTTGTAAAATGTTGGAAATCCGTTATCCAGGAGCAAAGGATGTTGTGAGGGCAGTAAACCACCTATCTTGAGCCCTTGTGTCTCCAAAAATGGTGTATCAAAGCTAGCCAGCCCCTTCCACCCAGGATTTCCAATCAGGTGGGCCCAAGGACCCTCACCTCTTGCTCACAGGGTAGCCTTTGGCTGGTTTGTCTTGGCATCTTGTGACTCTTCCCTCTCCTGACTTCCTTTCCTCTTTCTAGGCTCCTCCTCTCCTGCCTCATTGGTGTTGACCAAATGCCATGATTTATAGCTGCTATTCTCACCCATAACTAGTCTGCCCAGAGTGAGAGGTGATAAGTGAGCTGTCTCTATTTTGAAGAATTTTGTTGTTTCTGATCTGACCTAGAGAGGGATCTTGGGGTCAACATCTGAAGGGGTTCTCTATCACATAGGGACTACAACGAGTAGCACATATTCTAAATTACGAATTAAAGATTCAGTAAGTGAAGATCGTGATTTGAGGAATGACCTGGAGAAGAAAAACTACGTGCAGATCCCTTCAGTACTACAAGCTAGTTAGTTGACATTGAGTACATCACTTCATCTCTCTTGACTTCCATAGAAGGAGCTGGAAAGGTCCCCAACTGTGGGCTAAGAGCTGGTTACATCATAATCACCTGGAACCACTGTTAAAGATTCATGTTCCCACAGTTTGCTACAGTTCTGTATCAGTCTGCCGGATGGGAATGTAGGTATGTTTTCTTAGCAAACAGCCTAGATGATTGTGATGGGCACCGGGGCTTGGGAACCACTGTAGTAGGTGATCTCTTCTTATGCTAAGAGATCACTGAGCCTGCTGTTGCATTAGCCAGGTTTGGGTAGAGCTGGAGCTGGTGGGGGTGAGGGACTGCCAGACCTCTCCCAGGGAGTGTGTTTGGAGGGCCCCAGGGAATCTGCAGAAGAGAAGGAAGGTCATCAGCTTTCACGCATGTCACAGGTTCTCTGCTGTCTGTCTTCAGTTCCTAGCACAGGAAGGCAGCAGGCAGCAGGGCTCCACTGGCCTAAACCATAGTTTTCTGATGACCCAGAGGTTCTAAAAGTAGAGAAGAGTTCCAAATCCTGTTCCTGGCTTTTGTGGGGGTGGAGAAAAGCAGAGTGCCCAGGAAGAGGTTGTTAGAAGCAACAAAGTGGTAATTTCTTCCCCAGGGTGAGGAACGTTTTCCCCCGTCCCTGCCTCTAGGTGCAGTGGTGCAGTCTGTTACCTTGGATACCAGCTAACACTTCCCGACACGCCAAGCTTCACTGCTGCTTGGAGGAACTAGAAGCGGGAACCAGGAAAAACAGTCCTGGGATGACCAGGGCCCTTCTCCCAGAGTTGGAGAAATAGAGAAATGCAGGTGAGGTTGAGAGTCACAAGTATTGATAGGGTGGTAAGAGAGAGGGTGGGGGAGGCCCAGACACTAAGCTCTGGACTGAGTGAGAAAGACTCAGGGAGCCTGGGTCTTGAGCACCTGCTGTCTACATGCCAGGCATTGTGCTAGATGCTGGGGGTACAACAGTAAAAAAGGGAATAATGGGAGAAGAACTGGGACAATTTGCTTTGAGATAGCCAGAGGGCAGGACTAGGAGGAAATTATTTCCTCCTTGGGGGTTGAGGGCAGCAAATGGGGTTCAGGAAAAACTTCTTGGGTTTTCTTATCAAACAACTTTTTGTTGCAAAGGCATTTCCAGAAGTAGATCCAACTTGAGCAAAGAAGGGGAAGAATTAGCAAGGTGAATAAGTGGGGTTATCAGGGTGCACAAAAGGATGCAAGATGAGGTAGAGAGGTGAGTAAAGAATAGAGGCAAAAGGAGTGAAAAGCCTTTGAAGAAGATCTGGTTTGTTTAGATACTGAGGAGCCATGGCAGCATTCTAAACAGGTAATAATACAGACAGTTCTGCATATCAGAAAATCATTCTGGCAGCAGATTGTAAAATGGATCGGATCGGGACAAGACTAGAGGTTACTAGGCAGTTAAAAATACAAACCCTGGGGGTGGCTTTATCCTGGATAGTTAGGAGAATCCTAGATCCAGATGTTAGCACATCAGGAACTTAGCTGAAGATTCTCTTTTATCCGCTAATCAGGGCTACCTCTCTCCCTTTGACAAGGTGCCGTTTCCTGAGGACCTGTTTGCATGTTCTCTTCCCCTCCTGTGACCAGTCTCCCGAGGTAACGTGGCCCACCTTTGTCTAAACTCCAGACCTGCCCTGAGTACATTTATTCAACAAATGTTTAGGGGGCAATGTTTTTTAAGGCCATGATTACAAAGAACCGTTCTAACTTAATTATGTTAACTAAGTCCCTGCCCTCAAGGATCTTACTTCTAGTGAACTGATGAGTAGGGGAGAGTGGGGCAGAGACATAATAAATATATAAAACATCAGATGATGAAATGTGCTACAGAGAAAGCTAAACAGGGCAGAGGAGGTCCTGTCTGAGGAGGGACAATCAAAGAAGACATCTCTGAGAAGGTTTCATTGAGCAAAGGCCTGAGGGCAAGGGCTGTCCAGCTCTGCCTCCCCAGTACCGGGTCTCTCTGGCTCTGAAGAGGCACTCTATAAATGAATGAGTGAGTGCTTGAGTCATATGCTGAAGTGCTTGAAGATGTGGCAGGTTTTAAAATGGTATTCCTCATTCATACAGTACTTTGTATTTTCCAAAGCTCTTATATATTCTCAGTTTCATCTGAGCCTCTTGATGGAGTTGAAGTAGACAGCACAGTTACTATTATCCCCGTGCCATTCTGCAGATGGAGAAACCAAAGGTCCAGCGCTCCTTTTAGCACGCCACATTGTTATGTTAGTTTTATGCAGCCCAAATACCCCTCCATCAGCCAACACAAGTCACCCCAGAATCCAGCTGTGCAAGCCCTGAGTCCATTAGGTTGTTAGAAAAGAGGGAACTGAGCCTGAGGGGCATCCAGTGTTCACGAGGCCTTTCTATTCCAACAGTCTCGGCCACTGAGAGTTTCCCAGCTAACTGTAAGTAGAGCCAGCTGTTTTTTGAGATATTGCCACATTATCTTGGTGCTTCCCAGAAAAGAAAACTCTTCTGAATAAAAGATTAAAGACCCAAAAGAGAAAAGCAAGTTGCTGAACCATCATTATGTTGCTAAGTGTGTGCTTAGTCGTGTCTGACTCTTTGCGACCCCATGGACTGTAGCCTACCAGGCTCCTCAGTCCATGGAATTTTCCAGGCAAGAGTACTGGAGTGGGTTGCCATTTCCTTCTCCAGCGAATCTTCCAGACCCAGGGATTGAATCCGGGTGTCCCACAGTGCAGACAGACGCTTTACTGTCTGAGCCACCAGGGAAGCCCCTTTACCGCTGAGCCACCTGGAAAGTCCCTGAACCATCATTAAACTATTTAATGTTTTCATGAGAACACCCACTCCAATGTTAAGCTCCAACTCCATCTGGAGATTCCCACTGGCTGTGATTTAGGCAAATTTTTTTTTTTTTTTTTTCAAATAACAAGAAACCTAAATGAAGTTGCCAGGCGGCGCTAGTGATATGGGTTTGATCCCTGGGTTGGGAAGTGGAGTGCAACCCATTCCTGTATTCTTGCCTGGAGTATCCCACAGACAGAGGAGCCTGTCACAAAGAGTCACAAGGGGTGACAAGGGGTCAGAGTCGGGAACGGCTGAAGCAACTTAGCACACAGAAAGCAAAAAGGGAGGAATTAGAAGGAATTCCTGCAAAAAGGGAGGAATTAGGAGGAACAAGTATCTAATGGAACCCAAGAGCAGGAAGTGAGGTCAGTTCTTCAAGAGCCAAGGTTTACCTCCCCTCCTCAAAATATTTACTGTCTACCAGTTGAAATCCAACCAGTCCATTCTAAAGGAGATCGGTCCTGGGTGTTCTTTGGAAGGAATGATGCTAAAGCTGAAACTCTCGTACTTTGGCCACCTCATGTGAAGAGTTGACTCATTGGAAAAGACTCTGATGCTGGGAGGGATTGGGGTCAGGAGGAGAAGGGGACAACAGAGGATGAGATGGCTGGATGGCATCACCGACTCGATGGACACAAGTTTGAGTGAACTCCGGGAGCTGGTGATGGACAGGGAGGCCTGGCGTCCTGCAGTTCATGGAGTCGCAAAGAGTCAGACACGACTGAGCGACTGAACTGAACTGAGTCCCTGCTCTCATGTAATTTATAGTCTCACAGGTGAAAGATGCCAATTTTAAAAAATCAAACTAATGAATGTATTATTCTAAATTAAGTACTTTCAAAGAAAGGAGCACAGTTCTGTGATAGTTTACGTAACACAAGAAACCTGGAATAGAGTGGGATGGTTGGGAAGACTTCGCAGAAGAAGTGAAGTGTGAGCTGAAGAATCAAGGATGAGTGACTGGGGGCAAGGAGAGGAAGAGAATGTTCAGAGCAAAGCCAGCCCATGAAAAAGCCTGTGACTAAAGGAAATGTGCAGCATTCCAGGGCCTGAAGGGGAAGAAGGGCAGCTGTGGAACACAGACATGGTGAAGGTGGTGGAGCGGGAAAGCTGGAGAGGCCGGTGGACAGTGGCCAGAGCTTGTGAGCCTCAAATGCCATTGTATGATCTTAATCTTTATTCTAGAAATAAAGGGAACTTTGAACAGTTTTAATCAAGAGGCAGAAGAGGGGGTGTGACGTTGGGTCTGTGGGGTTTTTTGGCAGCAACTTATGGCTTGTGGGATGTTAGTTCCCTGACCAGGAATTGAACCCAGACGTGGCAGTGAGTGCACAGTATCCTAACTGCTAGTTCACCAGAGACTGCCCTGGATTTCTGTTTTTAAAAAATCACTCTGACTTCAGTGAGAAGAGATTAGATGGGAGAACTGAGGGGATATAGGGAGGCCAGTTAGGATCCTACTGCAGTCATCTATGGCAGAGGTGACAGCGGCCTAGATGTGAGAAATGTCAGTGGAGACAGAAGTGGTGAGATTTGAGAGGGGTAAAATTTACAAGATTAGGAACTTCCCTGGCAGTCCAGTGGTTAGGACTCTGGCTTCCACTGCAGGGGGCACAGGTTCGATCTCTGGCGGCAGAAGTAAGATCCCACATGTGGCACAGCATGGCCAAAAAAAAAAAAGCAAGATTAGATGATAGAGAGGATATGCGGAATGAGGTTATCAAGAATAATTCATTTCTGACTCATATAAGTAGATGGATGGTGGTTCTTTTCTTTAAGTTAGGGAACAAAGACCAGAGGCTAGTGTGTAGGAAATTTGAATTCAGTCTGGGACACGCTGAGTTTAAGTTGCTCCAGGTGGAAATATCCAGTGTAACTGAACACACAGGTCTGGAGTCAGAGTGAGAGTGAGACGTATGATGGGGAGTCACTGAGGTACAGATGACAGTTGAAGTCAAGGACAAGGGTGTTTGCCTAGGAAAAGAGGAGAAAGTGAGAGGAGACCTGTGTGCATGAATTAGCCTTGAGGAACACCAACTTAAAATGCTCAGGTAGAGCAGGTGAGCCGGAAAAAGAGACTAGGAAGGAGCAGAGAGAGGAGGAAGCCGGGAGAGAAAGGCCCCAGGGAAACCAAGGCCGGGAATGACCCTGCCCTCAACTTGGCTCTGAAGACGGTCTTTCCCTGCTTCTGAATGTACATGGTGGCCTCACAGCCCTTCATTCTGAACTCCCAGAGGGAGGGTCTGATTGATCTGTCAGGCCCACGTCTACCACTGACCCCATAAGCTGCGAGCAGTAGCTGCAGGGACCCACCCTCTGAGTGCAGAGGCAGTTGTCAGAGGAAAAACTCGGCCTCATCTTAATGTTTTCCCTCTCCACTCCCTCATCCTCTAAATCATTATGGGCACTTGTTGTCTTCTCTGCCTAGTTCACTTGCTGTCCCCTCTGCCAGACTTCACCATGGCCACCTCCTTTTCATCCTTCAAGAAAGCCTAAGCTCAAGCCTCCCCTGGTGGTCCAGTGGTTGACTCCACCTTCCAGTTCAGGGAGTTAGATCCCTGGTTGGTGAGCTAAGGGCCCACATGCCATGGGCCAAAAATTAACAACAAAAAGATCTAAGCTCAAAAGACACCTTCACTGACCACCTTACCTACGCAAAGGAGATTCCTGATTACTCTCTATCCTTCCTTCACAACACGTTCCACAGTTTGTTATTACTATATTTAATTTTTTTAATTTATTTATTTATTTTGGCTGCCCTGGGTCTTCACTGCTGCACAGGCTTTCTCTAGTTTGGGCGAGCGGGGCCTACTCTCTAGTTGCCGTGCAGTGGCTTCTCTTGTTTGGAGCATAGGCTCTCGGGCTCTAGAGCTCAGTAGTTGTGGCTACTGGGCTCTAGAGCACAGGCTCAGTAGTTGTGGTGCAAGGGCTTAGTTGTTCCATGGCATGTGGGAATTTCCTGGACCAGGGGTTGAACCTGTGTCTTCTGCATTGGCAGGCAGATTCTTTACCATTGAGCCACAAGGGAAGCCCCTACTATATTTAATTTTTAACATCAGTCTCTCCTTCTGGCAGGACAAGGACAATGTCTAGCTCCATGATTGTCAGCTGGGGACGACTATGCTCCCTGGAGACATTAGGCCATGCTTAGAGACAGTATTTGGAGAAGGCAGTGGCACCCCACTCCAGTACTCTTGCCTGTAAAATCCCACAGACGGAGGAACCTGGTAGGCTGCAGTCCATGGGGTCACTAAGAGTCAGACACGACTGAAGCGACTTTGCAGCAGCAGCAGTTGCTGTTGTTACAACCCAAGGGGTAGGGACGCTCCTGGCATCTGATAGGTAGAGCATTCTTCAGTGCACAGGACGACCCCATGACAAAGAATCATCCAAAACGTCAGAAGCCCTGAAGCTGAGAAACCTTTTGTTGCCTTGTTCACCATTGTATCCGCAGCATCAAGCAGGCGTTCAATGAGGACTTACTGAATGAATGAATTAAAGAAGAGTTGAGCTGAATACAGATGCCCTCTAAGGCCATTGTCTACGTGTTGGACTCATCCCTTTCTGGTATTATTTTGCTCTCTAGGAAAATAAGCACTGGATGTTTTTACAATGGCCACACAAATTAGTGATGTCTTCCATGGTCAAGACAGTGCATTTCTGGAAAATCACTGGTAAGCATCTTCTCTGATTTTTCCAAATGAAAGCAACAACAATAACAACATTTTTTTTTCATGAGAGTTGAGGGGGAAATACGTGCCTTTAAGGGAGACTGGGTAAATGATAATTGCATCATCTTACACCTGAGGGCTTCAGTTACCTAACCACCAAAACAATAAAATAAAATGTCTTATGAACTTGGCATCCACATTTTATCAAGATCTACACAAGAAACTCCCCCAGTTACAACACAGAAATAAAAATGCTTCTGCAGGCCCTGACAGTGTGACATCAATGTCTGGCACCAGGGCATTGATCAAATGACTTTGTGTTTTGTAGCATGAGGAGAAGCAATGACAGAGATCCACAGAAGCAGTTGAACCAGAAGAATATCAACAAACTTGGCCAAAAGCTAGACAATGGACTCCTGGTTACGCATGTTAACCAGACACAGGACTTACTGGTAAAAACCATAAGTGCTTCTACTGAGCAGCCGTGCTCACAAATCATAGCTGGGAATGCAGACTGTGTTAAATTGTGGGTATTTCTCTCTTCATGTAGGATCTCAGGACTAGTTAAGAATTCATCTCTAATCTCCTGTCTTTAAAAATTACTAAAGAAGCTCTATGCTATTTGTAGAAACAGTATAGCCTTCTTGGCCATATCATCAAATATTCAGGAGGGTGTGAAGATGCTGTCCTTGTTATCAAAGTTTGAAGACTAAGGAATTTAATTCTGAGATGCTCCTTCCTGAGATTTGTTTTTCTTGTAGGATTTCCTAAAAAATCTAAATCCAAAAATCAGTTTCGGGACGTGCTATTGGAGCGAGAGAGTTATGGCAGGAGAATTAACCTCTAGAATAACCAGTACTGTGGTCTTAGGCTGACTCTCATCATGTTGATGAGCCGTCTTCTCGTGGTGGTGAGTGGATTGCCTAGAACTCACAGCTCACTCTACCATAGAAACAATTGTCATCGGGGGCTGTCAGCGCAAGTCTGGCCCATAACTCTCTACCTATACTAGAGTTTAACAAAAATCTTTTGAAATGATAATCAGTCAAAAACAATACAATTTTAATGCTGGTGGTTAAAAATCAGGAAAATAGTTGTGTTTTACTTTTCTCAAGTATTGGCACTAACAGGAAAGCAAGTTTAATTACAAGGAAATGAGCAAAGGTCAGTAGAGTCTGGAGATTCTGAAGCATTCTCTCAGTGACCTTAGATGTTGATACTATGAGTATCTATTTCACCTAATTTCTTATCAAATACATGACTTCCCAGGTGTACAAGGACCACTCTTACTTATCAGCCACAACCGGGGCCTCATTTACATCACAAATTGCAATGGGAAAGAGAGAATGGATTCCCCCAACAAAGATCGTACTCTGTATGTCAAGCACACCCTTTAGCATGTAATCAGTACGTCTACAGTCAAAATCCATAATGTGTTTAATGGTGCTCAGATGCTCAGTCGTGTCCAACTCTTTGCCACTCCATGGCTCCTCTGTCCATGGCATTTCCCAGGCAAGAATACTGGAGTGGGTTGTCATTCCCTTCTCCAGGGGATCTTCCTGATCCAGGGATTGAACCCGAGTCTCCTGTATTGGCAGGTGGGTTCTTTAAAACTGAGCTGCCAGAGAAGCCTGTATTTAATATTAGCTCTTCAAATATCAACAATACAAAATCCATGTCCTAAAGCATGATGGAACATTTCAAATGCAAGTAAAATAGAAGAAAAAGCTGAATGGGAAGTCTACCTGTTTCTGTTACAAACTAGGGAGGTAGTTGTCCTGAAAGATGAGAAGAGTGACATCTAGTGGTTATATGATGCAGAGCAGCAGCTCCCTAAGTGTGGGGCTGGGACGAAGATTACAGGCGAGACATTAATTAGCAGAGAGAAATAATGAGAAAATTGTCTTTTCAGTCAGTTCTCTCTCGATCCTTCACAAAGACATTCAGAGTTTGGTGGTAAATTTAAAGGCCATATAGTATGGTGATTGTGAGCATGACTGAAGCTATACTGCTTGGGTCTGAATCCCAGCTCCACCTCTTACTAGCTGTATGACTTAGAACAAATTACTTAATTCTCAGTACTTCAGTTTCCTTGTCAGTTAAATGAGGTTATCAATGATGAAACCTATTTCACAGACATAAATAATATATGTGAAGTGCTTGTCGCATTAAAGCAGCGCTATTAAGTGTTTGCTTTAATTATTAGTGTTTAACAGTTGCTAATTTCCTTTTGAAACAGAGGGTGAGTAGGCCTCAGGCACAGATGTAGGGCATCCCATGCTATCTAGCTGGAATAGGGCAGCAGCAGTTTATTTTCACTGTCCATTTTTTCGTTACCTCCTGTGTGTGTGTGTGTTGGCCACTCAGTCAAGTTCAAGTCCTTGCAATTCCATGGACTGTAGTCTTCTGTCCACCAAATCTGAGTGGAAACAAGAGTCATTGTTAAGCACTGTTTGGTGAAGAAGGAGATGCATGGCTTGCCCAGCATCACAAAGCTAGTAAGTGGGTGGCCTAGAACTGCACCCCCTTCTTTCCTCTGTCACTTCCTCTGCCCGTTCCTCCTTCAGAATCCTCTATTGGATCTAATTCTGTCTAATGCAGCTCAGTCAGCCACAGCAGATAATTGCATCCCCTTGTCCACCACCTCACCCTCTGCAGCGACAGCCCGACAAAGACAAGCCCGAGCAGGACTCACTCAGGGTTTCAGCAGGTGCACAGGAGACGGGCAAAGCCATCCTTGGGTGTAGACAGGGCTGTGGTGGGCTAAGCAGTGCAGGTCTTTTCCACAGTCATCGGACACTGCAGGGTGGTTTCTCACTGTGGGTCTGAGCCAGCCTCCCCTGACGATGGGATTCCTCACCCCAAGTGATGGCCAACCCTGGCAACATGTAAGGCCCATTGATTCATTCAAACAATGGTGCTTGTGCTGGAAGCTCTCACAGAATCCCTGTCTGCGCCAGGCCTTGCACCTTTCCAGGCTCCTCTCGTGTCACACATACCCTGTGTCCACTGCACACTCCAGTCACCGTGGCCACCCTTCTGTTCTGGGAGAACTCTGACCCAGCCCCAAGTCTGCTTCTGCCTGGAATGTGCATTCCAGGGTCGCACAGGGCTGCCTCCTGAACTTCCAGTAGGACCTTCTCTGACCCCCATCTCAGCTAAAGCGACTCCGCATCTCCACCCTAGTCATTTTCTGTCACATTCCCTTGCCCCACTTTCTTAATATAACTGTTCCCTGCTAAAATTATGTACGTTGATTTTGCTTTTCTTTACTGACCCTCTGTCCACACTAGAATGTGAGCTCTAAGAAGACAGGAACATTTCTATCTTGTTCACACTGCAGCCCTAGCACCTCAAAACAGGGCTCAGAACAAGGAAAATGGGCTCCGAGACTTATATCAGCTCTCTCCCACCTTCTGGCCCCCAGAAAGTATCAGCAATGTTGAATGCTTTCTGTCAATGACTTCAGCTCTATCACCAAGGCCACCACCCACATCCTGAGCTTAGCATTATGTAAGCGACACAGGCATCACTCAGCACAAGCAAAGGGGCTTGTTCATTTCATGGCCAGACTCCTGTGATGACTAAGAAATTCTTCCGCTAAAATTTCTATCCTCTGCTCTTGGTTCTGGCCTCTGGAATAGACAGGGAAACTTATTCCCTCTTCCATTAGTCAACAAATATTTGTGGAGGATCCCTCAGACTGAGAGGGAGGCAAAACTCATATATCTGAAAAGATACAGAGAATGCAAATAGAGAAATAAACACACCACCGTCACTTGTGTTTGGCAAAGACTCAAAGGCAGGAAGGGAAATAGGTAAACTTTAGAGTGAAAAGAATGAGGAAGCTTCAGGTATGCCCTGACGGAGCAGGCACACAGAAGCCAGAGATGAGCTCACTAGAAGCTGGGTATCTCCTGTGATTGGTTTGGGAGCATGTTTGGCTTTCTCTGGCTGGTCCTAAGCTGAAAAGGGATGAAAATTGGAAAGGTGGCAGCCCCGTCACAGTCCTGACCTCCTGATCCAGTTGCTGGAGAGGTTATGGTTTGGCTCCATGGACTGGTTGCTACAGAGGTTGTGGGTCAGGGTTCTGTAGTCACGCGGCGTCTAGCCACTGTGTGTCCGTGTATTCAGTCTCTCACAAGGCAGGATGCGGGGAGTGACCCCTTGACTCCTCTGGGGACATACTGGGTTTGAGGTGAGGGCTGGACACCAGTATCACTGGGGGCAGGTGGCCCACAGCACAGGCCTCTCTGCACACATCTGTTGCCCCAGCAAGGCGAATTCCTGAACAGACTCTCTTGGGTAGGACCAGTCAGGCTGGCACCCCCGGGGGTCCCCGTGGAGGGACCTAAAACACCCTGAGCTTTGCCTTCTCTTTTCACTGTTTTTTCCTTGATTCTGGCTTCTGTTTCACAGAGGCTGCAGGGGGATGAGACCCAGCCTTCAGTCTGGGAGAATTCAGAAGATTGGCTTTCAGCGCACAGTTTAAAGTCTAAGAAACTCACTTTGGCTGACCTGCTATGCCAGGGCACAGCCGTGCTGTAAGTCGGAAGCCACTCCCCTCCCCCCAAGCCTTTGAGACACGTCCAGCCTCCTGAGCCCAAGAGACCCTTTCATGAGACTTTGCTTCTTCAGGGAGGAAGCCAGCAGTGTGAAGAAGAAAACGCACTTCCCCACCCAGACCGTCCACCAATTTGAAGCCAAGCTTTCTGAGTAAGTATGTTTCTCAGGTCCTCCCAACAAGCCCAGAGCTCAAGAATTACCTGGTTTCAACTCTCTGAAAGTAACTTGGTTCAAACGACAGGCTCTGTTGGGCCTGTGGACAGTTCTCTTCCCACTTCTGGCTCCAATGTCTTCTTTTTTCAAATAAAGAAGGTTGAACTATATCAGTTTTTCTCACCCTCTTAAAACCCACGGCCCCTTTGGATGAAACCTCACTGGCTCATCTGATGTGTAATGATTAAGAGTAACAGATTGATTGGGTTCATACCTATACAGATGTATGTTAAAAATATTCAGGCCCCCCAAATTCCAAACCAGTGTTTGTTTTTTCAATGTGGACCATTTTTAAAGTCTTTATTGAATTTGTTACAATATTACTTCTGTTTTGCATTTTGGGTTTTGGGTCATAAGGCATATGGGATCTTAGTTCCCCTGCCAGAGGTTGAACTTGCACCCCTTGCATAGGAAGGCAAAGTCTTAACCACTGGACCATCAGGAAGTCCCTAAACCAGATTTCTTTAAAAGCTTCTCTTTACTTTTTTCGGCCTCACTTCACAGCCTGTGACATCCTAGTTCCCTGCTCAGGAATCGAACCCAGGCCCTCAGCAGCAAAAGAGCAGTGTCCTAATTCCTGGACCACCATGGAATTTCCCCAAACTAGATTTTGTTAGCACCATCCCCTGTGTAGCGATTGCTTGCTTGATTACTGCTTGCCAGAGATTTCTTCAAAGGCTAGAATAATAATCAAGAACCAACAGTTATTCATGTGCCAGGAATTCTGCTAAAGGCTGTACGCATTATCTTATTTAATCTTCATGACTCAAAAAATAGCATTATTCTCAAGACAGTTAATGGAAAATCAATTGCTGAATGACCAATTTATCAAAGCATTTTAACTGTAACTTTTATAGCATATTTTATTGAGTTGGAAGTTTAAACAGATTTTAAAGATTTCTGTAGTATTTTTGGTTGATTGGTTTTAATTGTGAATCCAGCATTTTAAGGAATGTTCTATTCAGTTAACTGGTCATTTGGGAAATTGATTTTCAGAGAATTAGTTTCAAGTAAACGAAATTTCAGCAAATTGACTTGAATAAAGTCTTATTATTATCTTCACATTGGAGATGTTGAAACTGTAGAGTTTACCATACGTGTCCAAGTCACACAGCCAGTAAACAACAGAGCTGGGTCTCAAAGACAAGCACATCTCATCATGGAGGCCATGCTCTTTGCCTGCACCTACTTGTGTGTCTTATGACTCTGCCCACTGCTCCCCCATCCATGAGTTCATGCCCAGAGGCCCATTTCTGGGCCCCCAAATCCCACCCACCTCAGTGAGGGCAATTCAGTTAAATTCAGATGACTGAGCCCTTCACTTGAGCACCTGTTACAGGCTGATCTCCAAATAGCCATAGGAATAGTCTGCAATGAGGGAAACTCTAGAAGTTCCCCTGGCCACTTACTATTCAAAAACAAAGTTTTTTGTTCATCAATCCACTGAGAAACTGGCGCTGAGCAGCCTCAGTTGTGCACTTATGATTATGTCCAGGTGACTAGAAGTCTCACCTGAGAAGACACAGATTTGAGAAGAGCAAGAATGTTCTTCCACCTTCCTCATGAGAACCCTCCCCCATCCTGCACAGACTGACCCTCCCTTGAAGCCCACCTCTGGCTCCACCGTTTACAGTGCTTGCTGCAACACTAAGAGACCTTTCCACAATCCCCCCTCATCATTTGCCCCAGTAAACAAAGACCTTCAGTTTTTTCGGGGCTAGATTTTGCCTTATATTCTCCCAGTGCCTTAGACACATTAAAAGAAAAAAAAAATTCCCACTGCATTTTCCTTCAGTATGTGAGTGGGCATTGCTTGGTGCTGGAACTGACCTTGGGTGACAAGTCTTCCTGGTGTTTTAACAGAGCTATTGAACTCTATCAACAGAGAATTCAGTGGCTCACAGAAAACAGCAAGAAGGTAATAGATTTCTTTCTTTGCCTCCTTTCCGTCATTGCATCTATATTTGTTAGAACCCTTTCTGTTGCAAGTAATAGACCTCCAGTTTACATTAACCAAAGCTAAAAAAGGACTTTCTAGACCTACAGAAATGAAAAGCCCAAACACAGCTGTATCCTAGGGTTCAAATGACGTCATTCTTTGTCTCTGAGCTCTGCTTTCCTCTGGGTTGGTTTTACCCTCCGTAAGGCTCTCCCCAGCCTTGGGAAGATGGGGTCACCAGCCGCTCTCAGCTTGCATGTCACTGTAGTGGTGGCCCTCCTTTCCCACTGCACCCTCCCAAGTCCTGGGACTGACTCTCTCTGGGCCAATTTAGACCAATCACCATAGCCAACGGGGTGAGATACACTGACTGCTTAGGCCCGGAACTAGTGCTCACTCCTGGGGAAAGACAGGGGTCAGGGTAGTTGGGGAGAATGGGTGGGATCTCCCCAAACATCACAGACTGAGAAAGAGAGACAGATGGTTACACATGGAAAGCCAGAGAGCTGTTACCAGGACAGGAAACATCCTGGGTGAGAACAGCTGAAGCTTCCCTGGACCATTTAAGCTCAGACCTTTAGTGAGATTTACAACTAAGGCTGATCATCCAGACATAACTTTTGAAAGTTTGATTAAATGTTTTCCTCAGACCCAAAGGGAAGAAGGGTGTTCATAAGCAAATTAACCTTCATTTTGCTTTCTTATTTGTTTTAGCCTATGTTCTTCCAATTGCTGCCTTTCTGGCCCACCGTTTGCTTTCACCGTAGGCAATCCTTAGACACCTTGTGGCTTCCCTGGTCACTCAGATGGTTAAAAATCTGCCTGCAATGTGGGAGACCCGGGTTCAATCCCTAGGTCAGGAAGATCCCCTGGAGAAGGAACCGGCAACCCACTCCAGTATTCTTGCCTGGAAAATCCCATGGACAGAGGAGTCCGGAGAACCATGAGGTGGCAAAGAGTTGGACATGACTGAGTAACTACATGATGTGATGTGACGGGCAATCCTCAACTCTTTATTTATTTATTTACTTCTAATTTACTTTTGGTTGTGCTGGGTCTTTGTTGCTGTGCATGGGTTTTCTCTAGCTGTGGAGAATGGGGGCTATTCTTGAGTTGCAGTATGTAGGCTTCTCTTATTGCAGACTTCAGCAGTTGCTGCTGCGGATTTCAGTGGTTGTGGTGCACAAGCTTAATTGCCCCACAGCATAAAATCTTCCCAGACCAGGGATTGAACCCATGTCCCCTGCATTGGTAGGCAGATTCCTAACCACTGGACCACCAGGAAAGTCCAATCCCAAAGTATTGTTTTAAAGCCTGAGATAGGTGAGTGCTGAAATTCATGCTCCCCAACACCAACCCCCACCTGTACACAAGCCCAGTAGGTGACAATACAGGCTAGCTGCCTGAGCCGATTCCAGGGTGTAGTCTACATCTCAGATCCAGAACCCTCTTCGCTCGCTTAAGACAGGTCGACAGATGCACATCTCCAGCTGTAGCACGCCCCCTCTGGTCGGTCGCGGTAACACAGGCAGAGAGGGACGAGAGCCTCACCTTCTCCGTTAAACATCAGTTCAGGGAACGCAGCTCTCACCCACCTACGCCCATCACACTTGTCCTGGCACTTTCGACAGAGGGGCAGGGATTGCTGGTTGGGTCCTTCTTCCATTTATCCTTTTCCGATGGAGTTATTGAGGAGCCAGGGAATAAGCCCCAATTGGATTCCCCAATTGGGGAGCAATCACTTGTAAATCAACTCATGAGTCTTCTGGGTGCTTCCGCACCTGACGTGATGCATAGTCCATCAGTGGACCCAGTTCTGGACTCTGCTGTCAGCAAAACCACACTTCCCTGGGTGTCTGTTTCCATGTCTGCAGAGGATAAAAGCAGAGGTTATAAACCAGTGGCTTGCAGGCAAATCTGGCCCTACAACTTGTTTTTCTTGGCCTCAATAGTTTTAAATATTTTTTAAATTAGTTGTCAAGATTTTAAAATCCTGCTATTTCACTACCTTCAGTCTTCTCTTGAAAAAATTTAGGGCTATCTGGCATCACTGGGTTCCAGTTCCCTCTCATGTACTCTTCCAGTTTTTTCTCTGGGATAAATTTCTAGAATTTCAATGGCTAGGTTTAAGGGAATGCATCTGTCAATTATTAAAGCTCTAAAGTCAGCTTTCTCAAAATTTTAAAGGATAGAACTGGCCCCAAATTTGAACTCCTTCTGGCCCCTAAAAATTGGCAATGTCCTGGGAAGCTTCATCTGTTTTTAGATGAACAAATATTGTTTGAGTGATTACAGCATATCAGACACTTTTTCCAGGACTGGGGATTCAAACATGACTAGTACAAAGCTCTGGAGAAGGCAATGGCACCCCACTCCAGTACTCTTGCCTGGAAAATCCCATGGACGGAGGAGCCTGGTAGGCTGCAGTCCATGGGGTCGCTAAGGGTCGGACACAACTGAGCGACTTCACTTTCACTTTTCACTTTCATGCATTGGAGAAGGAAATGGCAACCCACTCCAGTGTTCTTGCCTGGAGAATCCCAGGGACGGGGGAGCCTGGTGGGCTGCCGTCTATGGGGTCGCACAGAGTTGGACACGACTGAAGTAACTTAGCAGCAGCAGCAGTACAAAGCTCCCGCTTTCATGGAATTTATAGTCCGGGGGAGAGGACAAATCATGTACAAAGTTAGTTTGTGATGGTGCTATAAAGAAAAATAAAGCAGGATGAGGGATGAGAGGGTGAGATAGAAGCAGGGGATGTTTAAATAATAGGATAGTCCAAGAGGAAACATTTGAACAGACACCTAAAGGGAGTGAAGGAGTGATATTGAGATCAAGGCAGAATGTTCCAAGCAGAGGAAACAGCTAATCCTAAGGCCCTGAGACAGGAACACACTTGACCTGTTCCAGAAGCAGCAAGCAGCCCATGCAGCTCTTGACTTTGTCTCAAGAGCCCAGAGTGAGCATTTGGAGAGCGGATGGGGTTAGGGGCAGGCACAGATCAGGAAGACCTTGCTGAGTTCAGATTTTATTCCAAAGGTGAGACTTTTAAGGAGAGGAGTGACATGATCTGAATTCAGTTTCAAAAAGATCACTTTGGATGCTTCATAAATTGACCGTAGACAACAAAATCTAGGAGGAAATGTTGGTGGCTTAGATCCAAGGGTCAGGTAGGGGGATGGGATGAGAACTGACAGATTCAGGGTATGGTTTGGAGGCAGAACCAGCAGGACTTGCTGATGGATTGGCTAAGTTTAGGGCCAGAGAGCCTGCTGCTGCTGCTACTGCTAAGTCACTTCAGTCGCGTCTGACTCTGTGGGACCCCATAGATGGCCTTCTACCAGGCTCCCCCATCCCTGGGGTTCTCCAGGCAAGAACACTGGAGTGGGTTGCCATTTCTTTCTCCAATGCATGAAAGTGAAAAGTAAAAGTGAAGTCACTCAGTCATGTCTGACTCTTAGCGACCCCATGGACTGCAGGCCACCAGGCTCCCCCGTCCATGGGATTTTCCAGGCAAGAGTACTGGAGTGGGGTGCCATTGCCTAGGTGAATGTTAAATGCCATTTACTGAGGTGGGGAAAACTAAGTTTGGAACAGGTTTAAGAAGGAACAATAACTTAGATATCCAATAAAGCAAGATTTAAGGCAAGCATCCAGAGGAACCTACTGCCCTAGAGAACTATCAGTTTCATATGAATGACAATTCCAATTCACAATGCAGCTATAACAGGAAGAACAGTTACGAGGTGAATCAAACAGCATTGACATGTAGCTAGAAATAGCTGTTAGAAACATAATTAGAAATTCACAGAAATACCGCTGCAGCTAGAGAACTTAACACATCTGCTTTTGATTGGTAGAATAGGCAGAAAATAAATAAGGATATAAGGAAATGAAATAAGATAAGCTGATGTAATTAGATGTCAAACTATCTTACAAAGGCTGCTTTTCTACAGTCTCCAAACTTTCTTTAATGAACACAAATTACTTTATAAAAGTGGACAGTAAGTATTAAGGGGAAAAAATTTTAAATAAGTTGTCACAAATAGAAGCAGATAATGCCCACAACTAAAACCAAGACACCCAGTTTTGCACTCTCCTCTACAAAATGGGTCTTCCTTTTGTGGCCTCTTGTTGAGGCTGGGGTGTGCTTGAATTTCTGCTTCGACAAGCTGCCCACTGAAAGGTCTGCAGAAGCACAGAGCTGTGCTGGTTGTTCTGCACGCCCTCTCTGATTTTAGGCATTTGGCCTCATCAAGGGGGCCAGAGTCGGCATTCTCATTGACGTGGCAGCTGTCAGCGATGACCCTCAGAAAGAGGAGTTCCAAAATGACCTCATGGTAAGTCTCTCTGGCACAAAGAAGTACCTGGAACCACCACCTCCTCCCCACCCTCTATCCCTGCTTCCTCCCCACCCTCCCTTGTGAGCTTGCTAATGGCTTTGTTGATAGCAAGCGCAAAATGGAGTGTTTTACAAAGAACAGTTCACACTTAATTAGCACCTACAGTTAAAAAAATATGTTAAGTTCTGGGAAACCCAGCCTCAGAGTCATTCGCAGTTGCCGTGTGAGCCTCTAGTATTCACACTGTGGCAGTCCCTACCAACTCAACTGTCTCAAGAGCCCGTGCTCCCTGGAAAGAGGTGGTGGAGACGAAAATCAGTTGGACCGACTCCAGCACAGGCTTCTAGCCTTTTCCTGATGAGGAGCGATCCTGGTTGCTTTGGTCGTAACTGAGAAGCTAAGAGTTTGAGGGCCAAATCCCAGGCACCTCCACCACTTCTGGGCTGTGTGACTCTGTCATCTCATCTGTGAAACAGGAATGATGACTCTTGCCACCTCACAGGGTTGCCAGAGGACAAAAGGAGCCCATGCAAATGAAGTGCTCAGTACAAGAGCCTGCTGCTGCTAAGTCACTTCAGTCGTGTCCGACTCTGTGTGACCACATAGACGGCAGCCCACAGTCTCCCCTGTCCCTGTGATTCTCCAGGCAAGAACACTGGAGTGGGTTGCCATTTCCTTCTCCAATGCATGAAAGTGAAAAGTAAAAGTGAAGTCACTCAGTCATGTCCGACTCTTAGCGACCCCATGGACTGCAGCCCACCAGGCTCCTCCGTCCATGGGATTTTCCAGGCAAGAGTACTGGAGTGGGGTGCCATTGCTGGCATCAACAAAAGCCCCTGTAGTCTCTGAGAAGTGATGTGGAGGGTCTGTTTTCTTAGAGGAACCTCTAAGCTTTGAATGAGACCTGAGCAGCAGTAGCTGGTCCCAGAATCCTACAAAGGGATCAAGATGGGCCAGTTTCCAAATTTGTCCCCGTTCCTGGTCTCACCATGTGTCAGGGAACCGGTGTCAGTGCAGACTGCCCTTCACAACATCCCCAGGGCCCAGTTTCCAGAGATACCCCTGGTGGGCTGTTTCAGTATTAACCAACGCAGAGCGCATGTTTGCGGTAACAGGTGATGTTTCCAGGTGGCCAGTGATAGCTTACAGTGAACGGTGTTAGATTTGTGATCTCCGAAGGAGAAAATTTCTCTTTGGGACCAAAGACTCAGCTTCAGTCACTCAGAGCTTTGTTTTATTACAGTGAAAATGGGAGAGAGAAAGCTCTGACATAGACATCAGAAGGGGACAGAGAGTGCCCCGATGGTTTGGGTGGGGCTTTATATACTTTTTCAATTGGTTACCAACAATAGATCAATAGAGTATCTCAAGGTTGTAAAAGTCTTACCAGGCCCACTCCCACAACATATATCTTAAGATAGCAGGATTAGTCAGAAAGTTTTTGTTAAGAAGGAGAAACATGCCCTTGAGCAAGATACATTGTTGTTATATAATCATTAGTACAGAGCTTAAGGAAAAACATACCCTTGAGCAAGATGTGTTGTTTTGGTGTGCAATCATTAGCTCTGGGCTTAAAGAAAGTTAGTCTTAGGCGAAATAGATTGTTGTCATAGCAATGCAAAGTTTAAGGGGAGAAAAGTCTTATGTGACTAAGATGAGAGAATGTAGAAAAAAAAGTTTGTCCCTTTCTCCTCCTCGAGGACCCTGGTCTCCTTATCAATGTACCTAAGAATAAGCTCTCTTACCGGGAAGGAGAGGGACAAGTTATCTTACTGTTGGATACTCACCAGGCTGAGCCTGAGAACACCCAATAGGCTGGCCCTGCACCCATCACTCCATCCCCAACTCACACGACCAGGACAGCAACCACTGCCCCCTACCTCTGTGCTCCTCCCTGCATGCCACGTGTAAATGCCACGGTCAGGGTTCAGCCATTGCACATGCTGAAGTGGGTGCTCATCCCACCCACACCCATGACCCAAGTGTGTGGCAGTTGCTCCAGAAGAGATCTTGGGTCTGCAGTCAGTGGGAGTGAAAGCCAATCTCGGGGACTGGCTGACCACCCAGGCCCCACCCCGACCAGGCACAGCCAAGGACAGGCTGGGATGGGCAGCTGGAGCGCTCCACCTAGACCCCTGTGACCCCAGGGGCAGCAAGCAAATGTCGACTTGGGGCCGCTAAGCTGAGTCTTAAGCGACCCTGTTTCAGCACAGTTCACATCTCAGCCCAGAGGGCCCAACCACAGCATGAGAGGTGAAGGCAGGCTCCGTAAGACTCTGGGAGCCACTGATGTCCTCTTGCCCGCCAGAACCTCATTGACGAGCAGCTGAGCCACAAAGAGAAGCTGTACATCCTGTCCTTTGGTGCCACCACCAGCGCCCTCTGGCCCAACCCGACAGAAGTCAGCACCTCCAGGTGAGTGAGTGCCCGGCCTTGCCTGGGTGTTTACCTGGTCATCCTCCTCCCTAAAAGTGTTAGTGTCTTTATCAGATGATTAATGCACAAAATAAGTGAGACAGTTCTCAAAAACAGAAACACAGGGAGCCAATAACTTTTGGAAAAGTCATCACCCCACGAGCACCACAAAATGAAAAGACAAGATGCCATTTCTACCCAGAAATCTAACAAAGATCGTTTTATTATTATGAAAATGATTTTCAGAAATTACAACAGTATAAAAGGATAAAAAATAGCAGATGAGTCTCCCTCTCACCCTAGTTCCCCCTCCCTCACCTCCCAATAATAGTTTCTTCAATCTACTTCCACAGTCTTTGCACATATATGCATCTGTGTGTTTATCCTTTTCTACTTAAACATAATCAAGAGAACATTGCACTTTTTTTCATCTTGGCTTTGCACCTAATTTTCTCTCAGTATGCAGAGATCAGCCTTTTTCTTTTTAATAGCTACCTACAATTCCACTGTTTAGTGCTTCCCTGGTGGCTCAGTGGCAAAGAATCCACCTGCCAATGCAGGAGACTTGGGCTCAATCCCTGGGTTGGCAAGATCCCCTGGAGAAGGAAATAGCAACCCACTCCAGCATTCTTGCCTAGGAAATCCCCATGGACAGAGTGGTCTGGTGGGCTACAGCCCATGGGGTCTCAAAGAATCAGACTCAACTTAACAACTAAGATGTAACTAAACAACTAAGAATTTCTACTAACTTATGCCTGAAAGTAGACATCTCTTTTCCAGGAAGGGAATAGCCTTGATTATCCACCATGCTTGGCACTTCACATGTACTCTCTTACTCAATATTTATAGCCAACACATGGAATAGGATTACTATCCCAATTTTGCTGATGAGGAAACTACGACTCAGGTTAGGGAACGTTTCTGAAATGGTAGTCAGGTTTGGATTCCAAAGCACAGAGCAGATCCCAGGGAAAGCCACATGCTTGGGTTTCTGGAATGGAGGTTCCCTTGTCCAGCACTGGCCGTAGAGGGGTGCCCTTCTGGGTAGAGAAGTGCCTGTTCAGGCAGCATAGGCTTTGAATCCCAGCTCTGACAGTTACTGGGGGATCCTGACTCATCCTTTAACTCTCTCATTAGCAGAATAAGGTGAAGATACCTGCTTCTCACAGAGTTGTTGGCATGGGAAGTGCTTGGCATGGGGAAGGTACTCAGCAGATAAGACTGTTTGTTTGTTTTATTTTTTAACGATTTCAACCTCAAAGCTCCAGGATGTCAGACCTGGAAGTCACCTTGAGACCATCTAGCCAAGAGTTCCTCAACTGCAATTATTCCTGGATTTCCCTTGTGATTTTTGTCATATCCCTGCCACTTGTACTATTATTTACTCTGTGCAACTTGTAGTATTATTGATTTTAAAAAGAACCCAATATTTATTCTGAATGAAACTATCAATGCCATAACTGAGAAGCCTGTATCACTTGCCATAATTAGAAAGTTGCTATAAAAATAAATAGAATGAACGCAGACAAAACAGTAAGATTAAATTCCAGCTTGAAACCTATTGACTAGAGGTGGCGCCAGGCCTGGGATTTGTTCTCTTTGTTAAAAAGGCAAATTCAACCATTATAATAATGAAAGAGACTTACTGGCAATGAGCTGAGGGGGGTTTTTGGGGGGTAGGTGTCAGAATGAAAGAGAAAGGGGGAGACCAGAGCTCTCTCACCAGTGCCACGTGAGACAGTGAACCAGGAGAGCTCTGAATTGAGTCCTTCCTCTATTCCTAGTAGTGTGTATTCCAACCCATGTGGGATGTAGCCACACAGCTGTAGTGTCTTCTCTTCAAGACTCTTTGGGTTGGGGATTAACCCCATGTTTCAGGCTGAGATCTGCCTCCAGAAGAGTTGGAGGGGAAAGGAGCTAGGTCCCAGACCCCACATAACAGAGTCACTGGAAATTCAGGCCCTTGAGTCACACCTGGATTGAAGTCTCAGTGTTTCCAGTTGCTTACAGTATCCCCTTGGGCAAGTCCTAACTCTGAGTCTCAGTTTCCTCATCTATAAAATGGGAATAAGGTATCCCTATCAAAGAATTAGTTAGGCTCACACCAGCCTGTGTTTGTCCTGGGCCTGGTCCCTAGTATGAGTACTGTTATTAGGTTTTATCATTTTGCCTAGTCTCCAGGAACTCAAGCTTTGGGTGCAAAAGCTGAAGCCGGACAGAGGCAGCAATCTGCTACAAGCCCTGAAGAAAGTCTTTGTTCTGAAGGGGCTGAATTCTCTGGTGACCATCATGGGAAGCTGGTAGGTCTCCTTTTCTAAGCTGATAACAGACCCAGGAAGGGATTGGAGAACCAAACCAATGTTAGAGAAAAGACCATCAAGCATGACTCTTCGTGTACTCTTGAGAGAGGGCTGTGTTTCCAGGCCATTCATCTACAGATTTTTATGGCAGGGGGCCAGACAGGCCAGGCCTGAGGCCCACTATGCCCTGCATCTTAACACAGGTGACCTGGGACACAGGTGATTGATTAGATTTGGTAGAGGTTCTTTGGGAATTACCATCTTGCTGGAGTGCCCCCTTCTCTTCTTCCTTCTTCTTCCCAGCCCAGATCAGCCTTCTGAAATCCTGTCCGATTACATCCAACAGTCTACCATGGGAAGGGACCTCATTACCCACATCATCACCTACAAATGCAATGATCAGGTGCCACCTGTAAGTACCCAAGAATCTTCAAGGCTTCCCTTGGATTGGTGATAGTGAGCTGGGCCAGCCTTTGAGGCCCCCAAGTTATGGATTAGAATACAACTCTCCTTGTATCTAGTTCTCCCATTGGTCAGCCCAGTTGGGAGGCTCAGGCAAGGAAAAAGCTTGTAAGACTAACGGCATTGCCCTAGGGAGGGCTGACTCTGTCTCCATCCCCACAGGCTGTTCTGAAGAACCTTGTAGAAGCTTTTGGGGGCTACTATCACTGCTACAGCCCAGAGACAGAGGTAAGCTCTTGGTCCAACACACTGCCCCCTCCTCCTATCCCTGCCTGCTTCCAAGGTTGTGCCTGGGGAATCTGGGCCAGAATGATTCTTTGTGTGTACTGGCTTCCCTTCTCCCCTACTCAGTGGGTTTACTCAAGTAAAATCAGATTAAAAAGAGTATGAGGGAAGAACAGAAAGAACAAAAAGTCACAAGAGATTCTTTTGTCAGGGTGTATGATGAGTTGATTGGGCTACCCAGGTCACTCAGTGGTGAAGAATTTGCCTGCAAATGCAGGAGACATGGGTTCAATCCCTGGGTCAGCAAGATCCACTGGAGAAGGAAATGACAACCCACTCCAGTACTCTTGCCTGGAGAATCCCATGGACAGAGGAGCCTGGCAGGCTACAGTCCATGGGGTCGCAAAGAGTTGGACACGTCTGAGCAACTGAGCATGCACACGATGAGCTGGTTGCATGCTGACAGAATTCTGAATTCCTACCCAGTTGCCATCAACATGGGCCCCACCCCACCTCTGCTCCCACCAAAGCTCTGAGTCTGAAGCAGCTGCTTCAGTTCTCTCTCCTAGATAGACCCCATTTACTGCAAGAGACACACAGCAATCAATTCTGAATGAGCAAGTTAATTCTGTACCAATCCATCCATTAGTCCTTGTCGCAGTTAATAATAACATCACACACTCTGTGCCTGTAATGGAGATGACAGCAAATGTGTGTTGTAGATCCATATGGCAGATTGAGAATCCAGCTGTCTGTTGAGCTACAGGCTGTGCCTTGCCTGCTAACTACCAATTGCCAAGAGTAAATGAATATTTGCATCTCACAAGTATGTTCTAGTGTTACAAAGTGTAGGTCAGGCAACATTTTCCTTGGGCAAAACCCCTTGTAACCTCACTGGCCAGACTCTGTAGGAGTGACATACTCCAAGGCTAGGAAGATACTATGGGTGAGTGAATGAAACTGGCTGGTTTAAGAAATATTTTCTCTTAAAAACCTGTGAGCCTCTTGGCTTAGTTGTTGTTTTTCCACTCTTGGTGGAGGTGTGGGTAAAACAAATTTCATTGTTTTCTTTATTATGAGCAAAACAACAGTGCAAAGATGACAAAAAATTACAACTGATTCTAATGAGAACAGAGAGTGGTAAGGAGTGTAATGAACAAAACAGCACTTGCCCCAGTGAATGAGACGCCTCTGCTCAGCCCTAGCCCGTTATTTATTTGTTCTGCAGGAGTGACCCCCAGTGTTACCAGTCTTCTGATTTTCCAACAAGAGCCAGAAATCTGGCTTTGTGTGTGTGTGTGTGTTTGATTTCCTTTCATTTGTAAACAATTGAGGGACTTCTCTGGTGGTCCAGTGGCTAAGACTCCATGCTCCCAATGCAGGGGGCCTGGGTTTGATCTCTGGTCAGGGAGCTACATCTGACATGCCACAACTAAGACCCAGAGCAGCCAGATAAATATATACATTTTTAAACATTGAGAAAATTCTCATAAATAAAGTGAACAACAGTGGCACTTTTTATACTCACAATGTTGTGCAACCACCACCTTTATTTAGCTCCAAAACACTTCCATCTCCCCAAAAGGAAACTCTGTACCCTTAAAACAATTACTCCCTATTCCGCCTCCCCTGCAATCCCAGCTCATTATCAATGTGCTTTCCGTCTCTTCGGATTTACCCATTGTGGATATTTCGTGTCCATCTTTTTTCACTCAGCATCATGTTTTCAAGATGCATCTGTGTTCTAACATGTATCAGAACTTCATTCTTTTTATGGTTGAATAATATTCCATTTTCTGAATATACTACCTCTTGTTTATCCATTCATCAGTCAATGGATATTTTAGCTGCTGTGAACTGGTATGATTATTGGTGGATAAGTATCTGAGTCCCTGTTTTCAATTATTGTAGGTACATAGCTAGGAGTAGAAATGCTAGGTCATGTAGTAATTCTGTTTAATTTTTTGAGGAGCCACCAAACTGTTCTCCACAGCAGCTGCACCATTTTACAGTTCCACCTGCACCCCTCAAGTTCCAATTCTCCAGTGTTTGCCAACACTTGTTATAGTCCTTTAATAATTATTATTATAGCTAGTTCAGTTCAGTTCAGTTCAGTCACTCAGTCGTGTCCGACTCTTTGCGACCCCATGAATTGCAGCACGCCAGGCCTCCCTGTCCATCACCAACTCCCGGAGTTCACTCAAACTCCTGTCCATCGAGTCGGTGATGCCATCCCCTTCTCCTCCTGACCCCAATCCCTCCCAGCATCAGAGTCTTTCCCAATGAGTCAAGTCTTCGCATGAGGTGGCCAAAGTACTGGAGTTTCAGCTTTAGCATCATTCCTTCCAAAGAACACCCAGGGCTGATCTCCTTCAGAATGGACTGGTTGGATCTCCTTGAAGTCCAAGGGACTCTGCTGGGAGCCGGCATATTGCATATTGAGTGAGGATCTGGAATAGCTCAACTGG
The DNA here is from genome assembly GCF_019923935.1 of Bubalus bubalis. Taxonomy (NCBI): domain Eukaryota; kingdom Metazoa; phylum Chordata; class Mammalia; order Artiodactyla; family Bovidae; genus Bubalus; species Bubalus bubalis. The sequence goes on along the minus strand of NC_059180.1, from coordinate 22,470,298 downwards.
AATTCTATCACTGCCGGGAGCCAGCGTGAGGCACTCCGCCCATGACAAAGGTCATGAGGAAGGAGGCTCGGCATACGCAAAGGCGGGATCGAGCCTCAGGAGTCCCCCTGGAAATTCTCGAGCATCTACCCCCAAAACCAGAGTCTGCCTACTTTCTGCTTTGTGCTTTCACCTACACCTCTGACTTTACGGGGGGCTGTCTCCCACTACCTCTCTCTGAAAAGAGAGTTAGCTTACAGCTCCAGTTAATAATTCCTGGATGTGACAGTGTTTCAACCTACAAACTCCTTTGGAAATCCTCTAGCCTGCCTGAATGGGTTTTTCCGGCCACATGTGATTGTTCAGAGCCTCCCAACTGTGAGAGGCAGGAGATGTTCTAAACTGCCTAAACACAGATTCCTTTGAGTAGTTAAAAGATTGATTAGAAATTGTATTGGTGAAGGGTTTTTCACTTGTTGGGCCAATGTTTGCTGCTAAGTCTCCATACTCCTTACCTACTGTGTCCTTGGCAGTGTATTGATTGATATAATGGGTGTATAGAAATGTAAAATGCAGCTTTGTCCAATGCTTTTTGGAAGGCTGGCGCCTGACTTTGGAATAATCACCTTTAAAGAAAGATAAGTTTCTTAAAATGTTAACAGGCCTCCTGGCCAGAAGATGATGTCTATCACCTGAACTTTTGCATATGATAAGTTTACAGGAAAAAAGCCTGGCTTGCTGCATGACTCTACCCCTTCCCCCATTATCCTCTATACATAACTTAAGGTATAAAAACTACTTTGGAAAATAAAGTGCGGGCCCTGTTCACTGAAATTTGGTCTCCCCATGTCGTTCTTTCTTTCACCTTCTGGCTGAATTTTTCCTCTGAGGCGGGGAAGCTCGTCAAGCCTACTAATTTTGCCTGGGCTTCTAAGATCTGACCGGGGAGGCCTTAGTGTCTCCTCTCCTTCGGGAGAACGGGAGGACGCCTGCGGCCTTCGTAGGTGACGTTATACCCTGCTTTGGAATTTTATTCAGCCTCTTTTCTCCACTGAATTTCCTCACTGAGCTATCCTCATTCTATTACTCTTTAAATCTTTGATGAATAAATAAATAAATAGGTCGCCGACGCCGTCCCCGCTTCGAATACCCTGGATCAGCCGGGGCTGGACCCCGGCAGGACTCTCTGAGGGTATAAAGTGTTTCTTCACATCTATAAGGTTAGACAAACTTTCAACTATTTAAAACACTACAAGCCAATAATGTACAAATGGAACATGCATTGGCAGGCTCTGTCCTACACAGGATCCTGTTTATAACGCCCGCTTTGAAGAGCATGCCACTCCGCCCTAGGGATTCACGTGGCTGCCTGCCATTTCCCACCTCGGCCACTGCCGATAACCAGGTGACTACTGGGTGACTGATTGTCCCCACCACCCCCAGGTCTGCAGCAGCCGAGAGGTGGATGAGCTCCTGGCAGAAATCCAAAAGGCCCAGAGCCTCCGGGACCATGTGCAAGCCCTGCACCCCAACGCCCTCTGTGAGAAGCCCACCGGCATGATGCAGGAGGTAGGTGCTGAGAGCCAGAGCTCAGACCTTCCGGGAGGCGCGCAGCTGGCCTCGCCATGCTCTCGTGTCTCACCTGTCACTCAAGGGCGCGGCTGCCAGGCCCCCAAAAGTGGAGTAAGGCGAGGCCCCGCCCCCTCGCAGCCCCCACAGCTCTGAACTGCCCCAGCCTCTGTTGAAAGGATCCTGGTAGATTTTCTAACTGGAAAAAAAAAATTTATTTCAGAGAAAGGCCATCAGGCCTCTGCCACCCCTTCCACTTAAACACTGTCCCTCCCTTCCCCCCAGTTTGGAGAATGATGAAAACCTCAGCTACACAGGGTAGGCTGTCTGGAGACATCTCACCAGCATCTCATTCATTCGGGGCAAAGGCCCTGCTTGAGGGCATTTAATTTATCAGCAGAATAACTCAGAAAGTTTATGGACACAAGCGCCATAAAAGCTGTGCTCTGTTTAGACACCACAGACAACTTAACTGTGGACAGAAAAGAATTGGAAACGCTTTTATAGCATCACAGAGTGAAGGTATGGACTTGGGGTACCACACGTTTTGACCTGGCTAGCTGTCGTAAAAGAAATACAGCACTTAGATTGAGGTCTTGAATTTTAGTTTCAGCTCTTCTACTGATTATCTCGGAGAAGGCAGTGGCACCCCACTCCAGTACTCTTGCCTGGAAAATCCTATGGATGGAGGAGCCTGGTAGGCTGCAGTCCCTGGGGTCACTAAGAGTCGGATATGACTGAGTGACTTCACTTTCACTTTTCACTTTCATGCATTGGAGAAGGAAATGGCAACCCACTTCAGTGTTCTTGCCTGGAGAATCCCAGGGATGGGGGAGCCTGGTGGGCTGCCGTCTGTGGGGTTGCACAGAGTCGGACACGACTGGAGTGACTTAGCAGCAACTGATTATCTATCAGTTCAGTTCAGTTGCTCAGTCGTGTCCGACTCTTTGTGACTGTGAACTGTGGCACGTCAGGCTTCCCTGTCCTTCACCAACTCCCAGACCTTGCTCAGCTCATATTCATCGAGTCGATGATCTCTCATCCTCTGTCGTCCCCTTGTCCTCCTGCCTTCAATCTTTCCCAGCATCAGGGTCTTTTCCAATGAGTCAGTTCTTCGCATCAGGTAGCCAAAGTATTGGAGTTTCAGCTTCAGCATCAGTCCTTCCAATGAGTATTCAGGACTGATTTCCTTTAGGATTGACTGGTTTGATCTCCTTGCAGTCCAAGAGACTCTCAAGAGTCTTCTCCAACTCCACAGCCTCCGGGACCATGTGATTGTCTATAAACAATAACAATAATTAATGGTTTTCATTTGCTGAGTGTGTAGGCACTTAAGATAGGCACAAGGCTTAATCTTTTTAAATGCCTTATTTTATCTTACAGCAATGGTCTCCAGCAGATATGTTATTTTACAGATGAGAAAACAGAAGTTGAGTTTAAATAATTTGCCTGAGATCACAGAGATAAAAGCTGATTAGTCTCAATTGAACTTAGGTCTGCTTGATGTCAGAATCTTGCCAGGAGTTTCCCAAAATGAAATGCATATACTCCTTGTAGCTTGCAAAATAATGATAAGGTGATATGCAGATTAACATTCTTTTAAATGTTATATATTTAAAACTAGCTCATTATGGTAGAAATAGAGCTTTCTGAAATTATTTAAGTACTAGGAATTCTCTGACAGTTTCAATGTTTCAGACTTGGTGCGTTCACTGCCAAGAGCACAGATTCAATCCCTGGTCGGGGAACTAAGAGCCCACATTCTGTAAGGCATGTCCAAAAACAAACAAGCAAAGTATATGTGTGTGTGTGTGTGTGTGTGTGTATATAAAATTTAAGTACAAAAAGGGGTCCATTAAAATCAAAATTGAAATTAATATTAATTTCAATTAATGTTAGTAAAATTAATAATTAAGAACACTTAGTGTTACTTGTTTGATTTTTAAAATATTGAGTAAATAACAATATAGGGCTTCCCTGGTGGCTTAGTGGTAAAGAATCAACCTGCAAATGCAGGAGACACGAGTTTAATCCCTGGGTCAGGAAGATTCCCTAGAGTGGAAAATGGCAACCCACTCCAGTATTTTTGCCTGGGAAATCCCATGGACAGAGGGGCCTGGTGGGCTACAGCCCATGGGGTCACAAAAGAGTCGGACACGACTTAGTGACTAAACAACAACAAATAACAGTACAGTGATACTCAGATATAGCAAATTTCTTGAAGGTGGTTCTCGAATGTCTGAAGTTTGGAAATTGCTGTTTCGTGCTTTCCTCATACACAAGCTATGTGACTTAACCTCTCAGAACCTCAGGTTTTCAGTTGTAAATGTGGGCAAGGGAGTCTAGGCTAGATCAGGGCTCCCTAAATGATTTGGTACAGGAGTTGCTTTTTAGTTCCCTGGAGCTAATGTTTTGTGCCCACAGCAGGGCCACTTGTCATCTTGGAGTCCGTGGTGCTGATTCAAATGGCAAGGGTGGGAAGGGGTTAGGAGGATGGACAGATGACAGAGGAAGTGAGTTGCTGGGTACAGTTCTGTCTTCTCCTAGAAATTCCACACATCTCTCTAGATGGTGATGGGACTATGGGAGGGAAAGGCAAAACTGCCTGTAATTTAACAGGAAATGTTTTAAGAGAGCTTCCCTGGTAGCTCAGCTGATAAAGAATCCGCCTGCAATGCAGGAGACCCCAGTTCAATTCCTGGGTCAGGAAGATCCCGTGGAGAAGGAAGGGATAAGCTACCCACTCCAATATTCTTGGGCTTCCCTGGTGGCTCAGACAGTAAAGAATCTGCCTGCAATGTGGGAGACCTGGGTTCGATCCCTGGGTTGGGAAGATCCCCTGGAGGAGGGCATGGCAATGCACTCCAGTATTCTTGCCTGGAGAATCCCACAGACAGAGGAACCTGGCGGGCACTGGTTCTGTCACTGGCTTGGTTCCTCCACCATGGGGAGCCCATGGGGTCACAGAGTCAGACACAACTGAAAGACTAGGCACAATGTTTTAAGATGCTCCCTTGGGTGGGTGGGGGAAGACTGTGGACTTTCCAGCTCTATAATATGATTATGTAATGATTATTTTTCATTTCCATTTAGATTTCCACAGAGGTTGCAAAGAGTTCACTCATGAGTCTCTTGCCTAAACCCCCAAAACATGAGGATCCCCTCATGATTGAGTTCCCAAACTTGGACATGACTTCTGCAGAATGGCTAAAGACCAATAGCCTGAAAGGTAAATCCCCAGAGTGGGAAGAACCCAAGATGCAGATGACTGACTGAAGGCATGAACCCTTTGGGGCTTCATGAGCAGTGCCTCAAACCCCACCATTTATTTTTACAGCCAAGAAGCTAAGCCTTTATCAGGTTCTGGCACCCAATGCATTCTCTCCTGTGGAGGAATATGTGCCTATTCTCCGGAAAACAGTATCATCAACTATCCATGAGGTAACTCAGATTCAGAGTTCTGTCCAGTCCTTTGCCTTGGAGCTCCTGTGTGGTATTTCCTTTCTAAAATGTTCAAGAAATAGAGGTCATGAGACAGAGCCCAAGGAGCAGGAGCTGAGGGCTTGGAGTGGGATGCAGTCTTTCCACCCAGGACTCTAGAACTCTCATCAAATCTACTCTAGCTGCTGTTTTTCAAAGATACGAAAAATGAAACTTGGGAGATTGGGGAAAGAGGGGGTATATTGGGCACCATGATCACCTCCTTCATGAAGGTTTCCTCTTCGTCATTCAGAACACACTCTCTCTTTGGGCCCTCGCTCTACCTGATACAGACTTCTCCTATTGCTCCTATGATGCGCGTATGTGTGTATTTGTTACATGTCTAATCCCCACTGGAGTATGAGCCCTATAAGAGAAAAACCTCTTCCCCAACACTCTGTCCCCTCTATGTAGTACAAGTAATCAGTCAAGGAATGTCTGCGTGCGTGGACAGAAGGATGGAAAGAGGGAGGAAAGGGCTGAGGGAGTGGATGGATGGAAATGATAAGTGAATAGGTAAAAGAATGGATGGATGGATGGAAATATTAACAGATGGAAGGATAGATAACAGGATAGAATAAACAGATGAAAGGATAAAAGTCAAGATTAAATGAAGGATAAATAATGGAGACGTGGAAGGACAGCATAATAGGTGAACAGAAAGATCAGTCAATGGAGGGACTTCCCCCGTGGTGCAGTGGCTGAGACTCTGCACTCCCATTACAGGGGGCATGGGTCCGATCCCTGGTCAGGGGACTATGATCCCACAGGCAGCGAGGCAAGACCAGAGAAGAGAAGATCAGTGGAAAGACAGAAGAATGAAAGGAAAGAGACGGGATGTCTAGTTCTGGCAGCCCATCGATGAATGACTAGATGGAAGGAGTGACAGAGATACAGATATGACAACTTGATGGAGGATGAATAGAATGAACAAATTTGATTTTCAAAGTGTCCATGAAGGCCCATGTGGGTTTTCAAATCTAAGAACTTATGATTATAGTATGTTTTAAGTCTCCAACTCTGCTATTACCAAAACTTCTAACCATACCATGTAATAAAGACACTGATGAACAACCTCCTGAGAAGGGAGCCGGCTTGTAGTCAGACCTGGTTCATTGAAGTCCCTCAGCTGCCAGCTCCAGACAAGGCAATGGCCTGGTGATGGGGAGGGGCACAATCCACCTGCAGATGTGTTAAGAGCCCATTTCCCTCTCCTGCATCTGACTTGAAGAACCCAGTGACCGATTTAAACTTAAAATCCTTCCTCACTTGTGCTTCTGTTCACCTGCTCCCCTCCTGGCCACACCTGCATGCAGAAGGCAATGGTGCAATTTGAATGGCATGACGGGACAGTGAAGAATATTCATGTGGACTTGCCCTTCCTGTACGAGTACCAGGTCAGTGCTGGGTCCCATCAGTCAGAATGTGGGGTGTGGGGAGGGGGATAGCAGGAAGGTGTCGTGGAATGTGGAGGCACCAAGCCAGTGACAGAACCCCCTCCTGTAAACAGACTGTGCTCCACCCACAGGCCCTTCTGGAGCTTTCTCCACCTCCTCTCCAGGCAGGAACCTGTATGCCTTAAACAAAAACCTCTAATCCTTTTGGTCAAGATTTACCTCCTCCCCATTTGAGGCAATGAAATACTCTGACTCTTCCCTTCCTAGGCTTGTGACAGACAAGTATATGCTTTTATATATATATATCTTTAAACAAATGTTTATTTATTTATCTATTTTGGGCTATGATGGGTCTTTGTTGCTGCACACAGGCTTTCTCTAGTGCAGCAAGCAGGGGCTGCTCCCTAGTTGTATTGCTGGGTCTTCTCATTGCAATGGTTTCTCTTTTTGCAGAGCATGGGCTCTAGGTGCACAGTCTTCAGCAGTTGTGGCTCACGGGCTCCAGAGTAGGGGCTCAGTAGTTGTAGCTCATGGGTTTAGTTGCCCTGTGGCTTGTGGAATCTTTCTGCACCAGGTATCAAACTGGTGTTCCCTGCATTGGCTGGCAGATTCTTAACCTCTGGGCCACAAGGGAAGTCCTAATACATGCTTTAGAGGGATTTTTGTTCTGCCTGGATACCCATGGCCTTGACACACCATTCCCAGAAGCCACGTGGGGTACATCCTCTTCCCCCACATGCTCTGTGCAGTGCTGACTGTGTGTGACCCATGAGTTTGCAGAAACAGCTCAGCAGAGCGATGCGGATGTATGAGAGACGGATCGAGTGGCTCTCCTTGGCCAGCAGAAGAATCTGGGGCACCGTATGTGAAAAAAGGTAACTTCCCCCAGTAGTGTTCTTGCCCTTCATGTGTGACACAGCACTCATTCAACTTATGAATTTCCTGTTGGTAGCATCAGAATCCATCATTTAGATTAAGGATCAATAATGGCTCAGCAGAAACCCTGGAGGGAAAAGTCACCACCATTAACTGCAACCTCAAGAATAGCATCACTATGTCACTCAGGAGTCTTTGTTAAAAAGCAAAAGAAACTAAGTGCAAATTGACTGAAACAAATCAGGGAAGTCTGGTTAAGGTAACTATATTCTAAAGTAGATTTGATAGCTGTCTTCAGGCCTGGCTTGATCCAGAGATTCATACATGTCAGGAATTTCTTTCCAACCCTCAGTTCCATTTTCCTCTTTCTTGGCTTTGTTTTCAGGCAGGCTGTCCCCTCTAGGTAGCAAGATAGCCACCCAAAGTTCCTAACTTCCTTCCTTCCAGTTTAGCACTTCCAGGGTTTAGGGCATGGGCCCATCCGTGAGCCACTTGGGCCAAGAGGATTTGATGTTCTGATTGCCTGGGGTCTAATGTCCACTTTAAAGCTTGGGCTGGGGTAAGCTCTACTCAAGTCAAGTGGACCATTAGAGACAAAGGTATTCCCCCCCACACCAGAAAAAAAGATCAAGATACTGTTTTGAGCAGAGGTAATGGATGCCGAGGAGGAAGAAATTGTAGGTATCTATTATATCATTCAGAGAAGGCGATGGCACCCCACTCCAGTACTCTTGCCTGGAGAATCCCATGGGCGGAGGAGCCTAGTAGGCTGCAGTCCATGGGGTCGCTAGGAGTCGGACACGACTGAGTGACTTCACTTTCACTTTTCACTTTCATGCATTGGAGAAGGAAATGGCAACCCACTCCAGTGTTCTTGCCTGGAGAATCCCAGGGACAGGGGAGCCTGGTGGGCTGCCATCTATGGGTTCACACAGAGTCGGACACGACTGAAGTGACTTAGCAGCAGCATTATATCATTACCATTCCATACCTTACTTAATGCATTACCACTTATCATGTATTAGAAGTTTGTAATACCATTCATCTGCTCTATTTTTTAACTCTCAAAGCAACCCCTTGAAGAGTCTTATTAAAGTTTATATAGTTAAATGTGCCAAGGAACAGGCTTCCAAGGTGGTGCAGTAGTAAAGAATCTGACTGCTAATGCAGGAGATGCAAGAGACTCAGGTTCAATTCCTGAGTCAGGAAGATACCCTGGAGTAGGAAATGGCAGCCCATTCCAGTATTCTTGCATGGAGAATCCCATGGACAGAGGAATCTGGCAGACTACAGTCCATGGGGTCACAAAGAGTCAGACATGACTGAGCACACACACAAACACATGGCAAGGATCAGACAGGTGAGGTGACTTGCCTAAGGCCCCACAGAAAGTGGAACTTGAACTAAGGTCTTCAGATGCTATATTGGGTGAATTTTCTTTTGCTAATCCATAGCTGTCTCAAAATGAGAATGAGGGGAGGAGATAGGACTATAAGATCTAAAGAGAAGGCTCAACACTGTTGCTGCTGCTGCTGCTAAGTCGCTTCAGTTGTGTCCGACTCTGTGTGACCCCATAGACGGAAGCCCACCAGGCACCCCCAGGTGGTGGATTCTCCAGGCAAGAACACTGGAGTAGGTTGCCATTTCCTTCTCCAATGGATGAAAGTGAAAAGTGAAAGTGAAGTCGCTCCATCGTATCTGACTCTCAACGACTCCATGGACTGCAGCCTACCGGGCTCCTCCACCCATGGGATTCTCCAGGCAAGAGTACTGGCGTGGGGTGCCATTGCCTTCTCCACTGCAAGAGATCTTAAAACAGAGAGAGAAAATAAAAAGATACATTTCCCCAAAGGCCCCAGTTATACCTAATTCCCCATCTAACTTGCTTAGCTTGTTTGTTTTCCCTTCACAGACCCCAACCTACTGTATTATCGAATGCTAGTGATTTAAAACAAGGAAATGTATGAAATCATTATATGCAGTCCTGCCCTTAAACTGTCCACCACGAGGCTTTATTCCATGATAGACCCTCCTGCAGAGAAGGTTCCATGACCCCTCAGGCTACTGCCTGTGTTGACCTCAAACCATGGAGAAGATTTGGCCAGGGGTGAATTTGGCTTGCAGAACTCCCCTGGAAAAAACGTTAAATAGTAAAATGGAACAGAATAAACATTATCTGAGAGATTCGGTTCTCCTCTTAAAGCTTGTGTTTCTTTTTAGGGTGGTTATACTGCTCGATATCTCCGTGACCAATTCCATGTACATTATTCATATCCAGCACTCCCTGCGACGCCTGCTGGAGGAGCAGCTGTCCAACAAGGACTGCTTCAACATCATCGCGTACGCAGTGGCCTCTCCTGGTGGGGAGGTCGTGGGCACTAGGCTGCCATCGCCAGGCTGAGGCTTCTGGCAGGACGACAGATGTATGGGCAGCCGGCCTCCTAGGAGGGCTGTCCGTTTATCTCATTTGAACCATCTTGTTTGGGGCATTGAATAATTAAATGGTTGTAGGACGGTCCCCCTGGGCTGAAGGTGATAAGCGGCCCCAAAACACACTGTTTGATCAGCCAGGATTAAGTAACTCAGCCCGTTGCCCCATTTGGCTCCCAAGCTGATAAACACAAAAGAGAAAAAGAAGGGTCCCCAGACTTAGCTCCTACCTAAGTTCTAGCAAGCCACGATATTTTAAACATTCAGAATTCCAATTATAAATTTTAATTGTACACAGATCTATCAATATTATTATTATATATAGTTATATGTTATATAAATTATATAGAGCTATATAGAATTAAATTATACCTTTATATATAAAACTACATGGTTCCATTATATATAAAACTATGTATTTAAGTTATATATAAGTAGGTGTGCGTGCTGCATGTTAAATAGCTTCAGTCGTGTCTGAGTCTTTGAGACCCTGTGGACCCCCATGGACTGTAACCCACCAGGCTTCTCTGTCCATGGGCTTCTCCAGGCAAGAATACTGGAATGGGTCCCCATTTCCTTCTCTAAGGGATCTTCCTGATCCAGGAATCAAACCCATATTATGGGTTCTCTTATGTCTCCTGCATTGGCAGTTGGGTTTTTTTTAACCACTGGAACACCTGGGAAGCCCTTATATAAGTATATATAATATAAATTAATACTATATCACTATATATTTAAATTATGTATTTTATACATAATTATGTATATAAATTGTAACTATAAGTAAATTTAACTTAAAGTATAAATATTTAATATGTAGTATGTCTTACTACATATGTTTAAATTATATATGATTATATATAATAGTATAAATATTTAAGTTATAGGCCTATCTACATAGTTACTTATATTTTTATCTATAAAGTATATATAATTTAAATATATGTAGTTATATATAATATTTTTTTACACAACTTCACATCATATACGGAGTGTTCTAAACCTAATAAGTCAGCAGTTAATTTTATATATTAAACTGTACCAGAGCCTAGTCATTCCCTAATATATTCTACAGAAAAATGCTTAAGCATTTTGGACAATATTTTCATTCATTCATCCCATTCATTCATTTAACAAACTTTTATTGAAAGGCTGCCATGCACTGTAGATATGCTAGGCATTAGGGATATAGAAGTTAACACACATGATACCTGTCCTTAAGGAACTTATGACCTAGTAGTAGGAAGCAGGAATGTTAAAATATGAATGCTATTAAATGTTTTCTGAAGAAATAAGTAGAAGGCAGGAAGTCCCATATCGACTCAAAGGCGGAGTCAGTCCATTCACCTGGGAAGAGTGAGGTCAGGAAATCTTAGCTGAGTCTTGACAAAGAGCAGGTGTTTTCCCAGCACACAGAAGAGACAGGGAATGTGGAGAAGGGGCCTTCTGGTGCAGGGAGCAGCGTGAGCAGAGCACAGAGGTGTGATGTCACACACACAGAGGTGTGTCACACAACCTTGAGGGACCTGCAGTGTGAGTAGTTGAGTGTGAACAAAGGGTGAGAGGGAGAACCGGATGGCCCAGAAACGAAAGGAAACACCTGCTGATGGAGGCTTTAAGCAGGAGCTTTTATACTATAGGACATATAGGTATTGAAGGATTTTAAGCAAGATAATAATCTTGAGACACTTAAGTTACAAGGTGAAGGACAGGCTGAAGGGATGCGATACTGGAGGGGAGACCTGAGCCAAGGCAGTGGGAATGAAAGACAGGGAGGCCTGTGAGGGGTGCACAGAGTTGCACCTCGTCCCTGTAGGGGACGAGGGAGTGGTGACGAGGTGTGCCAGGTGGAGCAGAGTTTGGAAGATGGAAATAGTCTGAGATCCTTAAGAGTTTGGAGATTCTCCTGGTTGGAGCTCTAGCCATCAGCGTAAGTTGAAGACACGGGAGGGCATGCGCTGCACCTGTGGACACGGATGCTGGAGAGATGCCAACCAAGGAGAGAATTTGGGAGAAGCTGCCATTTGGACAGCAGAGAAAGGGAACCACCTAATAAACAAGAGGAGCAGTCCAAGAGGCAGGAGGAAAACCTGGAGAGAAAGGTGTTTTCCCCTTTCCCAAGGGAAGGAGGATCTTGGAAAGAAACAGAGTTAGGGCCTGCAGAAGCAAAGCAGAAAGGAGAAGAAAGAAGGAATTCTCTGAATCTGGCAATAGAGCTCCCTGATTAGAAAACAATGAGACATAATGGTTTTGCAATTCAGTTCAGGAAACATTTAAAAGATTGATAGTACCCAATGCTGATGATAATTTGGTGAAAAGGGCACTCCTGGAAAGTATTGGTGGAAATGTAATTTGGTACAGCTCTTGTATTAAATTTTTTTAAATTGGAAGTATAGTTGATTTGGTGCTTCCCTGGTAGCTCAGCTGGTAAAGAGTCCGCCTGCAATGCAGGAGACCCGTTCAATTCCTGGGTCAGGAAGATCCCCTGGAGAAGGGATAGGCTACCCACTCCAGTATTCTTGGGCTTCCCTGGTGGCTCAGGCAGTAAAGAATCTGCCTGCAGCGCGGGAGACCTGGGTTCAATCCGTGGATCGGGAAGTTCCCCTGAAAGAAGGCATGGCAACCCACTCCAGTATTCTTGCCTGGAGAATCCCATAGACAGAGGGGCCTGGCAGGCTCTAGTCCAGGGTGGCAAAAAATCAGACACAACTGAGCACACACGCACATAGTTGATTTACAATGTAACGTGAGTTTCAGGTGTACAGCAAAGTGATTTAGTTATATACTCTCTCTCTCTCTCTTTCTCTCTCTCTCTATATATATACATATATTGTTTTTCAGATTTATTTCCCTTCTAAGTTATTACAAAATATTGAGTATAGTTCCCTGTGCTAAACAGTAGGTGAACAAGACAATAGGTCTTGCTGATTATTTGTTTTCTGTATAATAATGTGCATATGTTAATCCCAAGTGCCTAATATTTTGCGTATCATCTTCACACAGGGGCCATGCTAATCTTCTCTGTATGGTTCCAATTTTAGTATATGTGCTATTGAAACAAGCACTGAATCAGTATGGTCTTTGTTCCTTCAATTAAACCTTTATGAAATAGCCAAAGGAAATATTAAGATGACTGTGCAAAGATAGCCTTGAAGGGATTTTCAATGCAGCGTTCTGATAATTGTCAAACCTGGAAAAAAACAAGAGGCAATTGGTAAAAATAAACCTGACTGTAGAATTCTATGCAACTATTCAAAAGAATGTAAGAGAGTTACGTGAGTACATTTAGAAAACTTCCTCAGTAAGTCCAAATGAAAGGAAATAAATAGGATAGGTTATATAATTACATTTCTTGTATTTTGCTGGAAAATTTTTTTTAATTATTGTGTAAAGTGAAAAAATAACCATGTTAAGCTGATGCCCACCCTCTTTCTCAGTACCCCCAGGTTTCCAAACTCTCTTCACAAACTTGCAGTTTCTATCCATTAGGCTGTAACACTGATTTATGGTAGAAAACAAGGTCACCAGGGTGGGAAGAAAGGCTATAATTCCACTTCTGTCAATATATCTTTATCTAACAATCTTTAATCCAAAAGAATATAGAACAAAGAGTTAACAGAAATTTGGAGGGAGGGATAAAACTGAAGGAATTTTCACTCTCTGTATATTGTTAGAATTTTTATTCAACTATAATAGAGGGTTTATTATCCAACTATAATAGATATTTCCATGGGATTAGGAAAGGAGGTCATCATTAATATTTGCCAGAGAACTGCCCAGGGTGGAAGCTTGACTCCAGAGGGTTGAGAAGCAGATAATGAGGAAGTGGTAGTAACATTGTTTTTCCAGGGAGCCTGTCTGTGAAGGGGAAGAGGAAAGACAGAGGAGTGGCTGGCAGAGTGGACCCTGGTGGAATGAGAGTTAAGAGAGGCAGAGGGAACGAGGGAAGTAGACCCAGGAGTGGGCGTGGGAGGGAGGTCAGCACAGGACAGCGTCTCAGACAGGTTGGCGGTGGTCAAGTCAAGAACCCAAGTGGAGGAATTGCTCTCGAACCAGAGAGGGGACGGCTTTTCCTTGATAAAGGGGATAAATCTTCTTCTCAAAGATTTAAGTTCTGTCTCATAGAGAGAATGAGCTGATGCATATAAAAGAGAAACTGTAATACAGGTGGAGAGTGAAAGCTTTGAGGATGAATCTGTGCTCTTTGTGACCCCATGGACTGTAGCCTACCAGGCTCCTCCGTCCATGGGATTTTCCAGGCAAAGATATGGGAATGGGTTGCCATTTCCTTCTCCAGGAGATCTTCCCAACCCAGGGATCGAACCTGGGTCTCCAGCATTGCAGGCAGACGCTTTACCATCTGAGATACCTAAGAAGCCCTGAATCCATGCTAGGGGAGCCAAAAAGAGAGCAGTGACTCCTTCCCTGGAGGTGGGGAAGTTCACACAAGGGAGGGAGTACCTTCCTCGGGGGAGAGGTCTGGCCAAACCAGTCCTGGCGGGTTGACATGGAGGGCCCCTGCTCTGCTCCCACCATGAATATGCTGGGACGTGTCCTGACCAGCAAGGAGCTCGTGGGTGACATCCTAACATTTTGGGGATGTAACCAGAATTTTGGGCTCCCCTGGTGGCTCAGCTGGTAAAGAATCCTCCCGCAATGTGGGAGACCTGGATTCAATCCCTGAGTTGGGAAGATCCCCTGGAGAAGGGAACAGCTACCCACTCCAGTATTCTGGCCTAAAGAATTCCATGGACTGTATAGTCCATGGGGTTGCAAAGAGTCGGACATGACTGAGCGACTTTCACTTTCAACCAGAATTTTGCCCCCTTAAAATCCTGGGAAGTCCAGTGAGCTGGGGCACATATCTCCCCACTAAGAACAAGCCCTCTTTCCCTCCCTCCAAGGTTCGGAAGCACCATCGAAAGCTGGAGGCCTGAGATGGTTGCCGCCAGCCACAGCAACTTACAAAGCGCCTGGCGGTAGGTGACCTGCTGGTCTGACAGCAGCCTCCCTGGTGCTACTTTTTCTGGCCCCCTCTCTCCTCCAGAAAGTAGCTCTCTCTAGAACCTTTGCCCTCCGACAGAGGGCACAGACATGAATCAGGAAACATCCGCCTTCCATCCCCCGCCCTCCCCTCTGGGGCCTGGCAGCACACCACCCCCCCCACCCCACTCCACCACCGCCTCAGCATGGCCTCCCTGCCTCCCAGGTGGGTCCTGAGCCTGCAATGTCAGGGCAGCAGGAACGTCCTCAGCGCCCTGCGGAAGGCTGTGGAGGTGGACTTCAAGGACAAAGAAGAACAGCAGTCACAGGGCATCTACCTCTTCACGGGGGGCATCCCTGACCAGGACATGGTGGGTGAGCCTTGTCTCGGCCTCCCTTATCCTCCAGGACCCCCACATCTTCCCCTGGGTGGACGCCTAGTGACCAGTTTCTCCAGCATGATTTTCCCATCTAGACTTTATCACCTGGAGATGTTGTTCAAACGCAGAGGTGGTTAGACCTGGCTCCCAGGGGCCTGAGAGTCTGCATTTCTAATGAGCTCCCAGGGGATTAGAGGCTGCCGGTCTAAGATCTCAGGCCCAGCTCCCCGCCAAGATCTATTAAGATAGTACGAGAAATGGTGACCCAGGCTCTTCCATCTTTCCCTCCTCAGTGCCACGTACTAGACCCGGTACACAGTAGGTCCACAAGAAAGAGACTGGGCTGAACTGACCCGAGACCAGCAGCTTGAAAAGCCCTCAGCCCTGGGCCCCTCCTCCCTCTCTGCCCACAGGCCATGCTCAGCGCCTACATGGCCGAGGCCTGCGGGGGCTGTGACTTCCATCTGAACGTGTGTCTCTTCTATGTGGGTGAGTCACCACAGACGGACACCATGCCCCCTGCCTGCTATGCCAGCCGCACGGACACGGCCGCCGCCTACAGGGAGGTCACCCGGGCTGCTGGTGGGCGCTTCCACTGGTTTGGAGACACAGGTGAGTGAGTGGTGCTGGTCCCTCCACCTCTTTCTTTGCAGACAGTAGTCTTGGTACGGACATAGCTCCCTATGCCATAAACATAGGGATAGGGTAGCGGTGGGGAGGAAGGCTTTAAAAGGAGGGGATATTTGCATAATTATCGCTGATTCATGTTGTACAGTAGAAACTAACACAACATTGTAAAGCAATTATGCTCCAATTAAAAGTTTTTTAAATACATATAAAGTCCGTCTGGTCAAGGCTATGGTTTTTCCAGTGGTCATGTGTAGATGTGAGAGTTGGACTGTGAAGAAAGCTGAGCGCTGAAGAATTGATGCTTTTGAACTGTGGTGTTGGAGAAGACTTTTTAGAGTCCCTTGCACTGCAAGGAGATCCAACCAGTCCATTCTGAAGGAGATCAGTCCTGGGTGTTCATTGGAAGGACTGATGCTGAAGCTGAAACTCCAATTCTTTGGCCACCTCATGCGAAGAGTTGGCTCATTGGAAAAGACCCTGATGCTGGGAGGGCAGGAGGAGAAGGGGACGACAGAGGATGAGATGGCTGGATGGCATCACCAACTTGATGGACATGAGTTTGAGTGAACTCCGGGAGATGGTGATGGACAGGGAGGCCTGGCGTGCTGCGATTCGTGGGGTCACAAAGAGTCAGACACAACTGACCAACTGAACTGAACTGAACTGATTAAGTAAATTATGGTTTAGGTGATATGCAGGCAAGGCAAAATTGTGACGTGATTCAGGAGGGATCAAAGCTTGGGACAGAAGACGGATCTCTCTGATTTACAAATGAAGAAATGACTCCCAGGGACATGAGTGGCATAGCTGGGGCTGGAACTCATGAAAAGTGCCAGGCACATACATTTAAGTTATTATTGGTGATTATTATTGATAATAGCAAGCATTTATAAAATAGTTATTATATGCTAAACTCGGTTTTAAGTGTTTTAAACATGTTGTGATTCATTCCTCACAATAACCCTATGAAATGGGTTATGATTATTACCCCATTTTGCAGCTAGTGAAGCTGAGACACAGAACCCAGAGCACAGAGGTAGTAAGTAAGGAACCAGGAGCTGAACCCAGAGTTTGTCTTCTTAGGCATCACACTCTAGTCCCACTCAAATGAGTCATAATTCGAGATGTTACTACAGACATTATTCACTGCAGACATTAGCTACTTTAATCTCAAGGTGGATCTTATTCACTGGAGGAGTGGGACCTTTCCCTGACCTACTCTTCTGTGGGTGAGAGCTCTAGGCTGGGTGCCAGGGCGCTGGGTTCCAAGGCTGACTCCACTCTTGGTACCCTCACTGTACCCGCCCATCTCCTTTACCACCAGATAGTGTGGGGTGGGGGCTGGTCAGCTCAGCCCATTAACACCCCAGCCTGCACCCTGGGCTGAGGTCACCTCCACGTGGCCCTTGCATTTAGAGATATGGACACTGGCCAGAATCTGTACCCCTCCCCCACACTCATGATGTGCTTTGTTTCCAGGTATTTACGAAAGTGATGATATCAATGCCATCACGTCTGAGATGGAAAAGGCTCTCAACTACTCCCAAAAGGTATGCCTTACGTATGGGGCAATCAGTGACCACACTGGCTTCTGTTAGAGTCCTGGGGCTGTCATTAAAGGACCACAAAAGAGGTGGCTTAACATGACAGATATTTATTCCCTCACAGATCCAGAGGCTAGAGCCTAAAATCAAGATGTCTAAAGAGCCATGACCCACCCCCTGCCCCCAAAGGCTCTGAGTAGAATCTCTCTTTACCTTTTCATAGCTTCTGGTGGTGACTGCTCTTAAAGAAATGAAATTTCACTGGATGCTTGTTAAAAATGGCAAGGAAGACACTGTTCAAGATGACTGCAATCAGGGGACAGAGGTTGAACTCAACTCTGATTATACAGCAAAGATAGCTGGGTATTTATAGCCAATGAGCAGAGTGAGAGGGTTAGTGGAATGAAAGTTACTAAGAAGAAGTTGATTAGATGTCAAGGGTAGAGAGATTCTTGCTAAACAAGCTTAACAGGATTCTTTGCTAAAACTGGGTTCAACAGTTCAGTTCAGTTCAGTCGCTCAGTTGTGTCCGACTCTTTGCGACCCCATGAACCGCAGCACGCCAGGCCTCTCTGTCTCCATCACCAACTCCCGGAGTTTACTCAAACTCATGTCCATTGAGTCAGTGATGCCATCCAACCATCTCATCCTCTGTCGTCCCCTTCTCCTCCCACCTTCAATCTTTCCCAGCATCAGGGTCTTTTCAAATGAGTGAGCTCTTCACATCAGGTGGCCAAAGTATTGGAGTTTCAGGTTCAACATCAGTCCTGCCAATGAATATTCAGGACTGATTTCCTTTTGGTTGGACTGGTTGGATCTCCTTGCAGTCCAAGGGACTCTCAAGAGTCTTCTCCAACACCACAGTTCAAAAGCATCAATTCTTGGGCACTCAGCTTTCTTTATAGTCCATCTCTCACATCCATACATGACCACTGGAAAAACCATAGCTTTGACTAGACAAACCTTTGTTGGCAAAGTAATGTCTCTGCTTTTGAATATGCTGTCTAGGTTGGTCATAACTTTTCTTCCAAGGGGCAAGCGTCTTTTAATTTCATGGCTGCAGTCACCATCTGCAGTGTTTTTGGAGGAGTCAAAACCCAGTCAAGAAGAGGGCTCAGAGGAGCATGACCAGAGTTTGGTCAAGTAGGGCATCCTTATCACCAGCACTCCTTGGCATTCCTTGGCTTGTGGCAGCCTCACTCTAATTTCTGCCTCCATCTCCACATGACTCTCCTCCCTCTGTGTGTGTGTCTGTGTCTCTTTTCTTCTAAGGACATCAGTCATATTGGATTAAGGGCCCACCCTTCCAGTACAGCCTCATTAACTTACATCTTAATTACATCTACAAAGGCCATGTTTCCAAGTGAGGTCTCATTGACGGGTACCGGGAGTTTGGACCGTGTCTTTTGGGGGACACAACTCCCCTCACATCAGCTTTCCACCTTTGTGCTGATCCACAGACACCAAAGGCTTCCAATGAAACATGAGGGTTTCCTATAAGTCACTGGTTTCGGGTCTGTATGCTCTGCATCCTGGCCTGTACACCCTTGAGCAGATCAAACTCATTCCCAAATTTGCCTTTGCACCTGCTATTTCCTCTGCCAGCTGTTCCCCTCCCAGGTCATCCGTATTATTCAGGGTTCACTAAAGTGTCACCTCCTCAGAGAAGGAGTTGAGCAGTTCAAGGTGAGGTGAGAGAGGGACCAGATCACATCAGGAGCAATGAGAACAGAAACAAAGAACAAACTTGAGATCATGTTTTTAAGGAAGAATTGACCAAACTTGTGGCTGATTGAATACATGGGGTGAGAAAGAAGAAGAAATCCTGGGGTGACTTGCTGGGGGACCTGGTAGACAGTGGTGCCATAGACCCAGAGAGAGAAATCAGGACAGGGTTCAGAGAGGCTAGAACAAAGGTGAGTCTGTGGGACTTGTGAGATAATAAGTGGGGGCATCCTTCTAGCAGGTGCATTAAGATGAGGGCCAGACATAGAGGTGTGGGGCAGTTGAAGCCTGGAGATGGACAGAGCATGTAGGCGACTCATATTTCAAGGACCACCATTGCCAGAACTGCCTGTCTCCCCAACTACGTTGTGAGCTCCTGAGAGGGTGGGGCCATGGATTGGCAGACCTGTGGCTCCCCGAAATGTGTCTGAGCTTTCCACCCTGAAAGGGCCCCTCTTTTGGTGTTTTGAAAAAACTGCTTCTCAGGTGCGCATTAGTCCTGCTCCCTCATTTGATAAACTCGTTCCCAAGGTGTTAATGTGAAATACTGGTTTAATCCACCCTTATATGGTGTTATTTACATTCACGCGGTGCTTTCTAGTGCTTTGATTGAGAATAATGCTTTGATTGAGAATAATTATTGAAGAATCTTTCAGGCAGTTGAGAACTAGGTAGGCAAAGGAGCCAAGTATTACACCACCATTCTGCAGGCCCCCAGGGTTGGCCGTGGGCACAGGGTCCACATATGGAGCGAAACTGGCTTTGGGACAAGGTCCACCTGAGAATGAATGGAAGATCCACTGTATACTTGTGGTAGCCTTGGGCAAGTCCTTTAAGTTCGTAAGATTTACTTCCTCACCTGTAAAATGGGATAAGATGGCACTTACCCTACCTGTGTAGTCACACACCTTGTGGACAAGAGGGTTTGAGACCCCCAGGCACGAACTAGCCCACTAACTAGCCTGATACATCCCAGGACCTCTGTACTTATTAGTAGTAGGTTTGAGCATAGAACTCTCAAAGAAAAATCCAGGGGCCCCAGTGGCCTCAGCGCCTCCTGCTCTGTGTGTGTGTGTGTGTGTGTGTGTGTGTGTACACACTCCCTGTGGGGAGGCACCTGGCTGACTCCCCATCCCCACTGCAGTGTGCCTTACTCGTGTCCTCCCTGAAGAACCAGTCTGGAAAAGAACAGCAAAGCGTGGCCCTCCTGAAAGAGAAGTCGAATGTGCTCAAGCCGAGAAGCCAGCCCAGGAAGTTCTGTCCTTCCAAGCCCACAGCACCCTCCGTGGCCAGAATGGTTTGACTCCCCGCCCCCACCCCAATAACACACAGAGGATTTTGTTTCCACCTTGTCTCTTGGTCTTACCTAGATCGTGAAGTGGCCTGGGCCAGGTCCCCAGGTCCCAGGGCCAGTGGAGGCCGGGATAGTGTTTTCAGTGGTCAGTGGCCTGGCCTCCAAGGGGGAGGAGACCCCCAGGGCCTGCTTCTCAGCTCTGGCCACCCGTCCACTCCAGCTTTGGCTCTGCCTGGTTGTCCCAGCCTCATGGTACTAAGGGTTCCCTGGAACCCATTATTACACGTGCTGGTTACAAGGCAGGAAGGCTCATTTGGAGAGTCTCTCAGGGGCAAAGGAATTAGGGTGGTGTGGCATCTAATGGGCTCTTACTGCTTCGGCTCAAGGCTTACAGGGGCCTGATTGGACCTGGGTCTTCCGCAGGGTTGATCCTTGTTCACAGCCTGCCAAAATCTGTCCTGCATAAAGTGTCCACCATAGCAATCACAGGGGGCGTCTGGGGTGTGCCTGGGGGAAGACCCCAGATTCCTCAGCACTTGTGAGCAGCAGCCAGAGTCAGGTGTGTGAACACTTCAGCATTTCACCAGCTGACAGACTCTGGTGAACCCAGCTCGCTCCCTTCCCGAGGCTGCACTCTCGAGAGGTTCTGTCCACACGGGTACTGGTGGAGTCGGGAGCCAGCACCTTCTCGTCTTCCCAAATTCTGAGGTGAAACCCCAGGGTCCCGGAGTCTGCCGGTTGGGCCTTCTGTGTGAGGGGGCTTGGGTTGCACCGGGGCCCCTACCAGGCCTCCTGACACGAGGGAAGGGGCCCTGGGTAGCTGATGGGGCTCAGCTGGTCCCGGGCCTGGGTGACTCTGTGCACCTGTCACCACGTTCCAGTTGCGCCCAGTAATGAAGGAACCTCTCCCTCAAAGCTGAGGGGCCCGACATGGCAGAGAAACTACTGCGTGGTTGCTGGTCATTCTGGAGGCCCAGAAATCCCAGTCCAGTAGGAAGAGGGGCGAGTAACTGATGAAGAAGGTTCAGGCAAATCCCCAGAGCTGTCCTAGCAAGCTCTCTCTCTGGCCATGTTTCATGGCTTGTGGGGTCTCAGTTCCCTGAACAGGGATTGAACCCAGGCCACAGCAATGACAGCTCCAAGTCCTAACCACTTGACCGCCAGGGAACTTCCACAGGCCCTCTCTCATAACACACACACGCATGTACCCATTCCTATATATGCACACACACACACATGCACACACACATATTTTTCACCTCAAACACCAGGGTCCTCTCTGTATCTGCTGCAGGAGAGGGCTGAGCATATGAGAAACCTTCTTCCTCAGGCCTCTCCATGCAAAGATTCCTACTTGACATATTGGGGCTGGGGTAATGGGGGTGCTCCCTACCACAGAGAACAGGCCTCTGATGGGAAAGGCTGCCTGTTTTCTAGAGCGTTAAAGATGACCCTGACAGAGACAAGAGGCCCCCCTTGAAAGCTTTGCCATGGCGTCCACTCAGTGGCAAAGCAGGCATCCCCCCAGGTAAGGCATGGCCACGGGGTGGGAGGGGCTGACAAACACGGCTAAGACATGGATGACTGATGGCAGTCACTAAAGTGATCAGCGATCGTGCGCCTGCCCTCTGCTAAGATTGTCCCCTTTAAAGCTTGTAACCATCCATCCTATACAGCAAGGAATCTATTCGTTCCTCTGTTTTACTGATGAAGAAATTCAGGCTCAGAGCAACTAAGGAGAGTGTCCAGTGCCAGCCGGTCATGACAAGGCACTGGTATTTTTATGAAAGTATTCAGCTCATAGAACCTAAGACCATGTGTCTCACTTCTAACATCAGAAACAGAGCATAGCAGTTCAGAGCAGAGTTCTGGAGTCCCAGAGTCAGCAAGACCTGGGTAGAATCTTTGCTCTGCTTCTCACTGGCTCTGAGTCCCCCGTGCCTCATCTGTAAACTAGGGGACTGTGAGGATAAAACCAGACAGGGACCGGGAGGCACCTCGCACCAAGCCTGGTAAGGAACAGCAGCTCTAGCTTTGCTGATCCCAGTGAGGCCAGAGTCAGGTCGTCCCAAAAGACCTCAAAGCCACCTTGGAGCCCCAGTTCTGAGGGCAGAACATAGCTGAAGTTGACAAGTCTCTGAGCCAAGCTGCATAGCTTCACTGCATAAACCCTCAAGGCTGCTCCAGACAACAGGCCAAATGTCCTCTAGCTGCAGCCCCGCCCGTGAAGAAAAGGACTGCCGAGCGGAGGAAGAAGACCCAATCAAGAGATGCAGAAATAGCTCTCTCGCTGTTCTACACAGAGACAGGGAATAACGTGGGTGAGTTGGCGGCTACACAGATGTCTGGACAGCCCCCTTGCCCCTTAAGACCTGGAAGGTGATCAAGCCCCATGGGAGGGTTACCCCTCCAGGACACAGACAGCAGTGCCCCCAGAGCAGGCCTATCCTCACACCACTCAGATCTCCCAACCCAAGGAAGTGAGCTTGCAAAGTCTTGACAGAAAGCAGTGGAATGGGAAGAGGCGATGTCGGCATTCCCCCAGGTCCCTGGGTACAGCGCTCTGGCTCTGTTCACGAGGGGCGGTGTCCTCAGATTGACTGGGAAGGAAGTGGGCATAAGTCCCCCAAGTCAGCAGGATTGATAGCTGTGGAAAGGCACAGGTCCCAGTAACAACTCATTGAGAAGGGCAGGGGTGGGGTGGGGTGGGGTAGGGCGACCCAGAAGACCTCCCTAGATCCCCCTAAGAGTCCCTCCTATCTCTCAGCAAGTTGCACCTAAGGAATGTTACACCTGACTTGATTGACAGAAACTGACATGGAAAAGGGAGGAGAGGGTAAGAGAATTGCACAAGATAACTCTGCTCTCTTTCTCCCAGGCTCAGTATACAAGAAGTACCCTCAAGGAAGGGGCCTAAGAAGGACTAGATCGTCTATTGAGTTGCCCAGAAAGGATACAGTCTGCTCCAGCCAAGAGGTATTATGCTGTTTGTACCAGCACGTGCCTCCCAAGCAATCATTCCTTCCACCAACCGTTATATCTGGGAAGGTGGACATACTTGGAATTGAGACCAAATCTGCTTAGAATGACTGTGTCAAGTGTCAGGATAAGGATTAAAGAGAACTACATGGGAACCTGAGTCTGCCACTTCCTAGCTGGGTGACCTTGAGCTAGTCACTCAGTCTCAGTGTCTTCATTTATAAAATGAAAACTCTTGTACTTAATAGGATTGCTGATTAATTGAAGTATATTTTGTGTAAAGTCCTTAGTGGTATCAGATCCTTTTGGATGCAAGTACCAGAAACCCCTCTTCTTGCTCGGATCCAAAGATAGGAATATCTTTTCTTCTGGCAACCAGTCAGTCTGAGCTTGGTTCTGATTGGTCCAGTCCTGGATGCCATACTCTGATTGCTTTAAACCTGATCATTCTTGTATCTCTTATTGTGATGTCTTAATTGATTTAAACTTGAGACCAATCAGGGTTTCCATTCAAGTTTCATGGAAGAGGCTGATATGGAAATGGAGGAAGCCACAGGGTTCACCAGACTAGGGAGTAGTAAGTGCTCAGTAAATTTTGTTCCCTGGTTCCCATATTTCTTTACATCTCTCTCCTGCACCAGGGCAGGAATGTGCATGTGAGGTAATCTTGGTGAAGACCTAGGGAACCCCACATTTCAAATACAAGACAGATTTCAAACATGAGGTTTTTGAAAGATGAGTCAATCATTCCATTAAGCCAAAATTATCCAAGATAATCATTCTTTCCTTTATTCCAAAGTGGGTAGCAAATTATGGGCTAAAGAAACTAAAGATGGAGGTCTCCAGATACTTTGGTCCCAACTGCACTCATCAAAAATCAGTACAGACGTCGGCATCAGCCAAATACTGCAGTGTCTTCCCCAGCATAGAGATCAATGTAAGTCAAGATCGGTTGTTTTTTCACTCCCAGCTCCTTTCTCTTCTCAGACACAGATGGCTGAATGTGTTAGGGGAAAGTCCACATGAATGTATGAGCCCCAGCTTTTATTCCTCTTGCTAAGAACCCCAACCCCCCAAAGGGGGACTTCCCTTGAGGAATAGGATACAGAGCCCTGTTGGAAGAGAAGCCAGCCCCTCAGAATGCCTGAGACCATGGTCAAGGTTCTAGGGACTCACTGGGGTGAGAATTAGTGACAGTTGCTGAGATCACAGACCAGTGGCTAGAATACTCACCAATAAGAACTCTGTACCCCAATTCTGATGGTGGTTCTGTTAAGACGGCCAGAAACAGGGGTTATGGCAGGAGATCGGGGGGCTTCTCTATTTCCTAGTTTTGACTTAGTTTTTTAATTTCTTTGACACTGGAACAGGTAAATTTAGTACAAAATTAAAATCTAATCCTGCTTAAAAAAAAAAAAAAACATTTTATCTCCTTGTCCTTTAATGAGACATTGTCAACTGTAAAGCTAAAAATTATCCACCATACAAGTTTCATGGGAGTTTAATCATGCTGCCTGCCTCCTCCATCCGAGGTCATCTTTTAATGTGAAACTTATCGACCTCCCATTCTGCCATTAAGGGTTTTCTATTTAAAATTTAGAGAGACTATTTTAGTTTTCAGTTATGACAGTGACCACATTTGACACAAAAACCAGCATCCCAATTCCCCCACACCTGCCTAAACCCTTGCATTTGATAGTTTAATAAAAGAAAAAAAAGCTTTTACACAAACAAACAAAAATGTATGCTTTCACAGTGTTGCAAAAATTGTGAACCACAATAGACTAAACTGCTCTGGGGCTGATGGGGATATGAGACAGAGCTGGCAGGGGAGTATTTTTCTTTGCTTGCTTTAATCCAGGGGACAGTGAGACACATTGAGTGCACCCCCAGGGAAATAGAGGAGTACATCGCACACCTGGACAAGCTGATGCGCCGCTACGTCCAGAGGCTGCAGTGGATGCTGTCCGGTGAGACTGCCCGCTGTCCTGGAGGGTGGGGGGCATGAAGGGCAGGGGGAGGGCAGCCCCAGGAACCCCAGGGTCACTCCTTCCCAGACTAAGCACTCACAAACTGTCACCCAGTGGCAACATGACTTCTGGGTTCAGAGGTCAGGCATTGTGCTGGATAACAGGAGGTGGAGCACAGACCAGAGCATCAGAGAGAACCAGGTCTGTCCAGGCGGCCTCCCACACCCCACCTCCTGGGTGTGACTGAGGGGCTGGCCCTCAGGAGCCTCAATTTAGCATTGATTGGGCTCCAAAGAACTGGTCCATGAAGGTAGAGATAGAAGGGTCTCCAGCAGAGAAGATGCTCCTGTTCTTCTTTACAGAGAGCACTGAGGACCCTCTGGAGAGGCCAGTGGCCGGGCTGGCTGGGAGGGAGACTCACATCCCAGAGGCGGCTTGGGTGGGAATCAGGATGGTCTGAAGCATCAAGTCCAAAAGGCCAGGCTATAACTGAATGGGAGGGTGTTTAGGCTTTGGGACACAGAGAGTTCCTGGGACAATAGGAGGAAGCATCCCAGTGTGGGCCGCTCGGGCTTCTGTGCAGATTCATTAAGTCCAGTCCTCTGCAGTAGAACCTGGTATAAACAGTCCGTGGTCTGCCACTGCTCTCCAAAGCCTCTGGAGGGGGCTGCAAGTCCCAGATGCAGCTGTCAAGTCAGAGGCTGAACGTGGGGCAACAGTGACATTGTGTGCACTCCCCACTCCGACACACACTTCCTGCCAGGAGAGTGAGAAGGCCCGCCGTGCAGTCACTCCTGGTGTAGTACGAATTGCACCCCCACATCACACACAGCTACACACCCAACACCATCTAACACCTCAAAACACACCCAGAGGATGCTGCACTGATTCACTCATTCATTATTCAGCAAATAGTGTCATTCTCCTGCTCCGTGCTGGGGAGGTGGTAGAGGAAACACCCGACGTGGTCCCTGAGCTCATGGAGCATACAGTTCAGAGGCAAAGGATGTTACCCAAAGAACAGCGATGACGAGTATAAGGTGGAGACATGCGTGGTGCAGGGAGAGAGGGGCAGTGGGCCTACACAGGGAGATCATGAAGGGCTTCCCTGAGGAGGTGATCTGAAGAATGACTAGATATCATTTGAGCAAAGAGAAGAAAGACTCTCAGGATGTGGCTGAGCTGCTCAACAGGGGACTAGGCTGAGTACAAAGACTGAAAGGAAGCTGGATTGGCTGAGGTTAAAGGGTGCATCCATCCCGAGAAGATGAAGCCATGGCCCAGATTTTATCTTAAGAGCAATGGGAAGACACTGAGGTTTTAAATAAGGGAAATGTGATTAAGTTACAACCAATCTCTCTGGTTGCTGTGTGGACAGCAATCGTTGAGGGGATGGAGTGCAATCAGGGGAACCTAGTAGGAATCCAAGGGATAAGAATAGGATAACTGGGAAGGTTAGTGATGATGGAGACAGATGAAGAACGCAGAGTTAGATTAGGGAGACAACTGCAGGGCTTAGTGGCTTGCAGGGTGTTCCCTTCCGCTGTCTGGTTCCCAGGGTGGATCAGCTGGCCTTTTGTGTGGGAGGCCTCCAGACAGCTGGTTAGCTGTCCTCACAGAACATCCCCCATGCTTTAGGATGGCTCCCCTCCTGTCCTCATGTGGCCATGAGGATTGCCAGAGAATACCCAACGTGAGTCCTGGAAGATTACTGGGTGGAGGGTCCAGCCAGCTCAGGCCTCCTTTTCCTGGAGAGCAGTGAGCCCGTTTTGCAGCAGGTTTCCATTTTTTCTACTCCTGCCTCCAGTGAGATCTGAGGTGTGATTCAGGAACGCTTGACACGCCATCTTCTGCTATTTGGCTTCCTCCATGTTACTTCCATTTAGCCTTGGGGTGCCAGAAGGGCTGGGGCTAGCTGTTGCCTTAAAATGTGGATCAGGGGACCTGGATGTGAATCTCGGCTTCGCTGCCAGTCTGTGTGACCGTGGGCAAGTCACTGACCCTCTCTTTTTCCCTTTGGGATAATCCCCAAATTCTGTACCAACCTCTCCAGCTTTCTCTCTGTCCCACACGCATGGCACACTCTTCTCCCACTCAGAGCTTTTCTCAGTCTGTCTGCTCCACACATACCTCCTCTCCTTGGCCACTGCTCCTCATCCTTCAGCCGTAGATTGTCTGCTGCCCACCCCACATCCATCAGTTTCAGATTCTCCCCAGTGTGTATGCCTGTAAGTTTGTCAGAACCATCAACAGAGTGGTAGCTGTTAGTATAACATCTGTTTTCCTTTACGGACTGGCAGCCCCGTGAGGGCAGGGACCCTCCCTCATCTCCACTGCACTTTGCTCAGTGCCGGGCACACAGTGGATGCCCACTTGATTTCTGTTGACCAACGTGCAGACTCTGTGTTCTGTAACATTGCTTCCAGCCCTAAACAGTGCTGTAACACCACTTAACTCAATCACCTAACATTAGGGGTGAGGAAGCTCAAGCCCAGGGAGGTTCTAATCAGGTTATCTCCGGCAAAGTCACAGCAGAACCCTTGACCTCCCAAAGCCCAGGCCACCGACCTTCTCTGCCTTTGAACGATGACCACTCTAGCAACACCACAGAGGCTATCTCCCAGCGGGTTCACATCCGATCAGGTGGTGGGTGTGGTGTATTTGATAGCTGCAATGGGAAAAACCACCCTCGCTCCTCCCTGGCCTCTGCCCCCACCCACCCTGGAGCAGGCAGCCGCCGACTGTTCGGTGTCATTTTGGAGAGCAAAGTGTGCGTCCTGCTGGACACGTCGGGATCCATGGGCCCCTACCTGCAGCAGGTGAAGACGGAGCTTACCCTGCTGATATGGGAACAGCTGCGGAAGCACTGTGACAGGTAAGAGGCAGGGGTGCGGGTGGATGGGGGCAGGAAGATCCAAGCGATAGTTCTGGATGCTTCCCTGGCCAAGATCACTCCCTCCTTATGCTTCCAAAGGGCCTGGAGGGTTCCTAACTACTCAGCTGAATAGTGGGAAGGAACACTGCCTTCTACTGTAGAAGTAAAGTGGTTTTTAGAAATCCGTCTCAGGTCCAGTGGCAATTGCAAGCAGATCAGAGGAACCACCAGGTCGCCTTGAATTGTGGATTTTTCAAGAGGAGGTTTTGGTGTGGTTTGTTCTCTCTACCCAGAAGGGTTGACCCTGAAGGGACAGCTGGAAACTCAGACCCCAGGCTGGGACTCGTTCTTGCCTTAATATTAAAATGAGCAGGCATTTATAGAGCTGTTTCCTGTGCCAAGCACTTTACATGCATGAGGTCATTCAGCCTGCACAATGATCCTGTTATTATCCCCATTCTTCAGAAAAGGAAACAAGGGCTTAGAGATTAAGGCATTTGCCCAAGGTCATATAACCAGTAAGTAGCAATTACTGAGTGCGGATTTAAATCTGTCTGCATCTAGAATTTTCACCGTGTACCTTCTCAAACTTGGTTGGTCTGCAGGGGGCCCAGGGCTTGCTGTAGGGTCTTCAGGGATAAGCATGTGTCCTCATGGAAGTTACTCCCCCAAGATCAAAATAGACTGCGTGCATGCTCAGTCGTGTCTGACTTTGTGACCCTATGCACTGTAGCCTGCCAGGCTCCTCTGTCTATGGAGTTTTTCAAACAAGAATACTGGAGCGGGTTGCCATTTCCTCCTCCAGAGAATCTTTTTGACCCAGCGATTGAACCTACGTCTCCTGCATTGCAGGTGGATTTTTTACCACTGAGCCATCAGTGAAGCCCTCAGTATAGACTGGCACATGCTAAAAAATCTCTTTTTCCTCTCTCCACCCCCCACTTCTTCTCCCTGTTTCCCAGTTTTAACCTGCTCAGCTTTGCAGAGGGCCTACAGCCGTGGCAGGACACTCTGGTGGAGACCACAGACGCAGCTTGTCACAAGGCCATGCAGTGGGTGACCTGCCTGCATGCTCAGGGGAGCACCTCGGTCTTACAAGCACTGCTGGCAAGTTCCACCACCAAGCCCAACCAGAAATACTGTCCTAACCCCTAATCCTGACATTGCATGATGCTTTAGAGTTTACAGAGAGCACTGTAGAATTTACTAAGTGTTCAATCATTGCATCTTCCCAACAATCCAGTGAGAATGAGTTTCTCGAATTTCTGACTTTATAAATGATGACACAGAGGCTCAGAGAGGTTAAGTGACTTTCTTGGGGTTAACCAGCTCTGGAGTGAGCTGCACTCTTTTTCCTAAACTTCAACAGCTTCCTGGTCTGTCATCAGATGAAAGGGGAGGCTCACAGTCTTAATGACAAGTTGGTGGGATCCAAGCAGACTTGGGGACAGCAGGTCAGTGGTTTCTGCATCCTGGTTGGCCCCTCCTCTGAGCCAGACAGCCTACGTGCTCTTTCAGAAAGCTTTCAGTTTTCCTGATGTAGAAGGACTATACCTCCTGACCGACGGGAAGCCGGACACAAGCTGCAGCCTTATTCTCAGTGAGGTCCAGAGACTCAAGGAGAAGAGAGACATCAAAGTGCACACCATCTCCCCAGACTGCTCTTGCAGGTGGGCAGTGAGGAGGTGGCCGAGTTGCACCACTTACCTACCGCCACGTGTCTGAGGGGCACGTGGTCGTGAGCTGAGCCATCCTGGGCCCAAGTCCCGTGGGTCAGCCGCTAGGAGGCCCCTGGGCAGGCATTGCCCCAGAGAGAGAACCCCACTGAAACCCTGCCTACCCGTCAGCAGGGCATCCCGACTTTCTCCAGTGTGGAAACAGACTTGTACCGGTTCCCAGTCACATGCTGTGTTCTCCCACTTTGTCTTTCTTGGGGGCACATTTGTGAATATTTAGGGGAAAAAGTTTAAAGTAGCTATGGCTATTTCCATAAACAATCGCCATAGAAGAAAGAACATGTGTTAAACAAGAGAGATTCAGCTCCTTCTGAAAAAAAAATTTAATGTAATTGGCAAAGCTGTGATTACTTACATTCATATTTAATCTCTCTGTCCAAACCATGAGCTCCGTAAAAGGCACACTGTCTCCCTGCCAGGCCAGACACATAGTCGGCTCTGGATAAATTAAGAAATGGGGCCATGTGCTCAGAGGGCGACCCTGATACGGTGAATACGATTCACACAGCAGCTCCACTGCCACCCAAAAACCATCTGGGAGAGCGGGCTTGTGATCCTGACACGGTCTCAATGGCACACAGCCTCAGGGTAATAGGTCATTATTACCCCACTGACGTGACTTCTCCAGGGGCTGGGAGCTCACAGAGAGCTCAATGGGCCTGGCCCCAGCACCCTGTTCCTCCCTACAGGACTGCGGCTAGCTTCTTGAGAGACCTGGCCGCCCTCACCGGGGGGCGCTATCACTGCCCTGTTGGTGAGGACTCGCTTCTCGAAATGCAGGGCCTGCTGACCAGGGGCTTCATCCACCAAAGGGTAGGTTGTAGAGCTGCTGGGTGAGTTCTGTTGAAACGGTGCAATAAATACAATGTCAACAGGTTTGGTTTTTTCTTCCTAACTAACAATTAGCTCTTTGTAAATTACCTCTGTTAATCCTACCAACCATTTTTGTACCCATTTAACAGATGAATGAACAGGCTCAGCCAGGTTTAGGAATACACCTAAAGTCAGAGTAAATGGTAAAGCTGGAGTCCAGACATCCATGCTCCTAAGTTCTGTGCTTTAATTCCTGCATGTTTCTGTCTTCTCACCATAAATTCATTAAAATACAGATATTCAAATGTGTGATCTGTTAAAAATAAATATAGTAAAGTCATAGATTTTATCACATATATGGAATAAGATTTTACAACCTGCTAGAAAGATTATGTATCTATTCATACCTTCTAGGGATGTGCTGCTGTGAATTATAACATTTCCAGGCCAACAAATCATCCACTAGAACAATCAACGAGAATTCTGGATTTTTTTTTTTAATTAAAGTTTACTGTCACAGGACATGGCAAAATTTTTGAAGTTGAGTGCTTTGCATGATTTCTTTGTTTGAGTAACAGTTTGGGGGCAAATATTACTAATGATATAGAGGTCAGAACAAGTAAAAGTAATAAATATTCATCCATATCCTACACAGCAAAACACACTTGATGATATTGGGAAGGTTCTCTGTCTAATGCCTTATCAAATCAGATTCTTTGAATAGTTCCTGGGTGCAGAGTGGGACCTTTGCCCACTACTGCTTCCAGGGAGAAGGAACACTTTCATCTCTCTTAGATTCTCTTACTAATTGTGAGAATTTGTATTTTTAAGGCTAAGCTCTGGAATTTCATTAGTTGACATAAGAAAAAGGTATGTCTGTGGAGCTGTTTTAATAGAAGAAATAGAGAAGGGGCTGGATAGGTTTTACTGATTGACAGTGAGATAAGGTGTATATACCACTTCTGTTCTACAGGGCGGAGCAGTGCTGACTTCAGTGAAGTCCAGGGCCCCTCTCGGTTTCCACTGACTCTCAGACATCTTATTGCAAAGTGTCCCCTTTACAGAAGGACTGCCTTGACATATATTAAGCTCTCTGTCCCTGGAAACATGCAAGCTGAGGCCCACAAGATTTCCTGCACTGGGAGGAAGGCTGCACCGAGTTCACTCTAAAATTCTCCTCCTGAGATTTTGGATTTTCACGTCCCACCCAGTCATTTGATGGATCTAACTTCAGACTCATTTCCCTCTTTCAAGGATCCTGCACTGCCACTATTTGAAGGAGATGATTTAAGGAGACTGGCGCAGGAGATCACCAAGGCCAGAGGCTTCCTCTGGCAGGCCCAATCCATCAGGTACGCCCTTCAAGCAGGCCCTCCCCCCCGCCTCATAGCTCTAGCCCACCCAGACCCTGAGCACCACCCCAGTCATGACACCCTTGCTCCAAGAGCTCCTGCTTTCCAGGCCCAAAAATCTGGGCATCTTCGTTCATTTCCTGTTCACTAGGTCCCAACTCCAGAAGAAAAACAACCCAGAACTGAAGGTCACTCTTTTTTAGAGAAGCGTTCTCAGGTAAGGGGAGGGGACAAACCCTGTGCGGGCCAGGCAGCATGCTCTGCTTTGTGGGGAGGGATCAGAAACAAGGACTCCTCTACATAGAAAGGCCATCCTACAAAGAACCACATCTTGCTGTGAGCACAGAGTGCTCTGGAAAGCTGTAACCCTCAGATCAGCATCATCAGGCACCAGGACTCCCTGGAAGCTGCAAGAGGAAAGCTGTCTATCCCTGGGTCCACCCTAATGTTCCTGCCTTGTCCCCAACACACCCTGCACTTCAGTCACAAGATTGTTCCTTGCCGGAAGTCCTGCACCAAGCCCCCTGTTTGGAGCATCCTTCTGCCACCCTCTGCCTGGTGACTCCTTCTCATGCATCAAGGCACAGTGCAAATGGCATCAGGTTCTCTGTGAAGATGCCCCTGGGATCTATCAAGAGCTGGGAGCCTCCAGCGTCCCCCCATAGCATTCTGACCCCTCGTCTCTCCTTATAGCGGTGGCATTTACTACACTTAGCACGCCACATCATGCTTCCTGGCTTCTTCGTCTCTTCTCCCTGACCATGAGCTCCCCCAGGACGAGGCTGGTGTCCCAACCATCTCTGGGTCCCCAGAACCTGCCATGTGGCAGACACGTGGTACACTGTGAGCTCGCAGCTTAGTTATGAGAGCCCCGCTCTGGAGACCAGCCAGATGGGATCGTTTCGGCCCCAATCCTCTTACTCTGTGCTTTCCCACCACCTTAGTCCATGGGTGCAACACAGACTCAGCATCAGCCCATCCTGGAGGAAGAAGAAATAAATGAGTCTCACCACCACCCCCAACCCCTGCTCAACCAAACTGGACTGCAGTCTGCTCTGGAGCCCAATCCAGAGCAAATGCTTGGCTCAAGCTTGTGAAAACTGGGCTGGATCTGCTGGGCCAGCCCCACTGTGTACACACGAAATGAATGTGTCATGTATTACATCACTGGGGGTCATTTCTAAGACACGAAAAATTGCTTTTATTTAATTAATAGGATCAAAGGTACTTTTAAACTGATGTGATCATTGTGGTGTGTGTCTGTGTGTAAATTTTTGGTGAGATAAACTTTATTAAAAGATTCATCTATGCTTTAACTATTTTTTACAAAAAGGTGGTATATGAGCTTTTCTATGTAGCTATGTTTATTTTATTTGCATCTTTAAAAAAACTGTGATCATGGTCTTTCTAGTATTTTTTATACTTTTAGCTCTTATATCATGTAACACCTAACTTATTTTAGATATTGCAAACTTACATATTCAAATTGTGTGCAATTTTTATTTTTTCTATAAAATTAAAATCACACTTTAAAAAAAGACTCATCTCTAGATGTATGAACTCCAAATCAATAAGATAAACATCTTAATTTTTTTAATGGACAAAAGTTTCAAACAGATATAAATGAACTTTATGTATATGAAAATAGGTGTATATATAGGTGCTCAACAGCCTTGTCCATCAGTTTTATTTTGAAATGCAAAATAAAACTACAGTGAGAACCACCACAACACCCACTAGAATGGTTAAAAATAAAGACTGACAATATCAAGATAGGGAGCAACTGGAACTCTCACACGTTGCTGGGGTGGAAGTAGGGCAGTGTAAATTGATCCAAGCACTCTGGAAAACTGCTTGGCAATTTTTGCTAAAGTAAAACATATGGACTAAAGTAAATTTTACTAAAGTAAAACATACGGACTTCTCTGGTGATCCAACGGTTAAAAATCCTCCTGCCAAGGGAGGGGACACAGGTTCGATCCCTGGTCCAGGAAGATTCCATGTGCCACAGGGCAGCTAAGTCTATGCACCGCCACGCTGAAACCCACGCCCTAGAGCCCATGCCCCGCAGCAAGAGAAGGCCACCGCAGTGAGAGAGTAGCCACTCCCAGCTAGGGAGTAGCCCCTGCTCTTGGCAGCTAGAGAAGTCCCGCGGGTAGCAACAAAGGCCCAGTGCAGCCAAAAATAAATTAATTAATTAATTAAAGTTTTTAAAAAGTATGCTTCCTCTCTGCCAGCAATTCCACTCCAAGAGAAACAAGTGCCCACGTTTGACAAAAGACATATATAAGAATGCTTATAACATCTTTATTCATAAGAGTCAGAATGTGGAAACTAATTAAATGCCCATCAGTGGTAGAATGGACAAATAGATTGTGATACATATTTGCAGTGGAATCCTGCACATCAATTTAAAAAGAATGAACAGCTATATTCAGCAAGCTTTTATGAACAAATTGGGCAAAAGAAACTGAACACAAAAGAGCACATACACTGTAATCCCATTTATATGAAGTTCAAGAATAGTCAAAACTGGGGACTTCCCTGGTGGTCCAGGGGTTAAGACTCAATGCTTTCACTGCCATGGGCCTGGGTTCAATCCCTGACTGGGGAGCTAGGATCCCACAAAGTGTGCGATGTACCAAAAAAAAAAAAAAAAAAAAAAAAAGAATAGGCAAAACTATTATTGGTGATAGAAGTCAGAGGTGATTACCTTGTGTGTGTTGGAGCCACAGGGCTGTATCTCAGTCTGGGGGTGGTTACATGGATAAGTAAAAAATCATCAAATTGTTTAAAAACGCAGTTTACTAAAGCTTGACAAGCCATGCCTTTGGCCAGGCTCTGCACCGGCCCAGGGAGGCAGCGGTGACTGCAGTCCCTGCCACAGTGGATATCAGTCTGGTCTCGGTCTTGGACAGCCGCCCTCCACATCATCCCCATCCGTGCGGAGAAAACAACCCGTGGGCCCTGTATTATGTCACTCAGGCTATCGAGACAAAGTACCACAGACTGAGGGGCTGAAGTGTTGTCTCCAGCTCTGGAGGCTGGAAGTCCGAAATCAAGGTACAGTGCTCCCTCCGAAGGCACTGGGAAAGGCCTGGAACAAGCCCCTCTCCTGGCTTCTACCAGTTCCTTGCTTCTGGCAGCATGCTTCCAATCTTCCCATGATGCTGTCCTCGTGCACATGCCTGTGTCCAAATTTCCCCTTTTTACAAGGATGCCAGTCATACTGCGTTAGGGCCATACTCGAGTATGACCTCATCTTTATTTACATCTGCAATGACTCTTCCCAACTAGGGTCACATGCTGAGGTACTGGGGCTTAGGACTTCAAGGGTGGCACAACTGAACTTGAGGGTGTTTCAGTTGATGAACTTGAGGGTGCCACAATTCAACTGTAACACCTGTTAACAGTTGCAAACTATGCTTTTCCTAATGAGACTACACTTAGGCCTGGAGAACAAGAGTCCTCTGGCCCTGCTGGTGGGAGAGAAAAGGCTGGTCTTTGTGAATGGAAGGACAGACCAGATGCATGGTTTGCAAAGCAGCAAATCACAGGTCTTGGGACTGAATCCCAACCTCTCATATAACAATGATAACAGCTACCATTGGTTAAGTGCTGACTGGGCAGGCACGATACTAGGCATTCTGTTATGGTATCTTGTTAGCCACAAGTCTCACAACACCACAGCTATAAAATACACACCAGTTCTGGTTTATCGATGAGGAAACTGAGCCCTGTAGCTGCCCAAACACACACGAGAAAGTGACAGAGCCAAGATTTAAACCCGGGACTGACCCCAGATGTTCAAGCTGGCTTTAGAAAAGGCAGAGGAACCAGAGATCAAATTGCCGACATCCGCTGGATCATGGAAAAAGCAAGAGAGTTCCAGAAAAACATCTATTTCTGCTTTATTGACTATGCCAAAGCCTTTGACTGTGTGGATCACAATAAACTGGAAAATTCTGAAAGAGATGGGAATACCAGACCATCTGACCTGCCTCTTGAGAAATCTGTATGCAGGTCAGGAAGCAACAGTTACAACTGGATATGGAACAACAGACTGGTTCCAAATTGGGAAAGGAGTACATCAAGGCTGTATATTGTCACCCTGCTTATTTAACTTATATGCAGAGTACATCATGAGAAACGCTGGGCTGGATGAAGCACAAGCTGGAATCAAGATTGCTGGGAGAAATATCAATAACCTCAGATATACAGATGACACCACCCTTATGGCAGAAAGTGAAGAACTAAAGAACCTCTTGATGAAAGTGAAAGAGGAGAGTGAAAAAATTAGCTTAAAACTCAACATTCAGAAAAACTAAGATCATGGCATCTGGTCCCATCACTTCATGGCAAATAGATGGGTAAACAGTGGAAACAGTGGCTGGCTTTATTATTCTGGGCTCCAAAATCACTGCAGATGGTGATTGCAGCCATGAAATTAAAAGACGCTTACTCCTTGGAAGGAAAGTTATGACCAACCTAGACAGCACATTAAAAAGCAGAGACATTACTTTGCCAACAAAGGTCTGTCTAGTCAAAGCTATGGTTTTTCCAGTAGTTATGTATGGATGTGAGAGCTGGACTATAAAGAAAGCTGAGCACCAAAGAACTGATGCTTTTGAACTGTGGTGTTGGAGAAGACTCTTGAGAGTCCCTTGGACTGCAAGGAGATCCAACCAGTCCATCCTAAAGGAGATCAGTCCTGAGTGTTCATTGGAAGGACTGATGCTGAAGCTGAAACTCCAATACTTTGGTCACCTGATGCGAAGAGCTGACTCATTTGAAAAGACCCTGATGCTGGGAAAGATTGAGGGCAGGAGGAGAAGGGGATGACAGAGGATGAGATGGTTGGATGGCATCACTGACTCAATGGACATGAGTTTGGGTAAACTCTGGGAGTTGGTGATGGACAGGGAGGCCTGGCATGCTGCAGTCCATGGGGTCACAAAGAGTCGGACACAACTGAGTGAACTGAACTAAACTGACCCTATGGCCTTGCCCCGCTACACTCCCACACTACACCCCTTTTCATCTCTCTGAATCTGATTAATGAAGCAAGCAGCACTAAAACAGAGTTGTGAGAATTGAGCAAGATATCTTACCACTTGCCACATAGCATGTGCTGGCTGAGGTTTTTTCTCTTCCTCGCTCCTACCCATGCACACAAAGGAGGTTCGTACAGGTGAAGCCTCTGCACTAGCCCTCTCCAAAGTAAGCAGCCCTTGGTGTTCTGGGTCAGCCTTGGAGCACAGCCCCACCCCTAGCTCCACTTCATCATCTGTGCCCACTCCTGGGCACATTCTTGCCTCTCTGCCACTGCCACTTGTGAATGCGTTTTCCAGGGATGGTGTGATCCATCTGGGTCCCCAGTGCACAGGAAAGGACAGCACTGAAGAATAACCTATTAAATGTGGAACGATGGCATTGGAGAATGGATAACCCAGAGGTGGGTGGAGGACGCAAGAAATGAAGGGTAGACATATGGGTGGAAGGGAGGAAAGAAAGATAATGAACTGGATGCATGAAAAGCTGGATGGATTGAGTGGAAAGACAGAATGTCGGTGAATAGATAAACGGACAAAAAACAGTTTTAAATTGGTAGAAGGCTGGATGAATAGACAGAGATGGATGGAAGAGTAGGTGGGAAAATGAATAGATGGAAAGAGAGGAAGCAGGGAGGGAAGGAAGGAGGGCAGGAGGAAAGAAGCAGGAGGCAGGCTGAACAGAAGGGACCGCATGGGAGAGGACATGGATGGATAAGGGGGTGGGAGAAAGAAACACCCTTTCTTGGGGTTCAAGACGTCTATGCTGGCAGGACCCGGCCCAGCACGCAGGACGTTCCTGCCTTCTCCCCACCAACATAGTGGCCCATTTCACCCTTCGACCGGCCTCGGTTTCCCCTCTGGGAGAGCCTGCGTGTCCCCGCCTTAGAGACCAAGGTTGTGGAGTGGGCGGCAGGATCAGGGGAAACAGGCGAGGGGCTGGCGCGGGGCGGTCCCCGAAGCCGCGGCCGGCCCCGCCCCGTGGAGGCGGAGACCTCGTGGAGGCGGAGGCCCAGTGGAGGCGGAGGCCCAGCAGCACCCGGCTCAGCGTCTAGACCAACCGAAGCGCGGGCGCTGCCGAGATCACTCAGCGCCGCGGGAGCCGGGCCAGGTGAGCGCCGCTGGGGCGCGGGGCGCGGGGAGGGGGCGCGCGCAGCAGCCGCAGCAGGCAGGAGCCTCCCGAAGCTGCCCAGCAGGAGGCTTTCAACTTGGGATGGGTTGCCTCGCTCCTACCCACCCAGCGGGGGTGATGGGTCTGGAGTGGTCCCTGCCCTTCTCCCTGTTCCCTTTCACCCGACCCCGCTTTGGGTCCCCAGCGACCTGGATCCAGAGCCAGCCATTCACTGAGACTCTATCAGAGTTCGCAAATGTTCTCTGAGCCTCAGTTTCCCTCCCCGATGATGGGGGCGGTAAGCCTCCGCTGCACAAGGCTGCAGGGAGGATTGAATGGGGCAGTGCCGGGCCAGCTCAGCGCGTAGCCCTAAGCTCCCAGAGGCAGAACAGCTCCCAGGGGTTTCATTCATTCAACGGCTGTTTAGTGACAGCCTGCTTTGTGCCAGGCACAGGACTGGGGTCCACGGACACCACTTGATCCAAACTCTCCTGGCACATGTGTGCCCGTGGCCTGTGAGGGCCCTGCCATCGGTGAGGTGGACAGGGCAGCCAGGGTTATGTGGGCTCATCAGGCAGACGTGGATGCTGAGGTGCAGTAAGGTTAGAAGGACCTTGCCCAAGGGCGCATCCGGGAAATTCGACCTGCGGCAGGGTCCCAACCTTTGTCACAGAAAGCATCCGCATAGGATAGAAAAATACTCTGGTGCCACAGACTCTTTCCCGAGGTAAAGAAGGGTTCCACTCTGTGGTTCCATTGCCCTCCTGCTGGGGGAACTGGAGTCATACTCTGAGATCCGGGGTGTCTCCTCTCCCTGTTACAGCCTTGAGTGCCAGAGCTTGTATGGCGCCTGACTATATCCCTCACTCAGAACTATGGCCAGCAGGGCAGTGTGACAGAGGAGACTAGAAGATACCATACAGCGGTCCCAGTCTCTATCCTGTGACCACCACCAACAATACCTGTGGGCCCATCGCTCAGTCACACATTTGCACCTGTTCTTTTTTTTTACTTATCTTAAATTGAAGGATAATTGCTTTACAACACTGTGTTGGTTTCGGCCATACAGCAGCATGTATCAGCCAGAGGTACACTTATGTCCCTTCCCTCGCACCTGTTCTTTTTTTATAGCCACTATCTGCCACGCGGAGCAGAGTTTACCTCTCTCTGTATCCACAGGGCCTGGCACACTCTGGTAGACCCAGAATACACAGTACACATTGCTGCTGTTATTAATGATGATAATGGTGATCCGGCCTGTGGTCCAGCCTTATCCTCAGGTGGAGCAGGAGGTAGGGGGTGAGATGATGTGACAGTGACTGACAGCCTGGCTCGCTTTAAGTCTTGAGTGAGGAGGACAGGATCCTCAGAGCCGGACCCCAAGGGCCGCAGACCTTATCCTGAAGCCCGCAGGGGGTTGGGCAAGCCTTGTGGGGTCAGCCAGCTGCACTGCTGGGGACCTGGGAGAACCAGAGGCAGCAGTTGCCAGGGCAGAGGTGGTCCAGCCCTTGTACAAGTTACCAAGGCCCTTTGGATCCCATGTGGCTCCTCCCTTCTTTCCTCCTCCAGGAAGTCCTCCCCATTTCCCCATCAGAAAGCAGTCACCACCACCCCCAACCCAGTCAGGTGGCACAATTTGATCCATCTCCTTCTAATACTACATGGGAACCGGGCTTTTAAGGAGCTGGTAGAGAAGTCGGGAATGCTTGGTGTAAATCTCAGCCATGTGGTGTGGCTTTGGGCCTTGGGTTCCTGAGCTGTGAATCCCAAGGCCTTGGCTGCTTTGTCTCTGACTCTCTGAGGAAGGCAGCAGCCACCTTGGAAGTTCTCAAGATTCCAACAGGGATAGATTTGGGAACTCAGAGGGTCTGTAATTCCCACCAGCAAGTCCCTTAAGCCCCCAGGAGTCTGATAATCCACATGACTCAAGACAACTCTAGAGCATATGCTCTTCTCTTTTTCCCTACAGGTGGATAGATCCCGAGTCCACATGGCTCAGTAGAAGATGAAGCCCAACCCGGCGGGCTCCTCCCCAGAGGCCTGCAAAGCTGCAGGACAGGGCCAGCAGAGCTGCCCTGTCTGTCAGGCCTGCGGTGGGGTCTCGGGCCTGGGGAATGTGTCTGGACCTGGGCTGGGGCCTGGTATAGTTCCAGAACGTGGATCAAGGCCTGGTGCTGCTACAGAACATGGAACAGGGACTGGAGCAGTGTCAGGCCCTTGGCAGGGGCCTAGTGATGTTCTAGGACCCAGACAAGGGTCTGGAGCAGTGTTGGGTCCTGGGCAGAGGCCTAGTGATGTTCTGGGACCCAGACAAGGGTCTGGAGCAGTGCCGGGTCCTGGGCAGCAGCCTACTGCTGCTTCAGGAGCTGGGCCAGTGCCTGATTTAGGAGCTTCACCTTCCCCTGGCCGAGAGGTAGGGCCTGGACCCAGGCGGGGATCAGGGGCTGGGCAAAGACCCAGTGAGCCAATAACAATCCCAACACCGGCTCAACAGCAGAAGACTCAGGCCACCCCTGGGCAGGCCTCAAGGCAGAAGGTTGTGGTCACCGGAGGAGCAGGCTACCTGGGCTTTAGCCTGGGTTCCAGCCTGGCCAAGAGCGGCACTTCTGTCATCCTGCTCGACCTCCGCCGACCCCAGTGGGAGCTGTGCCCAGGGACCGAGTTCATCCAGGTGCAGTGATGAGGTCTTGGGGAACGGGCCGGGGGCAGACTAGTGGCGGAGGTCAGGGGTTGGTGTCTGATGTGTAACCAGTCACTGGTAGTGAAGAGCACAGGCTCCAGAGTCAGACTCCAGCTCCCAGCTGGGCTGCCATGGCCACAGGGCCCCACACCTCTGAGCCTCACATCTTCATCCACAGAAAGGGGACACCAACAGTATCTGCTTCACTAGAGACTTATG
The DNA here is from genome assembly GCF_019923935.1 of Bubalus bubalis. Classification (NCBI taxonomy): domain Eukaryota; kingdom Metazoa; phylum Chordata; class Mammalia; order Artiodactyla; family Bovidae; genus Bubalus; species Bubalus bubalis. The sequence goes on along the minus strand of NC_059180.1, from coordinate 22,429,225 downwards.
GGGAGTTGAGGAGACAGTGCATGTAAAACTCTGAGCACGTTCTCTGTGACTTAGCTCCATAGAGGGGGCCAATGATGATGAAGACGGACGCCCAGTGGAATCATCTAGTAAATCCTGCCCCGCAGCTTGTCCGGGCTCTGCAGATGCTGGGCCTGGGTGGGCTCAGGGGGCTGGCTCTGGGACCTGCCGCAGCTGTAATGTCTGATTACCTTGGGCCCAGACCTCCTACCTCCGTGTCTTTCTCCTCTGTTTCAGGCTGATGTCCGCAATGCAGAAGCCCTGCACCGTACCTTCGAAGGGGTGGACTGTGTTTTCCACGTGGCCTCCTACGGAATGTCTGGTGCTGAGCAGGTGAGACACCCCCGACACGCACAGGGCTTAGGTCCTGGCTCTGCCCGCTCCCCTAATCCCTGGGTGTTCATTATGCTCTTCACCTATTCCAGGGAGGATTTGGGCTACACCCAGCCTACATTTGGCCCATGAGACCAAGTGCCAGTTCTGCCATTTTCTAGCTGTGTGACTAGGAAAGTTAAGTTAACCTCTCTGCGCCTCTGTTTCTTCATCTGTTAAGTGAGGACACAGCTAGAGCTAATGTCGCGACCTCCCCAGAGAGCAGGGTAACAGTGTCTGTCAAAGCATACAACAGCCTTTGACTCAGAAACTACACTTATATATTTGCAGCATTGGTTTTAATAACAAAGCAGGAACTAACCAAAATACCCAACTACTGGGGACTATTTAAATAAATTGTGATATAGCCTAACAATGAACTTCTATGCAGCCATTCAAAAAAAAGGCGAAAGAATGAGGTAACTCAATATGTGCTGATAACAGAACAATTTCCAAGGTAAGAAAACAGCATTTGACACTTTTTTTTTTTAATAAAAAACTCACATTTCTATTAGAAATGGGAGGGAAATTTCTTCTTCATTGCATACTAGTTTTACTGTTTGAATAGTTAACAACTGCAACAAGAATAAATATAGCTTGAAAATCAGTATGGAACCCACTTCCCTGTGTGGTTGTAGGGATTAAATGAGATGTAAAGGCTTCGCTGTGTCCCTGACACACAAGCAACTCTCACTGTGGCCCAGTTTTTATTTTTCACACCCCCGCCCTCTCACTTGGGTAGACGGCAGTATTATTGTCTCTGTCTTATGGATAAGGAAGCTGAAACTTCTAGAGCCAAGAAGCAATCCAACATATTTGAGGCTCTTTTCTGTGTGAAGCCCTGCATCAGGTCCTCTCATGGGGCTTATTAAATCCTGCCAACCATCCAAGGGACTCTTCCCTCACTTTATAGGTGAGGGAGCTGACTGCCAGATGGGGGGTGGAAACTCCCCAGTAGCCCAGGCAAATGGGAGCAGAAAGGGGCACTAGAGCCCCGGGCCCCCACACTACCAGGGGCCCCTGGGAACCCCTGCCTCTGAGCTGCAGCCCCCCACCCTGCCCCACCCAAGCCCAGCTGCACACCCTCAGCTACAGGGCTGAGACAGCACCTCGACTCTCACACGTCCGTCTTGCCTTTTAGCTGCAAAAAGAGCAGACTGAGTCTATAAACGTTGGAGGCACCAAACTAGTGATCGATGGTAGGCGCTCAGAGCAGAGTGTGACCCGCTGTGTGTTTGCCGCTTCTTTCTTTACCTGGGCTGCCGCAGGCCCAGCTCTGGGGGACAGGGCAGGGGGACAAAGGTGGGAACCTCCTCCCACCCCCTGACCTCCCCCGTGGAGGGTCTGTGGGCAGCACATCCTTCCTGTTCTGCAGGCGTGCCCAGGCCCTGGCATGGGGCTCAGTGTGACCTCAGTGTGTCTGGGGACACAGGAGTGGGGTTTGCACAGAGAGCTTAGCAGTTGGGAGCAGGAAACGTTGCTGAAGTTCCAAATGAGAAGACCCACCTCTGGGCTCTCTGGGCATGTCCTGCCTTATCCTCCCTCCTGTTTTTCTCTCTGATTCTAGAGTGTGTTTTCCTTATGTCCCCACTGAGTGAGACTTTCTTCTGACCTGTCCCTGGCAAGGTGGCCACACTGAGAAGGAAGAGTGAGGCAGCCTGGCCCCCAGGGACTCTCAGAGCAGGGGCTTGACCCCTCCCCAAGTTAAGGGAAGGAGGCCCTTCCCTCCTGAGGCAGGATGTGTGCTGGAGGGTGGGTGGAGGACTCATCCAAGGAGGTCCCCAGGGGCACCCCTCAGCCAACTCCCTGCTCACATCAGCACTGTGTGTGTGTGTGTGTGTGTGTTGCTGTGTGACCTGTCGCTGCAGTTTGTGTCCACCAGCGGGTTCCAAGGCTTGTCTACACCAGCACCGTCAATGTTGCATTCGGCGGGAAGCCTATAGAACAAGGCGATGAGGACTCTGTGCCATATTTCCCACTGGAGAAGGTACCTGGCTTCCTGGAGAGGTGGGCAGGGCGGACCTGGGACCCACAGTTCAAAGGGTAGGGATGGGCAGAGCCAGGGTCAACTTCACAACTCAGGGTGAGACCCAGGAGCAAAGAGTCCCCAAACAGCATGGTTCAAGCCCTCTCCTACTTCAGTCATGCCAGCAAGGGCTTTGAAATCACACCGACCTGGCCTTGAACCAGCAAAGCGACTTTCTACTGTGGTACCCTGAGCAAATCACTTCACTTGGAGGCTCTCCTTCTAGACCCAGGCATGATAACACCACTCTGTGGGGATGTGGAGAGCTGGAAATGAGACGATTATGTGAAAATGCCACGTGAGCACAAGGATTCTATGTAAACAGTCCATCTGACATGCATCCAGCATCCACATCCCAATGCAGCCGATGTCCCAGTGCAGGCGATGTGGCTGACGGGAAGCTCCATTGTTACTGCTCTGAACTCTCTCCTCTGTTCGTGGCTCCCACCCAGAGGGAGAGGAGCGGTGGTAGGGCTCAGGGCCTGGCCATTTCCCGGTGGGATCCCAGAAGTGAACTCCCATATGATCAGAAGCAAAAGTGCAGCCCTGGGGCCAGGAGGGCTGGGCAGTGTGATCAGCAGTGTCCCTGACCCCATCTGGTGGCTTTATTCTCCCTGTCCTTGAACAGCACACAGACCACTACTCCCGAACCAAAGCCATCGCTGACCAGTTGATCCTCATGGCCAATGGGACGCCTCTCCCAGGTAAGTACTGGAGGCCTGCTCACAGCCAACATGCGTGTCCCCTACTGCCTCCCTGAAGCACATGAGCGATTCTCGCTTTTAGCTGGTATGTTTCTGAGGCCCAGCTTCCTTCTAAAGGACACTTCCCCAGGGCCTTGGACATTCATCATCCAACAAATCCTGAGCACCCACACCCAACAGGGATACAGCCTGGAAAACATCAGACCCAGTCTCTGCCCTCACGTTGCTCATGGTCTGCTGGGGAGACACTTGGGTTAGCCCAAGTCTAGCCCTCTTTTCTGCCACATAGGAGGGCATCCAGTTTGGGGGAATCCTCTTCTAGATAAAAAGAGTACAAATTTATGAATATGCAGTGAGGTGTGGCACTTTGGAAGGGCTGTGCAAGTGAGGGATGCTTCAGGAACTCCCAGAAAAATTGGCCTCGGCTGCCCAACTGGATTGCCTTTTCTTATCATATTGTCATAAAGAAATAATAATAGAATAAGGACTGGTGGCAGCATGGCGCAGTGGCTAAACACCCACATACCAGCATCAGACTGAACTGAGTTCAAACCCCAGCTCCACCACCTTTCAGCAAAAGTCTCCTATCTTTTGACAGCATCTGTATAAGGTAAGAGACCCAGCTTCTCTCCAAACTCAGGGGTCAAATATATTCAGGTAAAGTCCTTGCTATCCAAATTATATTTGCTTTCTGAAATTCAGAAACTAAAAAGAATCAGAAAAGCTGGTTTCTCTCACTGGCTAAACTCAGGAGCCAAGTGGATTTAGAAGGTGAAGGTTGCTTGGTATCATAATCCCCAAATTTACAGGAGAGAAAACTGAAGCTAAGAGGTTAACTGACCTAGATCAAGGTCACACAGCTCTTAGATGGCAGACGTAGGGTTTGAAAAGCCACCTCCCCCCAGGGGAGTCTAACACCAGAGCCTGGGGTTAACCGCTGTGCTCCACTTGGCTGTGGCTGAGTGGTCTCTGACCATGAACGCTTTCCCCTAAAATCCTCCACACCTCACCCCTCACCCTGGACCTGTCAGGCCTCAGTTGTTTATCCCAGTAGGAATATCCAGCTGTGTTTCCCGGAAGTTTGAGCCTGCGCAGTAGAACTCTCATCTCTATCAGGGCCTCCCCTGGCTGGACCTGCGCTCCTACAAGTCAGACACCTAATCCTCCAGCTGAGAATTATTTATACAAGCATCCCCAGCTTTCCATGGTCAGGACAGTCATGGATACCCTGGGCCCCACCCCTCTGTGACGTAGCCGCCCAGTACCCTGCTGGCCAATGTCAGCTGCAGCCCGACCAGCCTTCCCCCCACCCCCATCCCATGCCCAGGTGACCCAGAGTTTAAAATTAGCTCCAGGCTGTCTACAGGAAAGCTCACCTGATACCTGCCTCGCAGGAAGCCTGCCACAATCTCCCTGGGTGATTTCCAGTCCCTGAGAGACTCTGCCTCTAGCCTGGCATGGAGCAGCCTGGGCCCTGTAGCAGAGTCTTGAGACTTGCAGACCCCATCCACGTGAAGGCTCTGAGTCTTCATGTCTCTGGGTGTGTGAGTGTCCTGGGGCCACCAGCACAAATCACCACTAACCTGGTGGCTCGAAACAGCAGAAATTTCTTCTCCCACAGTTCCCATAGTTCAGAGTCAGATGTCTGAAATCCAAGTGTCATTTGGGCTGAGCTCCCTCCAGACGTGTGTGGGAGAATCCTTCCTTGACTCTTCCCGCTTCTGGTGGCTCCAGGAGCTTGGGGTCCTTCTTTGGTGTGTGGCTGCATCACTTGGCGTTGGTCTCTGCCTCTGTCTTCATGTGGCCTCTCCTCTTCTCCCTTTGTGAGTGTCTTATAAGGCCACCTGACATTGGATTTAAGGCTCAACAGGATAATCCACGGAGAAGGCAATGGCACCCCACTCCAGTACTCTTGCCTGGAAAATCCCATGGACAGAGGAGCCTGGTAGGCTGCAGTCCATGAGGTCGCTAAGAGTCGGACACGACTGAGCGACTTCACTTTCACTTTTCACTTTCATGCACTGGAGAAGGAAATGGCAACCCACTCCAGTGTTCTTGCCTGGAGAATCCCAAGGACAGAAGAGCCTGGTAGGAGGCCGTCTATGGGGTCACACAGAGTTAGACACGACTGAAGTGACTTAGCAGCAACAACAGGATAATCCAGGATAATTTCATGTTTAGATCCTTAATTACATCAGCAAAGACCCCTTTTCCAAGTAGGGTAGCATCCATGGGTTCCAGGACACAGACATAACTTTTCGGGGCCCACCATTCAACCCACTACACTGGGCTTCATTGTTAAGTGAGGGTGTTGGGGAAGGAACAGCCAGGGAGGCTACAGAGCAGTCAGGAGCAGGCTATGACCCGGTGATACCGTCCCTGGCTAATTTATGAAGAAAAGGCAATTTATACTGGAAGGATATATGATAGCTTCTGGAAAATATCATCCAGAAAAATGACCACCAGGATTTAGAAATGACAGGGTCGGGGTGATTCCAGGGAGCTGGGAGGCAGTATCTGGTGATCAGTCTCTCAGGGTGAGCCCACTCTTAGGATTTTAGATCCATTTTAGTGGGATGCAGAGTTATGTTCCTGGGTGAGAAGATGGCACTGACTCAGCCTGGGTCCTGGAATGCCACCTCAGAGAAGAGAAGTGTATCTAGACTGACATTCCCACCACCCCCAACCTGGTGCAAAGGGGAAGGAGCTTCCAAAGAAAGGTGGGCTTCTGGTCCCAGAGGATGGCATACACTCAGCTCCCCAAACTGGGAGCAGGCTGCTTGGGGAACCTGAGCCTTGGGGGAAGTGGAACACCTACCAGGAGGCACTATCTCAGTTAAGGAGATGGGGCTGGGAGTCAAATAATTTACAAATAGTAACTGAAAAAAATTTTAAATGAATTAGAATAAATTAAAAATTTTGTAGACTTTCTTAAGACTTGAATACTTTGGGGGCAGCTCTTCAGGCTATATACCCCTAGACCTCCCCCCACAGGGTGACAGGCTCCCACTTCCACCAATGGGGACCCCTCGGCAGAGAATTTGGGAAGCCCTGGACCAAGCTCTATCTTAGTCTGGAGACTCTGCTAACACAGCAAAGAGGGGGACAGACCTCCAGCTCTCATGCTGATGGTTCTAGTCTTCCTTTCTGGTTGTCTGGAAAGGGTAGCTGCAACCACTAGTTACAAAGCATCCATTTTCCAGGTGAAGAGACCAAGGCTGAGAGAGCTGAGGGTCAGGGAGCTGAGCTGGTAGTATTATGCCACCAGAGGTGTGAGTGGAAACAGCTTGAACCTGGATCTCCATCTCAGCTCCACTAGGTTGAGCTGTGTGCCCTTAGGCAAATCACATCTCTTCTCTGAGCCTTGGCTCCTTTATCCATAAAACAGGGATAATAACAGCTCCCACCTCCTAGGGCTGCCTGGAGGGGAAAATTCCAGGCTTACCAGAGCATCAGATGAAGGCACCAGACACATAGTAAAACCTCTCTGAGAGCGCTATGGACCTTATCTAATGACTAGAAGAAAGAAAGAGCTCCAGCTATTGGCATGAGGGCATGTGGGTCTGTGCACATCTGTAAAATGGGCAAGTAGGACTCTCATGGGAGTCAAAGGCGGTCACGTCTATCAGAGCTGGTTAAACTCTCATGGGCCATGCACATAAGTGTTGCCTCTGTTACTAGCCTGTGAGTTTTGTGAGTTCAGGCACCATTTCTTGGTCCTCCTGGGATTCTTCACAGCATCCATTCCAGGACCCAGTGCAGAGCGGGTGGGGAGGGGGATGATTCTCAGTAGTGTTTGTTGAATGACTAGCTGATCTACTGAGAGAATAATTAATTGAATGAGAAAACTCCAAGGACCTGCCTATCCCACTAACCTGTCCAGGTAAGGACCAGGAGATGTGGACAGCCTTTCTATCCCCCTTCCTGCTCATCTACCCCTTCCTAGGCCCCTGACTGCCCTCCCCTGTGTCATAGGAGGAGGCTGTCTGAGGACATGCGTGCTCCGGCCCCCAGGGATCTACGGCCCCGAAGAGCAGAGACACCTGCCCCGTGTGGCGGTACGTTGTTCCAGCCTGAGGCCGGAGGCACGGGGGGAACCCGGCTGGAATTGTGTGAATGACGACCCATGGTCCCCATGTCAGTCTTGGGTCAGTCCCCAGAGGGGGACCCTCGGTTCTGGGAGAACTCCTGCCCCTACCAGGCCCACCAGGAACAGAGTTCTTGGGGGTACTCCAGCCAGGCCTGATACCCATAGAGAAGACGTGGAGTTACAACCCCAGAGAGGCAGAAGAAACTGTTGCCCTGCTCAGATGTGGGCTCCCTGAGGGCCAGAAGGCTCATCTCATGCTGCTGGCACCAGGGTCTCCACACAGAAAGCCTCTCTGCAAACAAGGCTGGGTGCCAGGGATATGGGTGCAAGGGGCTCTGGATCCTGTCCTCAGATTTCTCACAGCCTAGTCAAGGAGACAGGTGCCACAGTCACAGATTCAGGGTGGTAAGGGCTGAGGTGAAAGGGAGAAGATGCGAAGACAGCAGAGAGGGCCTGGCAGGGGAGGCCCAGGAGGGCTTCCTGGAGGAAGTGACACCTGTGCTGTTTGAATAAGGAATGAGCTAACCAAGGAAAGAGGGTAGTAGAGAGAAGGTGATCCAAATAGAGGAGAGAGTCTGGGCACAATGCTGGAAATGAAAACCAGTTCCAGGTTTGCAGATGTACTTCCCTGGTGGCTCAGACGATAAAGAATCTGCCTGCAATGCAGGAGACCCAGGTTCGATCTCTGCGTCGGGAAGATCCCTGGAGAAGGGAATGGCTACCCATTCCAGTGGGACTTCCCTGGTGGCTCAGAGGTTAAAGCGTCTGCCTGGAATTCAGGAGACCCGGCTTCGATCCCTGGGTCAGGAAGATTCCCTGGATCCCATGGACAGAGGAGCCTGGCGGGCTACAGTCCATGGGGTCACAAAGAATTAGACACAACTGAGTGACTAACACTAACAGTGAGCAAAAAAGACAATTCTGTCCCCCTCCCTGTGGGCTCTATATTCCCACAGGAAGAGAGACAGAATAAACACCTTATATGACAAGGAATATTCGAAGGTGCTGGGGACTGTGGAGAAAGAGGAAAAGTGCTGTGGGGTGGGGGAAAGCTAGGGTGCCAACAGTCAGGGAGCCTCTTCCAGCAGGGACATTGAGCACCTTGAGGTGACCGGTGTATCACACAGATAGGCAGAACCTTCCAGGCAGAGGGCATGGGAGGTCCAAAGCCCTGAGGTGTGAACCTGCTGGCATGTTCCAGGCAGGAGGCCGAGGGCTGGAGCTGAGTGAGACCACGGGGTTCAGTGGGAGACAAGTCAGAGAGTAGCTGGGTCCAGAGCAGAAGGGTCTCCTTAGCCATCTGACCTGCCGGAAAGGCGTCCCGAAGGTTCTGAGCGGGGAGACATGGTTTGACTTAGGATTCAAAAAGATCCCCAGCTGCATGGAGAACAGCCCACAGGGGCTGAGGGTGGAAGCGGAGGACCAGTTAGGAGGCTATTTCAGTGTCCAGGTGAGACACGGGGGTGGCAATCAAGGCAGTGAGGAGTGGCTAGACGCTGGACAGATTGTAAAAGCTGAGACAACTGGGTTTGCAGATGGGTTGGGTGCAGAGAGGGAGGGAGGTGACAGCCAGAGGGGGCTATAGAGCTTTGGCCTTAGCCCTGGGTGCTGTGGGCCGAGGGGAAGCAGGGGCGGCCAGTTGAGGTCAGGCACTCACAGGACAGGGCAAGTCTGCCTTGTCTATCTGGAAACCAAATGGGCCACCAAGTGGAGACGTCTGTGAGGAAGGTTTAGTGGGGCTGGGACAGAGAGGTCTGGCCTGAAGCTAGAAATTTGGGAGCCCTCTGCACGGAGATGGAATTAAGAGCCATTCCAGGCTTCGTCTGTGTTTCTTACCCTGTCCCCACCTCCACCAGAGCTACATTAAGAAGAGGTTGTTCATGTTCCGATTTGGGGACCGACGGACGCGGATGAACTGGGTCCACGTTCGCAATCTGGTGCAGGCACACGTGCTGGCCGCCGAAGCCCTCACCGCCGCCAAGGGCCACGTGGCTGTGAGTCTCCTGCAGTGCTCCCCTCCTTACCCCCCAGGCTGCAGGTAGGCGCCCCCCATCCCTACGGGATTCCTGGCTCACACACAACAGATCTCCCCAACTCAAGTTGCCTCATGGGCTTGACAGCCCAGGAAAGCTGGGGGGTGGCTGATACTTTTTAGAGCATTGTTAGCTCCTTGAAATGACCCTGGGAGGCAGGTGTTGTTGATCCCAGAGTGACAGTCACCAAATGCTAAGCATCTTACATACATTGCTATAATTCACCTTTAGAGCAACACAAGACGGAGATCCCATTATTGTGCTCCCATTTCTCAGATGAAGAAACTGAGGCACAGAGAGTTTAAGTGACTCTGTCGAGGTCATACAGCTAGTCACTTGGCAGTCCTGGAATCCAAAGGGACTTGTTCAGATCTTTCTCCAGGGCTGCTCGGGAGAATGGGGAGTTGGGGCAGCTGCTAGGAGCCATCAGAGAGGATGGGGTCAGGTGATGGCCCTGTGCCTGACATCCCCCTCCCCGCGTGTCCCCTCAGAGTGGGCAGGTGTACTACATCAATGACGGGGAGAGCGTCAACCTCTTCGAGTGGATGGCCCCACTGGTAGGTGTCCAGACAACGCCACCAACCCAAGTGAGGATTCCGGGATCCCCACATCTTCTTTTCCTGTCACTTTTCCTCCTTCCAAAAGCTCAGAAGGTTTCACATTAAAGGCCAGCTCTGGCAACAGTGTCCCCTTGGGAGGCACGGGAACTGGGTCATGACCACCCCTTTAGGAGGCCCGGAGCTCCCCAAGTTTGCCATGGTCCCTTTCAGCCTGCTTCCTGATTTATGTTGATGTCTTGTGAAGTTTGCCTTGTGGGCTCCCCACCTCCGTACTATATAGGGAGGCCCTGAAAGAGGTAAGTAGGAGGTGGACAAAGCCCAAAGGGAGGTGCTGGCCTTCACAAAGGGAGGCACAGCCCCCACGCTGAGAATCCCGGCCTCCTCTTCCCAGCAGCCTACAGACTCCTTGAAGGGGTCGACCAGAAACCCCACACTGGAGGATATATCTTTGGGGTATTCAGGCCCTTTGCATGTCAACTTTTAACAACTGTATTAAGATATAATTTATAGGCCATACAGTTCACCTATTGAAAGCATACAAGCCAATGGTTTTTAGTATTTTAAGAGTTGTATGACTATCACCGAAACACATTTTAGAACATTTCGTCACCTTCCCCAAAAAGAAAGTGAAAGTGAAGTCGTTCAGTCGTGTCCGACTCTTTGCGACCCCATGGACTGTAGCCTACCAGGCTCCTCTGTCCATGGGATTTTCCAGGCAATAGTACTAGAGTGGATTGCCATTTCCTTCTCCAGAGGATCTTCCCAACCCAGGGATTGAACCCTGGTCTCCTGCATTGTAGACAGACGCTTTATCTTCTGAGCCACCAGGGAAGTCCCAAAAAGAACCCCTCCAAAAACCAGACTCTTTGGCTGTCATTTCTGTTTACCTCTCATCCCACCCCACCCCTAGCCATAGGCAACCACTAACCTCCTCCCTGCTTCTATAGACTTGCCTGTTCTGGACATTTCCTATGAACAGAATCATACATTTGGGCTCTGTGTTAAGTTTCTCTCATTTAGTATAATGTTTTCAAGGTTCATCCATGTTGTGGATGTGTTATATCAGCGCTGCATTCTTTTTTATTACCAAAAAAAAAATATTCCATTCAGTGGATATGCCAAATTTTGTTAATCCATTCATCAGTTGATAGAAATTTCAGTTTTCCCTTTGGGGGCTGTTATCAGTAATGCTATTATGAACATTTGTGTATAAATAGTTGTGTGGACATACATTCTCATTTCTCTTGGGTCTACACCTGGGAGTGGAATTCCTGGGTCATACATTCCCAGGTAGTGCTAGTGGTAAAGAATCTGCCTGCCAGGGCAAGAGATGTGGGTTTGATCCCTGGGTTGGGAAGATCCCCTGAAGGAGGGCATGGCAACCCATCCAGTATTCTTGCCTGGAGACTCCCCATGGACAGAGGAGCCTGGCGGGCTACCGTAAATTCTATATAAGTGCCTTAGAGTGTGTTTGGGTGAAGAAGATGTAAAAAAAATAACTAAATGATGGGAATGAGCCCAAGTTTAAAAACCCACTCTGTGCAGTCAATTCCCACTTAGTTTCCCAGGTCATAGCATGGCTTTCATTTAAAGACTGGTGTAAATGTAGGGCTGGCTATGGGGTCTGCCCGCTCTGGTGGGCAGCTGAGGAGGGGCCAGGGGGTGCTCTGATGACTCTGGGGTAAAGGCAGTATGTGGCCCCTGCACGCTAGCCCTTCAGGTTCTGTTTTCTCACCTCAAGCCATGTTTCCTTGCAGTTTGAGAAGCTGGGGTACAGCCAGCCCTGGATCCAGGTTCCTACTTCCTGGGTTTACCTGTCAGGTAAGGAAGGGAGTGTGTGTGTGTGTGTGTGTGTGTGTGTGTGTGTGTGTGTGTGAGAAAACCCTCCATGTGCCAGATGTACATGCATTGTCGTCCCCGTGTTCAGTCACTCAGTTGTGTCCGACTCTTTGCAACCCCATGGACTGCAGCACGCCAGGCTTCCCTGTCCTTCACTATCTCCCGGAGCTTGCTCAAACTCACGTCCATCGAGTTGGTGATGCCATCCAACTATCTTATCCTCTGTCATCCCCTTCTCCTCCTGCCTTCAGTCTTTCCCAGCATCAGGGCCTTTTCTAATAAGTCATCTCTTCACATCAGGTGGCCAAAGTATTGGAGTTTTAGCTTCAGCATCAGTCTTTCCAATGAATATTCAGGGTTGATTTCCTTTAGGATTGACTGGTTTGATCTCCTTGCTGTCCAAGGGACTCTCAAGAATCTTCTCCAACACCACAGTTCAGAAAGCATCAATGCATTACCTCATTTTAAACCCAGAGCCAGGACCTAGCTGAGATGAGTGGGGCCACGAGGGCACAAAATTTAAGGAAACCTGCACTCAGGAGTCAAATGCTCCAAGCCTGATCTGCATTTGCCCAGCCCTGAGAGCAAGTGCCTCCTTAAATTTGCCCTCAAGGCACCTTACTCCCCTCACCCTAGTCCTGGCCCTGTTTAAACTCTATCCCACTTCCCAGGTGGGTGTGATCAGGCCCATTGTAAAGATGAGGGAACTGAGGCCCCGAGAGGTTAGCAGCCTGCCCACAGTGCCATGCTGAGAAAGCAAGAGAGGCAGAATTCACACTGGGCTCGGCTGACTCCATAGCCCACTCCCAGCCCTACTGCTATCCTGGAAGGTGCTAAGCCAGGCAGAGGAGAGGCTGCCCCATCCACCAAGGTCAACCTGGACTTAAGGCTGCTTTGGGACATGTGGAGGTTCAGTTTTGACCCTGGGCCTTTCCTGGTGGCTCAACAGTAAAAAATCTGCCTGCAGTGTAGGAGACCCAGGCTTGATCCCTGGGTTGGGAAGATCCCCTGGAGATGGGAATGACAACCCACTCCAGTATTCTTGCTTAGAGAATTCCATGGAGAGAGGATCCTGGCAGGCTACAGTCCATAGGGTTGCAAAGAGTCAGACATGACTGAGCGACTAACACTTTCACTTTCGCCTCCTCAGTCTTTACTCTCAAGGCCCAGTGTCTCTCTGCTGGCCTCCTTCCAACTGGAATGCTGAGCGTGTGTCAGGCATGGAGTGATCAGCCCCAGGGGATAAGTGGCCCTCCAGTCACAGATAATTGAGTTCCTGGAAAACCTCAGCTGGATCTGTTGCTCTTTAAGAGCACTGGCATGCTTGCCATTGAAAGCTGGGGTTTGCAGACTTCAGTCCCCCAGGGCACCGGCACAGAATGGCTTCCCCTGCACAGCATCGCCACCAAGAGTGACACTCCTGACCCCCAACTGAGAAAAGTTCAACTGCAGGTTCTGGCAGTTTTAGTGAATTATCTATGAATTCCCAGTTCCCAGTGAGCTAACTGTAACTCAGTGCTTCTTACCCTTGGCTGCACAGTAGAATCACCTGGGAGCTTTTAAAATCTAGAAATGCCTCAGCCACATCCCAGACCTATTATCTCAGCATTCTGTAGGTACAAGGGGGTGGGGGAAGTGGAACATTTAAAAAAAAAGTGATCCAGTATAAACCGCATGTTGAGTTCAATCACTGCCCCAACTTCTTTCTCTCTGACTCAGGAGAGCATACTGGAATAGAAGTGAGTGAGAGAGACATGATTGTAGATATCACTTTGAATCCGCTCAGATTTATTTTAAGATGTCAGGCTTTTAATATTAATAGCAACTTACTTGTGGCATATTTCATCACCAAGCAAGGTGCCCCAGACTGTGCTGAGAAACTGATTTAAAGGAATCCCAAGGGCAGGAAAATGTTGGCAAAGTGAAGACTACCCCTAGCAAAGCAAATAATGCCCCCCAACTGACCTCTGGGAGCCTCCCTGGAGTTTGTGAAGAGCAGGCACCTGTTCACTGGTCCCTCTGTCCCCACACAGCCACGGTGATGGAGTATTTGCATCTGGCTCTGAGGCCCATCTGCAGCCTCCCGCCGCTGCTCACCCGGAGTGAGGTAAGTGGGCTGCTGTGAGGGGAGCCCCTGTGCCCCGGTGCCCCTCACTTGCCTTCCTGCCCCTTCTCTACTCCCACTCTGACACCATAACTGGATGCTTGTCTGAGGTCTCAGAACCTCCCATGTGTGCCAGCTCTTTTATCATGTCCCAGCCTCTGGGCTTTGGCTTAGGCTGTGCTCTCTTGGTCTGAAGGGTGACGGCTCCAAGCCCATTCTTCATCACTGTCATTTCATTCATTAGCAGCTTGCCTTCCCAGCCAGGCTGGAGGCTCCCGAAGGCAGGTTCCACGACATTCACCTTCTGGAATGTCTCCACTCCCCAGCAGCTGTCACTGTGCACACACAGCCTGTTGATTCAAAGGCTCACAGTTTGAGGCTCACAATCCCTGCTCACTGAATAAGTATATATTAATTAAGGACCTACTGTGTTAAGGACACTGTTCTCAAATAATGATGATGCATTTTCTATTTGCATATGGAGTTTAAAAGAGATGTTTTGTTTTTATTTAAACGTTACTTTTTCGTTTATTTCTTTCTTTATTCTTAGGTGCACTAGGTCTTTGTCACTATATGCAGGCTTTCTCTAGTTGTGATGAGCGGGGGCTACTCTTCCTGAGGAGCACCGGCTCGAGGTGCAGGGGCTTCAGTAGTAACAACACACAGGCTCCGTAGTTGTGGCTCATGGACCCTAGGGCACATGGGCTCCAATGGTTGGGGCACATGGGCTTTAGTTGCTCTGAGGCATATGGAACATTCCCAGACCAGGGATTGAACCCATGTCCCCTGCATTAGCAGGCAGATTCTCATCCACTGTACCAGCAGGGAAGTCCTAAAAGAGAGAATGTTTTAATGCAGATTGTAAATAGTAAAGCAACAGTGGTGTTTGGTGTTACTTGCAAAATCCTTCCTTTCTCCCTTGACTGTCCCTGATGCATGGCTAAGTTAGGAAGGCCAAAAAGATTAGTATCTCATTTAATGGTGAAAAATTGTGAGCACTAGAGTGAACCAATCACTGATTGGTTCAAGGCTTCCCAGGTGGCTCAGTGGTAAAGAATCCGCCTGCCAATGCAGGAGACGCAGGAGACATGGGTTCGATCCCTGGGCCGAGAAGATCCCCTGGAGGAGGAAATGGCAAACCATACTGTATTTTTGCCTGGAAAATCCCATGGCCAGAGGAGCCTGGTAGGCTACCATCCATGGGGTCCCAAAGAGTTGGACACAACTGAGTATGCATACACACACCAAGGTCCCACCTAGAATTGACTTCACACTCAAAGCTCAGTGCTCCCCACCTCAGAGAATCAAGAATGGGCCATGGAAAGAAGCAGTTCCCTATGGTTTCTCCTTTTAACCATCTGGACTAGCAGAGAAAAGAGAAAAATAAAAACAGGGACCATCTATTGTGTGATGATGAAATACCAGGCATTGTGTTTATCTCATTTAATCTTGACAACCACTATGCACTGTGGATTCTGTTATCACTTCCATGTACAGAGGAGGAAATGAAACACAGGTTAGGGGAGGGGGAGAGGGTGAAATAACCTGCCCATTACTATTTGCTTATGTAGCAGCACTGAGATTTGAACCCAGACCAGACCTAAAAGATTCCAGGCTTAACCATTAGCTTGTGAAATGTCAGGAATCATATTCACATAGAATAGCTGCCAAGGTGCTGCTGAATTGTGGTCGGGCTGGGAGCTGGCTCCTCTGTCTTTCCCCTATCTCTCTCCGGTTTCCTTGTTCAATTTTGGAGCAAAGGATCCCTAGTTAGTTCTGAAGTTTCTGAGCACCGTGGCTCAGGCGCCCTCTGCTGGCCAGTCTATGACATATTAACCAGCCCTCTAGTTTGACTTCCTAGCCTTTTTTCATTTGTTTCACATGTATTGAGCACCTACTGTATGCCAGGCATTGTTCTAAGGAATGAAGGTAGGACTGACCTTACTTCCTATTCGCATATACTGTTCAAAAGAGGATTTTTTTTAATTGAAGAATAGTTGATTTACAATGTCTTAATTACTGCTATATAGCAAAGTGATTGTTATATATCCTTACATTCTTTTTTTAATATTCTTTTCCATTATGGTTTGGGGCTTCCCTTGTGGCTCAGCTAGTAAAGAATCTGCCTGCAGTGCGGGAGACCTGGATTTGATCCCTGGGATGGGAAAATCCCCTGGAGAAGGGAACGGCTACCCACTCCAATATTCTGGCCTGGAGAATTCCATGGATTGTATAAGTCCACGGGGTCACAAAGAGTTGGACATGACTGAGCGACTTTCAAATATATATAATCTTGGGGGAGTTGTGTTGGGTCTTTGTTGCTGCATGCAGGCTTTCTCTAATTGCAATGAGTGGGGACTACTCTTCTTTCTGATGGTTCTCACTGTAGTGGCTTCTCTTGCTATGGAGCACAGGCTCTAGGTATATAGGCTTCAGTAGTTGCGGCAGAGGAGCTCAGCAGTTGCAGCTTGTGGGCCCTAGAGTGCGGGCTCAGGAGTTGGAGCCCACGGGCTTTAGCTGCTCTTTGGCACGTGGAATCTTCCTGGACCAGGGATCAAACCTATGTCCCCTGCATTGCCAGGCGGATTCTTATCCACTGTACCACCAGGGATGTCCATATCATAGAATATTGAATATAATTCTCTGGGCTATACAGGCCCTTGTTGTTTATTAAGAGAGGATATTTTAATGCAGATTATAAACAGTAATCGGAGAAGGCAATGGCACCCCACTCCAGTACTTTTGCCTGGAAAATCCCATGGATGGAGGAGCCTGGTAGGCTGCAGTCCATGGGGTCGCTAAGAGTTGGACACGACTGAGCGACTTCGCTTTCACTTTCCACTTTCATGCATTGGAGAAGGAAATGGCAACCCACTCCAGTGTTCTTGCCTGGAGAATCCCAGGGACGGGGGAGCCTGGTGGCTGCCGTCTATGGGGTCACACAGAGTCGGACACAACTGAAGTGACTTAGCATAGTATAGCACAGCATAAACAGTAATAATCTGTTAATTCCTGGTGGCTCAGCCAGTAGAGTCCACCTGCAATGAGGGAATCCTGGGTTCGATCCCTGGGTCGGGAAGATCCCTTGGAGAAGGAAATGGCAACCCACTCCAGTATTCTTGCCTGGAGAATTCCATGGACAGAGGAGCCTGGTGGGCTACAGTCCACAAAGAGTTGGACATGACTAAGTGACTAACTTTCACTTTCACTTTCATAAACAGTAAAGCAACAAGTGGTGTTTGGTATTATATGCAAAATCCTTCCAGTCCACTCTCTGATTTGACTGTCCCTGATGCTCTGGTAAGTTAGGAAGGGCAAAAAGATTATAATTTCATTTAATGGCGAGCTCACAGTCCATCCAAAGAGGAAGACGACCCAAAAACCAGGCAACTCAACACACTGTGATAAGGACTATATTGGGGGAAGTGATGAGAAACTTCAGAGTACACGGAAGAGGCACATAAACCAATTCTGAGGAAGTTAGGGAGGGTTTCCCAAAGGAGGTGATATCCAAACCTGAGATCTGGGACCCCTGTTTATCTAGTCCACAGCTGTATCCCCCAAAGCCCTAAACTTGCTAACTGAGGCAAAAAGAGACAAGAACTGGCCTCTCTCCCTCTCTCCCCACACTAGCATCCAAGACCAAGGGCTTGACCCCAAGGGCTGTTACAGGGCCACAGCAGAATCAAGCAGCTAGTGGACTCCTTCCCAGTGTTCAGCTGAGGAACTAAAGCAGAAGAAATGAACCAAGTGGGAGGGCATCCTCCCAGTCCTAACATAGCAGGGAAAGGCATGGGCTAGAATTTGGCTCCCTTGTGTGACCCTGGGCAAGTCGCTTAACCTCTCTGATCAATTTTCAAGAGGAGTCGGTGGTATTAGCATTTCAGAAGATTAAATGAGACGAGGCCCAGAAAGAATTCAGTCCGACAGGCACAGGGTGCTAGCTCAGCAGTCGTTAGCTGTCGGTACTACCTTTGAAGCCTGTGGGCCCCAGGACTTCTGCCAGCAGGGAAGGTTGCTCAGGCCCTGGAGAGTCATCACTTCTGCGTAATTGAATTCCTCTCTTAAGGAAGCTCACTTAATCAGCAAGGGAGTGAAGGCTGTGCCCTGGGACCTGCCTGCCCAGACTCGATCTGGGACCGTGGGCTGAAGAGCTCAGGGTGTCCCCTGGAGACACTTGTTTCCGGAGAGCTGCACCCAGGCTACAGGCAGAATGTATCAAGGTCCTCCTGAGCCCCAGCATCTTCTAGGCCAGGGAAGGGAGTGCAGAGGTGGGGCCTTTACTTTTGGGGGACTGAGAAATTCAATAGGGTGAGGAGATGCCGAAAAGACATCGGGGAGGCGACGCCCTCAAAGAAAATGGGGGCGGAAGAGAGAAAGGAAGTCCTCCCCATGAGGACAGCGAAGGCGCAAGATCCAACACTTTGGGAGGTCCTTTTAAATCGCTGTGAGACGCAGGGGAATCCCTACCCTCTCCCGTCCCAGTGAAACAAGGTTGCCTCCCACGCCCATTAGTCCCGCCCCGCGGCTGTCCCGCCTCTCCCCGCAGGTGCGCAGTGTGGCCGTGACACACACCTTCCAGATCGCCAAGGCCCGCGCCCAGCTTGGCTACGTGCCCGACAAGTTCAGCTTCGCGGACGCAGTGGAGCGATATGTGCAGTCAACAGACGGGCGGACCCGCGGCTCCATCACGCGAACGCTCCTGCGGCTGCTGCTCGGGCTGTTGCTGTTCCTTGGCCTGCCCGTCCTGGCCCTGCGCTTCCTAGGCCTGCAGCCGTCCGTCATCTGACCGTCGTCGCCGGCCCATCCCTGCTCCCGCCTCGCCTTCAGGACTCGGACCAGACCCTGCTCCGCCCTCCGGACTTGGGCGCACCCTGGAGTCCTGGACTTGTCCCTGCCACGCCCTCTGGGCTTGGGTCTGCCCGGGGCTCAAATGGCAACCCACTCCAGTATTCTTGCCTGGAGAATTCCATGGACAGAGGAGCCCGGTGGGCCACAGTCCTTGGAGTCTCAAGAGTTGGACAAGACTTATCTACTAAATCATCATCATCATCTGGGCCCCAGCGTTCTGACTCCGCCCATTCCCCGCCCCCTGTGTTTAGACACGCCCCTGCCCCGCCTCTTGGGTCATGACCACGCCCCTGCTCCTCCCTTCGGGTCTGGAGCGCCCTCTGGCCTGGAGAAGGTCCTAGCCTCGCAGCCTGCTCCGCCTTCCAGGTCTTCGCCCCGCCCCTACCCAGGTCTGATCCGCCCCAGGGTTCTCTCCTGCTCTAGTTTCGCCCTCTTCCTGGCTCTACCTGTAAGCTTGAGCCCGCGCCCTGGTTTCTCCCCAGGGAATTAGCCTTGCTCAGCCCTTTGGGTAGGGGCTTCCCAGGTGGCGCTAGTGATAAAGAACCCGCCTGCCAATGCAGGAGACATCGGAGACTGGGTTTGATTCCCGGGTCGAGAAGATCCCCTGGAGAAGGAAATGGCAACCCACTCCAGCATTCTTGCCTGAAGAATCCCATGGACAGAGGAGCCTGGCGGACTACAGTCCATAGCGTCGCAAAAAGTCCGACACGACTGAGCAAGCAGGCACGCCCTATCCCTCTGGGTCGGGTCCTTCCCCTCTTCTGCTTGAGATTCGGTCCTAGCCCCGCCCCCTTCCGTCTGGTTCCACCCCGTCCAGCCACATCTCACAGGCGAGTTCTTAGGGCCTGAGCGACTGAACTGAACTGAACTGCAGCCACTTGTGCAAACTGGGCTTACAAAAGTTTGCAAGTTTTCGCTGTCTGTTGCTACCTTTCTAGGGACACAGACCCTCCTTGCTGCCCTAACTTCCCTGGGCTTGTCCTCAGATTGGGATCTTGGATTAGACCCATTCTAGGAGCACTGTGTTTGATCCTCTGCTACGCTTACGTTTTGGATTCTCATTCATCAGATCTCCTGTGTGTTGATAGCCAGGGTTGGAAGGAAACCTGAGACTCGGGCTTCTGCCTAGCCCTACTTGGCCTTTTTGGGTTTCCAGGGTATTAGTCTGGGGATGATTCAGCTTAGTAAGCACAGATTTCAGTACCAGAAGGGACATCAAAAAAGAAAAAAATATATTTTTTAGGGTGATAAAAAGATAAAACCGTCCAGTTAAAAGTAAATAAATCCTGGGGGTGTAATATACAGCATAGTTACTATAGTTAATAATGCTATATTGTGTATATGAATGTTGCTGAGAGTAGATCTTAAGTTTTTATCACAAGAAAAATTGTAACTGTGGTGATGGAAGTTAATTAAACATTGTGACCATTTCACAATACATACATATAGCAAATAATTATATTGTATACCAGAAACTAATATAATGTTACATATCAATTAAATCTCAAAAAAAAAAAAAAAACCACCCTTTTTAAAGAACTGAATCTGTTGTATGGCAGAAACCAAGGCAATATTGTAAAGCAATTATTCTCCAATTAAAAATAAATAAATTAAAAAAATAAAAAACGAATTGAATCTCTGGGGAAAATAGCAGTAAATTATAATGGACATTTTTAGAAATTAATTGGTCATACTTTTTTTTATTTAGTATTGCTTCTATTTGTTCCTGAGGGGGCCAGTAGTGATCACCATAGTCTTTAATGTTTAAACCACAATATTTCTTAATCCAGCCCTGCTGTCCACAGATGCAGTGCCTCCCTATTATCTTGGTTTCAATTGTGGATACCAAAATATTAGTGTGTAAATACACCTGTGTATATATCATAATATACACAGGTGGAACTGGCTGATAAAACTATGGATTCTAACAGAGAAGGAAACCATCACAAACCTAAAGAAACCTGTGATGGGGAGGGGTAAATATGTTAGTTAGTGCCAACATGGCCCCAGTATGAGTATCAGCGGGGTTGTCCTCTGCTGAACAATTAAGAAAATTTGTGAAGCAGCTCAAAAATGTGTGCTCCTATTTACTATGTTGAATTGCATGTGTGCATATAATTTTTTAAAACAATAATCCTTGATGTTTTGTTTACGATTCATCCTTTATATTTAATGCTTGACAGTTTGAAAGAGCTTTCATCTATATGCTCCAATACTTAATTCTCAGGACCACTCTTACACAGGGCTTATTATTATTTTCATTTTTAAATGAGGAAACTGGGGTTGTCTAACTTGAAAGAGTGGAGGAAGGTGGGGGTTACTGCTCTGCAGGTGGATGAGATGCCCCAGGCCCACTGGCCCAAACATGACCCATGGGTTATTTCTGCTTTTCTGCTCCTTGGCCACGGCTTGGGTTGAACTCTGGGACATATCTCAGTCTCAGATCCACAAACCTTGGACCAGTTGGGACTGGCAGCCCTTGGGATTTCTTTCTTCTCAGTAACATGCTTGCATTTAAATTCACCTTCCCCTCTGACTTTCTCTGAGAAATCTGTTCTTAGCAGAAGGAAAATAGGCTTTTACTGTTGACATAATCTAAATCTTTTCTCTACTGACAAACCTTAGCTTGTGAAACTCAAAAGCAAAATCAATTTCTTTGTTTTCTGAATTTCTCTAAATCATCTCTTTCCCTGGTTATAGAATGTCTAAACCCTCAGATGGGGGCAGTATGGGTCACTGTATCAGAAACTTCCTTCCTCTCAAGTGTCTTTAACCAATGGGAAAGGAGATGGCACCTCCACCCAGCAGAGAAACCAAGTCCCCATGAGGGTTTTAGAGGCTTCCCAGATAACCCACCCTTCATGAGTTTCTTTTTTTTTTTTAATACTTTTCATATTTTATTTCATTTTAAATTTTTATTGGGAAATAGTTGTTTTACAATGTTGTGTTAGTTTCAGGTGTACAGCAAAGTGAATTCGTTATCCATATACATATATCCACCCTTCTTAAGATTCTTTTCCTGTATAAGTTGCTAGAGTATTGAGTTTCCTGTGCTATACAGAAGGTCCTTATTATCTATTTTATATGTAGTAGCATGCATATGTCAATCTCAGTCTCCCAATTTATCTCTCCCCCCTTCCCCTCTAATAACCATAAGTTTGTTTTTTACATCTGTGACTCTATTCCTTTTGTTTTTTTAAGCATTTGTTGTTGTTATTTAGTGGCTAAATTGTGACCAGCTCTTTTTGAGACCCCATGGACTGTAGGCCTCCAGGCTCCTCTGTCCATGGAATTTCCCAGGCAAGCATACTGGAGCAAGTTGCCCTTTCCTTCTCCAGGGGATCCTCCCGACCCAGGGATCGAACCCACGTCTCCTAAATTGCAGGTAGATTCTTTACCCGTGAGACACCTGGGAAATTTCATTGTTTTATCAGTTGACAGGGCCTAGAAGCAATAATACCTCAGTATCTAGACTACATCTGGTACCCAGATCTTGTTTCCTTATACCATTCTCCAAAAAAGGGCCCATGACGCCTAAGATAAACGGCAAACTCTGGAACAGGAAACATTTGAGATGAACCTGGAGCATCTTTTGGTGCCACAAAGTGAGAAGTGTTTAAAAACAACCACCACGCAATGATGGAGGTATTTGAAAGGACACCTGAGCCAGCTGTCAGAGCTCCCAGTGGCTAAACATACAACACTTTGAACAAATTATTACTGGATTATGTCCCAAAATGAATATCCAGGAGTCCATAGTGGTATAAATAAATTTAGTAAATGAGGGAAGAGACTAATTTCTTTGTATAGTATTTCAATTAACTGATGTAAACATTTCACCCTTAAGAATATCACAACTCCACATTGCTATGTATAAAATAGACAACTAATAAGAACCTCCTGTAATAGCACAGGGAACTCTACTCAGTACTCTGCAATGACCTTCGTGGGAATAGAATCTGAAAAAGAGTGGATATATGTGTATGTATAATTGATTCACCTTGCCCTACAGCAAACACTGACACACCGTTGTAAATCAACTAGACTCCAATAAAAAAAATTTTTTTTAAGTGTATACAGTGACTTCATTCCAAAGCATACAGTACTGAGGAGGGGGTGTGACTTTCTAGTGGAGAAACCAGCAAATAAGACCTCAGCCAGGTGATCAAGGTTAACATCAACAGGAACAAGTCATGAGGATAATGTGTACTTTTTTTTTTTAGCCACACTTGGGGGATATTAGTTCCCCACCAAGGATAGAGCCTGCCACCCCCTGCATTGGAAGGGCAGAGTCCTAACCCCTGGACCTCCAGAGAAGTCCTGATAGCCTGTACTCTTGATGTGGAAGAGAATGGCGCTTTACCTCTGCGGTCTTCCTTTCAAAATCCCTTAAGATTCTAAGTCCCCAAATCCTAATTATGAAAAGAAATCAAAGTAATCGAGAAACTTTCTACAAAATGCCTTACTCAGAACTCGGGGGTCATCAAAAACAAGGAAAGTTTAAGAAGCTGTCAAAGCCAACAGAAGTCAAAGGAGATACAATGACTAAATACAATCTCTGAGGGATCAGCTTCCTCATGCTGCTTAATAATCCTCACAGGTATAATGGAAGAAAGTTCAGTGGCTGTGAACTTCGTGCCTGTCAAGACCTGCCCTGTTCCTCTTTAGCCTCAGGATGATCTTCCTGTTTCGTGTCCGACTCTTTGCAACCCCATGAACTGTAGCGCAGCCAGGCTCCTCTGTCCAAGGAGTGTCCCAGGCACGAATACTGGAGCAGGTTGCCATTTCCTTCTCCAGGGGATCTTCCGGACCTAGGGATTGAACCCGTGTCTCTTTCATCTCCTGCATTGGCAGGCAGTTTCTTTACCACTGAGCCACCTAGAAAGCCCAATCCCAAACTGAATATTAATAGTAGGCCCTTCATAAATTGTTGTTGAATAAGTAAATAAACAAGCACAAAAACTAGGCAGGAGGTGGATCAGTGAAGCTGGGACCTCTAGGCTGATAAGCCCGGCTGGGGCGGGGATCTCGAGCCCCCAGACCCTCCGTAAGGTCCCCTGCCACAGTTTCTACCAACAGGGATTTATGGAGTCAGCCTGAGCTCTCTGCAGACCAGAGAGGCCAGAAAGGGACCCTTCCTAAGTGAAGTCTTGATTAAAATCCACCCCCCCCCCCCCCCCAACCTAATCTCTGTCGCTGGAAGGTAAAGATGCCCACTCCCTGGGCCTCAGGCTTTGAAGCCTTAAACCAAAGGCGCAGTCTGATGAGAGCTTCTTAAAGTATGTCAGATGCTTTACCATGAAAATAGGGAGACGTTTTCGTACTTTTAGGTAGCAGGATTCGTGGGTTTGTGTATTATGCTAAAGGAGTGAGGTGCCCCGAGCTGCAGTTTCCTCCTTTCCCCCTCCCTTCCTCATTCCATTTTTAAAAAAGAAAAAAGAGCGTCAGAAGGTTAAAAAACAAACACACACCAAAAAATGCTAAGAGTAACTGGGACAGGATGATTCAGAAGTTGAAAAAGTGAAACCCGCAAGGTGTGGCAGCGGTGGGATTCGAACCCACGCCATCGAAATGACTGGAGCCTAAATCCAGCGCCTTAGACCACTCGGCCACGCTACCTCCCGTTCTCAGCGTCTTCCACACGTACTATATTAGTCTCATGACGCGGCGCCTCGCTCTCTACAAACCCTGCCTCCATTGTTCTACGTTTGCCAGATATCAGCCTGGCGTCTCTGGCGCCAGTTTCCACATACTAACCTCGTGGCTTCCTTCCGGGCTTCGGAATCGGAGTGCTCTCGTTATCCGCAGTAGTAAATGCAGTCGGGACGCAGCATTAAAAAGGGGAAAAAAAGGAGTTCCAAAATGTTAATAGTCAATCGTCATCTATGTTTGCGTTTGGGTTTCCGTGAGGCGACATACTGCCTACGACCACGTGGGGGCAGTGTTGCACTGGCGCTTGCTCAGGGCCGAGCTGCAGGTCCGCGCGGAACCCGGTTTTCGGGGAACTAAGGGTCCCCATCCTGTGGACTCTCTAGTCCTTCTGCAGCCTTGGGCGGCCCCATGGCCTGGCACTTGACACTGTGATTCCAGGAAGGAATATCACTGAACGCTTTTACAGATCATTGACTTGTGTAGGCTCCCTCGGTCATCACGAGTATCCACTTTGTTTTACAGAGCGGGGAACTGAGGCTCAGAGAGGCTAAAAAATTTGTGTTAGCTGCCCCAGGTAGAGCCAGCATTCCTGACGCTTCCAAGATCCAGTGTTCTCCACGTAGAAGACTATTTTCAGTGAGATAGTAAAAACACTGTAGCCTTTTCTGCCTCTACTGCCGCCATGGAGCCGGTGAAAAAGCCTGTGGGGAAGCGCGTCAACAAAAAAAGCAGTAGATCCTGTCCTAAATTTACCTTGAACTGTACCAACCCTGGAGAAGATGGAATCAAGGATGCTGCCAGTTTTGAGTAGTTTTTTTCAGAAGAGAATCAAAGTGAATAGGAAAGCTGGGAATCCTGGTGAAGGGGTTGTAACAATCGAAGAAGCAAAGACAGCAACATTTTTGTAATTGTGCCTTTTTCCAAAAGGTATTTGCAATATGTCACCAAAAATATTTGAAGAATAATCTACGTGCTTGGTTATGTCTAGTTGCTAAAAGCGAAGTTACAAATTGCTACTTACAGATTAATCAAAAATGAAGAGGAGAAAGGTAAGGACCAAAACTCAATTATCTGAAATATTTTGTGTAAGATCTTGAATAAATATTGGGAACCAAAATGGTGGTTTTCCTTATAAAAATAAAATGCAGTAAATTCAGAGCAAATACATCACACATCAACTTCCAGTTCCTGCCACCCAGAATTCATTTTGTTCAACTTTTCTGAAAGATCACCCCGTGTGGCCACAAGGAGGAAGCAGAGATCTCTTTGGGTAAAGTGAGGGACCGTGTTAGCTGCTCAGTTGTGTCCCACTCTTTGGGACCCCATAGACTATAGCCCACCAGGCTCCTCTGTCCATGCGTGGAATTCTCCATGCAAGAATATTAAGAGTGGGTAGCCATTCCTTTCTCCGGGGGATCTTCCTGACCTAGGGACCCAACCTAGGTCTACCTGCCTTGCAGGCAGAGTCTTTACCATCTGAGCCACCAGAGAAGCCCCTCTTTGAGTAATCCCCCAACAAATGACTCAAAGTCTTCTCCAGTAGTTGGACTATTTGCTAGCAGGAACTGTAGCAGTGAAGAACAAACCTGACTCCATATTGAATCTATTCCTTTAGCTCTAACCTTTGTGTTCTGTCGCCTGTGCTCAGTCACAATGGCTCTGCATCTTTTGTAAAAGGTTGTTGCCTACAACCCGAAATATACAGGATATCCCCTTCTCAAGGCTCTGATCTTTAAAGGTATAACATGCTTCCATTCATAAGGCAAGAGAAAGTTGCAGAACAGAGAATAACATTTGTCCTGTTGGAGGTTTATGGGAACTTTTTGACCTGACCCACATGAACAGTTGGAAGAACAAAGGATTCTGGCGCCAAGAAATTTGCAACAACCAGCCATCCCCCGCTTCCTCTTTTAGGATAAAAGAAACCTGAATTCTAACTCGAGTAAGGTGGTTCTTTGGAATACTCGTCCACCGTCTTCTCTGCTGCTACCGCTAAGTCACTTCAGTCGCAGCCGACTCTGTGCGACCCCATAGACGGCAGCCCACCAGGCTCCCCTGTCTCTGGGATTCTCCAGGCAAGAACACTGGAGTGGGTTGCCATTTCCTTCTCCAATGCATGAAAGTGAAAAGTGAAAGTGAAGTCCCTCAGTGGTGTCCGACCCTCAGCGACCCCCATGGACTGCAGCCTACGAGGCTCCTCCATCCATGGGATTTTCCAGGCAAGAGTACTGGAGTGGGGTGCCATTGCCTTCTTCAGTCTTCTCTGCCTGCGGGCTTTCCAAATAAAGTTGCTGTTCCTTGGCCCAGAACCTCCTCTCTTGATTTATTGGCCTGTTGTGTGTGTAAGCAGTATGAACTTGGACTCCATAACACAACCCTAGCCCTTCCCACTCTCTCTCTCTGATAATTCAAGTGAGCATTTATCCAGCACCTCCTAGACCAGATAAGGCAAAAATCAGGTCTTCTGGGAGAAAAACTGTTTCCAGAGCTGCCTGAGAACCCTCATGCCAGTTGCTTCAACAGAACAAAAATCCAGTGGGAGCAAGGCCATGACTTATCTGCTCCAGTGAGCAGGCCTGACTCCCTGCAGGCCTCTGCAGAAGTGCTGACTCAGCTTCCCTGGTGTGTTCTGCCTTAAGGGTGAGTCTGGGAGGACAGTTCCTACGCAAAAGCCAGGCCCAGGCAGGCAAGGGTGGGGAGGCCTTGGAAACCAGGGCAACTGGACTCTGTTTATCTTTTGCTTTTTTTTTTAAAGTGACAGTTAAAAATAACTTTTGCTAAAGTAATAAATACGTGTTTCTTATAGAAACTCCAGGCCAAAAAAGAAAAGTGCAAATAAAAGAATAAAATCATCTTTAATTTCTCCACATAGTTAAACTCTGCCAACACTTCAGTAAAGAAAGGTGCTTTTCTGTGGCGGATTCATTTTGATATTTGGCAAAACTAATACAATTATGTAAAGTTTAAAAATAAAATAAAATTTTTTTAAAAAAGGTGCTTTTTTGTCTTTTTAAATGTGAAATATAATGTAATGCATGCTCATTGTAAATTTTTTTCAAATGTCAAATCTGTATAAAATTAAAGGGAAGTTCTCTTCCTCACTACTTCCCTCCTTCGAAACCAAATCCCACAACTCATTGTAATGAGTAACAGTTTAGCTGTATCCTGCTAGATCTTTTCCTATGCATTGAAAAAAGTAAAAGTGTTAGTCATGTCCAACTTCTGTGACTCCATGGACTATATAGCCCACCAGGATTCTCTGCGGAGAAGGCACTGGCAACCCACTCCAGTACTCTTGCCTGGAAAACCCCATGGACAGAGGAGCCTGGTGGGCTGCACTCCATGGGGTCACTAAGAGTCGGACACGATTGAGTGACTTCACTTTCATTTTTCACTTTCATGCATTGGAGAAGGAAATGGCAACCCACTCCAGTGTTCTTGCCTGGAGAGTCCCAGGGATGGAGGAGCCTGGTGGGCGGCCGTCTGTGGGGTCGCACAGAGTCAGACACGACTGACATGACTTAGCAGTAGCAGCAGGATTCTCTGTCTGTGGAGTTCTCCAGGCAAGAACACTGGAGTGAGTAACCATTCCCTTCTCCAGGGGACCAACCCAGGGATTGAACCTGGGTCTCCTGCATTGCAGGCAGACTCTTTACAGCCTGAACCACCAGAAAAGCCTGTAACAGTACCGGGGCAAACGTATCTAAAGGTCCACACACGCCCCACCTAATCCTGGAATTTGCCTTGTGCAAGGGAAAGAAAGACACTGTCCAAAAGATAGAAGAGTAGTCATTTCATAGCTTCTGCTAGTCTTTCTGTAGCTACAGGTAGGTCATTGAATGGCCCTGTGATGGCTTTGTACACAGTAGGCCCTACACCTCCTGAGCCAGGGAGGACTTCCAAGGATTTTTTTTTTAAGTTTCTGCTTAAAAGCATCCCATTGTGGTTCCGGGGGGTGGGGTGAGGGGGATGTAGGGGATGAATAGATGAAGGGTTTTTAAGACAGTGAAGCTGCTCTGTATGATACTAAACATAACACTTGATGCATGTCACTGTAAATTAGACCAAACTCATAGAATGTACGGGACTTCCCAAGTGGCACAGTGGTAAAGAATCCACCTGCCAACGCAGGAGATGCAAGAGATGTGATTCCATCCCTGGGTTGGGAAGATCCCCTAGAGGAGGAAATGGCAACCCACTCCACTATTCTTGCCTGGAAAATCCCATGGACAGAGGAGCCTGATGGGCTAGTCCCAGCAGGCTACAGTCCATGGGGTTGCAACTTGCAAAGAGTCAGACATGACTGAGCACTCGTGCACATAGAAGGTATACAACCAAGAGTGAATTCTAATATAAACTGTGGGCTCTACCTGACTGTGATGTGTCAGTGTAGGTTCGTTAATTGTAACACATGGTGGGGGATGTTGATAATGGGGGAGGCTATTCTTGTCTTGTGTGGGGGCAGGACGGATACAGGAAATCTCCCGTACCTTCCATTCAGTTCCACTGTGAACCTAAAACTGCTCTATAACTCCCAAGGCCTCCTGTGGACAGGGAATCAGAGCAGCCTGCACTTAGAAGCATTTTGTTCCCATGGCATTTGTGGCTGGAGCGGTTCTCCAACCCTCCCTGAGCCTGTGGGCGGATTACTCACATCCTTTGAAGTGGGGAGCAGCCAGGTACCTAGACTGGGCTAGAGCCCTCTTCCTGGTGAGCTCTCTTCTGAGTCACACCCTGAAGCACCCTGAAGATACCGTGAGCCCTTTTTTGAGGCTAACAGTTTCATCGTGATATAATTCACATATCATACAAGACCCCTCTTTAAAGTGTATAGCTTATTGTTAAGTATAATTATGCATAATTATGCAACCATCCCCACAATCAATTTTAAGATATTTTCATCTAAAAAGAAACACGTGTTAGTAGTCACTCTCCATTCCCCACAAACTCCCTTCCCAGCCCCCCAGGCAACCACTAATTCGCCTTCCATCTCAAAGAATTTCCTTATTCTGGCCATTTCATATAAATGAAATCGTATATCTGTTGCCTTTTGCGTCTGGCTCCTTTCACTTAGCATGTTGTTTTTAAGTTTTATCCATGTTTTAGCATTTATCAGTACTTTACTCGTTTTTATTGCTGAATAATATACCCCATTTTAATTATCCATTCATTGGTTGATGGACATT
This sequence comes from Bubalus bubalis, assembly GCF_019923935.1. Taxonomy (NCBI): domain Eukaryota; kingdom Metazoa; phylum Chordata; class Mammalia; order Artiodactyla; family Bovidae; genus Bubalus; species Bubalus bubalis. Next base: position 22,399,790 of record NC_059180.1, on the reverse strand, counting down.
TGGTTGTCTTCACCTTTCTCCTATTGTGAATAATGCTGCTGTGAACATTTTTACAGATGTTTTTGTGCAGACATATGTTTTCATTTCTCCTGGATATATACTGGGGAGTGGAATTCCTACGTTATATGGTAACCCCATGCTTAATTTTTTTGAGAAACTGTCAAGTGGTTTTCCATTTTCCTGCTTGCAGTGAATGAGTTTCCCAGTTTCTTCACATCCTTGCTGGCACTTGTTATCTGACTTTTGAGTATAGCCATCCTAGCGGATTCAGTTTTGAGTTGCATTTTTCCAATGACTAATGATGTTGAGGATCTTTTCATGTGCTTATTAGCCATTTGTATATCTTCTTTGTAGAACTGTCTGCTCCAATCTTTAACCCATTTTGAAATTGAGTTATCTTTTTATTATTTGAGTTATGAGTTCTTTATATATTCTAGCTATAAATCCCTCATCAGATATATGATTTATGAATATTTTCTCCCATTCTCTGAATTGTTTTTTCACTTTCTTGATGATATTTTTTGCATCCTGTGGGTTAGTGAGTCCCGTGATTACTCTGCTGGAGGGAAAGAGAGGGGAAAAAAAATCCTGGGGGCAGGGAGAGGGGCTTTTCTAATACAAGTGGGGATTTTGTCCTTCAGTGCTTGGAGAGGAGATGTTTGTCCACATGAGAGAAGAAAGGGCAGGCTTCAGTACATGGAGTAAGGCTTGGAACTAGAGTGCGCCAAGAAACACTGTGAGCGGTTTATTTTTCCTCTTGGATACTATCAAAATGAGGGTACAGTTTCATTTCTACCCTTCTGTGTTTAATTCTGTTATTCCACACTCTTCAGTAAAGTCCGAACAGCTTTATGTGGTGGTTAACTGGGGTGATTAAGGATCAAGTTAAAACCAAGAATGATCTGGTTCACATCGCCTTGCTTCTGGGTCTGGGGCACCTGAAGCTCCTGGAAATGATACCTTCAGTGCCGACTCTTTGCGACCCCGTGGACTATAGCCCGCCAGGCTCCTCTGTCCATGGGATTCTCCAAGCAAGAACACTGGAGTGGGTTGCCATTTCCTACTCTAGGGGATCTTCCTACTCCAGGGGATCAAACCCGCATTTCTGCATTGAAAGTTGGAGTTCCACCGCTGGAGCCACCTGGGAAGCCTTCAGAGTGCAACTCAAATGTCATCTCATCAGAGAATCCTTTCTAACTGCATTTGCCTTTATAATCTCTTATTACCCCTTACAATTCTCTCTCATAGCAAACCCTGCAGTTTGTATTGGGAATCATAACTGCTTAATTGCTTTAAGAACAAATACCCACAGATAAATAACAAGGATAGCACAAGAAACTATATTCAATATTCTATAATAACTGATAATAGAAAAGAATGTGAAAAAGAAAAAAAATATATATATATATCATTTTGCTGTACACCTGAAACTAACACAATTGTTACACAAAGTGATTCAGTTACACACATATATACATATTATTTTTCAGATTGTTTCTCTATTTTATATATAGTAGTGTATATCTGTAAATTCCTAATTTATCCCTTTCCTCTTTGGTAACTTTTATGAAAAGGCAAAATGATAGGATGCTGAAAGAGGAACTCCCCAGGTCGGTAGGTGCCCAATATGCTATTGGAGATCAGTGGAGAAATAACTCCAGAAAGAATGAAGGGATGGAGCCAAAGCAAAAACAATACCCAGTTGTGGATGTGACTGGAGATAGAAGCAAAGTCCAGCCCCCCAGGAAACCACTAATCTGCCTTCCATCTCAAAGAACTTCCTTATTCTGGCCATTCCGTATAAATGAAATCATATATCTGTTGCCTTTGGTGTCTGGCTCCTTTCACTTAGCATGTTGTTTTTAAGTTTTATCCATGTTTTAGCATTTATCAGTACTTCACTCCTTTTTATTGCTGTTAAGAGCAATATTGCATAGGAACCTAGAATGTCAGGTCCATGAATCAAGGCAAACTGGAAGTGGTCAAACAAGAGATAGTGAGAGTGAACGTCGACATTCTAGGAATCAGCGAACTAAAATGGACTGGAATGAGTGAATTTAACTCAGATGACCATCATATCTACTACTGCGGGCAGGAATCCCTCAGAAGAAATGGAGTAGCCATCATGGTCAACAAAAGAATCCCAAATGCAGTACTTGGATGCAATCTCAAAAACGACAGAATGATCTTTGTTCATGTCCAAGGCAAACCATTCAATATCACAGTAATCCAAGCCTATGCCCCAACCAGTAACGCTGAAGTTGAATGGCTCTATGAAGACCTACAAGACCTTTTAGAACTAACACCCAAAAAAGATGTCCTTTTCATTATAGGGGACTGGAATGCAAAAGTAGGAAGTCAAGAAACACCTGGAATAACAGGAAAATGTGGCCTTGGAGTACAGAATGAAGCAGGGTAAAGGCTAATAGAGTTTTGCCAAGAGAACCCACTGGTCATAGCAAACACCCTCTTCTAACAACACAAAAGAAGACTCTACACATGGACATCACCAGATGGTCAACACCAAAATCAGATTGATTATAATCTTTGCAGCCAAAGATGGAGAAGCTCTATACAGTCAGCAAAAACAAGACTGGGAGCTGACTGTGGCTCAGATCATGAACTCCTTACTGCCAAATTCAGACTGAAATTGAAGAAAGTAGGGAAAACCACTAGACCATTCAGTGGTTTTAAATCATATCATAAATCAAATCCCTTATGATTATACAGTGGAAGTGAGAAAAAGATTTAAGGGCCGAGATCTGATAGACAGAGTGCCTAATGAACTATGGACGGAGGTTCGTGACATTGTACAGCCGACAGGGATCAAGACCATCCCCATGGAAAAGAAATGCAAAAAAGCAAAATGGCTGTCTGAGGAGGCCTTACAAATAGCTGTGAAAAGAAGAGAAGCGAAAAGCAAAGGAGAAAAGGAAAGATATAAGCACCTGAACGCAGAATTCCAAAGAATAGCAAGGAGAGATAAGAAAGCCTTCTTCAGCGATCTATGCAAAGAAATAGAGGAAAACAACAGAATGGGAAAGACTAGGGATCTCTTCAAGAAAATTAGAGATACCAAGGGAACATTTCATGCAAAGATGGGCTCGATAAAGGACAGAAATGGTATGGACCTAACAGAAGCAGAAGATATTAAGAAGAGGTGGCAAGAATACACAGAACTGTACAAAAAAGAGCTTCATGACCCAGATAATCACGATGGTGTGATCACTTACCTAGAGCCAAACATGCTGGAATGTGAAGTCAAGTGGGCCTTAGAAAGTATTGCTACGAACAAAGCTAGTGGAGGTGATGGAATTCCAGTTGAGCTATTTCAAATCCTGAAAGATGATGCTTTGAAAGTGCTGCACTCAATATGCTAGCAAATTTGGAAAACTCAGCAGTGGCCACAGGACTGGAAAAGGTCAGTTTTCATTCCAATCCCAAAGAAAGGCAATGCCAAAGAATGCTCAAACTACCGCACAATTGCACTCTCAAACTACCACACAATTGCACTCATCTCACGTGCTAGTAAAGTAATACTTACAATTCTCCAAGCCAGGCTTCAGCAATACGTGAACCATGAACTCAGATGTTCAACCTGATTTTAGAAAAGGCAGAGGAACCAGAGATCAAATTGCCAACATCCGCTGGATCATGGAAAAAGCAAGAGAGTTCCAGAAAAACATCTATTTCTGCTCTATTGACTATGCCAAAGCCTTTGACTGTGTGGATCACAATAAACTGTGGAAAATTCTGAAAGAGATGGGAATACCAGACCACCTGATCTGCCTCATGAGAAACCTATATGCAGGTCAGGAAGCAACAGTTAGAACTGGACATGGAACAACAGACTGGATCCAAATAGGAAAAGGAGTACCTTAAGGCTGTATATTGTCACCCTGCTTATTTAACTTATATGCAGAGTACATCATGAGAAACGCTGGGCTGGAAGAAACACAAGCTGGAATCAGGATTGCCAGGAGAAATATCAATAACCTCAGATATGCAGATGACACCACCCTTATGGCAGAAAGTGAAGAGGAACTCAAAAGCCTCTTGATGAAAGTGAAAGTGGAGAGTGAAAAAGTTGGCTTAAAGCTCAACATTCAGAAAATGAAGATCATGGCATCTGGTCCCATCACTTCATGGCAAATAGATGGGGAAACAGTGGAAACAATGTCAGACTTTATTTTTCTGGGCTCCAAAATCACTACAGATGGTGACTGCAGCCATGAAATTAAAAGACGCTTACTCCTTGGAAGGAAAGTTATGACCAACCTACATAGCACATTGAAAAGCAGAGACATTAGTTTGCCAACAAAGGTCTGTCTAGTTAAGGCTATGGTTTTTTCCAGTGGTTATGTATGGATGTGAGAGTTGAACTGTGAAGAAAGCTGAGTGCTGATGAATTGATGCTTTTGAACTGTGGTGTTGGAGAAGACTCTTGAGAGTCCCTTGGACTGCAAGGAGACCCAACCAGTCCATGCTAAAGGAGATCAGTCCTGGGTGTTCATTGGAAGGACTGATGCTGAAGCTGAAACTCCAATTCTTTGGCCACCTCATGCGAAAAGTTGACTCTTTGGAAAAGACCCTGATGCTGGGAGGGACTGGGGGCAGGAAGAGAAGGGGACGACAGAGGATGAGACGGATGGATGGCATCACTGACTCAATGGACATGATTTTGGGTAAACTCCGGGAGTTGGTGATGGACAGGGAGGCCTGGCGTGCTGCGATTCATGGGGTCGCAAAGAGTCGGACACGACTGAGCGACTGAATTGAACTGAACTGAACTGAACCTTAGGTATGTTTTCTATGTTTGTGTGTCTATTTCTGTTTTGTAAATAAGTTCGTTTGTACAATTTTTTTTTTTAGGTTCCACATGTAAGTGATATCATGTTTGTCTTTCTCTGACTTACTTCACTTAGTATGATAATCTCCAGATCCATCCATTTTGCTTCAAATGGCATTATTTCAGTCTTTATTATGGCTGAGTAATAATCCATTACATATGTATATATATGAAAAGTGAAAGTGTTACTCATTCAGTCTTGTTCAACTCTTTGTGACCCCATGGACTGTAGCCCACCAGGCTCCTCTGTCCATGGAATTCTCCAGACAAGTACACGGGAGTAGGTAGCCATTCCCTTCTTCAGAGGATCTTCCAGATAAGACCCGGGGATCGAACCCGGGTCTCTGGCATTGCAGGAGGATTCTTTACCATCTGAGCCACCAGGTAAGCCCATATGTGTGTGTATGTATACACGCACCACATCTTCTTTATCCATTCATCTGCTGATGGACATTTAGATTACTTCAAAGAGATTCTCTTTTAAAATGGCTGCTATAAAAGACCCAAATTGGTATCTCATTGGCTTGAGTTCGGTCACATTCTCTTCCCAGAACCAATGAACGGGGCAAAAGGGATGGAATATACTGACTGACCAGGTCTAGTCATGTGTCCAATCTTAGAGCCAGGAGAGTGGAGAGGGCTGTTCTCATGAACTGAGAATAGGGTGTACTGGTTCCTTAAAGACAAAAGATGCTCATACACCAAAGAGAGGAAAAAAGAAGCCAAATTACTTGTCCAGAGCCACAGAGCTATAAGTAGAGCAGTTTTTTGTTTTTTTTTTTTTGGCCTTTCTTTGGGCTTGAACAGACTAGCTCAGACTCTGTTCTTGTCCAGCTTTCCCGTGGTTAAAATTTCCAGGTATAATTTTTTTATGCTGAAAGCCAAAGTGTTTTGGGTGACTAATGGAACCAATATTTCAAAAAAAAATGATATATATCTTCTAGATCTTGCATTTTCTGAAACTTGTAGTATTTAGGCCAAAGGGTAAAACACTCGATGACCAATGGTTTCAGGACCATTTCTTTTTTTTTCATTCCCTTCACCACCTTATGAGGTACTGCCTGAATGTCACCCTCTCCCCAAGCCTCATAAACTTGTACCTACTCCCTACAGAGACCACTGCAGCTGGTAAGCTGAAGTACTTCACTCTCCCAACAGAATCTGAATTTTCAGGGGCCACAAAAACTGGGCCTTCCCAGGTGGTGCAATGATAAAGAATCCTCATGCCAATGCAGGAGACACAAGAGACAGGGGTTTGATCCCTGGGTTGGGAAGATCCCCTAAAATAGGAAATGGCAACCCACTCCAGTATTCTTGCCTGGGAAATCGCATGGAAAGAGGAGCCTGGTGGGCTACAGTCCATAGGGTTGCAAAGAGCTGGACATGTCAAGCAACTGAGCACACACACAAAACTGAAGAGTCAAGACTTATTTATGGACAGGACACTCTAGGGGTTGGTCAATATATACCGAGACCTGGGTCAAAATCTGCAACTTCCTATGTAAACTTGGGAGAGTCACTTAACCTGCCTTAGTCTCCCTGCGTATGAAGTGGGGACGATAAGAGGATTATGACCAGAATCTAAAAAGATAATGTCTATAAAGCAGCAAATTTGGAAAACTCAGCAGTGGCCACAGGACTGGAAAAGGTCAGGTTTCATTCCAATCCCAAAGAAAGGCAATGCCAAAGAATGCTCAAACTACCACACAATTGCACTCATCTCACATGCTAATAAAATAATGCTCAAAATTCTCCAAGCCAGGCTTCAGCAATATGTGAACCATGAACTTCCAAATGTTCAAGCTGGTTTTAGAAAAGGCAGAGGAACCAGAGATCAAATTGCCAACATCCGCTGGATCATGGAAAAAGCAAGAGAGTTCCAGAAAAACATCTATTTCTGCTTTATTGACTATGCCAAAGCCTTTGACTGTGTGGATCACAATAAACTGTGGAAAATTCTGAAAGAGATGGGAATACCAGACCACCTGATCTGCCTCTTGAGAAATTTGTATGCAGGTCAGGAAGCAACAGTTAGAACTGGACATGGAACAACAGACTGGATCCAAATAGGAAAAGGAGTTCGTCAAGGCTATATATTGTCACCCTGTTTATTTAACTTATATGCAGAGTACATCATGAGAAACGCTGGACTGAAAGAAACACAAGCTGGAATCAGGATTGCCGGGAGAAATATCAATAACCTCAGATATGCAGATGACACCGCCCTTATGGCAGAAAGTGAAGAGGAACTCAAAAGCCTCTTGATGAAAGTGAAAGTGGAGAGTGAAAAAGTTGGCTTAAAGCTCAACATTCAGAAAACAAAGATCATGGCATCCGGTCCCACCACTTCATGGGAAATAGATGGGGAAACAGTGGAAACAGTGTCAGACTTTATTTTTCTGGGCTCCAAAATCACTGCAGATGGTGACTGCAGCCATGAAATTAAAAGACGATTACTCCTTGGAAGGAAAGTTATGACCAACCTAGATAGCATATTCAAAAGCAGAGATATTACTTTGCCAACAAAGGTTCGTCTAGTCAAGGCTATGGTTTTCCAGTGGTCATGTATGGATGTGAGAGTTGGACTGTGAAGAAGGCTGAGGGCTGAAGAATTGATGCTTTTGAACTGTGGTGTTGGAGAAGACTCTTGAGAGTCCCTTGGACTGCAAGGAGATCCAACCAGTCCATTCTGAAGGAGATCAGCCCTGGGATTTCTTTGGAAGGAATGATGCTGAAGCTGAAACTCCAGTACTTTGGCCACCTCATGCGAAGAGCTGACTCATTGGAAAAGACTCTGATGCTGGGAGGGATTGGGGGCAGGAGAAGGGGACGACAGAGGATGAGATGGCTGGATGACATCACTGACTCGATGGACGTGAGTCTGAGTGAACTCCGGGAGTTGGTGATGGACAGGGAGGCCTGACGTGCTGCGATTCATGGGGTCGCAAAGAGTCGGACACGACTGAGCGACTGATCTGATCTGATAAACCAGTTACCACACTGCCTGACACAAAGTGAATGTCCTGTAAATATCAGTTCTACACTGACTCGACGGACGTGAGTCTGAGTGAACTCCGGGAGTTGGTGATGGACAGGGAGGCCTGGCGTGCTGGGATTCACGGGGTCGCAAAGAGTCAGACACGACTGAGCGACTGATCTGATCTGATCTGATCACAACTCCAAAAAGGCTCATCAAAAAGGCATTGCAAATGACAGGTAGCCCTTGACCACAGAAACATATTTACAACCTAGTGTTGAATGGATAGGAGAAATAGGTAAGAGTCCACTCTTGTTAGGAAAAATGTAAACACTCCCACAATCATACCTAGATAACCCTGTCTCTGTGTTTCTGGCCTGCCTGCATACACTTGTTTCTCTGTGTTTGCCTGGGGCTCCTACCTTGGAAATCTTCTGGGCAAGTGTATCTCTATAAGCCTCAGTTTTATGATCTGTACAGTACAGCTACAAAGGTTGACATGAAGATAGTATGAGAAAAAACGCTTGATACATATCACTGTTATTTCTTTTTTTCTGTGCCCCCTGCAGTGGAAGCCCAGAGTCTGAACCACTGGACAGCCAGTGAAGTCTTAATTCTAAATTTAAGAGTTATGAAATTCTAAAATTTCACTAGGAAAATAGGAAGAATATAATATGAACTTGTTCACAGTGGTTATCATTAGTTTTATTTCCTTTTTTTCGTTATACTTTTCCATATTTATTCGTTCATTTCCCAGGTAAGCACTTGCTAGGTGCCAGGCCGGGAAGGATCCCCTGGTGGAGAGCATGACAACCCACTCCTGTATTCTTGCCTGGAGAATCCCATGGACAGAAGAGCCTGGCGAGCTACAGTCCATAGGGTCACACAGAGTCGGATACAACTGAAGCAACTTAGCACGCACGCAGATGCCTCTTAGCCGTTGCTAAGAGGACTACAGCAACGTACTATACAAATAATTACACAAATAATTGCCATAGTCATACATGCCTAAGTTTTTGCAAAGCAGAGATCAGACAAAAAGCGATTTCTGATTAAAAAAATATTTTAAGAGACGTACAATGAGATAGGATCATTACTGATTTTGGAAAGGATTCGAATACAGGAACTAGACAGGCAGCGGATGGAGAACCGGAGGGTGCGGTACGAGAGCAAGGGGTTAGCTGCCCCCCCTCAAATTACCCGCTGGGAGGGGGGGCCCCTTTGCAGTAGGTGGCCAGGCCCGCCCCAGGCGTTAGATCCGGAAGCTCTGTATTCAGCGGGCTAGTGAGCCGCAGACGCAGCGCCGGGAGGTCCACGCGGCGGCAGAAGGAGCCTGGGCGGCCGCTGGGGGCGGCCACGTGAGCGCCGCGGCCCCGCCCCGGCCCGCCGCCTCCGGCCCCAGCCCCAGCTCTGCCAGTGTGGGGATCCGCCTCCCGCAAGCCGCGCTGCCGCTGCAGCTGCCCCAGCTCCTCTCATGGTCGCCCTCGGAACGTTCCCCTAGCGCCCCGGGGTCATTCCAGCGGCTCCGCGCACCCCTCGCGCCCCGGGATCGTTCCTGCGGCCACCGCCGCCTCCCCGGAGCGCCGGCCCGCGCGCCCGGCTCGCCGCTCCCCGGCATTTTCGGGGGGCCCGCCCGCCCTGCACCCTGGAGCACCGGGCCACGAGCCTCTGCCAGCTCCTCTGGATCCTCGCGGCCGTGGGCAGCGGCTGCCGCGCCGGTCCGCCCGAGGCAGGTAGGTGGGGCCGCGGTTGGTCAAGGGGGCCGGGATCCGGCGCTGCAAACCTGCGCGCCCCGGTGCCGCCGGCGCCCGGAGCGCTCAGGGTCCGGTGCTTAAAAGCGGGGCTCGAGGCGGAAGGAGAATGTGAGGGTTCAGCTCTTCGGCTTTCACTGTTTGCTTCTGTAAAATGGGAGCGTCGTGCCGATTAACGGCAGAGCCTATTGGGAAAATACTTGGCACTCGATGGTGTAGGGGAGACAGCTTGGGGGCCTCCGCCTGGGGCGCCTCGGGGCCCGCAGAGGTGGGGGAGGGCTGCCTTCCTTTCCCCGCGGGGCCCGAAGCCTCATCCCCCACCTGGGCCCCCGAACAAGAGGCCCCAGTTCCAGGAACCTCAGGGACAGTGTCGACGCACCCTTGCTGCACTGTTGACTGCGAGAGTTTCGGGTGTTGGCAGGCCTAGTCGACAAGTGCGCCAAGGGGCCGGGCATCAGTATGCGGAGTGGCGGGGCGGGGGCCTCCCCGGGTGAGTCCCGGCCTAGATCCGCTGCGCCGGCCTCGGGGGTTGCGAGGAACCCGCCCAGCTGCGCCCTGGGTGAGACACCTGGGCTGCTGGGAGGAGGTGGCTAGTCTGCCGGAGGGGAAGTTCTGTGGGAGCCTGACTTCTGGGACCTCTGCCCTGGAAGCTGCTGCCTGGGGGCCGCTCAACCAGGAAATTGTCTACCCCTCTGATTTTACAGAGAAGGAAACTGAGGCCCAGGATAATCTAAGAGCAGGTACTAATGAGCAAGGTGGGCTAAGTGAAGGAATACAGAGCAAGCAGGTGGGAGCTGATAATGCCCTGTGTGTGGCGTGGGGGGTGGGGAGGCCTTGTGGGGGGTCATTGGGGAAGGCTTCCTGGAGGTGGTGATGGAAAGGATGCCTGTGGGAGGAGGTGGGATTTAGAGTTTCCTAGGTGTCCTTCTCCCTGGCCTCCACAGCACCTTTCATTTTTCACTCCAGGCATTTATTCAACACATACAATACAGCTACTGGGATTCAGGGGTAACATGATGGTTGGGATTGCCATCCCAGCTCCTCTCCTGTTCTTCTTCAAGAAAGGATGTGGGCTGCTGTCCCAAATTATCTTTTGTAGGGGGTGGGGAGAGAGGAAGTCAGGGTCTGAGGATCCCTTGAAATGATCTGTTTACATATGATCACTTGTGTACATTCTGTGATTTGCAGCAGGGTGGTGTGTGTGTGTGTGTGTGTGTGTGTGTGTGTGCGCACGTGTGCTTTGGGTGACAGGACAGTACTTTCTGGCTGACTAAGGATGTATCACTGATATGATCTTAAAACATTTTTAATGTATTATGTGGCAGAGATGGCTGTTGGTCACCATGTCCTCCTCTTCCTGGGATATCATCCTGGTTGCATTTCGTGGGCTCCCTTACAATTTGTTGGGCCACATAACTAAGTTTGGGCTTGTTGGAATGTGAGCAGAGATAGTGTGTGTCTCCCCAAGGCTGGACCCTAAAAACCTCCCCCGTTCTCCCATTTACCCGCAGAGTTGAGAGGACTGTGAGGGCCTGGCAGAGGGCAGAGCCACAGCCTGGAAGGAGGCTGGGCCTCTGATTGACAGGAGCTCTCCTTTCCACCTCTCTGGTGGTCTGTGACTATCTGCTGAAGAAACTGGGGCTTCAGGAAGCCCTGTGAAAAGTTGGTGGGTATGAGAGGGGCTTCTTGGTTGCGGCTTTCCCCTCGGGGTGATCTGGTGTTCCACAGGGGAGTGTCTTTAGGCCCTTTTTCTCACACTGATCAGATTCCCCCAAAGAAATCTGGTCCAGTCTTTGGCAGGGTTGACATCTAGGTGCCAGGACACAGAGAGCAGTGTGGAAGAAAGCTGAGGGTCACCAGCAGAAACTTGGATTTGTCCAGGCTCATTCTCTTAAGATTTACTCTTTCTGGTCTGATTCTTAAAGCTGATACAGGAAGTGTTGATGACCAGTACCGCATTCAATGTAATAGTGGCTTGCTGGACTGATTTAAAAATAAACATTTTTGTGCTGAGGAGATCAGTTCTGCTGATCAAGAAGCTGCAGATGTAACCCCAGTGAACTGAGAATATTCTAGAAGAAAGTGGCTATAGTGCTCACTGTAGGATAAAAGTGGCTTGGCCCTTCAAGTGTTGCTGAATTATACTCCTGCCACCAAGGCTGATGGGCACAAGAAGCAGGCTTCAAACAAAGGAAGAAGTGTCACTAACAGGCTTGATGATAAAGTAGAAGACAGTCTCTTGTTCCCCAAAGACCCAGGGTTGCGGAACACCCAGAGAAGCATTTCAGATGGCTAGAAAATCAGAGGGCAGACAATGTTCAGTTCTCCAGCTGGGACACTTTCTAGACCTCACAAGGATTCCACAGGAAGTGGCCAAAATGCAGGAGGCTCAACTGAGAACATGTCTCTGGGCCAGTGGTTCTTGAATTTTGGTGCATATCCACACCACCTGGAGGAATTGTTTAAACATGGCTTGCCGGGCCCACCCCCAGAGTTTACTTGAGTAGGACTGGGAGGGGGCCCCAGAATTTGCACATGTGACAAGCACAAAGTGGGACCTGCTAGTTGTCCCAGGAATCACAGTTTAAAAGTGGTTTAGCAAGTCAGGGCTGAGCAAAACCCTGGATGGATCTGCAGTGGCTGCAAACCCACCTCCCCTGCCTTCTAGCCGCAGGATTTGGGGCAAGACAGTTCACCTCTCTGTTCCTCAGTTTCCTCATCTGTAGGATGAAGCTAATGGTGCCAAACTCCTGGAGCTCCAGCGAGGCTTCCTGGAGGAGGTGACATCTATCTAACCTGAGACCTGAGGGATGAGCAGAATTGGCTCAGGAATGGGTAGGGAGAGCAGGCTAGGCCGTGTGCCAAACAGATGGCACCGTGTGGGTGAGCCCAGGGAGCGGGGAACCCTTGCTCTCCAGGGGGCTGAGAGGAGTGATGGAGCAGGAGCTTTGTGCGTGGTGCTGGAAAGCTGTGACTCTGTTCTGGGCTACGTGTCTCAGGACAGGATTGCAGTGCAGGGGAGGCTGACCAGGGTGCCGAAAACGGGCCTCAGGGATGGGATGGGCCTGATAGCAGCGCAAGTTACTTCTGTCCACATTCCACGTAGCCCCCTGGCCTCACCTAGATGCAAAAGGATTTGGGCAGGGGTGCGCAAAACACAGTGGACAGCTGGCTTCTGTGCCACAGACCAGCTCTCTCACCTCTTCTCCACCTTGCTCACACTGCCCCACTTTGATAGATGAGTGAATTATGCAGATGAGAAAGCTGAGTTTCAGAGAGGTTAGGTAATTTGCCCAACTGCACTTGGCTAGTAGTGGCATAGCCTGGACTTGAACCCAGATCCATTCATCTCCAAAGCTTGTTGGGCCCAATCCTGGTCTTGGCTGCTTTTTGAGGGCCTCCCCATGATTCAGGCTTTCCCACTTGGGTTTTCCCACATACTCAGCTGTGTCTCCTGGCTAAGTAAACCCTAGATGGCTTGTAATTGTAACCTGATAGTCTCTCTATTCCTCCATGCCTACAATGCCCATTATATCTGCAGAAATGGCCCACTTTTCTCCAGTTACTCATTCGTTCATGCACTCTGCATTTCTAGGGAACCTTGTGTGTGCCAGACATTGTACTCGGGGCTAGGAACTAGAAGGACTAAGACACGGCCCCTTTTGCTCCAGACACTCACATGGTCTGGGCACGGAGAGGCTATGTAAACACAGAGTTGCCCTGAGAAGTGAGACACGCTGTCTCTCTGGTCTGACCCACCAAGAGTACAGAGTGTCCTGGGAACATGAGAAGGGTGCAAATAATTAAAAATTAAAATTCAGGCCCTCTTGTGCATTTTGTTCATTGAAGCTATACCTACAATATTGTGCTTTGTATTCTAAAAGGCATATTTTTGGTTTTTAAAACAATAACCTTTGAATCATAATGGCTTCCTATGAACAAAGCACAGTGAATTGCAGTGATGTTTTTATGAGCCTTAGCAGAGTGAATGTTGACTTGTCTTCCTGGGTTCAGCTGTGGGTTGCTGCTCTCATTAGTGAGTAAGCTGATTTCTCTGTCTCTTTCTGGTATGCATGGAGATGTGTTTTTAAAAGAGAAGAGGAGGGAAGGTGGATGGGAACGTCTCCTTGGAATGCCACCAGAGTCATTCTAGAGCAGGGTTTCTCAGCCTCAGGACTATTGACAGTTTGGCTGGACAGCTCTTTGTAGTGGGATCTATCTTGTGACAGCCAGAGGTATCTCCAGTCATTGCCAAGTTCCCCTGTGAGGGCAAAATTGCCCTACTGTCTAGACTGTATTTGTTTCCTGTTGCTATTGTAACAAATTGCCACAGATTTAGTGCCTTAAAACAACAGATTTCTTTCCTTATGGTTCTGGAGGTGAGAAATTCAAAAGCCAGGATAGCCAAGTTCAAAAGCAGGGCTATGTTCTGTCTGGAGACTGCAGGGAAAATCTGTTTCTCTGCCTTTTCCAGCTTCTACAAGCCTCCAGCATGGCATAACTTCCCCTCTCTTCCCTTCCCCTGTCTTCCAGGCCAGCTGCATAGCATCTTCAAATCTTTCTCTATGACTCCTTTTTCATTGTCACGTCTCTTGTTCTGACTCCTGCCTCCTTTTTATAAAGACTCACTTGATAATCCCAGATAATCTTTCATCTCAAGACCCTTCATTTAGTCCTCCCTGCAAAGTTGATTTTGCCACATAAGGGAGTATATTTGCAGGCTTTGGAAATTAGGGTGTGGATATCTTTGTTGGAGGGGGGCATTAGTCTGCCCACGAATAGACTTTTGGGTTTCTGGGTATAATGGAAACCCAGAGAAGTCTTTCTCGAGAGGGTAAAAATTTGAGCTGGATTTTGAAGGGAACAGAAGGATTTGGCAGCAGTTGGGAGAGGCATTCCAGAAAGAGGGTCCTTCAGGTGCAGGGCAGGGACATGAGGACTTGGTCATGAATAGTGAGTGGTTCTTGGGTGGGGACATCTGTAAATCAGTCCTTTTACTCTGGCATTCTGACATGAACTGTATTCTTTCTTGAGATAGTTTTAATAACTGTTTATTTATGAATACCAACCGTATGCCGGGGATATGGTAGACACTGACCTAATTTTTAGCTGGAGGCTTGACTTAGTAACTCCTGATACGACACTTTTGTTATCATCCCTACCCCCAGCAAATAAATGAAATGCAGCCTGGAAAGGCATTTGATGAGCACTTCGGGCTCCTAGCTGGGGAACCAGGATTCAAGCTGGGTCCTGTGACTGCAGAATGCAGGGTCTTGTGCACAACACTGAGCTTTGTTTTTTTTCCAACTATTTTAAAATTGAAGTATAGTTGATTTACAGTATTATATTAGTTTAAAGTGTACAGCATAGTAATTGAATGTTTTTTATAGACTATGCTCTATTGAAAGTTATTACAAGATAATGGCTATAATTCCCTGTGCTGTAAATATATCCTTGTTGTTTCTCTAGTTTATACATAGTAGTCTGGATCTTTTAACGTGCCTCTCCATTTTAACCCTCTCCCCGCTGTGTTTTCTGTGTCTGTGAGTCTGTTTCTGTTTTGCTATAAACATTCATTTGTTATATTTTTAGATTCCACAAATAAGTGCTAACATACAGTATTCTCTGACTTGTTCACTAAGCATAATAATATCTAGGTCCATCCACATTACTGCAAATGGCAGAATTTCCTTACTTTTTGGTGGCTGGGTAATATTCCATTGTATATATGTGTATGTTTTTATATATTTATATAGGCTTCCCTGATAGCTCAGTACAAAGAATCCACCTGCCATGCAGGATACCTGGGTTTGATCCCTGGGTGGAAAAGATTCCCTGGAGAAGGAAGTGGCAACCCACTCCAGTATGCTTGCCTGGAAAATCCTCTGGACAGAGGAGCCTGGTGGGCTACAGTCCATGGAATCACAAGAATTGGACTTGACTTAGAAACTAAACCAGCACCACTATACACACACACACACACACAACATCTTATTTATCAGTTCATCTGTTGATGGACACAGGGTGCTTCCATATCTAGGCTGTTGTAAACAGTGCTGCTGTGAATGTTGAACATTGGATTCTTGTATCTTTTAGAATTGTTTTCTTTTTTTTTTGGATATATACCCAGGAGTGGAATTGCTAGATCCTATTACAGTTCCATTTTTAGCTTTTATACTATATTCCATATTTATACAGTCTATACTGTATTACATACTTACAAATTTGTAATTGGTGGCTTCACCGATTAAATTCCCACACAAAAGTGTACCTTTTCTCCACATCCTTGCCAACATTTTTATCTGTAGGCTTTTTGATGATAGCCATCCTGACAGGTGTGAGGTGGTATCTCATTATGGGTTTTTAAAAACATATTTATTTATTTATTTGTCTGTGTTGGGTCTTAGTTGTGGCTGGTGAGCTGTGTTGCCCTGTGGCATGTGGGATCTTGGTTCTCTGACCGGGGATCAAACCCACGTTCCCCGCATTGGAGGTGGATTCTTATCCACTGGACCACTGGAAAAGTCCCTCATTGTTGTTTTTATTTACGTTTCTCCAGTGATTGGGCTTCTCAGGTAGCTCAGTGGGTAAAGAATCCACCTGCAGTGTAGGAGACCTGGCAGACGCGAGTTCAACCCTGGGTTGGGAAGATCCCCTGGAGGAGGGCATGGCAACCCACTCCAGTATTCTTGCCTGGAGAATCCCATGGGCAGAGGAGCCTGGTGGGCTACAGTCCATAGGGTTGCAAAGGATTGGACATGACTGAGTGACTAAGCACACACACTCCAACAATTAGTGATGTTGAGCACCCTATGTGCCTTTCACCAGCTTTATGAGGTATAATTAACAAATAACAATTGTACATATTTAAGGTATACAATCAGAGAAGGCAGTGGCACCCCACTCCAGTACTCTTGCCTGGAAAATCCCATGGATGGAGGAGCCTGGTAGGCTGCAGTCCATGGGGGTCGCTGAGGGTCGGACACCACTGAGGGACTTCACTTTCACTTTTCACTTTCATGCATTGGAGAAGGAAATGGCAGCCCACTCCAGTGTTCTTGCCTGGAGAATCCCAGGGACAGGGGAGCCTGGTGGGCTGCCGTCTATGGGGTCACACAGAGTTGGACACGACTGAAGTGACTTAGTAGTAGCAGTAAGGTATACAATGTGATGAATTAATATACATATATTTGTGAAATGGTTACCACAATCAACCTAATTAATGCATCGATAATCTCATATAGTTACCATTTGTTTTATTTTGGTTTTGTGTGTGTGTGTGTGAGAGAACAGTTAAGATTTACTCTCTTAAGCAAATTTCAAGTACACAGTTCAGTATTATTAACTATAGTCAGCAGGCTGTACACTAGATCTCCAGGCCTCAGTTCATCGTATAACTGAAACTTTGTGGCCTTTGACATTCTCTTTCCACTTCCGCCACCCCACCCCCAGCCCCTGGCAACCACCACTCTACTCTCTTCTTCTCTGAGTTCGGCTTTTACAGACTCCACGTGTAAGTGAGATCATACAATATTTTTGTGTGTCTGGCTTGTTTCACTAACATAATGTCCTCCTGGTTATCCATGTTATTGCAAATGACAGGATTTCCTTCTTTTTTAAGACTGAGTAATATCCCATTGTGTACATAATACATGAACTTAGGCAAACTCCAGGAGCTAGTGAGGGACAGGGAGGCCTGACATGCTGCAGTCCGTGGGGTTACAAAGAGCCAGATACGACGTAGCGACTGAACAACAACAACAAATAGATATACCACATTTTCTTTATCCATTCATGTGTCAGACACCTAGGTATGTTTCCATACCTTGGCTATCGTGAATAACGCTGCAGTGAACACGGGAATGCACCAAGATAAGTTTCTGTTTCTTGTTTGAAGGAAACTGGGAACTCAAGCTAGAGCCCAGGACATCCTTGGAACAAGCCAGGAGCAGTCCAGGGCAGCCTGGGTCTGCTCAGTTTCCCTCCCTGGAGTGGCCCTGTCCGAGATGGGCAGTCTTTTATTTCTCTGCCCAGTGTCACCTGTCACTGCCAGAAGGGAGAGTCCACATTGAGAGCTTAGCACGGTGCCTTGGACACAGCAAGCTGTCCACATGTGTTACTTGTCTGTCTTAGTTCAGTAAACATTGTGCATTTTTGTGGCCAATGGGAGCAAAGGCCTCTTCTGCTTTCTTATCACTCATTTGCTGCATAAAAACCACATCTGTCTTGGGTAAGATGAACTCATGAGAAACCCATCGTTCCTTCTGGTTGGTGGGATAAGACAGAGAGTTCCTGGATAGAACTAGAAATCATCATACTAAGTGAAGTAAGTCAGACAGAGCAAGACAAATATGATATGAAATCACTTATAGGTAGAATCTAAAATAAAGATACAAATGAACTTATTTACAAAACAGAAATAAGCTCACATAGAAAACACACTTACCAAAGAGGAAAGGGAAGGAAGGGATAAATTAGGGATTTAGGATTAACAGATACACCCTACTGTATATAAACTAGCTAAACTACAGGGATTTTAGTGTGTAGCACAGGAAACTGCATTCAATATCTTGTGATAACCTATAATGGAAAGGAATCAGAAAAAGAATATATATGTACAACTGAATCACTTTGCTGTGTACCTGAAACTAACATGATATTGTAAATCAACTATACTCATAATATTTTAAAAAAGAGAGTTCTTGGCATGGTATCTAAAGGAAGCAGCAGAAGACCTACCAGTCTGGGAGTGGCGGAATGGAGGAGGGAAGTAATGAGGGGAAGTGGAACTTCAGTTTCATTTGTCATATCAGAAAATCAGTAGATAACAAATAACCGAGAGGACTTCCCTAGTGATCCAGTGGTTAAGAATCTGCCTGCTCAGGCAGGGCACACAGGTTCGATCCCTGGACGGGGAAGATCCCACATGCCACAGGGTAATTAATCCTGTGCACCACAACCACTGAAGTCCATGTGCCATAGAACCTGTGCTCTGCACCCAGAGAAGCCACCGCAATGAGAAACCCACATACTGCAGCTGGAGAAAGCCTATGCACAGCAACGAAGACCCAGTGAAGCCAAAAATAAATAATTAAAAATAAGAAATAACAGAGAAAGCATATTACTTAGAGATATGCTGTTATCTACTAAGAGTCACGTCTAGAAATTTGGAAGTGGCTGCCCCTGGAGGTGGGAAGCAGAGCTGCCCATGTACTGCTGCACAGGTTGTTCACTAGAGCTGAGCATACCTAACCTGTGTGCTCATACACAGTGGCCCTCATAGGAAAGGAGTGTTGCTTTTAACTCTGTGCTTTAAGCTGTGTGTGAGTCCTTGGTTATATCCAACTCTTTGCGACCCCGTGGACTGTAGCCCTTCAGGTTCCTCTTTCCATGAAATTTTCCAGGCAAGAATACTGGAGTGGATTGCCATTTCCTTCTCCAGTGCTTTAATGAAAGATTTTTTTAAATTATGTGTAAATAACATACAGTGACCCTAAGTCCTGGTTGGGTTTTGGACTTTTCATGTTGCAGATGACACAAAACCTATGTGTACTCAACCAGATTGGCCCCCACATGCCCCAGAGGGCAAGGGTTTATTGTGTCATATAATCCAGAAGTTCAGGCAGGCAGTTTGGCTTCAAGGATGTTTGGATTCAGGATCTCAAATGGTATCATCACTATTCATTTTTCTCTGCATCTCTTGTTCTGCTCTTCACCAAATGTCAACCAGATGTTCTCTGATGACCTCAGCCCTTGTCTCAGATTAACATGCTGCAGGAAATGATTGATCTTCTCTTTTAGTTGCTCAAGCAAAAGCCCCAGGCTTACCTGGGATTGGGCCATAGTGGTTTGACTTGAGTCACATGTCCATCCCTGAGTCAGTCACTTTGAACAGCACATGCACGCTGTGATGGGCTTAGCAGGGTCATGTGACATACCCCGTTACCTGGGGCTGAATCCCCAACCCCAACCACATGACCTGAGAGCTGGGGACAAGCAGATCCCCAAACAGAAACAGGTGTATGACATGAGGTGACCCACAAGTCACCCGGTCCACTGTGGTTCAGTTAAGGACTGGTGAGTTCTGCTGTGTTGGGCATGTACTAGTGGGTATCCTGGCAGCTCAGCATGGCCCATGTTGGCTCTGGGGTGCTGGCTCCCAGGAGTGGCAGGTGGGAGATTCCAGCTCATTTCTGCAGCAGGAAGTCAGCTCCAGCGGGTGAGGGGAGCCCCAGGGAGGGCCGGTGTCACTGTGGCCTGGCCCACGGGACTTGACCTAGGCATTGCAGTCATCATTTCCTCCCCTGTGGCTGCCAGAGAAGCCCTTTATGGCAGGACACAGTGAGCAGTGGTTCGGCGGTCAGAGCCTAAGATAGCTTGCTCCCTGAGGCCCCCTGAAGAAGCTTGGCCTGGCTGCTAACCAGGCATCCAGGTCACCAGTCTGGCTGGGACCCAGGACTCGGCCCTGTTTAGTGATGGTAATAAAAATGATGATGGTAATTATAGCCTTAATGCTTGCTCTGTGCTGGCACTGTCAAGTCGGAGGGGTGAGTGCAGCTCTGCATCCCAGGTTACAGTGAGAACCCTGAGGCCAGGAGGTAAGGTCACACAGCTAAGAAGTGGCAGAGATGGGACTTGAACTTAGGCCCGACTCAGAGCTCTGCTCAGCTGCCTCTTCATAGAAGTATTTTCCCAGGATGTGTCACAAACTAGGAAGGAAATATGTGGATGTCTGAGTGAGGGCAGAGGAGAGCTTCTTGAGAATCCTGATGTCTTGGGAACCAAGGTTCTGCTCCTGGTCTCAGTCTCTCTGCTCACATAGAAGCCTTTTGTGGGCCAAACAAAGCCCAGGTTTGATGGAGATTCCTAGGAGGGTAGGTGTTGAAACAGGCATCGTGAGGCTGAGTTATGGGCCAGTGAGGGCTCCTTGCTTGTTTACAGGAATCCACCATCCTCCAGGGGCTCAGTCTTTATGGGCAGATGTGGAAGCAGCTACCACGTTAGGACTCTGGACTGAGACCACAGTTTTCCCAGGCTGACCTCCCCAGGCATCCGTTTGTCATAAGAGATATGATGTGACTTTTTATGACAGGGAAGAGAAGGGGCTCCTGGACCAGATAGAATTAGCCACTTGTAGGAAAAAAAGAAAACTATAATATGTTACATAAGTTTAGATAGCAAATTCTGAAGATTGTGAGTCCAGGATAATTATGCTCCCCATGATGTAAGATTATGCTGTTCCAGGCTCTCTCTATGTCATGACTCTGCCATCCTCAGCACATGGCTTCCTTCTCATGGATAAATTTAGCTGCTTGGGCTCCAGCCATCATACCTGCATTCCAGCCAGCAGGAAGGAGAGAGAGCAGAAAGGTATATTTCCTCTCTTAAAATTTTTATTTGTTTATTTATTTTTAACTTTTTATTTTGTGTTGGGGTATAGCCGATTAACAATGTTGTGATAGTTTCTCCTAATGTTTTTAAAAAATATTTATTTATTTATCTGGCTGTGCTGGGTCTTAGTTGTGGCGTATGGGATCTGGTTCCCTGATCTAGGCCCTCTGCATTGGGAATGCAGAGTCTTAACCCCCCTGGACCACCAGGCAAGTCTTACTGTGTAGCACACGGAACTATATTCAATATCCTGTGACAAGAATATGAAGAAGAATTTTTATATATAACTGAATCACTTTGCTGTGCAGCAGAAATTGACACAACATTGTAAATCAACTGTACTTGAATAAAATAAAATTTAAAAACCCTTCCCTAAAGTTGCATACAGCCCTTCTGCTCATATCCCCTTGGCCAGAACTTGGTGACATGGTCACCCCTAATTGCAAAGGAATCTGGGAAATGTAGACTTTGTTTTGAGTGGCCACATGCTTGGCTGAAAAGCCATGGTTCTGTTATTAAGGAGAGAAGAGCTGTTGGGGGGCAGGTGGCAGGCGTTGCCACAGCTGCCTTAAGAGCAAATTTCTGATCACCGAACAGCCTTAAAACAGACCCCCCTCGCTCAGTTCTGGAATCCGTTATCAAGTGCCTGCCGAGTACAAGGCACTGTGCCAGCTAGGGTCACAGCTGCTTGTCTGCAGCTCATTTTGTTTCCCAGGAATGAGGAAAAGGTCAGATCGGCGGTAGGACGTGGCCAAGGGCTGGGGTGCTGGTCTGAATTTCCCTGTGAACTACCGTGGAACCTCAGTTTGGCCATTTTCCCACTCAGCTCCCCTCACGGATGGGGGAGTTAGTGAGATGAACTAACGTAGTCCAGGTCGCCAGCAACACAGCTGGAATTTGCACCCTTGGCAGGCTGGCTTCTGAGCCCGGGCTCTTAACTGCTGGGCTACACTGCCTGGCAGTCTGAAGCTGAAGCTGTGGTTCTGGCCCCTCCCCTGGCACGGGTGTGGCCCCAGAGGCCAGTGGCCTGGCTGGGTGCAGCCCCAGGCAACCATCTGTCTTGGTCAGCAGGGACCGTGGCCAAGGGCTGACCAGGGCAGAGTAGGCCTTGGGGCTGGGAGTGGCCGAGGGTGGAGAGAAGTGGGCACAGGGCCTGGGGACGATTTTGGTAACAAGCAGGATCAGGTGGCTCTGGCATCGGATCCAGGCAGTGACTGTCTTGCCCAGAGGATCAGAGACAGACTTGGCAGTTGACACCCAGAGCAGCAATTTTCAAACTGAGTTGAGAAATCAGTGTGGGTGGTGCGTTAAGGATAAAGTGTAAAAAAGAAAGAAAAAAGCAAAACAAGAAGAATAGAAAATAGCAGAGTGCATTGTACAGAGTAAGGCTAAGTACAGTTTCCTGACATTTTAACTTACATTTTATAGGTACGCACTGGGTTAGATTATAAATATATTTCTTTCTGTTATGACTGTCAAGAAAGTGCTGAAGGGAACTTCCCTGGCGATCCAGTGGTTAAAAAATCTGTGCTTCCATGGCAGGGGGCACAGGTCTGATCCCTCCTTAGGGAACTGAGATCACAGGTGCAGTGCGGTGCAGCCAAAAAATAAATGAATAAAAATAAATTTAAGTAAGCCTCTTTTTTTAAAAAAAAGAAAGAAAGAGTGCTGAAGCCTGAGGTCAATAAGCCTGCCTGCTAATGGAAAGAGCTGTTAAGAAGAATTGGAATTACTGACTTGATCTAAAAAATTTTTTTTGTCTTTCACTTATTTATATTTTATATTGAAAGCAACCCAGCTTTATAAAAAGTTAAAACAGTATAGAAGTGTACAAAATGTTAAAAACTTTTCCTCCACCCCCAGCTCCCAGTCCCACTGCCCATCCCAGTGCTGGTAATGCTCTTATGGGCCCTTCAGGGAAGTTTTAACAGAGCTACAAATGTACCTTTTTTTTTTTTTAGCACGGATAGGGTCACCATAATGTAACTGTTCTTCTGCAACTTGCTTTTTAAATGTAATGGTTTTTCTTGTTTATCTTATTTTTTTTTATTTTTTTAACTTTTAGTTTTATTGAAATATAATTCACAAACCTTCCTGCCCACCTATTTACAGTGTACAGTTCAGTGGTTTTAAATCTATTTAGAGTGATGCAACCAACACAATCAATTTTAGAACATTTTCATCAATGCAAAAGAAACCCTTTTGAGATTGTTCCCCATTTCCTCCCAACTCGCCCCTCTCCCATCCTTGGGCGACCACTTTCTTATAGATTTGCCTTCTCTGGAATTTTTCTGTAAATGGAATCATTCAATTTATCGTCTTTTTTTGAAGTGTCTTCTTTCACGTAGTATCATCAGTGCTTCATTCCTTTTCCTGGCTGAATAGGGTTCTGTTGTATAGATAGACCACATTTTATTTATCTGTTCATCAGTTAATGGGTATTTGGGTTGTTTTCCCTTTTGGCTATTTCGTATAATAGTGCTGTGAAACACATGTCACAAGTTCTTGTTGTGGACCTGTTTTCATTTCTCTTGTGTATATTATACCTTGGAGTATAGTTGCTGGAGGGCTTCCCAGGTGGTGCTAGTGGTAAAGAACCTTCCTGCCGATGCAGGAGACATGAGTTTGATCCCTGGGTCAGGAAGATCCCCTGGAGGAGGGGATGGCAACCCATTCCAGTATTCTTGCCTGAAAAATCCCATGGACAGAGGAGCCTGGCTGGCTTTAATCCATAAGGTTGCAAAGAGTCGTGCATGAGCAACTTAGCACATAGACATAATTGCTGGAGCAAGTGGTAATTCTGTGTTTTAACTTTTTGAGAAATTGCCAGACTGTTTTCTAAAGTGACTGCAACATTTTACATTCCCATTAACAGTGTATGAGGGTTTCCAGTTTCTCCACATCCTCACCAAAACTTGTCACTTTGCATTAAAAAAAAAATTTTTTTTTTTTTGACTGCTGCACCCTACAGTTTGTGAGATCTCAGTTCCCTGACCAACAGTTGAACCCTTGCCCCCTCCAGTGGAAGTCTGGAGGCCTAACCACTGGACTGTCCTACTGCGTGTGACTTTTATTTGTATTTCCCTAATGGCTAATGATGTTGAGCATCTTTTCATGTGTTTATTGGCCATGTGTATTTTCTTTAGAGAAATGTGTATTCAAATCTTTTGCCCATTTTTATTTGGGTTATTTTTCTTTTTATTGTTAAGTAGTGTGAGTCCTGGTGCTTCCCAGGTGGCTCAGTGGTAAAGAATCCGTCTGCATTGCAGGAGACACGGGGTTTGATACCTGAGTCGGGAAGATCCCCTAGAGAAGGAAATGGCAACCTTCTCCAGTATGCTTGTCTGGAAAATTCCATGGGCAGAGGAGCCTGGCAGGCTACAGTCTGTGGAGTCACAAAGGAGTTGGACACAGCTTAGCGACTCAACAACAATAGTATGAGTCATAGTCCCATATCAGACATACGATTTCCAAAATTTTTTTTCCAATATGTGAGCTCTCCCTCCACTTTCTTGGTGCTGTCCATTGAAGCGCAAACGTTTTTAATTTTGATGATGTCCAACGTATCTATTCTTTTGTTGCTTGTAATTTTAGTATCCTAAGGCTTTGCCTAACTCAGCTTTGCAAAGATTTTCTCCTGTGTTTTCTTCCCAAAGTTTTGGCTCTTATATTTAAGCCTTTGATCCATTTTGAGTTAATCTGTATAATGTAAGGAAGGAGTTCAGCTTCATCCTTTTGCATGTGTATATTCACTTGGTCTGTCACCATTTGTTGAAAAGATTATTCTTGGGACGTCCCTGATGGTCCGGTCGTCAAGACTCTCTGCTTACAACGTAGGGGATGTGGGTTCCACTGCTGATTGCGAAACTAAGATCCCACGCGCCACGTGGTGTAGCAAAAATGAAAAAAGTCCTAATGGATAGATAATTCTTCCCCCATTGAATTCTCTTAGCACCCCTTTCAAAAATCAGTTGGCTGTAAATGTTCATTTTCGGACTCTAAATTCTATTCCGTTGATCTCCGTGTCCGTCCTCTTGCCACTACGGTCTTAATTACTTTAGCTTTAGCTTTGAATTCAGAAAGTATGATTCTTGCAACTTTTACAAGATACTTTTGGTTATTCTGGGCCCCATGAATTTCCATATGAACTTTAAGACCAGTCTGTTATTCAATAAAGGCACTGGAATTTTGATAGTGATTGGGTTGAATTTGTAGATCAATTTGGGGAGTATTTCAAACTTAGCTATGTTAAATTTTCTGATCTATGAACACAGGATGTCTTTACACTTACTTCAGTCTTTTTTCATTTCTCTGATGTGTTTTGTTTTTCACTGTTCAAGTCCTGTACTTATTTTGTTTGTCGGGTTTTTTTGTTTAATTTTTTGGCTGAGTGCCTTCTGGAATCTTAGTTCCCTGACCAGGGATCAAAACAAACCATGCCTCCTGCCATGGAAGCATGGGGTCCTAACCACTGGACTGCCAAGGAATTCCCTAGCCAAGTTTTTATTCTTTTTGATGCTATTATAGATGAAATTGTTTTCTTGATTTCATTTTTGAGTTTTCATTGCTAGTGCATAGAAATACTGTTGGTTTTTGTATCCTACAGTGTTGCTGAACTCTTTCTTGACAGTCTTTGGACGCTTTGTATATCTATATTCCTTTTTCTTGGTAACAGTCACATAGTACTCCATGGTGTAGAAAAACTAGTTTATGTAACAGGCCTCCATTGATGGTCACTGTGGGCTCTTCCCTTTTTTTGCTGTTACTAATTATGCTGTGGAGAACACTTCTTCAGACCACTCATCCGTTCCGGGGACGTGCGCCAAGGTCCTGCTCTGTGCCAGGCACTATTTAAGGCACCAGGGCTACAGATGATAAAGAAGTAAATAAGAGGATTTCAGCTTGGGGAAATCTCTGAAGAAAATGGAATGGGGTGATGTGGTTGAGAGTACTGGATGTGTGTTTGAGAGAGGTTCTTTGACTTGAATCAGAAAAGATGTCTCTGGAAAGGTGACTTTTGAACTGGGATCCAAATGATAAGAAAGACCCACAGTGGGAAGATTGGGAAGGTTTTCCAGGCACAGGGGACAGCAAGTACCCAGGCCCTGAGATGGGAATGGGCGCCCAGTACTCACAGAACACAAAGAAAAAGCCCATAGGCTGGGAGAGCCACCAAGGCCGGAGGGGAAGTGGACAGGGGCCAGCCCAACACAGGCCTTGTAGCCTTAAAAGGCATTTGGGTTTTGTTAAGAATGTGAAGAGAAGCTGCTGCAGGGTGTTAGGCAGAAAAATGGTTTGATGTAATTTATGTTCTGAAAAGCTCAGCCTTGTGACTTAAGAAGCATTTATTTTCTGTTTGAAGCTCTGAGCGCTTCAAAGTGGAATTACTGGGTGGAGGGGTGTGTGTACCTTTAAAACGCTCCTCGCTGCTGCCTGCCAAGTGTCTCCCCTGCTAGCGGTCGTTTTCTGTCTGAGGGTGATGGCTCCTTCTGTGCCAGTGGTATTTGGGATGAGGTGCCCAGCGACCTCTCAGCCCCTGGGCCCCAGCACCCCCCTTTCTCTGGCCTCTTTCGCAGGACCCTCAGCTCTGCATCTGCCCTGTAACTCTGGCTGTGCCGCCCGGCCCTCGGGTAAAACGGGCACCCCAGGACCATGGCCGAGGAAGACCTCATCTTCCGCCTGGAAGGCGTGGATGGCGGCCCAGCCTCCCGGGCTGGTGATTCAGACACTGACAGCGACGATGATGAGGAGGGCTACTTCATCTGCTCCATCACCGATGACCCCGGGGCACACCAGAACGGCAACTTCAAGGTTAATAACTGCCACAGCAGCCTAGCAAAAAGCGAGCGCTACGGCTCCAGCGGGTCCCCAGCTGGCTCCTTCCATTTCAAGGTGAGTGGTCCCTGGTGCCACCCTCTCCACCCCAGGTGAGCCCCAGCTCACCTGCCGTAAGGAATGCGGAGTTGGGGTCACTGGCTGAGGTCGTTTCCAGACTCTTGCCAGTGCTCTAAATTCTAGATCTGAGGCAGTGTCTGTTAAGTGGGAAGATTTCAATACAAGTTTTTTGTTTGTTTCAATCGTTGAATCATTGTTTCAATACAAGTTTCATTCCTTTCCAGCAGTGTTTTACCAATATCTGCACTGGGCCCACTAGTGTGGGTTGTGGGAACCTTGGCCAGTTTTTTAAGACCCAGAATAGAACAGAGTAGAAAATATTGGAGAGGGAAGAGAGAGGGAAAAAAATATCAGCTCTGACAGTCGTGATAATATTTTAGGGACATGTACACACACATGCGCAGTGACCAAATTGGTTGTTAACCAGGTTCTCATGACATAAGGGTTGTTAAGTATTTTTATTTCCTCCCTGTGTGTGTGTATGTGGGTCCAGAGATAGGGGGTAAAATGTAGTTTTTTATGTTGGTTGTGGTCAAAAGAGTCTCTGCTTAGGGTTGGACATCCTAAGCAGAGCATGGATTTGATCCATAGGTTGGATTGAGGAATAGAGTGCTTATTTTACTAGGAATTTGTGTTCATACCCTGGCAAAGCTGGTTATAGAGATAAAGGAGGAAGGCAAACATTATTGGACTTTTATATAATAATGTTATACAAACATTATTGTATAACAATACAATTGTTATACAATTGTGGTGGTGAAAAAGTTAAAAATGCAATACTGTTATCCTTTTTTAATCCTCACAAACAATAAGTATCAGTTCGTACTGTGAGCAGAAGGCTGATTACCACTTTGGGATTTGAAATTGGAGTCGTTCTTCTCTAATTGCAGAATTAATCTGTTTTTAGAAAATTAATAATCTTAGTTCTCCAACAGTTGGATACTTTTTCCTTTCAGGCCAGAGTTCTAGCTTAAGTCTCTCAGGGGCAGGCAGCTCCAGAAATAGGCCTGTGGGTCCCCTCTGAGGTTGGGGGTCCCCTGAAGGGTCAGGTTGCGGCTTGCCCTGCCTTCCTGTCCTAAGGCAGCTTCTGAAACACACACTCCACCCACAGAGGGCTGCGTGGGAAGACAAGAGAGCAGCCTGGCTCCCAGTCTGTTTGCGTGGTCAGGGAGGCGCACGGAAACCCTGATCCCTGCAGCTCCTGAACCATGTGCAAGGGAATCCAGGTGCCAGAGGGGCTTGTGAAGCAGAAACCAGCTCAAGGGGGAAAAAGAGGAAATCTGTTCTAACAGTCAAGAAGTATTTCTTGAGACCGAGGGGCAGAAGCGATGTCTGGTCTCTGAGGACAGATCCAGGAGCCTGGAAGGCCACAGGACTGCCTCTCTGGCTCCTTCCTCCATCTCCTTGTCTATTTTTGATTCTTCTCTGCCCCTCAGTCTACATGGTGGGAAAATGGATCCCCAAGGGTCCCTTTATTTCAGACAGAGCCACATGCAAAGATGGATTTGACCCTCTTCCATTTCAGCTGCGGGAGGAGAAAACCTGTTCGGTCCAGCCTGAGTCAGGCGTCCACTGTCTCTGGTCCAGTCACCTCTGGCCCAGGGCATGGGGTGGGGGGTGGGGATCGCAAAACAAGGGGCTGCTTCCAGAGAAGCGGGATCCTGGTGGCCTCCTAGCGGGGCAGACCCCTCAGAAGGGCTCTACCCACAGCAGCTGCCTGTGGGCCCAAGAGCTGGAGGGTCTTGACAGTGTGACCCCAAAACGCAGTCTGGTGAATCCTTTAAAGGAAACACAGGTGAGTGATCCAGCAAATCCAGACTTATTTGTCTATAGGTCTGGCTTAGGAAGGGAGCTTCACGAGGGCAGGATCCTGTAGCCTGCTCATCACTCATCCCTAGTGCCGTGCACATAGTAGGTGCTTTATTTGGAATCAGTGAAGAGATGGATGAGTGCTAAACTCACTTTACTGTGGGTGCTGTCTCATCAGAGGACAGATAGATGGTATTTACATAAAACAGAAACCTCTGTGGGCCATTTGACAATCATTATTAAAGTAGAAAGTATTTATATGTCAGAGTTATAGTAAACAGAGACTATTAGTTTCAGGTGGGGACAACTGTTTATTTGGTGGGACTGTCCCTTATATTGTAGGACTTTCAGCATGTCTCATCCCAGCTCACTAAATGTCAGATTCCCGCCTATTCGTTATGTTATATTCCTCCCTATTTATTATGATGGCCCAGAATGTTCCCCACTGTACATTTGCTAAGGCCACATGAGAGGATACCACCCTCAGTTGAGAACAAGCAATGAAACATTTGTGCAAGTGTTGAGGTTTACATATTCAAAGATGTGTTTTGCGATATTGTTTGTAATAAAGAAAGAATGGAAACTGCTAAAATACTCCATTGAGAAGGGGCCTGTTTAATTATAGACTATGGTCCTGGCAGAATGCTTTATTTACATTAAAGCAAAGATGTTTCTATGTGAATTGACTTGAAACAGTGCCAAGATATGCACAAGATATATTTTTTTGTGGGGTGAAACCAAAATCCATGAAAAGCTCTTGGGATAGTGATGGTCCATAACAAGAACAAAATGTTAGCTATTTTTATTTTTATGTGCTGAGAAGTAAAAAAGCAAGTTGAAATATATAATATGATTCCTATTGTATCAGAAAACATAGATACACATATATCAGTATTTTCTTAGCAAACACTTACGTTATAAACAAATTTAAAAATTACTAATGAGAAGAGGGAATTTGTATCCAACAGAGAATCAGTGGTGATTCTCTCTGGGGGAGAGAGTGATCTTGAGGGGGGACTGTGATTATTCTAATACATTGCATATAAATATTTTGTATATATATCTTTTAAACAGATGCTACTTACAAATTTTTTATTTATCTTTAGCTGCACTTTGTCTTCATTGCTACCCACGGGCTTTCTCTAGTTACGATCCGCAGGAGCTACTCTGTAGTTGTGGAGCTCGGGCTTCTTGCGGTGGCTTCTCTGGTTGCGCAGCACAGGCTCTAGGGCATGTGGGCTTCAGTAGTTGCGGCTCCTGGGCTCTAGAGCATGGGCTCAGTAGTTATGGCGCAGGGACTTAGTTGCTCCACGGCATGTAGCATCTTTCCCGACCAAGAATCAAACCTGTTTCTTAACCACTGGACCACTGGGGAAGTCCCTACATTGTATACATTTTAAAACATTTGAAACTTATAAAACTACATGTATGCATCACTTGTGTACCCAAAAGGATGTTTTAGAAGAAGAAAAATAAAGAGAGCATCACAGCCAGGTAACCACTCCTCCCCCAAAGAAACATCAGTAATTGGCTGTCCTTAAAACTCATGGGCTTCCCCGATGGTTCAGCAGTAAAAACATTTGCCCGCAATGCAGGAGACTCAGGTTTGATCCCTGGCTGGGTCAGGAAAATCCTCTGGAGGAGGAAATGGCAACCCACTCCAGTATTCTTGCCTGAAAAATCCCATGGACAGAGGAGCCTGGCGGGCTACAGTCCAAAGGGTCACAAAGAGTTGGACACAACTGAGTGAGCACAAAACTCAGAGATTCTGCAAGTCAAAATCCTCACTGAGGGTGGGAGCTCATGACCTCCAGGGACCCCACCTTTCCCTGCTCCTGCAACAAGCATTGCTGTTCTCACCTCTGCCTGAAACCTCTTTCAGCTGACATATGGGTCTGTTAAAATGACCGGGCTCCTGGTCCGACTCCCTTGACATCCTACCCTGGCTATCTCCTCCACATTCTCTGAGGCTCATAGCAGGCCTTTCTGTACATCTGTCATTCTTGAATGTCGTTCTGTTTATGAGTCAGCCCCTGACCGCAAGGCGAGGGCCTGTGTCCTGTTGCACTTCCCATCCCTGTACTCAGCGGAAGGGCCATTTAAGGACGAGATGTAGCTCTTGGCTGCCCACTCTCCTAGGTGATAGAAGGCAGGCTCTATGGGGTTCTTGTTGCCAGTGGTGACTTCAGAGGGAGGCAGCAGCTCAGTTTTCCAAACCTCACTGTCCCTGGCACTCAACAAACCGAACATGGTTTTTCATTTACTGTTGACATGGCAACTTGGGTTGTTGAATCAAAATGACTACCTGGCATTCCTCCAAGGTGGCGCCACCCTGGCAGGTACCAGGCGTGTATTGTGAACTGTTGAGTCTGTCACTGTCAAGGCCAGGGAATGTTGCCTGAATCCCCAGGGGGATGGTAGCAGACTCGCTCAGGGGGCCCTGCCTTGGGTAGAATATCCGACAGCCAACAAAAGGATGTTTATAGAGGATGTATCATAACATGGGAAAGTGCTTCCATTCTGGAGTTGATTTTAAAGAACAGGGTATAGAGCATGATTATAGCTCTGTAAATACACACACACACACACACACAGAGAGCAAAACCTTAAAAGAAAGCACATCAAGTCTCTGCGTACAATATTATATAAGTGCTTTTACATGGACATATTTTTTCTTCCAATTTTTGCTCACAGTATGTATATATATGCTGTTTTCACATGTATAGATGTATGTTTATGTATATATGCATATGGCAATATATGTGCTCTCACAGGTACTTGCATATAGACTTGTTTTTGTAATCTTGTTTTGTTGAATGTTTTTGTTTGTTATTCATAGTTCTCATTCAATTTTTTTTCATAACTCTGAATTACCCTCTTTTACTAATCAGATTTACTCATATAAAATAAAACATTTGCTCTAAAATATGTTCCAGATATTTTACCAATAATTCAAAATCATTTATATGTGACATTTTTGTTTGGAAGAGACTTGGGCTTTTTTCTAACTTCCCTTCAATTACGCTAATAAAGTTTGTAGAAGAGAAAAAAAAAAAAGTACATCAAGATGCCAACAGAGATTGTCTTTGGATGGGATTATTCCTTTTCTGCTTCTGTTTCACAATGTCTGCATTTTCTAGCATTAACATATGTAGCATATAGTATGTTTTCAGTTTTTTAATGAAGTGGAAATTTGTATTTAAAAGAATTGTTTTCCTGGTCTGAGAATATCTTGGAGATTATTCCTATCAAAACATAGACATCACCTGTTTTGTTTTGTTTTAGTGAATTAAGTTGGATTCCATCACTTGATGTACAGGGGTTTATTTAGCCAGTCCGTCACTTAGTCATGTCCAACTCTTTGCAACCCCATGGACTGTAGCCTGCCAGACTCCTCTATCCATGGAATTCTCCAGGCCTGAACACTGGAATGGGTAGCTGTTCCCTTTTCCAAGGGATCTTCCCAACCCAGGGATCAAACCCAGGTCTTCTGCATTGCAGTCTGAGCCACCAGGGAAGCCCTTCCTCTTAAGGGACACTTAGGTTGTTCCCCTTTTTTTCTATTACAGTGTTATAATAAATCTCCTATATGTATATCTGAGCAAACTTTGAAATACATATATTTTATAATATGTAAATAATATACCTATTCTGTAGAAAGAATTCAACTTGGACAAATGATAAACAGTGAAAAGCAATCCTCCCACCTCTGACCCTGTCTCCGTGAGGAATGTCCTTCCAGAAATGTTCTTGTGAATATAAGCGTATATACGTATGTGAATCTCTTCCTTGTCTTTTTCGCAGAAATGTTATTTTACCTGTTTTGTACTCCTGTGCTGTCTTCCCATTTTGGCACGCATGAGCTGACATCAGCTGGAACTTACATAACTGGCTCTGTGGGTCGGGCAGGCCCGCTCTGTATGCAGTTACTCATATCAACTCATTGAATCTGTGCAGCAGTCCTCTGATTGATGTTTTGACATATAGTAAACCGAGGTTCTGAGATCGTAATTGCTTGGCACCCTTCATGAGTGCAGTATGCTTATGCAGTCTTGTTTATTTTATTTTATTTTTTAATTTTTATTTTATTTTTTAACTTTACACTATTGTATTGGTTTTGCCATATATCAAAATGAATCCGCCACAGGTATACACGTGTGCCCCATCCTGAACCCTCCTCCCTCCTCCCTCCCCATACCATCCTTCTGGGTCTTGTTTATTTTGTTTTAGTTTTCTAATGGCTGAATATCTTGACATTATTTGCAAGCACTGTCATATATTTAGCCAGTCCCTCGTGGGTAGGTGTGAAGGTCATTTCTAAGCGTTTGCTACCACAAACAGTGCTTCCATAAGCATGTCTTATTTGTGTCTCTTATGTGTGTGTGTGTCCTGGTGCCTACACAGGGTGCACCTGCCGGCTGAATCCCCAGAGGTGGAATGGCTGGAGAAAACGTTCGTGGGTTTCAACTTGGCTGAGCATTGGCCATTGCCCTTCAAAGAGGTTGCGCTGGCATTGGTGCTCCCGTGATACATGGGCACGCCTGCTTCCCACGCCCTTCTGATTAAACTGATACTTTGAACCCACCCAGGGTGGCTCTGGCAGCTTGGTCAAAGTACACTGATCACCCCAGAAGGAGGTAGATGAATGTCTGATGACTCACTGGGAAGAGAGGTGTCCCTGCTCACCTGAACCCTGGAAGGCCCTCGCCTGGCAGGTTTTGGCCACTGACCGCAGGAAGCTCTGTGCATACAAAGAGCTGGTGACCATTTTGGTGCTCCGCCCACTGCTCTGGGAATACAGAATTGGAAGGGGAAACTTAAGTGTGTCCTGGATCCACAAAGATTTGGACTTCCAGCAAAACAAGGGCCTGCTGGGTGGTGGAAGCAAAAAGAGATTGCTTCTGGCAATCGGTGACCTGTCGTCTGGAAAACGGGAAGAGGCTGAGGAGAGTCAAGCCTGGTGGGAGGGATTCATCTTTTTGAAGCACATGACCTTTTATGGAAATATGCTAGATATTCATTAGTGGGGGTCCCCCTTCTTTAACTTTATTTTGTAATTTTTTAGGAGCTTTACTGAAATATAGTTCACATACCATGCAATTTACCAATTTAAAATGTTCAATTCAAAAAAAATTAAAATGTTCAATTCAGTAGCTTTTAGTATATTTATCAAATTATGCATCCACATCACCACAACCAATTTTAGCTCATTTTCATTACCCTAAAAGAAACCCCATACATCTTATTCCACACAGACCCTAGTATCCACTAGTGTATTTTCATTCTCCATAGACTTGCCTCTTCGGACAGTTCATGTAAATAGAATTATGTGATATGTGGCCTTTTGTGTCTGGCTTCTTTCACTTAGCATAGTTTTATTGTTGTGTGTTTTTAAAAATCTGTTAATTAATTAATTTATTGGCTGTACTGCATGGCACATGGGATCTTAGTTCCCAGACCAGGGATCGAACTCAGACCCTCTGCTTTGGAAGCGTGGGGTCTTCACCCCTGGGCCACCAGGGAAGCTCCAGCATAGTGTTTCCAAGGCTCATCAATGTTGAAGTGTGTGTCAGTACTGCATTCCTTTTTATTGTTGATAGATAGACCATTTTGTTTATCCATTTGTCAGCTGATGGACGTTTTGGTTGTTTTTCCCTTTTGGCTGTTACGAATAATGCTACACAAGTCTTTGTGTGGGCATGTTTTCATTTCTGTCAAGTAGGTACTTGGGAATGGAGTGGCTGGCATGTGATAACTCTATGTTTGGTCCACCTTCTTGCAACTGGGGCCTGACAGGCTTGGATTTGAGTCCTGGGTTTGCCATTTCGTGGTTGCTGCAGGTCTGTGGATGAGTTACTTCCATCCTCTCTGAGCGTCAGGTACCTCATCAGTGGATCAGAAAACTAACTTACCCGCCTGTCCGTCCTTGGCAAGGTTGTCATGAGGTGCCAGCCAGGATGCTGTCGGAGGAAAGATTTCCAGGAGAAGAGGGCATTTTGTAATCGTAGGGAGTGTTATGACTTTGCTGGTTATTGTTCCCACCCTTCTCATCCTGTCCTCTCTGAATCCCACTGGTCAGGGGAGATGAACTGAAGCTACTGTTTTCAACAAAGATTCCTTGAGGATTTTTAACTTTGTTTTTTTTATACTTATTTGTTTGGTTACTTATAAAAGTAATGTATGTTCCTTACAGAAAACAATGGAAGTGCAGATACAGTTGCTATTAAGATCTTAGTGTGTATTTCAGTATACAGACACAACCAAATAAACAGGGACATTTTCTTACAATAACAGGATTATGCCATGTATGCTTTCTAATAATAGTTTTTCCTCAGCAAACAAGAAATGATGTCTATTTTTCCACATCAGTAGATGTGGGTCTAGTCCATTATTTTTTTAGTGGCCCCATGGCAGCCCATTGTTTTTTTAAGCATTTTATTTTGTAGGACCCTGAGGAAGTTTCCAAGTCTTTGCTGTTATAGTCAATGCTGGGTTCCATGGAAATTGCACAAAACCTCTAAATGCATGTGGCCCAGGGTGGGGCAGCCACACAGCACAGAGGCCTCTTCCCATCACAGAGCGTGACTGTGCATCCCCACTTCTTCCCGCTTCTTTTATTTGCCCTTGGCTGTGGTTTAAGTTTTTTTTACTATTAGTCAGGAGAGGCAAATAAGGCTACAGAAGTGATGATGGGCAAAAAAACATTTTATAACATTCTTTTAATGCTCACTCTGATGACTCAGATGGTAAAGAATCTGCCTTACAGTGTAGGAGACCTGGGTTTGACCCCGGGTCAGGAAAATCCACTGGAGAAGGAAATGCCTACCCACTCCAGTATTCTTGCCTGGAGAATCCCATGGACAGAGGAGCCTGGTGGGCTACAGTCCATGGGGCCACATACAGTTGGACGTGACTGATAGACTAACACTTAGTGAATGTAGCAGTTGTTTTAAGAACAAAGCTTCACACGGGGAACTCTATTCAATATCCAGTACTAAGTCACAATGGAAAAGAATATGAAAAAGAATGTATGTGTGTATAACTGAATCCCTTAACTGTATAGCAGAAATTAACACAAATTGTAAGTCAGCTTATCTACAATTTCATTTATACTTCAGTAAAATAAAATTTAAAAATAAAGATAGAGAAAAACCTATGTGAATATGGGTAAGGCAAAGATTTCTTGGATGACACAAAAAGCAAGGTCCATAGAGGAACAAATTGATGTAAGTTGGACTTCAAAATTTTAAACTTCTGCTCTTTGAAAAAAACACTATTAAGAGAATGAGAATACAAGCCATAGATGGAGAGAAAATATTTACTGGTCATATATCTGATAAAGGAACTTATATTCAGAATATATAGAAAAACTCTCAAAACTCAATGATAAGAAAACAAATCATATTTGATTGGCCAAAAAGTTTGGGTTTCAACCTGAACAGTTTTTGGCCATTCCAACATATAAGTTTGAGTGAACAAAGGTTTTCCTTTTTCTTTGATAATATCTGGGAGTAAAATAGGATAAGAATAACATTTTCATTAATTGTTTTAAAAAAGGGCCTTCCCTGGTGTTCCAGTGATTAAGAATCTGCCCACTAATGCAAGGGACATGAGTTCAATCCCCAGTCTGGGAGGATCCCACCTGTGGAGGAGCAACTAAGCATGTGAACCGCAACTACCCAGCCCACATATAGGGCCCCTCAGCCACAATTCTCGAGCCTGGGTGCCGTAACAAGAGAAGCCACCGCCGTGAAAAGTCTGCACATCTACAGCCTGAGAGTAGCCCCCGTCACCACAACTAGGGAAAAGCCTGAGCACAACAGCGAAGACCCAGCGCAGCCCAAAAACTTAAATAAATCTTTTTTAAAAAGCAACCCAGCAGCAATAGGGACTTCCCTAGTGGTCCAGTGGCTAAGACTGTGCTCCCAATGCAGGGGGCCTGGGTTAGATCCCTGGGCAGGGAACTAGATCTAAGATGGGGCAGGGAACTGTCCCATCTAAGAGTTAGAATGCCACAACTTAAAGATTCTGAGTGCCACAACTAAGATCTGGCACAGTCAGTAAATACTAAAAACAAAACAAAAACAAAAAGCCTAGCAGCAGTAGCTGATAACATCGCTTGTACAAACACATGACCCACACAGCAGGAAGTTTCTTTATTATCGTTGTATTTGTATTTATTTATTTTTACTTTGTACTCGCAGGCTTTGAGGAACCAAAGTCATTTTGTTCTCTTTCCAGGATTATGTTTCCCTCTTCATGAAAACCCCTAGGCCTCTGTTTTATAGAAGAGTAATTAGTCCACTTAACTGAGTTTTAGGATCTTTGCAACTAGAGAATGTTAGAGCTGTCAGGACCTTAAGATCGTCTAATCCAGTGATCTTGGTTTACTAACGTTGACTTACACCTGCGATACCTGAAGACATTCTCATGGTAAAAAAACGCAAACAACGTAGATGAAGCTGAATTCACCTCGTTCAACCTCTTATTCCTGTTCTGTTCCCAGAGACAACCATTGTTCAGCTCAGTGTAAATAATTTTTCAGACCTTTCAAATGTATTTTATTTTAAACATTTTATTAAAGTATTGTTTATTTACAATATTGTATTTCAGGTGTACAACATGTGAGTCAGTATTTTTGTAGATTATACTCCACTTAAAGTCATTATAAATATCCGCCATATTCCCTGTGCTGTACGATTTTCAGACCTTTTAAAATACATTTATATATAAATGTATGTTTTTATATATATCTACAGACACACACATCCTTAGAAATCTGATAGTATTTTATATATATATATATATTACATATATATACACACACACACAGTGGTGGTGGTTTGTCGTGTCCAACTCTTGTGACCCCATGGACTGTAGCCTGCCAGGCTCCTCTGTCCATGGGATTCTCCAGGCAAGAATACTGCAGTGGGTTGCCATTTTCTTCTCCACAGCATCTTCCTGACCCAGGAATTGAACCCAGGTCTCCTGCATTGCAGGCAGATTCTTTACCAACTAAGCTATAAAGGAAGCCCATGTATTTATTTATATATACACACACACACACACACACACACACACATACACACACATACATATATTTTATTGAAGTATAGTTGATTTACAATGTTGTGCTAATCAGTTCTGTACAGGAAAGTGACTATACATTCTTTTTTATATATATTCTTTTCTGTTATGGTTTATCCCTGGAGATTGGCTATAATTCCCTTTGCTATACAGTAGGACCTTGTCGTTCATCCATTCTAAATGTAATAGTTTGCATCTGCCAACCCCAAAGTCCCATTCCATCCTTCTCCTCCCCTCCTCCCTCTGCTGCTGCTGCTGCTACTGCTGCTAGGTCGCATCAGTTGTGTCCGACTCTGTGGCGACCCCATAGACACCCATAGGCTCCCCTGTCCCTGGGATTCTCCAGGCAAGAACACTGGAGTGGGTTGCTATTTCCTTCTCCAATGCATGAAAGTGAAAAGTGAAAGGGAAGTCGCTCAGTCGTGTCCAACTCTTCGCGACCCCATGGACTGCAGCCTACCAGGCTCCTCCGTCCTTGGGATTTTCCAGGCAAGAGTACTGGAGTGGGGTGTCATTGCCTTCTCCGCCTCCTCCCTCTAGGCAACCACAAGTCTGATCTCTATCTGTGAGTCTAAGAAAGCTAGTGATTAGTGATTTCCTCCACCAGTAAATGGTGTCATACTGCTTGCTTTACTCGGCACTTTGTTTTTTTCCACCCTAACAATAGCTTTTAGTGATTGCCCCTATCAGTGCCATCATCTTTTTAATGCTGCGTAGGATTTTGCCAAGTGTGTGTGATCATCCCACTGTGGATAAGCAGGGTGTTCTCAGTGCTTGCCTGTTACATAGCATTATGAGCACCAGCCATCTTTGGGCGGCTAGCTGGGCACACCTGGTAGGTGATCAGAATGGATGGGCCAGAAGTCAGTGAAGAGGGTTCATTATTGCTGGCCAACCATCTAGCGCAAGCAGATGGCCCTCAAAGTGGCGATACCTGCTTCCACTCACAGTGTCTGAGAGCACTCACTCCCCAGGCCGCAGCTACCACCTGTTTTCCCTAACATGATGGGATTAAGCAGGACCAGTGATTTCAGCTCAGCTGAGTTTGTTCAACTGTAAAGATCACTCCGGGCTCAGTGAGACACTATTTCTAGTGGGAACATGTCTGTCCCCGGGGTGGGGACAGGAAAGAAGTTGACCACTAGTAGTCAAAACATTCTTCCCTGTCTTTTGTAAATGAGGAAATGGAAGTTCCCCCAGTGGGTTAGCAGTGGGCTGGAACCAGAACTCAGAGAACTGAGTCTTAGTACAGGACTTTTTATATTGTGCTTAAAAAAAAAAAGTCAGTTACATTAAACATACCTGTTGCCAGTAAGGTGTGGCTTGATTCTTTTTTGGATTTTTTTTTTTAAAGGATAATTTTGACCTTGTGACATATCATGCCCTCCGATTCTTAAATACTTTTTTCTTTGACTTTTTTTGGTTCATGTTACAGTACTCAGCCTGTTGATAATTTCTGTTGATAATCCTTGTTGATTGAGGGGCCCTGTCTTAGGTGGCTTTCTGCTGCTGCTGCTAAGTCACTTCAGTCGTGTCCGACTCTGTGTGACCCCATAGACGTCAGCCCACCAGGCTCTCCTGCCCCTGGGATTCTCCAGGCAAGAACACTGGAGAGCATTGCCATTTCCTTCTCCAATGCATGAAAGTGAAAAATTGAAAGGGAAGTTGCTCAGTCGTGTCCAACTCTTAGTGACCCCATGGACTGCAGCCTACCAGGCTCCTCCATCCATGGGATTTTCCAGGCAAGAGTACTGGAGTGGGGTGCCACTGCCTTCTCGGTTAGGTGGCTTAGGGCATGTCTTAGTCACTGGTTGAGAGAAGTACATTTGGAAAGTTGTGTGTCTCAGGCAGAGGACAGGGCACCTGACGTACCCAGAAGGGTGGCCTGCAGACTACACAGAACTCTGCGGGCTTCTTGGCAGCTGCGGGGATCAGAAGGCTGTTACTGCCATTCACAGCGGCTGGAATACAAGAGGGGACTGTGGCACATTTTTAAATTACAGAAATCCAGAAACTGGTTTCCTTGTAAACATGTCTGCTGCAGGGTTATGTATAATAGGGAAAAATCAGTGACAAGCTCAGTCTCACTGCAGAGAACCACAGGTGAGTGAACAGTTAAGTCAATAATGATAAAGCCATGCAGTGGATTACTATGCAGCTGTTACAGCTAACTTGTAAATTCATGATGTAATGTTTGTGTCAAAAAATTTGAGTGGTTTGTTCTCCGCTTCTTGGAGTGTAACCTAGGAGAATCTTTTTGGACAAGAACTCCAAACTTCTAATTTTTAAATGTGATCTCGCAATTACATTCCAATGAAATATGTCCTACTGAGCTCTTGCACAAGCACACGGAGATATAGATAAGGGAATGTTCTCTTCAGCACTGTTTATACTAGAGATCATTGGAGAGAATCCGAATAGCTATCAACTGAGATCTGAGAAATACCTTAAGGTCTCCTGCATTGCAGGCGAATTCTTTACCAGCTGAGCCACAAGGGAAGCCCTCCCTTAAGGTACATTTGTACAATTATATTATATCCTACAACCAAGGAAAGGAAATGGGGTCAGCCCAGCCTGTCTGCACGTATGACATGGAAAGACTGGATCCAAGATCCTATGCAAAGTGGAGAACACTTTGCACAGGAGGATGCAGAACACTCTCCTGAAAGGCTGTAAATTATAGCTGCAGTGTGATTCCAATTTTATTTAAAAATGCACATAAGGGATCTGGAAAAGAACTAATTTCCAAAGCATCGATGATGTTAACAGTTGCTCTGAATGGATGGCCTGTGGCAAATTTGAATTTTGTTTGTCTTCTGTATTTCCCAAGAGTCTTTATTAAGTGTGAATTATTAAGCTTCCAAGTTTTTAGACTTTGCAGAGATTAGAAAGCCACAGTAAGGGGGCCCTGGGCTATGTGTGTGTGTGTACTTGTATGTGTGAGTTTTTTTTTTTTTTTTTAATGTTTATTTATTTGGCTGTGTTGGATCTTAACGTGGGATCTTTGTTAGGGCTCACGTGCTTAGTTGCTCTGAGGCATGTTGGATCTTAGTTCCCCTATCAGGGATCAAACTGTATCCCCTGCATTGCAAGGCGGGTTCTTAGCCACTGGACCCCCAGTAAAGTCCTCTGTGTGAGTTTCTTGATGAGCTCAGCCCCTCTACCTCCTGTCCTCTGAGCAGCTCCCAGGGGTGGAGCTTAGGCAGGGCCATGGCTGAGGAGCTGTCCTGTTTGAACCCGAGTCTGTGGAAGAGCTCCTAAGAGCTGGCCGGGGAGGCTGAGGGAGGCTGTTGTGGGAAGAGGAGGTCTAGAATCTGTCTGGCCCGGACAGTAGCCAGCCCCTTCCTGTGGCTCAGACCTGTGGCCTGGAAGGGAGTTTTGGTCTCATGGATTCTGTAGAGGCGGCTATCAGGCAGAAGTTCAAGCTCTAGGAAAAGATGGAGAGGGGATAACTATCAGTTTGAGTGTCAGAGTGTTTGTTTGGAGGGGAAAGGTAAGGATTCCACCTTGGGATTATAAAAGCAGTAAAATGAGCTTTTTAAAACAAAAAAAAAGTGGGACCATACGGTGATGCTTTTGATACTCAGTGAATTCTCTCCATCACATGCCTTGGTCATCTTTCCCAGTTAGTGCTCAAGAGGCCCAGTTCTCAACAGGGTTTGAATATTTGGGGGCACGTGTTTGGGGGCAGCACAACAGTGGCGGGCACTGAGGCACTGGATGGGTGGAGGGCAGGAATGCTAAGCCCTGGAACGGAAGAGCAGGTCTGCACAAGAAGTGGTCCTGAACCCCAGGACCTTGGAACGTCTCCTGGGAATCTGTTCATAATTAACTGAGAATTTAGCCTTTTGTTAATGTAAAAGGCAATGTATATTTTGCATAGTTTGATACACTCTTGAGATTGAGAAGCTTATATTGTCTATAAATTTCCTTGGGGGCAGTAAAATGGGGTGCATTTATGATTTATAGAATATTTATAAAAAAGTGACATTGGACCTGGTAAGAATCCAGAGTTCTCACCACAGGGCTATTTCACATTTTAAATGAATATAGTCAAAGTGTATTAACCAGTCTCCACAGACAGACATTTGGGTTGAATTCAGTTTGGTACAATCACAATACCCCTCGTACACAAGTGTGGACACTTATGTTTGTATTTCTTTCTCTTTTTTTGTATTATCTGGGCCTTTGTTGCAGCATGTGCACTCTTCCTTGTGGTGCGTAGGCTTTCTCTAGTTGTGATGTTCAGGCTTGGTTGCCCTGTGGCATGTAGAGTCTTAGTTCCCCAGCCGGTCCCTTGCATTGGAAGGCAGATTCGATTCTTAACCACTGGGCCACCAGAGAAGTCCCTGTGTTTGTTTTCCTATATGGTACATTCCTAGGTATAGGATTGCTGGATCAAAATAAAGGAATATAGGGACTTCTCCTGGTGGCCCAGTGGTGAAGCATCTGTGTGCCAGTGCAGGGGACAGGGGTTCGATCCCTGGTCTGGGAAGATCCCACATGCGGCAGGGCAACTAAGCCTGAGCACCATAAGTACTGAGCATGTGCTCTACAACAAGAAAACTCACTGCAATGAGAAGCCCACGCACCACGACTGGAGAGTAGCCCCTGCTTGCAGCAACAGAGACCCAGCACAGTCAAAAGTAAAAATTAATTAATTAAAAAAATAAAGGAATACATTTTTTCCCCATTTTAGTACATTGCCAGGCCACCTTTAGAAAAGGTTTATACCCACTGACGGTATCTGAGAACTCATTTTCCCACATCCTGGTCAGACTCCTGGTTACCAGCTGTTAAAACGTCTTCCAATCTGAACAAAGGGGTGGAGAATAATATTTTCATTCTCAACTCTTTGGTAACAAGCAAAGCAGTATGTGTTTTCTATGCGTCTTACGTTTTCTTCAGTTTTATAGTTGAGGCAGGTCACTTCTGGCCGTGGGAAGGCTATGTCATGTCCCTGTGAGGTCTTTTGGGAACTGTGTTCCTACAAGGATAATAGGTGATTATAATTCTGACTGAATAATGCTGTCTGCCTCCCAAGAGGCTGGACACACTTGGGAAATCGCATGGCAGGAGGAATTGGCCTGCACTGTCCCAGAAGCCTAACACTCCCCTTTGCTTCTGCAGGAAGCTTGGAAGCATGCAATCGAGAAAGCCAAGCACATGCCTGACCCCTGGGCTGAGTTCCACCTGGAAGACGTTGCCACGGAATGCGCCACACGCCACAGGTGAGCTCCTTGTCTGCAAGTGCTGTATGACCCCTGTTCTCTAGGGGTCCTTGGGGGTTGGGTCCTTTTTCTGCTTGTAATCAGTGAGGCTTAAGTACCCCTGGAGATCAAGGAAAAGGGAATATGATAATAATATCGGTCAATATTTGAGTATTTACGCATGTTTAGGCACCATGCGGGGCTTCCCTGGAGGCTCAGATGGTAAAGAACCCCCCTGCAATGAAGCAGACCTGAGTTCAATCCCTGGATTGGGAACATCCTCTGGAGGAGGAAATGGCAACCCACTCTAGTATTCTTGCCTGGAGAATACCGTGGACAGAGGAGTCTGGTGGCCCACCGTCCGTGGGGTTGCAGAGTCGGGACATAACTGAGCAACTAACACACATACAGAGACAAGCACTGTGCATTATCTCATTTAATCCTCACAGTGTTCCTATAAGACAGTATTCAACAGGCTAGGGTAAGCTCTGCTGCAGTAACAAATAGCCCAAATGCAAGTGACAGAAGCCAATTCACAGTGGCTTAAGCAAAGAGGAATGGTTGACCTATCTATGTGGACTTCAGGTATAGCTTATTCCAGGTGCTCCAAGGATGCTTTTGGCTTTGACACCAGATAGACTCTCTTGCATTAATGGTACTGATGGCCCCTGGGAGCCCCATGATTCATCTCACCAAATGGAAAAGAATCTTACTCAGTTTTTAACATTTGAATCTCATTGGGCTGGCTTTGGTTATAGGCCCACCACTAAACCAGTCATTGTGCCAGGAGCTTTGCTTTGATTAGCCAAGTCTAGATCACATACCACACACCAGAAAGTGCTGGGGGATCAGCTCCACCCAGTCCATACGTTCTGAGAATGGTGGATGGTGGTTCCCCAAAGGAAAATTGGGGTGCTGTTACCAGAAGAAAGAAGAGTGGATGCTGGGCAGGCAGAAACAGTGGAGCCCTCTCCACCTTTCTGCAACATACTCCTGCTCACACCTTGTGAGGAGATGGCTTAGAGCCTGGCGTGCACCCCTTCCCCATTTTGGAGGGTGACCCAGCAGGCTCTGGGGTCTGCTCTAGCAGCTGAGTATTGTGGGTGCCCCAGAAGGCCAGGATGGGAACTCTGTTTCTTCCTGCCTGTAAGGGCAGTGTGGTGACTGGTTGGTGACATGCGGTTTCCAGGCTGAGGACACCAGGCCAACAGGGAGGCCCTTGGGAAGCAGGACTCACATGCTGGACTAGTTCTGTGAATCCCAGAGCTCCCGAGGAACAGGGACCAGGGGCCACACCAAACTGTGTTGATTTCCTAACTAAACTTGCTGATTTCAACTGCTCTGACGACCAGCAGAGGGAGGTCAGACATTGATGCTCAGAATGACCAGAGATTTCTAGATGGGAGGCTTCCTCCTCCTGGTCTTTAGAGAGCTCTGCTGCAAGCTGGCCCGTTATTGAGACAGATTTCCTATTCATGTGAGTTGTCCCCAGACTGGTTAAGCGCAAAGGTCAAATTGAAACTGATCTGGGTTTGAATCTTGGCTCTCAGGAAGGTTATTTCACCTTTCTGAAC
Organism: Bubalus bubalis; assembly: GCF_019923935.1. NCBI lineage: Eukaryota > Metazoa > Chordata > Mammalia > Artiodactyla > Bovidae > Bubalus > Bubalus bubalis. The sequence goes on along the minus strand of NC_059180.1, from coordinate 22,355,247 downwards.
CTCAGTTCTTCCATCTGGAAAGTGAACACAGTATTTGTTTGGATCTCACTGGGCTGAGTGGTGGTTCTTGAGGAGTTCCGTGTAAGCACTCAGCATACAGTGAATGCTCAGTGAACTTAGAGCGCCTCTGTCCTCTATGAGGTCGGTGGTTGTGAAGGACAGCTAAGCTCCTTCCCGTGTTGCATGTCTCCACCCTCCCCTACCTTCTGGGTGCCTCTCAGCTTTCAGTCTACTTGGAAGTGAGGGAAGACTGTTTCGTTTACCTTGGCACCTACATGGTAATAAAATTAATAATAATGATGGCCATTATTTATTGACGACAATACTTGCCATGAGCTTGTTGCCAGCAGGTGCGCGGCTCTGACAAGCCTTCCTCCCCCAGCCCACGCTCCAGGCCTGGGGCAGCTTACCTGCCAAGCCTCTGCTTGTTTGTCCTGGTAGAGGTTTCAGGCTCTGAGGAGGCTGTTCTCATGAGCTGGGAGGTTCTGGAGTCTGTCCCCACTGAGGGTGGACCAGGGAGGCATCTGCTAGAGCTGAGAACACCTCAGCCCTGGGGGAGGTTTTAGATTTTCGGGATTTACTGAGCTGAAGAGCTTTCTACCAGACAAACCTGTTAAGGCCCAGCCAGGCCTAGGGGCAGATTTGCTCTGGGAAAGAGGATCCCTGGGAAAGAGAGAGATGGAAATGTTCTGGAACCCTCTCCATGCCTCTCTGTCTTGGGTGTGTAGCCAGCAGCCCCTTTCCTGGCTGGACTCAGAGGTGGGACCCTCCACCACTGCTCTCTGTACCGGGACAGGCTTCAGGAGACTGGCCTAGCAACCTGGGCTGGGCCTCACACTGGCAAGACCGAGGGTGCTGCTGCCTTCCTTCCTGGGACACGTTATCTAGACCAGTTATAATAAAGAAATTGATTTATTCAGTTGTTCATCCAGCATGCATTTATTAAGAAACCCCAGTACCAGGCCCTACAGTACACAGCACAGACATGGCTTGTCTTTGTGGAGTTACAGTCCAGTGGGGAACCATAGCCTACCCACAGCACAGCAGTAGCATGGGGTTGGGTGGGGGACATGGTGAAGGAACAGCTGCCTTTGAAGAAAGGGAAGGAGGCCAGTGTGGTGGGAGCCCGGGACCGGGAAGGAGGGAGCGTGTCCACAGACCGAACCCAGGAGGTCAGCTGGGCCTGTAGGTAGAGAGTGGACTTGATCCTGAGAGCAGCAGGAAGCCCAGAAAAGTCTTCTGCTTTTAGCCAGTGAGTGACAGGATCAGGTGATGGACACTGCGCCCTGGGGTGGGTTCTGGTCTCTGCAGGTACAACGCTGTCACCGGCGAGTGGGTGGAGGATGAAGTCCTAATCAAGATGGCATCCCAGGTAAGCAGAGCCTCGAACCCAGTGCGGTCCAGGCCGACCAGCTGCAGTGCCCGCTCCCTCTCCTCCACGTCCTCTTTCTTTTTTTTTAAGCTTTAGGGAATTCTCTGATGTGTATTTATTTTATCTTTTATAACAGCCTTATTGAATATAATTTACACACCATACCACATACCTATTTAAAGTGTACAGCTCAGTGGTTTTTAGTACAGTCAAGAGTTGTGCAACCATCACCCCGATCAGTCCCAGAACATTTTCACCATCTCTAGAAGAAACCTCATACATACCCATTAGCAATCAGGCTCCAATTCCCTCCTCTTCCCCAGCCCTGGGCAACCACTAATTTAACTTCTGTCTCTGTTTATATACCTATTCTGGACATTTCCTATATTGATCATATATATTAAAAGATTCTTCTTGACACTCTTGTTGAAAATCAATGAACTGTGAACATGTTTATCAGTTTTCAAAAATTGCAAGTCACCACTTAATACTGTTCATCTAACAAGATGAACTCAGTGGGTTGCAAAAAAAAAAAAAAGAATCAACTAGAAAATAGAGCAGTTCCTGCATAGGAAGCAGCAGGGTCGATTTGTGAAGCATTTTGTAGTGTGTTGCACACTCAGAAAAGTGTATGGCTTGATGAGTTTCACCAAGTAAACACATGTGTAACCAGTACCCAGATCAAGACACTGAAAATCACCGGCACCCCCAGAAGACCCTCTCAGCCCCAGTTACTACTCCTTTATTCCCAGGGGTAGGCACTGCCCTGAATTCTATCACCTGAGATTGGTTTCCCTATTTTTGTACCCCGTATAAATGGAGCTCCATACACATGCAGTGCATGTATAGCTCACCGTTTTGTCCATGAGGTTTGTACATATCTGTGTCATGTCTTTCAGCCCTTCGGCCGGGGAGCAATGAGGGAGTGCTTCAGGACGTAAGTGACTCAGCCTGCCTCTGGGGATCCTGCCCCGATGCCCTCAGGCTCCTGAGAGCAGGGGCTCTGTGACATTCTCTTCTTGGACTGCACATTGGGCCAGGCTGTAGGGATGGGAGTGGGCAGAACAGGCAGTCTGTCCCTTGACCCCCCTTCCCAGATCTCTGAAGGATGCTGCGGGGCAGGGAAGCCCCTCCCACCTCCTGCATTTTATTCCTGACTCTGTCAGTCAGATCAGGCAGGGTCTCCCCAACCTGAGGACTAGGGCTGGGGTCCCAGTGAGCCCCAGAGCATCGGGCAGGCTCCCTGATGCCTCTCCCCTCAGGAAGAAGCTCTCCAACTTCCTGCACACCCAGCAGTGGAAGGGGGCCTCCAACTACGTGGCAAAGCGCTACATCGAGTCCGTGGACAGGGATGTGTACTTCGAGGACGTGCGTCTACAGATGGAGGCCAAGCTCTGGGGAGAGGAGTATAATCGGCACAAGCCCCCCAAGCAGGTGTGTGGCACCCCTGCCTTCCACATTCCCACACCAGTGCAGCCCAGGGCAGCGTAGCCCAGATCTGGAGCTGAGGGCGATGGCAGTGCTGGTCACAGGTCCCCTTCTTTGCTGTCTTAGCAGCAGCTAATAAAACCCATCGTTTATGGAGCCTGACAGGTCAAGTGCTCTGTATCAGATCAGTTGCTCAGTCGTGTCCGACTCTTTGCGACCCCATGAATCGCAGCACGCCAGGCCTCCCTGTCCATCCCGGAGTTCACTCAGATTCATGTCCATCGAGTCAGTGATGCCATCCAGCCATCTCATCCGCTGTCGTCCCCTTCTCCTCCTGCCCCCAATCCCTCCCAGCATCAGAGTCTTTTCCAATGAGTCAGCTCTTCACATGAGGTGGCCAAAGTACTCGAGTTTCAGCTTTAGCATCATTCCTCCCAAAGAAATCCCAGGGCTGATCTCCTTCAGAATGGACTGGTTGGATCTCCTTGCAGTCCAAGGGACTCTCAAGAGTCTTCTCCAACACCACAGTTCAAAAGCATCAATTCTTCGGCGCTCAGCCTTCTTCACAGTCCAACTCTCACATCCATACATGACCACAGGAAAAACCACAGCCTTGACTAGACGAACTTCTGTTGGCAAAGTAATGTCTCTGCTTTTCAATATGCTATCTAGATTGGTCATAACTTTCCTTCCAAGGAGTAAGCGTCTTTTAATTTCATGGCTGCAGTCACCATCTGCAGTGATTTTGGAGGCCAGAAAAATAAAGTCTGACACTGTTTCCACTGTTTCCCCATCTATTTCCCATGAAGTGATGGGACCGGATGCCATGATCTTCGTTTTCTGAATGTTGAGCTTTAAGCCAACTTTTTCACTCTCCACTTTCACCTTCATCAAGAGGCTTTTGAGTTCCTCTTCACTTTCTGCCATAAGGGTGGTGTCATCTGCATATCTGAGGTTATTGATATTTCTCCCGGCAATCTTGATTCCAGCTTGTGCTTCTTCCAGTCCAGCGTTTCTCATGATGTACTCTGCATATAAGTTAAACAAACAGGGTGACAATATACAGCCTTGACGTACTCCTTTTCCTATTTGGAACCAGTCTGTTGTTCCATGTCCAGTTCTAACTGTTGCTTCCTGACCTGCATACAGATTTCTCAAGAGGCAGATCAGGTGGTCTGGTATTCCCATTTCTTTCAGAATTTTCCACAGTTTATTGTGATCCACACAGTCAAAGGCTTTGGCATAGTCAGTAAAGCAGAAATAGATGTTTTTCTGGAACTCTCTTGCTTTTTCCATGATCCAGCGGATGTTGGCAATTTGATCTCTGGTTCCTCTGCCTTTTCTAAAACCAGCTTGAACATCAGGAAGTTCATGGTTCACATATTGCTGAACCCTGGCTTGGAGAATTTTAAGCATTACTTTACTACCATGTGAGATGAGTGCAATTGTGCGGTAGTTTGAGCATTCTTTGAACAGTATGAAAAGTGCTCTGTATACCAAAAGTTATTTATTCTTAAAAACAGAACTCTGGAACTTCCCTGGTGGCCCAGTGGTTAAAACACCATGCTTCCACTGCAGTGGCCATGAGTTCAAACCCTGGTTGGGGAACTAAGATCCTGGATGCTTGCACAGTTTGGCCAAAAAATAGGAGAAAAAGAAAATTAAAAAAACAGAGCTCTGAGGTTGGTGGAAGTTGGAATGTTTTTATTTCATTTACACATGGGGTCTATTCATCAGGATTTTTGTTTGCAAGTGACAGAAATCCATTCAAACAGGCTTAAACCAAAAGGGGAATGGATTGCTTCCTATAATTGAGAAATAGGGCTGACTGCAGGCACAGCTGTGGAGAAGGCAATGGCACCCCACTCCAGTACTCTTGCCTGGAGAATCCCATGGACTGAGGTGCCTGGTAGGCTGCAGTCCATGGGGTCGCTGAGAGTTGGGCACGACTGAGTGACTTCACTTTGACTTTTCACTTTCATGCATTGGAGAAGGAAATGGCAACCCACTCCAGTGTTCTTGCCTGGAGAATCCCAGGGACGGAGGAGCCTAGTGGGCTGCCGTCTATGGGGTCGCACAGAGTCGGACACGACTGAAGTGACTTAGCAGCAGCAGCAGCAGCAGCAGGTACAGCTGAGGCTTCCCAGGTGACACTAGTTGTAAAGAACCTACCTACATCAGGAGACGTAAGAGGCCCAGCTTCAATCCCTGGGTGGGGAAGATCCCCTGGACGAGGACATGGCATCCCACTCCAGTATTCTTGCCTGGAGAATCCCATGGACAGAGGAGCCTGGTGGGCTATAGTCCATAGGGTCACAAAGAATTGGACATGACTGAAGTGACTTACTCCTTGGAAGGAAAGTTATGACCAACCTAGATAGCATATTCAAAAGCAGAGACATTACTTTGCCAACAAAGGTCCGTCTAGTCAAGGCTATGGTTTTTCCAGTGGTCATGTATGGATGTGAGAGTTGGACTATAAAGAAAGCTGAGTGCTGAAGAATTGATGCTTTTGAACTGTGGTGTTGGAGAAGACTCTTGAGAGGCCCTTGGACTGCAAGAAGATCCAACCAGTCCATTCTAAAGGAGATCAGTCCTGGGTGTTCATTGGAAGGACTGATGTTGAAGCTGAAACTCCAATACTTGGCCCACCTGATGCGAAGAGCTGACTCATTTGAAAAGACCCTAATGCTGGGAAAGATTGAGGGCAGGAGGAGAAGGGGACAACAGAGGATGAGGTGGTTGGATGGCATCACTGACTTGATGGACATGGGTTTGGGTGGACTCCGGGAGTTAGTGATGGACAGGAAGGCCTGGCGTGCTGCGATTCATGGGGTCGCAAAGAGTCAGACACAACTGAGCAAATGAACTGAACTGAACTGAAGTGACTTAGCATGCATACACACAGACACAGCTGGATCCAGGACCAAATTGAGGTGGTTGGAAGTCTTCCTCCAGCTCCAGCCTCAATGTTCTTCTGTGTTGGCATCACTTAGGCAACTTTTCAACTTGCAGTGACATGTTGACCCCAGTAGCTGCAGTGTCCCTTTTAATTTCTTAGCAACCCTGATGGAATGACATGTTTTTCCATAAGTTTCTATCAGAGTCTCAGAACTGGATTTCATTGGCTTGATTAGGTTAGATGCCTATCACTGAGCCAATCATGATGGCCAGGAGGTGGGAATATGCAGATTGGGCAGGCCTGAGCCTTGTACCCACCCTTAGAGCCAGGGTTATGGGTCCTTCCTCTTAGACTAGGTGGGCTGAGATTGGTGTCTCCCAAGAAAAAGCAGGAGAGGGCATGAGGAATGGATTCTTTATCTGTCCCTGGGGAACCTAGGGCATAAAGGGGTAAAGTTTCTTGCCCAAACAGGCAGGGATGGAGCCAGGACTTATTCCTGGAAAGCTCAGACTTTCCAAGCCCCTGCTCTTGGCTTCTTCACTTGAGCCCCCAGGGTATTGGTGACCTGAGGCCAAGCAGAATTTCCTGTTGCCTGCATGCATTTGAGGAAATAGCTAGAAAATAGAGCTAGGCCTTTGCTCTGCCTGAATTCACAGCTCAGCTCTCCTACTGTTGGTATACCTGCTAGCTATAAGGTACCATCGTCTGAGTGCCTCAGGAGAGCCGCATTTTCAGGCAAACAGCAGAATGTATTGAGTGCCTAGTGTTTGCAGAGCTCTTGATTAAGCATACTTGGTGTGAACACAGGAAGCCACATTCCCACGCTCAGGGGCTGTGACTCCATGTACTCAGGCCTGGCCACTTTTCCCTTCTTCCCTAAGCTTGTTTCTGCCTCAGGACCTTTGAACTGGCTGTGCCCCAAGGCTGCATCATTGGATCCCCTCAGTCCTTAGATTTCAGGTTTCAGCTCATGTCACCTCCTCAGCTAGGCTGTGCGGGTGGTGGTGGTTTAGTTGCTAAGTCATGTCCGACTCCTGCGACCCCATGAACCGTAGCCCGCCAGGCTCCTCTGTCCATGGAGTTTTCCACGTAAGAATACTGGAGTGGATTGCCGTTTGCTTCTACAGGGTATCTTCCCGACTTACGATTTGAACCCAGGTCTCCTGCATTGCAGGCAGATTCTTCATTGACTGAGCTATGAGGCTGTGCTAGACCATCCTAAATGAAGATGAAGTAACCCTTCCACTGCTGCACCCTCTGACATGTCACTTTGTTTGTTTTGGTTTCTTTTTTTCAGAGCAGCTGGCAGTATCTGAAAGAGTCTTATTCATGTATTTATTCATGTATACTTTGGTTGCCTCTCTCCCCTGAGGACAAGGATTTTATCTGTCTTGTTTGCTGTATCCCAGTGCCTAGGTGCTCAGTGAATAATAAGGTGGTTGAATTGATGAAGGGAGAGGAATGTGGCTGTTTGAGGAGGAACTGGCTGTCGCCTTGAGGATGTGTCTCTGCCACTGACCCTCTCCCAGTTGCCTCCTGGCCAAGCCAGTGGCCCTGCTGCATGCTTCCTTGTAGGGATAGAGCCAGTTTTGGGGACAGGAATCTGCTGGGAACCAGCTGCTCCTTCCCCTCTGGCTGGTTCTCAGAACTGAAGCCACATTTGGGGAGGTTCTCAGCTCCCAGCTCTGGACCCCTTTGGCCTCTGCAGCTGTTGTCTTCCTTGACTCAGCCAAACAGTTTCCTGGGTGGTCATTTCCTTGGGAAACCCAGACCTGGCCCCTGTTGTGGGTGGCTTCGATGGGGCAGGGTACCATGGGTGTGGTCTTCCCTATCCTATGTTACAAACATACACAGTACTTACACAGTTTCTTCTGAGTACAAAATTAAACATACGCTTGGTGCAAAATTTAACAGGGAATGTCTGAGTTCCCTGTGATTCCCCTTTGTAGGGAAAGAACCACTGTTATGGTTTGGTGTGTATCACTCGAGAATTTGTGTCTGCTAATAATAATGACATCAGCAGACACTGGTAGACTGCTTCCTGCACCAACAGAGTTCACCCTTATACCCATTCCACGGGTGAGGAAACTGAGGCACAACTGGGGAAATAACTTGCCCAAGTTCTCTGTATTAGCACAAGGCGTAGGCTAAGTTGCTTAGCAGGCAGACTCACAGCTGTGTGCTAACTCAAAATGGTTTCCTTCCATCTCATCGAATAGCCTCTTAGATGGGGCTCAGGGTGGGCTGCTGCTTCACCTCCTTGTCATCCAGAGGCCTGGTTCCTTCTGTCTTGTTGTTTGCCATCTGCCAAGAGTTGCCCTGGACTGCATGGTCAGTTCTGGCTCATTGGCAGATGTCCACCTTACAGCCTCAGGAAGGCCAGAGAAGGAGAGGGCAGGCTGGAGTTGCATCATCCCTGCTGCTTGCTTCCTATTGGCTGGGCTTAGTCACATGGCCACATCTAGCTGCAAGGGAAGCCAAGCCATGTCATCGCTGCTGGATGGCTGTGCATCGTGTTACAACTCAGGTTATCTTAGTCCATTTGGGCTGCTGTAACAAAATACAGGAGAACAGGTTTATAGGTTCATGCTGGCACCTTCTTGCTGTGTCCTCACAGTGTGTATGGAGTGAGGGAGCTCTCTGAGGTCTCTTTTTTTCAGGGCACTAATCCCATTCACAAGAGCTTTTCTCTCCTGACCTTATCACCTCCCAAAGGCCTCACCTCCTTAATACCATCACCTGTGAGCCTTGAGATTTTAAGCCTTGAGATGAAATTTGGAGGGATCCATTCACGCCATAGCAGGGGTTTTCAGTCTAAAGAAAAAGGGGGATGGATTCTGGGGACGATCAGCAGCTTCAGCCTTTCTGCCCCAGCCTCTTATCAGAGGAGGGTGCCGCCTGGGCCCTGCCCTTCCCCTGACTCCTCCTGCCCTCCCTCCAGGTGGACATCATGCAGATGTGCGTCATAGAGCTGAAGGAGAGACCGGGCCGGCCGCTGTTCCACCTGGAACACTACATCGAGGGCAAGTACATCAAGTACAACTCCAACTCAGGCTTCGTCCGCGATGACAACGTGCGCCTAACGCCACAGGTGAGACCCCTGCAGAGCCCCGTGTCCCATCTCAGCAGATCTTGGACCCCTCCAAATTAAAATAGGGCTTCTTCTTTTGTCCTTGCCTCTGTACACTCCTCCCTGCAGAGAAAGGCCCCCAACGTGGGCAGAGCTGGAGTACCGCAGCCCATCAGAGCAGTGCCTGCTGATGTCCACGCAGCCCACAGCCTGGTCTCTGCGGTCACCTTTTCCTTCTTCTCGCCCCACAGGCCTTCAGCCACTTCACATTTGAGCGTTCCGGCCACCAGCTGATTGTTGTGGACATCCAGGGCGTGGGTGACCTCTACACCGACCCACAGATCCACACTGAGAGGGGCACTGACTTTGGAGATGGAAACCTAGGTAGGCTGGGAAAGCCAGCATGGCCCCGGAGACCACGCTTCCCTGCAAAATCTCCAGGCTTTTTGTTAACCCGGGCAAGCAGGCCAAGGTGGTATATGGGCCTGCCCTAGACTGTGGAGATGGGAGCCTGGGATGTCTGGCCCATGCCATCTTTAGGGTGCTCAGCGCTGCCCTGCCCCCATCCCAAAGCAGAGCAATGCTCCAGACCCCCAACTCTCTTCAGGTGTCCGCGGGATGGCTCTCTTCTTCCACTCGCATGCCTGCAACCGGATTTGCAAGAGCATGGGCCTCGCTCCCTTTGACCTGTCCCCAAGAGAGAGGGATGCAGTGAATCAGAACACCAAGCTGCTGGTAGGTACCCAGTATGAGCACGTGTGGACTGGCAGGGGCCTTCTGCTGCAGGACCAGAAAACTGTGCTTCCTGTATGCTGGTGGCCCAGGCCCCGCGATGCTTAATTGAAGAGTATTGTGGCTGGAAGAATCTTAGTCCCATCTGTGTCCCTTACCCCTTTTGAACCAGTGTACACAGCCCTCCTGAGTATCCCCACTAATAGAGGAATTGGGGTCTGCTTGACTTGGGCCCATTTTTGCTCACAGTGAGGAGACCAGGTGTGTACAGATAAGTGAGTGGGGTGTGTGGTATGTGGTTTGTCTGTTGTGTTGACAAATGAGGCTTGGACTTGGCTCACTGAGCACCTCTCTGTGTCCCTGTTGTACCCCCATTACCACCCCCAGTACGTGGACCAGCTATAAGACCATGTTGGCAAAGACCAGCTTGGGATTCTACAGGCCATCCCCCAGCTCAGGGCCATGAATGGTGGCCATCGCCTTGGGAGTGCTGGCACTCTGAGCTCCTGTTCCAGATGCCCCTTCTTAGAGGCCTTCGGGTTAATCCCCCACTTTTATTTTTAGATTTTCTGCGAGTCCCTAAGGCCTCTGTGGCTGAAAGGGCCTCAAGTTTTGAGGGACCAACAGGCAACAGGAAGAACCTCTTGTTCCCAAAAGGTGCCTATGTGATGTGCATGTCCCTGTTAATTCTCCAGCAATCAGCCAAGACCATCTTAAGGGGGACAGAGGAAAAGTGCGGGAGCCCCCGTGTGAGGACCCTCTCAGGGAGCCGGCCCCCACTGCTCCTTCGCCTCTCAGAGAACTCCGGAGATGACAACATGAGCGACGTGACCTTTGACTCTCTCCCTTCCTCTCCATCTTCAGCCACACCACACAGCCAGAAACTGGACCACCTCCGTGAGTGATGGTTTGGCCCCTGGTTATTGTGATTGGAGGGGGCAAGCACCAGGTAGAACAGGGCTAAACTGGCTTTCACTTCTGTTAGAAAATCAGACATGCCAACCAAAGAGACTGATGGCCCAGATGGCTTTATAGATAAGTTCTTTTAATAAACTTTCAAGATCCAGTCATCCAAATGCCATAAAAACCACCTGTATTGTAGAAAACAAGGTAACATTTTTCAGAGTGATTGAAATTTGCAAAAAGTTTTACACCAAAATTTGACAAAACACCAAAAAAGAAAACTTTTATCCAAACCTCACTTATAAATATACAAGGCAAAAATTCTAAATACGGTATTAGCAAATAAAGACTAGTATCTTAAAAGAAAGTCTGTCACAGCCAAAGAGGGCTTTTGCAGGAATCTGAAGGTTGTTCAGAATTCAGAAACCAATTAGTATCACGTGATTAGGTCACAAGAAAAACAGCAATCATTATTTCTGAAGCTGAAGTGACAGAGTTTACTCATGGTATGGACAGACTTTACTTATGATATGAATGTGGGTATTGCAGGAAAAAGGAGAGGCAAGACTGACTCCATGGTTCTGAGCTGAAGAACTGGCAGGACTCTGTGGTCAGTTATTCAGCTGAAAGAAGCCCCAGGGGAGCAGGAGAGGACGCTCTTTTAACGAAGCCTGTAGATCACCACCAAAAGGCCTTGGGAATAGTCTGGAGCAGGAGTTGACAAACTCCTTCTTAAAAGGCCAGAGAGTAAATATTTTATTCTTTGTGGGCAACATAAACACGACCATTGACAATATTTAAAACAAATCAGTGTGGCTGTGTTCCAAAAAAACTGTATGGTTGCTGAATTTTAAATTTCATGTAATTTTCACATGTTACAAAGTAGGTTTGATTTTTTCCAACCATTTAAAAATATGAAAAACTTTCTTGAAAACTATCTAAGAGGGCTTCCCTGGTGGTCCCGTAGTTGAGAGCCCACCTTGCAATGCGGGGGAAGCCGGTTTGATCCTTGTCCAGGAAGATCCCACATGCCCCGGGGCAGCTGAGCCTGTGCACCAGAAGGCTCGGTACTGCTAGCCGCCACTGCTGAGCCCCACACCACAGCTACTGAAGCCTGATTGCCCTACAGGTCCTGCTCCACAGCAAGAGAAACCACTGCAGGGAGAAGCCCTCCCTCTACAACCAGAGAGTAGCCCCCGCTTGTAGCAACTAGAGAAAGAGCCCGCACACGGCCACAGACCCAGCACAGCCAAACATAAATAAATACATATTAAAAAAAAAAAAAGATTATTTAAAATAAGCATAAAAACAGCAGACAAGCCAGATTTGGTTAGTGGGAGTTTGGTACAGGAGATAAAGACTGGAATCTGCCAGGAAATTGTTGGGTTTTAAACCATCTTAAGACTTCTCCTGTTTGTAGCTACCTCCCATTTGTACCCCAAATGGACAAATGCCTCTTTTTTCATTCACAACTGCACCTCATTGACGGCTGACCATAGGTCAAGCACATGATGCTAATCAGTACGTTACACAATCGTATCACTATTTGCCTTATGGAAACCCCAAGGCAGCGCAGCAGCTAAGCTAGTTGCTCATCAGGACAAGTACAGGCAGCTGGCAAGTAGAGAGTCTAGGTAAATTCTCAAAGAAGAACTGTGGCCTCTCAGGTGCCAACAACATTCTTCTCCCGTTTTTGTACTTTATAAATGTCAAATAAAAAAGGCTTGGAAACTCCCTAGTGGCCCATTGGTGCTTTCAATGATGCCTTCTGCAGGATTCTGTGCTTTCACTGCCGAGGGCCTGGGTTTCATCTCTGGTTGGGGAACTAAGATCTTGCAAGCCATGTGGTGTGGCCCCAAAAATAAATATAAATTTAAAATAAGAGAGGTTTGGTGGCAGCTTAGATGGACCTTGTGACCTGTTCCAGCTGTGGAACTGCTGCCTTGCTCTGTTTTCTCCCTGCCCAGATTGGCCTGTGTTCAGCGACCTCGATAACATGGCACTGCGAGACCAGGACCCTCTGGACAACCACCGGGTGAGTGGAGGGGTTGGGGGAGCGGGGGTGGGTAGGAGTGGACGCCCTCCTCTGGGAACTGAGGGTGAGTCCACAGATTCAGAGGTGGCAGCCCAGGTCTGCTTGGGGCACTGGCAGGAGGGCACAGGCAGAAGCCTCTGGGAAGAGCAGGGTCCATTTCAGTTTCCGGAGGTGGTTAGAGCAGAGAATCCAAATCAGCCACAGTGTGACCTTCTGGTGCATGCTGGGCTTGGGCCTGGGTTTGATTTGCCATGTGTGTGTGTCTTGGGGCAGAAGGGGCTATGCTGGGTGTCCAGTGTGTAACGTGCAGCACACGCAGCTGTGATGCTCCCAGATCGGATGAGCAGAACAGGTTTCCTACAGCCTCTTCGTGATTCAGCTGTAAGACACTGCAGATGACATATTTGCATTCAGAGGAACATATGTTATAGTGTCAAATTAAAAATTCATTAAAGGGACTTCCCTGGCAGTCCAGTGGTTAAGACTCTACACCCCTACCGTAGGGGACACGGGTTCCATCCCTGGTTGGGAAACTAAGACCCCATGTGCTGCATGGTGGGGCCAAAATAAAAGTGTGTGTGTTTTTTCTTAAGGCTTTGAAATCCATTGAATAATTTACACTTACTAGCATATCTCACAGAGAAGGCAGTGGCACCCCACTCCAGTACTCTTGCCTGGAAAATCCCATGGATGGAGGAGCCTGGTAGGCTGCAGTCCATGGGGTCGCGAAGAGTCGGGCATGACTGAGCGACTTCACTTTCACTTTTCCTGCATTGGAGAAGGAAATGGCACCCCACTCCAGTGTTCTTGCCTGGAGAATCCCAGGGACGGGGGAGCCTGGTGGGCTGCCGTCTATGGGGTCGCACAGAGTCGGACACAACTGAAGCGACTTAGCAGCAGCAGCATATCTCAATCTAAACCCTTTATTTTCATCAGAAATACTTACTCTGCATTTGGAGTTCATAGAATTTACAGTTGAAAGAGTAAATTCACATATGCCTGTTGTTATGTGACGTAAGAAAAAAAGAAGTTATGTGAAAAAAGTTCATCAGAATTTTTTAAACAGACTGCAGAAAAGTGTCACACTTGCACAGGCCAATAGCACCTTAAGCTGCCCTCTCAGCTCCGAAGGTTCAGCTTCACTCCTGACTGCTTTGCAGAGTTCCCGAGTGACAGAAAAAAGGAGAAAGAGCTGCACATATGGAATGGTCACTTGGGCAGACAGTTTTAAGAGTCTGGTAGATAATTCTTATTTAATTCTCAGATAACGTGCGAGGTAGATAATAGTTTCTACTCCTCTCAGAATAGCTTTTATGTTTTTTTACTCTAGAATTAGAATTAGGATCAGAGTTTTCCTTGTGGCTCAGCTGGTAAAGAATCCACCTGCAATATGGGAGACCTGGATGTGATCCCTGGGTTGGGAAGACCCCCTGGAGAAGGGAACAGCTACCCACTCCAGTATTCAGGCCTGGAGAATTCCAGGGACTGTATAGTCTATGGGGTCGCAAAGAGTCAGACACGACTGAGCGACTTTCACTTTTCTTTCTAGAATCAGGATGAATTTTAGAAATTCAGAGTAGGTCGAAAAGGAAAAGGTTCAGTTAGTAAGGTGAAAAGTCTCCCTCCCACCTGTTGCCTCAGCCACTTGCTTGTCCCCAGCTCTGCTTGGGCAGTGCTCTCATTATCCCTGATTTAGTGATGGGGAAACCGGGGCACAGAAAGGTAAGCTCCTTGCTCCTGGTCAATCATTGATGGAGCCAGCATTCAAACCCAGGCCATCTGGCCTTGAACCCTCTGCGTACTGCCGTCCCTCATGTTATTCTCCACCATTTCTCAGACGAGAACACTGTGTTTCAGAGAGGTTAGCTGTCTTGTCCAGGGTCCCAGAGCTGGCAAGTGCAGAGCTGGGGTTTGAGTGAGGCACTCTGTTGCCTCGCTTGGGGGTGGTTACCAAGGATGGGACACGTAGCCCAAGGTCTTGCAGAGAGTAGGTGCGAGGAGGGGGCTGCCTGGAGCTTTTGAGTATAGCCTGTGATCTGATTTCAAAAATAGCCTTTCATTCAGCACACTGAACACTTCACTTTAGCTCTCTGTAAGTTACATCTCAATTTTTAAAACTGAAATAGTTTAAAAACATAGAATAGCTATTTGACTCACAGAGAGCAAGGCCTGGGGGAGGGCAGTGGGAAGCCTGGGGTGCGTCTAGAAACCAGGGCAGAGGCCTTTTTAGGGTAACACAGCTCCTTGGGGTGGAGCAGATTCCTGGCCAGACCAGAGGCCAAGGATTCCATTGTGTGTGTCCCATGGCTCCCATCTGTCTAGGAGACTGATCCAAGTTTTACATTCATGGTAGTGATACCAAGCTGCTTTTAAAAATATATTAAATAAAATAAAATGGTTTATTTATGGAAAAATAATAAAAGAGAAGTATGAACTCGTGAGAGGAGTTTTATTTCAAGGAAGAAGAGAATGGAGTCAGGAGGAGACTCATAAGAAGTCTTCATTTTAACAGAAATGTTTCAATTCCTTTTAGAAATAAAAGATCTAAAGTAACTAAGACTTAGTGTTAAGAGCTGTTGGAACTTAGCAACAGGGGCACAGGAGTTCATTTTAGAATTGTCTGTTCTTATTGGTGCATTTGAAATGTCTCTAAGTGGAATTTATAAGGAAAAAAATAAACGTTTTAGCTCAATAGTGGTGCAGGTGACATGCAGATATGACCACAACTCAACAGTGATAGACAAATGACTGAAGCTTTAGAAATTCTAAATTATACCAGATTCCTTTTTACAGCAGAATTCAGATCTAGAAGAATAAAAAATATGCCGAACTGATCTGTGCAGTTTTGGCAGAGGGCTTTCAGTTCAGCTCAGTTCAGTTGCTCAGTCGTGTCCGACTCTTCGCGACCCCATGAACCCCAGCACGCCAGGCCTCCCTATCCATCACCAACTCCCAGAATCCACCCAAACACATGTCCATTGAGTCAGTGATGCCATCCAACCATCTCATCCTCTGTCACCCACTTCTCCTCCTGCCCTCAATCTTTCCCAGCATCAGGGTCTTTTCAGATGAGTCAGCTCTTCGCATCAGGTGGTGAAAGTATTGGAGTTTCAGCTTCAACATCAGTCCTACCAATGAACACCCAGGACTGATCTCCTTTAGGATGGACTGGTTGGATCTCCTTGCAGTCTAAGGGCCTCTCAAGAGTCTTCTCCAACACCACAGTTCAAAAGCATCAATTCTTCGGTGCTCAGCTTTCTTTATAGTCTAACTCTCACATCCATACATGACCACTGGGAAAAACATAGCCTTGACTAGACGGACCTTTGTTGGCAAAATAATGTCTCTGCTTTTTAATATGCTCTCTAGGTTGGTCATAACTTTCCTCCCAAGGAGTAAGCATCTGCATGGCTGCAATCACCATCTCCAGTGATTTTGGAGCCCAGAAAAATAAAGTCTGACACTGTTTCCACTGTTTCCCCATCTATTTTCCATGAAGTGATGGGACCAGATGCCATGATCTTAGTTTTCTGAATGTTGAGCTTTAAGCCAACTTTTTCACTCTGCTCTTTCACTTTCATTAAGAAGCTCTTTAGTTCTTCTTCACTTTCTGCCATAAGGGTGGTGTCATCTGCATATCTGAGGTTATTGATATTTCTCCCAGCAATTTTGATTCCAGCTTGTGCTTCTTCCAGCCCAGCGTTTCTCATGATGTACTTTGCATATAAGTTAAATAAGCAGGGTGACAATATACAGCCTTGACGAACTCCTTTTCCTATTTGGAACCAGTCTGTTGTTCCATGTCCAGTTCTAACTTTTGCTTCCTGACCTGCATACAGGTTTCTCAAGAGGTCAGGTGGTCTGGTATGTCCATCTCTTTCAGAATTTTCCACAGTTGATTGTGATCCACACAGTCAAAGGCTTTGGCATAGTCAATAAAGCAGAAATAGATGTTTTTCTGGAACTCTCTTGCTTTTTCAATGATCCAGTGGATGTTGGCAATTTGATCTCTGGTTCCTCTGCCTTTTCTAAAACCAGCTTGAACATCTTGAAGTTCACGGTTCATGTATTGCTGAAGCCTGGCTTGGAGAATTTTAAGCATTACTTTATTAGCGTGTGAGATGAGTACAATTGTGCGGTAGCTTGAGCATTCTTTGGATTTATCCTTGGATCTTATCCTTTAAACCAGCCTTTGTTTTTCTGCCTGTGAAATGGGTGAGTCACTTAATAATAGCACTTACTATGATCCACACTCTGAGTGTGACACCTCATTTCATCCTCAGAGCCCCTTGATATAGGTGCTATAATGAATCCCCACAGCTCAGGAAACCAAGCTCAAGAGAGGCTGAACAACTGTCCAGGGTCACAACTGGCAAGTTACAAAGCTTGGATTTGAGCCTAGGCAGTCTGCGTCTAAAGCCCACGTTCTTCACCACTCTTTCTTACTGCTGCCTTGTTACCCAGCCAACATGAGTAGGAGAAAGAGAATGTTAAGTGAGGAGATGGGGCAAAGGAGAGAGAGCAAATGGATGAGGTTCCAGGTATCAACACCAGATATTCAGAGGACCTCTGAGACCGTAGGACCATCTTCTCTCCACAGGACTCTGAGAACGGTGGGGACAGTGGATACCCCAGTGAGAAGCGGGGTGACCTGGATGACCCAGAGCCCAGAGAACATGTAAGGAACCCCCAGGAAATGAGAACAGAGTCCCCTGTTGCCTAGTTGTCCAGAAGGATAGAGAACTAGGGCGGAATGTTAGTGCATCTTAAGAGCATAAAGTAAATTAATATATAAATCATTTCAGATAAATGCAGGGCGAAAGATAAAACAGGTAATGGGGACTAGTAAGTTTAGTAAGGGGACAAGCATGGGGGATTAGACACAAGGTTGAAAATGGCGGACACATCGCACGGTGAAGCTGGGACCTCTGGTTGCTAAGCAGAGAGGATGCTGGGCAGTGGGCCAGAATGGTGCTGGTATAGGTGGGCGGGCCCAGCTCAAAGGCACAGGATTCCGGCAGTCCCTCGGGAGGGCTCCGGAGGATGGAGAATGCCCTAAGTTGTCTTCCCAGCAGCATTCAGGTGAGGGCCATTTTAGGTAGTATCAGCTGCTTAAGTTTTGCCCAGTGCCAAAATGGAGCATGCCTTCAAGGTAGCCTTCTGGGAGCCTCTGGTCTCAGCTTTGATACCGTGAATATAGACCAGTGATGGGAGCTTTGGCTAAGGGAAGAAGCACTTGGCCCAGTTTTCTCAGTGCCTATCTACCAGGATCCTGTGCCTTTGAATCCATTCCATCTATGCACATGTGAGACCAGCACATCAGTCCCGCCTGTCTCCCAGCATCCTCTCTGCTTGGCAAATGTGCCAGCTTCCTTGGGGGGGAGCCGAGCCAGTTCCTTGAGGAGGGCCCCTGGGAGGGCTGGGCCAGTTCCCCAGGAGGCGGCTGTGGGAAGGAAGGGCCGCTCTTTGGATCACTCTAATCTCTGCCTCTATCAGGGCCACTCAAACGGTAACCGGAGGTACGAGTCGGATGAAGACAGCCTGGGCAGCTCCGGACGGGTAATGCACGCCCAGGAATCCTCGTCATGGCTGCTGCTTATCTTTTCCAGGCTCTCTTTCTGTTTCTCCCCCTTCATGTCACATCATTTCTGCCTGCCCGGGCAATTCATACATCTCCTAAAAGAAGATTTTGCAAAGGAGCCAATCCCTTTGGCAAATACTTTTCGAGCTTCTGCCCTGGGTGAGGTGCTGAGGGATCAGCAGGGAGGATTAAAGGAGATTAGGATGGCCCGTCCTGGAGGCCACACCCTCAGCTCCTTCCAGTGTACATTAATTTATGAACACTTCTTGCGGCCACCCATTGAGACAGGCTAACCCTATTCATCCCCTTTTGACATATGAGAAAATGAGGGTCTTAAGCAACTCTCCCCAGGTTACCTGGCTAATAGCTCTAAGCAGCAGCTCAGGTGATTATCATCAGGCAAGTGTGGGAAAGACCAGCTTTGGGAACCCGCTTCTCTAGCTGACTCTGAGCCACACTTTGAACCTCTGGCCCTCCAGCTTTTACTAAGGCTGCAAGGTCCTTCCTCCTTCATGGTTATATCTCCTCAAAGCCTGTCTGCTCTCCCAGGCTGGACCCCCGTGGCACCTCCCCCAGGGGCCTTCCCTGATAACCAGGGCAGGCTTGACTCTTGCTGCTTCCAGAACACAGATTATTTATCACGTGGCATTTACTTACCATGCAATACCACGAGGTATCTGTCAATCAGGTCAAGGCCACAGCATGGTGTGGAGTCAGTGGTTGTTCAACCACAGCACCACTGATACTCTGGGCTGGGTCATTCTTTGTTGTGGGGGCTGCCCTGGGCACTGTATAATATTTAGCACATGCGTGCACACACACTCATGTATGCACACAGCAGGCAGCCTGGCTCTGTCCTGTGAGAACTTGGGACAAGGGTGTCTTTAGCTGGGAGACATGGCGTGTTTTCTCAGCCCAACAGCAGAAGCACCCTGGGCTTGTGCAGAGAAACCACAGTGGATTTGCTGCTGGCTCTGTAGTCAGGCTCTTCTGGAACCTTGTGTGGGGAGCAGGGTTGAACCTACCCGACCGACTCAGATGGTTAAGTGAGGGGACCCTTCTCCACACTGCTCAGTGTGTGGTGCTAGCCTCTGCGTCCTATTGCTTCAGCTTTGCCTCAGTGCCCACAAGCTGGCATCATTCGGGAGGGTGGAAGTAGACCCCGTTTGTCCAAGAAAACTTAACACCACACGGGTCCATGCCCCCTGTCTTGCCAGGCTGGCTTTTGTAGCTGGGAGGGTGGGTCCATCCCCAGCCCCTCGCTTCTCTGGCCTGTAAGTGCTCGGTCCTCCCCAGGTCTGTGTGGAGAAGTGGAATCTCTTCAACTCCTCCCGCCTCCACCTGCCGAGACCTTCGGCTGTGGCCCTGGAAGTGCAGAGGCTCAACGCTCTGGACCTCGAGAAGAAAATCGGGAAGTCCATTTTGGGGAAGGTATGATGATGCCCTCTCTGCACTAACCCGGAGCTTCCCCAGCTGGCAGGGGGGCCCTGGGCTGTGGCTGCGACCTGCAGGCAGCCAGGCCCACCCACCGTCTGTGCGGCAGGTCCATCTGGCCATGGTGCGCTACCACGAGGCTGGCCGCTTCTGCGAGAAGGACGAGGAGTGGGACCGGGAGTCGGCGGTCTTCCACCTGGAGCACGCAGCCGACCTGGGCGAGCTGGAGGCCATCGTGGGCCTGGGACTCATGTACTCGCAGCTTCCCCACCACATCCTGGCAGATGTCTCTCTGAAGGTGAGCAGGTGGGGGCTCAGTCAACCCATCATCCGCCCTTCTCTGGGTTTGTGAGCTTCCCTGGTGGCTCAGATGGTAAAGAATCTGCCTGCAGTGCAGGAGATCCAGGTTTGATCCCTGGGTCGGGAAGATCCACTGGAGAAGGAAATGGCAACCCACTCCAATATTCTCCTCTGCAGAATCCCATGGACCGAGGAGCTTAGTCAACCCATCATCCTTCCCTCCCTGGGTTTATGCCCGAGAAATTTCCTGAGCATCACTTTGGGGCCGGGCACTTCCAAGTTAACTGACACCGATAGAATTGGAGATGACAGTCATGTTCCCAGGCAATTACAACAGGGTGCGATGGGAGAAGCAGAAGATGCTGCTGCAAACAAATGAGGGAAGGGCCTTAGCTGGGGTTTCCTGATTGTCATTCCCTGGTGGCTAGAACAGACCTGGCACAGACTCCATATTCAGCATTCATTTGTGGAGCGAATGAAAGAAGTGATCCCAAAGGTAGACCTGAAGACCCAGTGGAGTCAGCCAGGCACAGGGTGGGAGGAGCAGTGTGCACAGAGGGAACAGTGTGGGTCTAGGTCCTGGGGAGACAGCCAGGGTGGGGTTTGAAGGACAGGAGGCCATCAGTGTACTGGAGCATGGGGTGTGAGGAGGAGGTGAGGAGATGAGGCCGGAGAGGGGGCCCAGACAGGATGGGTGTGATAGGAATCCGTGAGGGTGTCTTCTCCCTCTTGGCCTCCCTGCTCTGTGGGCACAGTGGACAGGACTGACCAGGCCTAGGGAGTGTGATTCTGTCCTTGGAGAAGGTGAGGGGCCCTTGGTTTGCGTGTGCTCCCAGCTATCTGTCCCCATCCTCTCTGTCATGTAGGCCAGGCTTGTGGCTGGATGAGGCTGGGCGTGTCATGGGCACAGGGTACCAGGCCCTCTCTGTGGGCCTGGCCATGGCCCAGAGGGTCATGGGTCTCAGACTGGAAGAGGGTATGGGAAGACACCCGACAGCCCCGTGGCTAAAAAGCTTTTTTTTTTTAATATAGAAAAGTTTACAGTAAAAAAGCCTCTCCTATCTTTTCCTCCATCTTCTCATCCTCACATGTAATTCCAAGAGGGTATTCATTTCCTAGAACTGCCATAAGGGATAACCACCGACTGGGTGGCCTAAAACAACAGAAATTCATTCTCTCACGGTTCTAGATGCCAAAGTCCAAAATCAGGTGTCGATATACCCATGATTTTCTAGCTTCTGGTGAGTAGAGGCAGTCTGGGGTGTTCCTTGGTCTGTGGGCGCATCACTCCAGTCTGTTTCCATCTTCACATGGCCTTCTGTCTGTGTGTCTGTATCTCTGTGTCTCTTTTCTTATGAAGATGACAGTCCTGTGGAGTTTAGGGCCCACCCTACTCCAGTATGATGTCATCTTAACTAATTAAATCTGTCTATTTGCTAAGACCCTGCATGCTACAGTCCAGAGAGTTGCAAAGAGTTGGCCACGACTGAACAACTGAGCATGCACGCACAGGGATAACCCAAAGCCTTTTTAAAAGATACATTTATTTCTTTGTTTTATTTTTTGGCTCTGGTGGGTCTTCATTGCTGCACGCGGGCTTTCTCTACCTGCGGTGAACGGGGGCTACTCTTCTTTGGGGTGTGCAGGCTTCTCGTTGTGGTGGCTTCTCTCGTTGTGGAGCACAGGCTCTAGGGCGTGCGGGCTTCAGTAGTACGGCACGTGGGCTTAGTAGTTGTGGGTTTCAGCCTTAGTTGCTCTGTGGCATGTGGAATCTTCCTTGACCAGAGATTGAACGAGTGTCCCTTCCATTGCAAGGCAGATTCTTAACTACTGGATCACCAAGGAAGCCCCTACACCCATTTTTATTTCCTGTTTTAGATGGTGAAAGAGCAAGTTTGGTTGGGGGGAGCGGGTTTTGACAGGTAGATGAATTGTCCCTCATTCTCTAGTTTCCATGCTCCCTGAGGGTGGATTGAATATATCTCATTTAGCCAGTGGTATGCTGGCAAATGCTTAATGACTGGTTCTTGCAGGTGGGGAGGGAATGTTTGTTCATATATGTATGTAAGCTTATTAGACGTTTAGTGATAAAAGAAAGTGGAGCATACAGTTTACAAACAATAATAAAACTATTCTGTTGTGAATTCCATATGGTCAATTTATCCTCATAGGATTCTTTCGCTAATTTTTGTGGTGCTCATATCTGTAGCCTCCCTCTGGTTGTGGTTGATGAAGGAGTAAAGTTGTGACGTGGATACTGGTTGATAATTTTACTTACTTTAGTGAGTAAAATGGAAATGCAGTAAGCAAGCTCTTTGTCAGAGTTGGAGCTTCATTTATTTGCTGCTGACATGAGCAAGACTCCTTTGCTGAATCAGATGATAGTTTTAAATACCGAAGAGACTCCAGTTTCTTGCCCTCATCATAATGTAATGGCTACAGACACAGCATACTTTTAAATGAATCTGCACTATTAATATTTTTGCCATCTCTTGGTGTAAATGCTCCCACTGTGGCCAGTGTCCAGGTAGTAACATGACATCACTGAGCACGGACTTGGAAGGAATGCATGGCATTCCCATTATATAGCATTTCCACTATGCAGATTCCGTAGGCCAGTGGCTCTCAAGCAGGCATCTTTGCTTCCTGCTTTTCCATGGAATGCTTAGCAGTGTCAGGAGATACCTTTGGTTGTCACAGCTCTGGGAGTTCAGCTGGCTTCTAGTGGACAGAGACCAGGGATGCTGCCAAATATCTACAGCACATAGGCCAGTCTCCACACAACGGAATTATCTTGTCTAAAATGTCATTAGTGCTGAGTTTGAGAAGCCCTGCAATGGATATTAATAACCTCAAGAGCATAGATAACACTAAAGCACAGTAAAATAATTAGGAAGTGATGAGCTTTGGGTGTTTGTTACCTTTCATTTAACTGTAAGTTAACATAATTTAATTTTTAATAAAGTCTGTGTTTTATGAACCCACTCCAGTACTCTTGCCTGGAAAATCCCATGGACAGAGGAGCCTGGTAGGCTGCAGACCATGGGGTTGCTGAAGGTTGGACACAACTGAGCGACTTCCCTTTCACTTTTCACTTTCATGCATTGGAGACGGAAATGGCAACCCACTCCAGTGTTCTTGCCTGGAGAATCCCAGGGATGGCGGAGCCTGGTGGGCTGCCGTCTATGGGGTCGCACAGAGTCGGACACGACTGAAGTGACTTAATAGCAGCAGCAGCAACTGTGTTTTATGACTGGTTTGCTTTCACATCATTTTTCACAAACTTGTAGAGCCAGCTCCAGTATTCCTGCCACATTTGGCCTATTCTCCCAGCATCTGGCGCAGAGAGGACACGTAGAAGTGTCTGAGGCCTAAATAAAGGAATGCCGAGGCCCAGAATGAGTGGTGAGGGGCCAGGACTGGGGACACCTTCTCTCTGAGACTCCCTGCTAACTCTTCTTATGATCTCAGGCTATTTACACTAGTCACACCCAAGCCCCTTTGTAAAGGGATGTAGAAGCTATTTCAGTTTTCTTATCTGAAGGCATCTCAAAGGCCTTTCTCTCTAGGACCAGCTCTGGCAGCCAAAAAAACATGGGCAAGTGCCCTGAAAAGCTGCTCACCCATCTCCCACTTTCCCCACAGCCCCCATTGTTTGGACCTTTTCATGTTATCTTGCTAAGACACTCACTCATCCATGCTAAGTGCATGCTGAGTTGCTTCAGTCATGTCCATCTCTGTGTGACCTTATGTACTGCAGCCCACCAGGCTCCTCTGTCCATAGAATTCTCCAGGCAATACCAGAGTGGGTTGCCATGCCCTCCTCCAGGGGATCTTCCCGACCCAGGGATCGAACCCACGACTCTTATGTCTACCCGTGGTGACGGGAGGGTTCTTTACCACTAGCACCACCTGGAAAGCCCACCCATCCAGCACATATTGTTGAGCGCTCCTACCCTCTGGGCAGTGTCCTAGGTTATTATTGACCACAGCAAACCTTTCAGATGGAAAAGAATATAAATACAGGTAATAATTAACAAATGAAAATATTTCCAACAGAAGTAAAAATAACTGACCTTTATTGAGTACTTCCTGTGCCAAGCATTGTTCTTAAGTGAGAGATGGGATAATATGACAGGGAATGAGTAACTGGATAGGCCTCCTTTCTTGGATGTTAGTTCCCTGACTGAACATCCTGGCATCACTGACTCCATGGACATGAGTTTGAGCAAGCTCCAGGAGCTGGTGATGGACAGGAAAGCCTGACATGCTGAAGTCTGTGGAGACACGACTGAGCAACTGAACTGACTGACTCCCTGACTGAACCTGTCCCCCTCTGCAGTGAAACACAGAGTCTTAACCACCAGACTGCTAGGGAAGTCCCTATGAATAGGCCGCTTGTTATTAAGAGACTGATTCCAGGCACAAGGGAGGCTGGGAAATGTAGTTTTTAGCTGGTCAGCCATGTGCCAGCAAAAATATGGCAGGGGATAATGGATATGGATTAGGGGCAGGAGGAAAAGGGGACGACAGAGGATGAGATGGCTGGATGGCATCACCGACTCGATGGACATGAGTTTGAGTGAACTCTGGGAGATGGTGATGGACAGGGAGGCCTGGCGTGCTGTGATTCATGGGGTCACAAAGAGTCGGACACGACTGAACTGAACTGAATGGATATGGGGGGCAACTGGTAGTCCCTGCCACACTTCTTGAAGCCTGAAGGTTGAGAAGAGCCTCATAGACTGATATGAGAGCTTTGTATTTGTCTCCAAGTGAGATAAGAGCAGCTTTGATAGAGTAATATGACTGACTTGAGCTTAAAATCTCTCTCTGGATAGATCTTGGAGAAGCATAATAAAAGCAGATGGGGATATACACTGGTGTAGCCACTGTGGCAAACAGCTCCTCAAAAGGCTAGACACAGAGTTGGATGTGACCCAGAAGCTCTACTCCTAGGCTTGTGTGTGCATGCCCACTTGCTCAGTTGTGTCCAACTCTTTGCAACCCTCTGGTCTGGAGCCTGCCAGGCTTCTCTGTTCATGGAATTTTCTAGGCAAGAATACTGGAGTCAGATGCCATTTCCCACCCCAGGGGATCTTCCCGATCGAGGAATCAAACCTGCATCTCTTGTGCCTCCTACATTGGCAGGCAGATTCTTTACTTCTGTGCCACCTGGGCTTCCCCACTCCCTGGTATGTGTGCTTAGTCCCTCAGTCATGTTCCCCTCTGCGACCCCATGGACTGTACCCCGCCAGGTTCCTCTGTCCGCGGAGATTCTCCAGGCAAGAATACTGGAGTGGGTTGCCGTACCCTCCTCCAGGGGATCTCCCAACCCAGGGCATGAACCCAGATCTCCCACATTGCAGGCAGATTCCTTACCAACTGAGCCACCAGGAAGCCCACTCCTGGGTATATAACCCCCCAAAATAGATACATACATCCACACAAAAGTTTGTACACAGGTGTTCATAGAGAATAGCTATAAAATGAAAGCAACCCAAATGTCCATCACCTGATGACTTATGAACAGATAAACAAATTGTGGTATCGTCATACAATAGAATGTTTTTTGGCCATAAGTAAGAATGAAACACTGACAGAAGCTGTATGAAATGAACTTTGAAAACCTTATGCCAAGTGGAAAAAGCCAGGCACAAAAGACTACTTATTATATGATTGCATTTATATAAAATGCGCAGAATAGGGAAATCTCTAGAAACAGAATGTAGATTAGCGGTTGTCCAGGGCTGGGTGGGGGTGGATGGGGAGCAATTGGGAGGTAATAGTTAAAGGGTATGGTGTTTTGATTTCTTTTTGACTTAATGAAAATATTCTGAAATTGATTATGGTGATGGTTGCACAATCTGTAAATATACTAAAAACTACTGAGTTGTACACTTTAAATGAATGAGTTATATGAATTATATCTCGATAAAGTTACTAAAAAATTTAAAAGAATTGGAAGCCGGGAGGCCCTGTTGGAAGTGGATAGATGATGTGGTCTCTGGCAGAATCACATCAGATAGAGGTGGGAGTGGACTAAGCTTCCATTTCTCCCTGCCTGATGGGAACCCCCAGGGAGCTCTTTGCATCAGGGTAAGCCCTGTTCTCTTTCTCACAATATGCAGTTCTTCAGCAGCCCCAACCTGAAGCTCTCAATTCAAGAAACAGGGTAAAGATTGACGTATGAGATTGTGGCAGCCCCTCACAGCTCATTTTTTTCTCTCCCCCTCTTTGGTTTGTATTAACAGGAGACAGAAGAGAACAAAACCAAAGGATTTGATTACTTACTGAAGGCAGCCGAAGCTGGGGACAGACAGTGCATGATTCTGGTGGCACGAGCCTTTGACACTGGCCAGAACCTCAGCCCTGACAGGTACTGTGGCTGTGCCTCAGGTGGAGCTGGTGGGAACCTGGGATGCAGGTGGGAGCCTCCCCTCTGGAATCAGAACAGACCTGGGTTCCAGGTATGCCTCCCCCGAGTACCAGCCCCGTGACCGTGGGCAAGTAGGTTTACCTCCCTGACCTCAGTTTCTTCCATCGTGTCAAGTCAGAATACCCATAGAACCTGCACGCTAGGGCGGGAGTGTGTGGTTGTGTGAGGGTTAGATGAGATGATGCCTGTAATTTCACTGGCAAATAGAGAGAGAGAAATGGCATCTTAGCCATTTTATGTAGATTTGTCTGAGAAAGAGTCTGAAGGGATATGTAGCATCAGGTCCAGAGCCAGTTGTCTCTAGATGATGGGATTAGGAGTGATTTTAATTGACTCTTCCTATTTTTGTTTTTACTGTTTTCACTTCTAAGAGGGAGTGGAGGGACAGAAATGAGCTCCAGGGGAGTTCAGTCCTGGTGTGAGTTTTCCAGAGTGATTTGGGCTTCCCTGGTGGCTCAGATGGTAAAGAATCTGCCTGCAATGCAGGAAACCCAGGTTCAGTCCCTGGGTCAGGAAAATCCCCTGGAGAAGGGAATGGCTACCCACTCCAGTATTCTTGCCTGGAGAATTCCATGGACAGAGAAGCCTGGCGGACTGCAGTCCATGGGGTCGCAAAGAGTCAGACAAGACTGAGCAACTAACAGTTTCACTCTTTTTTTTTTTTTCCCTCACTTTTTTGAAATCTCTGACGGCTACAGCCCTACAGGTGTTAACAGCTTTTCCCTTATGCCTCTGGCAGAGATGCCAGGATTGGATTGTCTGGTGGCAAGAGAGGAGAATGGCAGCTTCATCTTGGGTCTTTGGCTTGGCTGGTGGGAGGTCCCAGAAGTCCAGGAGCAGAGAACGGTCGAGGGAATTCAGCTCTTAGTGGGACCTGTTGCTCACTGGCTCCCAGTGGATCTCAGCTTCCCCGTTTGTTCTCAGGCACCTGTGGCTTTCTGGAAGGGACAGTGTCCAAACCGCCAGGATTGGGGCAGCGTGGCACTTCCCTCCTATGTGGGTCGTGTTTTCATCTCCCTCTCACTGAGTTTAGAAGCAAAGTCAAGACTGTGGCTCTGTCATGTCAAGCTCTCAGGGTCTAAAATGTCTGAATTACATATCATGCAAACGTTTGTCAGCTACCTGCTGTGTGACTGTAATGCCCCTTGTATTTGGGTGCACTTTCATATCTGATTTTACTTCACTGAGAACTAGAATTGGGTTTCCTGCATCTCTTCAGTGCCAGTGCTCAGCACAGGGCCTGGCTCAGTAGTTGTTTGAATGAAAGAATCAACACATCTCTTTGACACAGACCGGGTAGCATTTAGGGGCTTATTTTATGGATGTGTGGTTCTAAGAAGTGAAGGGGCTTGTCTGCAGTTAAGTAGCCAGTACGTAGCAGGGCCAAAACTTAGGTCTTCTCATCTGTTCTCCAGTGGACTGTATATTAGCCTGCTTCTTGGGAGGCTCAGAATCACTGGCATGGAGGGGAGGTAAACAAAACAAACATGAAATGATTTTGTCTGAAATCAAATGCCAACATCAATGATGCCCATTGAGACTTCCCTGTAGCTCAAATGGTAAGGAATCTGCCTGCAATGCAAAAGACCAGGGTTCAGTCCCTGGGTCTGGAATATCCTCTGGAGAAGGGAAGGGCAACCCACTCCAGTAATCTTGCCTGGAGAATCCCATGGACAGAGAAGCCTGGCAGGCTATAGTCCTTGGGGTTGCAAAGAGTCAGACACAACTGAGCGACTAACACACACACACAATGCCCATTGAGTGCAGTGGGGAACGACCATGTGGGCGTGAGGAGCTGGTACTAGGCATTGAATATCTGTATCTGAGGCTCTTAAAAAATCTTGACTATCTGTGTTTTCTCTTTATGTTCTCCGTCTACTTTCTCTTTTTTATTTGAGATGATCGGTTTCTTGTTGTTGATTTGTTAATAATGGTACATATATATATGGGCTTCCCTTGTAGCTTAGCTGGTAAAGAATCTGCCTGCAATGCAGGAGACCCCAGTTCATTTCCTGGGTTGGGATGATCCCCTGGAGAAGGGATGGGCTACCCACTTCCAGTATTCATGGGCTTCCCTGGTGGCTCAGACAGTAAAGAATCTGCCTGGCAATGCAGGAGATATGGGTTTGATACCTGGGTTGGGAAGAACCCCTGGAGGAGGGCATGGCAACCTACTCTAGTATTCTTGCCTGGAGAATCCCCAGGGAAAGAGGAGCCTGAAGGGCTACGGTCCATGGGGTCTCAAAAAGTCGGACACAACTGAGGACTAAGCACAGCACACATATATATTTTGGCCTTGTGGAATGTGGGATCTTAGTTCCCCAATCAGGGATCAGACCCATGCCCTTTGCAGTGGAAGCATAGAGTCCTACTCAGTGAACCATCAGGGAATTCCCTGTAAAAATTTTTATTTTCTTAAGGCTATTAGCTCTTTGGTAAATGAGTTGACTTAAAACCTTTTTTCAGAGTTGGCTACCATAGATTTGGGGCAGCAGGGAGAACAGATGCCACACAATGCCCATTGACTATTGGGTCTGGGGACTTGCTGGTTTTTAATATCTGTGTAGTTAAATCAATCAAGATTTTCTTCCGTAACATCTTCCAAAGTCTTTCTCTTACTCTTCTTCCTTGTTCCAAGCAGCCCCAGCCTCTTCCATTCAGGGAGCATTAATGAGAGTCAGCTATTTTCATTTAGGGGGTTTTGACCCCCGCCCAGAAGTTACCGTCTCATAGGAGAAGGAAGAGTCATTGGAAATTTCAAGGCAGGGTGGACATACTAACCACTGGGTGCGGAGTTGGGTGGGGTGGGTGGGGAGAGAGCAGGCCCTTTCCCTTCTTTTACATTTAATGTGTTGAGAGCAGTTCTGCCTTGCCTTTCAAGACCAGAGAGGGCCAAAGCTGAAAGAATTGAGATCAACTAGTTTAGTGGTTTCCAACCCACTGTTCAAACCCCAGTCTTTTGGATGTGCCACAAATAATTTTCAAATAACTTCCATTCTTTATAAAATAAAATGGAGTCAAGATTATCTCCTGACACCATCCCAGCCAGCCACTTCAGCAGACATTTATAGAGTCTGTGCTGTCTGCCAGGCCCTGGGAATGCAGCAGTGAATAAAACAGACACAGTCCCTGCCTTCCTAGAGCTTACATTCTAGCCAGGAAAAACAATAAACAAGTGAATAAGTAAACAGGAGAATTACAGTTTGAGGTAATGGTAAGAAATAGAGTATTTGGGGCCAGCGTCTCTGAAGAAGCTCAGCTGAGGTTGGAGAGATGAGGAGCCAGGTATGGGAAGAGTTAAAGGAAGGATGTTCTAAGCAAAGGGAGCAGCAGGTGCAAAAGCCAAAGGGCGGACAGGAGCTGGCACGTTCAAGGAAGAGAAAGTGACCCAGAGAGTCTGGCACGGCTGACAGGAGCTAAGACTGGAGGGTGAAGCCGGGTCCATGTATATGTGTATATATATATACAGCTGTAGCTCCAGGAACATTTCATGAGGCACGTAGACCTTATCTGTGTCTCTCTTTGCTCTTTCCTGATGTCCTGTAGTTACTCACATGTTTGGTAATATGCATTACTACACCCCAAGGAAAAGAGCCCCCCTGCCCTGTTTACTCTTTATTTTGTTTTGCTCAGATTGGGTTGGAATTTGTGTCTGCCCTTGCGGGTTTGGCCACTGTGCGGCCGTAGGAGAAAGAGTTGAGAGTGAAGGGCAGAGTCAGAAGGGGGAAGTCAGCTGTTCTGGAGTAAGCCCTCCATTTTCTGGAGGAAAGCCAGAGCTGGCCAGCAGAGGCAGAGAAAGAAAGGGCTGAAGGATTGCTGTCAGAAGGTTCTGGGTGCTTTGCTGAAGGGTACCCACCCACCTCTTCTCCTGCATGAGTTACAGGGCAAATTGGTTGAGATACCACTTACTGCTAATGCAAACCCATAGGGTAGTTTTTTTGGTTTGGGGAGTTTTTTTGTGTGGTTTTTTTTGGCCACCCTGTGCAGCTTGTGGGATCTTAGTTCCCCAACCAGGGATTGAACCCAGGCCATGGCAGTGAAAGCACCAAGTCCTAACTGGGACTGCCAGGGAATTCCTGTAGGGTGATTTTATGGAGACTAGAAAAATGTTCCCCTTCCTCAAGATGCTCGACTTCCATCTGTTGGAAAATTATTGTACTATACCAGTTTTGTTAGGGAAAACTACTTTACTGCTATTGTAATAAATATATAGATCTACAGTGTGAATGCGGAGAAGGCAATGGCAAGCCACTCCAGTACTCTTGCCTAGAAAATCCCATGGATGGAGGAGCCTAGTAGGCTGCAGTCCATGGGATCGCTACAAGTCAGATGCGACTGAGCGACTTCACTTTCACTTTTCACTTTCACACAATGGAGAAGGCAATGGCAACCCACTCCAGTGTTCTTGCCTGGAGAATCCCAGGGACGGGGGAGCCTGGTGGGCTGCCGTCTATGGGGTCGCACAGAGTCGGACACGACTGAAGAGACTTAGCAGCAGCAGCAGCAGCACAATGTGAATGACAGCCCTTAGATGTGGTGGCATTGGATACTTTGGGTCTTGAAGCATAGGTAGTGGCCGCACTGCGATCCCTGACTTGCCTCTCCTGCTGATGGGCCTCCTCCTTCCTGCCCTGTTGCCATGGTAACTTCCTCTTTTCCTCTGTATCTCCTGGCAAGGTCCCAGAGCTGGCCAGAGGCCCTCCACTGGTACAACACTGCCCTGGAGACAACTGACTGTGATGAGGGTGGGGAGTATGATGGGATGCAAGACGAACCCCGGTACATGCTGCTGGCCAGGGAGGCGGAGATGCTGTTCACAGGCGGCTGCGGGCTGGAGAAGGACCCACAGAGATCAGGTAGGGCCTGGCAGACCTGCCCCTGGGGTGGGACAGGGCTGGATAGTGAAAGAGACATAATTCCTGTCTCACTGGGAATCACAACAAGATGTAAGACTGAGTCTCTTCTTTCCATTCTGGTTGGGAGAAAGATTCATACTGGTCCTGTATTTTGCAAGGCTGGATACCCATATGATGCTTAGAAAGGGGCTTTATGAAGTTGGTATGCAGATGAACCTTTTTAATAGTCACATATTAGAAATTTGGGAGGTTTGTTTGCAATTCAAAAATTGAGCTGACATTTTCATAAAATTTACCATTTTAAAGTGTATAGTTCAAAAAAAATAAATAAAAAAAATAAAGTGTATAGTTCTGTGGTTTTTATGTTCACGGTGTTATACCATCATCACCACTACCTAATTCCAGAACATTTTCATCACGCCAGAAAGAATCCTGGTACCTATTAGCAGTGACTCCTTATTTCCCCTTCCTGCTGTTCCTGGCGACCACTAACCTACTTTCCGTCTTTATAGATTTACCTGTTCTGGTCATTTCATATAACTGGGATCACAGTATGTGACCTTTTGTGTCTTCCTTCTTTCAGGGTTCATTCATGTTGTAGCATGTGTCAGTACTTCATTCCTTGTTATTGCTGAATAATATTCCGTTTTATAGATACTACATTTTGTTTATTCACTCGTCAGTTAATGCATATTATATATATTAAATAACATGATAGACATACTGAACTCCTGGTTTCACAGGTATAGGATGAGGCTAAGTTTAAAAGTTTTTTTTTTTAAGGTAGTATAACAAAATCAAGCAACTAATACTGTAATTCTGTAATCTTTTATTTGAAACTTCTAAATCCAAAAGCACTGAAAACCAAGTGTTTTTATATGTTCTCCACAAATTCATTTGGTGGCCAAACCCGTCTAGACACTTTATCCCTTCCACTTTCATATAGCCCCAATTTGTTCAATAGAAATCCTCAGCCTGATTCTCAGTGATTCAGTTGGAATCACCCACAGCCCCTAAACCAATCACTGTGCTTGCTGGGATGGCTGACTCTGGGTGGCTGTGCCTAAGTTCTGACCAATCCCTGTGGCCTGGTGAAGAACAGGGAAGGTGCTTTGATTGACCCGGCTTGGATCACGTGCATACTCAGAGCCCCACCCAGGTTATGTGCAGGGATAGGCCAGAAGGAGTAACCTCAGGGTGATCTTCCTGGAGAGGGGTCAGGGATACCAGGCAGCAAAAACAACAGGCTCTTCACCTCTCTGTGCCCTACTTTGCTTTCTTTCAGGCGACTTGTACACCCAGGCAGCCGAGGCAGCGATGGAAGCCATGAAGGGCCGGCTGGCCAACCAGTACTACGAGAAAGCAGAGGAGGCCTGGGCCCAGATGGAGGAATAACTTGCTGGAAAAAACCACTGCCAGCCAGCCGCAAGTTACAGGGCTAGGAGAAAGGGGAAGAAAAAGACTTCTTATTGAGGGTTGTTTGGGGGCTGGAGGGGGCAGATGTTTTTAGTAAATCAACTTTTGTATGTTATTTTTTGACTCTTGAATATGTCTTTGCTACCAGTGGAGACACTGCAGCTGTCCCCTAGGGCACTGGGGATTGAAAAAGCAGCCTAATGAACCAATGTATCTTTCTGAGGTTCTTTTTCTGTGTTTTGTTGTGGTTATTGTTGTTGTTTGTCATGAGATGTAAGAAAATGTATCTTTTCTGCTCTGGATGGAAAATATTAAAGCTCAAGCCTTTTCAGGCTGGGCTGAAATCTCAGGCCCACAGAGCCTGTGTTTCCTGAGTCAGGATGAGGTAGGAAAGAGCAGAGCTGCGTGTTAACTTTCCACGAGGTGTGTATTGTCATGTCTGTCTTAGAGCAAAGCCGTCTTTCTCAGAGCATTTGGAAGAATGTGTGTGGCATTTTTTGGTGTGTGTGAGACTGTACATCTCCCAGGACCCCTTCTGCCATGGGGGAGGGCCCACACACTTTTCTTATCTTTTAATTTCCTTCCTGAAATGCAACTGATTTTGTGGAATACAACCAAATTACATTCTGAAGTGTGTTTTCCACAGTGGGCTTTACAAAACAGGTTTGATTTCTATATGCACACTTTTACTACCTCTAATTCCTGCCTCAGCTCGTGTGGAAGTGGGTGCACCTCAAAGCTTTTACGTGCAAGGGCTGTGGCTTGGAAGGTTGAAGCCTTTCCTCCAAACAGACATGTACTCTGCATCTCAGTAGCAGCATCCACAATATGACTGAAGTACCCCTTGTACAGTATTCCTCTATATTTTCTTAGCATCTGACATTCTTACGAAGAATCTGCTCCCAACCCCCATCCTTGGCATTTTCTGCTTGAAGCTTGGCTGATTTTCTTGTCATTTGCAGTAGGATGCTTTCAGCAGCAGTCCCTTGAGATTTGTTTAAGCTGTTGGAGAATGAGAGGGCAAGAACTATAAACACTCATTAATTCCAGTGGTTTCCCCAGGGCCAGGCTATGGCTATCTGTATTTAATAAGTGTTCTTTTTAGAAGGATTTCAGATTTAACATCAGTGTGATTTCAACTGATGTTTCAAATAGCAAAGAAAACAGACTGCTTTGATCAACCCCAAGTGCTAAAGCAACATCTCTTTGTTTAAAAATCAAAACATTAAAAAAAAAAACAGAGTGTAACATACAAACCAGTTCATTAAGACAGGTCCTTCAGCATGTTAGTGTTAAGTACTGTGGAGTCATGACCCTCTGCATGTATTCGGTTCCAAAGTTAAGAGTGTGCCCTAAAGGAAAAATCAAGCAGAGTCAAAATTACCCTTGAAATGTCCTTTGGATCACCTATAAATGACGGGTACCCCTGTTTTTGTATT
Source organism: Bubalus bubalis (assembly GCF_019923935.1). Classification (NCBI taxonomy): domain Eukaryota; kingdom Metazoa; phylum Chordata; class Mammalia; order Artiodactyla; family Bovidae; genus Bubalus; species Bubalus bubalis. Next base: position 22,321,340 of record NC_059180.1, on the reverse strand, counting down.
TGGACTCACCATAACCAGTTTACTCCAAAAGCTGGAACTAATTACCCTTTTGCTGTTTGCACAAATCAAGTAGTTGGCTTGCCTTAAGTTGTTTGTGTGTTTTAAACCAGTGCATATAGTTAATTTGCATTTGTTAAATGTAAGCTAGAAGCAACTTTATTTTGACTTTTCAAAGTTATCAAACCTCATTAACTGATGCTTTTGTTGTTGCTGTTGTCAGTTCCACCAGTCTCCTCACTCTCTGAGATTTTATTATGCAAATCATTTATATTCCCTGACCACCTGTCTCATTTCCTAGTTACATGTCAGTGCTTTTCTGTAACACAGGGATCGGCAACTTTTTTCTAAAGGGCCAGATAGTAAACATTTTAGGCTTTGTGGGCCTTATGGCCTCTTGCAACTACTCAGCCTTGCCATTGTAGTGCAGAAACACTGGTGAATGATACCTAAATGAATGGGTGCAGCTGGTGTTCCAATAAAACTTTATTGACAAAAACAGCCTGCCTGGGCTATAGTTTGCCAGCCCCTGCTCTAATCCTGACGAAGAGTTACTATATTAAACCCTGAAGCTGCATGTTAACTCAATTTTTCTTCAATCTCTAGTGCTTAAAAACACAGTGCCTTGGCACTGAGTAAGCACTCAGTAAATTCATAAAAACTGGAGTGTTTGTGGCTCTAGTTCCTCCAGCCTGTCTGGAATGGCTTGGTCACCTGTGCTATTCCACCCATCCATATGGCTTTAATGTCACCAGGTGGTCCCCTTCTCCTGTAGGAGACTGGAATGGCCTGGATGTACTACAGCTAATCAAATGCTTCTTTAAGGATCAGTGAGAGCAAAGTGATCTGCAAGACACAAATCCTTCTGAGCTAACTTAGTTAGCTTAGTTAGAACTTAACTCCACCTTCAAAAGATAGTTCTGTGCCTTCTAAAATTGGCTAGGGCATCTTCTTTTTCCACAAATGCTGGGCATCCAAAAAGCAAAAAAACCTCAGGACATTCCAGCCCAACTGGGAAGACATCAGAGACTATCTTCAAGTACAAGAAGCAGGTGAAGGTCCAGGAGATTAGCGGAGTCAAAGATATAATCAGTATCTTCAATCACAGATGGAAAATCCAAGGTTCTGAAAGGTAGACTCTTTCCAAATATCCTGCTGGTTAGAGGCTAAGCTGAAGCCAGGATCTGACAGCTACTCTTAGTTAGAGGATCCTGGGAATAAAATTTAAAATTAAACTGCAGTGAACTGAAGTGTGATGTCTCTCAGTTTTGCTATAGGTTTAAAAAGAAAAAAAAAAATCAGGCTTTATGGATAGAAGTAGGAAAAAAAAATCCCTAGCCCCCAGTGCAGCTGGATGTCCTTATTCCCTCCTTACCTGAGGCCCTGTGGGAATTTATCATCAAATGCAACCTTGATGAATCAAGCCAGGTAACTACTGTTGTTGCTATTTTAATGACTTCCTTTCCTTTCATCCCAGCACATTTGTCTGCAGTACTAGACATGTGTTACAAATCAACAAAATGTTTACACAAGTATGTGCGGCTTGTGGGGGGGGGGGGGGGGGCGGGGCGAAGGAGACAAAATATGCATATTCTCTGCAATTGTGCCTGCTACTCATTTTTTCTAATCTCTGAGGTAACCATTTAACCTGGACAAGGTGGACACTGGGTGGGACCCAGAGAAGTGGCTTGTATTATAGATTTATTTTTGCATATGTATTGTTCAATTTTGCCTTTCCAAATAAAGTGATTTCTTTCTTTCTTTCTGGTCTCAAATTCAAGTGTCTTCTGGTTACAGATGAGTGAAGGAGGTGAGTGGAGACAGAGTGGATTGGAGGCCTTAGTCCCACCTGAGAGCAGCAGCTCAGATTCAGCTCCAGATGATTGTCCCCATGGGGAGTGTGGGCTCAATGTTGCCCCATTTTCCAGTTTTTCAAACTGCTGAAAATTTGATTTTTTAATGCAAGTTTTCTCAATTTTTAATATTTCTAATAAATTCTTAACAAAAACCTTCCAGATTTGGCACATATGTTTTCCATTTGCTTTGTATGAAGGATGTACCCCTCCCTCTCTTTTTTTTTTGGTTTTTCTGACCTAGAAAACAATAATTTTTACCAATAGAGTTGTCATCAGTTTCAAAGAAAATGCATGTAATAGATGTTTTGTGATCTGAAACTTGAAAAAATGTTGCTTATTTGCATGATCATTTGGTTTCAAGCTAATTGCTTTTTAGGAAATTCAATGAGAATTTCTTTAAAAATTTTAAGAATATTAAGAAATTTGAACATTAGCATAACTCTACATGGTATATTGAGCACACATTTTTTTGGTCCATTTGCTCTTAAGTCCCAACTAAAATGACAGGAAAGAAATTTTCTTAATGGCATAAGCCCATGAGGATGAAGAGGAGACATCAACAACAACAAAATCCTGGATGCTGGAAAGGAGATAGACTGTGAATGAGCAGCCCCAAGAAAGCTGGATCCTAGATCAGCTGCAGAGAAATCTGAGAACCATGTGTTCATCACTGAAGACACCCCCAAAATGATAAGCCATAGGTACCAGGAGCCTCTGGAAGGTGGGAGTGAAATGGTGCTAAAAATGTAGGTTCAGTTGAAAGACAAAGCATCAGACCTCTAGACCCACTCACTCAGCCAGTCAGCTGCTCCTTCATCACCCTGCAGAAGCTTAGGACACCAGGCAGGGTAGAGCGTGAGGCTGAACTGCTAGGTGGCACTTTGGGGGAGCTCCGAGGAGCTCCAGGCCTTTGTGTCTCAGCACCGAAAGAATTCAGTGAGAGGCAAAGTGATAGAAAGTGACATTCAAATAGGATGCCTGTGAGGCTGATAAGCAGGCAGGCAAGAGAGCACCACCCTGAGAACTCAGTGGGCTACAGTTTCATAATCAAAGGAAAAAGCGGGGAGGGGAAAAAGACCACCTTCTTCCTCATTCTTCCATCATCAGCCCCTCCTCCAGCTTGGGCAGAGGAGTTTTCTTATCCCTATGTGGTCAAGCTGGGACTAGCATAGCATTATGGAAAAATTATTTCAGGTCTCAGCACAATGAGGGTCTTTACTTTGAAATGTCACATTTCCATAAATCATTGGCTTTTTTATTTTTAAGATTGATTTATTTTTAACTATGCTGGGTTTTTGTTGCTGCACACAGGCTTTCTCTAGTTGTGATGAGCAGGGACTACTCTTCTTTGTGGTACACCAGCTTCTCATCGTCCTGACTTCTTTTGTTGCAGAGCATAGGTATGCAGGCTTCAGCAGTTGGGGCATGTGGGCTCAGTGGTTGTGGCTCATGGGCTCTAGACCGTTGGCTCAGTAGTTGTGGTGTTTGGGCTTAGTTGCTCCACGGCATGTGGTATCTTCCCTGACCAGGGGTCAAACCTGTGTCCCCTGCACTGGCAGGCACTCTCAACCACTAGACCACCAGGGAAGGCCCAAACATTTTTTATGTGTGTAGAGAGCATGTCCTAGGGTTCTTTAACTTAACTGAGCTCCAGCGGGCAGGATGTTGGTCTCATGTACCCGTTGTTACATTGTTTTGGGGCATGTCTCATACTTCTCCTGCATGATTTTGTTGCTAAGCAAGCCTGCTTGGTTTTGTGGGTAAGCACGCCTACTTTCTTGCTGCTGCTAAGTCGCTTCAGTCGTGTCCAACTCTGTGCGACCCCATAGACGGCAGCCCACTAGGCTCCACCGTCCCTGGGATTCTCCAGGCAAGAACACTGGAGTGGGTTGCCATTTCCTTCTCCAATGCATGAAAGTGAAAAGTGAAAGTGAAGTCGCTCAGTCGTGTCCAACTCCTAACGACCCCATGGACTGCAGCCCACCAGGCCCCTCCATCCATGGGATTTTCCAGGCAAGAGTACTGGAGTGGGGTGCCATCGCCTTCTCCGGTACTTTCTTAGTGATCATTAACTTACAGGGGTCTCCCCATACTTTTTCTTTACTTACAATTCTCTAGTGGGATTAACTATTTAATTACCTACTTTGTCCATTTACTCTGGCCCTATCAAGGCTACTGTCCTGAAAGGAGGGTTGTGGAAGTTTCTGTATTGTTGTAGAGTGTCCACCAGCCTTCTTTGCCCCTGTGCTCCCAGGCACGCTGGCAGCTGACTTTGTCCCTCCTCGTGGAGGGCAGACAACTGGAAAAATTTCTTGTAAATCTTAGCAGCCTAAGATAAAAGACTTAAAGTACTTCCCCCTAACAAAACGGGCTGGCCAGAGCACCTCACAAAAAAAGTCTCACCCATCAAGTCCCACCCACAACCACACAGACAAATTCCCAGACAACATATTAGAGCCCCATTCTTAAACTTGAACAGCCACCCAAAGATCCATACATACGGAAGGTATTTCATACAACAAACAGAACCAACAGAAAACAGCATCTTTGAGGAAACAATATGGCTAGAGAAGAAAACTTTAATAAAAAGCTATCAATATCCTTAGACAAAATATTGTATCCATGCCAAAAGAAAAAGATGCGATTCTAAGAATTCACATAGTAAAAGGGCTCTTGTAAACTGAATATAACTTACAGAAATGAGTAACTTAACAGAACGTCTGGAAAATGAAGTAGAGGAAATTTCCCAGAAAGTGAAACAAAAGAATAAAAATGCTGAAGAATAGGAGAGGAAATTCTAGAAGCCAGAGGAACAGGCATTCTGGGCTGCAAAACTATTCCTCAGTGAAACAGTTATAATTGTTAACCATTTTTGCTTTGTGGATAAACCAGCTAAGAACAGTCTGAGATTATGTATGTGTAACCTTTTGAGGATCTTTCCTTGGCTTTTTAAAATTTGGGGACAGGATTCTAGGATCCTAGTTTCATAGCTAAAAATTTCATATAGACTTTTAATAGAAATTAAGCATACATGTAGATATAAATATCATTTTTACTGAATTATGTTCAGTATGTAGATTAAAATGTAAAGAAGTTTAACTCGGTCCTACCAATATGCAAATCATTTAGAAGTGAGAAATTGCTTTCTCTGTAATACCATGAAGTTTCCAAAAAGATCTGGTTTCTCTTCTATCTTGACACGTTACTGGAAAGAACTGACTCCACGTTGGATCTGTTTCTTTTCCTTTAACCTTTGCTTCCCATTGCTTTTGTTCACTAAAACAACACTGTTTATATGAAATGGCCTGCCTCTGGGACCCCTGCTCCTCTGCCTGAATACTGAACCAGAGTGCCTCTGTTCAGGACAAGGTCCATCTGTGGATGGCTACAGGAAGGAAGAAATGAACACATTTCCTCCCCAAGGCTAGTCATTCCAGGAGATACTTGCAAGATTAATGGCCTTTTATTTTTCTTCCTCACCTCCCCCCATCTCTGTTCTATAAAATAACCTGGCATCCAGACCGCAGCAAGATGGTTATTTTGAGACAATAGTTTGCCATCTTCTCAGGCTGCTGGCTTCCTGAATAAAGTTGGGTTCCTTGCCTCAACACCTCATCTCCAACTCATTGGTGAGCTTGGACTCAGTAACGGACATACTTATTAGTATTTAAGATCACCAAAAAAAGAAAGTATCACTGAAAGGAACTCCAAAGTCTGGTTATGACTGGGTGTGTTTCCCCCCCTCTCCTTTTATGAGTCATCTGAGGAATCCATCTGTTTTTCTCCCTACATACATATCTTTCTTTCTGACTTCATGCACAGTTTTAGTTTTCTCAATTATAAATGAAATTAATTCCAAAGAGTAATACTAATAGTATCTATTGGAAAAAATAAATGTAGTCTTCATTAAAATAAAACAAAATATAGGATTTCCCTGGCAATCCAGTGTTTAAGACTCTGAGCTTCTAATGCAGGGGACACAGGTTTGATCCCTGGTCAGGGAATTACGCTCCCACGTGGCCTGGCTTAAAAAAAAAGAAGATATTTTAGGAGACCAAGTTAGAGCAGAGACAGTAGAGAGGACAGAGTCTTTTTGGGCTACACCATGCAGCATCAGTTCAGTTCAGTTCACTGGCTCAGTCGTGTCTGACCTCTGCACTGCAGCATGCCAGGCCTCCCTGTCCATCACCAACTCCTGGAGCTTGCTCAAACTCAGATCCATTGAGTTGGTGATGCCATCCAACCATCTCATCCTCTGTCATCTCCTTCTCCTCCTGCCTTCAGTCTTTCCCAGCATCAAGGTCTTTTCTAATGAGTCAGTTCTTCACATCAGGTGGACTTCAGCTTCAGCATCAGTCCTTCCAAAGAATATTTAGGACTGATTTCATTTAGGATTGACTGGTTTGATCTCCTTGCAGTCCAAGAGACTCTCAAGAGTCTTATCCAACACCAAATTTCAGCCACACAGCTTGCGGAATCTTAGTTCCCTGACCAGAGAGCAAACCCTTGCCCCTGCAGTGGAAGTGCAGAGTCTTAACCACAGGACTGCCAGGGAATTAAATCCCTGAGAGAATCTTTTTTAAATGTTGAGAACATTCCTTGGGACTGAAGGATGTGTCTCCAGAACAAGAGGCCCCGTTAAGTATCTAACACAATGGATAAAATTAGACCTATGCCAAGATTCATCTTCCTGAAATTTCAGAACATTGAGGGCAAGGAAAAGATACTGGAAATTTCCGGAGGGAAAGAGAAAGTTTCATACAAATGACTGAGAATCAGAAAAACATCAGACAACTCAATAGAAACACTGGAAGTTGGAAGTTGATGCCTTTTAAATTGTGGGGAAAATATTCTTTAATGAAGAATCATATGCCCAAACTATTAAGCAAGCATAAAGGTCAAATAAAGATATTTCAGATGTGTAAATTCACAAAAAAGTAATCTCTTGAGTACTCTTTCTCCAGAAGACACTGGAAGAGTTGTTCTATCAAAAGAGAGCCACTTTGGGGGAAATAAGAAAGGCATGGGTTCCAGACTAAGAATGAGGCAAAGTCAGTCCCTACATGAGGGTGAAGAGCCAGAGTTTAGGGCATCTCTCAGGAGGCTGTGGGAGAAATGTCTTCAAAAAGTTGAAGCAATAGAACACCTCTTGATTCTATGTGACAAGGATGGACAGTTTGAAGTTGAGTTATGGATGAATTCATAGAAAGGTAAATTTTTTTAAAGGCAGTTATTAAGTAAAGAATAAGATAAACAATATTTTCCAGAAGAGGAAAAATAATCATAGTTGAGAACATAGTTAAGCTTAAGCTTAAATGAGTAGCATGTACTGATTATTGTTCAAATGAAATTGTAGTATGATTCTTTCAGGAGGGTTGAGGTGTTTGTGATGGCAGAAGTCGGGTGATTAAGGTTAAATTCTTATCTTCCTTAGTAGGAAGTCAATCAGTCAGTCAGTCAGTTCAGTCGTCAATAGGAAATGCCTAAAACAAACAAAAAAAAGCAGCAATACAAGTATGTTGTTTAGACATATGGAGATAAACACAAGAATCAGCTAAAAGTTGAGAGTGGTTGCCTGGAGTGGAAGGGGTAGGCATACTATTCATTTTGATAACATGCCTTATAGAATTAATATCATATACAACTTTGGTAAAATTATCAAAGTAAGAATTTATGCCATGAAATTAAAAGACGCTTGCTCCTTGGAAGGAAAGTTATGACCAACCTAGACAGAATATTAAAAAGCAGAGACATCACTTTGCCAACAAAGGTCCGTCTAGTCAAGGCTATGGTTTTTCCAGTGGTCATGTATGGATGTGAGAGTTGGACTATGAAGAAAGCTGAGCGCCGAAGAATTGATGCTTTTGAACTGTGGTGTTGGAACTCTTGAGAGTCCCTTGCACTGCAAGCAGATCCAACCAGTTGGATCCAACCAGTTGGAGAGTCTCAAGGGACTCTTGAGAGTCCCTTGCACTGCAAGAAGATCCAACCAGTCCTTCCTAAGGGATATCAGTCCTGAGTGTTCATTGGAAGGACTGATGTTGAAGCTGAAACTCTAATACTTTGGCCACCTGCTGCGAAGAACTGACTCATTTGAAAAGACCCTGATGCTGGGAAAGATTGAGGGCAGGAGGAGAAGGGGACGACAGAGGATGAGATTGCTGGATGGCATCACTGACTCGATGGACGTGAGTCTGGGTGAATTCCGGGAGTTGGTGATGGACAGGGAGGCCTGGCATGCTGCGGTTCATGGGGTCACAAAGAGTCGGACATGACTGAGTGACTGAACTGAACTGAAGAATTTAAAATTTCTTTAAATTTAATTTTTCACTAGCATGTGTCTTAGCTCGTCAATGAAATGGTAAGATCAGTCATGAGAAAGGCCATGTTTTATACTACCTTGAGTCTTACAGAGCATCAAGCAAGCTATCTTCCCTTTAGTAAATTTGATGTTTGCTTCATTGTACTTGTCCAGATGTGAATGGTGTCATAGTCTAAAGTTCCATGAAGGTTTTCAGGTGTTCTGATGCTGTGATACTTTTGGAGTAACACAGCTTCCTGTTGCATTTTATGTCTGTTTTTCTTCCTAGGCTGTTAGAAAATTGATACAATCTATCAGTTATGTTGACTTCCATCTCTAATGCCTGATCACATAGGCTAGAGCCCCCATGGAGAAGGAAATGGCACCCCACTCCAGTACTCTTGCCTGGAAAATTCCATGGATGGAGGAGCCTGGCAGGCTACAGCCCATGGGGTCGCAAAGAGTCGGACACAACTGAGCGACTTCCCTTTCTTTCTTTCTGTAGTTCCTTTTGGAGAAGGAAATGGCAACCCACTCCAGTGTTCTTGGCTGGAGAACCCCATGGACAGAGGGGCCTGGTGGGCTACAGTCTATGGGGTTGCAAAGAGTCAGACACGACTAAGCAACCAGCACACAGACACACAGAGCCTGCATTCAGTAGGCTTTCAGTAATGGCCTATGGTGGTTATTAGATGTCAACTGGGCTAAACTAAACTGCATTTTCCAAAATTCCCTTCCCACCATGTCCAGTGAAGAGAAACCACAAGAGAAATTTGCAGGCGGCATTAGCCCTGTTTCCTTTCTGGAGACTGATGGCATGCAGAGTTCAAAGTAACAATTTAAAATGTTTACTAACTAAGCTAAAAATGCTAAATTAAATTTGCTAAGTTAAAAATTCATCATGATAATTTATGTATTGAACATCCACTACTATGTTTTGTTGACTCTTAAGACATCATTGATCTTAAGACCCACCATTATTTTCTGTATTAATGAGAAAAAAATAACACTGAAAATAAACTGTATGCCATGGATCATAAGATGCAGGCCAATTTTAGAGATATTAAAATGTGAAAAAAAAAAACAAAACAAACGTGTCTTAGAAATAATGATACATGGCCTGTCAGGCATTAGGCTGGACATACACAGTCACCTCTAACCCTGCAACCAACTTCAGTATTACTGTGAATGTTTTACAGATGAGAAAAATGAGGCTTAAAGGTATGACACAGCAAAAACATTTGATAAGAATGTTTCCATCCATCAGGAAGGAAAGTTGGAGGTTTGAGGCTCAAATATCATCATAGTTGCAGCAGAAATGATGTCACCTGCAGCTGCTGCTGCCGCCTTATTCCTGTGACCTCCAGCATGGGACACAGGAGTGCGTTTGCAAAGCTGAAACTTAAAGGTATTGGAGGGAGGGTGCCAGGAGTAGTGGCGTCTTCAGCTTAACTTGACTCAATACAGGAAACCTCTCCCAGGTCTCTCAGTTTGGGTGGACCTTTAAGTGGTCAAGGTGTAAGATGACTGCCTGTCCCAGTCTGCCAAGGAGAGTCCTACTTCATGCCTATGTCCCAGTTTTCCTTCTAATTAAGCATTTGTTCTAGACAGAAATGCTCTGATCACCCTGCATGCAACTAAAGTGTCTTCTCTGCAAAAACAGGGTTCCTCTTGGGAAGGCCTAGGTGATTGGGGGATCCTTAGTTGCAGGTGATAGAAATTAACACCAACCAACATTAGCAACGGAGAAGGCAATGGCACCGCACTCCAGTACTCTTGCCTGGAAAATCCCATGGACGGAGGAGCCTGGTGGGCTGCAGTCCATGGGGTCACTAGAGTCGGACACAACTGAGCGACTTCACTTTCACTTTTCACTTTCATGCATTGGAGAAGGAACTGGCACCCCACTCCAGTGTTCTTGCCTGGAGAATCCCAGGGATGGAGAAGCCTGATGGGCTGCCGTCTATGGGGTCTCACAGAGTTGGACATGACTGAAGTAACTTAGCAGCAGCAGCATTAGCAAAGCTTTTTTTTTTTTTTTTTTTTTTGAGAAGGAGGTAACTTACACTTTGGAAGGTAAAAGGGAATTAATCAGGCCTCAGAAAGGAGGTCCCAGGGCAAGTGTGGGGATCTAGCAGAAGGTAACAGTCGAAAAGTTTCCTTCCCTGGGCCACTAGTGAGCTAAATTGGCTCTAGTATCCAGATTCAGATTTCCAGGATGAAGCATCTGATTGGCCTAATTTGGATCCTGGTGCTTTGATTGACAGTTCCTTCAAGACCACAGGGAGGAACTGGGGAGGGATACATTGGGAGCTCGGATTGACATATACACACTACCGTATATAAAATAGGTAACTAATAAGAACCTACTGTATGGCACAGGGAACTCTACTCACTACTCTGTAATGACATATAAGGGGAAAGGATCTAAAAAGGAGTGAATATATGTATCACTGATTCACTTTGCTGTACAGCAGAAAGTAACACCACATTGTAAATCAACTGTACTCCAATAAAAACTAACTGGACAAAAAGACCACAGGGAGGAGTGTTTCCTCAAAGGAAAATCAGTATTGGAAACAGAAGAGTGGGGGGAAGGATTCTGGGAAGGCACAAACAACACATTCCCACCCAGAGAGAGTATTCCCTTTGGGGAGGAAGAAGACAAGGGCCCTGAAGAGTAGAGGAAAATGTTAAAAAAAAAAAAAACTTTTCCGATGGTTTTGTTGCAAGCCTACGCTAAAATTTTATTACAGTCTTCCTGAAAGTGTAAATCCTCAGGGAGGCTAGTTCAAAGATCCATATTTGGTAGGGACATTTAAAAAAAAAATTACCTTTTATTACAGTACCGCCTACATAAAGTGTACAATCTTAAGTGTAGAGCTTGATGAATTTTAGAACATTTGCACACTCTAGAAAGCTCCCTCAGAGACACGCCCCCCCCCCCCCCCCACCTCTGGCATTACATCCCACCCCAACTCACACAAGGGTGACCATTCTTCTGACTTCTATTCTGGTAAAGACATTTTATAGGACAAGAGAATGGTTACACAATCATTGTCAGATTCGGGAAGATGGGGCAGGGATGTTTCATTAAAGTTCACTACTCTCATGACTGGCAAACAAGTGGTGGATGGATATAAAACTAGTTTCCTAGTACAAATTTTAATGCTAGTAAATTTCATAAGAAAAATGGTTAAATATTTTACTGGGAATGTTAATTCCCAGAAGGAGGTTCAGGCTGTACGGTTTGGTCTCAGACCAGGTTTGGGATGCATTTCCTTTTGCAGGGGCAAGGGAGTGAAGACTGCAGGGGATCCAGGACTAAGCCACCTTGTCCATCCCTCTGTCCCCAGCCGAAGGGGCTATGATCTGGAGACAGACACCCTTTACTTGACAGTTTCTAGACAGGGGGTGGGGGCCAGAGGCAATGTTTCATCTGTGGTGCTTGCCCTTTGTCCTGGCCATCCGCCCCATTAGCCAAGGGACAGAGCAGACACGCCATAGGACAGTGGGGGGTTAGCCCTTTCCTCTCTCCCCTTACATAAAGTTGCTGGGACCCAGCGGGTCCGAGTTCCGCTGCAGCATTCTGCCTCTCCGGCTTATTAGTTTCACATCTGACAGTCACAAGACAGCTGTGTGATGGCACCGCAGGTCTGCAAGAAACGCCCAAAGGAGGCCCTGGGCTCTGCCTTCCTGGATCAGCTGGCATTCCTGTTAGGCATCTTGTTTAGTCAATATTGGTAGGGACAGATGTGAATTGCTGCAGAATGTTCTGGCAGAAATATCTTTACCTCTATTTGAGCACTTTCCACACTAGGCAGGGCGGGGCTCATTTGTTAAAGTTAACAGATACCCCTAGCTTTAGCAGAAAAGAGGAATTTATTACAGTGATAAAGGGATGTCTGCAAGAATGTGAATGCCACTGGGCTCTGGAAAAGTCTTAAGCTGGGAGCCACAAAACCATCAGAATTTCTCTGTGACTCTCTACGCTTCCTCTCATTTTATTATTATTTTTCCATTCACTGGCTTTCTCTTCTTCTCCAGTCCATCTCACAGAATCTGGCCACCCCAAATCCCAGTTCAGTCAGTCGGTCTCAGAGACTGACCCCAACACTTAGTACAGTCAAAATAACAAATCAGGAACTCACCATGTCTCGTGATTGGTCTGACCTCTGTCCTGTGTTTACCATAGAGCCCACTGGCCACGGTGGGGGGAAGGTGACCGCCAGAGACTCACTCTCTGGGCTGGTCAGGCAATTACTAGAAAAGTAGAATTAGGCAGAGATTCCAGCAATTATTCTTCTTCATAGGGATATTTCCTTTTGGAAAATCCAGCACATAACTCACAAACAACTACAGTTCCTCCTGGTACTAAAACACCATGAGCAGGTCAAGGTTTCTATTGATTGCAAGGACTATTCCTCACTTGATTTTGATCCTCTCACAAGATAGATGGCCAAGATAGATGGCTGCTTCTGTATGTATTAAAGCTTGCTTTAAAAGTAACAAACTCTCCCACTACAATGAAAATCTTTGTACATCAATACTTATTTTAAAGGTAGATGGAGAAAAAAATATGCATTAAGGAGGAATTGAAGAGACAGAGGAATATGGAATGTCCAAATATCAGGGTGTGTGCCAACTGGATATTAACCAGAAACTTGAATATAACAACTTAATATAAACCACTTAAATGTCCATCTTCATAGCATGGAATAAATTAGATCCATATATATCAGAATAAATAAAAAGTGTAATATTGGAGTAGAAAAGCAAGTTGCAGAATAATATTGGTACAATGTAGTAAGGATTATGTAAATAAAAAGCAAGATCACACTATATATTTTTACTGGATTTTTAAAAGGATCACATTCACACTTTTAATGAAAAGCATATACATAAGAAAAGAATTGGAAGTAAAATGCCACGATATTATGTAGTGGGAATATGGATGATTTTTTTTGTATTTTTTCTATATTTTAAAATATCTACATATATATCAATATAGATAGATACTAAAAAAACAGGTGAAAAAAGTCAGTTGCAATAAATACTACTAGTATGATTAATATTTATATTTATGTAAAATCCATAACAATAAAAACAAAACACCTATTTCTATGGATATATCTATCATATATATGGTCATATGAATATATCCACATATAGTCACATAAATTCATAATAGAAGATCCAGAAGGATATGCAGTATACTAAGCTGTATAATGGTTACCTCTGCGGAAGGGACTTAGATACCAAAGGTAAAAGAACATTAGTACTTTATCTACAACGTTTTCATATTTTGCAATAATTCACATATTATCTGTGTAACTAAAAATTAAAACACATAATTGTAGAGAAAACTGCCTACACCAGTCCACGGGTTTGGCTTTCGGAACCCCTGGTGCGGGTTACTGCTGAAGCCCATCATTTACTCCGGTGTGGGTTAACCTGCTTAACGTGTTAAACGTCCTACTCAGAAAACAGATTCCTAAACTGCGTTTCGTTCTAAGATCTGTTCGGAAGAAGTGTGGGTCTAACTATTGGAGCAAATATTTTCTTTTTAGTAGCCGACACGTTCTAAAATAGTTCTATAGGGATGAAGTAAAACATACATCAAACAAAGAAACAGAAATGTACGTGCATGTAAATGTATTAAATAGCTTCCTGGAAAACCACAGTCACAACTGGGTAGCGTGGCCGAGCGGTCTAAGGCGCTGGATTAAGGCTCCAGTCTCTTCGGGGGCGTGGGTTCGAATCCCACCGCTGCCAGAGTCTGTTTTTTGCCCCTTGCTACCTCCTCGCCAGCTGTTTTGCTACTGCATCAGCGCCCCCTGCTGCCAGGCCAGGGCTGGCCGCCCGCATGAATGGAGCGGCGGAGGGGGCGGGTCCGCGAGCGCCGGGGCGGGGCATTGTGGGTAAAAGGAAGCGCTAGGGCCCGCCCCTCTCGCTCCCCCCCACGTGTCCGCCCGAGTTTCTCCACCGGCAACATGGCCGCTGCCTGAGAGGAGAGTCTGGCCACTGCCTCCTCTGCAGCCCGCGGGTACCTGGGCCGTTGCTGCCGCCCGCGCGCGGGCGCCGCGGAGAGGTGAGTGCCGTCTTGGCAGTACCTACCCGGGCTGGAGCCGGGCCGTACTCACGAGGTGGGCCTGGGCGGGGCTGCTGAGTAGGCCGGGAGGCCCGCGCCGCGCGGTGCCTAGGGGCTGGGGGCCTTTTGGGACTCCGGCGGGAAGGACGGGCAGCCTGCCCCAGGAGACCCGGGCCGGCCGCAGGCTCGGACCTCGCCTCGGCCCGGCAGTCGGTGACGCCAAGGCCGAGGCTACCGGCGGTGACTCAGGGTCCCGCCGCCTTGCCCCACCCGGCTCAGGCGGGCCTCCTGCGGGAGCACCTGTCCGAAGGCAGCCGGTGTCCTGCCGGCGTGGCGGCTCGTGGCAGTGGCTCTGTGGTGGGCGTGAGAAGGGGGCCTGACCACCCGCGAGGCAGGCGAAACCCATTGGACAGTGTGGCGCGGGGCAGGCGGCCCGCCCCGATGGGCAGGGGGAGGGTGTCCGGGGCCCCCTCCTCGCCGCCGAACCGGATCAGCTCGCGTCCGGCTAGGCCTGGAATTCTCCATTCATTTATTCCAGCCACCCTTCAGTGCTAATTGGGAGCCAGCGACGTGCGGCCGATGGGGCCGGCCCTGAAGGTTTGATGAGACGAGGTGTCAGTAAGCACGTCAAGTAAACCAGTAAATAAAGAAGGTCGTTTTGTTGTGTTAGCTTTAGAATCCTTGGGGGGGCAGAAAAAGGAGATCTTAAAGCAGTTGTCACCGTTTTCTTCATCTGTGAATTGGGGATAAGAGAATTCCCCCACCTCCTAGGGTGGTGATGAGAGCTAAATTAAGGGTAAAACCGGAGAAGCTCCAGATTGTGCGCTTGTTTCGTGGCTGTGTCTCCTGCCCTTTTAGATTGGAAGAAAACGTTGTGCCGAGTAAGTAACAAACCTTCCCGGGGATTATGTTTCTACTTTACTTAATCTTCACAGTTTTCTGAGGTCGGTACTTTTGTTGATACCCATTTTTGGGGTGAAAATAGTGAAGATCAAACGATGCTAGACGGGCTAGAGGTACCAGACGGCAGACTTGGGATTTGAACCTCTGGAGTTTTACTCCAGAGTCCAGGCTTTTACCCACTACACCATCCTGCCTTCCAACTAAAGGATCCACCAGCATAGTCGTTAAGAATGAGAATAAGGCTATTTGACATCAGCTAGACCCAGGTTTGTGGCTTAGCTCTGCCTTTCTCTGGCACTGTGACCTTGGGTAAGTTACTCTCTGAACTTGAGTTTCCTCTTTGGTTAATTGGGAATGGTATCAATACATGCTTACTTATAGAACTACAGATTACATGAGGATGAATGTATTAAATCCTTAGAGAAGGGAGGGGCTTATGAGTTAAGAATTAATTCTTTTTGCCTCTAGGCCGCCTCTCTCCTTTCATTGAGGTGGAAACTGAAGTGACTCAAAAAGGGGAGATGCCTTGTTGAAGGGGCACACAGCCAATAAGAATCCAGACTTTGATTGTTTACGCTGGGCGCCTTACCCCTTAATTCAGTTTTGTGTTGTCTCTCTCCTTCCAGTAGCTGGAGACTGTTTTTCTGTTTGCCTGTTTTAATGATTGGCCTCAGATCAGATCAGATCAGATCAGTCACTCAGTCGTGTCCTACTCTTTGCGACCCCATGAATCGCAGCACGCCAGGCCTCCCTGTCCATCACTAACTCCCGGAGTTCACTCAGACTCATGTCCATTGAGTCAGTGATGCCATCCAGCCATCTCATCCTCTGTCGTCCCCTTCTCCTCCTGCCCCCAATCCCTCCCAGCATCAGAGCCTTTTCCAATGAGTCAACTCTTCGCATGAGGTGGCCAAAGTACTGGAGTTTCAGCTTTAGCATCATTCCTTCCAAAGAAATCCCAGGGCTGATCTCCTTCAGAATGGACTGGTTGGATCTCCTTGCAGTCCAAGGGACTCGAAAGAGTCTTCTCCAACACCACAGTTCAAAAGCATCAATTCTTCGGTGCTCAGCCTTCTTCACAGTCCAACTCTCACATCCATACATGACCACAGGAAAAACCATAGCCTTGACTAGACGAACCTTTGTTGGCAAAGTAATGTCTCTACTTTTGAATATGCTATCTAGGTTGGTCATAACTTTCCTTCCAAGGAGTAAGCGTCTTTTAATTTCATGGCTGCAGTCACCATCTGTAGTGATTTTGGAGCCCCGAAAAATAAAGTCTGACACTGTTTCCACTGTTTCCCCATCTATTTCCCATGAAGTGATGGGACCGGATGCCATGATCTTCATTTTCTGAATGTTGAGCTTTAAGCCAACTTTTTCACTCTCCACTTTCACTCTCATCAAGAGGCTTTTGAGTTCCTCTTCACTTTCTGCTGGAAGGGTGGTGTCATCTGCATATCTGAGGTTATTGATATTTCTCCTGGCAATCCTGATTCCAGCTTGTGCTTCTTCCAGTCCAGCGTTTCTCATGATGTACTCTGCATATAAGTTAAATAAACAGGGTGACAATATACAGCCTTGATGTACTCCTTTTCCTATTTGGAACCAGTCTGTTGTTCCGTGTCCAGTTCTAACTGTTGCTTCCTGACCTGCATACAGAT
This sequence comes from Bubalus bubalis, assembly GCF_019923935.1. Classification (NCBI taxonomy): domain Eukaryota; kingdom Metazoa; phylum Chordata; class Mammalia; order Artiodactyla; family Bovidae; genus Bubalus; species Bubalus bubalis. Next base: position 22,304,528 of record NC_059180.1, on the reverse strand, counting down.
TTCTCAAGAGGCAGGTCAGGTGGTCTGGTATTCCCATCTCTTTCAGAATTTTCCACAGTTTATTGTGATCCACACAGTCAAAGGCTTTGGCATAGTCAATAAAGCAGAAATAGATGTTTTTCTGGAACTCTCTTGCTTTTTCCATGATCCAGCAGATGTTGGCATTTTGATCTCTGGTTCCTCTGCCTTTTCTAAAACCAGCTTGAACATCAGGAAGTTCACGGTTCACATATTGCTGAAGCCTGGCTTGGAGAATTTTAAGCATTACCTCACTACCATGTGAGATGAGTATAGTTGTGCGGTAGTTCTGATTGGCCTACAGGTTAGATTCCTGTGTGACCCAGCTATGGCCTTCAGGCATCTCCTCTGCTCTGGACCCTCCCTTAGATTTTACCTTGTCCCCTTTCCATTTGTTGAGCAGCCCCCTGGTGGGGATGTTTTCTGTGCCCAGTGCCTTAGAGCCACTGCCACAGACCTTTGTGGTCACAGGAAACCCTGCTGAGGTCAAGGTGGTCACTGCTGCCTTGTGGTGGTGGCCTGGAAGTACAGACCACACCCCTGTCCTCAAGTGTCCAGAGGCCCAAATCGTGAGGCCACCAGTCCCTGGATGGGGCTGAGTTAGGATCACCGGGTAAAGGGTCTGTCACTGCCTGATCTCATGCACTCATTTACCCAGTTAGTCTTTGTACTATATCAAGTGTTTACTTCACTGTTCTAGATATTGGGAGAACAGCATGCATTTTTTAAAAAGATAATAATGCCCGTATCAAGTCCGCAAAGTAAATTAAATCATCTCTGTTTTATAGTTAAAGCACTGAGGGCACTCATGGAGCATACATTCTAGTGCAGAAGACACACAACACATAATAGACTAGGTAATTCCAAGTTATGATAAGAACCTTGAAAGAAGTAAAACAAGGATTTGGTAGTGACTAGAACCGGGTGGAAAAGGTCAGTTTTCATTCCAATCCCAAAAGAAAGGCAATTCCAAAGAATGCTCAAACTACCGCACAATTGCACTCATCTCACACGCTAGTAAAGTAATGCTTAAAATTCTCCAAGCCAGGCTTCAGCAATATGTGAACCGTGAACTTCCTGATGTTCAAGCTGGTTTTAGAAAAGGCAGAGGAACCAGAGATCAAATTGCCAACATCCGCTGGATCATGGAAAAAGCAAGAGAGTTCCAGAAAAACATCTATTTCTGCTTTACTGACTATGCCAAAGCCTTTGACTGTGTGGATCACAATCAACTGTGGAAAATTCTGAAAGAGATGGGAATACCAGACCACCTGATCTGCCTCTTGAGAAATCTGTATGCAGGTCAGGAAGCAACAGTTAGAACTGGACAGGGAACAACAGACTGGTTCCAAATAGGAAAAGGAGTACATCAAGGCTGTATATTGTCACCCTGTTTATTTAACTTATATGCAGAGTACATCATGAGAAACGCTGGACTGGAAGAAACACAAGCTGGAATCAAGATTGCCGGGAGAAATATCAATAACCTCAGATATGCAGATGACACCACCCTTATGGCAGAAAGTGAAGAGGAACTCAAAAGCCTCTTGATGAAAGTGAAAGTGGAGAGTGAAAAAGTTGGCTTAAAGCTCAACATTCAGAAAACAAAGATCATGGCATCCGGTCCCACCACTTCATGGGAAATAGATGGGGAAACAGTGGAAACAGTGTCAGACTTTATTTTTCTGGGCTCCAAAATCACTACAGATGGTCACTGCAGCCATGAAATTAAAAGACGCTTACTCCTTGGAAGGAAAGTTATGACCAACCTAGATAGCATATTCAAAAGTAGAGACATTACTTTGCCAACAAAAGTCCATCTAGTCAAGGCTATGGTTTCTCCTGTGGTCATGTATGGATGTGAGAGTTGGACTGTGAAGAAGGCTGAGCGCCAAAGAATTGATGCTTTTGAACTGTGGTGTTGGAGAAGACTCTTGAGAGTCCCTTGGACTGCAAGGAGATCCAACCAGTCCATTCTGAAGGAGATCAGCCCTGGGATTTCTTTGGAAGGAATGATGCTAAAGCTGAAACTCCAGTACTTTGGCCACCTCATGCGAAGAGTTGACTCACTGGAAAAGGCTCTGATGCTGGGAGGGATTGGGGGCAAGAAGAGAAGGGGACGACAGAGCATGAGATGGCTGGATGGCATCACTGACTCGATGGACATGAGTCTGAGTGAACTCCGGGAGTTAGTGATGGACAGGGAGGCCTGGCGTGCTGCGATTCATGGGGTCGCAAAGAGTCGGACGCGACTGATCTGATCTGATCTGAGAACCTGGTCAGGGAAACTTGTCTGTTCCTGGAGGGGGTGGGATGGTGATATCTAGTGAAAAGGAGCCAGCTTTTTTTTTGAAAAGACCTGAGGAAAATAGATGATGTGCAAAGTTCCTGAGACTGGCTGGGGCTTAGCTTGTTGGAGGCCCAGCAAGATCATATGGGACTCTGGGGCCATGGAAAGGAATTTGGATTTTATCCTCTGCGACAGCTGAAGAGTTTTGAGTGGGGGAATGATCGCTTTCCTTCCAAGGAGCAAGGGTCTTCGAATTTCATGGCTGCAGTCACCATCCTCAGAGATTTTGGAGCCCAAGAAAAGAAAATCTCACTGCTTCCACTTTTTCACCTTCTATTTGCCAGAAAGTGATGGGACAAGATGCCATGATCATTTTTTGAATATAGAGTTTTAAGCCAACTTTTTTACCCTCTTTCACCCTCATAAAGAAAGAAGGTCGTTAGTTCCTTTTCACTTTCTGCCATTAGAGTGGTATCATCTGCATATCTGAAGCTGTACTATTTCTGCCTGCAGTCTTGATTCCAGCTTGTGATTCATCCAGCCTGGCATTTTGTATGATGTACTTTGCATAGAAGTTAAATAAATAGAGTGACAATATACAGCCTTCACATACTCCTTTCCCAATTTTGGACCAGTCGGTTGTTCCTTGTGAGGTTCTAACTGTTGCTTCTTGTTCTGCATACGGGCTTCCCAGGAGGCAGGTAAGGTGGTCTGGTATTTCCATCTCTAAGAATTTTAAACAGTTTGCTCTGATCCACACAATCAAAGGCTTTAGCGTAGTTAATGAAGCAGTAGTAGATGTTTTCTGGAATTCCCTTGCTTTCTCTATTATCCAATGAACGTTGGCAATTTGACCTCTGGTTGCTGTTCTGCAGGTACCGCAAGGGACACAATAGGTGAAAATCTCTGCCTCTGTCTAGTTTACCACTGTGTGGCAGTGGGGGTGGGGATGGATGATTAACACGAAGCTGTAAACTGTCGCATGGTGATACGTGCTGTGGAGAAGGAGCTGGCTGGGGGGATATTGTGGTTTTAACTGGGTGGGCAGGGAAAGCCTCAGCCATGAGGTAGAGTCTGAGCAAAAACTTGAAAGAGGTGAAGGAGGGCGCTGTGAGGTTATGGGGGCCAGTGGAGCAGTGACAGTCCCAGAGGTGGGATTGGGGAAGGGAGGAGGCCTGTGGAAGATAAGATCTGAAACGAAGAGGGTCGGGGAAGGGTTGTTTAGGGCCTCGCATGGGATGGAAGTGATGTTGGCTTTTATTTCTGGTGAGACTTAAGGGGGAGGAGTAGTGTGATCGCTAGCAATGAGTTCAAGGTGGAAGCAGGGAGGCCAGTTAGGAGGCTGCTGCTCTAAAGCGGGCAGGAGCTGGAGGTGGCAGTGGGAGTGCCCAGATGCTTGGCATACTTTGAAGGTGGAGCTTACAGGATTTGCTGGTGTGGGATGAGAGGAAGAGAAACGTCGAGGATGATGCCAGTGCTTCAGCCTGAGCCTTGTTAGTGTCTGGAATGTGTATCTGGAATAAGCAAGATGACTTTGCGTGGTGGCTAGGACAGGGGCCTAGATGCCATTGAATCCCGTGGTGAAAGTATGGATGCTCTTTTAAATATTAAACCATTCCAATGTTAAGTGGATTAGACAAAAATTGAGCTGGGCTTACCAAAAGAAAGAGGTCTGGGAAAGGCTGAGATCAGAGGCTGTCCAGGTGCCTTATTTATTTATTTTTGGTCTGCCCTAGGTCTTTGTTGCTGCCTGCGGGCTTTGTCTAGTTGTGGCTACTAGAAGCAGCTTTCTAGTTGCAGTGCCAGGCGAGGCCTCTCTTGCAGAGCACCAGCTCTAGGGTATGTGGGCTTCAGTAGTTGAGGTGTTCGGGCTCAGTAGGTGTGGTGCGCACGCGCTCAGCTGCCTCTTGGCACGTGGGACCTTAGTTCCCAGAGCAGGGATGGAACCCATGTCCCCTGCCTTGGCAGGCAGTTTCTTAACCATTGGAACACCAGGAAAGTCTGCCCAGATGCCTTTCTAACTGAGCATATCCTTCCTTTAGGAATATGAAGGTGAATTATAGTCAGACCTCCAGGTTCCTGGATTCAGCTAACCTCAGAAAGTACATTTGCCTTGCCCCTGGCAACTATTTACATAGTATTTACATTGTATTTATGACGTTTTACATAACATTTACATTGTATTAGGTAAGATAAGTAACCGAGAGGTGATTTAGAGCGTCCCTGGTGGCTCAGCTGATAAAGAATGCACTGGCCAGGCAGGAGACCTGGGTTCAGTCCCTGGATTGGGAAGATCCCCTGGAGGAGGGCGTGGCAACCCAGTCCTATATTCTTGCCTGGAGAATCCCCAGACAGAGGAGCCTGGTGGGCTACAGTCCATGGGGTCTCAGAGTCGGCCACGACTGAGTGAGTAAGCACAAAGATGATTTAAAGTATAGGATATATGCTTAGGTTATATCCAAGTGCTATGCCATCTTCTGTAAGATATTCCCCCAGTATTCCCCCCTACCCGACCGCTCACCCCTTCCCCAATCGATACTGAGGGACAGTGGACTCACCCTCCACCATGAAGACCTACCTTCTCTCCTCCTGATACCTGAAATGCTTCCTGTTGCCTGGAGTCCCTCTTCCCCTCTGCTGTCCTGGCTTGTCCAAATCCTTCTGTCCTTCAAGACCCAGCCCAAACTCCCCTTCCCTCCCCCGAACTCCCCGAACTGTAACTGAGACCTGAAGTTGGGTGGTGTTGATGTCTTCTTGGTCCTCTTGCTTCCTGTGTGGCTTTGGTAAAACACAAAATAGTGTCTGAGTTCCAATCTCTTTGTGATTAAATGGGGACAGGTGAGAGAAGAGTATGTACGTGAAGAGGGTCATTTTTAGACATACACACACACACAGAGAAAATCACAGAAAGGAGGTCATCTCACTTGGGGTTGGGTTTAAAGTCAGCTTGAAAATCAGCTATCAGAGACGGAGTCACCCTGGGATCCAGGCCTTGGGATCGTCTGCTCTTCCTGCTGCACATTGGGCTCTCTAAAGGTTCCCCACGGCACCTGATTACTTTCCAAGGGTTTTCTTTGTGGCTGTGGACCAGGCAGCCACCATCTTCCTGCCTGGTGGTGAATTCTTTGTCAGTTGGTCAGAAAACCCCTGAGGTTAGTCATTTACCCTTTCTCGTGGGTGTAATTCACGTGTGATGTCTTGAGTCCACCGGTTTGCACCCACTGCTTAGTGCCTTCTGCCTGCTTTGTTGTTGTTGTTGTTACTTTTTATCGTTTTGATTGATGGGGTATATCAGCAAAAATGATGTGGGCTGTCCACTTCTGAGTGCATGAGAGATACAGGAATAAGATCTGTTTCTGATTGCCTCAGGCTTCTCCTTCCCAGAGCAGGATGGACTGGTTACAGAATGGGTGTCCAGGTGTGTTGGTTGAATGACTGACAAGCCTCTTGCTATCCTTGCAGATCAAGTCCGAGGACCACGTGGCTGGCTCCCCCCTAGTATGGCCAATGAAGAGGATGACCCAGTCGTACAGGAGGTAACTGCCAGGGCAGGGTCCCTTCCATCCATCCTCAGGCCAGCCAAGGACTTGCTGGCTTCCTCTCTACCTGGAACCCGCTTCCTCATACCTGCCTGGCTGACCCCCTCACTTCCTTTAGGTGTCTGATCCAGCATCACCTTGTCAGAGAGGATTCCCTGACCAGCCTGCCTCACGTGACGTTCTCGTGCACGCCCTCCGTAGCCCTTTACTTTGGCCATGTCTTGCGTTTGGCCACAGCACTTCTCAGCCCCTACACATAAGTCTTTTTCTGCTAGAGTGTAAGCCTCTTCAGGACAGGGATTTTGTTCTGTTCACCACTGTGTCTGCAAAGCCAAGTTCAGTGCCTGGCAACTAATACTCAGCGACTATTGAATGCATGGGCTTACCCAGATTCGGTCATTTAGCAGTTGTTCGCTGAATCCGTTCCGTGCTGGGGACTGTGACAACAGGGAGCCAGGCAGTGCTCCCTCCCGCGGGAAGCTTAGGGTCTGTAAGACTGGTAAGGAAGGGGTGGTTCCAGAGTCGGCCCAGCCTAAGACACATCCTAGAGCCACTGGGCCTTTGCACATGCCGTTTCCTCCACGTGTGCCTCCCCGTGCCTGATGAGCCTTCTCTCGTCCTTAAGGCCTGGAGGTGGGCGAGGCCATGGTTCATAGGAAGAGCTAGGGAGCAGGAAGGTAAACTGCCAGGTGCGGCAGGGGCAGTGAGGGTTGAAAAGAAAGTAGGGCCAGTCAGACCACCTTAAGACAGGCCAGCCCAGGACGGGAGGTGGAGGGCACGGGGGAGGCCCTCCCCTGTGTCAGAAAAGCATTTCATTGGTTCCTCTAGGATGCACCTGATCTGGGCACCCTCAGGGAATACATTTTCACTGGGGTATAGTGAACTGGGCGGGGGACATACCCAGGTTGGAGATGTGGTCCCCTTTGCTTTTAGCATCAGTTGAGCTATTTCTTCTTCCCCCAGACTGCCTCAGGGCCACTCTTGCTGAAATCTGAGGAGCAGGCATGTGCCCAGGGCAGGTTGGGCATTGAGTTCTGTCTCCTGGTTAAGTCTTTTTCTCTTGTTCCTAGATCGACGTGTACTTGGCCAAAAGTCTGGCAGAGAAGCTCTATCTGTTTCAGGTAATTATGAGACATAAAGGTAAGGGGGGGAAACACAGTAAGTGATAGACAAGGAACAATGTGGAACCTCCAGTTGCTTAGAATTCTTGGCACAGAGGGTGTGCTAAGACAGTCTCTTTGCTTTCATGGATGGATCAGTAATAGTCTCTAATTTCAAAGATGGAAAAACCAAGACAACCCTAAGAGAACAGCGTATTGGATGAAGCTTGGGCCTGGGGACAGCCTGCTGGTAGTGAGGCTCGGTTGTGAGTCCTTGGGCAAGTTCATTAAAAAAACTGTCTGTGCCTCAGTTTCTTCAATTGCACAGTGGTGATAATAATACCTGCCTGATAGGGTCCTCATGGGAATCAAGTGTGTCCTTATTAAAGTGCTTAGAACGCTGCCTGGTACAACATTAGCACCACGAATGATGCTGCCGCCGTAGTTGAGACTCAGGAAGGGGCTTTCTGCGGCAGCTCCAGGGCCGCATCAGCCAACCCCTCCCCTCTTTGCTGGGCCAGTAGTTTTTTATTTGCTTGTGCCAGGTCTTAGTTGGGGAATGGGGATCTAGTTCCCAGACCAGGGATCGAACCCTGGCCCCCTATACTGGAAATGTAGAGTCTTAACCACTGGACCACCAGGGAAGCCCCTGGGCCAGTAGTTTAATCCTGGTCACTCCTCCTTGTAACCCTAGACTGTCTGCAGGAATCATTCAAAGCACTTTACATATGTTAACTCATCTCATCCCATAGTAGCCTGTAGTGGTTATTGCTATTGTAATTTAATACATGTAATTCTTGAGATCTGATTCACACCCATGCAATTCCCCCATTTTAGTGTAAATGCAGTGAATTTTAGTCTGTTCACAGAGTTGTACCACCAGCACCAGTCTATTTTAGGAAGTGTTTGTCGTCCCATCCCCCCAGTCCTAGGCAACCATTAACCTATTTTCTGTCTATAGATTTGCCTTTTCTGGACATTTCATATAGATGGAGTCATGTAATATGTGACCTTTGTGCCTGGCTCCTTTGTTTAGCGAGATATTTTCAAGATTCTCTCTTGATAGAATGTGTATGAGTACCTCATTTCTTTTTATGGGTGAACATACCCCATTGTATGGACATGTGTACCACATTTTATTTCTCTGTGCATCAGCCGATGAGTATCTGGGTTGTTGTCATGTTTTGGCTATCATGCATAATGCTGCTATGAACATTCCTGTCCCAGGTGTTTGCGTGGAGAGGTTTTCATTTGTCTTGAAATTGCTGGAACCTGTGGAAGCTATGTTTAATATTTTGAGGAAATTTATATTCCCAGCAATAAGATTATTAAGTATTGGGTTGGTCAAAAAATTAGTTCAGGTTTTCCCCATAAGGTCTTATGGAAAAACCCAAACGAACTTTTTGGCCAACCCAGTATTTTTGTCCACGTGTTGCATGTGAGAAAAAGGCCCAGGGAGGGTAGGATCTCACACAAGGGGCCTGGGACAGGGCGGCAGCTCCCTCCTGGCACGTGCCGGTGTGCTGGGAAGACACCCGGCGTTGGGCCCAGGGGGCTGGGGGCTGTTGTTCGGGGCTTTCTGCGCCTGCTTCCTCGACTGACTGCAGAGTGCTGGACCCGGTGGCGGTGACAGTTCCTGGTGCGCCAGGCCCCGTGCTGGGCCTTGGCTTCGTTTGCCTCATTCCCTGTTCCTGGTGGTCCTGGGAGGCAAGGAGCTTGTCTGAGCACTTGAGGAGTAAGTGGCAGAGTGAGGACTGTCTGATTCCAGATCCGCTCCCTCCCCCACCACCCTTCCCAGCGGTCAGGAGGTCACAGGGCTGCCCTGGATTTTCGCAGACCAGGGGCCCTCCCAGGCTGTCATGGGCAAGTCTGTCCCAGCTCCAGGCCCAGTCCAGACCAGTTGTGCTCCAGGCTGCTTCTGGACCTGAGCTCCAGCCCAGGAAGCAGGGAGGAGTCACTCTATTGCTATTTAAGAGAGCTTTTAGGGAATAGCCGTTTCCTTGGGCTAGAATATAGCTAACTGATCTCAGATGGCCTCCAAAGGAGGGTTTACTTTACGCAGTGCCACACCTCTGCCCGGCTCCTTCTGGAGGCTGTTGTGCTTCTCACAGCGTTGGCCACAGTCTTTTGAGAGTGAGTCCAAACTGTGACTCATCCATCCATCCCCCCAGCGGTGTACGTACAGCACGGGAGAAATAAAGGAAAAGTGGGTCTGTGAGGAAGGGTGTTACCACGGTCTTCTTTGTTCAGAGCAAAAGAAGCGATTTGAGAGCAGTACACTCATGTGTGATACAAAATAACTTCATACTTGATGACACGGGGGCCCAGAGAGGCCTCTCTGAGCAGGTCAGTTGGCAGACCGACTCCCTTCCAACGTTATGGAAAAGCCCACGCATCAGCCTGCAGCCTGTAAAGAATCTGCCTGCACACAGGAGACCTGGGTTTGATTCTGGAGTCAGGAAGATCCCCTGGTGAAGGAAATGGCAACCCACTCCAGTATTCTTGCCTGGAGAATCCCATGATAGAGGAGCCTAGCAGGTTACCATCCATGGGGTCGTTGGACATGACTTAGCGACTAACTCACCACCACCACCACCGCCCATCAGCAGAAGGAGAGAGAATGGGATAGCGATTCCCATAGATTTATTGACTGAGGAAAAAAAAAAAAAGCACAACCTAACAGTTGAATGAGAATTATATTTGGTTCAGCAGATGTACTGAAGAGGAAAGCCCAGAGAGAGCCTCTCAGACAGCCCTGTGGGACTATTTTGAAGAGATAAGGGAGGAGAGGGTAGATAGGAGTTTTTGCATACAAACAGCTTCTCTGTGTGTGGGAAGTGGGAACAGCCTGGGCTCTTTGAAATCGCTCCTTTGTTCTGCACCTTAACTGTTGGGTACCCTGTTTTCTCCTTCCTGAATGCCCTTAGGGTGCCCTGTAGGGGGAGTGGCTGCAGGGGCAGAGGGTTTGAAGGCCACAGCATCCTTTGTGGCAGTTGCTTCTGCAGCGAGCAGTTTTTGTTTTCTCTTTTTGCTTCCTGTGGTCTCATTTTACTTGTCCTTCTCCACCTGGGTGGCCTGTAAATGAGCAGTTAAGACTTTGGACCCTTACTCTTGACTCCCTTGGTATTATGCTGGGTTCCTAGGGGCCGTAGGGCCGTGCGTGCTGGGGCCTGTTGTGGTTCCTAATGCTCGGGCATGTCCCTCGGATGTGTGAAAGTGGCTCTTTGGAAGGAGGCTCGCTGGAGCCAGTGAGATGGGATGCAGGAGACCAGCGGGGGCCTCCAGTCTGGGGTGGGAGTGAAGAGTAGCTATTGATTCTTGGCCAGCGCCCCTAGAGCCCAGCTCTGGGCAGGGCTGGGCGGGGTGGACTGACGGCTCCGTTCCCTTCCCCAGTACCCAGTGCGTCCAGCCTCGATGACGTATGATGACATTCCGCACCTCTCAGCCAAGATCAAGCCCAAGCAGCAGAAGGTGGGATTGGCCTCCTGGGCAGAGGAGGAGGGATGGGAGAGGTGATAGAGTGGGAGCTGAAGAAGCCCAGAGGAGTGATTGGAGAGTAAGGAAGAAAGCCAGCAACTTGCAGGGCCTTGAGAGCTGCAGAAGGAAACTTCCAGAAAGAAAGGGGGTGGGCAGCTCCAGAGAGGCCAGGCAGGAGTAAGGCCTGAGTTGAATTAGAACACGGGATGGGGTGGACTCAAGTTCACAGGGCAGGGCCAATGTGAAGAGGGCCCGGTATGGGGAATCTCATGCCTCTCAGGGCTGGGGTGACAGGGACCAGGAGACCCGCATGTCCTCAGGCAGCTGCAGCTCTAAGCCCTGTCGTCATGTAAAAAGCTACACCAGCATTGCCAATTCTGCTGACATTTGAAAGGAAGTTGGAAATAAGGAAAAGAGAAAAGCTCTTGATGTTTAAATGTGGGTACCTAATGTAGACTTTGGGGAGTGGAATGTGGCGGCAAGCAAAACTACATGAACCCCCTCCAAAAAAAGCACTCAGGCCCTTCTCTTGGAATGTGGGTCTGTAGCCTTTGTGTGGACTGAAGTCCAGGGGCCTTCGGAGAGGGATGGGGTCAGTCCTGAGACTGAGGTTAGGAGGTGGGTGTGGTCGGGCTGGGGTATCCCCTGAGCGCTGTGCCTCGGGGTCCCCATAGCTGGTGGGGGTGCTTGGTGCCTCCAGGTAGAGCTTGAGATGGCCATCGACACGCTGAATCCCAACTATTGCCGCAGCAAAGGGGAGCAGATCGCGCTGAACGTGGATGGGGCCTGCGCTGACGAGACCAGCACGTATTCCTCGTGAGTGTCCTAGGACCCGAGGGTGCCTAGCTTCGCTTTCTTCAAATATGAGCCTTCCACGGCCCTCAGCGACACCGAGGCCCTGTGCCCTGCAGCTAGGCTCCCCACCAGTGGCTCATCTTTGCATGACTAGGCCTGGCACGGGCTCGGCCGCCGGGGAAGTTGTCTTCCCTCCTGAGATGGCTCCTCTGACCAAGTTCTAACTGGGCTGAGAGGAAAGCTGGCCCCTTGATGGGAGAGGGAGCTCCCATCTACTGCATGTCTCTCGGGCCACAGTTGAGTTTCCTCATCCCAGCGCCCCTCCTGCGGCACGTGCGGCCTTGGTCTCTGGCTGTTGGAGTTCAGGTGTCGGGGTGGAGGGGGCTGTGCCTCCAGGCCCAGGCCTGAGCTTCCTTCCCCTTGACCCTCGTTCTCCCTGTGCTTCTAGGAAGCTGATGGACAAGCAGACGTTCTGCTCTTCCCAGACTACCAGTAACACGTCCCGTTATGCTGCTGCGCTCTACAGGCAAGGTACCCACTCTGGGCTGCTGCGAGGGCTGAGTGGGTGGGAGGGAAGCAGGGTGAGGGCTGGGGCCAGGAGAGGACACCCTGAAGGCTGCCTCTGAAAAGTTGTTGCTGAGCCGTGAAAGACGCCAGGATTCTTGGCCTCTGGGGGAGAGGAATTCATTCAGGGTCAGTGACAGGCTTGATTGCTCAGAGCTTTTGTGTAATAAAATTTTATTAAAGTATGAGAGAGAAAGCTTCTGACATAGACATCAGAAGGGGCAGAAAGAGTGCACCCCTGCTAGTGTTCAGCCGGATGTTGTGTAGCTACAGGCTGCCAGTTAGAGAAAGGGAATGTCTCAGAACTCAGAGCCTGGCACCAGGCCCCTCACCCCCAACATGCAGTTTGAGATAACATGGGCACAAGGTGAGTCATCCCGGGCCGTAAAACATTGACATGAATCTTGAAGAAAGATAGGTTTCCAAGTAAATATATAGTTTCGGTAACATAGATTAGGAGAACAATGTATGAGTAAAACATACTGGTTTGTTGAGCCCTTACCAGCCCTGAGTTGTAATGCGAACCGTCTTGTAGAAAGACAGAATCTAGGGTAAATGCATAGTTCATTAACATAGCTTAAGAAAAACATTTCCATAAGAAAAACGCGTTGGTTAGCTCAAGGTTTGAGAAAAGTTAAGTTCAGGTGGAGCCAGGTGTCATTATGGCAACCCAGAATTGTAAGAGAAGCCTCCTTTTAAATTTGTATAGAGAAGGAAAAAAACATCTGACACTTGCAGTTTATTTCCTCCTGCTGCTTAAGAGAGAGAGAAAAACAACGGACACGTGCAGCCTGTTTCCTCCGTTTGGAGACCCCTGGCCTTCCTGTCTGTTGCACTCTCAGCCACAGAGGCCAGGCTGTCAGAGGACTGGGGTTTGCCACCTCCAAGGACTTGTACAGTTACTGCCAAACCTGATGGGGTGGGGCTCCAAGGTCATCCTCCTGGGACACAGACACACACACACACACACACACACACACACACACACACACACACAGCATGACCTTTGAGGCTGGAGTAGAATTTTGTCTTAAATACAAGGTATTTATGACCCAACAATTCCATTCCTAGAAAGCATCTATGCGAGAGAAATGAAACATAGCCACACAAAAACTTGTACATAGGTGTTCACAGCAGCAGCATTATTCATGGTAGAGAAAAGTGGAAATGATCCACGTGTCCATCAAGCTGATATATGGATTACAAAGTATGGTATAGCCATACATTTGAATATTATTGAGCCGTAATAAGGAAAGAAGTACTGATATGTACTCCAACATGCGTGAGCCTTGAAAACATTAAGCTGAATGCAAGAAGCCAGGCACAAAGGGCCACACGTTACGTGATGCCATGCGTATAAAATGTCCAGGACAGGCAAACCCATGGAGACACAAAGTGTCAGTAGATTATTGGTTCCCAGAGGCTGGGAGGAGAGTGGAATGGGAACAGGGTTTCTTTTTGGGGTGATGAGATGTTCTAAAGTTGATTGTGGTACTGGATGTATTGCTTTGTGAATATGTTAAAATACATTGAATTGTGTGCTTGAAATGGGTGAATTATATGTTATGTGAATTATCTCAGTAAAGCTGTTAAAAAGTACAAGCTTACTATAAGTATTTAGAGTTTATAAAGCAATAAAGAAATTTGAACACTTAGGTGATAAACTGGGGTAGAATAAAAGTAATATCAAATAGCTATACTCATCTGATTTGAACTCATATCTCAAGGATATAATTCTTTAAAGCCACATTCCCTTTTTTTTAAATTTTATTTATTTGGCTGTGCTGGGTCTTAGTCGTGTGCAGCTTGTGGGAGCTAGTTCCCCTACTAGGGATCGAACCCAGGGCCCCTGCCTTGGGAACACGGAGTCTTAACCACTGGGATGCCAGGGAAGTCTTTAAAGCCACATTCCTTCCTCTGCCTAGTCACGTATTTACTCCTCATCTCGAGCACTCTGCTCCCTCTGGTGTCGCAGAGAACCTCCACCGAGCCCCGTGTCTGTCTGATCTCCTTCAAGCCTACATTGACTCGGTTGAAACTGATTATCTTTGCACCGCCTCCCAGTGCGCAGGTCTGAGGCCCAAGGAAGAGTTAGGATCTGAGTCAGAGGCGTGTAGACGCTCTTGTACCCGGCTCCGCCAGGCCTCTCTCCAGCCCGTTTGTAGGAGCCAATTGTTGGCTATTTTCCTTTTGTTTATTTGTGGGCTGCGCTGGGTCTCTGTTGCTGCTCCGGCTTTTCTCTAGTTGCAGCACGCAGACCTCTCGTTACCGTAGCTTCTCTAGAGCGCAGACTCAGTAATTGTGTCGCATGGGCTTAGTTGCTCCGCGGCACGTGGGACCTTCCCAGACCAGGGAGCGAACCTGTTACCTCTGCATTGGCAGGTGGAATTTTATCGATTATGCCACCAGGGAAATCCCGGCACTAGCCAGCTTCTTAAAAGATGGGTGGGATTCGACAGGGAGACAGGTTGGAGGATGTGGGGTTAGGGAGGCAGTGAGGTTGGTCTGGCAGAGGCCTGGGTGGGGGCCAGGGAGAGTGGGGTGTGTTTGCTGAGTGGCCTTTGGGGCCAGAACAAGCAATTTGCAGGGAGGGGAGTGGGGGCCGGGGTTGAGAGGCCCTTGAATGTTGGTGGAGGAGGGTTTGCAGGTAAGCCTTAAGAAAGCAACTTTGAGCAAGAGTCTGGGTTCACGTCTTGGTCTGGTTTATGTGCTTGCTGTGTCCAACACAGCCAGATTGGGTTGTGAATGGCAGTCAGCCTGATGATCCCAAGGCTCTAGGACTGGGGGCTGGAGCAGAGGCGGGAGGCAGTTGGGCAGTGAGCTGAGGCCTTTCAGGGAATCTGGGGCCCTTGGTGACTCCCGTGAGCCAAGCTGGGTGGGTCAGCCTCAGCTCCTAGCGTCAGGTCCAAGCCCTTCTTCCTCTGCCAGGTGAGCTCCACCTGACACCTTTACATGGCATCCTGCAGCTGCGGCCCAGCTTCTCCTACCTGGATAAGGCAGATGCCAAGCACCGTGAGAGGGAGGCAGCCAATGAGGGTGAGCTCGGGACCCCCAGCCCTGCGTCTCTCTGTACGTGTTAGTGGGCGAGGTCGGTCGTGGGAAAAGTACTGAAGGGCTGGATTACAGGGTCCTTAGCAGCATCCCTGGCCTCTACCCCCTGATGCCGGTAGCACCCGCCCCCACGATTTTGACCACCAAAAAGGTCTCTGAATTTCCTAGAGTCTCCTGGGGAAATTGAAAACCACTGACTTAGGCAGCTACCTCTGTCTAGGAGGAGAATTCAGACATGACTGCTTGAGGCCTGCCTGGTGGGTGGGGTGGAGAGCCTCCGCAGAGGCTGCGAGCAGGGCCTTTGCTTTTGCAGCAGGAGACTCTTCCCAGGATGAGGCAGAGGAAGATGTGAAGCAGATCACGGTGAGCCCAGGCTCTGAGAGCGCGCCGGGAGGCAGTGGGGCCAGCTTTGTACTGGGCTGTCTGGAGGCAGCAAGGGTGGGCGGGTCTGCGTGGAGCATGGGTTCTGGGGGTGAAACGGAGTCCATCCCTTAGAACCTTCTTGCTGGACTACCTGGAGGGCTAATCTGCCGGGCATGAGGTGGCTGGGAGTGGGAAATGCCCCAGGTGTCAGGTTCTCTGGCCTCCGGGTGGGCTCTGGATGACAGCATGGGCCCCAGGCCTGAGGTCCTGGCCCCCACCCCAGGTGCGGTTCTCCCGGCCTGAGTCGGAGCAGGCCCGCCAGCGCCGCGTGCAGTCGTACGAGTTCCTGCAGAAGAAGCATGCCGAGGAGCCCTGGGTCCACCTGCACTACTACGGCCTGAGGGTGAGCCGAGGTCCCTGGGCGGCGCGGACACTGGCCTCGGTGGGCTTCTGGGAGAGAAGCCCCAGTGCCCGGAAGTGTTACCTGTGGCCTCGTTGTCTCACTTCCCCTTTCTCTCAGATTGAGTTGTAGCCACTTGGTAGTGCTACAAGGAGAGAGGTTAGGTTCTGGGGGCAGTTTGTCCTGTGTTCCCGCTTTCCTGCCTATGCGCCCCCGGGGAGTGAGTGACCATGTCACTGGCGGCAGTGGTGGCCCCTGGGCTCTTGCTGAGTGTGAGCATCTTGTTGGGCTCAGTGAGGCTGGTGTTTGGTTACATACCTTTATGCATCGTGGGCCCTGAATGAAGACCAGATGCCCCATCAGGTGCTCCATGGAGAAGCAGCCATCTGGCCTATGGCTGAGTTAGCTGTGCACCTCTCCCTTCAAGGGTGATTTTTACTGTACTTGACTTAGAGCCCGGTCCTTGGAACTATATTGAGTAAGGGAAGCAATTGAATTATTAGCTCACAAAGACACCATAGGCTCTGTATCCCCAACATTTTTGTCGAGGTAGAGCAACTTCTGGAACCTTGCTGAAAGAGATTTTTGTGTTGACAGAGCCTTAGACTTTGGGTCAGTCAGACTTCCAAAAGCTCTCCTGTTTCCTAGTGTGTAACCTTCGGCAAGTTACTTAATCTCTCTGAACCTCACTTTCCTTACCTATACAATGGGAATAATAATAATGGTACCTAACCTCATGTTATTTTGGGGATGGGATGAGTTGGGGTATGTGTGCAGCCATAGGAACAGCCTGGCGCGTGCACAGTCGGTGCTCAGTGAATGCTAGTTTTTATTTTTATCATTGCTGTCTGTGTTCCTGCATCAGACAGGGCACTGAGGCATAGGTGCGCTGGGACTGTGCAGCCAGAAAGGCAGGAAGGGATGAGGTTGAGGCCACATGCAGAGGCCTTGAGTGCTCTGTTCAGGAAGTTGGGGTGGTCCTGTGGCCGGCCTAGCCGGACAGTGGGTGCCTGGAGCAGAACATGATACAAGGCTGAGAACCGGATTACAGGGGGAGGCCTGGAATGTTGGCTGAGGTTCCTCTGACTCCCTGTTCCTCCCCCACAGGACAGTCGCTCTGAGCACGAGCGCCAGTACCTGCTGTGCCAGGGCTCCAGTGGGGTTGAGAACACGGAGCTTGTCAAGTCCCCCAGGTGAGATCAGCCAGGCCAGGGCTGTGGAGGGCTACTGAGCCTGACACTGGCCCCGGGAGCATCCCTCTCTCATGGGTCCTGCCTTGAGACTGTGGCCTCTTCTGTAACACAGTGGGGAGATGTGGAGGGGTCCATCGTCCTCTGGAGAGGGCCAGGAGGGCGTGTTGGACTTGGGGGGGCTGGCTTGGATACAACCTGGTTGGGGGCCGGGGTGGGGCAAGGACAGAGCCCTGCGAGCTGCTGACCCGTTCTCTCCCCCGACAGTGAGTACCTCATGATGCTGATGCCCCCCAGCCAGGAGGAGGAGAAGTGAGTAGAGGGGCCGGACGCCTTTCCCCACTGCCCCTTCCCACCCGCTAACCTGCCCCGGCCTCCTAACCCTTGGCGTTGGTTTTCAATAGAGACAAACCCGTGGCCCCCAGCAATGTCCTGTCCATGGCCCAGCTGCGCACCCTGCCCCTTGCTGATCAGATCAAGATCCTGATGAAAAATGGTGAGTGGGCAGCCCTGCCCTGGGGGGTCCCAGCCTTGCCACCTCCTGGGGAAGTGGAGTTGGGACAGACCTAAGGAGCGAGGCCCAGGGCCTTTGGAAAGTGCACTGAAGCTGGTTACAGGCCACGTCAGCGGGGCCGCAGGTCCCTGTGAGCCTGGGCAGGCCACTGGCCTTCCTGGGATGTGTTGTTTATTTATGAAGAGGCACTAAGGTAGCTACGGGGCTGAGGTGAAGGTTCAGAGGTGAGGCTTCTTAAAGGATTGTGCAGAGCCTTGCGTGTGAGCATGAGCTGTGTTCTTTGTCACAGTGAAGTGTGTCCCTTGCACCGCTTTGTGGTCCCTCACCAGGCTCCCCACAGTGAGGACTCTGAGGCCAGACCCATCAGAGTGGACGTGAGCCTAGAACCTCAGAGCTGTGTCTCAGGCCTGAGGCCTCTCTGAGATGCCAGCACCAAGGCTGCGGGGCCAGAGTGGAGAGGGGAGCTCCCCGGGGTCCAGGCTGCTGGCCTTGCTCCAG
The DNA here is from genome assembly GCF_019923935.1 of Bubalus bubalis. Classification (NCBI taxonomy): domain Eukaryota; kingdom Metazoa; phylum Chordata; class Mammalia; order Artiodactyla; family Bovidae; genus Bubalus; species Bubalus bubalis. The sequence continues at coordinate 22,286,729 of NC_059180.1, read as the reverse complement.
AACACATGGGCCTCCCCAGGCCCTGCCGCTGCTCACTGGGGGTGGGGAGGTGGGGACAGCGGACCACAGTGATCAAGTGTGTGAACTTTGGACCCAGATGGCCTGGGTTCAAGTCCTGGCTCTGTCACTTACTAGCCAAGTGATCATGGGTGAATTTTGAAACCTTCTTGGGCTGGGTCTTCCTCATGAGGCACTCCTGCCTTCCTCCTTGGGTACTCCTCCAGGGCTCAGTGAGAGGCGGGTGCCTGCCCAGAGTGAGAAACCAGTGACGGCAGCTGTTAGGTTACCACTGTCCTGCTGGACTTTTTGCATGAGCCCAGGCCCCTCTCCGCTTGTCTGATGCCTCCTGTGTCCTCCTCAGTGAAGGTCATGCCTTTTGCCAACTTGATGAGCCTCCTGGGCCCCTCTGTCGACTCCGTGGCTGTTCTGCGTGGCATCCAGAAGGTGGCGATGTTGGTCCAAGGAAACTGGGTGGTGAAGAGGTAAGTTCCTTCTAGTCCCTTAGTTGGGAGGGCTGAACCCAGTTAAATTGAATGTAAGTACTGATTTACTGACTGACAAAAAATCTTAAGTTTTGGGCTTAAATCTACCTTAGTGCTTTCTGTTTGTCCTGCTTACGTTGCATTTTATATTCATTTTTACCTTCTTTTCTTGTTACTGTTTTCACCAGTAACTTGGAAGTTAGCTTTCTCGACTCTTTCAGTGATTACCCTACGGATTCTCAGTTTAATATTAATAACTTTTTACCCTCATGCATGTCAATTCAACAACCTTTAGGATATTTTATGTTGATCTTCCTTTCAACTCATTTGTCATTACATTTGTATATTTTAATTCTGTTTTAAACCCTGAAAGACATTGTTATCCAGTTAATATTCTTTAAAATTTTATTTTGCTCATCATTTCTTTCTGTATCTCTGAGTTCCTAAACATGACTTCATTCTGTGAAAGTGAGGTCTACAGGTCATAAATTTGTTTCCGCTTTGTTTGAAAATGTCTGTTTCACCTTTGTTCTTAAAAGTTATTTTTGTTTTTAATTTTATTGAAGTATGGCTGATTTGGCACCCCACTCCAGTACTCTTGCCTGGAGAATCCCATGGATGGAGGAGCCTGGTAGGCTGCAGTCCATGGGGTCCCTAGGAGTCGGACACGACTGAGCGACTTTACTTTCACTTTTTGCTTTCATGCATTGGAGAAGGAAATGGCAACCCACTCCAGTGTTCTTGCCTGGAGAATCCCAGGGACGGAGGAGCCTGGTGGGCTGCTGTCTGTGGGGTCGCACAGAGTCGGACACGACTGAAGCGACTTAGCATGGCATGACATGGCATGGCATGGCTGATTTACAATATTAGGGATATTTTTTTATTGAGTATAGAGTTTTAATTTGGTTATTTTCCTTCCGCACTCTGATAAAATTTCATTGTATTCTGACCTTCATTGTTTTTATTGTCTATCCAATGTATGTTCCACTGTCTAACATACATTTCTTTGTTTCTCTCTGGCTGCGTTCAAGATTTTCTCGTTTTGGTTTTGGTTTTGCACAGCTCATTAAGATGTGCCTAAGTGGGAATTTCTTACGTGTCCTGTCGGGCTGCGTAGGTCCTGGGTTTGTGGCTTGCTGCCTTTTAGTAGTTTCTCTTCCATGATTCCTTTTCCAGACTCTGCCTCCTCCCTAGACTGTCAGTTTCTAGGGGGCAGGGACTGTCTTGACTCCCTTTTTCCCTGGTGCTGGGTGTCATGGCTGGCACATGGCCAACCCTTGGTAAACCTGACTACATTTAATGCATGCTTGAATTATATTGTTTCTAAATTGTATAGGGTAGAACACATTGAATACTCACTGTTTAGGAATGTGATACAAAGTGAGCAATCTGTCAAAGTGTAAATTGTTCTAGATTTTTTAAAAAGTTGTTCATTGCGAAAAGTCCATCATTTCGCAGTTGGTTGGCCAAGAAAACTGCAGAGTGTATTCACGTTAGAACCGCATGGGGGCAGCCTTTCCCTGGAGGACAGACGTGCGCGGTGCGCTTTGTGGGGCCTCGCGCTGCTGTCCTGGGTGGCACGCGTCTGATTATGAGGGCCTTTGGGATGGCACGCCACTTGTTAACGGGACCTCGCCTGTGTGTTTGTGCTGTGGATGGATGAAAGCCAGGAGAGGCCGCGCCACCAGAGCCCGGAGGCCGCGCGCCCACGGGAGGCACAGAGACTTGCCAGACGCCGGGCAGCCAGGCAGCCTCAGAGCCGGGGCTCACGCTGGCCAAGCGCCGCACGTGCCCCGTTCTGCGCGTGGCCTGTCGTTCCTGTGACTTGAAAGCGGGCACTCCTGTGTTCCGTCTGCTCGGTGCTTTGGCCTTGCTGCCAGCCCTGTGGGTAGTGGTCTTTCCATGCCCCGTCCTTCTGTGTCCCTGTGAGGCTGCGATAGGGAGCAGTCCCACCTGTTGAGGCAGTGTGTCTGGATGGTTGTTCTGGGCCCTGCCCTGAGCTGACTTGTCCTTAGGAAATTGGGGCGAGGCCTGGGGTCTAGGGGTGGGGTGGGCACCATTACAGTCCAGCGCATGGACCACGTTGACTCACTAGTGGGCACCTGCTTTCCGTGTGGCAGAGATGGACAGCCCAGGCCAGGGCCCTGTCCTGTAGGGCTTTCGTGGGAAGGTGGGCACAGCTCAGCCTTGAAGGAAAGTAGTAGGTGGGTGCCAGGTGGGCTTGACGGGGCAGGCGGGGCAAGGAGAGCAAAGGAGTACGTGTCCCTGGGCAGCAGGGTCTGCGTCTGGATGTGGGGTCAGGGTTTTGCTGTGGAAATGCTTTAAAGCTTTGGCGCCTGTCATTTGCCCTTGAAGGTCCCTGAGCCTTGAGTGCTGGTCCCATTCTCCCCAAGGGCTTCAACCTCACCCATGCTTGGGGTCTGTCTGATCCCAACCCCGACCCCTCCTGCCTCAACTCACACTGCCTATTCCTTCCCTTCGGGCCAGGGGTAAGGCCTTGGGTGCTGCTTCATTGCTGGCCTCCCTTGGCGTCTCACCTGCTTTACGTGTGGGGCTCACTGTCCTCCAGAGTCCTGGGCTCAGCCTGTCTGTCTCTGAGCCCCTGACCCTCCGACCACGCAGGGGCCTTGGGGCTGGGCCCCTGTGAGGGAGGCATTGGGAAGGGGGTGGGAGAGGAACTCGGGTCTGTAGGGGAGGCTGCTGCTTTCCTCCATGCGGGTTCAGGGAGCCAGGCTCCCAGGGAGAACGGGGGTGATGGGAGCCCTTGGGGCCCACATGGGAAAGAGGCCTGGGCTTCCACTTGGAGCTTGAGGGAGTGGGAGGCAGGAGGGGTGAGGACAGGGCCTGACCGGCCACCCTGTCCCCTTGGCAGTGACATCCTGTACCCCAAGGACTCCTCCAGCCCTCACAGCGGTGTGCCGGCCGAGGTGCTCTGCAGGGGCCGAGACTTTGTGGTAAGTGCTCAGCTCTCTGGCTTCCCAGCAGAGCGTGGGGGGTGGATGGGGGCTGCACAGAGTCCCGGACCTTTGCCCAGGCAGCGGGCAAAGGGCAGGAGCCTGGGGCCCGGTGGGGCAGTGGGGAGTAGAGGGCTCTGGACTCTGCCTTGCTCCTCCCTCCTCTTGGACCCTGGAGTCTTCAGTTTCATAAGAACCTTTGAGTTCTTAGCCTAGAAGCCCATAGGTAGATTCTGACCTGGGAGCCATTTGACCTGAGTGGTATTTTTAAAATACTGACTTGCTGTCTATTTTTACAAAAAGCAATCAGACCTCATGCTAGATTTCTACCTTGTCATAAATAATTGGACAGTCTGGTATCACTAACCCCCAAACAGCAGCCATTGGAACACGGCTGACACTCCCCGTTCACCACAGTTCCTGGCATGCTGTTCCCTGCACTGTGGCTGTGGGCTTTAGCAACTCCTGAGCTGGCTCATCCCTCACCCCTCACCCTGTCCTCCCCCCCACCCCACCCCCGCGCTTATCCAGAGCTGAAGTCCCAGCCAAGGCATCCCTCCTCAGGGCTTGGGCTCTGAGCTGCTGTGGCCTGCACTGCCTCCCTTGACCTTGGCAGTGGGCTTTGAGTTTGCAGCAGTGTTGCCTTGGAGCTGTCTGTGGTGACCTTGGTGAGCTCATGCACAGGTCTGATCACACCAGGCAGCCCTAAGCTGTTTAGGAGAGTGTCTCCATTTTCTCTTTTCTCACCCGGGTGTCCTGGCTCCTTGGGGTACTGAGCATCTAGATGCCCGTGTGGTTTACTTTCATCTCTGGGGATCAGGGTGCAGCGGCACCGACTCCACGCTCACTCATGGCACACCTGCGCGGCTCACCCCAGCTGCCTGTCAGCTCTTCTCTGTTCATGCAGACACTGTCACGTGTGTTGTCTGGGAGAGGGTCTTGTCAGATCTGAGTTGTTGTCGGTGACATACGGGCAAGGCATCCCCCACCCCAGGAAGCGTCTGTGGTGTGGAGTGGGTCCAGCTGCCCTCCTGGAGGTGGTGGCCCTGGAGCTTCTTCACAAAGCAGGAGATGGAGGCTTAGAGTGAAAGTGACTGGCTAGGAGCCTCTGCTCTGCACCCTCATCCCAGGCTCCCAGGACAACAGCAGGAGCTTGGGGGACAGTCCTAGGAGTCCTGGAAACAGACCTCTTTTTCTCCCTCAGATGTGGAAGTTCACACAGAGCCGGTGGGTGGTAAGGAAAGAGGTGGCAGCGGTGACCAAGGTAGGTGATGTCCTGCTTGATCTGAGGCCTGATCCCATTACTGCAGGGGCGGGGGCTGAGTGGGGCTTTCGGGCTGGGCGTGCCTCACCTAGCCCCCTTCCCGCAGCTCTGCACGGAAGACGTGAAGGACTTTCTGGAGCACATGGCTGTAGTGAGGATCAACAAGGGCTGGGAGTTCATCCTGCCCTATGATGGGGAGTTCATCAAGAAGCATCCAGACGTGGTGCAGCGGCAGCACATGCTGTGGACAGGCATCCAGGCCAAGTAAGAGCCTGTCGGGCAGACGAGGGGAAAGGACTATCACGTTGTCCCCAGCCACCCTGCCTCCAGTGGGGAGCACAGCCTGGTGCAGCTGGGATGATGAATGCCAGTTTGGAGCTGTGCTCACCCCTCCTCCACTCAGGTGGACTTTGCTGCGTGATCCCAGAACCCCCCTGGCAGAGGCCTGGCACAGCCCCTCCTGCTGATCTAACCTGACTGGCCTCTATTCTGAGGGGTCAGGGAGGAAAGAGAAAGCACTCAGGAGCAAGGTCCCAGGCTTGTGTGGCCCAAGACAGGCTGGCGGGAGGCTGGCTGAGGAAGGGAGGGTGGGTGCCGCTGCACACCCCCACCATTTGGCTCCAAGCTGCAGGCAGGGACCACCAAAGCTCCTCATGTGTGGCGTCTTGTGGGGACGTTTCTCTGGGGAGGCAGATGACCAGGGACATGATTTACAGTTAAGAGGGTTTGTTCTTCTTTTCAGATTAGAAAAAGTTTATAATCTTGTGAAGGAAGCCATGCCGAAGAAGCCGGATGGACAATCAGGTGTGGAGGGCGTTGGCTGGGCGGGCCCTCATCCTAACACTGGCTCCAGAAGGGCTCCTTTTCTAGGGCTTGTTGGGGCTCTGCCTGGAGCGGGTGTGGGGCTCAGTGGTGGCCGCCCTTCTGTGCCTCTTCCCCTTCCCCACAGACCTCAGCTGAAGGCTTGTCTAGTGGCAAAGCCTTGCCTCAGGGACTGAGGCTTCTGGACTTCAGGGCGGTGTCTGGGTTCCAGGCCTGGAGACTTCTCACCCTCAGGTTGGCAGGGTGGCCACTGGCAGGGACTCAGCTGTAACCTACTGGGTCTCTGAATGTGGAAATCTGATTTTTCTGGTTCTGTTTCTTCCCTCATGGTTGGGGTAGCCAAATCCCTTCTGGGTAAGGTGGTGGTGAGAGGCCAGACTGGGCCACTTGCTCTGCACCAGCTGGTTTGCATTTTTCCTGTCCCCCTCCTCTGGTCAGCAGAGTGTCCGCATCAGGACAGCAGGGAGTGTCCGTGGAGCAGAGGGGCCATGGGCCTCTCCCCAGGTCCTTCCCTGCACCGTCTCTACCGTCCTGAGCAGCCCTGTGTCTTCTCCCAGGGCCTGTGGGGCTGGTCTCTGGGGACCAGAGAGTCCAAGTCGCCAAAAGACAGGCGCAGCAGAACCACGCGCTGCTGGAGCGGGAGCTGCAGAGGAGGAAGGAGCAGCTGCAGGCATCCGCGGTCCTGCCCGGCGTGCGGATCAAGGAGGAGCCCATGAGTGAGGAAGGGGAGGACGAAGAAGAGCGGGAGGCGGAGGACGAAGAGGAGCCCATGGACACCTCGCCCAGTGGTGGCCTCCACGGTGGGCTGGCCAACGGGCTGCCTGCCGGGCGGGCAGCAGGCGGGGACAGCTTTAATGGGCACCCGCCCTCTGGCTCTGCCAGCACCCCCGTGGCCCGGGAACTCAGGGCCTTTGTGCAGGCCACCTTTCAGAAACAGTTTGTGCTCACCCTGAGCGAACTCAAGCGCCTCTTCAACCTGCACTTGGCCAGCCTGCCCCCCGGCCACATGCTGTTCAGCGGCATCTCGGACCGCATGCTGCAGGACACGGTGCTGGCCGCCGGCTGCAAGCAGATACTGGTGCCTGTAAGTAGCGTCCCCGGCAGCAGACGAGGCTTCGTGGAAGGCTCCTGGGCACGCACGCCTGTCCAGGAGAAAGTGGCTGTGGGAGAGAGGCTGGCAACCAGACTGGCCTGAGCCCTCTGGCTTTGGGGAAACAGCTGTTGGTAGGGTGCATGGGGCAGGGGCGCTTGAGAGACTGTTGGCCTCGGGGTAAATGTAGGTTCCCACGTGGTTGCTGTGTACGACATGGGGCTGGTCAGCCTCCCAGCCCTGCACCCTCATCTGAAGTGGGTGAATGTTAAGTTTTGTGTCATGGGCTTTGATGAAGGCTGAGTGGGTGCCTGTAGGCCATCACCTGTTGCCTGGCACACAGGAGGGCTTTGGCCATGCCAGCTCCCCGTCCTGGGGTCTAGCCCCTTCCTGTGCCAGCACCCCACCCATTCCTGCCAGCTTTGCCATTTTTTAAGATGATTTCACTTCTAGTGTCATTTGATGTTCTTGTAACCGCAGATGAAGAAACTGAGTTTCAAAGAAATAAAATGCATTTACCCAGGAAGTGATAGAGCCGGACGTTGAACCTCAGTACAGTGGCTGCAAGTCTTAAATTCTTTCTGCTGCAGCTGAGATGAGCTGACCCCTCACCAGAGCCCTCAGCTGCGCCTGGGTCCTGGCGGGCCTCCCTGTCCTAGAGCTGGCTGGCCAGCACGAGCTCTGTGGCTTTTCAGTGAGCATTTCTGGTGCCAGGCCTGCAGCTGCAGGGTGGGTCCCCTCCACCCCGGGCTCCTTGTCTTGTCCTGTCATTGGAAGGGGTCCTAGAGGGGAGGAAATACAGGAGCAGAAGGATCTTTGGAGACCACCTCTCTGAGCTCAGGGTACAAGGGTTCCCGGCTGGGTGCGCTCTTCATTCTCCTCCCAGGCTCTGTCCAGACCTATCAGCAAGTTGGGTGAAGTGGGCTGTGTCTGCCTCTTAACAAGGGAGCACTGCCGTCTGCAGCGTAAGGTCAGAAGCATGTGCAGCCTCGGGTGATCTGAGGCAAAGGCCCATCCCTGTGTATGTGAGGAGCAGAAACTAGGGCAAGAGGCCCTGGGTCCCAGGCTGGCTGGCGTGTCCCGAGGGATCTGGCCCTCATGGCAAGGGGCCTCCTTGGTGAGGTCTCTCTAGAAGGTACCTGGGGTTTGGGCGCCCTGCCCTATTTGGAGCCTCCCTTGTCCACCCAGCAAATGGGTTCAGTTACCTGCAGACTCGCCTTTCTCTGACAGAGCCAGGCAAGGCAGGGGTGTCTGCCTGATGTTAGCCAGGCCATCTTGGGTTTTTGGAGAGGATAGAGGACAAGGGACATGAGTGGCCACCCCCAGGACCTGCTCATCCTACACTTCTCAGTAGGGTCGGCATTCCTACTGAGAAGACCCTGGCCTTCTCTTCCAGCTCTCTTGCTGACTTCCCTCTGTGTCTTAGTCATGTCCAAGGTGGGAGATTCCTCAGACCTGTCCAGCCTCGTTTTTTTTACACAAGGGAGCTGAGTTCCAGGGAGAGCGAATATACGCGCTAAGACTCAGCTCCTAGTGCTACTGCTTATTCGTGGTGTGACCATGAACACTAAGTAAACCTCTCTGCATTGACCTCCCTCGTGGAGAGTGGCTCCCTCTCTGGTAGCAAATGAGATTTAAAGCCCACCTGGGACTATACGTGGTAGGAATTGTTACTGTTACTTGGGTTGTGGCGCCAGGACTGGAATCCACTCTGCCAGGTGCCCTTTCCACCGTCCCCTTTCCCAGGCACCAGGAGCCTGGGCTGCCCTCTCTGTGGTCCATCTTCAGACTCTGCTGAGCCACGTGGCACGGGCTGCTTAAGGTGGATCAGGGCCTCTAACCCATGTTGACACGGCTTTTGTAGGAGGGATTAAAAGGGATCCCGCGATATTCCTAAGGCGTTATGGGGGAGGGAGTGCTGCTTAGACACATCTGAGGGTTGGTTGAGGGTGGGAGGACAGAGGATGTTAAAGCAGAAGGGAGAGCTAGTGGCAGGCTGATGGGAAACAGACGCCGCCTCCCCGCCTTCCTGAGCACGTCTGTGGCTCCGGGCCGGGCTTGTCCGCTCCTCATGGAAGCGGTCTCCGCGCGCGGCTGGGGAGGAGGGAGCGGCAGCAGCAGGTTTGCAGCTGCCCACGGCTACTGAGAGGCAGAGGCTAGGACTAGAACTCCGTTCCCAGAACGGGCGGGTGCAGGCCGACAGGACCAAGGCGGGTGGATTCGTGTGTTAGAGCCAAGCAGCCAACTCACACCTGGGCCTTGGTCAGTTTCCCCCACAGACGGCTGCTTCCCCGGATGAGCAGAAGGTGTTCGCCCTCTGGGAGTCTGGAGACATTAGTGACCAGGTGAGGTGACCTTCCCGTCTCCCCAGGAGGGAGCAGGGCGGTGTTCTGCAGGGGGGAGACCCAAAGTGTAGTCGTATCCATTTCAAATTTTCCAGCCACTCCCGGTTTTAAATATTCTGTCTCTGTGTCTCCGTATATTTCAAAACATACTGGATGTGCCAGTGGTGTGAGCCAAAAGCAGTAGTTCCCAAATGTCAGACTGGACTGGCTGCATCAGAAACACCTTTTAAAAAGTAGAGGACTGACCCCAGATATTCAGTTTAGTTCTATAGGAATGGGGTAGGGTCCTAGGTATTTAAGTTTCTACAAAGCCTTCTAGATGATTCTGCTGCCCAGCCAGGCTTGTGGACTGGTGATGGACCACATTTCTCAGATGACTGATGGTGGTAGGAATCAAAAGGATTTCTTATCAATCTCGGGTGTCGGATCAGATGTCAGAAAAATCAGTCCTTTTGCCTCTAATCACACCTGGACAGGAATGAACAGAATATGAATTCAACCAGCAGGATCTGAGGTCCAGAAGTTTTCCTTAAATCATGAGCTTGCCTGAATTTTAAAGATTTAAGATTTAATTGCTAGACTCCAATAGATCTGTCCTTTTCCAGGTCTTGTCCTTAGGAACTGGGAGAGAGGGAGTGAGCAAAAAACCCCACTAAGGTCTGTGTCCCCTTTTGCCTCTTAGAAGGAGACTGACAGGCAGGCTGAGAACACCAGAGGGGCAGGGCCTTCTGTGGTGGAGAGACATCGAACAGGTCTCTGTGCTTTTGGCCAGAGTGGATGGCATCTGGGTTTCCTCCTCTTGAACTAGTCCAGTAATTAAAAGGAAAAAAGGGTAGTAAGTGTGTATTCTTCAAAACAAATAAGACTGAAAGCTGTATGGGAAACTGGTCTCCTGCTTTGCCAGACCTGATTCCCACTCCTCAGAGGCAATCACTTTTTAATTACAAGGTATCATTTTATATATACACACACACAAATATACACAAATTGTACTTCTGCTATTTGGTGTCTCACCTTGTTACTTTCAATGGGTTTCTGGTTGCATTGGTTGAGGATTTAGTTTTCAGCTATGTTGGGAGAATGGACAGGTGTGGGATGTATTTTTTTAGTTACATCACATATCAGTGCTAGACTAGAAATGTGTTCATTGTGGAGACAAATATCAGTAGTTTACCATGTCCATTTCTTTTTTATACTTCTTTTCTTGTTTTCACTTGCATGGTTTTCTGAACACATAGACACACCATCAGGAGTACTGTTCTTGAGTCCCAGACGCCTCTTCAGTGGGACCAGCTTCATGTCTTTTGCTGGCTTGCCATCTTGTGTCTTCCTTGTTGCTTAATCTTAGCTTCTAAGGGGACCAGAGGGATTGTCTGCATTCTTCCATGTCTTTCTTTTGTCCTCAAGTATTATTTGTCTGGAACTAGGGTTTTGGAGGGCAAAGCATTTTCCTCTGAATTTAACATACTGTTCCATCGTATTCAAGCTTTCAGAGTTGTCGTCCAGTTCCTTGGCCCTCTTTTTCTCGGGCTTTTCAGTTTGATCCACATCCTTCCCTTAAACCATGCTTCAGGTTTTATTCTTATTCTGCATATAGCGCATCAGTGCATCTCCAGATGTGCCCTTGTGTGGGTTATTACTGTGCCGGACGGTTGAGTCATCCTTACGAAGTTCCGAAATCTCTTTACCTGTTTTTTCTCTATTCTTTTGGAATGCTTAGGTCACACGTTAGACATAGTGGATCAAATCTTTTCTCATACAACACCTTTTGTTCTTGTGGGGGGACTTGACAGTCCTCTCTCCTTCCTATTTTTCTCTGGGACACGATGCTTTTCATGGCATCCTGTCTTACGTATGCATCAGGACTTGAAGCCACTCCCTCCTCATCCTGTCCTGCCTTCACGCAGTTAAGGTTGTGGCTCCCCTGCCTGCTCAGTTACCCTCTTGTTTTTCTGTCCCACAAAAGTATGTCTAAAAACTGCTCCTCTGATAATGGCTTCACTGGCATTTTTGTTCTTGTGTGCATATATCTTCATTTCTTCATTTTATTGAGGTTTCTCTCAGGAGATGATGAACTGGCCACACGTGTTTGTCTTTAACAGAAGTCCTAAGCAAGGACTTTGATCACAGACTACGGTGTGGAGTTGGGTCCTTAGCTCTAAATTTCTTATTTATTGATGTTTCTGTTTTAGATAATTCCCGTAATAACATTTTTTTGCTACTAAAGCATCGACAGGTTTTGCTTGAAATTTTTTCCAAAAATTACCGGGTGCGCCGGAACATGATCCAGGCTCGGCTGACTCAAGAGTGTGGAGAAGATCTGAGTAAACAGGAGGTGGATAAAGTGCTAAAGGTACATCCATTTTTGGTATAATAAGCAGAGGCTCTGAGCTTCCATTCTGACCATGAGCCTACTAAGAACCACGCCACCCACAGCTGGCTCCTGCCTGTCTTAGGCGGAGACTGACTGTGTGGAAGCGGATCTCGTCTGGTACCCTTCCTGTGGCTCTGTTTACTAATCAGGCTTCCTCTGCACCCCTCCCCAGCCTGCTGGGTCTTCAGCAACAGATAATTGGCATTGGTTTGGTGGGTTTATGCAAAAGGACGAAATTGAATAAGATGTAAACTCCACTCATAGTCTTGCGGGTCATCATCCTTTACAGTGACAGGGCCTACGTTAGAATCTGTACCCCCGACTCCTCCTTTGAATTGTGTACCACTTTTTTTTTCCCTGTAACCCCATACTAACTCTTGTGCTCCTTGCTTTTAGTAGAACAATTTTTAAATCAAATTTAAAAAGAAATAAAAATACTTAATTCCTATTAGGCACTGGCTTCCCTGTGGCTCAGATGGTAAAGAATGTGCATGCACTGCAGGAGACCTGGGTTTGATCCCTGTGTCAGATCCCTGTGTCAGGAAGATCCCCTGGAGTAGGGAATGGCCACCCACTCCAGTACTCCTGCCTGGAGGATTCCATGGACAGAGGAGCCTGGTGGGCTACAGTCCGTGGGGTTGTGAAGAGTCAGACACAACTGAGTGACTTAACACTTTTTTCATAATGTCTTTGAATTGACTGTGTGGCACAAATACCATACTCGCAGAAGCATTTAGTTTTAGCATTTAGCATTGAGTTTTACTGAAAACTGCTGACAGATTCCCTATATTCTAGTATTCTTATATTCCAGGTCCATAGATGCTGAGGCAATTTGTGAAGCACCTTTTCTTTGGTTAGCTTATTCACATCTTTTGTATCTTGTGTTTATAAAGCACATTCATTTATAGTCCCTCACTCTTAAGACACCCCTGGGGAAAGATGGGGTCAGGACCCACGCATGGAGGAGGCTGGGTGGTGATGACCAGAGTGTCAGGCAGGTCTTGATCTCCTGTTTGTGTTCTCTCCATGAATCGTAAATCAAGTTTTGATATTCTGCACAGAATGTGGTCCCTTTCCTGCTGATGTCTGGAAATCATGTTTCTTTATTCACAGGACTGCTGTGTAAGCTACGGTGGCATGTGGTACCTTAAAGGGACGGTACAGTCTTGACAACAGTTGCAAATCACTAACCCGGTGAATCCAAGCCCAGGGACGGACGGCAGAGCCAGCAGAGGCGGAAGTAGGGTTTCGGTTGCTTCAGAAGACTCGGAGCAGGAGGAACTGACCATCTCTCGGCCTGGGGCCTCGCACTGTCCAATGGACAGAGGGGATCATACTCAGCCAGTGGCAGGGTCACCTTAAGGTAGATGGCTCCCAGAAGAGACCAGCTGGGACCTTCTTTGCAGTACAGTTTGAAATTCGTGATGTATTTTGCTTATTATTTGGTTTCATTCTCATAATAAAGAGAGTGTACACTGTCACCGGCAGGATGATGAAAATCATGGTTTAATATTTTACTTTCAAACTTAATGCCAACAAGATCTGAATTATGTTTACAAGATGAAGAAAACCTCGAGGTTTTTAATATTTAAAATGCCTGGAAGCCAATATTAAGTCTTCAATTACCTATCTGCTAAGACTTCTGCCAACTTCATTAAACAAACCAAACCGAATTGTTTCACTGTTGGTTTCCTGTGGCCATTTTACCTTTTAAAACAACCTACTTTAAAAGTCGCAGTCTCAACTGTTTACATGAACCACAGCAAAAAATCAGAATCAAATACATTTACTCTCAATGTTTGCATATGGATGCAAATAAAACGAGGTAAGTATGGAACAATGTATAAGTGAGGTCATCACACTTTGATGTAAAAAATTTATATTTTGTGTATTTTTAAAATAAATGCTAACACTAACCCGCATCATGGTGCTGCTGTCTTCAAATGGTTGCAAGAAGGCAGTGCTGTCTGCTCTCAGCCTTGTATGTACATCGGGGGACGGCAGCCAGCAGCACTGCCTGGTGGGACTGTACAGTCACGTGTGTAATTGTAAAATTTTCTAGTACACATATTAAAGATAGTACAAAGAAACTTGTTACATTTTTATGTATTTTACGTAGCCTAATATAGCTAAAATATCAACATGTAATAAAAATATTAAATTTTTTGGTACCAAGTGTTTACTATCTGGTATCTTATACACTGTGTAGTCCATGGGGTCGCAGAGAGTCTGACACGACTGAGCAACTTTCACTTTCACTTTTCATCTTATACTTACCACACTCGCAGTTTGGAGTAGCTACAGTTTGAGTGCTCAGTTGCCACATGTGGCTAGCCCATAGTGACCAGTGGTAGTCAGCTCTTGGAGGACTGTGAAAAATTAAAAAATTAAGCTAGATTGGGTGAGACAGGAAATTTCGCTAAAATAAGACTTTCGCTGTGGTCTATTGGGCAGTAGAGCCACTCCTCTCTGAAGATTTAGATGATGGTGTCTGTGTATATACTCTGCCCTCCCCCCACAAAAAAAGAGCTACAATATTTGGTAATGAAAGTTTAACAGGTTGATTGTATATTATGTTCTTGGTTCTAATTGTTAACATACATGAGGCTGAAGAGTAAAAACCTAAAATCTTTCTGGAGTGTGTCCAGCTATCATATAGCTCTACTCAAGGGGAGGCCCCTTGTGGTAAAGCAAAGACTGAGCAGACTGGAACTGGTGGGGCTTGGAGGAGTCAAAGCCTTAAACACTAATAAAGAGAAATGCGTTAAACACTGAATTCAAACAGCTAGGAAAATAAGAACAGAGAAGGAAATATTTAAAAATAAAAATTGAGGTAAAAATGTAAATTAAGATACACCAATAGCTATCAATGAAGGAAAACGACACATGCTTGTATAGACAATGAGATGGGGAAAGTTTAAAGGAATCAGATGATTTATAACTAAAACATAAATTACTAAAAGTGGTTGGAAAGAAACTGCAACAGAGCAATTACTAGAGAGGAAAAGGGCCAGGGATTATCACAGTTGAATTATATAAAATCTTTATGATGTAATAGCATGTGATGGTCCCCCAGATTCTTATCAAAGCATTGATCTTAAAGTCTGACAAAGGTAGCATATAAATAAAAAGGATAAGCAGTGGATTCCAGTACCTTGTAAAGAATGAAGTCAACCATGCCTATGCAAGGGCTTCCTTAATGGCTCAGTTGGTAAAGGATCTGCCTGCAATCCAGGAGACTGGTTTGATTCCTGGGTCAGGAAGAACCCTTGGAGAAGAGATAGGCTACTCACTCCAGTATTCTTGGGCTTCCTTTGTGGCTCAGCTGGTAAAGAATCTGCCCACGATGCTGGAGACCTGGGTTTGATCCCTGGGTTGGGAAGATCCCCTGGAGAAGGGAAAGGCTACCCGCTCCAGTATTCTGGCCTGGAGAATTCCATGGACTATATGGCAAAGAGTTGGACATGACAGTGACTCAGCTTTTCATGTCTATGCAAGGGTGATATCAGGCAGGGCATATCCTCTGAGATCAGGAACAAGGTAAGGATGCCTACCATAATTACTTCTGTTTAGCATTGTACTGGGAAGTACTAGCTAGAGCAATTAGGCAAGAAAAAAACTGGAAAGGAAGTAACATGTTTGCAGATGATATGATCTTGTATGTAGAAAACTAAATATTTCACAAAAAAAGTCTGGATGAGTTAAGCAAAGTAGCAGAATACAAAGTCAACACAAATTGTTTTTATTTCCTTTGTATTGTTAGCATGTAGAAATGCATTTGGCTATGCCGGGTCTTTGTTGTTGCATGGGCTTTTCTCTAGTTGCGGTGCACAGGCTTCTCTTGTGGAGCAGACTCTAGGGTGCATGGGCTTCAGTAATTATGGCACTTGGGCTCAGTAGTTGGCACACAGGCTTAGTTGCTCCTTGGCACATGGGATCTTCTTGGATCAGGGATCGAACCTGTGTCTCCTGCATTGGTAAGCTGATTCTTGACCACTGAGTCACCAGGGAAGCCCATGTAGTTTTGATTTGAGTTTGTTCGGGGAGGTGATCCCAGGGTCCTACAGCACCATTTTGATCCTGCCTCCCAGAGTTATTGTATAATGGGTAGAGAGTTTCAGTTGTTTTTTTTTTTTTTAATGGTTGTGCTGGGTCTTTATTGCTGCACATGGACTTTCTCTAGTTACAGCAAGCAGGGGTACTCTAGTTGTGCACGGGCTCCTTATTGTGGTGGCTTCTCCTGTTGTGGAACACGGGCTCTAGGCACAAGGGCCCAGTAGTTGTGGCACGTGGGCTCTAGGGCGCAGGTTTCTAGCTGGGGCACTGGCTCAGCTGCCTGAGGCATGTGGGATCTTCCTGGACCATGGATTGAACCCATGTCACCTGCAGTGGCAGGCGGATTCCTCACCACTGGACCACCAGGGAAGTCAGTTTCAAAGAGTAAGAATTATGGGGACGGATGGTGGCTGATGGTTGCACAGCAATGTGAATGTATTTAACACGTTTGAACTGTACACTTAAAAGTGGTTCAGATATTAATTATGTGTATTTTTACCACAATAAAAAACCCAGAAAACTTGAAATTCAGATGGTTCAAACTGTCAAGCACAAAAAGAAATAAAGTGTTTAAAGATTAATATAACTACACAAAAATCTTACTTTGCAAAATTCCAGTAACAAGGTAAAAAGATAAATAGCATGTAATATCTAATTGCAAAAGTGAATTTCCTAACTACTAGAGCTCTTTAATAGGCAAAGGGCAATGCAAAAATGGCTTTGAACAGATTAAAAGCTATTCAATAAATGCAAAACTAAACAATAAGGAAAATACCATTTTTCCTCTTAGTTTGGCAAGGGTCATAAAGTTTATTGGTATGGCAACAAGCACATGAAAAGAGGCTCAACACTGGTAATTATTAGAGAAATGCAAATCAGAACTACAATAAGCTACCACCTCACACAGGTCAGAATGGCCATCATTAAAAAGCCTACAAATAAATGCTAGAGAGGGTGTGGAGAAAAGGGAACCTTCCTATATTGTTGGTGGGAATGTAAACCGGTGCGGTCACTATGGAGGTTCCACAAAAAACTAAAAATAGAGTTGCCGTATGATCCAGCAATCCCACTCCTGGAGAAGACTCTAACTTGTAAAGATCCGTGTACCCCTATGTTCACTGCAGCACTGTTTACGACAGCCAAGACACAAACGCCTGTCAACAGATGAATGGGTAAAGAAGGTGTGGTCTACATACATAAACAACAGAATACTAGTCAGCCATAAAATGAATGAAACAATGCTATTTGCAGCAACCTGGATGAACCTAGATCATACTAAATGAACCAAGTCACAGAGAGAAAGACATGGTATCACCTTATATGTGAAATCTAAAATATGACACAAAGGACCTTACCCACGAAACAGATTCACAGACACAGAGAACAGACTTGTGGTTGCCAAGGAGGCAGGGGGTGGGGGAGGGATGGCTTGATTAGGAGTTTGGTAGCAGATGCAAACTATTATATACAGAATGCATCAACAGCAAGGTCCTACTGTATAGCACAGGGAACCATATTTAATATCCTGTAATAAACCACAATGGAAAAGAATATAAAACTATGTACATGTATAACTGAATCACTTTGCTGTACACCAGAAGCTAACACAACATTGCAAATCAACTACACTTCAATAAATTAAAAAAAAAATACACGGTTTAAAGATGCATGCTTCAGTAAAAAGGCAAGATGCACTCATTTTAAACTATGGGGTGATATAAGCACATTCATGTACTAATCTAAGCACGAAATAGTTTGGAATGATATACCAATAAACTGGTAACTGGACAGGACAAGGACTGGAAGGTCAGAAGTTCAGGGAAGATGAGCCAACTCACTATAAACTCCTTATACTGTTTGAAGAAATAATGTTTTACCCATTAATCCAGCTTTGCCATTGTGCAAAAGTAGATTCAATGCTCATTAAACATCTGAACTCTCTAAAGTGTCTTTCCTATAACTGAATTATCAAATGTTTTAAGAATCAACTAGCCAAAATGCTATTAATTTAGAACCAAGTCTGACATTTCTAAAATAGTGAAAATTATATAGAGCATATACATTTTTTTAATCATATAGTAATTTTAATGAACATCAATATGAGCAGAATTTGTGCTACTACACAATCCCAAAGAATGGGAAAAATGGAAATGGAAAAAAAATCACTATCAATTCTTCCCAGAGAGATTCTGTGGGAAGAAGAAAAGTAAACAGTTGGTGATAACAGTGAAATGGCTTAAGACTGAAATAACAAGGAATCGATCCATTTGTTCATTTTCATAGGTAATTCTATTTGGTTTTTAGAAAAATATATACAATAAATGGAACTCAGTTTTCTTAAATAGTTTTAAATTAAAAGTACGCAAGTGAGAGAACAAGTGTATTTCCACAGTCAGGACATCAACACTGTTGAATATAAAGTGGCAGATAGGCATTTCTGCAGCAAGTCACAAACATGTACAGGAATGGTAGGAAGTGAGTAGGAGCAGCTTGAGACCAGTGGGCTAGCCAGCTCAGACAGCACAGTGGGGGTGAGGGTTCCATCTTGCCCCTTTAGTGTGAATTTAAGAAAAGAATGATTTGCCTATCCTAGCCACTATAACTTTTGAGTACAAACATTTGAATGTGGGGAGAAGGCCCTCCAGGGCTCTGCTAACAAGCTAACTGGGCCAACCAGAGCCTGCCCTTTCAATTTGGTATTCAGCTGGACTGAGATGTATTAGGATTACCCGTCAGTCACAGTTCCACTGGTAGCAGATGTAACGAACTCAAAGGCCTGGAGTATTTGTTAATGCCATTCGCTTTGGATGGGACCCCTGCTTTCTCCTGAACATTCTTCTTCATGAATTCACAGTATCCAAGTGTTTGTGAAAGACCTTTTCATGTGGCAGCTGTCTGACTTCTACATAGTTTTGATAAGTTAAGCAAGAAGGCAACAGGAATTGCATTGGCATTGTTTCAACTCTGCCATTTCCCCTATATAATATACACTATATTATATATACTATATACTACAGTTACTCCAGGCCTGCTTCTCCAGGGGCACAGACCCTCCCTCCACTGGCTCTGGGGCTTTTCAAGGAACTGCAACCTAATCATCGCGCTAGCCAGAGGCCAGTCTGTCATGGGATTTCCTGAGGAGCTTAAACGAACTGGATTATACACCTGCCACCAGGGAGCACCTTCCTTCCTCCCTCTATACATTTGCTAATAAATAAGCAAAGCAACAAGGCCAACGTCAGGAACAACATCAGGCTTTGGGGTCGACACACACTGTGTGAGTGGGAGAGAGAGGTAACAGGAAACAGGCCAGTTAGTCCTGGAGCCGGTGGTTCACTTAGGAATGAGAGGAGAGAGATCGGTATTTGGTTCTCTGTTCATCTATTTCCTGTTTAGTTTTCTTGATGCAACTGAAGATCTCCTTAAAAAGCGCTTTGTATTCTGGTGGCGTCGAGGTGGTGGGGGAGCTGATGGGCTCTGGGGTGACAGAGGCTGGGACCCAGCTGAGGGTGCTGGGCGTGCGCTGGGCATTCAGGGCAGCCAGGTCCTTGGCCAGAGCCCGGGAGGTCTGCACAGCCTTGTGGGACAGGCTGTCCTCCTCCTGCTGGCACTTCTTCAGCAGCTCCTCGTACTTCACCTTCAGGGCGCTGTACTGTGTGTCCACCTCGTGCAGAAGGGAGATGCCCCTCTGCTTCACCGCCTGGGCCCGGCGGATGCAGGTCTCCTCGTGGCCCCTCACGATGTCGCTGCCCGCCAGGCTGCTCAGCACCGTCTCGCTGCTACTACGCTTGAGGGGCTTCCTGTGCACTTCGGGCACGGTCAGGAGCATCTCGTCCAGCAGGCTCTGGCCGGGCTCTTTGAAAGGGACAAACAGAGAGTCCGGCACCAGTTTCTCCACCCCGTTCACAAAAGGATGCTCCGCCTGCAACATCTGCCGCATCTCGGCCACCTCCGCCTCCAGCTCCAGCGCGCGGGCTCGGTAGGCGTCCGTGGCCCCCAGCTGCTGCTCCAGCTCGCTGTTCTCCTTCAGCACCAGCCCGTATTCCTCCTCCATGGTTACCCGCTTCTGCCGCTCCAGGCTCAGCTGGGCCTGCAGCGTTGTCACTGTTTTCTTCAAATGCTCATTTTCTTCCTCATCGGGGCTTTGCTGACTTGGTAAGGAAGTGATCTTCTCGGCAAACACATGATCGTACACGAAGTGCCTGGGGGAAATATTGAAAGACTCTTACACAGGCCGACTGAGAATGCAAAGAGGGAGGCTGATGATTTTTTTCCAACCACGTATTTTTGAGGAGCTGTGATATGACTGATTTTTTGCCTATTCCACCCTAGAGCAGTGGCTAAAATGAATATGTGAGACTGACAACACATGGAAGAAAACACAACTTTTGTAATTAATTTTTTTTTAAATATTAAAAATGCTACAGAACATCCATTCCCAAAGACCAGGAGTATGATTGAGGCTGTTCAAGGAGATCAGAACAGCCAGTGGTGCTCAGTCTTGGCTGCAGATTAGAATCACCTGGGCAGTCCTAAAACAGTTGACGCCTGGGTCCCACCCCCACAGATTCTGACCTAGCTGGTCTGCCACATGGACTAGAGAGTTTGTATTTTTTAAAGCTCTTCCTATGATTCATAATATGCAGCTAAGATTGAGAACCATTGCTGCAGTGATTTTAAACCAAGAACATACATCAGAATCACCTGAATAGCCTTTTACTCACACTTAGAGATTTAGGCCTGACGGCGATCTGATGAACAGTCAGGTTGAGGCCCTCCAAATGCATGAGCTGGTCTCTCGCCTGGTCAGAGTCCTGGGCGACTTGTAACTATACTTATTTGCTACCTGCCTCTTCCTGAGACCGAAAGCTCCATGAGGGCAGGAACTATGTCTGTTTTGCTCACCACTCCTCACATCTGGCATAGCACCTGCCTTACCACAGGTGTTCAAGATATAGTTCTTAAATGAAGATTCAATCTCCAAAGTCTAAACTGTAAAAGGCTTTTCTGCAGGCAAGAAAAAAAACAACCCTTCTGCTTGCCTGGATTTTGTTTTACTGAAATTTCAACTGGACTAAACAACAACAACAGCAACTATCACTTGTATGTTTAAGTGGTTTTGTTCAAACCACTGGCGGCCTAATAGCCAAGTGGCATTTCCTCAAAGGGTACTTTTAATCTACTGGGATCCAGAATGTGCCAATGACACGGGATGTTCTCCTGCTTGCAAATGGAAGGTGGGCTCTTACTGGCGGAGGTCATACAGCTCTTTCAAAGACGAGAAGCTGGGGGCCGATTTCTCCTGGTCATGCCTCCCCTGGCTCCTTCTCCTTTGGCTAGATGATTTCAGCTCCTCCACTTGGCTCTGGAGGTGATCAATGTTCATTTGCAGGCCTTCAATTGTTTCAGTCAGACTGTGAGGAACAGACAGAAGCCAATTGCAGCTTGTCATATTGAATTAAAGGCATAAGCAGTGAGGAGAGCTTAGCTGGCAACCACTCAAACTGGGCTTTTGTAATTGGAAAAGACTTCTATTTAATCTCTATTCTCCATAGAGAATTAAATTAAAGCTTACCCCATACTGACCTGAACCCACTACAGCCATGTTCTATTCTAGTTTATACTAAATGACTTCCCCTAGGGCTTCTTCAATGGATTCTAAAAAATATACCTCAGAATCTTTTGCTGTGAGGCCTTGCTGTCAGCAACGAGCTTTTGATTTGTTTCCTCCAGTTCCCTCGCTGTGACATCTAATTGCTCATAAACCTTTGCGTGCTGTTCATTCATCTGCCGCAGAAGCTCCACCTGCTTGGTCAGATACTGGAAGAGATAATTGTGACCAGGTTACACATTAAACACATAGGATACCTGCAGTATCCAGGTATAATACAGAATGTATCCTGTAATTCAATTCTGACACTACCTGGAGTGATAAGGGCTCAGTTCCACAAAACTGCCCCCAATTCAGGTACCAGAGGTAAGTCCTAGGGACCACCCGTCCTTTTGACCAAATAGCTATAAATTTGGGAATTCCCATGACCTCCCCTCAGGTTCAATAATCTGCTAAAACAACAAGAGAGCTTGGGAAGGGGATTTACTTACAGCTTTATTCTGCTCAGAGGCACCACCCTCCCTGGAAACCCCTTAGTCTTCTTTCAGAGTTTTACTGAAGCTTCATGGCACAGGCATGATTAATTAAATCATGGGCCACTGGTGAACAAACTTGATTCCAGTCCCTGACCCCTCTGCAGAGGCTGGCGACGGGGCTGAAAGTTCTAACCCTCTAATCATGTGGTCGGCTCCTCTGGCAACCAGTCTCATTGTATCATTTAGGAAATGCCAAGGGATTCAGGACATGGGGATAAAGGTCGAATATATAGTTTTCATTATACCGCAACACCACAAGTTTATTTTATGAAATGAGTAACTTAAAATCTCAATTAAACTACTTTTCTTAAAAGAAGCTGAGTACAGACCGTCCCTTATATGTTTCGTTCCCCTAAAGCTCACCACTACACTTTAGGCTGGCCTACTCTTATAAAGCACAAAACACACATAAAATTAATATTTGACAGGAAAATCCAGGCAAGACATGATAATCCCACAAGAGAAAAAGCTTGGAATACATCATCAAAGTTTAAGCAAAAATATATTTTACAGAAATAAGGAAAGCCTAAGAGGGAGGATTTTAGATGATTTTTGCTTGAAAAATATTTGATTTCTTTCTTCTAGGTGAGATATTCTGGACAAAGAATAGGGGAAAAAAATATTGACTTAACCAGAAAAAGATACTTTAACTTAATATTATTCAACAATATTTTTAATTCTGTGAGAATGTTGTCACCATAATCCTCCTTATTTGTGAGAAATCTGCCAGATTATTTATTTTGCTAAGGGTGCTTTCCAACTGGCCGAGGATAAAGGGGAATAATCACAATTTTAACGCCTCGCTGTCACCTTACCTTGATTCCACCACCCCCCCCACACCTCCCTGACCCCCCTGCCACTGGACTCCACTTGAAGACCATGAAACACTGTATCTATTCCAAATGAAACAGTCATAATATTTCTCTGGGGGCACAACCAGAAAGAGGCAAAAGGTAAGTCTGAAGCATTACCAACGACCAAATGGTAACAAACCCAAGACACAACTTTAAAAACACTTTCTGGAGGATCTTCAGACATATCTGTTAAGTATTTGCAAAGCTAATGGACTTCATTCAAAGAACAGGCTACATGACTTCCAATGGGCTCTTTCAATGCCAGTGTGGCAGGGTTGAAAAAGTATATGAGGTCTTTTTTCAAATCTATTTACACAGTTCTGTAGCAATGTGTTGAGAAAACACTTCATTCTCATACCTTTTCATACCCCTGAAACTCTTGGCTGAGAATGCTTGGGAAAATTCTTTGAATTTTAGGAAGACAACGCACACTTTACACCATCCTCAGTGAGGGCTGGGCAAAGCCCTATCATCAAGATGTAATGCTCTCCTCAGAGAGTATGAGTGAAGGCTACAGGAAGCCTCATGCAAGTTCAGGTGAAGGTTTGCTGTCAAATGAATTTGCTGCACTTGGGCAAAAAAAACCTTGTTTTTATAGAGCTTTTTAGGTTCAGAATTTAAAATGAATTGTGGATCAGTTAGTACCTACCTTGTAGGACTGAAGGGGCTTCCCTCATAGTTCAGTTGGTAAAGAATCCGCCTGCAATGCAGGAGACCCCGGTTGACTCAACCTGGATCGGGAAGATCCACTGGAGCAGGGATAGGTTACCCACTCCAATATTCTTGGGCTTCCCTTGTGGCTCAGCTGGTCAAGAATCCACGTACAATGTGGGAGACCTGGGTTTGATCCCTGGGTTGGGAAGATCCCCTGGAGAAGGGAAAGGCTATGCACTCCAGTATTCTGGCCTAGAGAATTCCATGGACTGTATAGTCCATGGAGTCTCAAAGAGTCGGACACAGCTGAGCGACTTTCACTTGTAGGACCAAAAGTATTAAATGAGAGGGAATGAGCACAAGGCATAGCCCCTGTGAAAGCCTGTTTACTCCACTCCCTCAATCCCCACCAGCCTCTCCTAGAGGTGTGCCCTTAACCCTTCCCTCTGGCTGGCAATGTCCTGGTGGGTTCCCGTCACTGAGGGAATGTGTTCAATCTCTTCAGAACACTGGAGTGGAAAAAAGATTTACAATATAGAAATGTGTTTAACAGCTGCAGACATGCTGCAGGCTGCTTTATGTCAATTATAAGCTCTCAAGTAGAGCTTCCCCTGTGGCTCAGCAATAAAAAATCTGCCTGCAATGCAGGAGATGTGGGAGACTTGGGTTTGATCCCTGGGTTGGGAAGATCCCCTGCAGAAGGAAATAGCAACCCACTCCAGTATTCTTGCCAGGAAAATTCCATGGAAAGAGTAGCCTGGCGGGTTATAGTCCATGAGGTCACAAAGAGTTGGACATGACTGAGGAAGGAAACTATGACAAATCTAGAAAGCATATTAAAAAGCAGAGACATCACTTTGCCAACAAAGATCTGTATAGTCAATCTATGGTTTTTTCCAGTAGTCCTGTACAGATGTAAGAGTTGGACCATAAAGAAAGCTGAGCGCCAAAAAATTGATGCTCTCAAATTGTGCTGGAAAAGACTCTTGAGAATCCCTTGGACTGCAAGGACATCAAACCAGTCAATCCCAAAGAAAATCAACCCTGAATATTCATTGGAAGGACTGATGCTAAAGCTGAAGTGTAGTTTGGCCACCTGATGTGAAGAGCAGACTTATTGGAAAAGACCCTGATGCTGGGAAAGACTGAAGGCAAAAGCAGAAGAGAGCAGCAGAGTATGAGATCATTAAGATAGCATCACTGACTTAATAGACACGAACTTGAGCAAACTCCAGGTGACAGAGGAGGACAGAGGAGTCTGGTGTGCTGAGTCCATGGGGTCACAAAGAGTCAGACACAACTTAGCGACTAAACAACAAAGGTCTCAAGTATTTTTTGGGACAATTCACAACAATCTAAAAGTCTAATACACAGCATGTGTGTGTTTAGTCACTAAGTCACGTCTGACTCTTTTGCGACCCACTGCACCATAGCCCGCCAGGCTCCTCTGTCCATGGGATTTCCCATGCAAGAATACTGGAGTGGGTTGCCATTTCCTTCTCCAGGGGATCTTCCAGACCCAAGGATCGAACCGGCAACTCCTGCATTGCAGGCAGCATAGACCAGACACTAATTATTAATTTACAACAAGAGATATAACTGCCCAGTAACTGGATTATTCACATCCTCCTTAGGATCTGCCCCTAAAGAGCAGGTGGGAGGTCAGTGCCCATGGAAGTCTTGGTGGACAGAGGACCAGAGGAGAGAGATGGCCTGACGGGAGGCAGCAGTAGAGGAGCTAAGAGCACAGGCTGCGGGGTTGGAATTTGGTTTGGAGTCCCACTTTGCCATTTCCAACTGGATGACTCCTATAAGTAACTCAGTTTTTCTAAGGTGAAATTTCTTCATCACCTAGGGAAGGGTTCAGCATGCTATCTTGCAAATGGTAAAACTGCTCAATAAGAGCAGCTATTTCATTCTTATTTACAGTTAAGTTTTCAAACTTTTCATGTGCTAAAATTCATCTAGGGTATTTATAAAAGTATAAGAATCTGGGCCCCTTTCCCCTAAAATTGAGTCCATGAGACTGGGATTGAACCAGGATTCTGCATTTTTAGTAAAAACCCCAGATGATGTTAGTGTAAGTGGTCTGTGGATCACACGTATTAGAAAAATGTTGATCTCAGAAATGGAAAATCCTGGAAGCCTCCCCTCCTCCAAACCAATGTCTCTTTCTCATGGGTCTAGGAGACATAAACATTCACTTGGATCAACAATGAACAACTTGCAATTATTCAATAAAATTAGGCTATATTTTAACTGTATCACAACACCATTCTTTATCATGTTATACTGTGACATGTTCCTACAGTCATAATTCCTTGAAATCAACTCTTTTTGACACCATGGACCGTAGCCTGTCAGGCTCCTCTGTCCATGGAATTCTCCAGGCAAGAATACTAGAGTGGGATGCCATGCCCTTCTCCAGGAGGATCTTCCCAACCCAGGGATCGAACTTGGGTCTTCTGCATTGCAGGTGGATTCTTTACTGTCTGGGCCACCAGGAAAGCCCTCATATACTACTTAATTGTGAGTGCTCCTTCCTAAATTTTCAGTCCACACAAATACTCTCTACAGATGGCTTATCTACTGCATTTTTAAAAACTTTAAATGGATAACTTCAAACATACAATAAACACAGAAAAAATGGTCTAACAAACCGTCATCACATCATCCAATTTCAAGAACTGTCAATACACAACCTTGTTTCATCTCTTCTATTCCCCCAAGCCCCAGTCAATTTAAAGCAAATCCAAGGCAGCTTAAATATACATATTTATATATCTCTAAGTGATAAGACTTCATTTTAACCACAATTCAAATCATACCTTTAAAAACCCCAACAATGCCTTAATATCATGTTATGTTTCAGCATTAACATTTGCCTGTCTCTCAATGGTTTTTCCAGTTTCATTTGTAGTCCTTATTTCACACTCAGGGGGTAACTTTATCTTGAAATTGTGGAGTTGTCTCACGCTAAGGCAAGCTCGCTCTTCCTTTAGGGCCTTTGTCATCCTCCTCTCCCCTCTCCCAGGGCCTCACTTTTCCTGGCTGGCTCCATCTAATCCAGCAGTTCTTGATCTGAGGTCCCTGGGTAGACTTGAGAGGATCCAAGAACTTGGTTGGAAGAAAAGTTATACCTTCATTTTCACTAACTTCTAACTGAAATTTAGCATTTTCTTCAATTAGGAATGGAAGCAACAAACCACCAGCAGTATGAGGAATCCTTAGGAGTTCATCACCTCCAGAAATCACAGTTATCACACGACAGTGGTTGCAGAAATCCTGACTCATTTCATCACTATTTGAAATTACAATTTTTAGATTACCATTTGATTTTGATATTTATTAATAAACACATGTTAATATATCAGAAATTTATTTTTCAGTATTTTTATAGTCATTTCAATATAACCAATTCCCTTTGTAATTCTGTGTATTTTATGTATTTTAAGAGGGTCATCAAACAGTCACTAGAAAGCCAAAGGGATCTTCAGCATAAAGATGGCTAAAACACTCAAGATTATCCTTTAGGCCTCCATGCAAACACAAAGGCTTCAGAAGCCTTTCTAGGCCACCCTGTTGAAAGCGGTACCACTCCCAAGGGACGCTGTCGTTGGGTTGGCCAAATAGTTTGTTTGGGTTTTTCCGTAAGATAGGGAATAATTTCTCTCAAAACATTTTGCACTTAATAAACAACCGAATTGCTTACTTGTTAACATCATAGTCTTCCTAATCCTCCTTGAAGAAGGGAAGCCTCTTATATATCTAGTCCATTTAGCACAATTCTTGATCCACAATAGGGACTAAAAAAATATTGGTTACTGACAATTCCTAGACCTCTTCACAATAGCTTATCACTCCCGGTACCACAACTCAGACTGCTGGAATGTTGAGAGGATCATTCAGAGAGGCTGAGAAGAGCTTTGACTATAGCCCTTTTGGGAAAAGGCCCTGGTTAGTCACTAATTCTTCCCCCCTAGCTCCATTTACAGATAATTTCTCTGTGTTTATTCCCCATGGCACAGCTATGCCCCAGCAATCTGAAACAGACTTTTTTTTTAACAAGTCTCTCTTACATGGGCCCCAAGATATTGAACCTTTTTAAAGATACAATGTTCAAATTAGATTTGTAGCCAGGATAAAGGAAACAAGTCAGTATGTAAATAAGTACAAAGAGGCTGTTTAGAAAACTACAGTAGGTCCCCCTTATTTGATATATAAAAACCCGTGGGCGGTGGGAAAACACAATGAAACCGTTTAGAAAGAACTTGTGATATTTTGGTCTTAGGTGACTTGGCTTTAAGGACAACCTGAAGACTGGCAGGGAGCTTGTTTTCATGTAGTAGGACTTTAATCTTATTATTATTATTAAATCAAAGCTAATCAGAAAAGCCCTTCACTTCTCCAAGACTCTGTGATAGGTTACCTAACAAAGGAGTCTGCCTAAACTGGTCAGCAACTTCTAAGAAAAATGTTAAGCCCTCTCAGCAAGCAGTGATATGAGACCAGAGAATCAGAATCCATGTAGTCAGACATTGCTTCAAGGTTGGCCTCTAAAACTTCAAATTAGTATTTAATCAAATTTTTCCAATTCTACAAGGAAATGGGTTATTTCTACCCTTATTTTCTACCCTTCATTTAAAGGCATGGCTATGCTTCCTATGTTCTGGTTTTTTCAATTCAGAATCTTTGATCACAGCCTCAAATGAATCTGCCTGGACTGCAGAGATCCTAAAATCCAAGTGCCAAAAAGAGCTTGAGTACACAAGTATTTGCCATACTAAACAGGGGAGAATGATGAGGGGATATTTAAGCAAAACAGTAGCAGAAGGGGAACATGGGGGTAGCAAAATCATAGGCAAAATGTCAACTTATAGGCAAGACTATCAAAGTTTAAGTTCGGTGGGTTGTCTCCCAAATGTCTTAGAATATGTACAGAATGTCATCTCAAGGAGTATATGCCTTTCAGGAGTATAAAGTTCAGGTTATACAAAAAAGCTATAAGTAGGCTGCCTTTACAATTGAGGCAAACTTTTGAAAAAGGCCAGAAGGATTATATTAACACCTATTTGCAACTGTAGAACCTGACCTGAAATGCTGGAAAAGATAGACACAGCCAAACACTCATAAGGAATGGAATGGAAATTTGGCTTTAATGTAGTGTTGGGATTATCCTTATATTAAAGATTACACCCCAACTCCTCTGAACTTAGTATCAAAATGACATTCTGTAACACTGAAGAAATGTTTCCCACTACCTTTGAAAAGCCTCTCTTCCCTAATTAAAATATTACATTTCCCTTGGAGGAAATTTAGGAAAAAGTTAAAAAGTATGAAATATGAAAATAAAAACCACTTATAATCTCATTATTAAAAGCTTTGCTTGTTCTAATTTAGAGCTACTTTCCAGTAATTGAAAAGGATTTATTTTTTTCAGAATTAAGATTCTTTCATTACTAAAATTCTTGAAACACGGATCAACAGGGCAACAATTCATACTGTCCAAAATATATACACTTACATATATATAAGTGTATATATCATTTCATCACTAGGACCACAGCCTTGTCTAACTCAATGAAACTAAGCCATGCCTGTGGGGCAACCCAAGACGGGCGGGTCATGGTGGAGAGATTTGACAGAATGTGGTCACTGGAGAAGGGAATGGCAAACCACTTCAGTATTCTTGCCTTGAGAACCCCATGAAAAGTATGAAAAGGCAAAATGATAGGATACTGAAAGAGAAACTCCCTGGGTCAGTAGGTGCCCAATATGCTCCTGGAGATAGTGGAGAAATAACTCCAGAAAGAATGAAGGGATGGAGCCAAAACAAAAACAATACCCAGCTGCGGATGTGACTGGTGATAGAAACAAGGTCCGATGCTGTAAAGAGCAATATTGCATAGCAACCTGGGATGTCAGGTTCATGAATCAAGGCAAATTGGAAGTGGTCAAACAAGAGATGGCAAGAGTGAATGTCGACGTTCTAGGAATCAGGGAACTGAAATGGACTGGAATGGGTGAATTTAACTCAGATGACCATTATATCTACTACTGCGGGCAGGAATCCCTCAGAAGAAATGGAGTGGCCATCATGGTCAACAAAAGAGTCCGAAATGCAGTACTGGGATGCAATCTCAAAAACGACAGAATGATCTCTGTTCATTTCCAAGGGAAACCATTCAATATCACAGTAATCCAAGTCTATGCCCCAACCAGTAACCCTGAAGAAGCTGAAGTTGAACGGTTCTATGAAGACCTACAAGACCTTTTAGAACTAACACCCAAAAAAGATGTCCTTTTCATTATAGGGGACTGGAATGCAAAAGTAGGAAGTCAAGAAACACCTGGAGTAACAGGCAAATTTGGCCTTGGAATACAGAATGAAGCAGGGCAAAGACTAATAGAGTTTTGCCATGAAAATGCACTGGTCATAACAAACACCCTCTTCCAACAACACAAGAGAAGACTCTATACATGGACATTACCATATGGTCAATACCAAAATCAGATTGATTATATTCTTTGCAGCCAAAGATGGAGAAACTCTATACAGTCAGCAAAAACAAGACCAGGAGCTGACTGTGGCTCAGACCATGAACTCCTTATTGCCAAATTCAAACTGAAATTGAAGAAAGTAGGGAAAAGCACTAGACCATTCAGGTATGACCTAAATCAAATCCCTTATGATTATACAGTGGAAGTGAGAAATAGATTTAAGGGCCTAGATCTGATAGATAGAGTGCCTGATGAACTATGGAATGAGGTTCGTGACATTGTACAGGAAACAGGGATCAAGACCATTCCCATAGAAAAGAAATGCAAAAAAGCAAAATGGCTGTCTGGGGAGGCCTTACAAATAGCTGTGAAAAGAAGAGAAGCGAAAAGCAAAGGAGAAAAGGAAAGATATAAACATCTGAATGCAGAGCTCCAAAGAATAGCAAGGAGAGATAAGAAACTCTTCTTCAGCAATCAATGCAAAGAAATAGAGGAAAACAACAGAATGGGAAAGACTAGGGATCTCTTCAAGAAAATCAGAGATACCAAAGGAACATTTCATGCAAAGATGAGCTTGATAAAGGACAGAAATGGTATGGACCTAACAGAAGCAGAAGATATTAAGAAGAGATGGCAAGAATATACAGAAGAACTGTACAAAAAAGATCTTCATGACGCAGATAATCATAATGGTGTAATCACTGACCTAGAGCCAGACATCCTGGAATGTGAAGTCAAGTGGGCCTCAGAAAGCATCACTATGAACAAAGCTAGTGGAGGTGATGGAATGCCAGTTGAACTATTCCAAATCCTGAAAGATGATGCTGTGAAAGTGCTGCACTCAATATGCCAGCACATTTGGAAAACTCAGCAGTGGCCACAGGACTGGAAAAGGTCAGTTTCCCTTCCAATCCCAAAGAAAGGCAATGCCAAAGAATGCTCAAACTACCGCACAATTGCACTCATCTCACACGCTAGTAAAGTAATGCTCAAAATTCTCCAAGCCAGGCTTCAGCAATATGTGAACCATGAATTCCCTGATGTTCAAGCTGGTTTTAGAAAAGGCAGAGGAACCAGAGATCAAATTGCCAACATCCGCTGGATCATGGAAAAAGCAAGAGAGTTCCAGAAAAACATCTATTTCTGCTTTATTGAGTATGCCAAAGCCTTTGACTGTGTGGATCACAATCAACTGTGGAAAATTCTGAAAGAGATGGGAATACCAGACCACCTGATCTGCCTCTTGAGAAATCTGTATGCAGGTCAGGAAGCAAC
This sequence comes from Bubalus bubalis, assembly GCF_019923935.1. NCBI lineage: Eukaryota > Metazoa > Chordata > Mammalia > Artiodactyla > Bovidae > Bubalus > Bubalus bubalis. The sequence continues at coordinate 22,255,911 of NC_059180.1, read as the reverse complement.
AGTTAGAACTGGACATGGAACAACAGACTGGTTCCAAATAGGAAAAGGAGTACGTCAAGGCTGTATATTGTCACCCTGTTTATTTAACTTATATGCAGAGTACATCATGAGAAACACTGGACTGGAAGAAACACAAACTGGAATCAAGATTGCCGAGAGAAGTATCAATAACCTCAGATATGCAGATGACACCACCCTTATGGCAGAAAGTGAAGAGGAACTCAAAAGCCTCTTGATGAAAGTGAAAGTGGAGAGTGAAAAAGTTGGCTTAAAGCTCAACATTCAGAAAACAAAGATCATGGCATCCGGTCCCACGACTTCATGGCAAATACATGGGGAAACAGTGGAAACAGTGTCAGACTTTATTTTTTTGGGCTCCAAAATCACTACAGATGGTGACTGCAGCCATGAAATTAAAAGACGCTTACTCCTTGGAAGGAAAGTTATGACCAACCTAGATAGCATATTCAAAAGCAGAGACATTACTTTGCCAACAAAGGTTCGTCTAGTCAAGGCTATGGTTTTTCCTGTGGTCATGTATGGATGTGAGAGTTGGACTGTGAAGAAGGCTGAGCGCCGAGGAATTGATGCTTTTGAACTGTGGTGTTGGAGAAGACTCTTGAGAGTCCCTTGGACTGCAAGGAGATCCACCCAGTCCATTCTGAAGGAGATCAGCCCTGGGATTTCTTTGGAAGGAATGATGCTAAAGCTGAAACTCCAGTACTTTGGCCACCTCATGCGAGGAGTTGACTCATTGGAAAAGACTCTGATGCTGGGAGGGATTGGGGGCAGGAGGAGAAGGGGACGACAGAGGATGAGATGGCTGGATGGCATCACTGACTCGATGGACGTGAGTCTGAGTGAACTCCGGGAGTTGGTGATGGACAGGGAGGCCTGGCGTGCTGCGATTCATGGGGTTGCAAAGAGTCGGACACGACTGAGTGACTGATCTGATCTGATCTGATCATTTCATCACCTCACAACAGCCCTGTGCTAATGTTGTGCAAGCGTTCTTATCACCATTACACAGCAGAGCAAACAGGATCTGAGAGGTAATTCATTGGCCTAAAATCTAGCCAAAGAATGCTCAAACTACTGCACAATTGCACTCATCTCACATGCTAGCAAAGTAATGTTCAAACTTCTCTAAGCCAGGCTTCAATAGTATGTGAACCGTGAACTTCCAGATGTTCAAACTGGATTTAGAAAAGGCAGAGGAACCAGATATCAAATTGCCAACATCCACTGGAACATCAAAAAAGCAAGAGATTTTCAGAAAAACATCTACTTCTGCTTTATTGACTATGCCAAAGCCTTTGACTGTGTGGATCACAACAAACTGTGGAAAATTCATCAAGAGATGGGAATACCAGACCACCTGACCTACCTCTCGAGAAATCTGCATGCAGGTCAAGAAGCAACAGTTAGAACTGGACATGGAATAACAAAGGAGTCTGACTGGAACCCGAACAGACTGGTTCCAAACTGGGAAAGGAGTATGTCAAGGCTGTATATTGTCACCCTGCTTATTTACCTTATATGCAGAGTACATCATGAGAAACGCTGGACTGGATGAAGCACAAGCTGGAATCAAGATTGCGGGGAGAAATATCAATAACCTCAGATATGCAGATGACACCACCCTTATGACAGAAAGCAAAGAACTAAAAAGCCTCTTGTTGAAAGTAAAAGAGGAGAGTGAAAAAGTTGGCTTAAAACTCAGCATTCAGAAAACTAAGATCATGGCATCCGGTCCCATCACTTCATGGCAAATAGATGGGGAAACAGTGGAAACAGTAACAGACTTTATTTTTTTAGCCTCCAAAATCACTGCAGGTGGTGATTGCAGCCATGAAATTAAAAGACGCTTACCCCTTGGAAGAAAAGTTAGGATCAACCCAGACAGCTTACTGAAAAGCAGAGACATTACTTTGTCAACAAAGGTCCGTCTAGTTAAAGCTATGGTTTTTCCATAGTAGTCATGTATGCATGTGAAAGTTCGACTATAAAGAAACCTGAGTGCCAAAGAATTGATGCTTTTGAACTGTGGTGTTGGAGAAGACTCTTGAGAGTCCCTTGGACTGCAAGGAGATCCAACCAGTGCATCCTAAAGGAGATCAGCCCTGAATATTCATTGGAAGGACTGATGCTGAAGCTGAAACTCCAATACTTTGGCCACCTGATGGAAGAACTGACTCATTTGAAAAGACCCTGATGCTGGGAAAGATTGAAGGCGGGAGGAGAAGGGGATGACAGAGGATGAGATGGTTGGATAACATCACCAACACGATGGACATGAGTTTGAGCCAGCTTCGGGAGTTAGTGATGGACAGGGAAGTCTGGCGTGCTGCAGTCCATGGGGTCGCAAAGAGTCGGACATGACTGAGCGACTGGACTGAACTGAATTGAAAGTCTAGCTATTTGGTATGGAATTGAGGGTTTAGGTCTGAATCTTCTAACACTGAGGTCAGAGCTCCTTCCACTTCCTTTCAATATCTCCTGAGGTGGAAACATTTAGGAATTATTGGAAGTGCTTTGTAAACTGCTTATCTGTCCTCTGTTAAGATACTGATTTGAACAAGTACTTATCATCTACTATGTTTGAAAGACCATGAATAAACACAGCAACAGCCTTCAAAGTTGCAGTGGAAAATGGTTAGGTAAGGGGGCGCGGGGAGAGAAGGAGAATAAAACAAATCAAGAAATAAGTATAATATACAGTAGAATATTGATAAATGTAGTAGGGGAAGCACAAAATGCTTTAAAATTTTCAAGGAAGACCAGAGCTCTTGAAATAAGGGCCCCTACGGCCAGACTCCTTTGACTCCTGTGGGGATAACGCAGGTTTCCAAGTAGGTTTCCAGCAGTTTATTCAAGGTGTAGGCTGCTCACACAACTGTCAGAAACTTTAAGAGAATCCAATTGTGTTTGATGGTGTCAGATCTCATTATTCTCCAAAGCTTCTCTCTTTCTCTTCAGCCAAGAAAAAAAAACTTGCTCTGGAATCTTGAAAAATTAGATGCTGAATAAAAGCCACATAGGCTACATAGGCATCTCTGGAGCCAATCATTAGTTTCAAAGGTTATTATTTTTTTTTTTTTAAAGACACAATGCCTAACAAAATACTGATCAATTTTTATGAGGACTGTTGGAAACCCACGAACAGCTTTTGAAAGCATACTTGTAGTTCTACTGAGAAAATATCCTTTGCCAGTTTCCTAGTTGTCTATTTCCATAATGAGTCACAGCTTGGGGGATTTTATCCAGTACTCTTGCCTGGAGAATCCCATGGACGGAGGGGCCTGGTGGGCTGCAGTCCATGGGGTTGCTAGGAGTCGAACACGACTAAGCGACTTCACTTTCACTTCTCACTTTCATGCATTGGAGGAGGAAATGGCAACCCACTCCAGAATTCTTGCCTGGAGAATCCCAGGGACGGGGGAGCCTGGTGGGCTGCCGTCTCTGGGGTCGCACAGAATCGGACACGACTGACACGACTTAGCAGCAGCAGCAGCACCCTAGTATTGTCACCAGTTCCTCTTCATTCTTCATCCACTCTTGAGTAGTTTGTTCCAGGACTATTTTCTGGCTGATTTAAAATTTCTCTGGGTTGGTAGAGAGGTTCATTTTTGGTTTTCAATATATTTTCTAAATTTAAAAAATGATCATGTATTACTTTTCAAATTGGGAAAATTTCCAGTGAACATTCTAAAAAGTTAGTTTAAAACTTGTACAAGCGACTCCATTTATGTAAAGTTCAAAGATAGGCTAAACTAATACAAGGGTATTAGAGTGCTGCTTAGTGGGGGTGGTGACTGGAAGAGGTGATAATGTTCTTATTTCTTTTTTTTCTAATTTTTTTATTTTTAAAATTTTTGGCTGTCCTGGGTCTTCATTGCTGCACAGGCTTTTCTCTAGTTGCAGAGAGCAGTAATGCATGGGTTTCTCATTGTGGTGGCTTCTCTTGTTGCAGAGCACAAGAAGCTCTAGGTGAGTGGGCTTCAGTAGTTGTGGCATCTGGGCTCTAGAGCGCAGGCTCAATAGCTGTGGCACAGGGCTTGGCTGCTCCATGGTATGTGGGATCTTCCCAGACTGGCACGCAGATTCTTTACCACTGAGCCACCAAGGAAGCCCACTTTCTCATTTCTCACCTGGGTGTTGGCTGCAAGGGTATGTTTATGAAAATTATCTGACTTAGCATTTGTGTTTTTTTCTGTATGTATATTTTTTTCTTAAGTTTACTTAAAAGAGAAAAAAAGACATCAGGTTTGAATGAAAGGAAGAATCCTTATAAAGTTTAGGGGGCTCTCCAAGGGTACAATGATAAGAGACACTATACATACTGCATGGGTCATCATGTAGTAGAGAATTAGGTTCTTCAGCTGCCTAGTTATTTTTACGAGAGTGTTCAGGCCATCCGTGGTATAGACTATTGAACAGAGATCTTGGAAGTCTGTCGTGATCTGCAAGTCTGCCTGGACACAGGTATAAATCAAGCAGGCAGTAAGTCTAGTCTGTAGGAGGCCCCTGGCTGGTAAGTGGGTTTAGACAGAATTGTCATTTCATCTCCATTTCATCCCACTCCTTATTGACTTTCAGGAAGCCATTTATAAAGAGAAAGAAAGAAAAAAGTCAACCATAATGGCAGACAAGAAATCTTTGTTCTTACTCAAAAAATAGGTTTGGATAAAGAGTAAAATGTTGAGCACTACAATACTTGGTCTATGAACCACTGGACCCGTGTGCTCCATTACAGAAACAAGAGATCTGTGGAAGCGTTTCTAGAAGTACTCCAGGCTAAACTTACTCAATTAGCTTTATATTAACACATATAGTTGACTGTATATTTATTTAATCATTAAGGTCTGACCTGGATACTTACATTTCTATTATCCTTTTCAATATCTTATAAGAATCAGGGGTTGGGGAGAGGTGACTGCTGTGGCCACGGCACCACATCTGTGTGAAAGCTTGAATACAGACATTTTTTAAGGAAAAAAAAATCTTACAGAAGACATTAGATAGTGGAGTGTTATTTATAGATTTGGAGAATCTCAAAGATCTTTGGATTTTTTTCAGAATGTCAATGATCTCTTTTAATTGTTTAATCATCTTCAATAACCACAGAAAACAAAAGTAGAAAGACAGGTAACTTAGATCATAAAGCAATTGTGTTTGTAATCCTTACAGTAACAAATAGGCATCATTCTCTAATTGTACAAATATTTGGACTTTTTAAATCTGTATTTGGCAGATGTGCTAAAATAAGTATTCACTACAGTCTTCAGTTATGGTGATTTGTAAGTGCTTACATGGAAAACACCAATACAAGGTATTAAGACTATGTTTCTACCCAAATTCAAATTAATGTACCACACAGTATATGAAAATCTTCAGGTATATGCCCTGGGACCACTCTATGAAATCTTCCAATCAGTTGAAAAACAAAGCCCATGAAACAAAACAGGAATGAGTTTCTTGACCATGTATGACACTTGGATATCACAGTTTAAAAATGTCTGGTTTTCCTGCATTTTTAGTTTTCTGCCCAATTCTATGAGTAATAAATTCAACTTTAGGTATGGGAAGTTCTATGCTCTTCTGATACAGAATATACTTAAAATGATAGCCGATGACTTCAATACCATTACAAGGTACACCTTTCTAGAATTATAAAAGCATATTTTGTCACATCATTGGCTAAATTCATAAATCCTGAGACGGGGGAGGGGAATCTACTGTATGCATCTTAATTATGATCACTATGTAAAAGTAAGAATACTGAAATGATAAATTTGTCTTAGTTTTAATGACAGGTTTATTCGTATTCAAAAATGGAAATCTGTAATTTCGACTGAAGTCAAGGACTATGTCATTCTACTTTGCATTTCTAGCACCTGGTTCAGTATATAATCAGAGCCTAGTAAGTTCTGACCATGATGAATGGTTTCTGTGTTCTAAGATCTTCTACATTTTCCTGCACATAGACTTATAAGAGTTCTGGTTCCACTGCATCAATTTGAGGGGAAGGAGTTACAATTTAAGCCCAAGACTTTTTTAAGGTGGGAGGGTAGTTTGGGGCGCGAAATGTTCTGATGGACAGCTGTTTGGTTAATATCCATAACTATCATCTTTACCGTCACCTGGCCTACACAGAGCTGGACTACATTACTGGGACCATTTACAAGATAGCACTTCCTTTTTAAAGCCTTAAGCTAACATCATTCGTATTATGAAATCAGGTACTACAATTTTATTTTTCATCAAATTTAGGATGGTGTTTGGTTAAGGGGAGGGGATGCAGCCAAGCAGGGTTTACAGAGGGAGTCTCAACAGACAATTTTCTTTCTCAGTCTGGTTGGTGGGTACAAGGGTATCTACTGCATTTTTCTCTTGTACCTCTTTGCAAATCTTAAATATTACATAATTCATTTTTAAAAGAAAAAAATAAAAAACTAAATGTAATATTCACAGCTTTACTTTGCTTCACATATTGGTAAATACTGGACCATTTACTTCTAAGTATACTTCACCAAGGGGGTAGAGAGAAATGTCTTTCATCATAGCAGATTTATGTACTGTGAAAGCTTAAAGAGAGTAAAAATCAACCTCTATACACTTTCCATGGTTCTTTATACTAAAAAAGTCTACATTATAAATTAAACATTACTTTTAATTGCAAGTGTTACTTTAGTAGAATACAATTGGTTTAAGAGCAGAGACAGCCAATACCTCAAAAGTAACTTTCCCATTGAGTAAATTACCTCGATTTCCTGTAACTGCTCCTGATTGGTTGTGTACATCTGCTGAAGAGAATCCTCCAACTCTGTGTTTCGATCCAGTAATGTCTTCCCAAGCTCAGCAGCAAGCTGGAGATCTAGCACAACAAGCAAATCTTATTAGGGTGGTGCAAATGATCTCATTTCAACATTTTACATAAACCAGGGCTTAAAATAAGAATGAACTAAAACCCAACCCAATGTATAAAGTTTAAGTTAGATCCCAGTGGAAGATGGAATGGCACAGAAGGATGGGGCCTTTTACCAGGTACAGTACTCTCGATGTACCCTTACTGACAAGACGTCAAGAATAGTGATGTACTTTATGGAGGTGTATTCATTTGTTTAGGAATGATCATTCAGCATTGTGACACCTAAGATCATAATTAGCTGCCAAAGTACAGGCAAACCTAAAGCCCCATGAGTTTGGCTGCTAGGAATACAACTGTCAAAGCAAGTGTGTTACAGACCCTGGCCCTCTCAGTGTACTAAAACTTAAGCCAAAAAAAGGAAAATGATATCAGTGATAAGAACACTACACAGGTCTCTCTGATTTTTTCTATTTCTTTTCATTCCTTCTTCAAGATGAGCAAACCAGATAAGCAAAGCAGCAGAACAGTTTGTGTGGTAACTCAGTCATAGCTCAGACTTACATTTAACACAGAACCATATTTCCATTTTAAACCTCGCTTTTCAACACTCTTTAGGCATATGTGCATATATGACAGCATTAGTTTTGTTACACACAATCCCAGAAACAAAAATTCACTGATACAAAAAAGGGCAATAGTTGTAACCTAGGTACCTGAAACACTTTTCTGCATAGTAAGTTGGAGAGGCCCTTTGATAGCAGTGGAAAATGCACTGAACTGAATATGAAAATCTGGTTCAGTTCTGACTGCCATTTACCAAGTGAACGCTTTAAACAGAGTGACTTTAAACATCCCTACATTTAGTATTCTTGTGTAGCGAGATGACTGTCCTGTCAATATGATTGTGAAAATCAAATGAAATAACACACAAGGAAGTACTTCACAAACTAAGCAGCAGTACACAGGCAAAGTTTTTAGTATTCATTGATTCACAATGAATGACTGCTGCTGACTGCCATAGCGCAATGGAAGTGTGAGCTGTGACTGAGGTACCACACCAACTATACTGCTGCTCTGTTGCTAGACACCATGCTAAGATTTGGCTAGAATGCTGAATAAATGGATCAAGTTCCTGCTTTCCTGACACTCCCAGATTTACAGGGGAAGTCAGACAGCAAATAAGTAAATAAACTTGAAAACTGTGATAAACACTATTCATCCATACATGTATGCATATATTCAATAATACCAAACATCATTCTGGGGATATACAAATGAACTCAGCTAACTCCCTGCCCTCATGGAGCTTATACTCTCATAGGAGAAACAGCATGAGAAAATATATACTAGATAGCAAAAAAATACCTTAAAAAAAAAAAAGGGAAGGAAGAGAGAAGGAAGGGTATGGATGTGGGAGGTTGAAACTTAAGAACAGGCAACAAGGGTGATATTAGACTCCAGATGTGAAGGACTGAATAGGTGCCTCACATAGATCTACCGAGGGGACCAGCATTCGAGGCAGAGGCAAAAGAAGAGCAAAGACCCTGGGAGGAAGCATGAGTGGCGATAATAAGGACCGCAGCCGATAAGGCTTGAGCACACTGAGTGTGTCTGTGTGTGTTTTGTGGCTGGGGCAGCAGGAGACAAAGAGGGCTTCCAAGGATGGCCAGCTGTTAAAGCCAAACTACGGAGATCAAGATGCTGGTTTTCACTGAGTGAAATGGAACCATGTGAAGGCTTTTGATCAGCTCCACTCTGGCTTTGGGTTAAGTTGGCCAAAAGGGTTAAGGTGCAGGCAGGGTGACAGGGATACTGCAGTCACTGGGTGAGCGATCATGGTGGCTTAGACTAGAGTGGCAGAGATGGAGATGAGTAGAGGTGTCAAATACTGGATGTGTTTTGAAAGTAGAGCTAAAAGGATTTGTTAATCAATTGGATGTGCTATGTGACAGAGAAGAAAAAAAACCCTCCAGGTTTTGTGATAAGGCACAAAGGATTTTCTATTTTAGAAAGAAGGTCATGATGGAAGTCTCTCTTAGAAGACGTTTTAGCTAAAGCTTGAGGGAGGAAGATCTTAACACATAAACGCCAGGAAGAGGCCCTAAGATGGGAAAGAAGCTGGCACGCTGTACGGCCCAACATGGCTGATAGTTTCATGTCTGAAATGCAGTACTTGGGTGCAATTTCAAAAACGACAGAATGATCTCTGTTCATTTCCAAGGCAAGCCATTCAATATCACAGTAATCCAAGTCTATGCCCCAACCACTAATGCCAAAGAAGCTGAAGTTGAACGGTTCTATGAAGACCTACAAGACCTAGAATGAACACCAAAAAAAGATGTCCTTTTCATCACAGGGGACTGGAATGCAAAAGTAGGAAGTCAAGAGATACCTGGAGTAACAGGCAAGTTTGGTCATGGAGTACAAAATGAAACAGGGGGAAAGGCTAACAGAGTTGTGTCAAAAGAACACACTGAACATAGCAAACATTGTCTTAAAACAACACAAGAGATGACTTTACACATGGACATCACTAGATGGTCAATACCGAAATCAGACTAATTATATTCTTTGCAGCTGAAGATGGAGAAGCTCTATGCAGTCAGGAAAAACAAGACCAAGAGCTGACAGTGGCTCAGATCATGAACAATTATTGCCAAATTGAGACTTAAATTGAAGTAGGCAAAATCACTAGGCCATGCAGGTATGACCTAAATCAAATCCCTTACAGTTATACAATGGAAGTGACAAATAGATTCAAGGGATTAGATCTGACAGACTGAGTGCCTGAAGAACTATGGATGAAGGTTGGTAACACTGCACCGGAGGCAGTGATCAAAAAGAAGAGAAGCAAATGGCAAAGGAGAAAAGGAAAGATAAACACATCTGAATGGAGAGTTCTAAAGAATAGCAAGGAGAGATAAGAAAGCCTTCCTCGGTGATCTATGCAAAGAAACAGAGGAAAACAACAGAACTGGAACAATACAGTGGACAAAACGTGGCCCACAGGAGAAGGGAATGGCAAAAACACTTCAGTATTCTTGCCTTGAGAACCCCATGAACAGTATGAAAAGGCAGAAAGATAGGACACTGAAAGATGAACCCCCCAGGTCGGCAGGTGCCCAATATGCTACTGAAGAACAGTGGAGAAATAACTCCAGAAAGAATGAAGAGATGGAGCCAAAGCAAAAACAACACCCAGTTGTGGATGTGACTGGTGATGGAAGTAAAGTCTGATGCTGTAAAGAGCAATATTGCATAGGAACATGGAATGTTAGGTCTATGAATCAAATTGGACATGGTCAAACAGGAGATGGCAATTTAGGAATTCGACATTTTAGGAATCAGTGAAATAAAATGGACTGGAATGGGTGAATTTAGCTCATGTTACCATTATATCTACTACTGTGGGCAAGAATCCCTTACAAGAAATGGAGTAGCTCTCATAGTCAACAGGAGTCTGAAACGCAGTACTTAGATGCAATCTCAAAAATGACAGAATGATCTCTGCTCGTTTGCAAGGCAAACCATTCAATATCACAGTTATCCAAGTCCATGCCCCGGCCAGTAATGCTGAAGAAGCTGAAGTTGAACGGTTCTATGAAGACCTACAAGACCTTCTAGCACTAACACCAAAAAAAGATGTCCTTTTCATGATAGGGGACTGGAATGCAAAAGTAGGAAGTCAAGAGATACCTGGAGTAACAGGCAAATTTGGCCTTGGCGTACAGAATGAAGCAGGGCAAAGGCTAATACAGTTTTGTGAAGAGAATGCACTGGTCATAGCAAACACCCTCTTCCAACAACACAAGAGAAGATTCTACCCATGGGCATCACCAGATAATCAATACCAAAATCAGATTGATTATATTCTTTGCAGCCAAAGATGAAGAAGCTCTATACAGTCAGCAAAAATAAGACCAGCAGCTGACTGTGACTCAGATCATGAACTCCTTATTGCCAAATTCAGACTTAAATTGAAGAAAGTAGGGAAAACCACTACCATTAGCGGTAGGGAAAACCATTCGGTCATACCATTCAGGTATGACCTAAATCAAATCCCTTACGATTATACAGTGGAAGTGACAAATAGATTCAAGGGATTAGATCTGATAGACAGAGTGCCTGAAGAACTATGGACGGAGGTTCGAGACATTGTACAGGAGGCAGTGATCAAGACCAGCCCCAAGAAAAAGAAATGCAAAAAGGCAAAACGGTGGTCTGAGGAGGCCTTACAAATAGCTGAGAAAAGAGGCAAAAGGCAAAGGAGAAAAGGAAAGATATATCCATTTGAATGCAGAGTTCTAAAGAATAGCAAGGAGATATAAGAAAGCCTTCCTCAATGATCAATGCAAAGAAATAGAGGAAAACAATAGAATGGGAAAGACCAGAGATCTCTTCAAGAAAATTAGAGATACCAAGGGAACATTTCATGCAAAGACAGGCACAATAAAGGACAGAAATGGTATGGACCTAACAGAAGCAGAAGATATTAAGAAGAGATGGCAAGAATACACAGAGGACTATACAAAAAAGATCTTCATGATCCAGATAACCACAATGGTGTGATCACTCACCTAGAGCCAGACATCTTGGAGGGCAAAGTCAAATGGGTCTTAGGAAGCATCACTGTGAACAAAGCTGGTGGAGGTGATGGAATTCCAGTTGAGCTATTTCAAATCCTAAAAGATGATGCTGTGAAAGTGCTGCACTCAATATGCCAGCAAATTTGCAAAACTCAGCAGTGGCCACAGGACTGGAAAAGGTTAGTTTTCATTCCATTCCACAAGAAAGGCAATGGCAAAGAATATTCAAACTACCACACAATTGCACTCATCTCACACACTAGCAAAGTAATGCTCGAAATTCTCCAAGCCAGGTTTCAACAGTATGTGAACTGTGAAATTCCAGATGTTCAAGCTGGATTTAGAAAAGGCAGAGGAACCAGGATCATATTGCCAACATCCACTGGATCACTGAAAAAGCAAGAGAGTTCCAGAAAAACACCTACTTTTGCTTTACTGTCTATGCCAAAGCCTTTTGACTGTGTGGATCATAAAAAACTGGAAAATTCTTCAAGAGATGGGAATACCAGACCACCTGACCTGCCTCTTGAGAAACCTGTATGCAGATCAAGCAGCAACAGTAGACTGGTTCCAAACAGGGAAAGGAGTACGTCAAGGCTGTATATTGTCACCCTGCTTATTTAACGTATATGCAGAGTACACCATGAGAAATGCTGGACTGGATAAAGCACAAGCTGGAATCAAGATTGCTGGGAGAAATATCAATAACCTCAGATGTGCAGACACCACCCTTATGACAGAAAGCGAAGAAGAACTAAAGAGCGTCTTGATGAAAGTGAAAAAGGAGAGTGAAAAAGTTGACTTAAAGCTCAACATTCAGAAAACTAAGATCATGGCATCTGGTCCCACCACTGCATGGCAAATAGATTGGGAAACAGTGAGAGACTATTTTTTTAGGTTCGAAATCACTGCAGATGGTGATTGCAGCCATGAAATTAAATGACGTTTACTCCTTGGAAAAAAAGTTATGACCAACCCAGACAGCTTACTAAAAAGCAGAGACATTACTTTGCCAACAAAGGTCCGTCTAGTCAAGGCTATGGTTTTTCCAGTAGTCATGTATGCATGTGAAAGTTGGACTATAAAGAAAGCTGAGCGCCGAAGAATTGATGGTTTTGAACTACGGTGTTAGGGAAGACTCTTGAGAGTCCCTTGGTCTGCAAGGATATCCAACCAGTCCATTTTAAAGGAAATTAGTCCTGAATACTCAATAGAATGACTGATGCTGAAGCTGAAACTCCAATACTTTGGCCACCTGATGCGAAGAACTGACTCATTTGAAAAGACCCTAATGCTGGGAAAGACTGAAGGTGCGAGGAGAAGGGAACGACAGAGGATGAGATGGTTGGATGGCATCACTGACTTGATGGACATGAATTTGAGCAAGCTCGGGAGTTGGTGATGGACAGGGAAGCCTGGCGTGCTGCTGTCCACGGGGTCACAAAGAGTTGGACACGACTGAGTGACTGAACAACAGCAGCCCAACATAAAGCCAGTGTGACAGAAGCTCACTGGGGAGAGTGGTACGGGAGCTGGAGGAGTAGGTACGGTTCAGACTACAGAAAGTATTATCGGCCATGGTAAGCAAAGTTTAGGTTTTATTCTAAGTATGTTGGAAAGTCATTTCACCCAGTGTCGAAAAATATACTTATTACACTTATTATCAAAAGAGGGAACCTCACCACATATGATTTTAAAACAATTTTTAGAGGTTGACAAACAAGGTTTAACATTTAATTCATTAAACCAATATTAGAGCTTAACCTAGAATAAGTGGTAACTGGAAAGCAACTTTTGTTACCTGGTAGCGGCCATTTGAGGGCATAATTAACATTGTGGTTGGTTAGTTTTCCCTCAGAAGGAAGAAACAAGGCAGCAAAACCCACGAAACACCACTCCAGCTCATTTTAAAACATTTTACACCCATTTAAAATAAAACAGTATACTGCTGGTAGATGAGTGTCAAAATACATTCTCTTGTGATTTAAATATTAACAATGTCTATTAATGTACTTAAGACTTCATATACCAAGTCTATGAAATAATATCTTGTATTCACAAGACATCAAACCCTTTACAAACTGTTCAAACATTCGAAATTAATTTTTTGTATCTTTTCAAGGTAGTTAACCCAGATTTTCAAATGAGAAGCAGAAAGATGCTAAGAAGTGATCTGACCAATTCCACGTGGTGAGTCATAATAAGCAAAAGAGAAACCACTGTCAACAGAGTCTAACTTTCACCCTCATCACGATTCTCTATGATCCACATGCACACACTTGTAATTTTGTTGACAGGGATGTCCACATCTTTGTCTAAGGTACAGAGTACCTCAGTCTGCTTGTTTTCCTAGATGACAATGAGAAACTAGAGTTGAGCTCTTTGGCTTTTAGGGTCTGTGCTGCCAGGGAAAGCATATACAACCCCAGGCAAGTTGCTATCTTGTTTTCAGTAAATGAAAAAGGAACTACGTATAGCTGAGATTTCCAGAAATAATTATTTTACACTCATAGAGTGTGTAATGTGTATACACAGCCCCACAAAGGAACCACCATGCTGAATTATTAAGGACAAAGCAAACATTACCTAGACATTACTTAAGTCTCTCCTGGCCTGCTATAAAGTGGTGAGTAACTCCTCACTGGGAAAGACCAGAGACTCACCAAAGATATTCTTATCCAGCAACCAAAACCTCAGCCAAAACCTCCTTCAGAAGCAAGACTAATTTGAGACCATCTACAGCTATTTCTTTCAGTTAGGAAACTACCCATGTTACTTAATGTCAGCCGGGACTACCTTTCCTGTTCCTGCTGCCACAGAAGAGACGCCAAGTATAGCACTCTTGCAGTAAACATCCAACAGAGAAGAATTTGAGACTTGTCCTTATCACAATCCTTATTTTGAGTTAAACAAAACCCAGGCCTGGCTCAGTAACCTGAAGTCTCAGTCTTCTAAATATTTCATTGGATGTGTAGGATAGAATTCTGGCAAAACAAGTCTCAACTACAAGAAAGCATCTGTGAAGTCATACTGTATAATAGGATATTACTTCATCTGTTAGTTTAAAGACAAAAGTCTTTCTTGGTCTTTAAAAAAAAAAAAAAAAGTTTATTTCCTGTTGTGTAGCATCTGGCTTCCATTACCAAAAGGAGCCAAAAGCTGGCAGTAAGCCCAAGAAGGTTTTCTAAATAATTTGTGGAGGGAATGGGAGAATATTCAATGTCCTTTATTCTTACTTAACACACAAAAGAAAAGGAAACAATATAGTTTTGAAGCATTATACACCTGTTCATCTCACTTTACAAAAAGGATTTTCATTAAGAGGTTGTCTTTTCTAAATCCTATTGAACTGGCGTAGGCAAACACTAAAAATACCACAGATTTACTGCAGGCTTGAGAACTGCAACTTTCAATACCTTCATGTTTAATATTCAATATTCTTCCACTAATCAGTCTTCGCAAGTGATAATGATCTATTTTAACAATATAAACTATTAGCTTTAAAAAGATAGTCTACTCAGCCCTATGCCCTAGGTAAAAAATTAACTCTGTAGTAGTCAGGTGATTTTTAAAAAAGATCTTCCTTCCAGAATTCCGAAATCTTTAAATTTCACTGCTATTGCATTTTTCTTCAGTTTTTTTTCTTTAAAGAGGATGACATATTCCCATGTTAGCTGTAGTCTCTAGCATTCACTCAATAACGTTAAGGCTGAAAGTTTTTCCTATTACAAAACCAAATGCGTCATCTGGTGATGCTTCTGTGTAACTCCTGTTGCCGATGTTACTATAATTGGGAAAGCAAAAAACCTGAATATAAACACCAAGAAAAATGACGGTGTCAGTTTTAATAACCCTCCAAACAGTGATTCAGCAAATTCGTTGCTCATGTGGAAAACGTACTCATCTTATAAAGTAGAAATCTTAATTTAAACTAAGATTTCATTTGCTGATCTATACAGTAGAAACCCGAATCCTTATTCTAAGCTTGCACAGCTCACCAAATGACAATTACAACAGCAGCTGGTCTAAAAGAAAACCCAGTCTCTGAAGTCTTTCCACCTTGTTCTCAGGGGCACATTTCAAAGCAATCACCATCATTACCTACAGAGAAGGCTCCTGCTGTCCCAGAAAGGATCTTACTCACAGAGATCACAGTCAGTATTCTTACTTTGTCAACTCAGCCCTCTGACAAAAGACACTCTCTTCAAAGTGTTTTATAAAAGCAACGGGTTTTCTTCTTCTGCCTGCACAGTTTCACATGTTTCTAACAAGGTATGAATGGTAGACCACAGCCTTCTGAGGTTAGAAACTTTCAACAATTTTAATTTTTACAAAGAATGCCCCAAGCAAACTTTGGTAAAGAGATTCAATATACTTAAGTAATGCTTCTATTGCTAAAGAAAAAAAAAAAAAAATTGTAGTTCTATGACTGAGCACAGGATCTTAGAAAACTGTTTTAGCAACTCTCTTCAAATAAGGCTCTCAGTAAAATTAATAGTGAGGATGTTAAAAAATGAACAGACATGTGTCTGCACTTGATAAAATCCCACTAGATCTGCTTATCAGCCCAAGAGGACAGACTTGCTCCCAAACCTTACTCAGCAGCAAAATTATCTAGTGAGGGCCCACCCACTGCCCAGCACTGGAGTGGGCGCGCCAGGAGGCAGCACCTCCAGTCAACAGATCCCTAGTAAATGAGCAGGATCCTGTCTGTCCTATGGACAGGCACTGTGGTCCTAGTGCCTCAGTGAACACCTGGCGCAGAATAAATACAATTTTTGAAAAATTAACAAAAATCCATTAGAAGTTTAGGAGTGAACATATAATGTAATGAGAATGGGACAAAGAGACCCTTTTATTCACACTGTAGCCTTCATTCTTTCACAGGCCAAATTCACAGTTGTAACTCTTGGAATTTCACATCTATTCCTACCCCGCACACTTGGTTATGACACACAGGGTTATGTCAAAGTCCATCGTGATAATAGATGTAAAAGTCCTCTGAAAAGAACAGACCAAATTCCAAATGGAAACTGGCACTAGGAAGTTTGGACCTGTGCGCTTCAAGATTTCATTGCATTTGCACACCTGATGACTTGATTTCAATCAAAGGTTAGAGAGTTCCACGTCTAACCTCAATATGTTGCATTTGCTCCTCAGTAAGTTGAAATATTACAAGTGGTTGTTCCTAACAACCTCCCACAGCGGGAAAGTGCAGTATAGACTAACTTGCCTGGTGGAAGAGAGCCATGAAAACAATAATCCTGTGTGAGTGCCTTAGTTCAGGTCAGCAAATGTTAAAATTGAGTTTCTATTATGTGCTAAGTATTGTGGTAGATAGATTAAAAAAAACAAAAAACCTGTACAGAGCTACACTTTCTAAATACAGTAAGGAAAAATATTTAGTTTTGATTATAGGGCAAACTGCTTCATTTCTTTATAGGGAAAGGTTGCAATTGCAAAATGGTTGCCTCATAAATTCTGGAGAAAGTATCAAACTAGGCCATCAATCCTTCTGGGGCATTCTGAAAACAGGTTAAAACCTAAGACAAATCTGCCTTGTGGATGCTGTGAATATGTTGGCAGATCCTGCACTGCAGCCACTGAATAGGTTAGACTATGTAAGCATAATTACCTACATAAACTTTGACTTATATAAAGACTATATAAACTCTGACTTAAGCAACAAGCCACGACATATTGATTTAAGAAATCACCTTCCGCCAAAAGAGTTCCTTATGTTTCTTTTCTGAGTCTTTTTTTTTTTTTTTTAAGTATGAGTCTTTTAAGCCTACATTCTTTCTCCCCTAAGTTCAATGGTTAGCATGAACAAACACCATGGTCAATTAATATTCAACTAAATGAGATGGTAACTTTTTATGCCAGTTGAGAGATGAAAAAGTTGATTTACACAGAATTGCTGAAACAGAAGATGCCTGAAAAAAATTTCTCAGGAGACAGGAAATCCAGGACAGGCCAAGATAGGAATGCCTCTTGTGAAAAAGCTAGGGGGCAAAGTGAAGGAAGCAGCTGAGGTAGAAGTGCCCGCAAGTCATTCACTTGGCATCTGGTAAACCACGCCTAAGTAGCCCCCCTCTCACCCCGTCTAAGGCCAACTGTAAGAGCTGTAAACCAGGTGGCGCAGAAGAGATAGGGGTTTGAGCAGTGACTAGGACGACTCCTCATTCCGAGTGTGCGGGTTCAAAAATGCTTTGCCCTACGGCAGAAACACAGTATTATAAATCAACTAAACTCCAATAAAAATCAGTCAAAAAAAAAAGACTTGCTTCCACATTTGAGGGAAGTCACTTGGCCGCTTTAGCATCCGCGTTACCCATTTGGAAAAGGGGAACAATATGAGTTACTCTCTCAACGGAGTTATTGTGAGGATCAAATGTGTGCGCGATTCCTGCCACACGGCACTGCCACCCCGGGTCCACCACCTGCAGCAGCTCACCTCGCCGGCTGTGAGCACCGGCTGTGGTTCCTCCCCGACGCGGAGAGCGCGGTAAGGGGCCACCCCTCTCCGCTCCGAGGAACACCGTGGGGATTAAATCAGTTAATCCCTGGAGAGAGCTCCAAACGGTGCCTGGAGCCCGGTCAGTTCCTGACACGCAGTAGTGGCGGGGATGATGGGGGATGCTGATTACCGCGCAAGAGCCCGGGCCCGCGCAGCGGAGTCCTCCCGCGCGGGACCAGCAGACGCGACAGTCCCAGCGCCAGGTGAGCGCCAGATCTTCCCCGATCCTGGCGTCGGTGGGCCCCGAGCAAAATCAACTTTTTAACAGTTTCGCGGCCAGGAGGTGAAGCCTCAAGCCGGCAGCCGCCTTGCCCTGGCCAGGCCCCGCCTGGCGACCGCACCCTCACCTTGCTGGAGGTCCTGGTGGTCGTACCACGGCTCGTCCTCCTTCATCTCAAACTCCTCCACCAGGTTTTCCGCCAGCATTTCGGCCGGCTCTTCCGGGGGCAGCGGCCCCCGCCGCCGCCGGCCCGCCTCAGCCGCTGCCCCGGGCTCTCCCCCGGCCCCTCCGCCCTCAGCCAGAGCCGCCCTCGGGCGGGACGCGCCGCAGCCCAGGCTCCACTGCGACGCCTGACCGCAGCCGCCCGCTACCGCCTCCGGCGCCGCCGCGCGGCGGTCCGCACACGCCACGGACTGGGTTCTCTCGCGCCGCCCAACCGCCCCAACGGCCGGCGCCCCGAGGCGAGCTCCTGAGTCGGCTCTCCGAGCCGGCTCCTCACGCCGCAGCCGGGCCCAACGTGGCACTTTGGCAGAACCCTCCCCGACCGGGGCTGCGATTCAAACCCCCGGCGGTCCCTCGGCCAATCACGAGCAGGCCGCCGGCCGAGCGGCGGCGACGTCGTCCAATCGAGTCTCGCTGCAGGCCCGCGGTTCGCCCGGTATCAGAGGCAGGCGGCCAATGGTGACTCCGAAGGAAACAAAGAAGGCGGGAAAAGGACAAGGGGTGCGGCCGAGGGTCCCGCCCTCTCCTCTCTTCGAAACGCTTCTGGCTGTGCGTTCGGCGAGCTGGGGTGAGGAGGTGGTGGCCTCCGCTGCCCCTGTGGTGGGTGGCCGGCTGCCTGGCCGGTGGACAGCCTAAGTGGGCGTGAGGGTCACAAGTACGGTCCACGAGCAGCGGACGGTTGCGGGCGGGAGGCGCGAGGCGTGGCCGGGACCCTGAGGTCCGCTGCCCCGCCGACCCTTGCTGGTCTTCTGACTCCCAGATTTGCTCTGCTTGATGCTGGGAAATCGAGGATCGGTCGGAAGTTCAGGGCAGTTAACTGTTTTCTTCTTGATATCTGAGTCCTCACCTCCAAATCGCTGAGAATTTGTACTGCCCCTGAAACGGTGGGCCTCAGACCCACCTGAAGGTGCAGTTGAAGCGACTCCTGAGAAAAAAATTGCAAGCGTTTTTGCATACTTTTTAAAAAAAGAGAGATCACAAGTTAAGTATCTGGAGTCATGACGTTACACCTAGAGAGAGGAGAATGCAGCCCTAGCCCTTGATGGCCAGGACAGTGAAAGCTGGTCTCTGCACACAACAAAATAAATACTTCTCGTAGGTTGTGGCTTTTACCATCTTCGTGCAGACAAAACACAAAAATTCTAAAATAAGGTGACAGATCAGAAAGTCAGTGTTCTTAGCCTTGATGTAATGGTAAAGGTACAGCTGACAGAAGACAGCTATGGTAGAATGTCAGCCAATAATCTTAGAAGAAACAGACGTTTCAGAGGTGATAAAAGAGGAATGGTAAACTCACAAATCCTTGTCTTCTAAATCCAGGGACACTAAAAAGTAAAATGTTACTGATCTATTTTTATTCTTAGGTTAAGAAAGAAACTAGGTTTACTATTCTGCCCTAACTGCCCTTATTCTGGTAGACGGATTACTACTCCACAGCCAAAAGAAAATAACTAAAACTATCTTAATTCACAAGTCACTGCAGATAAAGCTCTTTGGAAAGAGAGATGATTGGATTTAGGATTTGCTGATGGTGATTTGTTGAAGCTGAAGGGCCAGAATCATGCCTCTGACCTTCAAGAAACTCATCTTTCATAGCCACTAGTAACTGAAAGTGCTAACCCTTTCTCCATGGCAAAAGCTTATTTTGACTCCAAATCAAACGGGAAACTGTATTGAAATGTTCTTTAGCGTTCTTCAAAAAACAATGGCAAAACAACAAAAAAGAATGATCTGAAGAATTAAAGTTATTGATGATTTTACATGGCAAAAAAGTCCACACAAAACCCAACACACCAGACTTTATGCCTTTTAGTATTAGTGTGTTCTTTTTAAGGACACTGGGGGAACTTCTCCTTCACCCCCACCCCCGCCCCGGAAAAGCTTGAACAAAAATTGCACTGAAAAAGACAAGTTAGCTTTCAGTGCTAAAAGCCCTGCTTTCAAGGGGTCTCCATCATTATTTAGAGTCCGTGTAGTCATAGCTGAGAAGCAATCATAAGCAGCCTCTTCTGCAACATTATTATTTGGTTTAGCAATAGGTTAACAATAACAACCCAAGTTGATTCTGAAAGAAGGGTTTTGGGTTTTCATTTAATAATTCACCAGTATTTAGTGCATGTTCCCAGCCTGATCATTACACCATTCTGCTACTTTTAAACTCTTCTATATAAAACATTTGGTATTAAATAAGAACCAGGTTCAGAAATCCTTTGTTCCTGCTTGTAAAGATACATTTACTATTCATGTTCTTTGGTGTTTTGTTGCTATAGTAAAGTCAAGTGAGAGTTTTAAGTAGTGTTGACTTTAAAGTGATTGTAAGTGGTGGTTTTCAGTTTGATACCTACTGAAATAAGTGTTTATTATAATGAAAATAATCTAAAGCAAAATATCAATAGTTCTTTTTGCAGATGGAAATAAAGATTTTTACTTTTTTTGGTCATAAACAGAAGTTCAGGCTATGGAATTTTTTATAACGTTATCAAAACTTTGTATCCACCATATATATACATATATATATGTGTATATGTATAACTTGTCATATATTATTAATGTTAATGTCATTAACTTGTCTCAGACAAGATGGGTGCTTAACTCAAAATCTTTTTAAAAAATTTGAACTCAGCTAAGCAAGCTTATGATTCCTTGCAAAATTCTGAGTTTATAAATACCTGCCTTCTGACTTAATGATAGATCAGTTCAGAAGGTGTGGCACGCTTCTTGCTTTAGCATGCCTGAAATAAAACTAAGAACAAGAAGAGTGCCTGGATTTTGGTGGGCTAAATTTGTGTCTTAGGGCTTCTCTGGAGCTCGATGGTAAAGAATCCACCTGACACTTCAGGAGACACAGGTTCAGCCCCTGGGTTGAGAAGATTTCCTGGAGAAGACAATGGAAACCCAGTCCACTATTCTTCCCTGGGAAATCCCATGGACAGAGGAGCCTGGCAGACAACAGTCCATGGGATCACAAAGGAGTTGGACACAACTTAGTGACTAAACGACAACAAATTTGTATCTTGGCTTTTGGTTCTCCTGACCTCCTTGTATTTGGCTCTCTTAGTAACTGGTGGCCTCGGCTTCAGTCTTCATTCTCACTTATGCCGAAAGTAAGTCCCTAGAGTGAGGTCTTTAGCAGTAGTTCCCAGCTTTTTCAAACTGGAGAATTACTTTCATAGCCAAAAATGTTGGTTCATCTCCACATTTTAGTACGTGTATTTTTCAAAGGTTTGAGCATGCATAGTAACAAAGAAGTTCATATATATGTTTTTTTTTTATCATTACAGCAGAATCTATAGACATTTTAAGAAAGCTAGTACACAAGTGAGTACAAGGGACATGAGTTTGAGCAAGCTCTGGGAGTTGGTGATGGACAGGGAAGCCTGGCGTGCTGCAGTCCGTGGGGTCGCAAAGAGGCAGACATGACTGGGCAACTGCCCTGAACTGAGTACACAAACGGGCAGATAGTCTGTATTTTGTTTATAGATAATGCTTGATCTACAAATGGAATTATTAACCCTTTTTGATAATTCTCTATTTCCTATAGAATTAAAATCATTCTTGCATCTACATGATGCAATATGAAGCTCAGGGACTTAGGTAATTTGATCATTTGAGCCAAATGTCCACTTCCCCCTTATAACTTGCTCTCCGCATCCCCAAGTAATTGGGTAGTATAGACTGAGGTGCCTGCTTAATTCCCAGGGATTATTTAAGTAAGTAGCATATCTCAAATTATCTGAATATTTGTGTTTTCTGCTTGAGTAAGATTTTGGAGAAGTGCCTATTAAAGAACCCGCCTGCCAATGCAGGTAGACATAAGAGACATGGGTTCCATCCCTGGGTTGGGAAGATCCCCCGGAGAAGGGATCCCATTCCAGTATTCTTGCCTGGAGAATCCCACAGGCGGAGGAGCCTGGCAGGTTGCAGTCCATAGGGTCGCACAGAGTCGGACATGACTGAAGTGACTTAGCATGCACATACCATTATAAAACAGGAAAATTCTGTTATCTTAAAACCATAGTCAAGATTAAAAAAGCAAGATGAGTCTATACCTACCTCTTGCTTGGTTAACCTTTCCCTGCTTTCCAGTTGGATAAATCAAGTCCGTGGATGGGTAAAACAATAGGCCAGATTTAAGAGGAAGGTTTACATGAGAGCAAGGACCAAATGGGTTCTTTCTATACCCCTCTTAGCCGTGTCCTTTGGGCCAAAGTTACATAGGCTGTAAGATCAAAAGAGAATCAAAAGATCAAAAAGAGAAGATAAAAAATGAATCTCCCAATGCAAGTCTGTACTACTGAATGGACAACTTTATACTAAAATGAAAGGCTTGCTTCTATTCTTTCTCTCAGACACTACTTAAGGATGTCACCTCATTGTTTCATTTCTGTTGTGCCTTCCCAAGTAGGGAAGATAATAATGCCATAAACACATCTCCCTGGTCACTAGTTAAATGTGTCTAAACTCTTTGATTGGAGAAAGCAATGGCAACCCTTTTCAGTACTCTTGCCTGGAAAATCCCATGGATGGAGGAGCCTGGTAGGCTGCAGTCCATGGGGTCGCTGAGAGTCGGACACAACTGAGCGACTTCACTTTTCACTTTCATGCATTGGAGAAGGAAATGGCAACCCACTCCAGTGTTCTTGCCTGGAGAATCCCAGGGACGGGGGAGCCTGGTGAGCTGCCATCTATGGGGTCGCACAGAGTCGGACACGACTGAAGTGACTTAGCAGCAGCAGCAAACTCTTTGATATGTTTCACTTTTATAAGTTAGAAGAGATATTAAAATATATATTCAAGTAAAGCCACACTCTATGCAAAATAGTGTTCCTGGCAACGTCTCAAAAATTGTTGAGTAAGTGGATTAAGAAAGTAAAGTGTTAAATCTGGTTGCATATTCACAGCTAATGCTTTTGGACTTTTATTTAACTAAAGTTAACTAGTATCTGGTGGAATTTTGTCACCCATGAGCTGAATCAGCTCTTGTACACAAGTAGTGAATGTTAACCATTTCTTTTTTTCTTAAACTAAAGGAAGAAGAATTCCTCTGCATGGAAAATGACATTTTTAAACATCAAACCCATTGCTTGGGCATTCTCTCTAACAACATTAGGGACTGAAATGCTCAATTCTGTCTTCAGTTTCTACTATGTAAAGCTTTTTTTACATCTGTACAAGGTTTCAGAAGTGGCTTTTTATCAAGCCCAGGTGAGACGGAGCCCTTGTTGTTCTTTTACCTTAGAAAAGCTTCTCCTTCTAGTTGTGCCTCATGATTTTCCAAAAAGCTGATTCTTCACAAGTTGAAAGAGTTATCAAGAAAAGGTTATCCATGTCCAAGATCTTCTGTTTAAGGGCAAAGAGACTTTTAAAATGATGGTCACTTATAACAGCTTTAATGCATATATATTAAATCTAGAAAAATGATACAAATGAACCTTTTTTCAGGGCAGGAGTAGAGATGCAGATGTAGAGAACAGACGTGTAGACACGATGCAGGGGTGGGCATTGGGATGAATCAGAAGATTTAGGTTGACGTATGTGTGTCTAATCAAGGCTATGGTTTTTCCTGTGGTCATGTATGGATGTGAGAGTTGGACTGTGAAGAAGGCTGAGCGCTGAAGAATTGATGCTTTTGAACTGTGGTGTTGGAGAAGACTCCTGAGAGTCCCTTGAACTGCAAGGAGATCCAACCAGTCCATTCTGAAGGAAATCAGTCCTGGGATTTCTTTGGAAGGAATGATGCTAAAGCTGAAACTCCAGTATTTTGGCCACCTCATGCGAAGAGCTGACTCATTGGAAAAGATCCTGATGCTGGGAGGGATTGGGGGCAGGAGGAGAAGGGGACGACAGAGGACGAGATGGCTGGATGGCATCACCGACTCAATGGACATGAGTTTGGGTAAACTCCGGGAGTTTGTGATGGATAGGGAGGCCTGGCGTGCTGTGGTTCATTGGGTCGCAAAGAGTCGGACACGACTGAATGACTGAACTGAACTGAAGTGATGTGCACTGCCATGTGTAAAACAGATAACCAATGGGAACCTACTGTATAGCACAGGGAGCTCAGCTCAGTGCTCTCTGGTGACTTAGATGGGTGGGATGGAGGTGGATAAGAGGGAGGGGATATATGTATACATATAGCTGATACATTTCCTTGTACAGCAGAAACTAACACAACATTGTAAAGCAACTATATCCCAATTATAATAAAGAATGACAGCTTAGAGTTTAACTGGTACATTTTTGGTTATCTGGAAAAATTCCTTATGTGGAAAAATAAGAATTATTATTAAGATATTCTGTGTTTTGAAATGGCCCATATATTTACAAATTGTATTGTAACTCATTACCAATTAGGTGGTCAGGATGGATAGAGTTCATGGTCTTAAATACCCATATGGTTTATAATGTTACTTGTTTATTACTAACAACAACATCCTTGATCTAATAAGTGTTTTTTTCCATTTTGAGATAGCAAACGCTAATATTTTAACCTTTCCTAATGAAATTATGTAAAACTGTGCCATGGTCTGTAAACAGGCCATCATTCTTTGCCAAGGCATGGCCATATGCCTCGTGGGGAGACAGCGGAGCATAATGATTGAAAGCGCGGACTCCGGGGTCATCTGCCTTGGCTCAGGCCCTGGTTCAGTCATTTATTAGCCGAGAAAGTTGCTTAACTTCTCTGACCCTCAGTTTCCTCATAAAGAAGGGGTAAGAATAGTACCTACTTCATAGGGTTGTTTTAGGGATTTAGTGAAATAATTCATGTAAAAACTTGTTCAGTGCCTAAACACAAAGTGAATGCACTCTGGTTTGGGGGTAGTATTAGCTGTCATTATTATTTCAGTATGTATACTTCCTGCTGATTCTGGAAGCAGTGACTTTTTTTTTTTTCCAGCTGATCAACTTTGGTCACTTCATATTAGTTAAAAATTCAAGTTACTTTCATCAGTATAAACTACACTAAAATAATCCTGTGTTGTTTTGTTTTGTTTTGTTTTTTCTAGATGATTTTAATGATCTGGAATGCTCTTAACGACCTGACGGGGTATTTTCACAACAACTCTAAGGCTGACTGCTGTTCCAATCGTCACAGTTCTGTTTTGTACGGTGCCCCTTTATATGCAGCAGCCTTCCTGCTCCCTTGGTTCCCCTGGAAATACTATCATGAAGGTGACTGGCTCAGTGGGCTTCACCTGGTGGTATCATTATGTGCTTTTGATAGCACACTTACCTTTGTTCAGCAAGCCCAGTGTGTACTGTTTGCAGAAATTTTCACTAGATACGAAAGTCGGCTCCAGCTTATTAAAATCAACCAAGTGGCATCACTGGTAGGATCTACCAGTATCCTTTTCTGTGGCCTCATCTCTGATAACATGGAAATTTTGCTCAATTTTCAGATCATCGCTGTTGTTGTTGCCATTTTGGCTACTGCCAGCCTTTATACTGGCATGTGCCACATAAGTCACTTAGAACCTAAAAGAAGCCCCGAGGAAAATCTTTTCTCAGAAACTGTACAGGATCTCCCCTGGACCTCCGTCGTCTCATTGATGAGACAAATCTTGACGCAGAAAAACTTTCGCCTTTTTCTGATAGTGAATTTCTTCCAAGTCTTCCATTTAACCTTCTTCAGTAACTTCATGATGATATTTGTTGATAACCTCATTCCCACGGATGTTCTTCCTTCTTCCATAAGGAGCATCATGTATGGGGCAGGCTTTATCTGCCCACAGGTATGTGATGATTCTTCATGTATCTTCCTACAGGGATTAAAGATATAACTCTTAGCTAGGCTAGGGCCTTCTCTGGTGGCTCAGTGGTAAAGGATCTGCCTGCCATTTCAGGAGATGCAGATTCAATCCTTGGGTCAGGTAGATTCCCCTGGAGGAGGAAAGGGCAATTTTCAGGTCACCCACTCCAGTACTCTTGCCCAGGAAATCCCATGGACAGAGGAGCCTGGCAGGCTACAGTCCATGGGATCGCAGAAGAGTCGGACATGACCTAGCAACTAAACAAGAACTTACCTGGCTGAGAAATAAAAACCTGATTGTATCAGTAATGAAAAAATGATTCAGATTTATTAAGAGGCCCAAAGATTCAGATTCCCTACATTAGACAAGATTCAGTAGGAATATGATGTAAACAAGAGATGCAAAGAAGAAAAGGAGGAGAACCCAGTTAAAGCGGAGCTCTGTGTTATTTTTACTATTTTAGCTTTTGAATTTTGTCCTCTTGAGCTTCCTCATTTAAACCTCTGCAGAGCTATGGAAGAAAATGCATGGCTTCCTGTGAGCATGTCATTTTGCTTTATCCTGATATTTAAGATTCCTGTGACTGTTAGAAGGAAGAAGAGTTATTTGATCATGGATTCCTGAAGCCAGGTTTCAAAAGCACTTGGCTAAAAAACCAAGTCCTAGAATTCCAGAGTGTTAGTAAAATTCCATGGCCATGACCATTATTGTGGAGGGTGTGTCCTCCTTCAAAAAATATACCAGCCGGTTGTTTTTTACACGATTTGGAGAACTCATGAATAAAATTGCTTCCCTTAACCTAAATCTGTCCTCCAAAAATATGACTTGACCTAGCCTATGATATGGATTTTTTCTGTTTTCTCAATTAAAATATGTCATCTATACTCTTCAGAGACTAAGTTGAATAACTTAGATAGATGAGTTTTTACTATTTACTAACTTTTACAAAGATTTAAGCCCTGTGGAATAGAAATAGTTCTGAAATGTTCTAAGTGTTGCCACACTTTCTTAAGCAAAGTATATGGGATAGAATTTGCCTTTCTGCCATTAGCTCAAGGCCTTTATCATAGTTTGGTTACTGTATATACCATAATATTGAGAACTCACATTTTTTGAGTGCTTACTGTGTGCCATGGACTATGCCAAGTACCTCATATACATTATCTAGTGTAATCCTAACTAGCATTATCTTGTGTAATCCTGACAACTACCTTCAAGACAAAGACTTTCCAAGTGAAAAAAGAGAGACTCAGAGGCCTTTAAACTTGTGCACTTTAAGAATCTGTCATGGTCTGTTTAGCAGAGGTTACCAAATAGAGTATCAGTTTTGGTTTATCTATATAGTCCCAGGTACTGTGTGTATATAATAAAATGATACTCTCCCTTAATGGCAGTTTGAGAGTTTTCAAGCTGTTTGTTGCTGTGTCCAATGATCCAGAATGGGGAGCTGCTTGAATTCCTGTCTCTATGTGTTACTGTCAGATTCTAGGCTATATATACATTCTCACTTTTAATCATGTACTTGCCTATAGTATCTCCTCTTCTCCAGGCAAAAACAAGTTTGTTAAACTCTTATCTAAGTTTTTTTTTTTTTTTTTAAGAGTAGATAGGTATTTGGAGGCTTCCCAGATGTCACAGTGGTAAAGAATCTGCCTGCCAGTTCAGGAGACACAAGAGACATGGGTTATATCCCTGGGAAGAAGATCCCCTGGATAAGGAAATGGCACCCCGCTCCACTATTCTTGCCTGGAGAATCCCATGGACAGAGGAGCCTGGAGAGCTATAGTCCATAGGGTCACAAAAATCAGGACTGAGCGACTGAGCACGCACACACATGGGTATTTTTAAGCAGCTTCTTTGAGATGTAACTCACATACCATACTTATTAATTCATCCATTTAAAGTATACAATTCAGTGGGTTTTAGTATATTCACAGACATGTACAGTCATTACCACAGTCAGTTTTACTTTTTAAAAAAATTTTAAACTTTTTGGTGGCGCTGTGCAACTTGCAGGATTTCAGTTCCCTAACCAGAGACTGGCGGAGAAGGCGATGGCACCCCACTCCAGTACTCTTGCCTGGAAAATCCCATGGACGGAGGGGCCTGGTGGGCTGCAGTCCATGGGGTCGCTAGGAGTCGGACACGACTGAGCGACTTCACTTTATTTTTTCACTTTCATGCATTGGAGAAGGAAATGGCAGCCCACTCCAGTGTTCTTGCCTGGAGAATCCCAGGGACGGGGGAGCATGGTGGGCTGCCGTCTATGGGGTCGCACAGAGTCAGACACGACTGAAGCGACTTAGCAGCAGCAGCAGCGACCAGACTGGACCCAGATCGCAGCAGTAAAAGCCTGAAATCCTCACCTCTAGGGCACCATGGAACACCCACTGCACTCAACTTTAGCACATTTCATTTTTTAGAAAATAAATATGTATGAGTTGAAACAAGGTAGTTTTTTGGTTATGGTTTTTCTGAGGTATGATTGACTCTCAGTAAATTACATGTATTTAACCTGTATGACTTGGTACACTTTGACCTATGTCTGCACCATGAAGCTATCACCACAATCAAAGTAGTGGACATACCCATTGCTCTCCAAATTGTCTTTGTGCCTCTTTGTAATCCGTCCCTTTAATTCTGTCTATTTTCTAGATTTTTATACACATGGAATAATATAATATGTACTATTGTCTGGCCTGGATTCTTCTGTCACATTGTTGTGGTATCAATATTTCACTCCTTTTTATTGCTGAATAATATTCCATTGTATGGGTATACAACAGTTTGTTTACCTATTCACTTTTTGATGGGCATTTGGGTTGTTTCCAGTTTTTGGCTATTATAAACAAAGCTGCTATGAACATTCATGTCTTTGTATGGACGTATTCTTTTCTTTCTCTTGGGTAAACCCCTTGAAGTAGAATGGTTGGACTCCATGGTTGGTGTATGTTTATGGAAGACACTGACAACCTGTTTTCCAAAGTGGTTGTACCATTTTACATTCCTCCCAATAATGTAAAGTTTTCCAATTGTTTCACATTCTCATCAGTACTATATCAGGCTATTTAGTTTTGGCCATGTTAGTAGGTATGAAGCAGCAGTATGTTACTGTGGTTTTGATTTGCATTTTCCGATGACTGCTAATGATGTTGAGTATCTTTTAATGTGCTTACTTGCCACTCATATATCTTTTTGATAAATTATTTGTTCAAATTTTTTTTTTTATTATATTTTTGGCCTTCCCACATGGCATGTGGGATCTTAGTTCCCTGACCAGGGATTGAACTCACGCCCCCTGCAGTGGAAGTGCAGACTCCCAACCTCTGGACCACCAGGGAATTCCCTGTTCAAATTTTTTTAAATTGAATTGTATAATGTTGAATTGTAAGAGTACTTTATATATTCGATATATTATGTAGTCTCAGTAAAAGTGCTTTTTTAGATGTATGTTCAGCAATATTTTCTTCCAGTCTCTCTTGGCTACTAAATTTTAAGACAGAATGTGGTCCACTGGAGAAGGGAATGGCAAACCACTTCAGTATTCTTGCCTTGAGAACCCCATGAACAGTATGAAAAGGCAAAATGATAGGATACTGAAAGAGAAACTCCCTGGGTCAGTAGGTGCCCAATATGCTCCTGGAGATCAGTGGAGAAATAACTCCAGAAAGAATGAAGGGATGGAGCCAAAGCAAAAACAATACCCAGCTGTGGATGTGACTGGTGATAGAAACAAGGTCCGATGCTGTAAAGAGCAATATTGCATAGCAACCTGGAATGTCAGGTCCATGAATCAAGGCAAATTGGAAGTGGTCAAACAAGAGATGGCAAGAGTGAATGTCGACGTTCTAGGAATCAGCGAACTGAAATGGACTGGAATGGGTGAATTTAACTCAGATGACCATTATATCTACTACTGCGGGCAGGAATCCCTCAGAAGAAATGGAGTGGCCATCATGGTCAACAAAAGAGTCCAAAATGCAGTACTTGGGTGCAATCTCAAAAACGACAGAATGATCTCTGTTCGTTTCCAAGGCAAACCATTCAATATCACAGTAATCCAAGTCTATGCCCCAACCAGTAACGCTGAAGAAGCTGAAGCTGAATGGTTCTATGAAGACCTACAAGACCTTTTAGAACTAACACCCAAAAAAGATGTCCTTTTCATTATAGGGGACTGGAATGCAAAAGTAGGAAGTCAAGAAACACCTGGGGTAACAGGCAAATTTGGCCTTGGAATACAGAACAAAGCAGGGCAAAGACTAATAGAGTTTTGCCAAGAAAATGCACTGGTCATAACAAACATCCTCTTCCAACAACACAAGAGAAGATTGTATACATGGACATCACCAGATGGTCAATACCTAAATCAGATGGATTATATTCTTTGCAGCCAAAGATGGAGAAGCTCTATACAGTCAGCAAAAACAAGACCAGGAGCTGACTGTGGCTCAGACCATGAACTCCTTATTGCCAAATTCAGACTTAAATTGAGGAAAGTAGGGAAAACCACTAGACCATTCAGGTATGACCTAAATCAAATCCCTTATGATTATACAGTGGAAGTGAGAAATAGATTTAAGGGCCTAGATCTGATAGATAGAGTGCCTGATGAACTATGGAATGAGGTTCGTGACATTGTACAGGAGACAGGGATCAAGACCATTCCCATAGAAAAGAAATGCAAAAAAGCAAAATGGCTGTCTGCGGAGGCCTTACAAATAGCTGTAAAAAGAAGAGAAGCGAAAAGCAAAGGAGAAAAGGAAAGATATAAACATCTGAATGCAGAGTTCCAAAGAAGAGCAAGAAGAGATAAGAAAGCCTTCTTCAGTGATCAATGCAAAGAAATAGAGGAAAACAACAGAATGGAAAGACTAGGGATCTCTTCAAGAAAATCAGAGATACCAAAGGAACATTTCATGCAAAGATGAGCTCGATAAAGGACAGAAATGGTATGGACCTAACAGAAGCAGAAGATATTAAGAAGAGATGGCAAGAATACACAGAAGAACTGTACAAAAAAGATCTTCACGACCCAGATAATCACAATGGTGTGATCACTGACCTAGAGCCAGACATCCTGGAATGTGAAGTCAAGTGGGCCTCAGAAAGCATCACTATGAACAAAGCTAGTGGAGGTGATGGAATTCCAGTTGAGCTATTCCAAATCCTGAAAGATGATGCTGTGAAAGTGCTGCACTCAATATGCCAGCACATTTGGAAAACTCAGCAGTGGCCACAGGACTGGAAAAGGTCAGTTTCCATTCCAATCCCAAAGAAAGGCAATGCCAAAGAATGCTCAAACTACCGCACAATTGCACTCATCTCACACACTAGTAAAGTAATGCTCAAAATTCTCCAAGCCAGGCTTCAGCAATATGTGAACCGTGAACTTCCTGATGTTCAACCTGGTTTTAGAAAAGGCAGAGGAACCAGAGATCAAATTGCCAACATCCGTTGGATCATGGAAAAAGCAAGAGAGTTCCAGAAAAACATCTATTTCTGCTTTATTGAGTATGCCAAAGCCTTTGACTGTGTGGATCACAATCAACTGTGGAAAACTCTGAAGAGATGGGAATACCAGACCACCTGATCTACCTCTTGAGAAATTTGTATGCAGGTCAGGAAGCAACAGTTAGAACTGGACATGGAACAACAGACTGGTTCCAAATAGGAAAAGGAGTTCATCAAGGCTGTATATTATCACCCTGTTTATTTAACTTATATGCAGAGTACATCATGAGAAACGCTGGACTGGAAGAAACACAAGCTGGAATCAAGATTGCCGGGAGAAATATCAATCACCTCAGATATGCAGATGACACCACCCTTATGGCAGAAAGTGAAGAGGAACTCAAAAGCCTCTTGATGAAAGTGAAAGTGGAGAGTGAAAAAGTTGGCTTAAAGCTCAACATTCAGAAAACAAAGATCATGGCATCCGGTCCCACCACTTCATGGCAAATAGATGGGGAAACAGTGGAAACAGTGTCAGACTTTATTTTTCTGGGCTCCAAAATCACTGCAGATGGTGACTGCAGCCATGAAATTAAAAGATGCTTACTCCTTGGAAGGAAAGTTATGACCAACCTAGATAGCATATTGAAAAGCAGAGACATTACTTTGCCAACAAAGGTTCGTCTAGTCAAGGCTATGGTTTTTCCTGTGGTCATGTATGGATGTGAGAGTTGGACTGTGAAGAAGGCTGAGGGCTGAAGAATTGATGCTTTTGAACTGTGGTGTTGGAGAAGACTCTTGAGAGTCCCTTGGACTGCAAGGAGATCCAACCAGTCCATTCTGAAGGAGATCAGCCCTGGGATTTCTTTGGAAGGAATGATGCTAAAGCTGAAACTCCAGTACTTTGGCCACCTCATGCGAAGAGTTGATTCATTGGAAAAGACCCTGATGCTGGGAGGGATTGGGGGCAGGAGGAGAAGGGGACAACAGAGGATGAGATGGCTGGATGGCATCACTGACTCAATGGACGTGAGTCTGAGTGAACTCCAGGAGTTGGTGATGGACAGGGAGGCCTGGCGTGCTGCGATTCATGGGGTCTCAAAGAGTTGGACATGACTGAGCGACTGATCAGATCTGATCTGATAGCCAAAAGATTTCAATAATTCTTTTTCTCAAACCTTCATACTAACATATGTGTTTCTGTTGATCTCAATAAAAAATCATTATAAAATGGAAATGCAAAATTGCCTTAAATTTTATTCTTGATTTCTCAAAAAGTGACATATATATATAAATCATTGGGGGCAAAAAAAGACAGCTGTTTGGAATTTGCTGTTATTTATTTGGCTAGGTCACTTTAACACACTGCCTGTTGGTTCTGGTAATGAAGGCTAGGCGCTGCATTTTCATTTTCTCAGAGTGTTTTCCCCATAGCTTTCTTTTAAGGAGTTGAATAAATGAAAGGAAAGAAGAATGAGGAAGTGTTCTTTCTCTGTAATAACTGTTTTAATAGGCTTGGGACTCTTCCACATCCCACTCACCTCCAAGAGGCAGAATAGTAAATGGGTTAGAAGCATGGAGACTGCCAGGGAGAAATCTGCCTCCGCTCTTATTAGCTCTGTGACCCTGGCCAAGTTACTGAAGCTCTCTGTGTTTCAGTTTCCTTCTCTGTAAAAATGGAAATAAAAATGGTGCCTAAAGATTATAATTAGAATTAAATGAATTAACTTTGTAAGGCATGCAAAGTTCTTGAAACAGTTCCTGGCACAAAATAAACACTCTAGAAATGTTAACTTTTATTATTAAATCTCAGTACAACAAATATTTATTAAATGTTCACTGTAAACACAGCACTGCCTTTATCTTTGTTTTGATTTAAGCTTTTTTGGCATCTGTTTGCCAACACTTGTGCTGGGACACATTATTCATGAGCTTCTACTTAATAAACACATGGATGGAGAGCCAAAATCCTCAGTCTATGGAAGGCTGTATTTTAGTACAAGCAAAAGTAGCCTGTTTTTTGTTGCTATATTACCCATCATTGGCTCATATATTTTTACACTGGACAGAATTAAAACAGCTACCAATTATTAAGTACTTTGTATGATGAGAGAGACAGAGACAGAGGGGGAGTGCTAGAGGAAGGAAATGCTTCCTAGGTAAAGTAAGCTGGTAAAAGTGGCAGAGCTGGAATTTCAACCCAGTGTCGACTTTAAGAAAAATGCACAATATGAGAGTTGCGAGTTAATTTATTTGGGGCAATATGAGGACTGCTGCCCGGGAGACAACAACTCAGGTAGCTCTCTGAGAAACTGCTCCAAAGAGGTAGAGGACAGTATGTATGTGATTTTGGTAAAAGGGGAGTACATGCAATCAAGCATGTTTATTTTTTAGAAAGTTTCTGCTGGTCACAAAAAACAGTCGTCACCATGAAGGATTTTAGTGCTCTTCTAGGTATGAGGAGATATAAGAATTTGACTCATAAAGTCAGCTCCTGAGAATGTCTAACTACTGAAGACTTGTCCTGCCAGTTTCCTGGGAGCACAGAGTGCCTCATTTCTGCTCTCCACTCTAAACCTTTCAGGGGGGTGTTGGAGGTCAGCAGCTTCCAGAGAACCTGATTTAATCCTTTTAGAGGCAGATGGCAGCACCCATGGCAAGTGCACGTTTGCGGTTGACACTAGGGAATCTGGTTTTAAAATCTTGCACTTTCCACTTTGTCGCATGTTTCTTAGAGTATTACTCTCATATCTTGTGTAGTATTTTATGGGTTGGAGATTGAGAACAAGAAGCTTCATTTCAAAATGTGGAACTGTGTAAATTTAGTGTTATTATTATATATAGGAATATAAGGGGACTTGGTCTGTTTTACATACTTTATCTTATAGAACTCTGAGAAATGGCACGGATCCTCTCAATCACGGTTTTACTATCCAGGAAAAAAGCGCTCTTGTTCCTTGAAAGTAGAGAAGTAAACCAAAAAATCAGTCAGAGGGGGAAACCCTTATGTTTGTTAAAGAATATTGTTATTATACTTACATCATTAAAAATTCTCTTCTAATTGTATGTACATTTAGTTAGTAAAAATGATTCAGGGCTAAACAATGTGCTTTTTTATTGAAAACAAAGAGTATCTTCTAATCTTTGTTAATGTACATATGTATATTTAGCACTAACTTTTTGGTCTACAGCAATAAACTTTTTCATTGCTAGCAAGAAATGCAGGAAAAAATGTGATTGAACTCTCAACATGAAAGATGAAAATATATAAGATTAGACAGGAAACACAAACAGAAGAAATGTCGATACAATCATAAACTATTGCTAATTTCTGGTGCTTGATTTTAGGATAAAAAAGTACATTTCAGATATATCTGGAATTCTTACTAAGAAGAATAGTAAAATGTTTATTTTACTATTCACTACGGTGTGCGAGGTGAATTCTGGGCTTTAATCCCAAATTTTAAAATCTGAATATATTTTGGATTTGAGTTGGCCTTTTCACATTACAATAAAGCAATGCTCATTGTTTCAGTGATGGTTCTCTCATAGTTGGTTTTAGTTAAACCTCCTCTTGTTAGTGTGAAAATAAAAATGTATGAAACTACTTCCCACTTTGTCCATTTTATAGGAAATAATAGCTGTTTTTTTTTGCAGTATATTAGTCAACTTTTATGGGTATAAATGGATAATAACACTTGTAACCATGATAGGTAGTATTAGTTGTGTGTTTCAGCTGATACTATGATTCAGAAGCAAATTTATTTTTTGCTGAGAATGTTTGTTTTGTTGTCAGGAAGAGTAAACCTATTGCACTGGATTCCATCTTAACGTTATGCCCATCTGTTTCCATTTCAGTGCCTTGTACTTATCAGCCAGTCCTGGCTGAGGAAGTTTGGTTACTATAAAATTATCTTATGTTCCTTCTACCTAGAAGGAACAGCCTCCATTGTCATGCTGCTTCTTGGACAGCAGTACTATCACTTTTTGGCTCTGTATCTCACCGTTATCATGTGAGTAAATGCCCGTGTCAATCCCAAAATTACCGTAGGTCTTGCCATTTCCTTTTAAGCAGTGAAACATCTTTGATCTGAAATGTGTTTGGTATTCATTTCTAGGCAGTCATTACACTTTTCTGTCTTCTTATTTTGGGGGTGATTTTTTTTTTTTAATGTGGAGTCTTTTTTTTTTTTTTCTTTTTTAACCAAACATAGTCTTTGTTGAATTTGTTACAATATTGCTTCTGTTTTATGTTTTGGGTTTTTTTGGCCAGGAAGCATATGGGAATCTTAGCTCCCTGATCAGGGATTAAACCCACACCTCCTGCCCTGGAAGGTGAAGACTTAACCACCACGCCACCAGGGAAGCCCACCTTTCTATTTTCATTTTTGCAGAGATTTCTAATGCCAAGTTTTGTAGTAAAGTTAAGTTCCTCTTTCTAACCTGTTAAAGTGCATCGTTTAGTAAATCCTGCTGCCAAATAAAGATCTTATCCCTAAAAGATGGTCTTTGCCATCTTGGAAAATGGCTCTACCATCTATCTAGTTGCCCAGGTCGGAGACTGAGAAGTTGTCTTTGCCATCCCTTTCTTGTCTCCTACATCTAATGAGCTACCAATTATTAGTAGTTTTAGCTCTTGAATATGTCCTGAATCCATCCCTTCTGTGTTCCCATTGCCATTCCTTTAGCTCAGGTCTTCGTCATCTCTTACCTGGATTTCCATATAACTTCCTATATGGTCCCCTTGTCCCTAGTCCCCAGTTGCTTCTAGAAGAGCGTGTCATTCCTTTGCTTAACAATCTTTTAAGTGGCTTCTCTCTGCTTTCAGGATATAATGCAAAATGATAACATATGAGGTCCTTTGTTATACTGGCCCTGTTTACCTCGACATCTTCATTTCTTGTTACTCTTCCACTTACAACAAACTCCTGCCCTAGAGAAACACTTTGCAGTGCCAGGTTCAAACACTTCCATGTCTAACATGCAACATTCTATGCCTGAAAAGCTTTCACCATTCTTACCTGGCTCTCTCCTACTGTTCCTTTAGGCTGCAGCTCAGGGATGTGCGTGCTTTCCGGAAAGCCTTCCGCAATTTGCTCACCTGGATTAGGTGTCCCTCCTGCTGCTGCTGCTAAGTCACTTCAGTCATGTCTGACTCTGTGTGACCCCATAGACAGCAGCCCACCAGGCTCCCCTGTCCCTGGGATTCTCCAGGCAAGAACACTGGAGTGGGTTGCCATTTCCTTCTCCAATGCATGAAAGTGAAAAGTGAAAGTGAAGTCGCTCAGTTGTGTCCGACGCTCAGCAACCCCATGGACTGCAGCCTTCCAGGCTCCTCCATCCATGGGATTTTCCAGGCAGGAGTACTGGAGTGGGGAGGTGTCCCTCCTACATGACCCCGATGCCCCATGCTTATCTTTGGCCCTCACTGGACTGAGCTTTATTATGAATAAAGTCTAGTTTCTTATTACTGTGGCCCCATCATCTACTACAGTTCCTGCAAATAGTTGGTCCTTAGAAAATGTGTTTTGGGTGAACGAACTAATAAATCTAACTCCAGGTCCCTATTGGAACAATTTGAGAAAATTTTCATGAAGACTTAACTGCATTTTGAGTAAATCAGAAGTGGCAAATATAGTAATTAACTCAAAGTATTAATCTCTGTAAAACCTGAGGAGATCCAACCAGTCCATTCTGAAGGAGATCAGCCTGGGATTTCTTTGGAAGGAATGATGCCAAAGCTGAAACTCCAGTATTTAGGCCACCTCATGTGAAGAGTTGACTCATTGGAAAAGACTCTGATGCTGGGAGGGATTGGGGGCAGGAAGAGAAGGGGACGACAGAGGATGAGATGGCTGGATGGCATCACTGACTTGATGGACGTGAGTCTGAGTGAACTCCGGGAGTTGGTGATGGACAGGGAGGCCTGGCGTGCTGCGATTCATGGGGTCGCAAAGAGTCGGACATGACTGAGCGACTGATATGATCTGATCTGATCTGATAGATAACTATTCTGTAAATCTACAGTGGTAGCTCTGGTTATGTCATATTTAAAAGACATTTTTATAGTGATTTTTAGAATGAAAATGTTTGTTTGCTTTTTTTTTTTACTTAAACCATTCCCCCATTTTCTTTCTTCTGTCATAATTAAAATGTTTTACGTCCCTTAGTAGTTCTTAATTTTCCTCTTGATACCAAAAGGTTTCTGTATTGGGTGTGATGTTGAACTAGAAGACTTTCTAAATGCTTCTCCAGTTAAAATATATTGGAATTTATATATGCTGCTGCTGCTGCTAAGTCACTTCAGTCGTGTCTGACTCTGTGTGACCCCAGAGACAGCAGCCCACCAGGCTCCCCTGTCCCTGGGATTCTCCAGGCAAGAACACTGGAGTGGGTTGCCATTTCCTTCTCCAATGCATGAAAGTGAAAAGTGAAAGTAAAGTTGCTCAGTCATGTCTGACTCTTAGCGACCCCATGGACTGCAGCCTACGAGGCTCCTCCGTCCATGGGATTTTCCAGGCAAGAGTACTGGAGTGGGGTGCTATTGCCTTCTCCGGAATTTATATATATAAATATATTTATATTTATTTATTTATTTTGGGCTGTGCTGAGTCTTTGTTGCTTCACAGGCTTTTCTCTAGTTCTGGCAAGCGGGGGCTACTCTTACCTGCCATACATGGGCCTCTCATTGCGGTGGTTTCTCCTGTTGCAGGGTACAGGCTCTAGGGCTCTCAGGCTTCAGTAGTTGCAGTGCGGGGACTCAGTCATCGTGGCTCCCGGGCTCTAGAGTACAGGTTCAATGGTTGTGGTGCACAGGCTTGGCCGCTCTGTGTGGCATGTGGGATCTTCCCAGACCAGGAATTGAACCCGAGTCTCCTGCCTTGGCGGGAGGATTCTTAACCACTGAACCACCAGGGAAGCCCTGGAATTTATGTTATTAAATACTACATATGCAATATTTTAGTTAGCTCATTGTTTTTGTGCATGGGACAAAGATTGTGCAAAAGAAATAAAAGAAGATAATATACTTTTCCTTAGCTTATGATAAACAATTAGCAAACATAAGCAGTAGATTTTTAAGTTAAACTGAGAAAAAGTCTAAAATATCTCCTGTACTTGACTTCTGTTATCAAAGATAATTTTTTAAATTATATATTAATGTGAATGTGAGAAAATGGATTCTCACTTCTTGTTTTATTGTACAGTTTACAAAATATTTTTTCTGTTTAAAATATACACCAAAACTCCATGTCATTATTACCATACTTATGAAGCTAAAGTTCATATTTATTAAGGCAGTGATCAACTATAGGGAAAAAAGGGGGGAAAGGAGGGGAAAAAGGAAAAATAAGGAGAAAAGTAATGAATTTCCATGGCATGTTTTGTTCTTTAGAACCTATCCATAATTTAAGCAGATTTAATGAATGGGTAGTCAACTGAGAATGAGTAAAAAGCATAGTAAATTTTTCAAAATGTATTTATTTTATTTTTAAAAGAGAATTATATATTCATAGATACATTCTGGGAGGATAGAAGTGTGTACCTAATATATTTTTATTTTTATAGCATATTATTTCATTTTTCCTTTTCTGCAAACCAAATGTCAACTTTGTCGTTTGATTTTTAAACAAATTTGTGTCTCCTAGTTATAGAATTTTCATATGTGTACTTTAAAATTGTTTCTAGGGTGATTGTGCAATCTTCTTTTTGCTTATTTAACTTGCCACTGGCTGACATGGTCGATGCAGACTTACTGAAGTTCAATCGGCAGTAAGTATATTTTTCAAATATTAGCTATACAGATATCACAGGGAGGGAGAACATACTAGTATCTCCGTATCTCAGTTATATTGCCACTACAAATCACGTAACTGAGAGATGGTCATAAGAAGCAGCACTGGAAATCAGAGAGCAGAACATAATAAGATCTTCATAATTGTTCACCCTGGGCAGCTTTTCCCTGCTTTTGAAAGGACATGGTAATTTTTCATCCCAAAGCTTCATACGGCTGGTGCTACAAGGTTAAATCTCAGAAACCAAAGTGAAATCTCAGATAGCTTTATTTTATAATATAGTAAGTCCCCTACGTATGAACCTTCAAGTTGTGAACTTTCAAAGATGTGCATGTATTCCATCAACTTCAGGCTAAGTGAAATTTCAGCTTGCCCTCCTACTGCTGACAATCCTTCAGCTCTATCTTGTCTCATCTCTTCTCCCTTGTCCAGTTAGTAACTCTTCTTGCCTGTTCACTCAATGCCAGCTATTGTACTTTAAGGTAATGTACTATAAGATTAAAAATGCTTTCTTTGTGTTTTGTGTTTGTTTTTTATGTATTATTTGTGTGAAAAGTTTTATAAACTATTATAGTACAGAATTATATAACCAACTGTGTTAGTTGGGTACCTAGGCTAACTTTGTTGGACTTATGAACGCATTCTTGGAACACAGTTCATTCATACGTAGGGGACTTACTGTACTGCACTGGATTATCAGGCAAAGTGACCTTTACTCTATAGCATCACAAGAATTGAAATTGAAAATCAAGGTCCATCTTATTCTTTTTTTACTTGAAAAAGTGTAAGCTGATGATGAGAGGTTTTGTTCTTCGGTATGGTTATTATAAACGCTTTAGATCAGCCATGAAATTCACTTGATTGGCACATATTTTCTGATATGTGTTCTATTTTATGGATTAGAGAGGAATGTATTATTTTAAGACCAGCACAGTCTTTATTAGCTTTGTAGAAACTGCATGGCCTTTTTTTTTTGTTCAGTTTAGTTCAGTCGCCCAGTCGTGTCCGACTCTTTTTGAGACCCTGTGAACTGCAGCAAGCCAGGCCTCCCTGTCCATCACCAACTCCCGGAGTTTACTCAAACTCATGTCCATCGAATTGGTGATGCCATCTAACCATCTCATCCTCTATTGTCCCCTTCTCCCCCTACCTTCAATCTTTCTCAACATCGGGGTCTTTTCAGATGAGTCAGCTCTTTGCATCAGGTGGCCAAAATATTGGAGTTTCAGTTTCAACATTAGTCCTTCCAATGAACACCCAGGACTGATTTCCTTAGGATGGACTTGTTGGATCTCTTTGCAGTCCAAGGGACTATCAAGAGTCTTCTCCAACACCACAGTTCAAAAGCATCAATTCTTCAGTGCTCAGCTTTAAGTCCAACTCTCACATCCATACATGACCACTGGAAAAACCCTAGCCTTGACTAGATGGACCTTTGTTGACAAAGTAATGTCTCTTAATGTAACTTAAATTGAAGGAAGCTTTGCCAACCCAACTTAGTGATTTCTTCTTTAAATAATTTCCTCCATGTTTCAGAGTTTGTTGCTAAGTCATATTTGGAGTGATGTGCAAAAAGGTGAGCTCCTTATGTTTCAGAACTATGTCCCTGATGCCTAGAAAAATGACAGTCTTAAATCAGTTTTAAAAAAATAAATTAACAGGAAGAAATTTCAGTAAACATCTTTTAACACTCAAATTCTTTTTGAATGAAACTGGGTACTAATGAATAAAATGCCTCAAACAGTTGGAAAGGGAAGGGCACCAATATTTATCAAATGCCAGTGTGTACAAGTACTGTATAGCTTTTGTTCATTAAAGTCTCATACCAGCTGTGTGTGGTGGATATTATTGACTCAAAAAATATTTATTGATTGCCTCCTGTATGTCAGGCCCTGTGGTCAATGCTAGGGATACAATACAGCAGGTTTTGTAGTAGCAAATCCCTTCTAAAAACATACTCTCCTATGCACATGCTGGATGCTTCTGACTGAATGGCTATTCTTAAAGAGACATATGCTTTTCTGCTCCCATAAGTTGTATCCTTACTAAGAGTCAGTACTTTTTGTTTCAAATTGGTTAATGTCAGATGCAATTGTTATTATAATTCCATTTGTGCTGTGCTAAGTTGCTTCAGTCGTGTCCAAATCTTTGTGACCCTATGGACTGGAGCCTGCCAGGCTCCTCTGTCCATGGAATTTTCCAGGCAAGAATACTGGAGTGGGTTGCCATTTCCTCCTCCAGGGGACCTTCCCAACCCAGGGATCAAACCCAGGTCTCTTATGTCTCCTGCATTGGCAGTCAGGTTCTTTACCACTAGCTCCACCTGGAAAGCCCCATAATTACATGTAGTTACATTTATATTTTATAAACTTAGGAAATATATATATGAAATTAAGCATTTCTATGAAAACTAAGTTAAATGCTTTAGAAAGACTTGATAAAGTATAAAAAAATTACTATCAAACCTGATGTCTTGAGAACTTTAAATGTTTAGGGAAATAGAAAAATCTAAAAGTATCCTGTATTCAGAATGCCTTGTAAACAACTTTAGGTTCTCTCTATAATTGATGGTAGAAACCATGGATCCTGTTGTAGGGATAGTGTATGTGCCAGAAAGATAGCACAGCACTTTCATCAGTGGACCTGTACTCAAAAAAAAAAAAAAAAAAAGATAAGAGAATGAATATAGTTAAGTTGAAATAGAATGGTCAATGTCTCATCTTCTGAAAATGATTTTTTTTTGCTTCAGTCAACTGTTGTCCTGATCATGTCAGATAAGAACTTAATCAGAGGCCCAAAGCAGATATAACCCTTGCCCTTGTGACTCTGATGGTCTAGTGGAGGCAGTTATCTACTGACGGCAGTTATCTTCTATTATTATCATGAAATCATAATTATCCTCATTTTTACAAAACTAAAACTCTTGAGGCGTTAACTTTCCCAGGGTAATGTAAGCACAGATTGAAGAACTAGGGATGAAACTCAAGGTCTTATGGTCAGATCCATCTTCTTCCAGTTCTCTGGCCTCATCTTTTCTCTTGCCTTTTCTTTTTCTCTTCCCTTTCTTCACCTCCCCCGTTTCTTCTCTCCTTCTTCCTTAGTTGCAAGTTTTCCATCATTGGTTGAAACATGGACAAAATTTCAGTTTATTCAGGCAATGCCCTTGATTTATTTTATATGATGTAACTTAATTATCACAAAATGATATGGCAGGATTCTCACTGAGAATGTATTAAAGTAATCCTTCAGAAAATTTGAGGAGGAAGACTTTGGTGTGAATCCCAGGTCTATTAGTTGCTAGCGGCGTGTCTGTGCAGAACCTAGTCTGTCCCCCAGCCCTACAACAGACGTGATGATACCTTCCTCACAAGATTGTGGGGCTTCTGTGAAATGATACATGTTGTTGCTGGAGGTGTTGTGGGTTCAGTTGCAGACCAGTGCAATAAAGCAAATATGGCACTAAGGCAAGTGACAAATTTCTTGCTTTTCCAATGCATATAAAAGTTATGTTTATACTATACTGTAGTTTTTTAAGTATGCAATAGCATTGTGTCTAAAAATGTACATACCTTAATCTAAAAATTCTTTCTTGCTAAAAAATGAAATGTCCAAACTACAATAGTAACATCAGAGATCATTGATTACAGATCACTGTAACAAATAGAATAATAATGATAACGTTTGATATATGGCAAGAATTACCAAAATGTGACTCAGAGGCAGAAAGTGAGAAAATTCTGTTGGAAAAACAGACTTGTTCAATGCAGGTTTATGACAACTGTGCATTATCAGATGATGGTCAGCATTTTATAGATTGTTTCTATTATTGTCTATTTAGGCTCAAGGAGGACTTAATAGTCAGAAAGGTCCTTGATACTTGTATACATATACATACATAGTGTATATACACTTACATATATACATACATGTAGTTTGTGTGTGATGTAGACTTATGCTACTTCTTTCTGTTCCAGGGCACCCCTTTCCTCCATGGTCTTTGGCATCAATGCTTTATTTACCAAACCTGCTCAGTCTTTAGCTCCCATGGTGATACTCTCAAGGCTAAACCAGTTTGGATATGGAAACCCAAACAAAAGGTAGAGTGAAAAAACACTTTGGAATAATGTAATAGAAATATGAATGCAAACTCAACCTTTTACATTGATGACTGGGTGAGATCTCAGACTTTGGACAGTATAAGTCATTAACTTACAGGTTGTGAGTAAATTATAATAAAAAATATTAATGTCAAACAAACTTCAGTAGGGATACCTTTGAAGTGAAGTAAAGTGAAAGTTGCTCAGTTGTGTCTGACTCTTTGGGACCCCATGGACTGTATAGTCTATGGAATTCTCCAGGCCAGAATACTGGAGTGGGTAGCCTTTCCCTTCTCCAGGAGATCTTCCCAACCCAGGGACCGCATTGCAGGCAGATTCTTTACTAGCTGAGCCACAAGGGAAGCCCAAGAATACTGGAGTGGGTAGCCTATTCTTTCTCCAGCGGATCTTCCTGACCCAGGAATCAAAACAGGGTCTCCTGCACTGCAGGCGGATTCTTTACCAACTGAACTATCAGGGAAGCCTTTAAGGGTATTC
This sequence comes from Bubalus bubalis, assembly GCF_019923935.1. Lineage (NCBI taxonomy): Eukaryota > Metazoa > Chordata > Mammalia > Artiodactyla > Bovidae > Bubalus > Bubalus bubalis. The sequence goes on along the minus strand of NC_059180.1, from coordinate 22,211,899 downwards.
TTTAAATCATGTATGTTACAAATGTCAACATAATTCACACTAAACTACATATGGATTGCTTTTCTATGTCATTCACTCATTTATCATTTCATTCCACAAATGTTTCTGAGGGCCTGCTGTTATCTGCCAGGTTCAAAGGTGCTGGGGATACAAGATAAATAAGGAGTCCCCGTGGAGCCCCACAGCTTGCAAAACACTGTCTGAGGCCCCACCAGCCTTTGGTGATAACAGGACACTGTGGCAATGCAGGGAAGAGGTTCCTATCTACTTCTATCTGCCTAAAGTCAGGGAGCCCTTTGCAAAAGAAAGGTTTCTTGAGCTGAATTTTGGAGGTTGGGTGGATTTTCTCTTCTGAACCCAGAGGAATGTCATTCCAGGCAGAGAAAACAGCATGGCAAGTGTTTGGAAGCATGAGAGAATGCTCACAAAGTTATTCATGTATTCAGTTGACAAACATGGTCCAGAGCCTGCCACATCCTAGGCTCTGTGATAAGGCAGTGAACAGCAGGGAACAAAACAACAGAAGCCTCTGCCCTCCCAGAGCTTATGTTCTAGCGTGAGGAAGGCAGACAAGAAATTAGCTAAGTAAAATACATAGTGTGTTAGTTGGTGAGAAGTCCTCTGGCGAAAAATAAAACAAGAACAGGAAGGCTTGGGGAAAGCTGCATTTTTACCTAAGGTGATGGGGAAGTCTCACTGCCAAGTAGGTGACATTTGAATAAAGACCTGAAGGAAGGTGGGAGGGAAGCGGGGTGCTCTCCAGAAGGAGTATTCCTGGCAGAAAGAACAGTGAGTGCAGAAGCGCTGAAGTGCAGCAGGCCTGGCACTCGGCCTGATGAGGAGGCTCCCTGTGTGACTGGAGCAGGGTGAGCAGGTGGAGACCAAATCTGCTGGTCTTTGCAGCCCTTCTTTATTGCTCTGGTTTCACTATGAGGTAAATGGTGATGGTGAGGTAGTGGAGGATTTATTCATTTGTTTATCTGACATTTTTTACAGCAGTTTTTTTAAAAAGGATTCTTTATTATTATTGGGCTTCCCTGATGGCTCAGAGGGTAAAGCGTCTGCCCACAATGTGGGAGACCTGGGTTCGATCCCTGGGTCGGGAAAATCCCCTGGAGAAGGAAATGCCAACCCACTCCAGTATTATTGCCTGGAGAATCCCATGGATGGAGGAGCCTGATAGGCTACAGTCCATGGAGTCACAAAGAGTCAGTTACGACTGAGCGACTTCACTTTTCACTTTGGTTATTATTATTGGCTGCTCTGGGTCTTCTTTGCTTTTGTTTGGTCTTTCTCTAGTTGCAGTGAGTGTGGGCTACTATTCCTTGTAGTACACAGGCTTCTCATTGTGGTGGCTTCTCTGGTTGTGGAGCACAGGCTCTAGGCTGCTCCGGTTTCTGCCATTGCCATATGTGGGCTCTGCTGCTGCTGCTAAGTCACTTCAGTCGTGTCCAACTCTGTGTGACTCCATAGACGGCAGCCCACCAGGCTCCCCCGTCCCTGGGATTCTCCAGGCAAGAACACTGGAGTGGGTTGCCATTGCCTAGACCTCATCAACTTCGGTAGTTATGGCTCACAGGCTCTAGAGCATTGGTTTAGCAGTTGTGGAGAACAGGCTCAGTTGCTCTTTGGCATGTGCAATCTTCCCGGACCAGGAATCGATTCCGAGTCCCCTGCATTGGCAGGCAGATTCTTATACTCTGCACCACCACGGAGGTCCTAGAGCAGTTTTAGGGTCACAGCAACATTAGGCAGAAAGTACACAGAGTTCCTATAAATTCTCTGCCCTCCGACACAAACAGCTTCCTCCACTATCAGCATCCCCAACCGGAGTGGTACATAATCCATGAGCCTACATCCTTATCACCAAGGTCCGTAGTTTACATTAGAGTTTGTGCTTGGTGTTACATACTCTATGGATTTTGACGAATAACTCATAGAATAAGGACATATGGACAGTGACATGTATATACCATTACAGTATTATACAGAATAGTTTTACTGCCCTAAAAATCCTCTGTGATCTGTATATCCATCCCTCCTTCCCCCCAACACTGATAGCTACTGATTTTTTTACTGTCTCCATAGTTTTGCCTTTTCCAGAATGTCATACAGTTGGGATCATACTTTTCCTATTGGCTTCTTTCACTTAGTAGTACACATCTAAGATCCCTCCATTTCTTTTCATGGTTTGATAGCTGACTGAACCTGGGTCTCCTGTATTGCAGGCAGATTTTTTACTGCCCGAGCCACCAGGGAAGCCCTAATTTCTTTTTCGCACTGAATAAATATCCCACTGTGTAAATGTACCCTAGTTTGTTTATTCATTCACCTACTGAAAGACATCTTAGTTGTTCCCAGGTTTTGGCAATTATGAAGAAAGCAGCTATAAACATCATGCACAGGTTTTTGTGTGGACACAAGTTTTCAACTCCTTTGGGTCAAGACCAAGGAACACAATTGCTAGGTAATATTATAAACATATGTTTCATTTTCTAAGAAACTGCCAACCTGTTTTCCAAAGTGACTATACCATTTTAATTTCTCACTGGCAAAGAACTGGGAGTTCTTGTTTCTCCACATCCTTATCAACATTTGGTATTGACAGTGTTCTGGATTTTGGCCATCCCAATAGATGTATAGTGGTATCTCATTTTAATCTGCAATTCGCTAATGACATATTATCTGGAACATCTTTTCACATAGTTATTTGCCAACTGTATGTCTTTGGTGAGGTATCTGTTCAGGTCTTTGGCCTGTATTTAAATCAGGTTGTTAGTTTTCTTATTGCTTAGTTTTAAGATCTCTTTGTACGTTTTGGATATCAATCCTTTGTTTGATATGCCTTTTGCAAATATTTTCTCCCATGTATGACTTGTCTTCCCATTCTCTTGACTGTGTCTTTGGCAAAACAGAAGTATTTAATTTTAATGAAGTCTAGCCTATCAATGACTCTTTCATGTACTATGCTTTTCATGATGTATCTAAAAAGTCATTGCCACATAGATTTTCTATTCTTCAAGGAATTTAAATAGTTCTGCATTTTACGTTTAGCCCTGTGATCCGTTCTGAGTTAATTTTTGTAAAAGGTAAAAGATCTACCTCTAGGTTAATTTTTGGCATGTAGATATCTAATATCATTTGTTGAACCTGTTCCTCATTTTATTTGCTCCTTTGTCAAAGATCAGTTGATTGTATTTATGTGGGACTATTTCTGGCCTCTCCACTCTACTCCACTGATCTGATTGTCTACTCTTCTGTCAATAGCACAGTGTATTTTTTCTCTTCCAGTTTTACTGAAATATAATTGACATACAGCTGAATAAGTTTAAGGTGCAAAGCCTGATTTGTCTTACATACAACAGGAAATGACTATCACAAGTTTCATGAATATCCATCATCTCATATATCGATAGACATAACAGTGTCTTATTACTGTAGATTTATAGTAAGTCATGATGTCAAGTAATACCAATCCATTGACTTTATTCCTTTTCAGTACTGCATTGGCTATTTTTCATCTTTCTCATATAAAACTTATGATCAGTTTGTTGATACCCACAAAATAATCTTCTGGAATTTTGTTACAGCTTGTGTTGAACCTATAGATCAAGTTAGGAAGAACTAACATCTTGACAGTACTGAGTTTTCCTATCCACGAACATGGAGTATCTGTTTATTTAGTTTATCTTTGATTTCTTTCATATTTTGTTAGATTTATATCTAAGTATTTCATTTTGGGGGGTGCTAATGTAAATGGTATAGTACTTTTAGTTTTAAGTTCCATTGCTGGTATGAAAGTGAAAAGTGAAAATGATAGCCACTCAGTAGAGTCTGACTCTTTGTGACTCCATGAACTGTAGTCCACCAGGATCCTCTGTCCCTGGGATTCTCCAGGCAAGAATACTGGAGTGGGTTGCCATTTCCTTCTCCAGGGGATCTTCCCAACTGAGGGTTTGAACCCAGGTCTCCTGCATTGCAGGCAGATTCTTTACCCTCTGAACCACCAGGGAAGCAGGAAAGCAATTGATTTTTGTATGTTAACCTTTTAACCTGCAACCTTGCTATAAATGCTTGTTAGTTTCAGAGATTGCTTTTTTGTTTTTAGTTGTTTGTTCTTTTGGATTTTCTACAGACAGGAATTGATTTTTTAAAGTTTTCCTTATACCCCTCATATCTCTATTATAAACATTTTCAAGTATACAAAAAGGTTGAAAAAGTTGTACAGTGAAAACATATACTCACCACCTAAATTCAACTATATCTTACTATATCGATTTTAGCACATACAGATAAAAGTATCCATCCTTTTACCTATATATATCAGGTCATTTTTTTTTTCTTCAGAACTTTTAAAAAAATTTATTTATTTTTTAATTGAAGGATAATTGCTTCACAGAATTTTGTTTTCTGTCAAACCTAAACATGAATCAGCCATAGGTATACATATATCCCCTCCCTTTTGAACTTACTCCCTATCTCCCTCCCCTGTTTTTCTTCATAACTTTTTATTATGAAAAATTTTAAATACAAAATGAAAGAAAAATATTGAGAAAATCCAGGCACCCACTCCTTAGATTCAACAGTTTTGAACTGTGCCCTATCAGCTTTATCTGTGTTTATGTGTATATAATATGTATTTCTGGAGGAAGGCATGGCAACCCACTCCAGTATTCTTGCCTGGAGAATCCAATAGACAGAGGAACCTGGCAGCTTATAGTCCATAGGGTTGCATAGAGTTGGACACAACTAAAACGATATAGCATGTATATATGCATAACATGTATTTGGTTAAGTTGCAAATGGAGTAGCATGTCATATATCTTATAGCTTATGTACATCTTATAGTTTAGCTTACATGTCCTAAAAATAAAAGCATCTTGCTTGAAGAGTTTTGAGCACCATAATGACCTGACTGGACTTACCATTTAATAGCATCCTTCTGGCTGCTGTGAAAAATAGGTGAATGAGAGGAGTAAGACATGGGAAACCTGCAGTTTAATAACACATGATATATTATTGTGCTTGATGGCAGCTGGAGGGAGGTGAGACTGGAAAGGTCAGGGGCTGAGGCTGCATTTACATTTTCTCAGTCATATTCATCAGCATGTCCCAAATGTGATGACTTTTAAACTTCTGTTATGTGAGTACTCTATGTACTATTATTTACTTAACATTTTTCTTTAAATTTATTTTAAATCATAAACTTAAAAATCATAAGCAAAAGTATACATGATATACATGTAAAACTGAATCATTTTGCTATATACCTGAAACTAACACAACATTGTAAGTCAACTATACTTGAATAAAAATTAAATTACTTAAAAAATATACATGGAATAATTTATTTGGTGGGTTTCACTTTCTTAACAAATTTAAGTACTTAAAATAAAAAGAACTATTGTGTATCATCTGCAAATTATCACATGTACTACCAGGAGTACAGACACTACTTTGGGAAAGACTACTGCAGGTAAAAGAAGTCACTGAAGATTTTTAAACCTGGGCAAGACATAATCTGAATTTTGTTTTAAAGTATTCTATAAAGGACTGGAGGGGGGAGGGAATTAAACCCTAGTTACTGGTCACCTATTATAGAAAAAGTGCTCAGGATACAAAGATAAATAGGTTGCTGCCACTAAGGAGCCTACAGTCTAGTAAAGGTGATAGATTATGAGAACAGGCAATTTCAGAACAGAGTGGTAGGTGCCATAATTAGAAGTACATACAACATATAACAATGGCTAAAATGTGGGTGTGATAGACACTGCTTCAGAAACCAAGTCTGGGAAAGCTGTACACAGGAAAAGATGCTTCAGTCATTTCAGAAGAGACAGTAATACTATAATGAAGACATTAATACTATAAATGAAGACTGGAAGTAACCAGGGAAGAGAATGAATATTGCAAAGCATGGACATGTGAAATGATGGGGGCATTCATTCAACAAATATTTACTGAACTTACCTGTATACCAGCTCCTGCGCTGAGCCCAAAGAGACAAGATGCAGACCCTTCTCTGAGTAAGCTCACAGTTAATGATAGTGAAAATCATAATGCTATGTGTTAGGTGTTATCGATATAAGTAAGTGTGGGGTGCTGTGGAAGAACACATTATCTGAGCACATAATTCAGACTGGGTAGCAAGGAAATGATCTTAGATGAACTGTGAAAATGTAGCAGGAGTCTGTGCAAGTACAGAGAGGCCACGTGACATGCTTGGAGGAACTGCACATGGTTCAGCAGAGTTTGAGAAGTGTGGATTTGCTCCTTAAAGGAATGAACTATTATTGTTGTTAAACCAAGGGGTAATAATGTTATACTTGCCTTTGAATACATGACCCTGCAGATGTGGAGAATGGTTTGAAGTGAGGTTAGCCAAATCTTAGAGAAAGAATAATTTGAAGGCCAGAGTTGGTTTTATATGAGAAATGCTGATGAAGGCCTGAGCTAAAGCACTTTCATGTGGAAGGTGAGGAGAAGCCCGACCCAAGAGAGATTAGGGCATCAGAATCAACAGCATTTAGTAATCCTTGGATTTGGAGGCATGACTGATAATTGGGTAACCGTGTGTTAAGCAATGAGTGGCGTATATGAAAGAATTGTATGTGGGCTGTTCTGGAACACATTTTTTGGTAGAACTTGAAGAAACTCTCAGTCTTAGCTTCTCCATCTAGCAAGTGAATGTTTTCTACCTCCAATAGGGAAGCTGCTTGAAATCCCAGTAGCCTTAAAAGCCTCAAACCATGTTGCAGAAGAAAACCATGGTGACTATTAATAAAAGGGGAGAGGAACAGACTCTAGGGTAGAAAGGACTCAAAGCTCATTTGCTGGTGGATGTGAGAGCAATGGAGAGAAAAAGAGTGCACTTATTTGTGCTCCTCCAAATCTTCTTTGAGAAACACAAGCTCTAAAGCAATGGTTCTCAACCCTGTTGCACACTGGAATCACTTGGAGCTTGAAAAAGTCCTGATACCCAGGTGACACCTTTGACCAGTGAAATTGGACTCTCTGGGGGTGAGATCTGGGCATCAGTACTTCTAAAAGCTCCCTCGCTTGTTCTAGTGTGCAGCCGATGTGGAGGACCTGCAGACTGACTTCCTTGAAAACAGAGGCCCTGGAGACTAATTTTTGTTGACTCAGGCATAGATATGTTGACAACCAGACACGCTGGCAGGCTAGTCTTGTGATATCATAAGCATTTTTTAGAGTTATCAACTTGTTCAGGGCACTCAAGTATCATTTATCTTTGATAATTTGACGTTTGGCATCTCGTGGCCTCACATAGTTATTGCCAATCTGAAAGGGTCCGACTGAAGTCCAGAGGCAACTGTATACTTAGCAGGATATGGGCTGATGACCAGAGAGTGCTATGAGAGTCACCAGTGTGACAAAGTTAGCAAAAATGTCTATTTGAAGTAAATTTCCTCCTTGCAAGTGAGTTTTCTGATTAATATTTTACTATTACAATATACAGAGCTATTTGGTTCAGGGATATTATTCTCTCCAACTGTGAATTTTGAAAGATGGTCTGTGACTCTTTGTTATAGTTAGAGAAATGTTTGTTCTGCAGGGGGTAGATTGTTTTTCTAAGTTTAGTAAATCTATGCAGTAGCCTATAAATGTAATGGTTCAACTTGTTATTATTGGAGATTCATAAGAGAGGTACTTAGGCAAGAAAAGCAACATGTATTCTCTTCTAATTATAGGGGATAAGGTATTTCATGTAGTAATATTAGAAATTGATTGCCTGATTAGTTTATACATGCAGTTTCTATTAAAAAATGGCAAGAAAGTCCACACTTTTCATACAAAATAAACAACAGTGAAATTCTAGTGTGTTATAGAAAAAGGACTACTCTGTCCATTTGGTCAATTAATTATGCTTGCATGCTTTTATCAGCAAACATTTGTGGGGTACCTACTGGATGTTAGCATTGAGCTGGAAGCCGAGATAAAGGAGTCGTACGACATGCTGCCTTTTCTCCTTTTAGTAGTTCACGTGGTGTTAGTGGGGGAGGCAAACCGGAAAGTCCAGGGCAATGAGCCAAGTCCAAGGTTAAGAGGCGCACACAGTGCAGGAGGAGCACAGACTTGATCCTCAGGGGCTCGGCCCTGGGCTGACTCCATGTGGTAGCACTGTCTTTTAGCCCTGGCCAAATTCTTGCCACTTGCTGCATATTCTGCAATAGAAACATCCATTTTCCCAATGGTCAAAGTCTGTCAATTTCCTTGCTGAATTACAGTGTCATCTGTAAAGACTTTACAGGAAATGTAAATAAGATCCTTCACATACCCAAATAGAGTCTTCTAGATCAATCTGCTATACATACAAATGTGTTTTTAAATATTATATATGCAGCCTTCCTTTTTCTTGTCTTTTGTTCTGGAAGCCTCACAATAGATACTTCCCAAATTATACTTGCAACAAAAGTTCAGGAAATGACTTTTCTCTTAATAACAGAGTAAACAATACTGTCTTCAACTCTAGCAAAGAAGCAGAACCAAGATGAGTTGCTTCAGGGTGAAAATCTGACAAAAAAAAAATCTCAACTCTTGCTTTTTTAAAAAACAAATTTTAATTGCTGAAAAATTGCTTTACAATGTTGTGATGGTTTCTGCCATACAACAGGGCAAATCAGCCATAATTATACATATGTCATCTCCCTCTTGAGCCTCCCTCCCCTCCTACCAGCCCACCCTTAGATCATCAGAAAGCATCTGGTGGGCTCCCTGTGTTACACAGCAGCTTCTCACAAGCTATCTGTTTGACACATGCTAGTGTATATATGCAGAGAGGGCAATGGCACCACTCCAGTGCTCTTGCCTGGAGAATCCCATGGATGGAGGAGCCTGGTGGGCTGCAGTCCATGGGGTCACTAAGAGTCAGACACGACTGAGCAAATTCACTTTCCCTTTTTACTTTCATGCATTGGAGAAGGAAATGGCGGCCCACTCCAGTGTTCTTGCCTGGAGAATCCCAGGGACGGGGGAGCCTGGTGGGCTGCCGTCTATGGGGTCGCAAAGAGTCGTACACGACTGAAGCGACTTAGCAGCAGCAGTGTATATATGTCTATGCTACTTTCTCCACTTGTCTCACTCTCTCCTTCCCCCACTATGGCCACAAGTCTGTTCTCTACATCTGCGTCTCAACCCTATGTTTTTTAAATAACGAAAGCATTCTTGGTATTTAACTCTATGTAGTTAATCATTAGAATCAATTTTAAAACTGTTTTTTGAAAACAAGTACTTGCCATAGAGATTTACCATAGTGACAGCCTGGAGATCCTTGGGCATGAATCTCTCCTGATTTCTGTTTCATATTAGGATAAAATCAGTAGTCTTATTTAGTGTTAAAGATTAAGTTACCTAGGGTAGAAATGAACTAGTCTTATGTATTATACTTGGTTCTGGTGGATTTTGTTCTCTCAAAGTATCAAAACTATGTTATACTGTTGATTCTGTTGTAGTTATGATATGCTTATTGTGAATTTATTAAAGTTTTACATATTCTTGCTTTATGAGGCTATTGATGAAGCATAGAGGACTAAAAAGGAAAAAAAAAAATAGCCCTTTCTCTGAGGCGTTCATGCATCCTGCTATAGGATCACTAGGAGAGCTAGAAATACTCAGCAATTTAGAACTCTTCATGTATTCAGAGCCTCAAATTTTGTACTTTGGTGAGACATGACTTTCACCTTCCCCATCACTGTCTCTTTGGAAACAAAAGATTAAAATATATACAAAATGTCTTACAGTTGTGGATATGAACTGTGTACATATATAAGGATATGGGCTTCCCAGGTGGCTCAGTGGTAAAGAATCCACCTGGCGATGTAGGAGCTGCAGGAGATGCAGGTTCGATCCCTGGGTTGGGAAGATCCCCTGGAAAAGGAAATGGCAACCCACTTCAGTATTCTTGCCAGGATAATCCCGTGGACAGAGGAGCCTGGTGGGCTACAGTCGTGGGGTTGCAAAGAGTCAGACATGACTGAGCATGCATGCACATGTAAGCATGTATGTTCGATGGGGTTGCTAGAAAGAATATTGGGATAATGTCTTTTTTTTTTTTTTAGAATTTAAGAAATGTTTATTTATTTATTTGGCTGCACCAGGTATTACTTGCTACATACGGGATCTTTGAAGCAGCATGTAGGAACAATTTTTACTTGTGGCATGTGGGATCTAGTTCCCTTACCAGGGATCACACCTGGGTCCCCTACATTGAGAGTGCAGAGTCTTAGCCATCGGACCACCAGGGAAGTCCTGGGATAATCAGTTTTTAACAAGATTCTTAGAGTAAGTCCATGTTCCAACTGTGATGAACATGTGAGCACTTGTAGCATTCTAAATTATTTGTAATATTTTGCCCAAAAGATTCTAATTGAAGCTGAAAAACTATTAGTAGTGTCAGAAATGAGGCTGTGATGTGAAAATTTTTGTGTAGGAAATTTCTATCTGGAATTTCATAGGACCATAATAATATATATCCTGTGTTTTGCCACGGAATTATCAATGTTGATTTCTTCCCTATGGTTCACTTCTCTTCCTCTGTAAATAAGGGTCATAATGTTTCATTGCAAAGGGACCGCCTGAGGACAAGATTATGTCCTAAGGAGGATATAACCAACACTAAAGATTTTTCTTTGGAGAAATATTATGATCTGATTTTTTTCCTTTTAGTCTTTATAGTTGGAAATGTTAACAATAGCCTCCAACCTCTGGCAAAGAAAAACAGGTGTATCAGAAGTTAAATCCTTTTTTTTTATATAAATTTATTTATTTTAATTGGAGGCTAATTACTTTACAATATTGTATTGGTTTTGCCATACATCAGCATGAATCCACCATGGGTGTACACGTGTTCCCCATCCTGAAGCCCCCTTCCACCTCCCTCCCCATACCATCCCTCTGGGTCATCCCAGTGCACCAGCCCCAAGCATCCTGTATCATGCATCGAACCTGTACTGGTGATTCATTTCATATATGATACTATACATGTTTCAATGCCATTCTCCCATATCATCCCGCTCTCACCCTCTCCCACAGAGTCCAAAAGACTGTTCTATACATCTGTGTCTCTTTTGCTGTCTCGCATACAGGATTATCGTTACCTTCTTTCTAAATTCCATATATATGTGTTAGTATACTGTATTGGTGTTTTTTTCTGGCTTACTTCACTCTGTATAAGAGGCTCCAGTTTCATCCACCTCATTTGAACTGATTCAAATGTATTCTTTTTAATGGCTGAGTAATACTCCATTGTGTATATGTACCACAGCTTTCTTATCCATTCGTCTGCTGATGGACATCTAGGTTGCTTCCATGTCCTGGCTATTATAAACAGTGCTGCGATGAACATTGGGGTACACGTGTCTCTTTCAATTCTGGTTTCCTCGGTGTGTATGCCCAGCAGTGGGATTGCTGGGTCATAAGGCAGTTCTACTTCCAGTTTTTTAAGGAATCTCCACACTGTTCTCCATAGTGGCTGTACTAGTTTGCATTCCCACCAAGAGAGTAAGAGGGTTCCCTTTTCTCCACACCCTCTCCAGCACTTACTGCTTGTAGACTTTGGGATCGCAGCCGTTCTGACTGGCGTGATCTACCAAGTTACTCTTTTTAACCGTTTGGCTGTAATGGGTCTTTGTTGTGCACAGGCTTTCTCTGGCTGTGGCATGTGGGCTCTGTTGTCGTGACTCAAGGGCTCCTTGTGGCAGTGCTCGACTTTCCCCCGTATGGTCCCTGGGCTTCTCTTGTGGAGCGTGGGCTCTAGAGCACACAGGCTCAGTCGTTTGAATAGCTGCGGCACACTGGCTTCTCTAGTTGCAGTGCATGGGCGTAGCTGCCCCATGGCATGTGGGATCTTAGTCACCCAACCAGGGATTGAACCTGCGTCCCTTGCATTGGAAGGCAGATTCTTAACCACTGGACCACCAGGGAAGTCCTTCCCAAGCTATTCTTTCTTGTTCTTGATATTTGTTGTAGACGGTTGTCTCTTCACAAGAGTTTCTGAATTCATTTCTGCAGAGAGTATATGACTTTCTCCTTCAAAAATAAGGGTTTTTTCCCTTATAATAAATTTATATTATAAATACCTTTTTTTTTCCCCTGGAGAGATTTTTACTTTAAATCTAGATAAAAATCTCAGCTCCAAACAGCTGTGGAATGTTGGGTGATGTAATAAACCTGGCTAAGCCTTAGTGTCTTCTTCAGGGTTATTGTGAAAACCAGTAGCAATAAGAGAAAAATGTCAAACAGGGCCTGGCACACAGAATGTCTGCCCTGCGTGTTATGCCCTCACTCTTCTTACAAGGGGCTCATCAGGCTGACCCTGTGAGTGCGCTAAGTCGCTTCAGTTGTGTCTGACTCTTTGAGACCCTATGAATCACCCTAGAAAGGAGAAATTTCTTCTTGAGGAAGCAATAGCTCACATGGACTCAGGTATTCTGGACCCTAATTCAAAGGAGACTGTATGGCCACAGAAACCATAGTTAGGTTTCTTTGGGTTTTTCCATCCTGGGCTCCTACTTCTCTGCAGGAGCGCTCACAACACTGCTTTTGACATCAACTTCTTTGACAAGAGATGTCTATTTCTATACTACTAACCATCAACATATTTCATTGATCCAATTAGGAAGCAACATTTCTAATTTTACACATTTTTGAGCTCATATTGATAGCAGAAAAGGAGAGTGGAAAGGAGGCCAACTTTGCTTTAGTTTTCAGATGTGGAAAAGCCCCAGTGTGATAGGTTTGGAGGTGACAGGATGATTTCTGTGGACCCCTTTACCTATAGAGCTGAATTTACAAATTATTTAGCAAGGAAAGCTAAGCTAAGAAAATAAGCTAAGAGAATGAAGAAAAAGATACCAGACAGCAATATTTTAGAATGTAATAAGCTGCAGGTACATATTTTTCTTTTAAAAGTAGGTCATTGTGAGATAAAATTAGGTGCAAACATTTTTCCATAAGCAAAGGTTCTTATTATAAGATAAAATTAAATATATTTATCGTCTCTTTGCCTCCACTAGAACATAAACTTTGTTGAAAGTAAGAATCATTGTTGATTTATTTACTCTACATTGTAAGAACCTAAATCAATAAATGAGCAATAAATATTTGAGTGAATGAAATTATAAGCAGAGCTTCGGTATTATTTTTCTACCAGAGATTCATTTAAAAATGTTGTTAAGGCTGGAACTGACATTCTGAAAGCATAAAAAGGCCAACTGGCCACTCTGTTGCTGTTTAGTCACTAAGTCATGTCTGACTCTTTGCAACCCCATAAACTGCAGCATGCCAGGCTTCTCTGTCCATCACTATCTCCCAGAGTTTGCTCAAACTCATGCCCATTGAGTCAGTGATGCCATCCAACCGTCTCATCTTCTGTCGTCCCCTTCTCCTCCTGCCCTCAGTCTTTCCCAGCAGCAGGGTCTTTTCTACTGAGTCAGCTCTTTGCATCAGGTGGCCAGAGTACTGGAGCTTCAGCTTCAGCATCAGTCCTAATGAATATTCAGGGTTGATTTCCTTTAGGATTTACTGGTTTGATCTCCTTCTCAAGAGTCTTCTCCAGCACTACAATTTGAAAGCATCAGTTCTTCAGCACTCAGCCTTCTTTATTGTCCAACTCTCACATCCGTACATGACTACTGGAAAAACCATAGCTTTGACTATACAGACTGCTGTCGGCAAAGTGATATCTCTGTTTTTAATACACTGTCTAGGTTTCCCTAGTAGCTCAGTTGGTAAAGAATCTGCCTCCAATGCAGGAGACCCAGGTTCGATCCCTGGGTCGGGAAGATCCTCTGGAGAAGGAAATGGCAACCCACTCCAGTATTCTTGCCTGGAGAATTCCATGGACAGAGAGGAGCCTGGTGGGCTATAGTCCATGGGGTGGCAAAGAGTCGGACATGACTGTGTGAATAATTTTCACTTTCAGGTTTGTCATAGCTTTCCCTCCAAGGAGAAAGTGTCTTTTAATTTCAAGGCTGCAGTCACTGTCTGCAGTCACCGTCAGCCTTCTTTGGAGTCCAGGAAAATAAAAATTTATCTTTGTTTCAACTTTTTCCCCTTCAAAAATTTGCCATGAAGTGATAGGACCAGATGTCATGATCTTAGTTTTTTGAATGCTGAGTTTTAAGCCAGCTTTTTCCCTCTCTTTCATTTTCATCAAGAGGCTCTTTCCTCCTTACTTTCTGCCATTAGAGTGCTATCACCTGCATATCTGAGGTTGTTGATATTTCTTCCAGCAACCTTGTTTCCAGCTTGTGATTCATCCAGCTTGGTATTTCGAATGATGAACTCTGCATATATGTTAAATAAGCAGGGTGACAATATAGTCTTGACGTGCTCCTTTCCCAATTTTGGAGCAGTCCATTGTTCCAAATCTGGTTCTAACTGTTGTTTCTTGTCCTGCATACAGGTTTCTCAGGAGACAGGTAAGGTGGTTTGATATTCCCATCTCTTTAAGAATTTTCCAGTTTGTTGTGATCCACACAAAGGCTTTAGCATAATAAATGAAGGAAGAGTAGATATTTTTCTGGAATTCCTTTGCTTTCCCTTGGCAATTTGATCTCTGGTTCCTCTGCCTTTTCTAAATCCAGCTTGAACATCTGAAGTTCTTGGCTCACATACTGTTGAAGCCTAGCTTGAAGGATTTTGAGCATTACCTTGCTAGCATGTGAAATGAGCCCAGTTGTATGGTAGTTTGAACATCCTTTGGAATTGCCCTTCCTTGGAGTTGGAATGAAAACTGATCTTTTCCAGTCCTGTGGCCACTGCTGAGTTTTCCAAATTTTCTGGCATATTGAGGGCAGCAGTTTAAAAGCATCATCAGTTAGGATTTGAAATAGTTCACCTAGAATTCCATAATGTCCACCGGCTTTGTTCATGGTAATGCTTCCTACAGGCCCATTTGACTTCACATTCGAGGATATCTGGACTCTAGATGAATGACCACACCATTGTGGTTATCCGGGTCATTAAAACCTTTTTTGTATAGTTCTGTGTATTCTTGCCACCTCTTCTTAATCTATTAATTCTTAATCTTCCTCGTCTATTAGGTCCTTACTGTTTCCATCCTTTATGGTGCTATCCTTGCATGAAATATTCCCTTGGAATCTTCAATTTTCTTGAAGAGATCTCTTTTTTCCCCCCATTCTATTGTTCCCCTCTATTTCTTTGTATTGGCTTAAGAAGCCCTTCTTATCTCTCCTTGCTATTGATAAGTTCATCCGTATCCCAGTAGAGGGTATGCAATGTGAAAGAGGAAAAGAAATTCTCTAAATCATGGGCATCTCTCCCAGATTAGAATAACATCTTAAAAGAAAGAGGAAATCTTAAGAAAAGAGCAGGAAGATCAGGGAAATTTTTGAAGAGCATCAAGTGATTCAGTGAAGTAATATGGAAATGAAAATGGTTGCAGCTTCAGTAATAATGGTGTCAGCCTTGAAAGCACTGGGGGTTAGACTACACCATGGTATTTATCAAACTACCTTAGTCATTTGAATGTTCATTCTGCTGCCTCGCCTTGAACTTCCAGCCTACGGCTCTCCCTGTAATGCTGTCAGCAGACTCCCTGGAGGCTTTGCGCCTGCAGATTATCACAGACGTTCTCTACTCCTCTCACCCTGGAAAAAAAGAGAAAAAGACAATTCTGTCTTTAAGATCAGAAATCTCCCAGAGAGAACCCATATCAGCTGGAATCTAATTTCTTGATATTCCTGAAACTGGAATCTGCTATAACTAGAGAATGCAGAAGGACAATGGGCTCCTATTGTTAAGCACTCAGATAAAAAACACACAGGTGCCTCAGCCAAGCAGAAACCAGTCTTTTCATGAAACACTGGGCTTTGAGCACATACGATATAATTCCTTGACTAGCAGTTCATGATCATGGTTCTGTGGTTTTTTGTTCACTAAAGGTCTTGATTAGGCCACTTCCTTTCTTTTTCTCTGTGTTTAAGAAGTGTGTGATTTAGGCTTTGACAAAGTGGAACTTGGTCTTCCCTGGTGGCTTCAGTAGTAAAGAATCTGCCAAGGCAGAAGATGCAAGTTCAATTCCTGGTTCTGGAAGATTCCCCTGGTGAAGCAAATGGCAACCCACTCCAATATTCTTGCTTGGGAAATCTTACGGATAGAGGAGCCTGGCTGGCTATAGTCCATGGAGTTGAAAAGAGGCAGACATGACTTAGTGACTGAACAACAACAATACTAACAACATGGAACCTGATTTTCCCTTACTTTTTGGCATCTTGCACCCACTGTTGACCCAGTCCCCCGATCTGGTCTGTCTTGTGGTTCCAGTCAGTGAGTAGTCAAAGGTGGGGAGAGAAGCATCATGTTTCTATATATCTACATCAAGTTCAAAAGTATCTTCATGACCTTGTCTTCTCATTCTCGAAATCTGTGATCAGTCTTTCAAACCTCCTGTGTCTTTCTTAGTAATGACCAATTAGAAATTACTGAATCCCATCCCTATAGTGGTCGGAGGCCAAATTATGGTAATTTGGACATACGTGCCAATGGTAAAGATACAATTTTCAGGCCAGTTTAGCTGCAAGTGACAGAAACTCAGTGGAAGTAAGCTCAAATGAAAAAGGAACTTACCAGCTCATATAACTGAAAAGTCAGACAGAGCTGGGCTTTGTGTAAGTAGTACTCAAATGATGTTAGGAATCTGTTTCTCTGCCCGTGACTTTCCCTCTGTGTTGAGTGCAAACTTTTACCACGTGGCGGCAAGGTAACCCCAGGTTTACATGGGCTTACATACTCAGATCCTAGAGGAAACATTTGTCCCAGTAGCACAGCAGAAGCTCCGAGCTGAACCCTGAAAGGCTTTGTATGAGTCACATGTGCATTCCTGAGACAGTAGCTATAGCCCGACTCTGACCAGGTCTCGGTGTATGCCTGACATTGGGGTGGGAGCAGGGTAGTCAACGTCCAATGAATCTTCAGGACTGAAACAGGCTTACTGTGGAAGAGGGCAGAAGATTTTTCTTAAAGGAAGAAATGCTAGGAAGACAAAACACCATGTGCACCTAGAAATGAAGCTTTCCATTGATAGTCTGGGTGGAGCAGAAATGTAACTGCATCCTGACAGCATTATGGGCTCCTCTGTTACTTCTAGAGGCTACAGTCAGCATGTGTTGGGAAGTCCAGTTGATGGCCCACGTCTTTGTGATTGTCTCAGAGCCCAGGAAGTAACAGCAGAGGAGCAAAGAATAGGAAAGTCATAGTCATCAATTCTTGGATTGAGTAGGACTCAAGGTGAAGAGTGGTTTTGTGAAGCAGTAATTGGAAGCAAACACAATCCAGTCCAGAGCACCCAAGACTTTCCTGCCTGTGGCCTTTAGAGGTGGAGGTAGCAATGCTTGGATATTTTCCCATGATTCTACTCAGAGGTCTTCTAGTTAATATCTACTTATCCTTCAGGACTCAGCTCAAATCCCACTTCCCTGGGAGAACCTTCTCCAGACTCTACCTGAAAACGCTCTATGAGCTCCTATCTAATACTCTGCTTTTTTCCATCTCGGCATTTTTTCTTCATTTGTAATCATGGGTAAGTCACTCTTATTTATGATGACTTGATTAAGGTCTATCTACAGAACTGGGAGGTGGGCTCCATGAAGTAGAAACTCAGTTTTGTCACCATTGGATAACCAGTCCTGAACCCAGTGCCTAGCACATTAATAATCACACAATACCTATTTTTTAAATGAGCGAATGATACATAGGTTCTGGTAATATCAATAGGTTCTGGTAATATCAACTGATTCTGGTATGAAATATAACAAACCACCTCCTTTTCTTGTACCATATAGTTTGACCTTTCCACTTATCTCAATTGGCTGAATTAATGAGGTGCTGTTTTAGATAACCCAAGTAACCAAAGAGAAGCTGCAAACCGTATAATCAGCCCCCAAATAACCAGGAGGCCTCTTTTGCTGTGTATGATTTAAATGAAAAAGTATGATCTACTAAATATAATAGGCATATTGGGCTTAATGAATGATGAGAACCATAGGTATCCTGGGCTTAATGAAGTTCTTGGCAGAAAAAGTTGTGTCATTTCTTAATATTATTATTAAGCCTGGTTTCCTCTCATAATCTCAAATTGTGTAGAATGGAAGTCAGTTTAGTAATAAAAATGAATGCCCAGCTCCTGCCTCTTTGAAACTCTCTGGATGGTGATTTCAAGACTCAAGTGTTATGAGTATGTAGATACATGTATGCATTGTACCACCTCCACCTCTGTCCTCCTGCACCCAGTGTGGGGTCCTTCACTGTGGCCACAGCACTTCTCCCCAGGCATTGCGATCAAAGGAGTACGTATCAGCCTCCCCTGGTATAACCAACTGGAAGGTAGGGATTATTTACTTATTCAGTTATTTGAAAGAATCAAAATTATTTGATAAAATTACATTTACTTTTTAAATGGACTCAATAGATATCAAAACTTCTCTGAAACTTCTTGTTGTATAGCTTTGAGTTAAAAAGAAAAGAAGCCACTGGAGAAACTAACTATGTTTCAATATTTTTTTCCCTCTCAGTACAATCTTAGATCTTCATGAGGCCATGTTTAATTTGATTTGCCTGGTCCCACTGGGCATTGCAGCAATTCAGATCCTGGTTTGGAGCCCATTCTCCATCAGGAAGAAGACAGACTACACAGGGGCCTTCTAAGGGTGACACCAGCCATTACAAGAGTCAAATGAACTTCAGTTGCTTGTTTTCATAGAGTTACATTGTGCCAGAGGGCAAAACTGTTCTTTATAACCTCTGATTTGTTTAGAAAAAAAAATAAAACAAACAAACAAAAAGTCTATCAAATGTAGATGTTTTTGACTCCATAATAAGAATGTTAAATATGGGGACTTCCCTGGTGGTCCATTGGCTAAGACTCTGTGCTCCCAATGCAGGGGGCCTGGGTTCGATCCCTGGTCAGGGAAGTAGATTCTATGTCCTGCAACTTAAGATTCCACATGCCACAACTAAAAAATTTTGCATGCCACAACTAAGACCCAGCATAGCCAAATAGGTAAATAAATATTTTTTAAAAGAACGTTAAATATAAATTAAGTTGGCTGGTTCCAAGTGGTCTCACTGCCTGAACACAACCTTTCACTCCTTACCCCTGAATTGCTATAGGAGTTGCTTTGGATTTCCCAGAACTTACCTGACTATGTGTGCCACTTTCTTTTATTTTTTTTTTAAAGCCCCATATTGCTTATTTGACTGATTTTATTAGTGATACATGCCCCCCCTTTTCATTAAGTAATACTTTATCACCATTGTCTGTAGATTCCCTGTGATTAATAGTCATCAGATTTGGGAAACTCAGGGACCAGGATTAGAGGACTCATATAGTCCAGATTTCTGTGGTTCACTGTCTTGGTTGCAGAGCTTTTGGTTGTGAAGAGGCAGGAATTCAGCTGTCTTAAAGAGAGGTTTCCGGTAAGGATGCAGTAGATAAATTCATGGGCATCTGGGACAGGAAATAAAACAGGACTAGAGGGGAGAGTCAGGGTGCCTTTGATTGTTTCTGTCACCTTCAGTCTTTTCTCTCTCATTGTCTCTCTGTCTTCTCTTCTCTCTCTCAACTGGCTGAGAACCAGAAATTTCAGTTCAGTCACCCACCTTCATCTAACTGACTCGAACTCTGTGTGCCTGTCTAGATTCTCTCATCCAGGAGATAAGTGGCCCAGCATGAGACACTGGGACACACTGATGTGACAGAAATGCCTAACGATTGGCTCTATGGGAAAAAAGGAAGCATATATACATATGTCATTTTATTATAAATTTTACTGATAAAAATCTGTACAGTGTATGACTTACTAATCATAATAAAACATGGCTTCTTTTTTGGAAATTCCATATACCTATAATTTCAGCATGACTTGCTATTTCTTTTTCCTAATTTTTTGGCCACAGGGTGAGTCATGCAGGATCTCGGTTCCCTCACCAGGGACTGAACCTGTATTCCTTGCAGTGGAAGAACTGAGGCTTAACCACTGCACTGTTAGGGAAGTCCCATAACTTGCTATTTCTTTCAAATTCCATATTCCATTAGAAGTTTCTATAATTGGAAACAAAAATCATGAAATCAAAACTATGGATAAATGCTTGATTATCATTCAATTCCAAAAAAAGTCACCCATGTCATTAATCAAGGAGTGCAGTTCCAACCTAAATATTGTTTTATATTTTGTTTATGTTAATGAGTAGATAAACAATGAAGACACACTTCAGAACTGCACTCAGTCAGCCATAATGGGAGCAATCTCTTTGATTAATTGATAGGTTTTGAGTACTGGAAAGAATAGTTCTGAATTTCTTATATTTTTCACAGTGTACCAGCTACAGACATGACAGTTTTGAGTTTAATCTGCATTCTTTTGGGTTAATCTGCACTATTAACATTTTATTGCTTCCTTAAATCTAGTCAGGGGTCGGCAAACGATCACTACTGGGTCAAATCCAACCTTTGGCCCATTTTTGTACAGTAACAGGCTTCCCCAGTGCTGCAGTGGTAAAGAATCTTCCTGCTAATGCAGGAGACAAAAGAGATGTGGGTTTGATCTCTGGATCAGGAAGATCCCCTGGAGTAGGAAAATGGTATCCTACTCCAGTATTCTTGCCTGGAAAAATTCCATCAGCAGAGGAGCCTGGCAGGTTATAGCCCATGGGGTTGCAAAGAGTTGGACATGACTGAGCACGCATGCATGCATGAGATCTAAGCATAATTTTTACATTTTAAAGGCTTATAATTAAAACTATGCAACAGAAACTGCATGTGGTTGCAAAGCTTAAAATACTCTTTGGCTCTTCACCGAAAAAGTTTGCTGACCCCTGGATTAGACAATCAACAAAACAAAGCAGAAGTTTACACTAATTTTCATGGTGTTAATACATCTAACATGGCTAATTTCAAGCTACAAATGTAATATCAGTGAACACAGATTTGAGAAGTGCTAAGTAGCATACCATTGTAAAATTAGAAAGCAAAACAAAAATCATAATTCCATATACACATGTCATATCACATATACACATTCTATCACATATAGAATAGACATTAATAACATTACAGAGAGACTTCCTTGGTGGTCCAGTGGTTAAGACTCCATGCTTCCACTCAGGGAGTGTGGGTTCAGTCCCTAGCTGGGGAACTAAGATCTCACATGCTGCAAGGTATGGCGAAAAAAATAAAGAATAAAAATAAAAAATGAATAGTGTTTTGAGCTATCACCTCTGTTTTTAATATGATGTGTATATATATATACACACACACACATATGTATATACATTTAATATAATGTATATATATGATTATATACATATATATATAAAATCACTGCAGATGGTGACTGCAGCCATGAAATTAAAAGATGCTTGCTCCTTGGAAGGAAAGCTATGACAAACCTAGACATCTTATTAAACAGCAGAGACATTACTTTGCCATCCAAGGTCCATATCGTCAAAGCTACGGTTTTTTCCAGTAGTCATGTATGGATGTGAAGGTTGGACCATAAAGAAGGCTGAGTGCTGAAGAATTGATGTTTTCTAATTGTGGTGCTGGAGAAGACTCTTGAGAGTCCCTTGGACTGCAAGGAGATCAGTCAATCCTAAAGGAAATCAACCCTGAATATTCATTGGAAGGACTGATGCTGAAGCTGAAACTCCAGTACTTTGGCCACCTGATGCCAAGAGCCGACTCATTGGAAAAGACCCTGCTGCTGGGAAAGATTGAGGGCAGGAGGAGAAGGGGGCAACAGAAGATGAGATGGTTGGATGGCATCATCTACTCAATGAACATGGGTTTGAGCAAGCTCTGGGAGGTAGTGAAGGACAGGGAAACCTGGCATGCTACAGTCCATGGGGTCACAAAGAGACGGACACAGTTGAGCTACTGAACATCAATATGTATATATGGACTTCCCTGTTGGCTCAGCCAGTAAAGAATCTGTCTGCAATGCAGGAGACCAGAGTTTGATCCCTGGGTTGACAAGATCCTCTGGAGAAGGATATGGCTACCCATTCTACTATTCTTGCCTGGAGAATTCCATGGACAGAGGAGCCCGGGAGGCTACAGTCCATGGGGTTGCAAAGAGTTGGACATGTCTGAGTGACTAAGCATGCATCCATGCATAAGTTTATATATAATTTTAAAATAATGGCCATTTAAAAATCTAGCTTGAGAATTCCTGAAAAGTTAGCCATGGCTCTCACCAGCTAGCTTACCACTGGGTGTACTTCACAAAAGTACTGTCTGTGTTGCTGCTACTTGGTCTGTGGGTGGGCATGTTCAATAAGAAGTGTAAGGGGTGTAGGTGGAATAGACCTGATTCATATTCTGAGTTCTCTGATTCAAGCCAGGCCTTTGCAGTAAGAGAGTGCAAAATGGTACAGTTCCTGAATTTGTTTTCTTTTTGCTTTCCCTGAAATCAGCAAAGTTCTATCAGGGCCTGGAGACGGGGAAGGCCAGAGATGGTGATGTTGATGGCATTATCTTCCAGCAAGGTCTGTTACTCATAAATTCACACACTTAATCTTAAAAGGGAAGCTAAAGATTGTGAAGAAATTTGTATTTGTGTAAACTGTAATGTGCTGCATATCCTGTGAGGAGAGAATCAGTGAACTTGAAGATACATCAATGGAAATTAGAGGCATACCTCAGTCTACTGTGCTTCACTTTACTGCACTCCACAGACACTGCTCTTTTTATAAATTGAAGTTTTGTGGCAACCCTGAGACAAGCAAGTCTATCAGCATCATTTTCCCAGAAGCATTTTCTCACTTCTTGGTAATTCTTACAATATTTCTAAAATTTTCATTATTATATTTGTTATAGTGATCTGTGATCTGTGATCTCTGATGTTACTATGCAAAAAGATTACAATTCTCTGAAGCCTCAGATAATGGTCAGCATTTTTTAAGCAACAAAGTGTTTTAAAATTATGTACACAGGGTTTTTTAAAAATTTGTATTGGAGTATAGTTGACTTACAGAGGAGGGCATGGCAACCCAGTCCAGTATTCTTGTCTGGAGAATCCCATGGACAGAGGATCCTGGGGGGCTATAGTAGATAAGGCCGCAAACAGTCGGACACGACCGAAGTGACTTAGCATGCATGCATATAGTTGATTTACAATGTTGAGTTAGTTTCAGGTGTACAGTGAAGTGAATCAGTTATATATATCCACTCTTGTTTAGATTCTTTTCCCATATAGGTCATTACAGAGTATTGAGTAGAGTTCTCTCTGTAATACAGTGGGTTCTTATTAGCTATCTATTTTATATATAGTAGTGTGTACATTTGGAGAAGGCAATGGCACCCCACTCCAGTACTCTTGCCTGGAAAATCCCATGGACGGAGGGGCCTGGTGGGCTGCAGTCCATGGGGTCGCTAAGAGTCGGACACGACTGAGCGACTTCACTTTATTTTTTCTCTTTCATGCATTGGAGAAGGAAATGGCAACCCACTCCAGTGTTCTTGCCTGGAGAATCCCAGGGACGGGGGAGCCTGGTGGGCTGCTGTCTATGGGGTCGCGCAGAGTCAGACACGACTGAAGCGACTTAGCAGCAGCAGCAGCAGCAGCAGCAGGGTGTACATTGAGTTTCTGACATAATGTTATTGCACATTGACTACAGTATAGTACGCTTCCCTGGTAGTTCGACAGTAAAGAATCTGCCTGCAATGCAGGAGACCTCGGTTCAATCCCTGGGTTGGGAAGATGCCCTGAAGAAAGAAATGGCAACCACTCCAGTATTCTTGTTTAGAGAATTCCATGGACAGAGGAGCCTGGAAGGCTTCAGGCCACTGGGTCACCAAGAGTCAGACATGACTGAGTGATTAACACTTTCACTTTCACATAGTGTAGACACAACTTCTAGATTCACTGGGGAACCAAAAAATTCATGTGATATTCACATTATTATGGTGATCTGGAACTAAATCACAAGATCGCCAAGATATACCTATATTCAAGCTGAAACACACACACAGAAAAAGGAGACAGAGAAAATAGAATACCCCAGATATTTGGGACAATATGAAGCAGTCAAACATACATTTGAATGAAATGCCAAAGAAAAGAAGAAGAAAAAGAGACCAGGTCACAAGAAATATTTAAAGAAACAATAATCAAGAGTTTGTTCTTTGTTTGTTTGTTGTTTTTACATAATAAAAGACAGCAAACCAAGAAACTCAAGATCCAAGTAGCTCAGAGAACCAGGATAAATAAAATACCAGGATAAGTATACAAACAAACTTATAAGGCAAAACCATATCATATGATGGACACATCAATATGAGGGACACATCATATTCAAACTGATAAAAACCAAAGATAGATAAGGATGAATTATTGAAGGCAGCTAGAGAAATAAGACATGTTACATACAGAGGAACAAAAATCAGAATTAATAACAGCACACTGTAAGTCAGAAACTATTTAAGGCTTAAGACAATGGAATGACATCTTGAAAATTTTGAAAGAAAAAAATCTGTTAACCCAGAATTTTATACACAGTGTAAATGTCTTTAAAAGTTAAGGTGAAATAAAGACTTTTCAGACAAACAAAAGCTGAGAGAATTCAGTACCAACAGACCTGCATTATATGAAATGCTCAAGAAAGTTACCAGGTAGAATCCTGGATCTTAACTAAGAAATGAAAATCTCTGAAAGTGATTAAAATGAAGATAAGTATAAAAGACATTTTTTTTCTTATTTTCAATCACTTTAAAAGGTAAGTGAGGATCCCTCATACATTTACATACCACTGTAAAGTGGTAATGCCAGTCTGGAATACAGTTTTGCGGTTTCTTATTAAAACTAAACATGCAATTATCACGCAAACCAGCAATTGCACTCTTGCACATTTATCCCAGAGAAACAAAAACCTTATGTTTAGACAATAACCTGTGAATGACTATTCATAGCAGCTTTATTCACAATAGCTCAAAACTGAACAGCTCTGATGTCCTCCAACAGGAAAATAGTTAAATACACTGTGATACACATAACCCATCCAATACTATTCTACAGTAAAAATGGTACAACTTGGATGACTCTCCAGGGAATTAAACTGAGTGAAAAAAGCCAGTCACAAAATGTTGCATACTGTATGACTAGTTTATGTAACAGTTTTTAAAATAACAGAATCTTAGAAATGGAGAACAGATTTATAGTCTTTGGGGGTTTGGGACAGGGTGAGGAGGTAGAGAAATCGGTGTGGTTACGAAAGGATAACGTGAGCAATCTTTGTGGTGATGAAACTGCTCTGAATCTTGACTGTGGTGGCGAATACATAAAGCTACATGTGGCAAAATTGTATGGAACTAAACACACACACAGACATACAGGTAAGACTGGAAATCAGAATAAGATCAGTAGATTGTATTACTATCAGTGTCGATAGTAAAAAATATCAGATTGTGATATGTGATATTATACTACAGCTTGAAAGATGTTACCATTAGGGTAAACAGGGTTAAGGGACACGAATCTCTCTGTATCATTTCTTACCGCAGCATGTGAATCTACAATTACTTCAATAAAATTTTCAATAAAAGATGATTGACCATCTGAAGTAAAAGAGCAGTACTGTATATAATGTATTATAGAGTTACAGAATATGCAAAAATAAAATGTAGGACAAAAATACCCTAGAATATGGGAGGAATGGGGTGTCATAAGATTCTTATGCTAGGTGGGAAGAGATACAATATTTTAAGGTAGAGTCTAATTAAAGATTTTAATTCTAAACTCTAGGGCAATTATTAAATACATATTTTTAAAGTGAGGCACAAATAAAAACCAGTAGTGGAGATACAATAATAAGAATTACTCAACTTAAGAGCATGCAGAAAAAGAGGAAAATGCACACAACAGTTGAAAGATATACCACGTTCATAGCTTAGAAGAATTAATATTGTTAAAATGACCAAACCAAAGTTATCAAGATTCATTGCAATCCCTATCATACACACAAGACCCTGAACAGTCAAAACAATCTATGGGTGTTGCCAGAGGGGGGAGATGGAGGAGAAAAGAAATAGGTGGAGACTGAAAGATATAAACTTATAAACTTTCAATTACAAAATAAATCAGTGTTGGATATGAAATGTACAGTGTGGGGAACATAAGTCAATAATTATGTAAAATCTTTGCATGGTGACAGATGGTAATTAGATTTATCATGGTGATCATTTTGAAGTGTATAGAAATATAGAATCACTATGCTGTATACCAGGAACTGACATAGTGTTGCATATCAAGTATAATTTAAAAGCAACAAACAACCTCATGGAAGAAGAGATCAGATTTGTGGTTATCGGAGATAGTGGAGGGGAAGGGGAAGTGGGGATTGGATGAAGGTGGTCAAAAGGTACAAAGCTCCAGATGCATGCATTTATGCTAAGTCGCTTCAGTTGTGTCTGACTCTTTGTGATCCTATAGACTGTAACCTGCCAGGCTCCTCTGTTCATGGAACTTACCAGGCAAGAATACTGAAGTGTGTTGCCATGCCCTTCCACAGGGAATCTTCCCTATCCAGGGACTGAACCCACATCTCCTGCATTGGTGGGCAGATTCTTCATCACTGAGCCACCAGAGAGGCCCCATTGAAAGATACTATTAAGAAAAAGAAACAATGAGCCATAGACTGGGGAAAAACATTTTCAAAGTTCATCTTTTTTAAAGGACTTGCAGGTAGAATAAAAACTCTCACAACTAATGAACAGATAACAAACAACCTAATTTTTAAAATGGACAAATACTTGAACAGACATTCCACCAAAGAAGATACACAGATGGAAAATAAGTACAAGAAAAGATGTTTAACATTATTGGTCATTGCTGCTACTGCTGCTAAGTCACTTCAGTCATGTCTGACTCTGTGTGACCCCATAGACAGCAGCCCACCAGGGTCCCCTGTCCCTGGGATTCTCCTGGCAAGAACACTGGAGTGGGTTGCCATTTCCTTCTCCAATGCATGAAAAGTGAAAGTGAAGTCGCTCAGTCGTGTCCGACTCTTAGCGACCCCATGGACTACAGCCTACCAGGCTCCTCCATCCATGGGATTTTCCAGGCAAGAGTACTGGAGTGAGGTGCCATTGCCTTCTCCAATTGGTCATTAGGAAAATCTAATTAAAAACCACAATGAGATATCACTATGTAACTATTAGAATGGTTAAAACAAAAGCTAATAATATGAGAATTCCCTGGCAGTCCAGTGGTTAGGACTCTGTACTTTCACTACTGTGGGCCTGGGTTTGATCCCTGGTCAGGGAATAGGATCCTGCAAGCTGCATGGCATGGAAAAAAAAAAAAAAGAAAATCCACATTTCAAGGAACAGAATTTTAAAAAACAAGCTAATAATACTGCATGTTGACAAGATGGTGGAGCACCCAGAACGCTCATACTTCCTGGTAGAATTAAAATGGTCCAGCTGCTCTGGAAAACAGTTTTGGCAGCTTCTTATAAATTTAAATATACACTTGACATGTACTGCAGAATTCCCACTGCAAGCTATTTGCCCAGAAGGAAGAAAAACTATGTTCACTCCAAATATGTACACATTTGTTTATGGCTTTATAATTACCCCCTTCCAAACTAGAAACAAGTGTCCTCCAGTTGGTCAACTGGTACACAAGGTGTGGGACATCTACTCAGTGGAATGCTACACGTCAGTGAAAAAGCGATACTGCTGATACCAACGACAGCATAAAGGAATGTCAAATGCATCATGCTAAGTGAAAGAAGTTAGACTTAAAGATTATCTACTGTACGATTCCATTTACGTGACATTCTGGAGAAGGCAAAACTATCAGGGCAGCAAACACCTGAGTGGTTGCCAGGGCCTGAAGGCGGGGAGACAGCTTGGCTACAAAGGGACACAGGGATTTTAGGCAATGGAAATACTCTGCATTTTGATTGTGGGGGCAGTGTTCAAATCTTACTGAACATCAGGGAATTCACAGTAAAGAAAAACTCTATGAATGTAAAGTATGTGCAAAAGCCTTCACTCAGTATGCAGGACTTAACCAACTCCGGAGAATCCACCCTGGAGAGAAACTTTTTGAATGATGATCTGTATGCGGGTGAACTTTTAGTCAGAGCTCAGAACCTGTAATATATCACAGAATTCACTCAGGGGAAAAACCTTACGAATGTGGTGAGTATGGAAAAAACTTTCGATTGAACTCAACCCTGATCATTCCTCAGAGAAGTCACACTGGGGAGAAGCCCTATAAATGTGATGAGTGTAGTGAAGCCCTCAGTCAGCACTCAGGCTTAACAAACACAAGTTAGGAGGGAAGCATGGAAACCCTCCTAAACCAAGAAAACATATGTGTGATGAGTGTGGGGAGACCTTCACACAATTAACTGGCCTGAGAAATCACAAAAGAATCCACATGGGGGATAAGACCTACTGACATCCTGAATGTGGCAAGGCCTTCACAAGGGTATATGTGGATGTTATTCGCTCAGTCATGTCTGATATATTTGGGACCCTATGGACTATAACCCACCAGGCTCCTCTGTCCATGGGATTCTCCAGGCAAGAGTACTGGAGTGGGTTGCCATGCCCTCCTCCAGGGGATCTTCACAACCCAGGGATCGAACCCAGATCTCCTGCATTGCAGGAAGATTCTTTACCCACTGAGCCACTGGGGAAGCCCATTCACAAGGGGAACATTCTTTCTGAACATCAGCGAATGCTTCTCCTTGTTGTGAATTCCCTGATGTTCAGAAAGATGTTTTCCGCTTGTGAAGGGGCTTCCCCAGTGGCTCAGTAGGTAAAGAATCTTCCTGCAATGCAGGAGACCTGGGTTCGATCCCTGGGTTGTGAAGATCCCCTGGAGGAGGGCATGGCAACCCACTCTAGTATTTTTGCCTGGAGAATTGAGAGTGTGGCAAAGCCTTCAGTCAGAAGTCAGGTTTTATTCATCATCTCAAAATCCACACACTAGAGAAACCTTTCGAATGTTCTGCATGTGGGCAAGCCTTCAGCTTCAAATCTCAATAAACACAAGAGAGTCCACTCTGAGGAAAAATCCTATACAGATAAATATTGTGGGAAAGCTATAGGCAGAGAGCAACACTGATCCAGCGTCAGAGAGGCCACATCCTACTAAGCCCAGCAGTGGCGTGACTGAAGTGAAGCTTGCAGAAGCTCAGTTCTTATTAAGCCCCAGAGAATACACTGAAATGAGTCCTTGCCGAGGTATTTGGAGACAACTTCAAACAGAGTTCAGAATACTTTTTAATTGAGATAAAATGTTTCTTGAACTTCATTATTTACAGAACATCAGTGATACCAAACTGAAAACTTGTTTAAAGGTTATAAATGCTGGTTGTTGCTCAGCTGTGTCAGACTCTTGGCCACCCCATGGACTGCAGCACACCAG
This sequence comes from Bubalus bubalis, assembly GCF_019923935.1. NCBI lineage: Eukaryota > Metazoa > Chordata > Mammalia > Artiodactyla > Bovidae > Bubalus > Bubalus bubalis. Next base: position 22,182,476 of record NC_059180.1, on the reverse strand, counting down.
GCTTCCCTGTCCTTCACCATCTCCTGGACTTTGCTCAAACTCATGTCCATTGAGTCAGTGATGCCATCCAACCATGTCATCCTCTGTTGTCTCTTTTCCTCCTGCCTTCAATCTTTCCCAGCATCAGGGTCTTTTCCAATCAGTCGGCTCTTCGCATCAGGTGGCCAAAGTACTGGAACTTCAGCTTCAGCTTCAGCGCTTCCAATGAACATTCAGGATTGATTTCCTTTAAGATTGGCTGATTTGATCTGCTTGCAGTCCAAGGGACTCTCAAGGGTCTTCTCCAACTACAGTTCAAAAGCATCAATTCTTCAGTGCTCAGCCTTTTTTTTCCCCCCCCAACCCCTCTCAGCCTTCTTTATGGTCCAACTCTCACATCCATACATGACTACTGGAAAAACCATAACTTACTATTACAACCCTTGTAGGCAAAGTAATGTCTCTGTTTTTGAATATGCTGTCTAGGTTGGTCATTGCTTTTCTTCCATGGAGCAAGCATCTTTTAATTTCATGGCTGCAGTCACCATCTGCAGTGATTTTGGAGCCCAAGAAAATAAAGTCTGTCACTGTTTCCATTGTTTCCCCATTTATTTGCCATGAAGTGAACGGGCTGGATGCCATGATCTTAGTTTTTTGAACGCTGAGTTTTAAGCCAGCTTTTTCATTCTCCTCTTTCACCTTCATCAAGAGGCTCTTTAGTTCCTCTTCACTTTCTGCCATAAGCGTGGTGTCATCTGCCCATCTGAGGTTATTGATATTTCTCCCGGCAATCTTGATTCCACCTTGTGCTTCATCCAGCCCTGCGTTTCTCATGATGTACTCTGCATGTAAGTTAAATAAGCAGGGTGACAATATACAGCCTTGACATACTCCTTTCCCAATTTGGATCCACTCTGTTGTTCCATGTCTGGTTCTAAGTGTTGCTTCTTGACCTGAATACAGGTTTGTCAGGAGGTCTGGTATTCCCATCTCTTTAAGAATTTTCCAGTTTGTTGTGATCCACACAGTCAAAGGCTTTAGTGTAGTCCATGAAGCAGAAATAGATGTTTTTCTGGAATTCTCTTGCTTTTTATACAAATGCTGGAAAAGTTGAGAATTTGGAAAAATAAGCATCAACACGAAATTTAGCTGGGATTTCCAATGAATCCCAGTGTAATGCAATGAAGTGTCAGTTAATACAATGAAAAGGTACACAAGGGCAATTGTAAAAAAAAAAAAATTGTAGATTGAATTCATTAGTTTTTATGTTTTGCTTTTTCAAATCATTGATTTCTAACGAGCCTTAGCCTAGCCGAATGTTGAAATTGCTTCCGTTAGTACAGTTGAGGTCACTGTATTCAAGAGCTTGGAATATGTGAGATGAGCTGTCTGTTTCCCTTCTACCTTGGCTACCTAACCAAACCTCTGACCAGAATTGGTGGCCTGCAGACCCTCCCGGATCCCCACACCCAGAACTAGCATTTCCTGGTGAAAAAGGATGTGTTATATTCTAAGTGACACTTCTGGGGGGCTCAGAGGTAAATAATCCACCTGTGAAGCAGGAGACTCAGGTTCGATTTCTGGGTTGGGAAGATCCTCTGGAGAAGGAAATAGCTACCCACTCCAGTGTTCTTGCCTGGGACATCCCGTGGACGGAGGAACCTGGCGGGCTACAGTCCACAGGGTTGCAAAGAGCTGGACACGACTTAGTAACTAAAGAACAACAGCAGGTGGGCTTCCCTGGTGGCTCAGACGGTAAAGAATCTGCCTGCAGTGCAGGTGACCCAGGTTTGATCCCTGGGTTGGGAATATCCCCTGGAGAAGGGGAGAGCTACCACTCCAGTATTCTTGCCTGAAGAATTCCATGGACAGAGGAGCCTGGTGGGCTACAGTCCATGGGATCGCAGAGTCAGACACAACTGAGAGACTAACACACACACAGAGTTGTATACATTTGTCAAGACTCATAAATTGTACACTACATAGGGTGACTGGAAAAAATTTACAGACCATAACATTTGTTTTCATTTTATTTTGGGAAGATTTTCCTAAAGCAATTACACAAATACCATTTAACGTGCTATTTAGAAATGCTATTTTCCTCTTTTGGGTTGTCTGCACACTTAAAAAAATAACTGCTTCATTAAAGGATAATTTCATGAACTTCCCTGGTGGCCTAGTGGTTAAGAATCTGCCTGTCAATGCAGGGTACATGGGTCTGATCCCTGGTTCGGGAAGATCTCACATGTTGTGGAGCAACTAAGCCTGTGTGCCCTAACTACTGAGCCAACACACCACGACTAGAGAGTGGTCCCTGCTTGCCACAAACAAACAAAGCCAACGTGCAGCAATGAAGACCCAATGCAGTCAAAAATTAAATAATATCATGACTTTCGAATACTTTTAATTAAGGTGCATATTGCTTCTGCTAAGGATCGCATCTCTGACTTCTCCCTGGTGAAGCATGTTGAAAACTCTCTATTTACAGCAGGATTCTGAATCAACACACCTGGAATGGCCCAAGAAACTGCATTTAATCAGCATCACCAGCGAGTCTGAAGCTCGTGGTCTAAGGATGTTTAATTACCGCTAGGAGGCAGTAGAGCTTTGTGTGAAGAAAGTGGGTTCTGCGATCAGACTGCCTGCTTTCAAGCCATGCTTCAGTTGCTCATCTGCTGTGCAATGGAAGCTTCCTGTGCCTTAGATGCTTTTCTGTAAGAAAAAAAAAGATAACAGTAGTATCAACCTTATTAAATTGTAGTGAGGATTAAAAGTGTTAGCACAAAGCCTGGTGTCGGGCCCCTGCTGTCCTTGTTAGCCGCGTGTGTGATACTCCAGCGCTGCTGCTGTAGGAGGCTCCGTTTCTTGAACAGCGAGGCTGTGGTTCAGACGGAGAATTTCATGTGGTTCTACCACAGTTCCAGAGTGCTTTTCCTCCAGGTACTTTCTAGGCGACTAGGCAAGCCTCACACAGTGAAACAGCACGTGGAGGTAAAGGAGAGTGTGATGGATACGGGGTGGGAGGAGTCAGAAGTGCAAGGACTTTGGTTTCAGGTCATAAGGAGCTGAGAATTAGTCGAGCACATCACTCTCAAAACAAAAAATATCTCCATTTCTAAACTTTGTCACAGTTATGTACTATTTGAAGGAAATTGTTTCTCATTTATCTTATAGAGTGTTCTGCAACTCTGAATTTATGAGATCTGTTTTTAAAGTGTGGGGGGAAACACAGAAAATTATACTACTCCTCTTGTATACTATGTAAGTAAACACAGAAAATTATACCACTCCTCTTGTATACTATGTAAGTACAGATATGTTTATATTAGCCTTTGGGAAAAATCCACAGAATTGATAATTCACAAAAGAACTGGCAGAGACTTTAAGAGTCTCTGATCCAAGTCTGTGACCTTACGTACGGGTAGTCTTTATTAATCTCCAATTTTACAGACAAAATGATTAAGGTTATATGATTTTCCAACATCACACAGAAAGTATCAGGATTGTAACTAGAATTTTAACTTCCTGCCTCCTGCAGTAAATATTCATCCTGTTTTTGATGGTAAAGATGAGGGCTGAACAAACTGATACGGGGACAAGGGACTGGGAGGGAGCCTGCGGTGGGACAGAAAAGGCTTTGAATAAGAACCACAGGCATCTGAGAAAGCCTCATTCCCATACATTGTGTGTTTCAGGCAAGTGAGGGCTGATACTTGTTGGGTGAGGGAAGGCTGACTGGTCATCATCATTCCCATAAGGAGTATGCTGTTGTTCAGTCACTCAGCTGTGTCCGACTCTGTGACCTCATGAACTGCAGCACACCAGGCTTCCCTGTACTTCACCATCTCCTGGAGTTTGCACAAATTCATGTCCATTGAGTCAGTGATTCTATCCAACCATCTCATCCCCTATCATCCCCTTCTCCTCCTGCTTTCAATCTTTCCCAGCATCAGGTCTTTTCCAATGAGTCAGTTCTTTGCATCAGGTGGCCAAAGTATTGGAGCTTCAGCTTCAGCATCAGTCCTTCCAATGAATATTCAGGGTTGATTTCCTTTAGGACTGACTGACTTGATCTCCTTGCAGTTCAAGGGACTTCTCCAGCATCACAGTTTAAAGGCATCAGTTCTTTGGCCCTCAGCCTTTTTTATTGTCTAGCTCTTACAGCCATACATGACTACTGGAAAAACCACAGCTTTGACTATACAGACCTTTGTAGGCAAAGTAATATCTCTGATTTTTAATATGTTGTCTAGGTTTGTCTTTGCTTTTCTTCCAAGAACAAGTATCTTTTAATTTCATGGCTGCAGTCACAATCTGCAGTGATTTTGGAGTGCAAGAAAATAAAGTCTGTCACTGCTTCCATTGTTTCGCCATCTATATGCCATGAGGTGATGGAACTGTATGTCGAGATCTTCGTTTTTTGAATGTTAAGTTTCAAGCCAGCTTTTTCATTCTTTTCTTTCACCTTCATCAAGAGGCTCTTTAGGTCCTCTTTGCTTTCTGCCATACGAGTGGTGTCATCTGCATATCTGAGGTTATTGATATTTCTCCCGGCAATCTTGATTCCACCTTGTGCTTCATCCAGCCCGGCATTTCTCATGATAAGTTAAATAAGCAGGGTGACAATATACAGCCTTGATGTACTCCTTTCCCAATTAGGAACCAGTCCATTGTTCCATGTCCAGTTCTAACTGTTGCTTCTTGACCTGCATACAGGTTTCATAGGAGGCAGGTAAGCAGTATGATGTAGGTAAATTCATCACTGTCTGAGGTTTTATTGTTACAGAAACTTAATACATCGGTACATTGAGAATGGAATCATCTCTAACAGGAAGTTAGCATGAATAAAACTCACAGACCAATGCAGAAAAAAAGCGCCCCAAACCTATTTATTAATTTATACTCTGACACAAAACTATCCATGGGATAGATGGGTATGTTTCCCCATCAGCACATTTTCATGCTCTATAAGGAATACAACATGTGGGGACAAGGGACATGGCAGTTCACGATGATGTTAATGGATGAAGTCATGGTGCTTGAGACAATGAATGCGCCCATCTCCAGCTACACAGAGTGGCACCTGCTGCTTGGAGCAAAGCAGACCTGACTTTGGTCTCCTGGGCTTATGGTGGAGAGCCACTGCGAAATTAACCTGCCCTTCCACTTCCTAAGGCTGATCCAATCCTCTCCATCGTCCACCCACAACGAGCTGTTAATTCTTAGTATGTTATTACCCTCCTTCAGTCAATGTGCAGTCAAGTCTTGGCTTGGGGACCTGCCTTTTTAAACGTGACTTTGCATCACTTTGCTCTAACCTGTTGTGTGCATTGGGTTAGAGCACATAACCCAATTTGTGATTCTCAGCAATTTTATTTTCCAGTTTCCAGAATTTTTGAATTGATTGACTCCATGTACCATCAACCATGTCAAAAAAAAAAAATCTGACAGTTTTTTCTTGAAACATCCTTAAACATATGTCAAAAAATAACATTCCTGATGCTTGTGTCCAAACAGACACACAAGTTCCAAATTAAAAAAGCTAACAAATGTTAGATGTCCTCAAATATGACATGAGTTACCAAGTGTCAAGATGAAAATACACTCATGTATTTACAGACATGGACTGCTATTTATAGACAACAGTGGAGAAATTCCAGTCCATGAATCAAACAGGGGGTTGGAGATTCTAAAAATGAATCCATCATACTATCAAACCCTACAGGAATAACCTAGATTTATTTTCCTGAAGACTTACTCCACTGAATAATCATGATGAGCATTGTAGATGTGGTGAAAATAATCTATAAATGTTTCCTAATGAAAGCAAAAAAAGATTTCACAAAACCAAGGCAATTTGTTTACATTGTTAAGATGTCTGAAAAGTAACAAACTTGGCTCCAGTATCATTTATAGTTTTGGTTATGAAACAGACCGTTCCTGGAGGAAGAACAGCCTGTTCTATATTCACAGATACCAAACTTCACTTTAGTGAGCTTCTTGAGCAAAACTGGCTTCTCCCAGCGCCCCCTGCCATACCCCGCCTCCTCTTGGGCCTGGTGTGGGGGGCAAGAGGGGAAGGTGGGATTTGAGTTCTGTTGGCTCAGAACAAGTCTCTGTGGTGGAGGAAAGGCTGCTGTCATATCTAAAACTTTTTTTTTTAAAAAAAGACTTGAGCATAGAAAGCTAATGAACATGGAAATAAAGTTTCTTCCCCGATGGCTCAGATGGTAAAGAATCTGCGTGCAATGCAGGGGACCCGGTTCAATCCCTGGATCGGGAAGATCCCCTGGAGAAGGGAATGGCAACCCACTCCCCTATCCTTGCCTGGGAAATCCCATGGACAAAGGAGTCTGGTAGGCTAATTCCATGGGATCGCAAAGAGTAGGACACAACTGAGCATCTAACACAACAACAATTGTAGAAGAGCTTAAGAGCTGCTTTCAGTATCTACTTTGTCAATTTTAGGGAAGTATATGGAACAATTGCAGGGCTCTCAAAATCTAAGGTTTTGGTTATCTAATAACTGAATGCCTTTTGCCTGGATTTAATGATTTGTGCACACAATATGTTTAAGGAAGATCCCAGGCTAAGTCGTAAGACAAACTCACATTAGTTGTGGCTACTAACAAATCAATCACAGTTTTCACAGAGAAGAGAGATGGTTCTGTTTGATTTTCAGGCTGATTGATTGCTCAAGTATTAACTTTCATAAACATATTCGTTCTCATTTTTTAGACCAGTTTGTGGTTGTGGTTGTGCAAGATAAAATAGTGGTCTTCTCTCATGTCAGCAGAGATGTGGTTAAAAGCCTCTTGATGAAAGTGAAAGTGGAGAGTGAAAAAGTTGGCTTAAAGCTCAACATTCAGAAAACAAAGATCATGGCATCTGGTCCCACCACTTCATGGGAAATAGATGGGGAAACAGTGGAAACAGTGTCAGACTTTATTTTTCTGGGCTCCAAAATCACTACAGATGGTGACTGCAGCCATGAAATTAAAAGACGCTTACTCCTTGGAAGGAAAGTTATGACCAACCTAGATAGCATATTCAAAAGCAGAGACATTACTTTGCCAACAAAGGTTCGCCTAGTCAAGGCTATGGTTTTTCCTGTGGTCATGTATGGATGTAAGAGTTGGACTGTGAAGAAGGCTGAGCTCTGAAGAACTGATGCTTTTGAACTGTGGTGTTGGAGAAGACTCTTGAGAGTCCCTTGGACTGCAAGGAGATCCAACCAGTCCATTCTGAAGGAGATCAGCCCTGGGATTTCTTTGGGAGGAATGATGCTAAAGCTGAAACTCCAGTACTTTGGCCACCTCATGCGAAGAGTTGACTCATTGGAAAAAGACTCTGATGCTGGGAGGGATTGGGGGCAGGAGGAGAAGGGGACGACAGAGGATGAGATGGCTGGACGGCATCACTGACCCGATGGACGTGAGTCTGAGTGAACTCCGGGAGTTGGTGATGGACAGGGAGGCCTGGCGTGCTGCGATTCATGGGGTCGCAAAGAGTCGGACACGACTGAGCGACTGATCTGATCTGATACAAACTATTTAAGATACCTAGGTTTATGTACAGGCTTCCCAGGTGGTGCTAGTGGGAAAGAACCCACCTGCCAATGCAGGAGACATAAGAGACATGGGTTCCATCCCTGGGTCAGGAAGATCCCCTGGAGGAGGGCAGGGCAAACCACTTCAGTATTCTTGCCTGGAGAAGCCCATGGACAGAGGAGCCTGGCAGGGCTACAGTCCATAGGGTCGCACAAAGTCAGACATGACTGAAGTGACTTAGCACATGTTTATGTACATACGTACATACATGCCTTGTCTACTATAAAATATGTAAAGTTTTAAAAGCTTTCTTAACATACCATGCAATTTTTTCATGTATTCCATATAGACCATATGTTTGAATATTTTAGAGCCACAAAATAAGAAGGCTTTATATTTTCAAAGTCAGACTATGAAAACACAGTGGAATCAAGTTACAGGGTGAGCTGGGTGGAGAGGAAGTAGCCTTTCACAGGATCAAACCCACACACATGCAGAAGATTGCAATTAAGAGGCCAAGGATACGGATGTCTTGAAAATACACGTAAAACAAGATGAAGGAAGAGTTCTGGACCTTTGAAAATGCCCCAGAAAGTGAAGGAAAACAAGTCTTCTCTTTTATCAGAGCTCCGACTCAGACCTGCTGCTGGAAAGACCTTGCTGGGTTGAAATATACATTTAAAGAAATAACATATTTTTCCTTTAAGTGGATCAAACTATTACACGGGCAAATTTCTTTTAGGGATCCTAGAAGCAGTAACATACATTTACAACCTAAGTACATAGGTGGCTTACTCTGATGTTTGCAGCCCAGAGGACTCTTAGAGGTACCTCACATTTTTATCCCACAATTACTGGTACACCTGTAGTCCAGAGGAACTTGGGCAACTCGGAAGCTCTCAGGCTTAGCAAGGAGATGTCAAAACGAGGGCTGTAAAGCCACACTTCCTCTGGACAGCTTTCATTTTTCTAACAATGTACACTTCTTTTGTAGCACACAGCAGACTGTAGTGAACTATTCATTTTGTGATTACTTGGACCCACAAAGTAATCCTCCCTCTTAAATAGTAAGCTCTGAGGATGTCATTGTGTTTATTTTGCTTTCCTCTCCATTTAGTCCAGTGCCTCATGTCTTGCATGTACTCAATAAATCTTCTTTGCCAATGTGAACGTGGCAGTCCTTTGTCTTTCCAACTTTATCACTGACATAAATTGAAACAGGTATGAGACTGCCATGGGAGGGAGGCTGTGGGGTCCAGAAGGTTCTAAGTAGGTGAAGTGCTGTGGCTGGCACAGAGGTGATGCAAACGAGCCAGCTGGGAAGAGGGGCAAAGGTTTTCCTACTAAGAAGATAGGCATGCCTGATAAGTACATAAACTTGAGTTTGCTGCCTGATTTTGTGATTCTTAGGCTTGAATGTTAAGAAGTTTTGTGTTTCATATTCCTTTCAGACACTTTCATCCTCACTCTCTTAGTTCAGTCTCAGGAAGAGGTCTGGGAATAGACACAGGAGGAGGAGGAGCTAACATCCTGGGCTCTAAGGGAATGTCTTATGGAGGGTAGCTTTGCAGAGACCAGTCACATTGGGAATAAGCATCATTATTATGATAACCTTGGATGAGTTTTTACAGTTTACAAGGCATTCAGATCATCTGATTCTCACAGACGTGTTGTGAACTAAGTGGTTCAGAATCATGTGTGTGTGTGTGTGCGTGCTCAGTCGTGTCTGACTCTTTGCGACCCTGTGGACCACAGCCTGCCAGGCTCCTCTGTCCATGGGATTTTTCAGGCAAGAATACTGGAGTGGGTTCCCATTTCCTCTTCCAGGGGATCTTCCCAAGCCAGGGATCAAACCTGCATTTCCTGCACCGCGTGCATTGGCAGGTGGATTCTTTACCACTGAGCCACCAGGGAAGCTCTCAAAATCATGGCCCCAGTTTACAGATGAGGAAAGGGAGGTTCAGAAGAGGGTGAATTATCCAAGTTATAGTGAAAGCAAGAGAAAATTAACATTTTTTGGAGAACTTACTATGTCCTGAGGCACTATACTAAACACTCTCTCTATATATTTTTTACTTTTAATTGGAGGATAATTGCTTTACAAAGTTGTGTTGGTTTCTGCAGTACAACAACGTGATTCAGTCATAGGTACACATATGTCCCCTCCCTCTTGAACCTCCCTCCCACCCCTACCCCATCCCACCCCTCTAGGTGGTCACAGAGCCCCAGGTGGAGCTTGCTGTGTTACACAGCAACTCCCCACTGGCTATCCGCTTTACACACGGTAATGTGTAGGTTTCACTGCTACTCTCTCAATGTGTCCCATCCTCTCCTTTCCCCACTGTGTCCACAAGTCTGTTCTCAATGCCTGTGTCTCTATTCTTGCCCTGCAGATATGTTCATCAGTACCATTTTTTTCAGAATCTGTACCTGTTAATATATAGTATTTGTTTTTCTCTTTCTGTTTGCACTTTCGCCTTAGCTTACACTTTATCAGAGGCCATAGTGATGTCATTGCATATACCTGAGATCATATCAACAAAGTTCAGATAAGAATCCGTTACATTTACTAATATAAAAAAAATTTATTGAATACATTTACTAATTTCATTTTTTTAGAGGTACTCATTGCTTAATAACCACAAGGAACATCTACTGAATACACTGGGGAAAACTTGCACCTTTCTTATACTCTGCAAAATATTAAGAAGCATAAAAACAATCTAAGCCCATGAAAACATGTGATTATACTCTTTTTAGATCATTATCTCTTCAACAAGATGACAATGAACAACAGCGGCGGCACATTTTGTGTTTCTCTACAGATCCAGCTCTCTCTATATAGGTTCTCTTCCTAATTGAAAAGAGAACATGAAAATGCCGTAAACTGCAGCCGATAAGAACAATTACAACAAAGAGTGCCCTGCCTAGAGTTCTAGATAGGAAAGTGATCCAGTCAAGATTTGGGACCTATGCACAGAGCTGTGACCCAAGCCAGACACCTGAGCCCTGCACAGCAAAGCCCAGCACAGAAGGTGTCATTTATGTGTCCTTTGAATATCACTGCATTTCAAGGCCAGAAAGAATACTGGCTCTTAGCTGGCTTTTTGTGTTATCTATGCCTCTTCCCCTCTCCGTGATGGATGATTGAGGTTTTAATATACAGCCAGTGACATTGTAGTCGATGTAGGAAAGGGGCAGTCCCTGAGGGCAATCTGAACTTCTGCTTAATATATTTACTCTTGCTGTTTTCCTTCCTCCTCACTTGTAATTCAGGAGGCTCTCTGAGAAGGGAGCGACAGCAAGGCTTCTTAGATGGATCGAAGGACTGTGAGCTGGGATACCAGGTTCTATGAAAAGGTCTGGTATTGAATTTGTTCTGCTACCTTTAGGCAAATCATTTGATCATGCTGTGCTTTGGTTTCGTCCTGTGCTTGCTAAGTGTAAACGACATGTAGTTGAATATTCTGTGATTATTATAGAGTATTTAAATGTGAGACTGATTTATTTTTCCAGGCCACCTGCTCAGGTCTGAAGTGAAAATCTGCTTCTTTGAGATGCTGGGCTTCGTGGCAGTCAACTGACCCTAAACCCTTCAGACAACAGCAGCCATCTAGTTGCTGCTTCTCAGCTCATCAGGCTTACTCTATAGTTGAGGGGCTTATCTTGTGGTCTCCTTTGTTTGCAGAAATGAAATATGTCATTCTATACGTTCATGCTGCTTTTACAGCCCCCTGCCCAACCCCTCTCACCCCCTCTAAAAAGATGAAGGCTTTTTTTGGCACAGAGTTGCTTTACCTGTGACACTGATCCTAAGAGGCAGTGGAGAGAGATGACATCGCAAACTGAATTATCTGAGCTTGCTACTATAGTTCCTTTTTGATGATTTGGGTCAGGACCACTAGAGGTTTGAACTAGATTTAAAGGTGCAGGCTCTTTGGGATTTTGGCAGGAAGCAGTTAGGGAGTATGCTGGAAAGAGAACACAAAGTACCCTCCTCCTCTCTGCCTTTTTGGTTTGTTTGTTATAGCCTGTGTTACATTAGGCAACAAGATGTTCCTGTTAGTGAAAGGTGCCAAGCTGAGGTTCTTAGAAGCTAATAAAAATGTTTGGATAAGGAAGGGTTTTGTTCCTCACCAGTGATCACCACGGCACTTTTAAATAACCATCTCTGAAGTGCACAAATGGAGTTAACAGAAAGGTTTCTTTTGTTTTGAATTAAAATAAAATGTATTACATGATGTCTAGTGCAGTTAAATTAGAAGCGTTTTCTAAACAAACCTAGCAAGGTGTTAAAGGGATAGGACCCATGAAATGTTTGACTCCTTACTTGTAGCTTTGGTGGCAGCAGGAAGAGCTTCAGACACAGGAACACAGTGTAACCTTTCCGTTTTGAAACGTTGCTAGGTCTTCCTGTGCTATAAATGATCAAAGACACATCTGGGTAAATATTGCTTGCAAATCTTAGTTGGCTTGACGAGTACTGGATCCAACTTCCGTTTGTTAATTCAAGGAAACGAGCACGCAGGGACTCGAATTTGGGGTTTTCATTCTTGGACAGGGTCATCAATACACCAGAACGTAACTTGCAGGTGCCCCAACTGCAGAAGCTTCCAACAGAGGCAGAGTTTTCGCCGATGCCTCTTAGAAACAGGTAGCCAGCAACCTGCCAGGCTTGAGGAACTGGGCGGGTAGGTGGGGAGGGGTTGGCGGTAACATTTTGCACTTAGATTTACGTCTACTTTGCAGCTCCTGCGAAGCAGGGTGTAGGTCCTTGGGGTGGAGGTCTGGCTGGTTGGCTCTAAATGTGAATAGGAAGCCATGTAGCTTGGCAATTATGTTAAAACTGGCAATCTCTGTCTCTGGCAAGGACTTCGCTGTATGAATGTACGAAGGGGATGAGGGTCACCCCGGGGTCAATCTGCACAACCTGGAGAAAAGTCCCGCCCAGGGGTGGATGAGGGGCCCAGAGGCAAAGACTAAGGCGACGAGAGACCAGAAGAACTGCGGACACTACCTTGGAGGGACGGGGAGGCTTCAGTTACCGCCTTCGGAACGATCACCCCTGGCCTAGAAGTATTAATATTAAAATCATTTCGGCCATTGTAAGGAGCCGCAACCAGACGGAAGGCGGGGACGCGCGCCAGGCGGATGCGCGCTCCCTTTGTCCCACCTTCCGGCTGGCTGGCTCTTTAGGCCAAGGGAACGCGCTTCGGAGAGAACGCGCCGCAGGCGTTGCGTTTGTGCTCCGGGTGGAAACTGCCTTCCGCGGCGGCGGCGTTCCGGGGGCTGAGAGGACCGGGTAGGCGGGAAGGTTGAGCGCCGCCCGCTCCTCCCCACCCCCTGCCTCGGCCCTGAAGGGGCTGGATGGGCGGCGAGTCGGGCGCGATGGCTCGAGCCTGGGCGGCGGCGGCGGCAGCGGCTGGAGGCGGCGGCGCGTCCTCCTCCTCGCCCCGGCGGTGATCGGAGCGAGCGGCCGCAGGCCCCCGATGAGACTGCTCGCGGGCTGGCTGTGCCTGAGCCTGGCGTCTGTGTGGCTGGCGCGGAGGATGTGGACCCTGCGGAGCCCGCTCACCCGCTCCCTGTACGTGAACATGACGAGCGGCCCGGGCGGGCCGGCGGCGGCCGCGGGCGGCAGGAAGGAGAACCACCAGGTATGGGGCCGAACCCGAACCGGGCCCGGCGGGGCGGGGGCGGGGCGGCCAGCCTTCCCGCGCTCTGCCCGGCTATTGTGCGGGGCGTTGCGGCGTGAGGCACCCCCCGGGCCTCGCCCCGCCGCCCCGGCCCCTCGCAAAGTTTCCCCCCCCACCGTCTTCTGGGCCGGGCGCCCGGTCCGCGCCCCGCGGCTCCTTTTGTTCGGCGGCTCGCGAGGAGGACGACCTTCGATTTCCCTCCGGGGCCCCGGCGCGAGCGCCCCGGAACCGCGCATTGTTCCCGGGTCCCGGCCAGTAATTGCAGACGCTCGGCCACTTCGGCGTCCGCTCCTGGCGGCCGGCCGGAGGAACTTTAGGGCCGGCGCGTGGCGACCCATCTGGGGACCCATCTGGCACCGAGGCCTGAGAACTGAATGACCCGACCAAACCCAGTATCCCCGACAGCTTCCATCAGCCCCGAGTATCACGCCGAAAAGCCAGTCCCTCTTTTTGTCTGGTTGAATCTCTGAACGTACAAAGGTTCCATAAAGAAATTTAGCCTTGCAGCGTGAGCCATTTAACTCTCTGGGCTCGTTTGGGTGACATTTTCCCTAAGCACTTAAAAATGTGTTTGATAAGTCGTCACTCCTCTCCTGTCGAACCTTCTTCCCCTCCTACCTAAGAGAGAGATTATCTCCTTCAAACTTTGATTTTGGTATCTGACCGGAGAGATGTGGTAACAAGAAAGGTGATGCAAGCTTTCACTGGAAGGGTTATTAGAACTGGGCAGGAGCGAATTCTTTAAAAGAGTTGTAGTTCTGCACCGTGAACGATGGCGATGTGGCTGGCTGGATAGTCTTTTTCATTATCTTAGTTTTGTGCCACTTGTGCATTTGCAGAATTAAGAGTGAGGTCTTTCGTGTTTGATTAGAATGTAGTTTGCGGTTAACATGACATTGAGAAGAAAGCCCTCGTGGCTTTTGAACTCTGCCGGAGTATTGGTTTATAATAGCTAGCAGTTATAGTACATTTTGCTTTCCCAGAGAGCCGTAGCTAATTACTCCCCATCTTGTGTCTCATCATTTTCATAGATTTCTGATTTTCATAGATTACTGTTCCTACGATGCCAAGTGTTTACCCTGAAGTTGATTTCATGTGTGCTAATGAAACTGAAGAATTATCTAAGGAGATAAAACAATCCATTCAGAGAAATAGTGTTTAGTTTTTATTTAGAAAATATTTGTAGTGGGCTTTTTCTGTTTTTAAAGGAAATTATAAATGTCTATAGAATTTTTTTGTAATCCCACAGCTATTGTACTAATACTTTGTTAATCACCCCTATGATATTGTTCAGTTCAGTTCAGTTCATTTCAGTCGCTCAGCCGTGTCTGACTCTTTGCGACCCCATGAATCGCAGCACGCCAGGCCTCCCTGTCCATCACCAACTCCCGGAGTTCACTCAGACTCAAGTCCATCTAGTCAATGATGCCATCCAGCCATCTCATCCTCTGTCATCCCCTTCTCCTCCTGCCCCCAATCCCTTCCAGCATCAGAGTCTTTTCCAATGAGTCAACTCTTCGCATGAGGTGGCCAAAGTACTGGAGTTTCAGCTTTAGCATCATTCCTTCCAAAGAAATATTGTTAGGAGTGTACATAAACTTAGTAGGTGTCCTTAACCTGTAAAACCACATTCCCTGCAATGGATTAGTCATTTTTAGAGTTGTACTGTAGTGATAATGTTCGGTTACTAAGATATATATCTCGAAGTAACATGGATAATGATGTAAAACAGTGAGTAGAAATGTCATCTTTAACAGCTGGTAGAAATAAAGTTATGGGTAGGATAAAAAGGCTTACTTCCATTGACATGGAATTATAGTAGAGTCTCTTGACTATAGATTTTTATTGTAACACTTGAGATTAGTGCTACTTCAGTATACTTGATGTTTTCAGTGCTCATAAAAGAAATGGACATATAAAAACTGAAAAACTGTTTAAGTCACGTGATTTTTATGGGGCCTAGGTAGAATTATAGCTGCAGACACAGCCTCAGACGATGGCCTAACAAGACATCTCAGAATGTCTTCCAATTGTGTACTTTTTAAAAGTTGGATCTGTCAGGTTCTAAGGAAAATTAATACTGGTTTCCAGTACCGCCTTTGCTTCTTTATGTTTCTAAGATACTCAAGTATGTGTAATAACTGTGTATTTTAACCAGTTGCACATAACAATTTGGGCAGCTAGTTTCTCCAAATGAAGACTGATCTGGTGCTTTTTGAATATTGAGTAGAAGGGGGAAGATTGGCTCTTTTCCTTAGAACAGTCACTCAAGACATTATTTTGAGTTGATGCATTCACATTATGAAAATATTGTCCATGAATAAAAGATTAAAGTGAACAAAAGAGATGTTTATGGAAATCACAGTGAAATAAATGAACTAGGAGACTGTTCTCTCTGCCCTGGCTGAGTTGATGATTTGTTTTCTGCTTTGTGTTCCAGGATCCTTATAAACTTTGTTGCTTGTCAAGTAACTTAACTCTAAATGCTTTCCCTCCCTTCAAGTTAATAGTTTATACCAGGTCTTCTGGTGTTCATTTGGGTATGTGGGTTCCATAGCCAGCCATCTGGTTCTTTTGCAGTTGCATGGAAGTAGGGTTATGGATTTGATTGAACTATACTTACAAGTTTTCCTTATGTTTGATTAAGAAATTATGGTGGTGGATTCTGTGTTTAAAAGAGAGATCTTAGGCAATGTTTGT
Organism: Bubalus bubalis; assembly: GCF_019923935.1. Taxonomy (NCBI): domain Eukaryota; kingdom Metazoa; phylum Chordata; class Mammalia; order Artiodactyla; family Bovidae; genus Bubalus; species Bubalus bubalis. The sequence continues at coordinate 22,166,554 of NC_059180.1, read as the reverse complement.
TCATTAAAAATAGCTATTTAGTTCTGAATCCTGGAGAGGCAAGGCTCCTTTGGGCTAAAGCAGCTCTAAACCATAGTCACAGCACCCTTTTAATACCTTGGTTTGGTGTGCTTGGTGTGCTAGTTTCACAACTGGGATTCGTGTTTCATTTGGGGAAAGTGAGAAGGAAGGGAAGGGGTTTCTCAGCACAGATCCATATGGCTTGCCGGCCAAATAGGCACCACTGACTTTTTTGTACAGACTGTAAAGTGAGGGAAAAAAATTTTTTTTAAAGAAGTTTGCTTCAGAGAAAATTTCCAGTTTTCTTAATCAGCAGCACATTCTTAATCACAGATTGAAAGCTGGGTACTTTGACTTATTGGGAAGAAATTGAGGCAGGTAGTGAGAAACTAGATATGTGGCTTTTCCACATTGGCTGACCCAGAACTTACAAAGAAAGCAATAACGACAGTAACTTTGAATCTAGTCTTTTTGAGGCATTGCACCTGCTAGTTAACGCAACTGTTAAAGAGCTATTGAAACTTGAAAGAACTCTTAGGCCGCACTAACTAGGTTCTTGATAATAAGAGTCATTCAGCAGCTTCTCAATTGATGGAGTGACAAAAGAATTGTTATAGAACTCCCTGGAACCAGGCCAGGACTGTTTCTCCAGTTGATACACTGCCAGGTGTTTTAAGAGCACAGATAACATTATCTGGAATTAATAAGGTAACTTGGGGAGGGAGATGGGAGGGAGGTTCAAAAGGGAGGGGATATATGTATACCTATGGCTGATTCTTGTTGAGGTTTGACAGAAAACAGCAAAATTGTGTAAAGCAATTATCCTTCAATAAAAAGTAATTTAATAAATATATAAGGTAACTTAAAATTGCAAATATGTATATATCTGAGTTTTTCATTTCACCTTCTTAGGTAAACTCAGAAATGTGCTCTGCCATAAGCAATGATGGATTTAAGATAGAATTGAAACAATTTGGATTTTCTTTCAGATGAAAAAATAGTACTTGGACATCACAGCCACAGGTCAAAGGTTGTGCTAAATACAGGTTCCATCTCCTGCTCCTCACTCCCCAGTTGCCTTGTGGAGGTGGACCAAAGTTAGGCATGAGTTAACAGTGCCCAGAGGGGTCAGCCAGCTAGCCAGACAGATGCTGATAGATAGGTTTGTGTCCTCTGAAGTGCCTTGGAAAGTCTGGAGGCCTTTTCAGTGGAATACCAAAGAGATTTTGAAAAGAGTTTCTTTCCTTCCTTATAACCTGTGTTGAAACGCTAAACAAGTGTTAGCTTCAGTTTTAGAGAACAAGGAAGGTCCCTTCTTCGGGGTGTACCAGAGGCCTTTATGTTCCCCTGTGAAGGTGCCCTTGGGACCCTGATACTTCTGTAAAAGACTGTTTCAGATCCTCTGAAGCTTTGTTAAAGTCTTGGGATTATAAACTACTAACAGCTAGTGAGTATTTGAAATGAAGATTGCCAATTATTTGTTTATTAAATCAAAATTGAAGTGATTTAATCTAATCTTTCCCTGCATGGAAGCGAGGGTGTCTTGTTACTCTGCACTTTCAAGTCTCCTATAAAGAGGTTGTTGGTTTAGGTTTGTATCATTTGTAGGAAAAGAGTGAATGATTTGAATATTTACACCTGTGCTGTGCATATATACAAGGTGTGTGTGTGTTAGTTGCTCAGTTGTGTTTGACTCTTTGCCACCCCATGGATTGTAGCCCGCCAGGCTCCTCTGTCCATATAGTTCTTCAGGCAAGAATACTGGAGTGGGTTGCCGTTCCCTTCTCCTAGGGATCTTCCCAACCTAGGGATCAAATCCAGGTCTCCTGCATTACAGGCGGTTACTTTACTGTCTGAGCTACGAGGGAAGCCCTTGTACAAGGTATCAGTGAATCTGATACACAAGGCAATCTGATACACAAGTGATTAAATGTCTGGACTGATATGATTGCATTATAGAGCTTAGAATGTGATTTTTGAATCCTTAGCTGTTAAGGTCAGTATCTTCAGGTTGGTCTTAACCACTCACTGCAGTAGCTAAGATTCTCCTGTACTCCGTTAGTGGAGCCTTTCTGGTTGCCTTTAGTGGTATTGAATATCTCAGGTCTTTGGTTACTCACTTCTTTTGAGAATGGCAGAGTGCCCAGACCTACAGTGTGGTTTGGGCATTCCCTTGAACCTCAGTTCTCAACTGGCTTTTGTGAACCTTGAACAGGAAGGGAAAGAAAATCAAGTTATTGGGCTTCTATTAAGTGTCAGGCACTGTGTATATATATTATCCTCTCTAATCCTTATAACAACTCTTGGAGGTAGGTGGTACATCCCCATTTTACAAACAGAGGCTAAGAGTGATGAAACTTGCTTAAGAGCACAGTTAATAGATAGCAGAGTTGGAATTTTGAATCCTGCTCTGTCTGGTTTCAAGGCCCAGGCTTTCCGCACTGTTTCATGGTGTCCCTCTTAGGAAGCCTTGTTGCCTGAGGGGCTGTGAAAGTAGGTTGCCTGCTTAATAGCAACCCACTCTAGTGGAGCTCTGTGTAGACACTGAAATTATGTAACAGTCCAAGTTGTTTTTGCGTTTGTGAGCAGATAAAGATGAAAACAAGTGCTTGAAGTTCTGGCCTTTATCCAGTTTGCGCATGCTTTGGTCAGGTTTAACATTGGGAAAAAGTCTTACCTGTGGTGTCCTTCTTGTGACACCAACCAGTTCTCTGACACCAGCTAGGTGTTCTGTGATTCACTTCTATTTGACACTACCCAGTTAACAGCCCAGAGATTTAAGGGCTCCCTCCTGCAAGACTGTCCTCACATAGCCTACCCATGCTTCTGTCTGACTTGGTTACAAATTCTGGGGTTTCCACAACCCCCCATCAAATTAGATAATGATTTACAGAGCTTAGGAAAACACTTGGTTTCTGTTTACAGTTTGTTATAGAGGATACAACTTGGGAACAGCCAAATGGAACAGAGGCATAGGGCAAGGGACTGGCGGGGGAACGTAGAGGGTGTCACAGAGCTCCCAAGCCCTGTCCAGGTAAGCCATCCTCCCAGCATGTCCATGTGTTCAGCTACCTGGAAGCACCCAGAACCCTGTCTTTTAGAGGTTTATGGAGGTTTCGTTACCAAGGTGTGATTGATGAAATCTTTGACCAGTGTTGGTTAAACTCAATCTTTAGCTTCTGTCTCCTCCCTAGATATTAGAGGTGGGACTGAAAGTTCCATCTTGCCCTCCTGGTCATCACATGACCATACACTCACTCTGGAATTTCTTCAAGGTTTTAGGAGCTCTGTGCTGGGAACTGGTGATAAAAGACCAAATAGTTATTTATTATTGAACCGCATTACCTAAGACACTTGAAAAGAGTCGGACACGACTGAGCGACTGACAAATGTATATACAAACGTATATACAATTCAGTTCAGTTCAGTCGCTCAGTCGTGTCCGACTCTTTGCGACCCCATGAACCGCAGCACGCCAGGCCTCCCTGTCCATCACCAACTCCCCAAATCCACCCACACCCATGTCCATTGAGCTGGTGATGCCATCCAGCCATCTCATCCTCTGTCGTCCCCTTCTTCTCCTGCCCTGAATCTTTCCCAGCATCAGGGTCTTTTCCAATGAGTCAGCTCTTTGCATCAGGTGGCCAAAGTATTGGAGTTTCAGCTTCAACATTAGTCCTTCCAATGAACACCCAGGACTGATCTCCTTTAGGATGGGCTGATTGGATCTCCTTGCAGTTCAAGGGACTCTTAAGAGTCCTCTCCAACACCACAGTTCAAAAGCATCAATTCTTCTGTGTTCAGCTGACATTACCTAAAATCAGAAAGTTCATTTTCTAAAATAATTTTCTAATTCTAATTTTCCTAATGCGCTCAAGTCTTTTGTATTTTGGAAGAAAAGATTATTATATGCCGTGTGTCTGACTAGTTGAGGAACTCCAAGTAATTTCAGAAAAACTTTTAACTCTATCCCTCAGTCTGATAAGCAAATACAATTTTATAGGAACATTGCATTTCTACTTTAAAGGAATTGGGTGAGCCCATGTAGGAGTTCTTAAGCCATGGTGATTTTGCACCCTCAGAGAAACTTGACAATGTCTGGGACCTTTTAGTTTGTCGTGACTGGGGGGTGGGGAAGTGTTGCTGGCATCTGATGGGCACTGGCTTGGGATGCTGCTAAACATCCCACAGCCCAGCTAAGGATTATCCAGCTCCAAATGTCAATGGTGCTGAGGTTGAAAAACGCTGGCTTAGTGTAATTCTGTTACTATCTAGATCAGATTATCCTTAGACCCATTTATCCAGTCTTAATTGGGCAGAATAGTCCTGCTTTCTTTCTAGAATTGAATCTCACAGACAGGCACACTGGAAAGAACAAAGCAAAGAGAAGCTTCTTTGAAAAAAAACTTCTAAAAAACCACATGCACCTGAACAGGAGTTTGAATCAGTTGGGAGTGCTCAGCAGCCCATTCATTTGGCACTGTAAGGTGGGAAATGAAACATGCAGTGCTTTGCCAGGTGCCTGGGATAAGGTAGACGTTCTGTGTCTTCCTTCACTGCTTGCTGTACTAATGTAGTTCTGTGGTGGGTGGGTAGCTTAACCACTATTTGCAGAACTGGGTTTAAGCAAGGCCTTACAAAAACCTTAAAGTTTTAGAAACTGACAAAACCCAGTGGCAGATGTCTCCATGGATATCCTTGTGTTCTCGTCAGGATTTTACTAGAAACACTAACTTCTATCTGTTAGATTGCCTGTGGTTTTTTAACAATTATTGTTAAATAGATGAACATTTTGTTGTTCATCTGTAACCGTACCAGGCACTGAAGTCAGTCATTGCCCCTGACCTTTTATGGAGCTTTGTGTCTACCTGGGAAAACAGACCCTGAACATGCAATTTATATACAGGTATTCCAGTTGAGCTATTTCAAATCCTGAAAGATGATGCTGTGAAAGTGCTGCACTCAATATGCCAGCAAATTTGGAAAACTCAGCAGAGGCCACAGAACTGGAAAAGGTCAGTTTTCATTCCAATCCCAAAGAAAGGCAATGCCAAAGAATGCTCAAACTACTGCACAATTGCACTCACCTCTCACACTAGTAAAGTAATGCTCAAAATTCTCCAAGCCAGGCTTTAACAGTATATGAACTGTGAACTTTCAGATGTTCAAGCTGGTTTTAGAAAAGGCAGAGGAACCAGAGATCAAATTGCCACCATCTGCTGGATCATGGAAAAAGCAAGAGAGTTCCAGAAAAACATCTACTTCTGCTTTATTGACTGTGCCAAAGCCTTTGACTGTGTGGATCTCAACAAACTGGAAAATTCTTAAAGAGATGGGAATACCAGACCATCTGACCTGCCTTTTGAGAAATCTGTGTGCAGTTCAGGAAGCAACAGTTAGAACTGGACATGGAACAACAGACTGGTTCCAAATCGGGAAAGGAATACGCCAAGGCTGTATATTGTCACCCTGCTTATTTAACTTATATGCAGAGTATATCATGAGAAATGCTGGGCTGGATGAAGCACAAGCTGGAATCAAGATTGCCGGGAGAAATATCAATAACCTTAGATACACAGATGACACCACCCTTATGGCAGAAAGTGAAGAGGAACTAAAGAGCCTCTTGATGAAAGTGAAAGAGGACAGGGGAAAAGTTGGCTTAAAACTCAACATTCAGAAAACTAAGATAGCATCTGGTGGCATCACTTCATGACAAATAGATGGGGAAACAGTGGAAACAGTGACAGACTTTATTTTGGGGGGCTCCAAAATCACTGCAGAAGGTGACTGCAGCCATGAAATTAAAAGATACTTACTCCTTGGAAGAAAAGTTATGACCAACTTAGACAGCATATTACAAAGCAGAGACATTACTTTGCCGACAAAGGTCCGTCTAGTCAAGGCTATGGTTTATCCAGTAGTCATGTATGGATGTGAGAGTTGGACTGTGAAGAAAGCTGAATGCTGAAGAATTGATGCTTTTGAACTGTGGTGTTGGAGAAGACTCTTGAGAGTCCCTTGGGCTGCAAGGAGATCCAACCAGTCCATCCTAAAGGAGATCAGCCCTGAATATTCATGGGAAAGACTGATGCTGAAGCTCAAATTCCAATACTTTGGCCACCTGATGCAAAGAACTGACTCATTTGAAAAGACCCTGATGCTGGGAAAGATTGAAGGCAGGAGGAGAAGGGGACGAGAGAGGATGAGATGGTTGGATGGCATCACCGACTCAATGAACATGAGTTTGAGTAAACTCTGAAAGTTGGTGATGGACAGGGAGTTCTGGTGTGCTTCAGTCCATGGGGTTGCAAAGAGTCAGACACGACTGAATGACTGAACTGAACTGAACTGATTCAGGTCAGTGGTTATAAATGTTACGGAGGAGACATGAGATGTGAGAGAGTATTAGAACGGGGGATCCATCCTAGTCTGGAAGTTCAAGGGACATATTTAGGCTTAGGTCACTTGAGGGTAGTGGGAAATGTAGGAGACAGCAAATACCAGGTGAAACAGCTTTGGGAAATGAGCCTTCCAGAAAAAGAAAGAAGGGTGCAGTGTTGTGACACAGTGAGTGGCTGGGTGTTATGGGCTGATAGGGAGTGTCATGAGGTGAGGCTGTGGATACAGAATGGACAAATCTTGTAGGGCCTTGTAAGCCATATTAAGTATTTTGAATATTATTTTAACATAACTTCTGTGAAGCAGGGTTGTGACATGATAAGATTTGCATTTAAAAATTCACAGTTTCAGAGAAATCCTTAGTTCCTTAAATTTTCAAACCATTTTTAATTTCTGGAAGCCACCTACACTTTAATGTTTGTGTATTTTTTTTTTTTAAGTTTTTTCAAGATGTAATTCATGAGTGTAAAATCCATCTTTTGAAGTGTACAGTGGTTGTAGTAGGCTTCACGAAGTTGTACAACCATCACCACTCTCTTAATTTTAGAACCTTTTCATCACTTGATAAAGAAATCCCATATACATTAGCATGAAGACACTCCCCATTGTCTCCTCTCCCCAAACCCTTGGCAACCATGATCTACTTTCTGTCTCTGAATCTGCCCATTCTGGACAATTTGTGTAAATGAAATCATGTAATCTGTGGCCTTTTGTGACTGGCTTATTTCACTTAGTATAATATTCATAGTTCACATCTCAGGAATCAGTGCCTCATTCCTTCCTATGTTTGATTGATATTCTGTTGTATGGATCAATTACATCTTGTTTATCCATTCATCAGCTGATGGACATTGGGATTGTTCCACTTTTTGGTAATTATGAATAATGCTGCCGTGGAACTGACATTTGTTTCATACAAATTGTCAGGAGGAACATGTATTTCAACCTTCATCTTTAAAGAGAAGGGCATTACTCCTTTTTATTCTGTAGCATATTCTGATCAAGAAGCATTTTCTTTTCTGAAAGATTTGTCTGGCAGTAAAGGTTCAACCACATGTGTTAGTATTGATGAGAGAAATGCTGTTAAAAGCTTGAGGCTTTTTTTTTGGGGGGGGGGTCGGCATTTGTAAGCATTATTTGCAGTTAATGGTGCCAGTTCTTGGCTTAGTTCTGGAAGTCAGAGTTCATTATTGTTCTGGTTGTCCATTTACAAGTGGGTGCCAAGGAATTCTTAGCTCCTCTGTTCCACGTGAATGACTTCTTGTCCACAGTAATAGAATGTACCTGATTGCCTATTACTCAGGTGATGGCTTTCATCTTGATTAGTCATTTCAGCGAATTAAGAGAAAATAAAAGTTAGAATGGCTTCAGTATTACAGAGTTTAGAATGTGAACCAGGAGGTCAGGAGTATAATAAAAAATGGTTTATGACCTGCACTGGGGCATAACTTCAGGCACAATGAGTATTAAGAATTAGTTAATGGTTAAGCACGAACATTTTCAGACCAAGATAAAAGGTGTAGGCAGTGAATGTAAGAAGCTTCATAGCTTGTCATATAGTGGGAAACAAAGAGCATCAAGTTCAAGCAGTTTTGGTAAAAGTGTTTAATGGTAAATTAACACAAAACCATTAGCTGTTTGAAAGATTTGGTGTATCAAGTCAGGGCACAGAGTTTGTAAAAAATATGAGTTAATCTCTGAAACTTTAATGTGCTTGTTTGGTTATATCAGTGTTAGTGTTGGCAGTGTTACCCAAGATTTCTTTCAGTATTTAGCGAGCTTAGGATGACTGTAAAATGGGTCCATCGGTTATGTAAGCAGTTACGGGACACCTACTGCTGACGAGTGGTCATACTTGTCAGGGTAAGCAGGTTACTTTTGTCTCTTCATTGGGGGAAATTGTTTCTTAGTTGATAAGAGACTAATAGTAACTGATCTACTCAGCAGTTTCATCATATACTTAATGGACTGACTTTTATTTATCAGGCCGTGTTAGAGGACCCTTATCTCATTGCTATTATTATAGGAGTCTCATGTGTCTGGCCCTGTATTGAGGATAAGCCTGCATTAACTTGTTTAATCCTCAGAGTAAACTACCAGGATAGACAGAAACCAGTGATGAATTTACAGAGTCTCAGAGATTTAAGTGATTGTATGAGCTCGCACCCAGGAATGGCTGAGCCGGGGCTTGATGGTGGGCTCACTCTGAAGCTGCGTCCCACAGGCTGCTTCCCCCTTGGTGTACTAATTCTAAGTGAAGATGGGAAAACTTTATTACACAAGATCACACTTTAGCCACAACTGAGGTCCTTGAATTTTGTTCTAAAATGTATGTTCTGGGTAGAGCCTGTTCCCGGTAATCTGCTTCTTAGCGTGTTATTACTTTGTCTTCTTATTGTTTGCATATGACCTTAAGATCTTAATCTTTCTCAAGCACATTTGGCTCCTGTCTGTTAAACAGTGCTAAATGATTTGGTAAGGCACACCAGTATTTCTACAGGTCTCTTTATAGCCCACAACAAAAAGGGTAGCTAAATCAGGTCACTGGATTTTTTTTTTTTAGTTATTGTATTTATTTGGCTGTGCCAGGTCATAGTTGCAGCACTCGGCATCTTGAGTCTTCATAGCATCATGGGAACTCTCAGATGCAGCATGTGGGATCTAGTTGCCTGACCAGGGATCGAACCAGGACCCCCTGCATTGGGAACATGAAGTCTTAGCCACTGGACTACAGGGAAGTCCCTGGTCACTGGAATATTAAATCCTGCTACTTATTGATTTGTTTGGTGGCTTCGAGTTAAATCACTGCATTGAGTGTTTTTAGATAGAAAACAAGGTTAATGTTGGTAGTTACTGCCTTGCGTTGAATCTCCATGAAGGAGAGGCCAACAGAGCTTTCTTAATCTCGGGGTACAGCGGGCCATAGTGCTAGAAGTTTTGGGCCAGGAGTCAGTGTACTTGCCTGGCTCTGTCACCTACCAAGCTGCATGACTCGCAAGCCTCTTCACCCTTCCTCCACTCTTACCTGCCCCTGAAGGTAATGAGAGTTAAACCAGAAACTAGGTAGGAGGAAGTATTTTATACCTTATAGGTTGTATAAGAGATGATTATTCTCAAAGTGCCATGAGATTTATGGTATTTGGAAATCTTAAGATTCAATTTAGTCTTCTGTTTTTCGTTTTTGGATTTTTTAGATGATGCTTCAGTTCTGTGTTTTCATTTTTCTTATTCTTCTTTCTTTTTAGTGGTATGTGTGCAACAGAGAGAAATTATGCGAGTCACTCCAGGCTGTCTTTGTTCAGAGTTACCTTGATCAAGGAACACAGATCTTCTTAAACAACAGCATTGAGAAATCGGGCTGGCTATTTATCCAATTATATCACTCTTTCGTGTCATCTGTTTTTAGCCTGTTTATGTCTAGAACATCTATCAATGGGTAAGTGAATCTTGGATAATTTTTTCTTTATCCTTAGGTGTAGGAGAAAGAAAAGTTACCTCGTTGAGGTGTTGACCATCTCCACAGCTACAACACTTGTAGTCAAAATCCTTGGCCCAGCCTTGGCAGGTTGCTTTTAAAATTCCCTATAACTTGATAAACAGCCTCGTTGTTCTGTATTTCTGTGATGGGAGTTACAGTGCTTCCTAATTTTGATGTGCACAGAAATCATCTGGGCATCTGGTTAAAGTACAGAGTCTGAGTCAGTAGGTCTGGCGTGGGACCACAGAGTGTGGACAACAGAATTTTTAACCCATTCCCAGGTAATGCCTATCCTGCTGCTGATCTATTAGAGAGGAACAGGATACTTGGAACCAAGCTATAGGCTGAAGAGTAAGATCTTTGCCATAAGCACACTTCCCAGAAGCAGGTGTTCTGGGGAAGGATCTAATCTACTTCAGCCCAACAGTAAATGGTGGCTTGCTCGAGTGATGGATTCTCCCTCTGTTCTTATGTAATGTCTAGACTCACCAGGATTTTGTAAACTTAAGAAATTCTCTGTCCCTCGAGTGGTTCTCTCACCTAAATCTATGGAAGACACTGTAGGAGTATTTTTATCCTTTGTCAGCCAACTTTTCAAACCCCAAAGCCTAAGAATCCAGAACTCTAAAGAGGTTCTCAGTGCTTGAAAAGCCTGTGGGACCACTTACAGCTACTGGCTGGGCCCACTTTTTCTTCTCTTCAGGTTTGGAGCCAGCTTCTACTGAATGTCTTGTCTGGATCCCAGTCTGTCATCTGGTCCTTAAATATGTTTTCAGGCACCACGAGCCATTTCTCAAGATTTCTTCCTTGACTTTCTTCATTGTTTATATGAAGTTGCCTTAAATTGGCTTCAGCAAACAGTTGTTATTTTTGTGTTGGTAATTGAGTTTATACAACTTGGTCTGCCATTTTGTTTCTAAAATTCACTGCATTGAATTTCTGTTCTGTGCCTTTTTTTGTTGGGGGAGAGGACCAGGCTTGTCACCACAGCAGTGATTTTTAGCCTTTTTGGGGTTCTGTACCTCTTTGAAAGTGATGTAAGGTAGAAATTCTCTGTTCAAATAGTCCTTACATTCAACACTTCGCTTATAATTTGGGGAGATTTCAAGCTCTAACCCTTCCTCCTGCCTCTACCCTGTTGGCCCCTGGTTAAGATTCTCTGCTCTGGGATTTCACATTTTGGTCAGAGGGCCAGTACTAAGTCCCCTTTGGCTTCCCTTATCTACGGTGCTTCTGCTTTTCTCTTTTAAATAACCCCCATCCTCACCCCTTCCATCCACCCTCAATGCCCCCTCCCGCAATAAAACAAAAACATCTCCTGCCCTGCACCCTCTTCTCAGCTGAAAGCTTAATTTTGAGCCCATTAGTACTTTCTGTCCATGGTGGTGGTAGCTTATTACCATGAGTGGCTGTCTCTTACAGAAATAATTAGTATGGTAACCTTCTTAAATTAAAAAGTAAGATACATATTGGACTTCCTTGATGTGGGAAAGGGGAAAACCAAGAAAGGAGAGACTTGATAGCTGTGTTCTTTTATAAAGATATTTGTAAGGAGGTGTACCTCCTTTGTGGGCTTCCCTGAGGGCTCAGTGGTGAAGAATCCACCTGCAATACAGGAGACCCAGGAGACATGGTATTCGATGGCTGGGTCAGGAAGATCCCCTGAGGTAGGAAATGGCAACCCACTCCAGTATTCCTGCCTGGAAAATCCATGGACAAAGGAGCCTGGTTGGCTACAATCCATGGGATCACAAGTCAGACATAACTGAGCATGTGGACTGGGGTGGAGTGGGGGTATGACTGGGGAGAGAGGTATAGTTCCTCTGTAGATTCCAAATCTAGAGAGAACTTAGGCCAGAGAACGTAGAATGGTTATCACACACACACACACACACACGTGCATATGTGGACATCACTAACTTTGGAACTTAAGGACAAATTAGAGAGCCATACCTTTCCATGGTATGTGTTTGCTGGAAACCTTGTATTGAGCAAAGTCATTGTCTTGGTATTTTAAGTGGGGTAATTCTTCAGTGTCTGGAACTGCCCCGCACATTTCAGGAAGTCTGACTTTTCTGACCTTGCCCACTAAATGACAGTAGCACCCTCAAGTCACTGTGACCACCCAAAACTCTTCCCACCTAGTGCTCCCTAGAGGGCAAAGGTCATTTGGGCTGGATGAATTTAGAATTTTTTTGTTGTGAGATTTTGTTTAAATCTTTTGGTGTAGCCTCTGTTGCTCATGATCTTTGGATATAGCACAATGCTTCTTTCTCTGGTGCCCTTTTGACATGAACTTTGACCTCAGGTGACCTCTAGCTCTAGAATTTTATGATTATCATATCATGGGTCCTTAGATTCCAAAAGCTATAGCTAGGGAAGCATGTTATTTTATAATTGGGAAAGCTTAAGCCATGTAACTATTTTGCAATTTACTTTTGGTTCTATGGCAGGTGGGCACCAACATTTGAAACATGCATCCCCCAAGCTCCCCCAAGCTTGTAACCTCTCTTACCTCTTCTTGTTCTGATTGTGGTTCCTCCGTGAAGTTTTATGTAGCTATTTCAGAAAGTTCAGTTCCTTTTTCATCCTGTTTTCCTATTAGAAGATAGGAGCAATTGAGAGTTGAAGACAAAGTTTAGGGGCTGAAGTTTTCTCTGGGAGGTGGTTGTATTGGTGAATATCTCTGAGGGTTTCCCTCTCCCATTTTTTTAACATTTCTGTGGGACAGAAGGTTTACTGCAAACACATTATTAGGTTTGGTTGACCTCTCCTAAGGGAAAGGAGAGGAGGAACTCGCTCCATAATTTTAATTTTTTTCTGAAACCAGTCTTACCAGGAACACCCAGTTGCACACATCCTTCCAGTCACTGCATAACAAGCTTATTGTACCTTATGATTGTTTCCAGAAAGCAGCAGAACAGTACAGATTTCCCTGCCATCTCCTAGACCAGTGGTTTTCAGACTTGTCCTGGTCCTGAAGAGGAGGCGCCTTAGGAGCTTCTTCAGGCTGCAGAGGAAGGGTAGAAGCGGGCTGGCAGCAGAGCCGGTGCCCTTTGCTCTCCTGTTACAGTTTACCTTGTCTGAGTAACATCTGCTTCGTTTAAAGAAATGCCCCTGCTGCTTACGGGAAGTTTGGATCCCTGCCCTAGACAGACTGGGATTGCAGAGCTAGAAAACAAGTTCTGAGTAGGGACACATTTTATTTCCCGAGATGATGCTTCCTTGAGACTTGGTGTGATCTGTAGCTGCTTTTCTTAGAGCACTCTGATCTCTATTTTAACTCCTCTATTTTCAAAGACATTACTAAGTTTTAGAGGTTTTTTAGGATTTTTAGAATTAACAGGACCTAGCCAATTGTATAACATACAAACTGACCCCCAAGTATGAATCTACTTTTAAATGCAAATTAACTGATATCACAAGGACCACTCTTTTCTCTTTTCTCTAGTGTCTCTTAAAAATCTATTATCTAGACCTATTTTTTATACTCATTGTTCAGTTTCATATTGTAAATGGCTTTCCGTCCCCCACCATTTGCTTTTTCTCCCACCATTTGCTTTTTCTGCTCAGTGTTATTGGCTAGTGTTGTAGTCTGATTCTCTTGGCCTGACATTTTCTTAAACCGATATATGTGTTTTCTATTACTCCTTCCTATTTTGACTTTAATTTTTCACAGTCATCTTTTATTTTCTTATATTTTTCTTCTTGCCTTCGCACCTTTTATTCCTCTCCCTGTCCCTACTCTTTTGGGTGTACTGTTTGCAGTCTCAGAGACAGATGATGATATTTGGAGGTGTTTCTTATTTTGTTAACTTTGCTTTTAACCATGAATCATATAGACAATGTCTATTTTAATTGTATACTCTTATAAAATAAACATTTTATAAATTCAGAAGGCTGTTGGTGCCATGTCACTGTTTTGTGTGGATGTTGGGTGGGAGGGCTTATTTCGTACACAGTCATCCATTTTTGTCCTTTTTCTCTTTTCCAGGTTGCTAGGAAGAGGCTCAATGTTTGTGTTTTCACCAGATCAGTTTCAGAGACTGCTTAAAATTAATCCAGACTGGAAAACCCATAGACTTCTTGATTTAGGTGCTGGAGATGGAGAAGTCACAAAAATCATGAGCCCTCATTTTGAAGAAATTTATGCCACTGAGCTGTCTGAAACTATGATATGGCAGCTGCAGAAGAAGAAATACAGGTATAGTTTTTAGACATGTTTGAGAGTATATTTCTTGGTTTTAGATGTGTTTCTTCTTAATATTATTTTATTTAAATGATACAAATCAGAAACAATTTTCATGAGGAATTTAAAAAAATCTTTCCATGTTACAGCTGACCCTTGAACAGCGCAGGGGTTAATTCACGTATTATAGTCAGCCCTCTGTATCTGCAGTTCCTGCACGTCCGTGGATTCAGCCAGCACCAGACCATGTCGTATTGTAGTATTTACCTTTGAAGAATATGGGTCATGTGTAAGTGGATCCAGGCAGTTCAAAACCACATTGTTCAAGGGTCAACTTACAATTAAGTGGAAATTGAGGGAGAAATCATCTTTCTGTGGCAGTGTTTTTCTGAACTTGAGATTTTGGCACTGTAGGGAAGAAAAGGGCTTCCCTGGTGGCTCAGATGGTGAAGAATCTGCCTGCAATGCAGGAGACCCAGGTTCAGTGCCTGGGTGGGGAAGATCCCCTGGAGAAGGCAACAGCTACTCCCTCCAGTATCTTGCCTGGAGAATTCCATGGACAGCAGGGCCTGGTGGGCTACAGTCCATGGGGTCGCCAAGAGTTGGACATGACTAAGTGAGTAACACATAACACACAGGGAGGAAAAAGGCAGGTGAGAGACAGTTTGGAAAAGAGAGATCCAGTGTAGGGACTTGTTCCCTAATTTGAACCTGACATTCTCAAATCTTGTTTTTTATTTATTTTTTTAATTAAAAAAACTTAAAAAAATTTGTGGTAAAAATATGTAACAAAAAATTTACCACTTTAGCAATTTTCAAGTGTACAATAGTATTAAGTATATTTACATTGTAGTTTAACCACAATCACCATTCATCTGTAGAACCTTTTACTCTTTCCCAACTAAAACTTCATACTCATTAAACTGATTCCCCAGTCTTTTGTCCCCCTGGCCCCTGGAAGACACCGTTCTACTTCCTGTCTCTATGAATTTGACTACTCTAGAAACCTTGAAGAATTGTACAATATTTGTCCTTTTGTGACTGGCTTATTTCAGTGAGCATAATGTCTTAAAGTTCATCCATGTGGTAGCATGTGTCAAAATCTCCTTTCATTTTAAGCCCGAGTAATATTCCATTGTATGTATATACCAGATTTTGTTTATCCATTCGTTTGTCAATAGACGCTTGGGTTGCTTCTACCTTTAGCTATTGTGAATAATGCTGCTATGAACATGGGTGTACAGATAGCTGTTTGAGTCACTGCTTTCCCTTCTTTGGGGTACATACCCAGAAGTGGAGTTGCTTGATCATGTGGTAAGTTGGTGTTTAATTTTTTGATGAATTGCCATACCTTTCCACAGCAGCTGCACCATTTTACATCCCACTTGCAGTGTACAAGGGTTCTAGTTTCTCGACATCTTTGCCATACTTGTTGTTTTCTGATCTTTTTTTTTTTCTTTTTTAATAATATTCTTCCAAATGGACATGAAGTGAGAAATCTTGGTTTTCAGACCATCCGCTGCTTGAGAGACTTAGGAAGAAGGTCATTCTGTATTCAGTATGGATTCTGTTGAATGGAAGAAGAAGGTGCTGAGTATAGAATGTGATAGGTAGAGGTATATAACCTGCTGCCCTGGATATTTTGGAAGCCGGCCTTAGACCTATTAAGTTCAATTACATACTCCCTTACTTTCCTACCCATCTAAGTTTATAAGTAAGAGATTAATTTAGGAACAGACTAGCCCTAGAGATAGAACATATTAGCATAGCTCTTGGAGCAGGATTAGTTTTAAACTTGGGGAAAACATACATTTTTTTAGCCTGAGGAAGAGACTACCAAGTAGGAAGGAGGGGGAAGGGTTACTGTAAGTGGGATTTTGCGTGCTAAGTCGCTTCAGTGGTGTCCAACTCTTTGCAACCGTATGGACGTCAGGCTCCTCTGTCCATGGGAATGCTCCTGGCAAGACTATTGGAGTTGTTTGCCATTTCCTCCTTCAGGGAATCTTCTTGGCCCAGGGATTATATCATGTCTCCTGCACTGGCAGGCAGGTTCCTTACCAAATGGAAGGAGGAAGAGGGTGTAGTCTCTGGTGTAATCAACCACAGCGGAGCCTGAGAAGTTGAGTTAAAGGTAAGGGAGATTGACCTTCCTAAGAGCTTGAGCATTCAAGTCCTTGTCACTGTCAGTGTTTAAGTGGCTCTTAGGGACGTTATAGCAGACTTATCTGTGTGAGGTTGATTTGTAAGATCCAGTAGTCTGCTCAGATGAGATCCTTGTGGGTCTGTGTGGTGGCACTTGAAATACGTTCCTTCAATTAGAAATTAACTCACCATGTCAAGGCTTTGACCTTTGTTATGACAGTGACTTAAATCACGCTTAATTCCTAATTTGACTCTCTTCTGTGTTTTGAAGTGAATATGGGGAGGAAGATATTAGAAATATGTCTTCAAGTGATTTTTCTCCCACCTACCCTGAGCCATGTCTTTGCTTGCTTGCCTGCCATTTAAACCCTTCTAGAGACTTAAGTGGCCAAATGGAATTTTAAATGAGACTTCAGATGTTCACATTAAGTGATTCAGTACATGTAGAGTTTACATGTTATGTTACCTGATAAACTTGTACACCATGTAAAAAATACTTAATTTGGGAGAATTCCCTGGCGGTCCAGTGGTTAGGACTCAACATATTTTTTCACTGCTGTGATCCAGGTTCAGCCCCTGGTCAGGGATCTAAGATACCACAAGCTGCATGGAGCAGCCAAAAACAAAACGAAACAACAAAAGCTGACCTTGCCCCCCTAATACACATGCCAAAATCTTTTTGCAGTTTGACCTAGATAGGGAATTCATACTGGTTGACACTCCCTCCATGATGTTGTTACTATGAAATAAAAGCATATTCACAAAAGTGGCAACTTTTGGTGCAGTTTGAGGTTTTAATGGACAAGTGGTAGGGTTTGCCTAATCCATGATGGCCGGGCAGACTTTTAGCTTACTTCCATGGTTTTTTTCTTTCTTTCTTTTTTGAGAGGTAGCTATTTTTTGTTTCTCTTCAGTATATGGGCCCACAAAAACCTGGCTTTCTAATAAAGGTTCTGGATTTCATTTTTGAAATAAATCAATAAAACAGAAAATGGCCAGATTTCCCCTCTGCATTGACTATTGTTTATGCCAGAAAGCCTGATCGTAAAATTTAAGGATGTGGTTTTGATTTTTAAAACAAAAATAAAACTTTTCTTTACATTGTTGGTGTTTTGGTTTTTTATTTAGGATTTATCACAATACTGATTGCTTTGTTACTTCTCCAAGGAAGGTGTACTTTAAATCCTCCTGGAAGGCAAACTGTTACTTAACTCACTTTCTTGAAAATAATAACCCCGTGAACAGATACCTTTCTTCTTGGGTTAGAAGAGCCATTTGTAAGAGCCATAGATATTTAGGAATGGATTATACAATTACTTTTTTTTAAGTTTAAGTTTTTTAAAAAATTTATGATTGTCTTCGCTGGGTCTTTATTGCTTTACGCAGACTTTCTCTGGTTGCAGCGAGCGGGGGCTCCTCTTCGTTGCAGTGTGCAGGCTTCTCATCGTGGTGGCTTCTTTTGTTGTGGAGCACAGGCTCTAGGTGAGCAGGCTTCAGTAGTTAGGGTACACAGACTCAGTAATGGTGGCTTGTGGGCTCTAGAGTGCGCACCCCATGGGCTCCAGGAGTTGTGCACGGGCTTAGTTGCCCTACAGTATGTGGAATCTTCCGGGAGCAGGGATAGAACCTGTGTCCCTGCATTGACAGGCGGATTCTTATACACTGCATCGCCAGGGAAGTCCTCTACAGTTATCAGGTTGGTATAAAAGTAATTGCGGTTTTGGACCGTGGATTTTAAATCATTATAACTGAGCTCAAACACATCTTTATTAATCAAAAAGGAACCATTGCAATCAACACATTTTTGCCAATGAAAAAATAAGTTTATTCCTGTAGCATAAAATATATGTGCTTCAGGATTTGATGAACTCTTGAAAAGCATTTTCTGCTTCCTGCTGGTTGTGGAAGCCTTTTCCCTGCAAAAAGTTGTCGAGATGCTGAAAGGAGTGGTTGTTGGTTGGCAAGAGGTCAGGTGAATATGGCAGATGAGGCACAACTTTGTAACCCAGTTCTTTCAACTTTTCACGTGTGGTTGTGTGCCACACAGTTGGGCGTTGGTGTGGAGAAGAGTTGGGCCCGTTCTGTTGACCAGTGCCGGCTGCGGCGTTGGCAGTTTTCAGTGCATCTCATTGATTTGCTGAGCATGCTTCTCAGATGTAATGGTTTTGCTGGGGTTCAGAAAACTATAGTGGATCAGACTGGCAGCAGACCACCAGTGACCATGACCTGTTTTTTGGTGCACGTTTGGCTTTGGGAAGTGCTTTGGGGCTTCTTCTCAGTCCAGCCACTGATCTGGTCATAGCTGGTTGTCATGTAAAATCCACTTTTCATCAAACATCACAGTCTGAGAAATGGTTCATTGTTCTTGTGTACAATAAGGGAAGACACTTCAAAACGACGATTTTTTAAAATTTTCGGTCAGCTCATGAGGCATCCATTTATCGAGCTTTTTCACCTTTCCAATTTGCTTCAAATGGTGAATGACTAGAATAGTCGGTGTCGAGTTGTGTAGTTGTAGAGGATCAGCTTCAGTGACCCTCTCAGTTGGTCGTTGTCAACTTCCGTTGGCGGCCACTGCGCTCCTCGTCTTCAAGGCTCTCGTCTCCTTTGCACAACTTCTTGAACCAGCGCTGCACTGTATGTTCATTAGCAGTTGCTGGGCCAAATGCATTGTTGATGTTGCAAATTGTCTCTGCTGCTTTATGACGAATAAAAAAATCACTTGAATTTGCTTTCTAACACCATTTCTACAATCTAAAATAAATCTAAACAGCAAGTAATAAGTCATTAGCAAAAAAAAAAACCCATAAAGTGAGAAGTGCACATTAAAATGATGTATAACATAACCACATTTATTTAAGAATGTATTCCAATATCAAATGGCAGAGTTCAGCAGTGAAAACCTGCAATTACTTTTGAGCCAACCTAATAACGTTTTGATTATGTACGCTAACAAAGAATTCCACAATTCAAATGACAGTAAATAAAAACTGTTCTTCGGTAGGAAGATAATTTCGGCAGCATGGTTAGTTCCTCAGACTGCTTTTACTGAAAGTTAATGTGAATGGTAGTTTATGTGATCTGAATGGTGTTTCGTAGATGATGGAGGATACCAGCGTATGGCAGGGTGAAGAGTGGATGGAGGATACCAGCGTATGGTAGGGTGAAGAGTGGTAGTAGGGATGGGCTTGGAATTACATCTGCACAGGTAGGTCATACATGGGTAGTTCAAAAGGAGTTGTGTGTACATTTTTGACACCAGAGAACAAAGATCTTTAAACTTTAAAGGTGCTTGACTTTAATGCTTTACCTATAGGTTAAGGATCTTTCTTAAAAAGGAAGGAAAATATTGTAATTAATTCTATTCCTTATGTTCAGACTCTTCTTTTTTTAAACGGAAAGATACTGGAAACTGAGTGGATAGCCATTCATTCTCAACCCACCACCGTGGAAGCATTTATACAAAGATTGATTGTTAGGTTCTTTCTCTATATGGAGAGAGTAGGTTCATTGTCTTGAATAACCTACTAGAAGAGTTTCCAAGCTGTAATTTCTACTCTGCTTGTGATTTACAAGAGCCTGGACAAGTCACTTCTTTCATTTTTCTTATAAGGAAATTTCCTCTTATAAGAGAGGAAAATTCAAACATCTTGTTAGGATTCCTGGGCTAGCATGCAATTTGAGTGGGGCTGGTAAATTTGTCTTTATCAGTGGAACTGAGTTTACAAGTAGAAATCACAAAACAGAAATAAAGATGAAGTTGGACTTCTATAAATATAGTTTTAACTGTCCTGGTTTTAAGGCTATCAGGATTTTGATTTTCTGTTATAAACATGTGTTTTTATCTTTCAAAATAACCAACATGGAAACTACCTATCTTCAAGTGATTCTGAGATGGATTTGGTGAGATTATTCTAGATTAAAACATGCCAATGATGTTTGGCTTCTGCTTTGTTGTAATCAGGTCTAAGTTTATTTGTTTGTTTTTTTGAATCAGATATGTAGTTTTTCTTCTGCAAGTTTATGAATTTAAACTGGAGGTTTGGCTAAGGTATTGATATACAAATAGCCTTTAAAAGTGATTTTGGAGCTGTAATGCCCCGCTTATTTCAAGTGACAGAAATCTGATTAGCTCCTTGAAGTTCGTCAGGGTGTTGTTTTGGAGGAGGCTTTAGTTTTTTAAAAAATATAGATCGAAAAGAAGATGCATCTGAGTAGTTTGTATTTCTTTTTATTCTGCTATGCAAAAATGTTCTGAAGTGTCATAAGATATCTGCTCAGTGTGATCAAAGACTTGTTTAAAAGGTCCTTTTTCTTGTTTCCTTTTGCTCCTGTCTCTGTCATAACATGCCTCACCTACCACATTCTGATTAATATAACCAAGCAGGAGTGAGTAATTAATAGAATTGCCGTAACACTGTGACAAACACAGACTCTTGATATAAGGACTCCTACCCTCTGTGAGTAAAACATTGAAAAGGACTAGAAACTGTTCTTAGGGTGCAGGAGGCAGGGAGGGGAGAGAGCGAAGGCGCCGGAGAGAGAGTGACTATGTGTGCATGAGATACTGAGCGCTGAGAGAGGTGTGTTAACCATGGTCTTCACTTACTGTTTTAGCAGGATGTCCTGTGCTTTGTTTTTTCTATAGTTATTTAGATATGAAGATTCCAGAGTATGAAATAGTATCTCTCTCCTAGAACATGCTATGCTATGCTATGCTAAGTCACTTCAGTTGTGTCCGACTCTGTGCGACCCCATAGACGGCAGCCTACCAGGCCCCCCGTCCCTGGGATTCTCCAGGCAAGAACACTGGAGTGGGTTGCCATTTCCTTCTCCAATGCCTGAAAGTGAAAAGTGAAAGTGAAGTCACTCAGTTGTGTCCGACTCTTAGCGACCCCATGGACTGCAGCCTAACAGGCTCCTCTGTCCATGGGATTTTCCAAGCAAGAGTACTGGAGTGGGGTGCCATTGCGATGTGCACAAAAGATCATAGGTTGTAAATGGAAATTATCTTATATCACCCTAGCCATTCTTAAAATAGGAGGCACCCTAGGAATAAAAAACATGATTATATGATGTATTCTACAATTACATCCCAGTGAATGTAAAAGTAGAATTCTTCATTCATTAATTGATGTTCAAGAATTTGATGCCCTAGTTTCATAACCATTTTTATCACCTATATCTTCGTACTTATTCAACATACTAATTCGTACAAAGGAAACTTTGTATGTTTTGGAAATAGATAAAATGCTAAATTTAGAGAAGTATGGTTGTCTACTTTTGCATGCCCATTTTATTACTGCAAATATAAATTATAAATGAAAATTTTGAACTTACTTTGATTTGGAAGACAAAATTAAAGTCTTTACTGGCATCTAAATATTTTTAAAGATGTCTTTAAGGGTTTTTATATCTTTTTGATTTTTCCAGAGTGCTTGGTATAAATGAATGGCAGAAGACAGGGTTCCAGTATGATGTCATCAGCTGCTTAAATTTGCTGGACCGCTGTGATCAGCCTCTGACTTTGTTAAAAGATATCAGAAGTGTCTTGGAGCCAACCAGAGGCAGGGTCATCCTTGCTCTGGTCTTACCTTTTCATCCCTATGTGGAAAACGGTAAGTGTGGACACCCACTTAGTAGGCCTATTATCCAGCATTGGTGTTTGTGATTCTGTGCAATCACAATTAGATGTGATCTGGTATTTCTTAGAATACCCTGATATTTAACAAAGTACAGTTAACCCGTGTAATGTATCGCCTCAGTTAACGTTTGTCTTCATGTGGATTTTATAGTGCTTTCTTTGTACTCTCTTTGCAGTGGTAATAATACTGAGCTGGATTTGCCTGCTCAAGATTAAAAGCCTAAGATGCTTTTAAATGGAGCCTTCACCACTAAGTTAATAGCCTTTTGAGCTGAGTCAAGCAGTAAATGATGCCTTTTAGTCTACCTGAATATACTTGTTAAATGTCATAGCTATCTTGTATTTTACATCTCTTGTCCCTAAAATGATAAATGCTATTGTTATCCATTTTCCCTTTTGAAGACCATTTGTATCCCAATGCGTATCATTTCTTTGACATTTGGTTTTTCAGTCGCATGGTCTTACTCTTTAACAATATTGAATGAAGAATATCTCAGAAGAAATGGTTGGATTTTATACTGCCTCATATTTACTATGACTTTTGGCCATAGTCACATTAATTCACACTTGGCTTTAGCTTATGTGATTTGCATTTTAGATCATGTTGCAAGTTTTGACTTTAAGCCTTGTTTGCATTTTTGTAAGTTACTGTACAATAATGTAAAATTTATTTATTTATTATGTAAGTAACACATGTTAATATTTGAAAATCTTTTCCTCTTTTACTGCCTTGTTCAACTTTGGGTTCAAAAAACTCTTTAAGAACTTGTTGGCATTCTTGAGAAGTCCAGTAATATTTTGCTAGCATCATAGTTATCAAATACCTGTAAAACTCTTCATCCTAAGGAATAATGCTCAAGTTTGCTTATAACCATGGATTTGTGTTGCCACTCACTTGCTCCTTTGTTTCTTCTTGTTCTTATTTTTTTGCCCCATCAGGTCTTAGTCCCTTCTAATTCAGTGCTTGTCTTTAACATTTACCAAATGTTTGTGGATCTGTTGTTGATGGTGGGGAAAATGGAGAATTCTTTAGACATAGGAAGGTAGGAAGAGAATAGATAGAATAGATGTGTTCCCCACCCCCCCCCACCCCCACCCCCATCTAGCATGTCCATTTTTACATTCCTTTGTTGAGCCATTTTGTCACGGCAAAGAAAAAACTGCTTGAACGTGTGAGTGCCACACCACGCCTATGTTTGTGGGGGAGGGAAAAGCCTGGTTGATGTCATCCTGATAGTTCAGTGGCCTGACCTGTTTCGGTGCTGTTCCTCTGTGAGTATGCCACGGCTCCATCGCGCTGCATTGCCATCACTAGTCATCAGCTGGCAGGTCTGGGCTTCCTGTGTCCTGTTGGGCAACCACACGATGGAACTTTAATGCTATTTCCTGGCATAGCAGGAGGTGGACATGAGCAGGGGAAGGAATGTCAGTCTAAACATGAAATCTATTTCCTTGTGTTTCTGACACTAAAAATTGAGAGGAAGTTAAACTGGACAAGAGGGCAGACTCTAGTAAAGAACTGAAAACAGACTCCTTGCTTGTGGATGCACCGAATTGCATCACCCTGTTGAATTCTAGGGGTCTGGTGTGTGACATAGAGCAAACCTGAGATGCAGAGCCTTGTTGCTGTGGGTGACCTTTAGTGACCTATAAGTTTTGTAGACTGCTTGTGGTACTCTGTTATTGCTTCCTTTCCTCTGAGTTAGATCCTGATGATTTCCATGTGACCCCGTGTGAAGACTCATGAGGTACAAAGTGATCTTGCTGTGTGAGTTCATGAATACAGGACTGGTTTAAGGATAGCTGAGTGTACTTTGCATTCTTGACTCAGTTTATTTTAACAAAAGCAATTGTAGATGAAGTAATTACTGGTGTAGTTTTTTTGATTGGTCTTAAAGTTGAACAACAGCAGTTTTATTGCTTAGATTAATTTAGGGGAAAAATGCAAGATATATCTTTCTAATTTCGGTTTGTTTGGTGTACTGACCCAGTTCTGGTTAGGGGTTACTTCTCACTAGAATTGTTTCAAACATCAGAAAGGGGGAAAGTATGTAATCAAGAAAAGGAGACATATATTGCAAAACTGAAAATTTAGTAATGTTTAATTTTTTAAAATTGTGATTTTTATAAAAAGGTAATTCATGGTTAAAAAAAAAAAAAAGTGTTAAGCAGCTTCTTAGAGAGTATATAATGAATTTTCTCATCCACTCCAGTTTCATAATCTTGTTCAGGTTTCTTGACTATTTTTCTAAAGATAGTCTATGCAACTATGCTTGGACATGAAAAAGATTCACTCTATAATCCAAGCCCATTATAAATAGTTTTGTTGCCCTTTTTCACATAAGTATATATCTAGGAAATTATTTTTAAGTGTCTGTGTCCTTGTCTGCGTGTAAGCACTGGTGTGCTGGAGCTGGTTTTACGGGCTCAGGAGAGCTGATTGTTGTATTGGCAGGAATTTAGTGAGCTGGTTGTTAAACTTGGCCATTATTGAAGTTGACCTCGATGGGAGTACTTACACCATGGAAACGGGCAAACTCTACAAATAGACTGTCCCTTCTTCTAGCTCATTGGTAAACATTTACCAGTACACCGCTGGGCATTGGTAACTTTGCTTGATGAGGCCTCTGTTGATGTACTTATAGATACTGGCAGTTTGCTTTGTAAAGACAAGTGAAATGAGCGTTCTTAGGGAGGTCTTGCACACATGTGTAAGTAGGTATAGGGATGTTATCTGTTTCAAGAAACAGAAGGAGCAACTGAAAAATAAGAGTCTATTTTAGAAGAGTGATTCCAAGGTTGGTTAATTCAGTGATGAAAGCACCCATTGAAGTTCAGGACTTGCTTTCATTTCTTCATCTTCCGTGTGTTGACATCCCCCACAGTTACAAAATGGCTGAAGCAGCGCCAGGCATCATGTGTAGGCATGACCGAGCCTTGGAAAGAAAGAAGCATTTTCTCCCATACATTTTTTTTTTTTTAAGTGAGGGAAACCTTTTCCAGAAATCTCCCTGGTACATCACACTTTAGGTCCCATTAACCCCTGGGCCAGGAAGAACCCTTGGAGTAGGAAATGGCAACCCACTCCAGTATTCTTTCTTGGAAAATTCCACGGACAGAGGAGCCCGGCAGACTATATAGTCCACAGGGTCTCAAAGAATTGGACCCGACTGTGTGATTGAGCATGCTCTTGGACACTGAACTTGCAGTGAAGGTGGAAGGGATACTTCTGTTCCACAGAATATCATTTTAAAAGCGTTTACTGAGTGATGCTGGAGATAAGTGAGCGAAAAACATGCAAGTATTTTTGTCTTCATGGAGCTTAGTTCTAATGAGGAAGGCAGATGGTAAACAAATGGCATGTTGTTGGTGATAAGTGTTACGAAGAAAAATAAACAATAAAGGTAAGAAAGGGGCTTCTTGGGATTGGGAGTTGGGTTTAGGTACTATAGTTTTAAAGAGGGTGCTCAGGGAAAGACCTCACTGAGAGGGTGATGTAGGGAAAAGGCTGAAGGAAATAATGTTTAAGGTTGTCTGGATGATACATTTCTAGGAGTGGAACTCCTTGTTAAAGACTTAGTTTTCCAAATAGCTACTCTGTGATCCTAATACCATTTATTGAATAATAATCTTTCCCTAATGCTTTGAAATGCCACCTTTATCATGTATATTCTGTGTTAAGTCACTTCAGTTGTGTCCAACTCTTTGCGACCTATGGACTGTAGCCCACCATGCTCCTCTGTCTGTGGGATTCTTCAGGCAGGAATACTGGAGTGGGTTGCTGTGCCCTCCTCCAGGGGATCTTCCTGACCCAGGGATCGAACCCACATCTCTCACATCTGCTGCATTGGCAGGCCTCTTACGTCTGCTCTATTGGCAGGTAGGTGCTTTACCGCAGTGCCACCTGGGAAGCCCTTTGATCATGAAGTCCTATGTTTGTCTCTATTCTCTTAAAATTTATACTTCTATATGTGTGCCAATACCAGACTATTTTAATTACTGTAACTACATCATGCATGTTAATATCATAGTACTAGTCTTTCCTAATCAGTTCCTCTTAGATTTTTCTTGGCTTATTTATTTAGCAGATCAACTTCAGCACTAGCTTGCCTAGTTCCCCTTTATTATATTTATAGGTTAATTTATGGAGTATTGAGTCTTCTAGCTGATAATACTATGTCTTTTAATTTGTTCAGTTATGTTCTTTCATAACAAAATTTTCTTCATAAGGATCCTACGCAAGCTTTGTTAGATTTATTCTAATGGTGTGTGTGATATTATAAATAGGATTTTTCTTCATTGTTTAAACTATAAAAACTTCCTGGCTTTGTATAATTGACAAGTTTTTTGTACTTAAGGTGTTCAGCATGATGATTTGGTGTACATGTACATTGTGAAATGATGACTGCAGTCAATTAGCATGTTCATTACCTCACGTAGTTACCTTTGTGTGTGTGTCTGCAGAATGCTTAAGATGTATTCTTTTAGCAAATTTGAAGTATGCAGTTCAGCATTATTAACTCTAGCCACCAGGTTGTACACTAGGTCCTCTGAATTTGTTCCTCTTAGACCTGAGAGCTTGTATCCTTTGACCAACATCTGAGTTCCCCCACCCACCAGCTCCTGACAACCACCATTCTGTTCTCTGGTTCTACAAGTTTGACTTGTTTCAGCTCCAAGTATAAGTGAGATCATGTAGTATTTCTTTTTCTGTATCTAGTTTATTTCACGTAGCATAATGTCC
Organism: Bubalus bubalis; assembly: GCF_019923935.1. NCBI lineage: Eukaryota > Metazoa > Chordata > Mammalia > Artiodactyla > Bovidae > Bubalus > Bubalus bubalis. The sequence goes on along the minus strand of NC_059180.1, from coordinate 22,139,955 downwards.
TGTGGTTTTATCCATGTTGTCTCAAATGGCCCTCCGGATATTCTGAACAACACAAGAAAAGCAGCTTTTTGTGTGTGTTTGTATCAGTTTTGTAACTATTTACCTTATTGGATTATTTTAGTGTTTCCAGTAGTTTCCTCCATTGATTCTCTTGGGGTTTTTAAAAAAGACAGTTAGAACATCTGCAAATGGTTTTGCTACTTCTTATTTTTAGCCTTTTTTTTTTTTTTGGTCCGAGTGAATTTGTAGTTACTTCCAGAAAATGTTTTAAAAAATGGTGGAAACCTTTGGTTTTTACTTTAATGAAAAATATGATTCTGTCTTTTGGCCTGAGATGGATGTTTGGCTAGAGATAGAATATTTTTCAAAAATCCTGTTTTATTAGGAGCTTAAAAAAGTCAGGGGTCAGTGCTGAATTCTGTCACCTTTGTTTTCAGCCTCTGTGGTGACAGGGTTTTTTCTCTGTTGTCTTATTAAATCAGTGGTACTTTTCTAATACATATTCACTCACATATCTCTGCACTTATGTAGGATAGTCTTCTTTGTATCACTAGATTGTATTTATAATAACTAAATAAAAATATTAACATTAATATTACTGATAAATGATGGTCTGATATAATCTTTCATTTGGAAGATGTTATCTTTCTCATGTTCTGCTGATTTTGTAAAAAATAATTTCTGAATTCCTTCTAATGCTCTGGAACAGTTTAAATAGCATTGTGGTTATTGTTTTTGAAGATTTGGTAGAATTCTCTGAAACCAGCTAAATAAACCTGTACATTTTGAGGAGTAGCCCTTGGCAACTTTCTCACTTTCTTCCAGGGTGATTGTTTGGGTTAAACTAGACATGTTCAGTCTTAAAGCTCCCGAGTCTTAATAGAAATAAGCAAGACTCTGGCAGGACTGCTTTGTGGAAAGAGTATGGGCTTTTGAGGGCTAACCTGTTTTGAAATATGGGTCAGCCCTTATTGCCTGAGCTTCTCATGAAGCTTAGTGTTTTATCTGTAAAAATGGGGCTGATATTTACCTTGAGGTTTGTTGTGAAGATGAAATAATATAGTGTATAGGATAGTGCCCAACCGTGTCTGTCTCTATTGGTGTTTGATACATGTTACATTTGTTTCATTCTGTCCTGTTCTGTTCCTTTATTTTTATTTGTGGCTTCTTAGATAAGATTTGTTCACAGTTTTCACTTTGAAGTATTTGTCAATATTTTTGCATTTTAGCTTGGTCTCAAATTCTGTGCCTTAAGCATCAGTTTATGTGACTCGACTCCATAGACACTGAACTAGATGCCTATTAGCCCAGGCTTTCAAACTCTCTTAGCACTAACATAGTAGAGAGAAAGGTATGACTTACTCTGAAACTTTCATTAACACCTGTTGGTATGTGGTGTCACTGCTCTGGACTAGAGGGGAGAGTGTGTAGACACTAGAACCATGTCTTTTCTTTTTCATCTCCAAGCTGTTTTCAGTTTATTCTCTCTTGATTGTCTTGGGAAGTGTAAATTTCAACAGAAAGCTGTAGCTTGCTTAGTCCTTTCCAGTGGAAATTCTGGATGCTCAGATAGCAGGAAAATTAATGTTAGGGATTCAGTGAGTGGTCCTTATGACAAGGCATGAGGGTCAATGGCTAAGGAGTGAAGTGTGCTTTGTATCTCAGTTGAAGGGCCGAAAAAATATTTTTCTGTAGAAACATTGTTCAGTTGCATTCATGTAAGGGTGTTTAAAAGACTTTTATGTACCAGGCAGTGCTAAGCAGTAGAAGTAAAAAGAAATGAGACAAGTGCTTCTAGTTTTAAGATACTTAGAGACTAGTTCAGAAGATGTAAACAGACAGTGACAGGATAACCTGAAAAGAAACATGAAGTTCCATTTGTTTAGAGAAGGAAAGTTCCATTAACTGCTGGAGGAGTTAGGGAGGTTTTCACATGGGTGACATTTGATGTGTGTTTGCATCTATGGCGTGATCTACCATATGCACACGCAACAGCAATAAGATGGGAACAAGGTGGGGTTCCCAGGTGGGGTTCCCAGTTCAGTGAGACCCAAGGATGGCGTGCAAAAGAAGCCTTTGGTTGTATAACAGTATAGCGGTCAGTCAGTATTGTTGGCTAGTTGGATGAATAAAAGAATGAATAATATATATATTTCAGGCACTCATATATGACCTCAAGGAATATAACTACTTGGGAACATATGTTCCAAAATTTAGCTTAAAAATTAGTCTCTTAAACACAGTACTTGCTTGTATTGGGAAAAGTTTATTCTGAATCAAATACAAGTTTGTCTTAGGGATTTTGTTTCCTCATTAGTTACATGAAGAATGGTATATTTTCATCCCTGGAAGGACCAAAGATAATGACTTTCAGAAATCAAAAGGAAATGATCAGATCCCTTCTATTCACCTAGATGGTGGTAGCACTTAACCTTTTCTGCCATCTGGTTTAGAAGTTCATTTATTTTAGTCAGGCCAGTGGTCTCAAAGTTGAGGGAGTATGCAAGACTGTTTATGTTGGGGTACAGGAGGGAAATGTTAACATTTTTATTTATAATGCTTTGAACGCCCATTGTTTAATTTCTGTTTTTGTGTATATACATATACACACATACATGTATATGCATGAACTACACAAAGCACATGTGTACTCACATGTGTTTTCACATATATTTACACACAAAATGAGGTTATGTGCCCCCCCCCCAACCCAGATGGAAAGGTTAGAGGTCCCTGATTTAAGCCATCAGTACAAAATGCTTTTAAAGAGATCTTAAAATATTTGAAAATTTAATCTGGGGTTTAAAAATAATCCGTCTCATTTTATACCAGTTTAAGAGGAACACTTTAAATAAACATAATAGGTTGTAATTCAGGTTTAATAGCAGATATATACTTGCAGGTACTTTAAATAGATTTTTTTGTTACACAGAAGTAACTTTCAGAGAGCAATTCTATAACATGTTTTCTTAGTGAGATGGTAGTAAGTACCATAAGCCTCCTTGCTATACACTGCCCCTTGTCCTACATTTCCCTCCTTAGTTGGTTAAAAATCACAGTGCAATGCATAATACAAAACTGTATACTCTGTATGATCCCAACTATGTATAAAGTGTAGGTTTGTATAAATGTGTGTGTACATAGCTATATTTTTGTGTGTATGTGTGTGTGTAATACAATGACTTACTAAAAGAGAAAAAAAAATATCACAAAGGCTTGCTCAGTTCCAGTGCTTTGCCAAAGCCTTCCCTGGTGCTGTTATTTGGCGCAAGACTGACACCTAGAGTCCATTGTAGCTTATTTATTCTGAGGTTTTCTCTGGCTGAACCTTCTGCTTTGGATTTTTTGTTAAAATAACTAACATGTTATACTAACTAAAATGTTACTGTATTCTATTGTGCTCTCACTTTTTGTTGGTAGCATGATGTAAGTTATTTTGCATACCCTGGCAGGAAAATGTGTATTATACCACTGGCCCATTGCAACACTAGAGGAAATAATACTTGCAGCAAAATACTGTTCAAGATGATTTTTCTCTAACTCAGATTTTGACACATTCCTTCCTCTCTCCGTTCCTCTTTCCCTGCCAACTTTGTCTAGTTAGCCCACCACATCTAGAAACCATAAAGACAGTTCTTCCAGGCAAGACTGAGGCACTTGGTGTGACTTCAGATCATCTTCAGGGTATCAGTCATCGTGTGGTTATGTCGAATGGAGCAAATACAGGAGGACATATGCTTTAACTGGAAATTTTTGAAGATGCTTGACTGCTTAGAATTCTCCTACCTAGCAAATTAGGAAAGTATTTTTCAGTTGCATTTTGTTGGGTTTTAGTATTTTGGTAATTTCCATTAGTAATAGTTTCCTTATATTCTCTGGCATCCTTCTTGTAGCTAGTTGACTTTTCCATTTACCTTAAATTGTTTTCTAAAAAAAACCTGATGGGTGTATATCTACTAATACTTTCATAATGTCTGGAGTGGGATTTTCAGTGACTTCATTGAAAGTCAGAAGACTTCTATGGTCTTTCATAGTTAGAAAGCGCTGCTCTGTTTTCATAAGTGTTGTCTTTTTCCTGCAATAGTAAATAACAAGACACATTTTAAGTTTTGTAACCAATAACACCACACTAAGAGCGACATATTAATTACAGTGCCGTCTTCCATTCTCCAGTAACCATAAAGGTCCAGTTTCCACTTTCCCTTTATTTGGAGTAAGATGTGGGAACTAAAGAATAACTTTCTTGTTTACATGCCATTGTCAAAGCACTGACTGAGGGCTTTAAAATTCCTACTTCCAGGCTTGTCTTTTAACCATTTAATTTGGCCTCTCTGCTGAAAAGGTGCCTGTGTCAATAAAAGAAGAGTGTGAACATGCATTTGTAATTATTCAGAGTGGCATCTTAGGTATTTATAATTAAATCACTTCTTTATGTACTTCTATATACATCGAAGGATGAAGTGACTACTTAGATGATACTATTTCCTGGATGAAAATCCTTTTTAGAAATTAGATTTAAAAAAACCACATCTCATATCAGAATTCTGTTTCATTTGCCCTCATGGCTGCAGTTTAAGAAAATATCTCTGCTAGTGTATAAGTTCTTTATTTTGTATACATTTTAATTTAAATCTGAAAAGTCTGATCAGGTATCGTGGAAACTGTCTGCTCTACTAGCTGTAAAACAATGTCTTGTTTGAAAAAACCTGTTTTTATGGGACTTTAAGACTGTATAAGGACTATCAGAATGTATTATAGTCAACATATACATTCTTCCTATCACTAAACATCAAAGGCTGAAGAAATACTCATCTTTTATTCTTATTATCTGTCTTTTCTAATGTGAGCAAGTAAGTTTTCTGTATAATTTGATCCACAGATGTTTGCAACATTTGCTTAATGGTTACAACTGATGCAAGACACAGTCCAAAGAAGCTTTCAACCCACAAAAGCATCCTTGTCTGTATTGAAAACATTACCTGTATCCAGTGTGTTTCAGAAAGATTTCATGTCACTAAGATGCCAGCCTGGTGTCTATTTGATATTGCATCAGATGTCCTTTGTTATGTATTTATCAAAACAAATGCATTTTATGAAAGTCCTCTTTCAGACTCTTTTTAAAGAAAAACTTGATTATTGACAGCTTGCTGGCAGCCAAGTTTTTTTAGTTAAACATGCTTTATATCTTTTTAGTTAAACATGCTTTTTAGCTTTACATCTTTTTGATATTTTACACTTACAGTTTGTTGGCTTGTTTGCACATGTCTCTTGTTATATAGCTCTTGAGCAATTTCCTGAAAAATACGCCGAGCACTCTTTTTCTATAAATACAAATAAGAAAAAAAAATGTTGTCTTATGATTAAAAGCAATGATTATTGCACTTTATCTGAGCCTTTTCTTTCTTTATTGGCCACCAGTCTTAGAAACTATCCCACCCAACACATCTGTACCTACAGTTAACTCTTGTATTTTGAGTATATTAAGTAGAATTTATGATTGAGACCTGTCAATTTGCCATATATTCTACCACTTGAGAATATAATTTTTAACAACAATAGGAAACAGTATGAAAGTTGTTCTGTGATGATGTTCTGTTTCTTAAATTATTTTCAATGTAAAATAGTTAATAACCACAATTCTGAAGATGTTTTACCAGCATTGGTGTGTACCTTTTGTGATTCTTCTGTTTCTTTCTTTCTTTGAGTGTTAGATTTTGCCTGTCAGGAAGAAAAGGAAAGTCTTATAAGACATGTTATGTACTCAGAACAATCATGGCAGATATCTCATACCATAATAAGGTTAAACAAACTTAATATTTAAGTAATATGCAGTAAGAGTAATTTTCATGTCACTTCTGAGGTGTTTTTATTAATAGCTCGAGCTGATATTGATAATAGGATTTACGGTAATCTTAATATAACACATACATATCCCCTCTTATAGCATGTGAACAATGAGAAGTATAGTCTTTCTCAAAAACTTTAGGCCTCTTAAAGATATTTTAAGGCAGTGTCTAATCTCTCTTTCTCTCTCTTTTTTAAATATTTATTTAGCTGTTCCGGGTCTTAATTGCATCATGCAGGACTTTTAGAAGTATCGTGTGGGATCTAGTTCCTTGATCAGGGATTGAATCTGGACACACCCTGCATTGGGAATATGGAGTCCTAGCCACTGTACCACTGGGGAAGTCCCTCCAGTCTCTTTCGTTAACCTTTTTTACTCTTAAAGATCGTTCTTAGGCCTTTCATACCTCCCCCACCAGTGGAAAAGTAGTGTGTGTCTGATGGTTATAAAGAAGGATCTCTTATTCCCATTTATGGAAAGAAAACCATATAAATTGTGTACTCTGGTTAGTAATTTTCAGTGATGAAAACTTTTTGCTTTTTTCTGCAGACCTCTTCTGTAGTAGGTATTTCCTGCAGATGCAAAGGGAGATGTTAATTAGGTGAGCTATTTCTAGGGCTCCCAACATGTGGAGAGATGGAAATTATTTCCTTAGGATAATTTTCAAGGCCATAGGGACATCTCGTGCAAGATGTTTGACTTACTTTGGTGAGGACGATGAGGATCACGAGCACACTGGTGATGTAGATAGAGAACAGGACTAAGAGGGCTATCAGGGCAGACTGCAGTTCCTTGCTGAGAAGCTTCATCTCTTTGTTAATTACAGACAGAGAAAGAGACAGTCACTATTGAAACATATTATTGCAAATATATGTATAAAGTGTAATTGAAACTAAATGTTAAGGGGGACACATGAGCTTATGCTATTTGGCTATTCATATAAAAATTTATTCAGGGGCTCTTGATTTAGAAGGCACTCAAGTATATGATCGGAGAAGGCAATGGCACCCCACTCCAGTACTCTTGCCTGGAAACTCCCATGGGTGGAGGAACCTGGTGGGCTGCAGTCCATGGGGTCACTAAGGGTCGGACACAACTGAGTGACTTCACTTTCACTTTTCACTTTCATGCGTTGGAGAAGGAAATGGCAACCCACTCCAGTGTTCTTGCCTGGAGAATCCCAGGGACGGGGGAGCCTGGTGGGCTGCCGTCTATGGGGTCGCACAGAGTCGGACACGACTGAAGTGACTTAGCAGCAGCAGCAGCAGCAAGTATATGATATAGTTAAAGTCATCTCATTAGTTCTTTAAGTGTATTATGCCCAAAATGGTACTCATTTTTAAAACTTAAAATTTTAATAAATTCAATTAATTATTTGTCATGATGCTAAGAATCACTTTTTATGTAAATTGTTGCTTAAAGTGAGATAAACATTGCAAGACAGGTTGTTCAAGGGTGTTTTAAGTTTCTTTTAGTAGATACAAGTGTCACCAAGAGTCTATGGAGTTAAAATTCTTTCCTACATATGTTTATGACCTTGAACTGTACACATAGGTAAGCAGTGCAATCTTTGAAGACCCTGAGAAGGCCATACACTAAGATTATGGTGCTCACTGCACGCTTGTGTGTGCAGTGGTGTTGTGTGTCTCTTCTTTCTAATAAAGCTGGAAGTAGAATTATTGAATCCATTTGTACATTCTGAATTTCTCCCTCCCTGCAGGAAGTGTCCTGTTCTCTAGGTAGTGATGAAGTAACACACCGCATCTTCAAGTACTCAATTATATGAAGTACAGAATCCAATTAAATTTGTAATTGTTATCTGAATAACTTGTGCTTTTCAACTAAATAAGCCCATAGATGCTTATCCTGTGAACTCAGTTTATACAACATACATTTTTCTTGTGAAACCTAACAAATCAACCATATCTGTAAAACTTAAAAAAAAAAAAGTTTCAAGTGTGAAATTAGAGGCTCTGTTAAAAAGGTAGGAAATTGCTGTTTCTGTCTTAATGGTATTTTCATTCTTACTCTTAAAGAAGGGTGTTTCATCCCATGAACTTGCAGGTTTGAGACCTCCTTCTTTACAAACCATTTTTCTTCTGGCTGTTGTTGTTTATAGAAGACACATGCATGCAGTGAGAGACACAAATCTCCATAGCTGTTGTGTGTTTGTTTTCATATCTGTTGTTTAGTCATGTCCGACTCTTTCAGATCCCATAGACTGCAGTGCGCCTGGCTTCCCTGTCCTTCACCATCTCCCGGAGTTTGCTCAAATTCAAGTCCATTGAGTCCGGGATGCCATCCAACCATCTCATTCTCTGTCGCCCCCTTCTCCTCCTGCCTTTGATCTTTCCCAGCATCAGGGTCATTTCCAGTGAGTTGGCTCTTCACATCAGGTGGCCAAAGTATTGGAGCTTCTGCATCACTCCTTCCAGTGAATATTCAGAGTTGATTTCCTTAGCTGACATTAATTATTTGATATAAACCAGGCACCATTAAAAGTGCTTTATGTGCATTAACTCATTTATAATTTACCCCTACAAGTAAGCATAAACTAACATTAAATGATGCTGAAATAGCAAAAGTTCATTAGAACACCAAAGTAAGAATTGTAATATAGGACAATCTGGGCTCCTCGAAGTCCGGTGTTAAAACAAAAAGCCTGATCAGTTTGAGTTTATGTTTTAATGATCTCAGAGCTCATCGTACTAGAGTTTCTTTAAAGGGGAAAGGTCTGAGAAAAGCATGGAGTTACTGTTCTTCTCTTCCTTTCTCCAGAATCGTGAAGTTTTTCCTCACAGTTTCATAATTTATAGGTCTTAGCTAGGCTCAGTGTCCTCAGTTGCATGAGGAGATTGTCATGGATTTAGTAAGTCTAAGGAAACCACACCGACCCTTTTTCTGTTCATTATCTATGCACAAGGGGGTAAGGTCAGGGGTCCCCCAGTGGCTTTACCTAAAACTTGTGTTTATTCTCCATAATGCATATTTTTTTTATGCGTTCAATTTATTGATTGCTTATGCTTCTCCAGTGTTTTGTTCTAGATGGTGCAATACCAGGCCAGATCCTAACAAGGCTCTTAGTTAAACATCATATTTCAATCCGTGTAACGTGGAGAAAGGAGGACATAGTTGGTCAGCCTTTGCCAGTAAAGTCTGGACATAGAGAATACAGCACCTGACATCACCCTGACTGTGTCTGCGGAGGCTGAGAGATGAGATTGGAGTAGTTCATCAATCCAGACTGCATGTTGGCTAGTGTGAAGGTCACACTTTTCACTGGCTGAGCTATTAAGTTATCAGATGTATCTCCTAATCTCTGCATAGAAGTAAGTGATGCATTTAAGGGACCAAGCAGAACACACTGTACGGGAATAAAGCTTTGACTGACCTCTTACCACAAGCACAGTCCCTCCTCCCGTTTGCTTAGCTCTCGGTTGCTTTGAGTTGGGAAAGGCTATTCCACAGACGTAGATTGCACTGTCATTGAAAGTCAGCCTGTTCACAGTGAGGGAAACCTGGTTTTGTGCCGGATTCTCAAGTGTGTATTTGTCTGTCTTACTTCTGCATCCATTCGAGAACAGGTTCTCAGACTTGTGAGTCCCGTAGCGAAACCACAGGCATTTTGGTTGCTCTGCAGGGCACCCCACCGTGGAGAAGGAGCAGGGCAAGGTTACGACCTTTTGCGTGTAGTCCACTTCAAGTTCAGGTGGTTGAGACACTGAGACGGTGCAGTCGTCCGCGACCCCTGTAGGAGGAAGCAGAGGAGCTTGCTCAGTGGGCGTCTCACCTCCCTTTGTCCTGTGCTCCTGTTTTATCAACATTTTTGAAGAATCCACTGAAAACCATGGCTTTCTTGTTTTTACCTCACTCTCAGCATGGACAAGACTATAAAAATAGACACTGGTGCCAATATTTTATGATAACTATAAATGGAGTATAACCTTTAAAATTGTGAATCACTATTATAAAGTTACAGTACACCCGTAACTTTTTTTTTAACTTGTACATTAACTTTGCTGCTGCTGCTGCTAAGTCACTTCAGTCGTGTCCGACTCTGTGCAACCCCATAGACGGTAGCTACTTCAATCCAAAAAATTAAGACTTAAAGGTAGACGCTGGTGTTCCTCACTTTTCTTGACCCTCTGAGTTTCCTGACCTCAGGCTGCTGGAGCACAGTGATGTCTGGTACTTAAGGGGCAGCCCTGGGGGTGGGGTGGGGATCTCCTTTGCCGGACGTGACAGCAGATCTGAGTCAGAAGGTCGGGGTCCACGTGTACACTCGTGGTGTACTTAGAAGCTGTCCTTCGATCTCCCTGTGCAAATCTATTGCTCTCTAGGAGCTTGTTTCCTTATCTGAACCCCTGGCCTCATAGGAGTATTGCATTCAGTGTAGCAATAGGTATCAAAGCACATAAGCAGCAGGGATTTTTTTTTCTGCCTTTTAAGGTTGTGATTGCTAGGAATTCATGACAGTTTACCCTTGTTCTTCAGGGAGTCTAGTTGTCCCAAAGGGAAACATTGTAAAAGGCAATATGTACATCTGGGAAATTGCAGCCCTGGCTTAGCCAGCCTTTCGTTGCTGAGCAGAGGCCTGATGAGCTGGCCATGCCACTGCCCAGCAGGTTAGTTTCTTTCCTGGCTCTTGTGTGTTGCTTTGTAGCCTCTTGTAGCTTTAATTTACTTGAGCAGTATTGTGATTAGGAGTAGACATTTGAGTTTGGATCCTAGCTCTTGCTAGTTCCTAGCTCTCTGGTCTGTTTCCTCATTAGCAAAAGGGGGATAGTGTTGTTGAGTATCATGAGGTTAGCAGGAAGTTTCATGGAGGCCATCAGTGCACAAGGAGTATTTACTTACCTGGGTCTAAGTAAGTATTTAATGAAAGGAGCTATTTCTGCTGCCACGGCCACTCCCGTCTCCACAGTATCATATGCCCATTTTAGATATAGCTCTAAATAGAGCTCTAAAGAGAGATAGCTCATCTGGTAAAGAATCCGCCTGCAATGCAAGAGACCCCGGTTCAATTCCTGGGTCAGGAAAATCAGCTGAAGAAGGGATAGGCTACCCACTCCAGAATGCTTGGGCTTCCCTTGTGGCTCAGCTGGTGAAGAATCCACCCACAATGCGGGAGACCTGGGTTTGATCCCTGGGTTGGGAAGGTCCCCTGGAGAAGGGAAAGGCTACCCACTCCAGTATTCTGGCCTGGAGAATTCCATGGACTGTATAGTCCATGGGGTCCCAAAGAGTCGGACAAGACTGAGCGACTTTCACTTCACAGCGTCATGTCAGCAGGGCTGAGACTAGACGCCCCATCCAGTGCTTTCCCTGCCGCCACATGATGCTGCTTCCCTGTCATGGGGGGTAGGTCCCTATGTGGCCTTCTATCTAATCCCAGGTTCGTGAAGCTGGAAAGCTGCTCAGTTATTTATTATTGGGAAGACCTGCCCTCAGCCATTTTGGGGGCAAGGGAGGCTGTCTGTGAAATACTGTTGGTTGAGGCAAACTGGAATTTGTGCATGTTTTCACTCTGACTTTGTGTGGTTACATGTTTCCACATGGTCTTATTTGTCTGACTTTTCCTTTTGTTGCTGTACACAAAATTAAAAAATAATCCAAGTTGTCTGATATAATTTTCATATGGGCTTTTTGTCATTTAACATTTTTCTTATAGGTCCTGACCCTGAGCAGAAGGATTAAAGCTAGAATCATGGTATTTGTGACCCAAATCTCTTCTCACCATGTTGTAATTTTTGTTATTTGTGCAATTGGAGATGAGCTGGGAGCTTTTTAGCAACCTGGTAAAGGTAAACCAGATGAGCGGGTAAAGTCAAGTCACTGGAGAAGACCAGGCTTCCTGCGTCTTCAGCCGAGGGGCTTAGCCTCACTCCTAAGGCTGGTGACTGCGACCGCAGGTCTCCTACCCAGACTTAGTCACCTTCAAAGTAGAGAAACGGCTTTATAAGGTATAGTAATCGTTAAAAGTGTGGGAACTTGAAGTGGATGTGGGCCTGCCAGAGTCATGAAGTTAATCAGCAAGGTCCCAGTTTCAACTCCTCCATGAGGTAGTTTTTAAAAGCGAAGCTACCTTTTAACATTTTTCTTGGAGAACTAGTGTTCCAGGGTAAAATAAATACTTGCAACTTAGAAGTTTCATATCTCTGCTCGTGACCACCGCAGAAGGGAGAAAACTGGGTGCGGTGGTTTCCTGTGAGAGCCCAGGCTGTGAGGAGACGGCTGCTCCCCCCGCAGCCCCGCGCCATGAATGAGGTGGCAGCTTAGTGCAAAAGGGAAGTTTGGATAATGTGTCAGCCTGCAGCCCACTCTGAGGAGCTGCACTTTAAGAACTCTCACATCCTGTAGGGGTTCTTTTAAACACAGTACCCTCTGGAAAGGTTGAAAGTTTATCTTCTTAGTGGAGGGAATAAAAAAAGACTACTGTTTTTGAAAACCAAGCTAGAAAATACATAGAAAAGTAAGTTCCGAACTTTCTAAAAAACGCCTTTATGGAAACTTGCGAACACACGCGGTAGTTGACCAGCACAGTAACTTCTCCGCCATCACCTGACTTCAGCCCAGTCTCGTTTCAGCTCTTCTCCCTACTTGTGCCTTTATCTCGTGTTATTTTAGGGCAAATTCCAGATAATTTGTCTGCACATCTTTCAGTATATATCTTTGAAAGATAATTCTTTTGAAAAATAATACCAATTAGACTACTCTATAAAAGTAATATATATATACTTATTAGGAAATAAATAGACTTATTACTGAAAGTAGAAGCAAAAACATCACCCATAGTCCTTTCACCACTCCGCCCCCACCAAATCACTGTTAACATTTAAAAATATTTCTTTACAGATGAGAAAAAAATAAGAGCTGTTCCCTTTCCTGGCCTATGACCCAAACTTTGTGAGCAAATCTGAGATTATGAGATTTTTTAGAACAATGATGAAATTATTAGAACTGTGATACAGGAAATTCTCTCAGAGAAAAAACAGGCAAAAGTATCCATATATTTGTGATATGGTTATTTTTCAAGGAAGGAGCCATTGCAGTTTTTTTAAATGACAGGTACTTCAATTTATAGAAATTCGGCTTTTTCTGAAACACTGTTCTTTAAAAATATTTAAGTATTTAATTCAGAGTCAGTTTGCCTGTATGGGAACTGAATTGTTAATGATTAATGTGATTTTATGAATATTTTCAAGCCTCTGTTTGGTGAGGTACTCTTCTCTAATGCAGCATGATAGCAAAGGAAGTTTTCAATGTTAATATTAATTTTTTTTCTCAGCTGTTTTTTAATTACCTATTTCTCTGAGAAAAAAGGAAATTTGTCACTTTAGACAGTTTCCATAATGTTATACATTTAAAAATCTGTAGGGGCTTAAAATATAAATGAATTTTTAGATGAAAAGTAGCAATTGATTTAAATAAAATGGAGGGAAAATAAAAGAACCTTACCGACATAAAACAGAATCAGATTGAGTTCCAGACCGAGAATGATCTTTCCTCTGTTCACGGTCTCCATTTCTGTGTGTATGTATGAGGTGTGGGAGTGTATTTGAAGAGAGTTTTGGCTTTTTTTTTTCCTAAGTAAGGAAGAAACAAAGAGAGGAACTCTTATTGAGGAAGCATAATTGGGAACTTTTTGAAATTGTGTAAAGATTGTTTGTAATCCAGTTTCACCATTTAAAGTTGAGATTTTAGCCTAGAGCACATTTCTAAATGTTCATATGGTCACATTTTTCTTGGGTTTTACAAACCCTCAAAGATGTTAGATGTTTTGGGTGAGATTTTGATTTACCTTGGTGCATATTCCTAGAAAGTATTGTTTGACAGATAACTCATACTTAAATTTTTTAGAGCAGTTCAGTCTCTGCTCTTGGGCATCTAATTTGTTCTTGGTGCTGGGCTGATAACTGCTGGAAATCAAGGAGAAGTAGGAGGAAATATCTTCATGGTGTGTGCTAAGTCACTTCAGTTGTGTCCTACTCTCTGCGACCCTGTGCACTGTAGCCCACCAGGCTCCTCTGCCCATGGGATTCTCCAGGCAAGAATACTGGAGTGGGTTGTCATGCCCTCCTCCAGGGGCTCTTCCCAACCCAGGGATCAAACTCACATCTCTTCCATCTTCTGCATTGGCAGATGGGTTCTTTACCACTAGCGCCACCTGGGAAGTCCATCTTCATGTAGAGACGAGAGAAAAATCAGTGAACAATGAATAAATAAGTTGGGTGCCATTAACTAATTGTACCCCAGTTTTGTTTAGTCACTAAGTCATGTTCAACTCCTTGAGACCCCATGGACTATAACCTGCTAGGCTCCTCTGTCCCTGGAATTTCCCAGGCAAGAATACAGGACGGGGTTACCATTTCCTGCTCTAGGGGATCTTCCCAACCCAGGGTTCGAATCTGCATCTCCTGCACTGGCAGGAGATTCTTTACTACTAAGTCACCTGGGAAGCCCTTGTGCCCAGTTTTGTGTGACCGCTTTTATTGTGAAATAAATGTGTGGAATCTTTGTCATCCAGAACCCCATCCTAGTCCCTCGGGGGCTTCATCAGTCAGGTTCTTTGTAAACAGCAGAAAGTGACTTGGGCTGACTTAATAAGCAAAAGGGAGTTTATTGAAAGGATTTGAGCGTAGCACAATGAGTCCCTGGGAGGACTGGAGAATCATGTGTTGGGGTCTACATGCAAGACACATGCCCTGAAGTCTGCTGTAAAGCTGATCTGAAGAGCACTGCCACCAGCAAGCATTGCTGCCTTGGCGTGGCCCACAGCCTGTCAGTGGTACCACTCCGTGCCGCCCGAGCTGCCTGGACTCACACCACTGCTCCGCCTTCCCAGAGAAGGAGCCTCACGTCCCCACCTCTGGGCCACTTGCTCCTCATTCCGGGTCTCAGGCGAGTGTTTCTGACCTGAGGTCATGAGCCAGTGCCTGAGCTGCGAGAAAGAGCAGGGGGAAGCTGCTTCCTCAGGCTTTGCCTTCCACGGGGAAGAGGGGTGCTCGCTGCCGGAAAGAATGAAACCCTCCCCACTCTACTGTTTGTATGCTTGGCACCTGTTGATTATATATTTTGTCATTTACAGAAAGTTATTCTCAATCTGTATTTAGTAATACTTTTAGCATTACTGTGTATTTTTTTTTACATCATAGTTGCGTCTGAAAGCACCCCCAGATTTTATACATACCACTGTGTGTGTGTGTGTGTGTGTGTGTAGTCAGTGCTTGGTATGTATATGAACTGAAGACTTTTTCTAGCCCCCTAGTACCTGGGCATCTGACGCTCATGGGTTTGGAAATGACTAATGTTAACACAGACTTGAGTCACTGTTCCAAGAAATGCTAGGTTGATTCATCCATTCTAGTATGTTATCCTCTCTCTGGTTCTGGAGGTTAACTTGTGTGAAATTCTTCTGCAAAGTTAGAGAGTGGATTGACCTCCCTTGAAAAGCACACCAAATGGTCTGTTTTTAGAAATTAAAAGCCTCCGTTAACCTATTTTTACTTTCAGCCTGATAAACCCCTCTAGTTAATATGTGGCATAATTTTAGTATACTAGTGGCATTTTCTTACGTTTATCCAAAGCACTCTTTCAAACTTGGTTACACTCTGCCTCAATATTCCAGTGTTTAATAAGCAGTTTTCCAAACCTACACACCAGTCGGTCTAAGGGAGGGTGATATCAAGAAACTGTCAGAGCAAGTAGTAGTGTGGGCTTCGGGTCTGGTTTAATGAGGGATTACATTTCTGCCCCAGTGTTCATTAACCTTGCAAGCTGGGGCACCTGTGTTCTTCAGTCTTCCTGTCTCTACTTCCTCTTTGTCCTACCGCTGGGTCACCCAGGAAATCATTCATCAAAGCACCCAGTGCTTGGCACACACCAAGTCCTTAGCAGATATTGTTCTTCCCCTTGTCTCTCTTTTGAATAATCTGTTTGTTCAAGAATTTAACTTCATGTTTTTGTTTTAGTAGGTGGCAAGTGGGATAAACCGTCGGAAATTTTGGAAATCAAGGGACAGAATTGGGAAGAACAAGTGAATAGTCTGCCTGAAGTTTTCAGAAAAGCTGGTTTTGTTATCGAAGCTTTCACCAGACTGCCATACCTGTGTGAAGGTGACATGTATAATGACTACTACGTTCTGGATGATGCTGTCTTTGTTCTCAAACCCATATAAACACGTGGAGGTTGAGGTCTTCAGAGTCCAGCCCAAGAATATACACTCCGGAAGAGGATCTGCAAGTTCAGTTATGTGAAGGAGGACCTTTGGGGACTGCCATTCTAAATATCATGTAGGAATTTTAAAAGCCAAATTACTAATTATTGCTTTGTAGTGTGTAAAAGGAATGTTTTTTAAAAAAACAAAAAAACAACTCTTTGAGGATTTTTATCAACTCTTTACTCAATAATGCAGGTCACACTCTGATTATGGAAAATATTTTTTATACTTAATTGCAGTAGGGACTCATTCCCAAAGCAATAGTCATGACTTCACAGGGAACCAGTAAATGTGGGTTGTTTGTAATAAAATGAAGACTGGGCAATAAAGCTGTCTTTCCAGTTGCAAATATTGGTTATAAAGTATAGCCACTGATCCTCTTTCATGTTTAGAAATTGTGTCATTATTCCAGAAAATGTTTTTAATCATGCTAATAAACTTTTTTTGGAGGTGACTTTGGCATCATGTTGGAGTTACTATAAGGCTTCCCAAGCATCTTTAATTGCTTTGCTTCAGGTGTGCCCAAGTAGTAGCATATATGAAAGAAAGATGAAGTAGATGAGAATATATGGTAAAGGAAGACTTTAGACTTGGGGTGGGGTGATTACTGCAAATTGTGGTGAACACAAGCAACCCAGACTAACTCTCAAAAGAACAGCCTCATTCAGATGTACTTCAGGGACTACCCTCACTCCCCAACTCATATATATATATATATTTTTTTTTTTTTTTTGGAAATTCAGAGCAGTGGGTTCTGACTTTGTGGTAACTTGTGTCCTACACTCAGAATTTTGCTTTTCTGGACAATCTCAGGTTCTCAGAATTGGAACACTCAGTTTTGTCTACTGACAAGAACACAACCTAATATTCTTTCAGTTCAGCTTCTTAACTCTGTCCTTGTATATACCTCTTTCACAGAACTTGGCTCTTCTCGAAATCCTTAACTGAGTTTATAGTTTGCCAGGAGTATGGTTTGAGAAAACCATGTCAGACTCATGCATTCTAGAATCCGTGAGTGCCTCCAACCATATATCCAGAAAGGTTGCAACGAGGAGCTCATTACCAAGATCCATAACCATTGTGGATGTTCCAAAGAGCAGAGCACTTAACCCAGAATCTAAAATCTCAGTAATCATAGAGATGCCAATTTGAGATCATGCCTATTAACAATATGTTATTCTCACAACTTGCTTTTGTCAGCCAGGTGTTACATTAAATATTCTCATCTATATGCTCATAGAAGTCATGAAATCAGCACATTTACTGCAGCACCTGGGTATAAAGGAGAATTAAAGCCTTGAGAAGAATGACTTTATTATTCATTAAGAACAGCATTCCCATGTCCTCACACCAGTATCTTCCACCGTTATTGTGTAGTCTTAATAAGAGTTGGGTTATGTGGTTTATGCAAAAGCGTTATTGGTGCTTTCAAATGCTTTTTCCCCCCCAGGAATTCAAATAAGTGAAGTGCAAATACTTAGCACCTTAGATTGTAAAAATAGAGGAAATGAGTAAATTTAATGTAGTTCTTGTACAGTTGAGTTTTGCTTCTTTATAAGCTGTCATCATCAGGGGTTGCTGTTTAGACTGCTGAACAAGAGTGCAAGAGTGACGGATGCTCAAAGAGGCAGGTTGTTCCAAAGTGTTTCATTAACTTTAAAATTGAGAATTAATGTGATAGTCTATTTGGGAAAAAAAAAAGAAACAAACCTCCTTCTTTTCTCCCCAAAATCAGAGAAAGCACGTACATTTATGCATTTTAAAGACAAATACTTTTTCAAAATCTGAGGTTCTCTGAAAATCAGCTTCTCAAAAGTGCCGTTTTTTGGTGAAAATTTAAACCAACAAATCCGCTCGCATTTCATGCCTGGTCTTGAAAGTCTTGGTGGTATATCATCATTCCACTAGATGGCAGTGTTGCTTACTGAGCGTCAATGACTTTATTTCCCCTTAAATGGAATCATGTTTTTTCTTTTTTTCTCCCCAAAGTATTGATACAATAAACTGCCTTCTTGTCTGCACCATTCCTTGTGTAAGTGTTTCATATCAAGTTAAGGTTGTACTGGAGGAATTAAGAAGACCTCTATTTGCAGTCAAAGCAGGCTAGCCAGTTGACCTTAAAGGTCACAGAGAAAGGAAATGCAAGCCGCACCTGTGAGGCAAAGCTCTTTGCACCTGCAGCTGTAAGCCTCTGGAGTGTTTAGACCACTGATGTCAGAGAGTGGAAGGGAAGAAGACACAATAGCCTTAGTCATTTCTCCCTTGTGCAGAGCTGTTAAGAGAGACAGTGTATTTTCTACCCTTCTCTTATATCACATCAGTTTTTACATAATTGACCTTTAACAGAAAAGCAGTTGGGCTGGGAAATAAAGTAAAACTTAGTTGTTTCAAGTCGTCTTTCTGAGTAAAGCTTTGTTTTCACTTAGTTCTGCTCCAACATGTTTCATTAACTTTGAAATCTACTCCTCAGAGCAGCGTATTCAAGCAGACTCATAATGAAGCAAGATGTTTTTACCAGTTGTTTCCTACTGCTTGCTGCTGCTTAATTACTGATAAAAGCATTTCATGACCTTTTTTCTCTAAAAGCTACAGTACCGTCTGTCCACATGGGCTTCCAGTGGCTAAAGTGACTTAGCATGTTTGTGCAGATACCTAAGTACTCCTCAAATAGGCTTATATCCAGTGCACCTATGTTACAGCTGGAAGCCAGTGCACTGAGCCAGGGCTAGGAAAATGGACAGCCAGGGCTGTCCAGGTTGAGTTGTGCTGTGTAGGAATCCTCTGAACACAATACTGGGCTTGTCATTGACTTGAAATAACCATGATACTCACCAAGTAACAAATTATCAAAGATATAAAATCATGAATTGGCAGAAGGAAGATCACACTATCCATGCCAAGATCTAAGTGAAAAAATGCACCCTGTATCATGAAGGAAATATTACCACAATAAAAAATTCAATAGCCTGCCCTTTTGCAATTGTATGATAAGACAGTAGCTAGGCAACAGTGAACAACACAATAAAAATAATTTCACATCTGTAGCTATTTGTATAGGTGTTCATATTTTGGTGTCTACTTTATCAATTCTAATATATTTGTATTGTCTTTGTCTTCTGTGTGGGCTTCCCAGGTGGCTCAGTGGTAAAAACCTCGCCTGCCAATGCAGGAGAGGCAGGAGACATGGTTTCGATCCCTGGGTTGGGAAGATCCCCTGCAATAGGAAGTGGCAACCCACTCCAGTATTCTTGCCCGGGAAGTCCCATGGACAGAGGAGCCTGGCAACAGTCCATACAGTTGTGAAGAGTCAGACACAACTGAGCACATATGCACTTGTATCTTCTATGTAGGAGTTGATTCTAACTTATTTTTAGTTGTTACTTTTATTTTGGAATAATGTTAGATTTTGAGAAACCTTGCAAAGATAGTACAGAGAGTTCCTGTATACCCTTAACCCCCTAACATTGTCTTGCATAGTAGCCACGTTATGTGTCTAAACTAAGAAATTAACATCGGTACCCTATTAGTAAGTAAACTACTGGCTACTGCAGTTTTCCCCATTTTTCCATTATTGACCTTTTTCTCTGTTCCAGGAGCCAATTCAGCATACTACATCCCATTTAGTTGCTTACGTTTCAAATTGCATAGTGTTTATTGACACAGTACCATTATTTATATTTTTCTTCCAAATTTTTATTGTAAAATCATATGAAATTTCCCATCTTAACCATTTTTAGGTGTTCAATTCAGTGGTATTTAGTACATTCAAATTGTGTAACCATCACCATAATCCATTTTTACTGTTTTCACATTTTGCAAAACTGGGACTCTGTAGCCATTAACACTAACTCCCTATTCCTTTCCCCCTTCCCCCACCCCAGTCCTGGAAATCACCATTCTACTTTCTTTGAATTTGGCTATTCTAGGTACCTCATATAAGTAGAATCATACAATATTATTTTGTGTGTGACTGGCTTATTTGATTGAGCACAATGATCTCAAAGTCCATCCATGTTATAAAATGTGTCAAAGTTTCTTCCCTTTTTAATGCTGAGTAGTATTTCATTGTGTCTTTTGCTTGTCCATTCATCTGTCAGTGGACACCTGCATTACTGGTATTTACTGAGAATAATGTGACTATAAACATGGGTGTATGAATAATCTGTTTTGAGTTGCTGTTTTCACTTCTTCGGGATCTATACCCAGAAGTGGAATTTCTGGATCAGACACGAATTCTGTGTTTAATGTTGAGGAATTGCCATGTTGTTTTTCACAGTGGCTGCACCATTTTCCATTCCCACTAACAGTGCACAAGGGTTCTAATTTCTCCACATCCTCCCTAACATTTGTTATTTTGTGTTTTTCTTGATAGTAGCCTTTCAACGGATGTGAGGTAGTATACAGTGGTTTTGCTTTGAATTTCTCTGGTGATTCGTTTTTATAGTACAACTTGTATGGCATTGGGTTTCCTTTTTAGTAACCTGTACTTTGTAGCTTGCTATCCATATTGATATCAAAGAACTGGAATCAGTGTACACTGATACCAAAGTACGTTTTCATTAAGAAATTTCATACTTCTGGAGAATTCGAATTATTATTCCATAACTAGAACTTAAGATTTCCCTCTGGATTTTAGAGTCAATATGCTGTATTCACATGAATTAAATAACTAGTCTATTTTTTGTGCAGGACCATTTAAAAATTACTTTCAGCAAGTATAAAATGTGAAGTAAAGATCCCCTCTTTACACCCCCAAATAAATGACCATGTAAATCTGGAATGTCTTATACACCTGCATTTCTTAAGTTGTGGAAAATAATTAAGAACAGATATGATGTCCAAATGCTGTTTTCTTCTATCCTGTTCAGGAATCAACACAGTACATTGGTTTTATATTTTCATCTTTTTTCACTTTTTAAAACTATTTTGTATTCAGGTATAGCCAGTACACTGACTCAATGGACATGAGTTTGAGCAAACTGGGAGATAATGAAGGACAAGGAAGCCTGGTGTGCTGCAGTCCATGGAGTCCATGGGGTCACAAAGAGTCAGACACGACTTAGAGACTGAACAACAACGACAAATAGACAATTAACAATGTGTTAGTTTCAGATGAACAGTGAAGGGACTCAGCCAAACATATACATGTATCCATTCTCCCCAGACTCCCGTTCAGGTTGCCACAGAACAATGAGTTGGGTTCCATGTACTATACGGTAGGTCTTTGTTGGTTACCCGTTTTATATAGAGCATTGTGTACTGGCAACCATAAGTTTGTTCTCGTCGTCTTTTTTTTTTTGTTTTTTTGTGGTTTTTTTTTTGGTGTGGAAACCCAGGAACCAAGATGCAGAACACTGCTTTTAAACTTGGAACCCTCAATGCTTTTCAAATGGTAGAGTTGAAATGTTTGAGAATATGTTGGCAGTCCGTTTTATACTCAGCAGAACAAAACAGTTTTCCCTACACTTGATGTTGCCATCTTGTTATTATTATTTATTATTTATAAGGTGGCTGTGACTGATCATAAAGCACTACTGGTTTTGGCTTTATAAGTAGAATGTTTGTTATAGAAAAAGTGGAAAATATAGACAGCTGTAAGGAACATGCAAGTAGATTTTAGCTGAACCATAACCCTTAGAGGACCACCATTAACATTTTGGTATATACCCTTCTGGACTTTTTTACATACCTGTATGTGCCCACACATACACATTCACAAATTTTTAACATTAAAAATTTTGACAATAAAAGATACCTTTATTCTTCCAAGATGAATCATGTGAAACTCATAGACACCTATTTTCTAAATCAAAAATTGACAAAAGATGGAAGACATATTCTATCATCTGGTGCTTGAGAGTACTAGCTTCTTGTTTGACGGATTAAACCAGGAGCTTAGGAATAAAAGGATGTTTTTGAGGATGCTGATAAATATTATAACTATTTATAAATAACATTAATAAATATTTACAAATAACCATCAACTGAGCAACAGAGCAGCGGAGTTGGTCATTTTTGAAGAGTATATGTAATTCTGCCACCAACAAAGTAATGTCAGCATTATACATTTCAGTTTTTAAAAAATTTCAGGCATTGAGATGTGTTTCATTAAATGTAAAGGATTGTGAGAAAATCTCTAGAGTTCACAATTATATTTGTTGTTCAGTTGCTCAGTTGTGTCTGACTCTTTACGGACCCCATGGACTGTAGCATGCCAGGCTTCCCTGTCCATCACCAACTCCCAGAGCTTGCTCAAACTCACGTCCATCGAGTCAGCGATGCCATCCAACCATCTCATCCTCTGTCATCCCCTTCTTCTGCCTTCAATTGTTCCCAGCATCCGGGTCTTTTCCAGTGAGTCAGTTGTTCACATCAGGTGGCCAAAGTATTGGAGCTTCAGCTTCAGCATCAGTCCTTCCAATTAATATTCAGGACTGATTTCCTTTAGTATTGAATGGTTGGATCTCCTTGCAGTCCAAGGGACTCTCAAGAGGCTTCTCCAACACCACAGTTCAAAAGCATCAATTCTTCAACGCTCAGCATTCTTTATTGTCCAACTCTCAAATCCATACATGACTACTGGAAAAACCATAGCTGTGACTAGACGGACCTTTGTTGGCAAAGTAATGTCTCTGCTTTTTAATATGCTATCTAGGTTTGTTATAGCTTTTCTTCCAAGGAGCAAGCATCTTTTAATTTCATGGCTGCAGTCACCATCTGCAGTGATTTTGGAGCCCAACAAAATAAAGTTGGTCACTGTTTCCATTGTTTCCCTGTCTCTTTGCCATGAAGTGATGGGATTGAATGCCGTGCTCTTAGTTTTTTGCCTGTTGAGTTTTAAGTCAGCTTTTTCACTCCCCTCTTTCACCTTCATCAGTTCAGTTCAGTTGTTGAGTCGTGTCCAACTCTTTGCTGACCCCATGGACTGCAGCATGCCAGGCCTTCCTGTACATCACCAACCTCTGGAGTTTACTCAAACTCATGTCCATTGAGTTGGTGATGGCATCCAACCATCTTGTCCTCTGTCATCCCCTTCTCCTCCTGCCTTCAATCGTTCCCAGCATCAGGGTCTTTTCAAATGAGTCAGCTCTCTGCATCAGGTGGCCAAAGTATTGGAGTTTCAGCTTCAGCATCAGTCCTTCTAATGGGTATTCAGGACTGATTTTCTTTAGGTTGGACCGGTGGATCTCCTTTCAGTCCAAGGAACTCTCAAGAGGCTTCTCCAACACCACAGTTCAAAAGCATCAATTCTTGAGCACTCAGCCTTCTTTATGGTCCTACTCTCACATCCATACGTGACCACTGGAAAAACCATAGCTTTGACTAGACAGACCTTTGTTGGCAAAGTAATATCTCTGCTTTTAATAAGCTGTCTAGTTTGGTCATAACTTTTCTTCCAAGGAGTAAGTGTCTTTTAATTTCACGGCTGCAGTGATTTTGGAGCCCCGAAAAATAAAGTCTGTCACTGTTTCCACTGTTTCCCCATCTATTTGCCATGAAGTGATGGGAGGAGGGAGTGGCAAACCACTTTAGTATTCTCGCCTTGAGAACCCCATGAACAGTATGAAAAGGCGCCTTTGTCAAGAGGCTCTTTAATTCCTCTTTGCTTTCTGTCATAAGGACAGTGTCATCTGTATATCTGAGGTTATTGATATTTTTCTTGGCAATCTTGATTCTAGCTTGTCCAGCCCAGCATTTCACATCATGTACTCAGCATATGAGTTAAATAAGCAGGGTTTCAATATACAGCCTTGATGTTATCCTTTCCCAATTTGGAATCAGTCCATTGTTCCATGTCCAGTTCTATCTGTTGCTTCCTGACCTGCATACAGGTTTCACAGGAGGCAGGTAAGGTGGTCTGGTATTCCCATCTCTTGAATTTTCCACAGGTTGTTGTGATCCACACAGTCAAAGGCTTTAGCATAGTCAGTGAAGCAAAAGTGGATGTTTTTCTGGAATTCTCTTGCTTTTTCTGTGATCCAGTGAATGTTGGCAGTTTGATTTCTGGTTCCTCTGTCTTTTCTGAATCCAGCTTGAACATTTGGAAATTCTCGGTTCATGTACTGTTGAAGCCTGGCTTGGAGAATTTTGAGCATTATTTTGCTAGCATGTGAAATGAGTGCAATTGTAGGGTAGTTTGAAGATTCTTTGGCATTGCCTTTGTTTGGGATTGGAATGAAAACTGACCTCTTCCGGTCCTGTGGCCACTGCCGAGTTTTCCAAATTTTTCTGGCATATTGAGTGCAGCACTTTCACAGCATCATCTCTGTGGATTTGAAATAGCTCAACTGGAATTCCATCACCTCCACTAGTTTTGTTTGGAGTGATGCTTCCTAAGGCCCACTTGACTTCGCACTCCAGGATGTCTGGCTCTAGATGAGTTATCACCATCTGGTTATAACCATCGTGGTTATCTGGGTCATTAAGATCTTTTTTTGTGTAGTTCTTCTGTGTATTCTTGCCACCTCTTCTTAATATCTTCTGCTTCTATTAGGTCCATACCATTTCTGTCCTTTATTGTGCTCATCTTTGCATGAAATGTTGCCTTGGTATCTCTAATTTTCTTGAAGAGATCTTTAGTCTTGACCATTCTATTATTTTCCTCTATTTTTTTGCATTGATCCCTGAGGAAGGCTTTCTTATCGCTCCTTGCTATTCTTTGAAACTCTGCATTCAGATAGGTATATCTTTCCTTTTCTCCTTTGCCTTTTGCTTCTCTTCTTTTCTCAGCTATTTGTAAACCCTCCTCAGACAACCATTTTGCCTTTGTGCATTTCTTTTCCTTGGGGATGGTTTTGATCACTGCCTCCTGTACAATGTTACAAACTTCTGTCCATAGCTCTTCAGGCACTGTGTCCATCAGATCTAATCCCTTGAATCTATTTGTCACTTACACTGTATAATTGTAAGGGATTTGATTTAGGCCATACCTGAATGGCCTAGTGGTTTTCCCTATTTTCTTCAATGTAAGTCTGAATTTTGCAATAAGGAGTTCAAGATCTGAGCCACTGTCAGCTCCTGGTCCTTCTTTTTGTTGACTGTATAGAGCTTAGAAAAGATAATTATGCATAATTCCACCAGGCACACTTAACACTTCAATGTATTTCCTGTTTTAATACAAGTGCATATATGTTGCATGTGTGCGTGCTCAGTTGTGTGTAACTCTTTGCAATCCCATGGACTGTAGCCTTCCAGGCTCCTCTGTCCCTGGAATTTTCCAGGCCAGACTGCTGGAGTGGGTTGCCATTTCTTCCTCCAGGGGATCTACCAACCCAGGGATGGAATCTGTGTCTCCTGCATTGGCAGGCGGATTCTTTTTCACTGAGCCACCTAGAAAGCCCTTACATAAACACATATGACTTCATGTTTGACTTTTTTAGATATAAAATTATTTCCTTGTGTGTTTATTACACAGTCTTTGTTCATCAGATCAGATCAGTCGCTCAGTCGTGTCCGACTCTTTGCGACCCCATGAATTGCAGCACGCCAGGCCTCCCTGTCCATCACCAACTCCCGGAGTTCACTCAGACTCACGTCCATCGAGTCAGTGATGCCATCCAGCCATCTCATCCTCTGTCGACCCCTTCTCCTCCTGCGCCCAATCCCTTCCAGCATCAGAGTCTTCCAATGAGTCAACTCTTTGCATGAGGTGGCCAAAGTACTGGAGTTTCAGCTGTAGCATCATTCCCTCCAAAGAAATCCCAGGGCTGATCTCCTTCAGAATGGACTGGTTGGATCTCCTTGCAGTCCAAGGGACTCTCAAGAGTCTTCTCCAACACCACAGTTCAAAAGCATCAATTCTTCGGCGCTCAGCCTCCTTCACAGTCCAACTCTCACATCCATACATGACCACAGGAAAAACCATAGGCTTGACTAGATGGACCTTTGTTGGCAAAGTAATGTCTCTGCTTTTGAATATGCTATCTAGGTTGGTCATAACTTTCCTTCCAAGGAGTAAGCGTCTTTTAATTTCATGGCTGCAGTCACCATCTGTAGTGATTTTGGAGCCCAGAAAAATAAAGTCTGACACTGTTTCCACTGTTTCCCCATCTATTTCCCATGAAGTGGTGGGACCGGATGCCATGATCTTCGTTTTCTGAATGTTGAGCTTTAAGCCAACTTTTTCACTCTCCACTTTTACTTTCATCAAGAGGCTTTTGAGTTTCTCTTCACCTTCTGCCAGAAGGGTGGTGTCATCTGCATATCTGAGGTTATTGATATTTCTCCTGGCAATCTTGATTCCAGCTTGTGTTTCTTCCAGTCCAGCATTTCTCATGATGTACTCTGCATAGAAGTTAAATAAGCAGGGTGACAATATACAGCCTTGACGTACTCCTTTTCCTATTTGGAACCAGTCTGTTGTTCCATGTCCAGTTCTAACTGTTGCTTCCTGACCTGCATACAGATTTCTCAAGAGGCAGATCAGGTGGTCTGGTATTCCCATCTCTTGATATAGTATAGTTCATGTAACTGTTTCCTTAATGGGAATCCGAGTTGAATCTTTTCCCACCTGACTCTCCTTTTGCATTTATATGCAGTGCTGCTGCATTAAATATTTTGGTGCATAAACTTTTTTTTACTTCTGAGGATTTTTTTCCCCTTTATATAAATTTGGTCACATTTACTGATCAAGGTGTCTGAATATCTTTACAGTTCTTTTGTTTGTTTTTTTTTTACTGTTATATTATGGAAAATTCCAAGCACATGAAAAAGAAGAAAATAGAAAATAGTAACTCCTGCTGGGGAGGCAGCTAGTATCAACACAGGACCCAGATTGTTTCACCCAGATTCCTGCCCCTCCTTGGTCCCCGTTATTTCGAAGCAAGTCCCAGACATCATGTTTGAGCTTTGTAAACATGTATCTGCAAAAGATAAGGACTCTAAAAAAAGCCGTATTGCACTTGTCACACGTGAAAAAACTAACCAGTAAACCTCCAGCGACCACATTGCTCCCATTGTTCCATCATTTTTAAAATAGTTTGTTTGAATTCGGATCCAAATAAAGTCCCTACACGCAATTGGTGGATGTGTTTGGAGAGCCCTTCAGCCTCTTTCCTCGCTGGTCTTTCGGAGAGGGGCGAGGGAGAGGGCGCGCTTTTGTTGGCGTCTTGCAGGTGCGGGACTGTGACCCCCACGGCGCTCGGTGCCCAGGTCTCCACTCCGGCCGCCGCAGGGACCGCCCGCGTTGGACTCGGAGCAGCGGCGCCGGGCACCGCAGGTGAGGCGCGGGCGGCGGGGACGAGGCCCCCGCAGGGCCCGTCGCAGGGGACGCGGGCGGCCGCTGCTCAGGCGCTCGGGGGCGCGGGGGCCAGGGACTCGCCGCGGGGGCTGCCTGGAAAAGGGGCGCAAGCTACAAGGGGGGCGGCGGGGGCCAGAGGGAGAAAGGAGAGTGGGCAGAGGGAGATTGGGCGACTTGAAGGGCTCGTGGGGAGGGGGCGTCCAAGGGAGGGGAGGGGAGGAAATTTCTAAGAAAGGAATCCGAACCCGCTTAATAAGAGCAGCCATGAAGGCAAGGACTTTATCATGATAATATCAATAGCAACAACAGAAGCATCAATAATAATAGCTACTATTTGTCCAGTGTTTATATGTGCCAGTGCTGGGGTCAGTTTTTTGTTTTTTGTTTTACATATTTTACATACAAGGAAATTTCTTTACATATTTTTCCAATTATATTTCATGGCTGTTGTGAGCAAGAAATGAGAATATTCAGGTAGAGCAAACCGTTACACATTGGATAAATTGATGAACTTTAAAATAACATTTACACAGTCTTTGTGCCTGCTTAGGGGTTTCAGTCATGTCCAACTCTTTGGGACCCCATGGACTGAAGCCTGCCAAGCTCCTCTGTCCATGGCATTCTCCAGGCAAGAATACGGAAGCGGGTTGCCATGCCCTCCTCCTGGGGCTTTTCCCCATCCAGGGATGGAACCGGGGTCTCCTGCATTGCAGGCAGATTCTTTACCATCTGAGCCACCAGGGAAGCCCCTGTTTTTGTGAGGTATCATCGCCATCTGCATAGTACAAAGAAGGGAACGTAAGCCTCGAGAGGTCAAGGAGTTTGTTGAAGAGCACACAGCTGGTAATCAGTGGTCTAAATGAAAACTGGGGCTTCTAGCCCCGAGGTGGCACTGGCCATCTGGAGTTCAGGTTCAGGGCCACTTAGTAGAGGCTGGAGAGCAGAGCTACTCAGTGTTTGGAATCATTTAACTCAGGGCTCGGGACCTGGCCCTGCCACCTAATAGTTGTGTTATCCTCGGCAGGCCACTTGACCTTTTAAAACCCATTTCCTTGTCTGTGAAATAGAAATTGCAGTTAACATTTGCCTCAAAGATTCTGCAAGGACTACGTGAGGCAGTGTGTGTAGAGGGGTGCGGGCTTCATTCTCACTCAATTCAGTGGTCGCTACAATTGTGATTCCTAGAGAGCCAGGTGGCCCTGCATCTGGGCCCCGCTTCTGCTATTTGCTCACTCTGAGTTCTGTGTGTCTGTTGAACTCACCTGTGAGACCAAGTAAACCTTCAGGGCTGGTGGACGGAGCAAATGTATTGGCTCAGCAGGCAGAGGATGCCCAGTGAGACAGCATCCTCCTCTCTCTCCTTCTATCACAGAATCCCAAGCCTTCCATTTTGCTCTCTTGAGACTCAGACAGGGAGGAGAATGACAGGCCAGTCTCACCGTTAGGGACAGAGCTGGGAGTAGCATTCAGGCCCGATGCCTCTAGTCTAAAAAGAAAGCACACATTCCCTTGAGTAGAACTCAAGAGATGGGGCTATTCTAATACCACAGTTCGAAATGAAATCCAAATCCAGGTCAAATAGCCTGGTAGCCTACAAACCAGACAAGTTAGACCACTTTGCATTAATACTAATGAAAATGGTTTTGTGGGGTTATATTTTTTGCTTTCAGTAGAAAATCTCCAGGTTAGTATCTGTAGACCTGTATCTTTATATCCATGATATGGACCTTAAATGGAACTGCTTTGCAGATAGTAAAACTCCATGTAATTGTGAATTGTTGGTTTCTGTCTGGGATGGGATGCCCCAGCATTGGGCGAACCTCCCAGCATCTTTGCAAAATGTCTCTCATGCATTGAATGACTAGCTCATCCCAGTTGCCTGCAACTTTCCAGGTCTTAAAGCAAAATCCCTCAGTCCCAGGAAACCCCTATGGTCAAGGTTTTTAGGAACCCACATTCAGTTCAGGTTTGTGGTTATTGTTACTGGTTTCATTTTGAGTTCTTTCAAAGCAGTCCTTGCCTGCCTGATTTTCGCCCATCTGCAGGCCTTTGGGTGGGGAGGGGGCTGGATGCATGGAGAAACCTATTGACCCCCAAATCACCATTGCCCAGCTCAGTCCTTTTAATCCTCTTGGCCAAGCTCCTGAAAGAGAGTGACCTGAGGGACTTTTAATTAAAACCAAATCCCATCCTGGCTTTGGACTGGGATTTCGTTGGAACGAAGACTTAATGTGCAGCAGAAAGTGGAGCTTCTATTTCAGTAATTGTAAACCCCTTGTAGAATTAATAGGGAGACTGCAGCAATACGCACAAGAAGCCTCATTGTCTGGGAAACTGGAGAATTGTGAATGAGGCCAGTGCCCCAGGGCAGCTGACCAAAGGGAAGGGAGGAAAAAAGGGCCAGAGGTTCCCCCAAGTCCCAAAGCCAGTAAGAGCTCTTAGGCGAGCTGAACATCCCCGCCTGTGGGGTGGGATTGATGGAGCAAAAGGCGTCTACCAAGTGCTTTGAGATCAGGTTCACTCAGAATCTGTTAGAATGCTCTGCCTTCCGTGTCTGGAGGTTTCCAAAATTTCAGTTTGTTTTTGCCCTGAGCACTAAAATGAGCGTAACTGTTCCCAAAGCAAGTTGTGAAAGTCCCCTTGGGGGGATAGAGAATCTATTTGCATAACAAGCCAGACAATAGCAGGGAAATCTGTATTAGAGGATGCTGGGGCGCCTATAAAGTAATCTCAAGAAACCATAGATGTACACTGTGGGGCTCCTTTTAAGTTTCTGAGAGGGTGGAATCTGGGAATTGGGTTGTGAGCTGCCTGGGAGTCACCTGTTTTCCTATCAGCCCTCTGGTCCCTCCTTTCAGAACCCTTTCCCAGTTCCTCCACATCTCTCCATACTTTTTAAAAAATAAAAAGTTTCTTTTATTTTGTTTTTCTTTTAAAAAATAATTTATGTTTTGTATGTGGAAAATTTCGAACCCATACAAAGGTAGATACAGGAATATAATGGGCTTCAGCTTCAGTTCTCAACTTGTTTCCTCCATACTTATTTCCTCCCTCCTGTATTATGTTGAAACCATCTCAAACATCACATTTCTTCTGTTAAGTATATAAGAATGTAGCTCTAGAGCAGGCAGGCTTGGCAAACTTTTTCAGTAAAGGAACAGAGAGTAAGTATTTTCAGCTTTGTGGGGCCACACAGCCTCTGTTGCAACTTCCCAGCTCTGCCATTGTAGCATGAAGGCAGCCATAGATGATACTTAAGTGAGTGGAGTGGTAGTCGTCTAATACAACTGTATTTATGGACACTAATATTTAAATTGCATACATGAAATTTTCATGTGTCCAGACATACTGTTCTTTTGATTTTTTGAAACTGTTTAAAAACGTAAAAACCATTTTTATCTCGTGAGCCATGCAAGACCAGGTAACCTGTGAATTTGGCCCTTGGGTTGTAGTTAGCTAATCCCTTGAAGGAGGTCATGGAGAGGATGTGACCACCACTGACCTTCAAGCTGGACCAGAGCAATCAAAGGCTCCTCACCCCTCCCCCATCCTTGGAATGTATATTCTGCCCACTGTTCCCACTAGGGGAGCATTTTTTTCAGGGACCTAATTGGAAAAGACTCTGATTCTGGGAGGGATTGGGTACAGGAGGAGAAGGGGACGACAGAGGATGAGATGGCTGGTTGGCATCACTGACTCGATGGACGTGAGTCTGAGTGAACTCCGGGAGTTGGTGATGGACAGGGAGGCCTGGCGTGCTGCGATTCATGGGGTCGCAAAGAGTCGGACACGACTGAGCGACTGAACTGAACTGAACTGAACCTTGAGAGAGCAGTGTGTTACTGAGACCACCTGGACTTGACCGAGATCTGTTAAGTCCTCTTGTAAACTTTCCAGATTCTGGGGAGGCGAGGGTAGAGATCTACTCAGGGCCTCTCAAGACAAGCCTACTGTATAGTACAGGGAACTCTGCTCAATATTCTGTAATAACTTTTATGAGAAGAGAATCTGAAAAAGAATGGATATATGTATAACTGAATTACTTTGCTGTACACCTGAAATTAACACATTCTGCTAGGTAGTTAGAATAGGGAAACAGGGTCCAAGATGGCAGTCAGAGGAAGCAGCTACTAGAAAAAAAAAAAGGGGGGAAACTTCCCAAGGGACTAAGAACCTCCAGTGGGAAAACACACCCTCTTCTCTGATTGGTCTTGCATGTAACCAATCAGACCCCAAGAACAGTACAATTTCTCTATTTGCATAGGGTGTAGCCAATCAGGGCACAGGAACCTGCCCGGGGCGGGAACAAGGGATATAAAAGAGGGGAGCCAAACTGGGACAGGGTCACTCCAAAGTGGGGCAGGTGTTGGTCGGCTATTATGCTTGTAGATTGTACTGCTTACAGCATGCCCAGTAAATCCTGCCTGTTTGAGGTGTTACTGGTCTGTCCTTTCAACTCTTTACTATGACAAGACATGGGAGAAGGAAATGGCAACCCACTCCAGTATTCTTGCCTAGAGAATCCCATGGACAGCCTGGTGGGCTGCTGTCCATAGGGTCGCACAGAGTTGGACATGACTGAAGCGACTTAGCATGCATGCATGCATGCATGACAAAACAATAACATGGAAGAAGAACCAACCTGACAACTTTAAGTCAACTATACAATAGAAAAAAAAAATTAACAAAACAAAATCCTCATTAAAACATTTAACAACAGGCTTTCCTGGTGGCTCAGTGGTAAAGAATCCACCTGCCAGTGCAAGAGATGTGGGTTCGATCCCTGGTCTGGGAAAATCCCACATGCCATGAAACAAGTAAGCCACACTAGTGAATTTGTGCTCTAGCATGGTGCACCACACTATTGAATTTGTTCTCTAGTGCCTGGAAACCAAAACTATTGAGCCCTTGAGCAGTAACTACTGAAGCCTGCAGAGCCATTGCTCTGCAAGAAGAGAAGCCACCCTAGTGAGAAGCTGGAATACTGGAAGGAAGAATAGTCCCTGCTAATGGCAACTAAAGAAAAGCCCAGGCAGCAATGAAAACCCAGCACAATAAAAAATAAACAAATTAAAAATTATTTAAAAAAATATAACAGCAACAACAAGAAAAAAGACAAGCATTGTAAGTAAGTGTCCTTGCTTAGTACACCTGCCATCTACCAATCTGGAGGGGCTGCTGCTTTCTCCAATTTCTCCTTACCCTACCTGTATGGGGGCCAGATTGTGAACCAACATACCTCTTTTAAAAGATAAGTACTCCTTTAAAAATATAGCCACATTTCTGTTATCAAAAATATTAACATTAATTCTTTAAAATGTTCAAATATCCAGACAGGGAGCAAGTTTCCACAGTTGCCCCATAGTTTTTGTTTTTCATAGTTTGCTTCAATTAGGATCCAAAGAAAGTCTATATGCTACGAATAATTGTTATAGCTCCTAAGTTTTTTAAGTCCCTAGTTCCTTCCTCTGTGTGTGTGTGTGTGTGTGTGTGTGTGTGTGTGTGTCTATGTCTGTCTCTCTCTTTGCAGTGTATTTGCTGAAGAAACTACGTCGTTGATTATGGGGAGTTTCCTACAGTTGAGTTTGCTGATTGCACCTGGTCTACCTAACATTTTAACAAAGGAACATCTGGGTCTCAGTCCTTAAAGCTCACCCATGTTCTCCCTTGTGCTCATTTTCTTGGTGATCTCATCCAGTGGCCTGGGTTCAAGTATCTGCTGGCTGCTCTGTGTAGATAGCTCCAGTCTGAGCCCTGCTCTAACTGCAGACTCAAACGCCAGACTGCCTACTTGCTTTGTCCACTTGGATATTTTATGGTCATCTCAAGCTTAGCTTGTCCACATCTCCAGGGCATCTTCCTCAAATCTGCAACTCCTACGGTTTTTTCCTATTTCCAATCTCTCTGAATGCTCAGGCCCACATCCTTGGAGGTGTCTGTGATTTGCCTTTTATTCCTCACATTCAGTTTATTGGCTCTACCCTTCAAACAATCAGCAACCTCAGATACAGATGCCACCACCCTTATAGCAGAGAGCGAAGAGGAATTAAAGAGCCTCTTGATGAAGGTGAAAGAGGAGAGTGAAAAAGCTGGCTTAAAACTCAACATTCAAAAAATGAAGATCATGACATCCAAGCCCATCACTTAATGGCAAATAGATGGAGAAACAATGGAAACAGTGACAGGCTTTATTTTCTTGGGCTCCAAAATCGCTGCAGATGGTGACTTCAACCGTGAAATGAAAAGACGCTTGCTCCTTGTAACAAACCTAGACAGCATATTAAAAAGCAGAGACATCACTTTGCCTGCAAAGGTCTGTATAGTCAAAGCTATGGTTTTCCTAGTAGTCACATATGGATGTGAGAGTTGTACCATAAAGAAGTCCAAGTGTCAAAGAATTGATGCTTTTGAACTGTGGTGTTGGAGAAGACTCTTAAAGAGTCCCTTGGATTGCAAGGAGATCAAACCAGTCAATCCTAAAGGAAATTGATCCTGAATATTAATTGGAAGGACTAATGCCGAAGCTGAAGCTCCAGTATTTTGGCCACCTGATGCCAAGAGCTGACTCATTAGAGAAGACCCTGATGCTGGGCAAGATTGAAGGCAGGAGGAGAAGGGGACGATAGAGGACAGGATGGTTGGATGGCATCACTGACTCAATGGACATAAGTTTGAGCAGGGTCTGGAAGATGGTGAAGGACAGGGAAGGGCAGGTGAAGGACTGGAGTGCTGCAGTCCATGGGATTGCAAAGAGTTGGACATGACTGAGTGACTGAACAACAGCAACCCTTCAAAATATCCCCAACCACTTCTTACCAGCCTCCCTGCCATCTGTGACTAAGTCATCACTATTCATCTCTTACTGGTCTCTTTGCTTTAGCTGTTGCCCTTGTTCAGAGTATTCTCAACAAACAATTGGGGTTATAGAGCTAGTATTTTAAAAGTCAGAGCATGGCTTTCACACTCAGGCTGTGCTGTGCTCAGTCACGTCAGTCGTGTCTGACTCTTTGTGACCCCATGGGCTATAACCCACCAGGCTCGTCTGTCCATGGGATTTTCCTGGGACGTATACTGGAGTGGGTTGCCATTTCTTTCTCCAGGGGATCTTTCCAACCCAGGGATCGAACCCAGGTCTCCTGCGTCTCCTGCATTGTGGGCGGAGTCTTTACTGCGGAGCTACCGGCGAAGCCAGCTCTCGTTCTAATATCCCTCAATGGCTCCCGTCTCCCTCCACGTAGGAGTCAAGGTGCTTACGATGACCTAATCTCACCTACTGCTGTCATCTTTGTGTGATTTATCGAACAAGTCAGTTGCATTCCTAACGTCACAGCCTTTGCACTTCTGATTCCCTTTTTCTGGAACATTCTTTCTCCACACTTTCCCATTATTTGAATTTTGAAAACATCAGTTTGGCTTGTTTATTTCCTAAACCCATATGTAGGGCTTTCTTCATGCCAAGCATTGTTCTACGTGATTTACTTCATTAGCTAATTTTATCCTCATATGATGCTATGAGGTAGGTACCAGGGAAGCCCTTCTCTTCTCTTTTTCAGATTCTTTTCCCGTATACATCATTACAGAGTATTGAGTAGAGTTCCCTGTGCTATATAGTAGGTCCTCATTAGTATCTATCTTATACACAGTAGTGTGTAATGTCAATCCCAATCTTCCAATTCACCCCTCCCTCTCCCCTGTCCCATAACCATAAGTTTATTTCCTGTATCTGTAACTCTGCTTCTGTTTTCTAGATAAGTTCTTTTGTAGTCTTTTTTAAGATTCCACATATAAATGATATCGTGTGATATTTGTCTGTCTTACTTCACTCAGTATAACAGTCTCTATGTCAATCCGTGTTGTTACAAATGGCATTATTTCATTCTTTTTGTTTATGGCTGAGTAATTTTCTGTTATATGTATGTACCGCATCTTCTTTATCCATTCATCTGTTGATGGAGGCTTAGGTTGCTTCCATGTCCTGGATGGAATGTAAATAGTGCTCCAATGAACAATTGGATGCATGTTATGTTTTCCTGTTATGGTTTCTGTGGGTATATGCCCAGGAGTAGGATTGCTGTTCCCTGTGCTATACAGTAGGTCCTTATTAGTCATCTATGGTAGCTCTATTTGTTTTTAAGGAGCCTCCACACTGTTCTCCAGAGTGGCTGCACAGCTCCTAGTTCTCTTAACACTTAAGAATTTGCAAGGACTTAGGAGCCCTGTACGGAGAAGGCGATGGCACCCCACTCCAGTACTCTTGCCTGGAAAATCCCATGGATGGAGGAGCCTGGTGGGCTGCAGTCCATGGGGTCGCAAAGAGTCGGATATGACTGAGCAACTTCACTTTCACTTTTCACTTTCATGCATTGGAGAAGGAAATGGCAACCCACTCCAGTGTTCTTGCCTGGAGAATCCCAGAGACGGGGGAGCCTGGTGGGCTGCCATCTATGGGGTCACACAGAGTCGGACACGACGGAAGCTACTTAGCAGTAGCAGCAGGAGCCCTGTATCAGGGATGGATCAAAAACCAAGTATTAGAACAAAAGATGCTCCTTGTCCTCTTATCATTTTGGAAATTACAAGGGATTTAGCGGCCCTGTTCCATGAACTAGGGGCAGAAACCAATAAATATTTTCTATTTTCTCACAGTTTCCCTTCTCTCAGGGGTCTCAGTCTTGTTCTACCTGTTGTCCGATGATGTCTGAAAACCTTTGTTTTGTTTGTTTTCTAGTTGTTTAAGGCAAGGAAATTTGTCTACTGCCATTTACTCCATCATAGCTGGAAGCAAAAGTCCAACTCATTCCTTATTTATTGATGAGTCGTGTTCCATTGAGTGGATATACCATATTTGTTTAACCTTTCATCTATTATTGAACATTTGAGTTGTTTCTAATTTTTGGAATAGAACTCTACAAATCTTTGTATGGACGTATGTTTCAATTTCTCTTGGGTAAATACCTAGGGGTATAATTCCTAGATTGTAGAGTACTGTATATTTAACTTTATAAGACACTGCCAAACAGTTCTCCAAAGTGGCTGTATCAGCAATGTATGAATTCACACTGCTCCACATTATTGTCAACACTTAGTATTGTTAATCTTTTCAACTTTTAGCCATTCTAGTGCATATGTAATGAAATTGTTACCACACCAAATTTGGGTCCACTGGAGAAGGCAATGGCAACCCACTCCAGTACTCTTGCCTGGAAAATCCCATGGACAGAGGAGCCTGGTAGGCTGCAGTCCATGGGGTTGCGAAGAGTCGAACACAACTGAGCGACTTCACTTTCACTTTTCACTTGCATGCATTGGAGAAGGCAATGGCAACCCACTCCAGTGTTCTTGCTTGGAGAATCCCAGAGACAGGGGAGCCTGGTGGGCTGCCATCTATGGGGTCGCACAGAGTCGGCCACGACTGATGCAACTTAGCAGCAGCAGCAGCAGCAGCCTGCACACGGTACAGCCAATCTACAGACACCGGGTTGTGGTGAAGGGAAGTGTTGTGTTTATTGCAGGGCACAAACCAAAGAGTCCAGGGAAACTGGTGCTTAAAAGCCTCCCCCAACTCCTCAAAGTCTTCCAGGGAAAGATTTTTAAAGACAGGGTGAAGGAAGGGGAGGGACTTGGGGTGATCAGCTCATGGACATTCTTCTGATTGGTTACTGGTGAGGTAATCAGGAGTGACCATCTGGTTCCAACTGGTCTGGGGTTTATGTGCTTGTGGGCAGCATACTGGCTTCCCTGGGGGGCTCAGCAGTAAACAAACTGCCTGTGATGCAGAAGATGCAGGAGACCTGGGTTCAGTCCCTGGGTCAGGAAGATTCCCTGGAGGAAGGCATGGCAATCCTCTCCAATATTCTTGCCTGGGAAATCCCATGGACAAAGGAGCCTGGCCGACTACAATCCATGGGGTCACAAAGAGTCGGACACGACTGAAGTGACTGAGGTACACACACGCAGGGGAGAATACAGTTAACTTCTTCCACCTGTTGGGGGCTTTAGTGTCTACAAAACAGCTCAAATGACGTGGCTCAGAATATTATCTTCAGTCCTTGAGGAGAAACTAAAAGGAAACTAAAGGTCCTTGACACTTTTTAATGGCTTAATGGCTGAAGTATTATTATTTTGTCCTGCTTGTCTGTTTCCCTTCCTTTCTGCATTTTCTCACCTCTCTGAATTTACTCTTTGGAACCTGGGGATGGCCTAGGAAGCTAAAGTCTTTCTTTACACAAGAGGCAGGCAGAGGACACGGTGAGGGTGAGGGGGGGGGTCCATTCTAGGAAGGCTCCACAGGGTCTGGCTCACTTACAGTATCTCATTAGTTATCGACAGCATGTTCTGGAAAACTAATATTTGCCTGGCGTGCTGCAGTCCATGGGGTTGCAAAGAGCTGGACACGACTGAGCAACTGAAATGAACTGAATGACACCGATAGTCCTTTACATGCTTATTGGCCATTTGTATTTTTTAAAAATGAAGTTCAGGTTCATATTTTTTCCCTGTTGGCTTGTTCGTCTTCTACTTACTGAATTGTAAGAGTTCTTTTTATTTTCTAGATATAAGTCCCTTGTCAGCTATAGCAGAGTCCATGCTTTTACCCAGTCCTCTTTGTTCAATTGAGGGGTATGAGAGGTGGTTGTAAGAATATAAATAGGCCATTATAACTGAGGAGAGAGATGATTGTGTTTTACACCAGTAAAGAAGTTTCGATGGAGCAAGGTGGATGGAATTAAAAAAAAAAATCTTTAAGGGATTCTGGGTCTATCTGTTTTTCCCGTGTCTTCTGATTATTCTTAAATATGTCTAAAATATACAACCCTGAATTATGTCTGCTTGAATTAACTGCAGGAGAATGTCTCAGGAACCTTGGAGATGCTCTCTTTGGCTGTTCCTTTTCCTGAGCCATGGAGTGGCAAGTTATAGCGTTCCAGACTCCCGGCAGGGTAAGTCCTGAGGGAGGAGTCATCTGGGCAGGGTAAGTCCCGAGGGAGGAGTCATCTGGGCAGGGTAAGTCCCGAGGGAGGAGTCATCTGTCACGGTTTCCACACATCTCAGGGGATGGAGTGGGGTTAGGTCAGTTCAGGTATATGGTGCTATAGAGTGTTCTGGGATGTGTGCGTGCCTGTTGCCCTGTATGTGTAGAATTTTCAGGGTTATTCTAAAAGGGTTTCTTAAACCAAGATTTCCTCACACTGGCACAAGTATAATAAAAATTCACTAAAAATTTCCTTCATAAGTAACCTTTTTTGGGGGCTCTTTTCTTAACACATCTGTGTTTTTGAAGGTCATCCCATTCAATTCTGTTTTTACATTCAATGGCTTTGTTGTAGATTTGCACCCGTTGTTGCAAAAGATGGCGGTGAGTATTCCATTTTCTTCTAAACAACATCCCCTCTCCTGAAACCGCCAACTCGTGGATATTATACTTGATGTTATCTCTTTGCCTTTTAGGAAGAAATAATAGATGGAAGCTACCTGAATGGTAACGTTCCCACTGTCCCTGCTTGTTGTGTCTAAGAATTTCAAACAGGAGGTGCCTGTGATCTCTCTGGAATGATTCCTTTTTAAGTTGTCTTTTCATTTTATTTCCATTGTAGCATTGCTGGATCTCATACAGTTTCAAAGGTAACTCATCCTAAAGGGGAGGGGGAGGGATGGAATAGATTTTCTTAATGGAAGTCCCTTAACTATAAAAAGTACTATATACTCGTTTATCCAGTTTATCCAAAATTTATCCAATGCACAAGTGTTTTAGAATAGATACATTTGTTTCATATAGTTTTGGCCCCCTCTGCTAGGGATGGGGGAGCCTGTTGGGCTGCCGTCTATGGGGTTGCACAGAGTCGGACACGACTGACGCGACTTAGCAGCAGCGGCTGTAACACAAGAGCTAACATTTACTGAGCGCTTACTATGTAGCAGGTACTATTCTAAGTGCTTTATGCATAGAATACACATATAATCCTCACAAACCTCAGCCTCCTCCCACCCAGGTAGGTCCTTTTGTTATCTCATTGGATAGAATAATGAAACTGAGGCCCAAGGAGGTGATTTAAGGTCACTCAGCTGGGAAGTGGTGAAGCTGGGGTGTGTATCCAGCAGCCTGGCCCCAGGGCTCACTGTCGCTTTATTTTTTTTAGAATGCTCTATCATTTTATTTTATTTGGCCACACCATGCGGCATGTGGGATCTTAGTTCCCTGACCAGGAATCGAACTGGTGCCACCTGCGATGGGAGTCTTAACCACTGGACCACCAGGAAAGTCCCTCACTGTCCCTTTATGTACTGTTAGATGCCACCCTGTGGAGCAGGGCACTACATAGTGTTGTGGCAAGATAAATATTAATAGATAATTCTAATATAACAAGTACTATGAAGGACAGATGGGAGACTTGGGGCCTCATGACAGGAGCACTCAATCATATTAAAGTGAAAGATCCCCATAAACATTCTTCTCCCTAAGGTAACTCCAGTTGACAGTATTGAATATATTCTTGCAGGCTAAAATTTTTTATCTGTCTCTAACTATCCATCTATCTAGCAGCACCTATATATCTATCTATAACAAGAATGTGGTTATAAAAAGCCTTCTAATTGTTTAAGGCAGGAGAATTTGCTGCCAGCTACTCCATAACAGCTGGAAGCAAAAGTCCCACTCATTCCCCTTTTCTGAGTGAGTGGCATTCCATTGAATGGGTATTACCACCTGTTGTTGGACACCTGCGTTGTTTTCAATTTTTGGCTGTTATGAATGAAGGTGTGCATTTTCTGTGTGTTTGGCAATGTTTTAGCACTTTCCATGTGTGGACAAATTTAATTCTCACAGTTAGCTATATTACATCAGAGTAGGCAATGGCACCCCACTCCAGTACTCTTGCCTGGAAAATCCCATGGGCAGCAGAGCCTGGTAGGCTGCAGTCCATGAGGTCGCTAGGAGTCGGACATGGCTGAGTGACTTCACTTTCACGTTTCACTTTCATGCATTGGAGAAGGAAATGGCAACCCACTCCAGTACTCTTGCCTAGAGAATCCCAGGGATGGGGGAGCCTGGTTGGCTTCCATCTATGGGATCGCATGGAGTTGGACATGACTGAAGTGACTTAGCAGCAGCTATATTACATAGAAAGGGAAACTGGGGCACAGGAAAACTCAGTAAATTGCCTGAGTCCACACAGTTGAGTGGTAGAGCCAGGATTCAATTCCACGTTTTGAGCCAACAGTCTTAACTATGCTATTCCAGCCTCCCATGGTATACACAGCATTTGTTTTGTAAATTTAATATAGTCGGGGGGCTTCCCTGTTGGCTCAGCTGGTAAAGAATCCACCCGAAGTGAGGGAGACCTGGGTTTGATCCCTGGGTTGGGAAGATCCCCTGGAGGAGGGACACCTGTCCAAATCCATCTGTTTGGATTGTTAATCTGAGTGGATTGTTCCAGGATTTAGAATATAGCACACAGCTCTGAAACTGATTATTGTCTTTGAGAGACTGGTGTTTGGGTGGGTTCCTAATACCGGAAACTCCCCCACACTGTGCCAGGGCAACACATCTCCTTCCTCCAAGCACAGAGTTCCTAGCATCCTGGCCCATTCCCACTGTCCTCTCTGAACTTCGGTGCCCTGAGCTCTCAGCTAGCAGGGGGACTACCCATCCTAGCGGAACCTGTCATCATGACCTTCTCTGTCTGTCTTTGACTGAAGCTCCCACGTGTGGACGGCAGACCTGTCCCACAGAGTCCTGGCTTATTTGAACTCACGGAATGTTGCCTTCACCATCCCCAGCCTGAAGGTGTGTATCTGAGACCCACCCCTGTGTTCCCCCCTCAGTGCACAGGGATTGAAAACTCAGGAGCCAGGTGAGTTGGAGAACTGGTGGAGAGCTAGTCTTCACTTCCACAAAGAAATGTGTTCTGTCCAGTTTTTTTTTGAAATGTGCTATAAGCTCTCTGTCTTTCGTTTTTCTACTTTTGTTGGAGACGTGGTGTCTGTATAGGGTATAGGCTGAGCTGCTGTCTCTCAGCAAAGCCCCCTCAAATTACAGCAGCTCAGCCATGAAAGTAAAAGATGCTTACTCCTTGGAAGGAAAGTTATGGCCAACCTAGACAGCATATTCAAAAGCAGAGACATTACTTTGCCAACAAAGGTCCGTCTAGTCAAGGCTATGGTTTTTCCAGTGGTCATGTATGGATGTGAGAGTTGGACTGTGAAGAAAGCTGAGTGCCGAAGAATTGATGCTTTTGAACTGTGGTGTTGGAGAAGACTCTTGAGAGTCCCTTGGACTGCAAGGAGATCCAACCAGTCCATCCTAAAGGAGATCAGTCCTGGGTGTTCATTGGAAGGAGTCATGCTGAAGCTGAAACTCCAATACTTTGGCCACCTCATGCGAAGAGTTGACTCATTGGAAAAGACCCTGATGCTGGGAGGGATTGGGGGCAGGAGGAGAAGGGGACGACAGAGGATGAGATGGCTGGATGGCATCACCGACTTGATGGACATGAGTTTGGGTGAACTTCGGGAATTGTTGATGGACAGGGAGGCCTGGCGTGCTGCAATTCATTGGATCGCAAAGAGTCAGACACAACTGAGTGACTGAGCTGAACTGAACTGAAACAATTTAGCTTATTTCTATTATATGTGATAGTCCAGGGCCAGATAGGAAGTCCAGAGAGGAGAGGCAACTCTACCGCAAAAGGCCACCGGGGGACCCAGGTTCCTTCTGTCTTGTTGCTTTGTCATCATCTAGGGAGTTGTTGCTTGTGTGGTTGAAATAACATATCCATTCTCCAACCCAGAGAGGGCGCCGTGGGAAAGAGGAAGTGAAGG
Source organism: Bubalus bubalis (assembly GCF_019923935.1). Classification (NCBI taxonomy): domain Eukaryota; kingdom Metazoa; phylum Chordata; class Mammalia; order Artiodactyla; family Bovidae; genus Bubalus; species Bubalus bubalis. The sequence continues at coordinate 22,097,835 of NC_059180.1, read as the reverse complement.
GTCAACAGCCTCTCTTTCAAGATGTGAGCTGCAGGTTGCATACTTCCTCCTGCTCACATTTCATTGGCTCACAGTCCACAGTCACATTTTACTGCAGAGGAGTAAGATGAGAGGCCATGTACCCGGATAAAACCTGTGGGCTTCTGTTGCTAAAAGGAATTACAAGAGAGTGGATCTTTGGGTATAATTATCAGTCTCTCAATCGCAGGTCCAGGAAATATTTTTCTTCCCTTTAAATTCGACCATAAGAAAAACAGTAGCGCAAGTGTGTAAATAGATGGCAATGGATATTTACATTAGGGAACAATAGGGCATGGTAGGAACTGCAGTGAGCTGGCCAGCCTGTACCTCATTAGCGTAATTAGTAGATGGGGTGCAATATTGTGCCTTTATCAATACACTGTGAAGAGCACAGAAAACCTAAAGAACATTCTTTCCGAATTCAAAGACTGTTACCTGATTCGGCAAAGAGGTCATATCACTTATGAATGAAGTTCTGACATACGTCTTTGTTGTTTCAACTTTTACTGACTTTATGGTGAAGATGAAAATTCATGTGAGAGCTACGCTGAGATTGCTGGTTGTTAACCACTTACAGCCACTAGATGGAGGTGGCTGGTGGCCTCACGGCATCTGCTTTCTTCGTCTTGTTCATCAGTCTGTGTAATCTATAAAGAAGTGGTGCTTGCCCTTTTCTCTCTACCAGTAGGGCTCCTCATGAAATGTGTATATTTTAACCTGATTTGAGCTATACTCCCTCTCTTCCTGTTTGTATATTCATTTATTCGTTCAGTACCTACTCATCCAGCCTCTAGTCTCTGCCAGGCACAGTTGTAGACTCTGGAGACTCAGAACAGGCAGTCACCTTACCACCCATGTGGGTCTTTCATTCTAGAGGGAGAGACATTGAGTAAACAGTTCTTCAACTCATTCAAGACAGAGGATAATGGCTGGCACTGATTGAGAACACTTTACGTACTCATTTACTCTTTGTGATATAGGATTAATCCTTACTTACATAGTAAGTTTGACTCTTGTCCCTACTTTTCAGCTGAGAAAACTAAGACCTGGAGATACTGTTGCCCATTTGTCAAAACCCAGGAATCTCAGTTAAATTTGACTTGCAGATTAATAACAAATACATTTTAGTATAAGTACGTCCCATGCAATATTTGGGATATACTTATGCTCAAAATTATTAGTTGTTTATCTTTAATTCAAATGTAGCCGGGCATCCTGTATTTTATCTAGCAATCCTAGTTAAGGAACTTGCGTGAGGTTGCACAACTGGTAAGTGTCAAGGTGGGGATTTGCACATGGATTGTCTGGTTCTGCCATAAAGGTTTTGTCATCTGCGTATCTGAAGTTATTGATATTTCTCTCGGCAATCTTGATTCCAGCTTGTGCTTCATCCGGCCCAGCGTTTCTCATGATGTACTCTGAATATAAGTTAAATAAGCAGGGTGACAATATACAGCCTTGACGTACTCCTTTTCCTATTTGGAACCAGCCTATTGTTCCATGTCCTGAACTGTCTGATTCTAGAGCTTACCTTTTGTCCATGATGCTTTGCTGCCTTTCCAGAGCATTTTTATTTAAGGAAGATTTAGAAAATAGCTCCCCAGATAGCAGAGGAAATCTCCTCTAGGAGAAACTGCTGGCCTCTGCTCCTTACCCTGGAGGGGATACATAGCCAGTTCATGCTGCCTGAATGTTGCTCCTGTGCAGAGGGTTTGGAGCATGGCAGAGGGTTTGGAGCATGGCAGAAGGTTTGAGCAGTGACCATCTGGGCATAGTAGAATATCTGGGTAGAGGTCAGCTGCTCTGGACTTGAAACCTCAATTGCCTGCAGGGACCAGGCAGCTATGGGATAATCAGCTACCTGGAGGGTGGTGATCAGGAAGAGTAATTACAGTGAGCGACTGCCCCTTGGCCTGTTGATTATTACACAGAAGGGGATATGTGTCCAGAATTGCCACATCTTTGTGGATTTTTGTGAGGAATTTCCTGAATTTTTAATGTTGGCAGCTCATTAAAAATTTTGGAGCCAACTCCGCCAAACGCGTGCAGGCTGCCAGCCTGTGGTCCCTGAAGGGAATTAGGTGGCTTGGCTGGGTGGTAGCCGTGTGCTCCTGTCCTGTCCTCACTGACTCGCCCAGCATTCCATGTCCAGGCAGCCATGGAAAACCTCCTGGAGCAGCGTTTGTACCAACCCCAGAAGCTGCTGGAGGACCTGAGGGGGACAGACGCTCAGCAGTTCCACACCGCCATGAAATGCCTCTTAGAAGACAAGAAGGACCACCTGGTGAGGCTCTCTTGGCATCCTGGGAGTGGGGGAAGTCCAGGGCATTCAACTTGGTGCTTGTCAAGTTGAATGAAATTGAGCCTCATTCTGGCCTTTCTTCATTTCCCCCCTGAAAACTTGGGACCTAGATTTTCTGTCTTACTTCCTCCAGAGTTCAAATGAAGTGCCTTATAATTCATATCCTTATGGTAACTCAGATGGTAAAGAATCTACCTGCTATGCAGGAGACCTGGGTTCGATCCCTGGGTTGGGCAGATCCCTTGGAGAAGGAAAAGGCAACCCAATCCAGTATTCTTGTCTGGAGAAGCCTGTGGACAGAGGAGCCTGGTGGGCTACAGTCCATGGGGTCATAAAGAGTTGGACATGACTGAGCAACTAACACTCTATAAGTACTAAGAAATGAAGGATGCCCAGACCACCCAGTGTAGAAACTGGAAAGACAGTTCAGTGGGTTGTGCAGCTGGAGCTCTCCCAGCTCACTGCAGCTCTGAACCCTCAGGAATGCCACCTGCACACACTCACACTCTGTCCAGGGTCCTGGCTAAGCCTTACCAAGATACTGTTCCTGGTTTGGGGGGATTCTGAAACCTCAAATGAACAGAACTTTCTTCTCTTCTAGTAGGTATAGTCCTTCCTCAATTTCAACTCTGTAAAAAAATGCTTTGTAGTTAAAACCAGTCTGAGGAAGGCTGGTATAAAAATATCAAAAAAGAAAAAAAAAAAAAAAAAAAGGTATTGTAAAGGCGCAGTTGTGGCAGTCAGTTTTTTGAAAGTAACTTGTGAAGCATTTACCATATCCTAAATTTGCACTCTTTGCAGACTTGCGCACATATGCTCTGCTTTCAGAATAAATTTGCAAATTATACACAAATAGGAGGAAGCTTTTTAATATAGATATTGCATTTATAAATGATCTATATTAGAATATAAAAGTCTCCAGTTATATTCAATTACTACCCATGTTGTACAACAGGTACCTTCTATTTTAGGTGCTAACAAAAGGCTACACAACACACACACGCATGAAGAAATGAGGGGTACTGTGGAGTCCCAATAATTTGGCTTCATAAATACCCATGAATGATTACTGTGTACCAGGAGACACTGGGTTCTGAGATGAAAGACTGTCTCTGCCCTCAAGGAGCTTATGGTCCAGAGGAGACAAAAACAGAAACAGGTAATTTTCACAACATAAGGTTGGCTATGTAAGAGCAAAGCAAGGCCTCTGAGACACAGAGAATCACTGGGAATCAGAAAGGTGAGGTTTAGAGTTTTTCAGAGACAGTTGAAAGTGGAGCAGCATTTTCCTAAGGGAATTGAAGCATTTAAACATTTTAATAATCATAAATTAATTTCAATGTCTGTTATTAAAATACACATCAAAACTGTGAGTTTGATGGAGATGTAATTTTTCCTTTTGAAATGAATTTAAGTTTTAAGAAGAGTCAGTTTAAAGTAAAAAATAAACTAAATAATTGTAAAGGTGATGAAAGATACAGCAAAAATGAGGATGGTGGCCTATGAAAATGGTCTGGATTAATGTTTATTGAGGGTTTACCATGTGTCAGCTATTATCCTGAGGGAATGATCAGTGAGCTGTTTTCTGTAGAGGGCCTGATAAGAAATATTCCAGGCTTTGTAGGCCGTACAGTCTCTGTCACAACTACTAAACTCTGTGGTTGTAGTGTCAAAGTAGATGACAGGTAAATGAATGGATCTGGATGTGTGCCTATAAAACTTTATTTACCACTCCAGTATTCTTGCCTGGAGAATCCCATGGACAGAGGAACCTTGTGGGCTACAGTCCATGGAGTCACAAGAGTCGGACATGACTGAGTGACTTTGACTACTTCACTAAGCTGATCGCCTTGGCTTCAGACTGGTTTTCTGAGGCCAAGAGGATTATTCTTGCAGTCTGATCCTGGTCAGAACTTAACAGTGCATCCTGCCTTCTGTGTCAGCCTTGGTTGCTTCTGAGAAGGGGTGACTTTCTCACCCCTGCCCTCCTCCCCCTCCGCCCCATGGAGGTGGTATACCAGGGCGGATAGCCCTATACCCTCTTCTAAAGTCACTTGCAAGACTAAAAACTTTGGGTACATATGATTGATGACCCCTGTGTCAGTCCTGAGAAAGGAACTAGCCTTTTGAGAGTCAGGGAGAGAAAGCTCAGTAATGCCAGGAAGAAGGCCTGATCAGGGAGTGCCTGGAAACGTTGAAGAGAATCGGCACATTCCTGACTCTTGTCTGTTTTGGATGTTGCTTGTTTCAGAAACAGAAGTAGGTAAGCAAAACTGCCAGATATAACTGCGATGCAGCAGAATGAAGCCATATCCGCGCCTCCAACCTGTTTAAAGAACTGTTTTGTAGCAGTTTGGCTGGTGTGGATTTTTTTTTTAATTTGTTTTGATGTTTGAAGTGGAGCTAATATAAGAGTATTCAGAATTGAAAAAAAAACCCCAAACTTTATTTACAGGAACAGGCGGTAGGCTGCATTGGGCCTGTGGGCCGTATTTGCCAACACTCTTCTAAAGGTTTAACAAGCCAGGACCTTCTGAAATAAGGATAACTAGAATCTTACCATTTCAATATTCAGATGAGGAAACAGGCTTGGAGAGGTTGAGTAAATAACTTCAGGTCACACAGCTTGAAAGTGGCAAATCTGAGGTAAGAACCTGGGTTCCTGACTCTTAGCTGTGAGCCCATGGCAAGGCCCACAGGCTTCTTCTCAGAATAAGGTGTTAACATCTATACCATGAAATACAAAGGATGATAAAGGAAGTTGATTCTATTGAAAGACATTTATCAAAATACGTAAGACTAAGTTGGGGGTCAGTAATTATTGAATACTTTCAATAGTAAGGTTTAGTGGTTGGTCTAATAGCTTCTGTAATTTTGAGGAAATGTTGCGTGTAAGCGAGATTTCCAGTCATTTGCAACAACGGTAGTGAGTTATGAAAGTGTTTGTGATTTTTAGTAATGACACATCAAAGCTTCTTGCTGGTTCAAAGCCACCTTGCTGGCTCGCTGCCTATATTCATCCTTGAAGGAGACGGTGGGGGTCAGCTCCACAGCCATGAAAGGGAGGATGCAATTCCCTCCACTCCCCACCCCTAATACTATCCACAGACCCCTAATACTATCCACAGACCCCTGCCTCAGAACCCCCAAGTTACACTCTTCACCGTTGCACTGTTTGGCCCCACTTGGCAATGACGGAAGTTAGGAAACTTGTAGATGTGGTTAGATGAGTGGGCTTGGATTCAGTACCCTTGTTTCAGATCCCAGCTTTGTGCGCCTTTGGGCAGGTTGTCTAATCTCGCTTCTTGTCACCTGTGATAGTGAGTTAATCATAGCATGTAATGTTTGCTGAGCATTCACTAGGTACCAAGCACTCTCCATTCGTTAAATCTCATTTGGATTTTGTAAATCTAGGAGATAGGCACTGATTTTTATCTTCATTTGAGAGGAAGACACCGAGACTTAAAAAGGATAAGTGACTTACACAGGGACACACACATATAAGTCAAGGGCCTGGGTTTTGAACCTAGGAATATCTGACCCTCAGACCTGTGAGTCTCAACCTATAAGACTGTTATGAGAATAACAGGAGACTATACATGGCTGCTTCATGCTTGGCACAGTGCCTGGCATGTAGTCCATACTCAGTAAATTGTTGTTGTTATTTTTGGAAGGTATGTTGGGTGAAGGACAGAGTTGTGAACAGTCAAATATTGCCTAAACTCTGTCAGTGTTCCTGGGGTCTGCGGTCCAAAGGATTCATTCATTCATCCTAACAGGCTATTTCTCAACATCTGTGTACCAGGAATCCCACTGGGCACATGGCATGGGCCTCAGCACTTGCCTGGCTCAGCGTCTATACGCTGAAATCAGATGCCAGGGCTCCGCCAGAGCCTGGTGAAAGCAGTCTCTATGGCGGTGCTGGGAATCACCTTCCTAGTCGTTCTTATGTACAGCCAGGGTTGAGGTCCACTGGCTTGGAGGAAAGATAGGTTTGTAAGCATTTCTAATCACAGAGTTTGGTTCAGGATGCTCTTGGAAGCCCAGAGTGGAGGGAGGTTTGATTTGACCAAAGTAGGACATCAGAGAAGACTTCACTGATTCAGTGGTGACTGACCTTGACCTGAAAGAATCAGCTGGAATTCGCTGAGACAAGGAGGTGGGGATTCCAGCGAGAGCAAGGGCCTGAGGTGTGACAGTCATGATGTATCTGGAGAAGGAAAAGGTATTCTGTAGGTGACAGAAAAGTCTAGCATATTTGACATAGCAGCATAGTGCTTAATAGTGGTCCTGAATTTCACCTCTGCTGCTAAGCGTGGTCCCTCCCAGTGTTTCCAGATTGAGAGGCAACGCTGACTTCTGTCACTGCTTTAGGAGCTGGACGACATCATTATTGACCTGGGAGAGGTTCGGAAACAAGCCTTGCAGAGCCCGGGTGTGAACCGCAGCCTGTTTCTCATCACGCTGGAGAGGTGTTTCCAGGTGCTGAACCCCCTGGACTGTGTGGAGATCCTGGGCAGGGTGCTGAGGGGGTCCTCAGGCCGCTTTCTCCAGCCGGACATCACAGAGATGCTCCCGCGCGACCTGCGTGAAGACGCCTTCAAGAACCTGTGAGTGTCCTCCCCGCAACCCGCTGATTCCACTCGCTGCCCCTCAGAGTCTATCCTGAGGTCAAGGAGATAACACATGAGGGAGGGGAGAAGGCAGGTGAGGACAGGTTAATATGTGAAGTCAGTTTAGACGTGGCTTGATTAAAACAGTCTCCCACGTTTTAGTCATTCTGGTATCATCCTCATAATTTTTGCCATATTTGTATTCTGCCTGTATTATTATTCATTTTGTGTATTTAAAAAATAGTGATTCATTCTATTTGCTTAAAATATCTATATTAAAAGTAAAAAATGATACATGCTGCTGTATATAAAAGAGATAACAAACAAGGACTTATTGTATAGCACAGAGAACTAGATTCAAATTTGGTAACAATCTATAACAGGAATGAATCTGAAAAAAATAGATATATATGTATGTATAACTGAATCACTTTGCTGTACACTTGAAACTAAGGTAACATTTTAAATCAACTATACTTGAATAAAATTAAATAAATTTTAAAAAGTAAATATGGTATAGTTACTGTAAATGGGAAACCAGTATCATTTGTCTTTGTTGTTATTTAGTTGCTGTCATGTAAAGAATCATAAGAATAAATACAACAGCAATTTAAAAAGTGTCATTAAATCCTAGCTAGATGTATTGCTCTGAGCTTGGGACCTGTTCTCGGGTTAAAAAGGAGCTGAGTGTATGTTGAAGACTCCCTAGCACTGAATTGAGACTTTCTCCTTGAAAGGCAGCCGACTGACCGAACACGGTTGGATCCAGGAGCTCAAATTACACCATCAGCAACGTCTGGGTTTTATAATCTCTCAGCTCTGCCCTCCTCTGCGTTGGCCTTGCTCCCAGGCAAGCTTTCTCCACAACGGAATGTGGGCAGTTCCAGGCCCCTCCTCCGAGTGCCTGGTCCAGAGGACTTTCCCAGCAGTTCCAAGCAGAGTCCTAGACCTGATTCTCATTGGTCCAGACTAGGTCATGTGCCCATTCTTGAGCTGATGACTGTGGCCAATGGGATCTGGTGAGATGAATGGCTTGCATGTGGCTCACAGTTCCACCCAAACCACATGGATGTGAGAGAAACATCATTTTCCCAAGAAAAACTGAGGTGCTGTTATGACAAGAGAGGGGGTGGATGCTTGACAGTCAAAACTCAGATGTCCAGCACAGAAACAGAAAGCCTGAATAAGAGCCCGGGGAAAGATTTCGGGCCCTACAGACAGAAAGACAACAGAATAATACAGGTATAACACTGCATGACAGCAGGTTCTCATCATCACTGGGGAGTCCAGAATATGCCATTTCCTGTTTCCCGATGAGCATCATTTAATCCAACCTCTTCTTTCCCAGATGAAGCAACTGAGGCCCAACAAGGGGACGGTATACCTGAAGTGACCCCATAGGGCTTGACTTAATCTGAACTCAAGCCAGTTCTCCTGAACCTCAGTTTTGCCTTCTTCTTACTCTACCTTTCTGCTTGTGAGGATGATGTCATTAACCCCATTCCCATTTTTCAAGTGGGAAAACTGAGGCACAGTGAGATTGAATAACTTGACCTAGGTCACGATAGAGCATTGTTACAAATGGGCAAGCTTTCCCTTAAATGACGGTTGCCATTTTTTCAGAATTACTGAATATAGCTATCTCCTGTCCCTTTCACCCCCTCTGCTGTTATGAAAATCAAAACAACAGCTGAAAGAGAAAGAGAGAAAGAAGAGGAAGAGGAAGAACCAGAATAAGAGGAGAAAGAGGAAGAAAAACAAGAAGGAGGAGGAGGAGGAAGGGTGAGGAGAAAAAGAAGAAAAGAAAGATACAGAGAGAAGACCCTATGATGGATTGAAAGTTTGCCTCTTCACATATGAAGTGACTGGGAGAGTGGCAGGGACCAACCTTAAGCTTAGGAAAGGTCGGCGAATTGCTCATTTGGTGAATTGATTTTCAGTGGTGGGTGGAATTGAGCAAAGTTTTCCAAGATGAAGAGACTCAACTGTTTTGCCAGGATGAACCAGAGGGGTGATCAGTGCCACATGCTGAAAGGTCAACTCAGATTGGACCAAATGGAACTGCTGGGTGTGGTGACAGGGAGGTCATTTGGGATGTGGGCCACAAGAAGTAGCGTGGCAGTGGGGAAACCAGATGACCATGACTTAAAAAGTGACCAAGACACTTTATACCCACAGGATGTCTGTACTTGAAATGTCAGATACTAACAAGTGTTAACAAGGAGGTGGAGAAATCAGAACCTTCAAACACTGTTGGTGAGAAAGTAAAACGGTGTAGCTACTTTGGAAAGCAGTCTGGCAGTTCCTCAAAAGACTAAGTATAAAGTTGTCATTTGACCCAGAAATTCCACTTCTAGGTCTACATCCAAGGAAGATGAAGCATGTTACACAGACACTTGTACGTGAATAATTATAGCAGCATTATTCATAATAGGCAAAAGGTGGAAATAGCCCAACTGATGAGCAGATAAAGGAAATTTGGTATATTTGTACAACAGAATACAATTTGACCATCAAACAAAGTACTGATACATGTCCCAACATGCATGAACCTTGAAAACATCATGCCATGTGAAAGAGGCCAGATACAAGTGTGACATATTGTATGACTGCATTTATCTGAAGTATCCGGAAGAGGAAAATATATAGAGACAGAAAGTAGATTAGTGGTTTCTAAGAGATGGGGTCATTGGAGGTTCAGGGGTGATAGATAAGAGTACAGGGTTCCTTTTTGAGGCACTAAGTGGGTTCTAAATTGGATTGTAGTGATGGTTGTACAAGTCCATGAATATATTGAAAATCACGGAGTTGTGTACTTTAAATGGACAAATTGTATGGTACACAAATTACAGCTTAATGAAACTGTTATTAAAAAAAAAATGACCAGGTGGTTGGGAAATGGAGATCAGTCTTTGGCAGATATTTAAATGTGATGGAAAGAGGAAAAATGGGAAAATAGCTACAGATAGCAAGGGGAGTGGGAAAGGCTTTTAACCGATGACGGCTTTGTGTGCATTTGCTGTTTGGACCCTGCCTGCAGGCCTGCATCTGTTTGTTCCTTAACTGATACCCACATTTGCATCGTTTAGGTCTGCGTTGTTCAAAGATCTCTATGATCAGACCTCGGCCCACGCCCAGAAGGCTGTCTACTGCTGGATGACTGGGGTTCTGAGGACATCCTCCAATGTGACTGGTGAGCCCAGGCCTTGAGGTGGGAACACTTTTTAGGCGGAGTCCATCCTTAAACATGGTGGCGCTTCATCTCTATAAATAGGGATTTGATTTTCTTGTCACTTAAGACGTTTACCTCTCTCGGCTTCCGAAAAGGACGTGATGTGGCTTGTGGGAAAACACACATACCCCATCTCATCAAGGCGTTTTTCACATGTTGAAGTCTCTGAAGTAACAATCATCTGTATCTTAGAATCAAAGGTGTGTCCTAGGTTCTTAGGAAATAATAACAAGTTTACAAGTTCAAAATCTGTGTTAAAAATCTGTATCAACATGGGACACTATAGTTCTTTTAAAGAAAATCTAGACAGTAAAGCCCAGAAATTCAGCACTAAGCTTCCTGGCAACCAAAGCAGAAATAGGCCAGGATTTATTTGACAGATGTTTATTTTTTTTGTAAATTAATTAATTATTTTTAATTGGAGGCTAATTACTTTACAATATTGTAGTGGTTTTTGCCATACACGGACATGAATCAGCCATGGGTGTACTGACAGATGTTTATTAAAAACCTACTATTTCCTAGAATAGTCAAATTCATAGAGATGGAAAGTAGAGTGGTGGTTGCCAGGGGTTGGGAGAGGAAGGAATGGAGAGAATGGAGAGTTACTATTTATTTTATTTCATTTTGTTTATTGGCTATGTCGAGTGGCTTGTGGGATCTTAGTTCCCTGACCAGGGATTGAACCCCAGGCCCATGGCAGTGACAGGGCTGAGTCCTAGCCACTGGACCACCAGGGAATTCCCAGAGTTGCTGTTTAATGGGTACAGAGTTTCAGTTTTGCAAGATGAAAAAGTTCTGGAAATGGATGGTGGTGCTGGTTGCCCAGCAAAGTGAATGTACTTAATGCCACTCAACTGTGTACTTAAAAATGATTCAGATGGTAAATTTTATGTTATGTGTATTTTACTACAATTGAAAAAAAAAAAAGAAGAAAAGAATAGCGATGCAGATTAGTAATGCAAACAGTTTCACAGGTAACGTCAACTTGTTGAATCTTTAATGTTAGTAATGTTAACAGAATAAACTCAACACCTAAAAAGAGCCCATTGGACTTACCTGGTGGTCTGGTGGTTGGGACTCCACCTTCCAGTGCAGGAGGCACAGGTTCATTTCTTGGTCGGGGAACGAAGATTGCACATGCCATAGGGTGTGGCCAATGGGTGCGATAGGCTGTGATTTTTTTAAAAATCACATTCATTTAAAAAATGCCTACTATGTGTCAGCCACTGGAGATACAGAGGAACAGAAGACAAATCTTTGCTTTATGGAGCTATAGTTTTATTGTGGGTGAGAAGGTGGAGAAAACTTTTAGGCAAGTAAATAAAAAAAAAGAATAGAGGGAGACAGAGAGAATATAGATACGAGTAACAGCTCTGCAGAAAATAAAATTGGTCAATGCCATGGAGAGGGTTACTGCTTTAGACTAGAACAGGACTTGGCCACGGTTTTCTGTAAAGGGCCAGAGTAAATGTTTTAGGCTTTGTGGGTGTAATAGAAAAGCAGCCTTAGACAGCAAATAAGTAGGTGTAGCTGTAACTGAAGAAAGCCTTATTTACAGATACTGATGTGTGAATTTCATGTAATTTTCAAGTGTCACAAAACTTTTGATTTTCCCAGATGGGGGAGCCTGGTGGGCTGCCGTCTATGGGGTTGCACAGAGTCGGACATGATTGAAGCGACTTAGCAGCAGCAGTAGCAGCAACAACCATTAAAAAATGTAAAAGCCAAGCTGAAGTCTGTGCAAAAAGAGATGCTGGGTGGGTTTGGCTCACAGGCTGTAGTTTCTGACCCCCAGATTAAGGAGTCAGAGGAGAGCTCTCTGGGCTGGCGGCATTTGGTTTGAAAGCAAAATGAGAAATGGAATCAGACGTGTGAGGCTCTGGAGGAAAAGTATTCCGGGCAGGGGAAGCGGCAGATAAAAGGCCCTGGGGTGGAAGTGAGCCTATGTGTGTGGGGGAGACAGAGAGAGCCAGTGGGTGGAAGTGGAGGGAATGCCAGCCAGTCCTTTTCCTGGAATTCAGCTCTGAGATTTGTGTATAAAAAAGCATTAAATAGTGGAATAATAAATGTCTTCTATGCGCAGCAGAATTCCCTCTGCCTGGTGCATAATTGTGACCTCTGGGAAACTGAATCTCACACTACGTAACCTGGGAAATTCACTCAACTCACCCACTAGATTCTTGTTCGGTTGCTAGGTTGTGTTCAACTCTTTGCAACCCCATGGTCTGCAGCATGCCAGGCTTCCCTGTCCTTCACTATCTCCTGGAGTTTGCTCAAATTCATGTCCATTGAGTTGGTAATGCCATCCAATGACCTTATCCTTTGTTGACTCCCTCTCCTCCTGCCCTCTATCTTTCCCAGCATCAGGGTCTTTTCCAGTGCGTCAGCTCTTCACATCAGGTGGCCATAGTATTGGAGTTTCAGCTTCAGTATCAGTCCTTCCAATGAATATTCAGGGTTGATTTCCTTTAGGATTGACTGGTTTGATCTCCTTGTTGTCCATGGGACTCTCAAGAGTCTTCTCCAGCACCACAGTTCTAGACTCTAGACTTCCCTTAAGTCCTTGTTGCCAGAATGTAATTAGGGACAGTTCAGTTAAGTTCAGTTCAGTCGCTCAGTTGTGTCCGACTCTTTGCGACCCCATGAATCGCAGCACACCAGGCCTCCCTGTCCATCACCAACTCCCAGAGTTCACTCAGACTCACGTCCATTGAGTCAGTGATGCCATCCAGCCATCTCATCCTCTGTCGTCTCCTTCTCCTCCTGCGCCCAATCCCTCCCAGCATCAGAGTCTTTTCCAATGAGTCAACCCTTTGCATGAAGTGGCCAAAGTACTGGAGTTTCAGCTTCAGCATCATTCCCTCCAAAGAAATCCCAGGGCTGATCTCCTTCAGAATGGACTGGTTGGATCTCCTTACAGTCCAAGGGACTCTCAAGAGTCTTCTCCAACACCACAGTTCAAAAGCATCAATTCTTCGGCGCTCAGCTTTCTTCACAGTCCAACTCTCACATCCATACATGACCACTGGAAAAACCATAGCCTTGACTAGACAGACCTTTGTTGGCAAAGTAATATCTCTGCTTTTGAATATGCTATCTAGGTTGGTCATAACTTTTCTTCCAAGGAGTAAGCGTCTTTTAATTTCATGGCTGCAGTCACCATCTGTAGTGATTTTGGAGCCCCCCAAAATAAAGTCTGACACTGTTTCCACTGTTTCCCCATCTATTTCCCATGAAGTGATGGGACCGGATGCTATGATCTTAGTTTTCTGAATGTTGAACTTTAAGCCAACTTTTTCACTCTCCTCTTTCACTTTCATCAAGAGGCTTTTGAGTTCCTCTTCACTTTCTGCCAGAAGGGTGGTGTCATCTGCAGATCTGAGGTTATTGATATTTCTCCCAGCAATCTTGATTCCAGCTTGTGCTTCTTCCAGCCCAGCATTTCTCATGATGTACTCTGCATATAAGTTAAATAAGCAGGGTGACAATATACAGCCTTGACGTACTCCTTTTCCTATTTGGAACCAGTCTGTTGTTCCATGTCCAGTTTTAACTGGGGACAGACTAATTAGGGACAGACTCTCCTAAAATTCTAATTAGGGACAGACTCCCCTAAAATCCCTATGTGGTATATTTCATTATTAAACTAAAGTGAATTAAAATGAATTCTATTTGGACTTTAAACATTTTTTTCATGAAGTTCCTTGAGGTAACTGGAAATGCTTTGGGTGTCAAAAATATCCCAAGTTTGGGGATCATTGATATGCAGAAATATAGTTCATGCTTAATAATTAATTAAAAATGGACATCTCAGCTTAGTTCTTGGTGAATTTAGTGGTTTCCCCCCAGAATTATCTAGCCTTCGGGGCCACCCTTTCTTCTAATAACCAAGTCAGGGTTCAGAGTTCCCATCTAGAGGAGGTTTACCCGTGCTCACAGCAACCCGTGTGATTCCTGGGCTGGGGAGGCACCCTCTGGATCTTGTGATGTGGTCCACAGATCAGCTGACCTCTCCATCTCCTCTGGGCATCAGCCGTTGCCCATGGCCTCTTGCAATAGCTTTTGGTGACTGATTCACAGCACCCTAAAAATGCTCCCTGCTTTTTTCATTTCCCTCAAATGCTGCCAACGCAATGTTGTACTTTGTAAATCTTTTACTGGAGGTGGAGGATTAGGCAATGGCAGCCAATTCTAGTTCACTGAAACTTAAAAAAAATTTTTTTTTGGCCACACCCCACAGTTGGGAAGATCTCTTGGAGAAGGGAATGGCTACCTACTCCAGTATTCTTGCCTGGAGAATTCCAGGGACAGAGGAGCCTGGTGGGCTACAGTCCATGGGGTCACAAAGAGTCAGACAAGACTAAATGACTTAACACTTTCACTTTTACCTTTTCACAGCCTGTGGGGGCCTTAGTTCCCCAACCAGCAATTGAACCCTTGCCCTTTGCATTGAAAAGTGAATTCTTAACCACTGGACCACCAGAGAAGTCCCAGTTCACTGAAATTTGAATTTGGATCCTGGCCATGATTGTTCCTAAAATCCCACTGACATTTTGCTGATGGGGAATTTAAAATGTCTGAACAGAGTGATAAAGTTCTCTGGGAATTCAGAGAAGAGAGAAATTATACCGCTGGCAGAGGAGATGAGAGAGGGCTTCAGGGAAGAGGAAATATTTGAGCTCAGTTTTTAAGGTTGGGTTTGGAAGCAGAAGGGTTAGGGGAAAGGCAGTCTGGCTGTTGGGAAAGTCCCAAGAGAGGAAAGATTTGGAGACCATTAGGGGTGCATTCAAGAAAGGGCAAATGGTTTGGGTTGGCTCATGTACTCAGTGATAATCAATAAGGAAGATAAGATTTGTTACTGGCAGTAGTAAAATAATCAAATATATTTCAAGTTAGTAACTAAAAATGAAACTATATTTTGTGGTCTTAGTATTAAAAAATAATCTGCATTTCTAACTAGTTCGCAAGTGGTGCTGAGGCTGCTGGTCTAAGAAGCGGCACTATGAATAATGAAGTGGTGGACATCCGTCCTTGCCTATGTATAGTGTAGCATCTCGTAAGCACAAGGCTCTCAAAAATTGGCTGTTGAATGAATTAATGCATGCAAAAAGAGGTCCTGATATCAAAGATATTTTTGACAATCATTTACCAGTGCATAGGCTTTTATTTATTTACTTTTGAATCTGTGTTTTGTCTTTTTTGCAGATGACTCTGTTTCATGGGTCAGTGCAGAAAACTTATGGATTTTGGGCAGATACATGGTTCACCTATCCTTTGAAGAAATTATGAGAATTAGTCCCATGGAAGTAAGTTTGAAAAATACATTTACATGTCTCCATCACCAATACATCTGAAGTAAGGTGTGTTCTGGACTTCCCAGGTGGCGCTAGTGGTAAAGAACCTGCCTGCCAATGCAGGAGACCTAAGAGACGTGAGTTCGATCCCTGGGTTGGGACGATCCCCTGGAGGGGAGAGCAGTGAAACCCACTCCAGTATTCTTGCCTGGAGAATCCCATGGACAGATGAGCCTGGAGGGCTACAGTCCATTAAATCACAAAGAGTCGGACACGACTGAATGGACTTAGCATGTACACAAGGTGTGTTCTAAACCTCTCATGTTCAGCCAGCCAGTCGAGGTGCCCTGGAAATTGACCACTCACCTTAGCTCAATATAACCTGAGCATCTAAAGAAAACTCCTTGAATAAAGCCTCAAGCAGTCGGTTGCTGGATTGTGTTCTAGTGTAGAAGAGCTAAGAAAACAAAAAGAATTGTGGACAACTAAGACAGTTCTGATGTCAACAACATGATCTAAAGAGAAGGTTGGCTATGAACCAGAGGTCATTTAAGGATATTTTTGAACTCAAGAAATGCCAAGGATCGTAGCTATAGAATTTATTGGAAGCACAAACCCAAGTCAAAAGCAACATGGATCAATTGCTGCTTCTATTTATGGCCACTTCTATTGATAGCTACTTCAGCATGAGCGATGATTGGACTTTAAAGTTTACAGTGGAGAAACGTACATATTCATGGTGCTTAACTCCCTGCTCAGGGATTACTCTCCTTTTCCTGATGTTGGTCTGATGATACTAAAATCCCTTGGGAGGCATGATTCTAGAACTCAGCCTCCAAGGAATGATGCTGACAGGGAGGCTTTCATAAAGAGTGTGGGGGTTTTGCCACCAGTTTTTACCCTGTGTGCCCTAACTTTCTCCTGGCCAGGGAAAGAAGTGTTTGCAGCAAATGACTGGCCTGTTCAAGGACTGACTCATCCAACTGTGTCTGGTTATTATGAAACCAGAGGCAGAACTAGGTTCCTCTTTCTTTAAAAAAAATATTTCCTTATTTGGCTGTGCCAGGTCTTGGTTGCAGTATGGAGGATCCTCAGTTGTGGCACGTGGATCTAGTTCCCTGACCAGGTTTTGAACCTGAGCGCCCTGGATTGGGCTCATGGAGTCTTAGCCACTGAACCACGAGGGAAGTCCCTAGATTCCTCTTTTTACCTGACAGGCTGGGAATATTTCAGATGTCTCTCAGTCTCATAACCCTCAGTTATAAAATGGATTAGACCTCCATTTTACTTTTTCAAAGTAGAGTGAATTCCAGAAAGTCGATAGAGGTTAAATTCTCAGGAAACTGGGCCCCCTCAGGGACTTCTTGAGATCCAACATTTCTTCATCTTCTAAACATGTGGAGAAGGGAGGTGAAGCCACAGGGTACCAACACTCAGAGGGAATTTCTTATGGATGAAGAGCACAAGCCATGAGGGAGAGACAGCTTTATGAAATCTTTAAGCGAAGAGTAACAGTGCCTCAAAATATAGGAGAACTCAGTGCGACACTGTTGGAACACACAGGCAAAAAGTGAACAATAATAGAAAGAACCTGAAGAGTATATTTAATAAAGTTGAATGCATTATGTATATATTTACATAATAAATGTGTGTTAAATATTATGTAAACATGTATTTACATACATATTGTATACATATATCCAACTTTATATCTTACAGAGAGAACACACATTCTTTTTTTAAATCACCTGTGGGTCATTTACAAACTGATTTATCTATTAAAAAAATTCTGATTCCCCAAAGCAAACAATCTGTGGACCACATTCTCTGACCTCAATATAACAAATCTAGAAATAAATGTGCAAATATTAGCTTGAAAAAAGTTCAACTGCTCATATATTAAAAAAGGAAAACTTTGCTAAATAACAGTTGGATTGTAGAAGAAACTGAAGCAGCAGTTACAGACCATTAGGAAATCAATGTCGCTTACAGTTACCAAAGAGGAAATGGGATGAGGGATCGATCGATTAGGAGTTTGGGATTAGCAGATCCATGCCTCTATATATCGGAGAAGGCAATGGCACCCCACTCCAGTACTCTTGCCTGGAAAATCCCATGGACGGAGGAGCCTGGAAGGCTGCAGTCCATGGGGTCACTGAGGGTCGGACATGACTGAACGACTTCACTTTCACTTTTCACTTTCATGCATTGGAGAAGGAAATGGCAACCCACTCCAGCGTTCTTGCCTGGAGTATCCCAGGGACGGGGGAGCCTAGTGGGCTGCCATTTATGGGGTCGCACAGAGTCGGACATGACTGAAGTGACTTAGCAGCAGCCTCATATATAAAAAAGATAAACCACAAGGTCCTACTGTATAGCACAGGGAACTATATTCAATATCTTGTAATAAACTATTAGAGAAAAAAAGAAATCAATGAAAATGAGGAATGGTCATCTCCAGGTGTCTGGGGGTGGGGCGCAGCACAGGCCACCGGGGCGGGGCTTCACAGGGCTCCTGCAGCCCCTCACTGATCTTCCTGGCCTCCTCCACCAGATTGGGCTGTTTATCAGCTATGACAACGCCACCAAGCAGCTGGACACGGTTTATGACGTCACACCTGAACTGGCCCAGGCGTTTCTGGAGAGGATCAGCTCCTCCAACTTTGACATGAGGAATACCTCTACCATCCACAGGCAAGGGGTGTGGGTGCCGGGCCCCTGGAGCTGTTTCCCATCTAAGCATCAGCTTCCTCTGAGCAGCAAAAGAGCCGGGGAGGGGGAGGGAGGTGGCTGATCCATCTCTTTGAATCGTCCCACGTCTCTGTGCATATGAGGGAGGTGTTTCCCCAAAGAGATCCCTTTAAAGAGGTTATGAAGTGGAGAAGAAAACAAAATGCTTTTAAAGCATCTCCTATGTACATTTTATACAGCCTTATCTATCAAGTGCTAAGATTCCAGCTCAAGCACAGAAATGGAACTTTTTACATTCTTGGTATTCCCTCCATTCCAAGTTGTAAATGTGTCATTTATAATTGGTTAGGTCGAGTATTGGAAATAGCTAGCTCACGGGCCTCATATTTGTGAACCTGTTGTATCCTAGACCCTCAGGCAGGGAGCCCTGGCGTGAGGTCAGCTCTAGAATTTAGTGATTGTAACCTGATCCCCAGGAACTGGAACCATTTCCAGCAGGGAAGGGCCAGGAGCTGTGTACCTGGTGACCCCAGAAAGGGTTTGAATTTTGGGGGTAATTGTGCAGTGAGGAGGGGTGGTGGGCACCGTTCACCATCCTTTCTCCATCTCCCAGGGTCTTCCTGTCACAGACCTTCCTCTGACAGCATCACATGACCTTACATTTTCCAAAGTCACCTGCAGAGAATATTCTCATTTAAAACTCTTACACCCTCTTCCCCTGTCCTTAGTATTTTCACTCAATAGCATGGGCCCTATATTTTCTAATCAGTTCAGTCAGTTGCTCAGTCATGTCTGACTCTTTGCAACCCCATGGACAGCAGCATGCCAGGCCTCTTGGAGTTTACTCAAACTCACGTCCATCGAGTCGGTGATGCCATCCAACCATCTCATCCTCTTGTCCCATTCTCCTCCCGCCTTAAATCTTACACAAAAAATAGTTTAGTGATTAAGAACATGGGGCCTGGAGCCAGAAGTCCTGGGTTTGATCCTGGCTCTGCCACTTAGAAGTTGTGTGATCTGAACCTCCCTGTGTCTCTCCTTCCCCATCTATGAAATGGGAGCTAATAAGCTGCCTATTTCATTAAGACACTTGTAAGGATTAAGCACATTTGCACATAGAAAGTGCTCAATAAAGATTAGTTATTCTTAACATGGTTATTAATATTTGGTCTTCACTTCCACTGAGTATTTTTTTTTTTTTCTCCTTAGACACACTTTAAAATCCTTTCCCTGAGCTGGTTGCTTTCCTGGGGACATGTCTGAGAGTGTCAGTGTTTGATCATGGTCAACTAGGTGCTCCAACCATGCTAAGTCAAGTAGATGCCATACTAATGCTGCTGCTGCTAAGTCACTTCAGTCGTGTCTGACTCTGTGCGACCCCATAGACGGCAGCCCACCAGGCTCCCCTGTCCCTGGGATTCTCCAGGCAAGAACACTGGAGTGGGTTGCCATTTCCTTCTCCAGTGCATGAAAGTGAAAAGTGAAAGTGAAGTTGCTCAGTCGTCTCTGACTCTTAGCGACCCCATGGACTGCGGCCCACCAGGCTCCTCCCTCCATGGGATTTTCCAGGCAAGAGTACTGGAGTGGGGTGCCATTGCCTTCTCCGATACTAATGCTAAGAGCATCCATTTCAGAATAAGTGCTTAGCATCTACCAGGAAGTATGCTAATCAGTTGGTATGCATCTTCTCATTTAACTCCCACAGTACTCCTCATTCCTTCATTCATCATATTTATTATGACGTGCTATGATGAGCAAAGGAAACCTCCCCATTAAATGCTTAGAGAGGCAGGGTTATAGTAGAGAGTGGGCTGCACACTGTGTGTAGAGAAGTAACTTGCAGAGAAGTAACTTGCTGGAGGTCAGATGTCTCGCAGAGCTGAGCTTCAAATTCCAGTTGGGGGTGAAGTTACGTTCGTAACCAATAGATGCAGTGCTTCCAGCTAGACCAGGATTCAGATCTCATCTCTGCTCCTACAGTGTTCTGACTCCTGTCTTTTTATTTTCTTTTGAAGCCTCATCATCTAGGGGTGTTGGTTGTAAAGCATCCTGGAAATAAACTGCCTCAGAGAATCCCTCAGGGTGGGCAAATCTCTTATCTCTGTGTGGATAAGGAATGCTTTCCTTGTATCCCTTAATGCCCCAGGAGGAGAGACAGCGTATTTGGATGGATCTAGATTTATGGCCCGGCACCACTTGCCTTAATCTGTCTGAGTCTCAGTTTACCCTTCTGTGAAATGGGGCTAATGAGAGCACTCACCTTGCAGGGCTGTGATGAGATAATCCAGGTTAAAGGGCTCAACATGGTTCCTGGTGCTCAGCAGCTGCTATAATTGTGACCTCTTGGTTCTAACTGGAGTGGAGTCTTGGTTGTGGCTCCCCTCCTCTCCGCCCTCCACCAGCATCCCTTATCTTTTCACGCAGGCTGGGGCTGCTGGTTTGTTTCTACGATGACCTGGAGCTGCTGGACACTGCTGTGGCCCAAGTCCTCCTTCACCAGATGATCAAATGCAGCCACCTGAGGGGCTTCCAGGCTGGTGTTCAGAAGGTGCAGAAGTGCTGTGAGGCCCCGCACCCTTGGCCTCAGTTTCACTAGCCAGAGAAATGGGAAGAATAGTCTTGTCTGCCCTTTGCAAGAAAGTGTGAATCAGATCTAAGTCCAGCCACAGCAGAAACAACGGGATGGGCTTAAAGTAGGGAGAAACAATAAAAAACTGTAGGACAAGCTTGAATAGATCAAAGTTCAATCAGAGTGGCCACCTCAGACTTGAATGTGCGTGAGGTTATTTGGGGATCTTAAATGCAGATTTAAGGTCTGGGTGGGGCCTGAGACTCTGCATTTCTAACAAGCTTGCAGGCGATGTTGAAGCTGCCTGGCTGGTGACTGTGCTTGGAATAGAGAGGAAATAAAAGAACTCACATCTGGTTCTACTAGTGCCACGTCCCTTCCCCAGGCTCTACCCTCAGAGATTCTCACGTTATTGGTCTGGGGTTTGGCCTGAGTATGGTAGGTCTTCAAAGCTACTCAGATGATTCCGATGTAGCCAGGGGGGTTACTGAATTCCTAGACCAAGGTTTTGGGCAAATTGGCACATGGGGACTATCTCATTTCCCTCCTGACTCCATCTCTTTCTCTCCTTTCTTCCCTTGAAGTCTTAATTCTGCCTGGCTCCTCTCACTTCTTCCTTTTTTAAAAAAGATTTTATTTGTTTATGGCCATGCTGGGTCTTTATTGCTGAATGGGCTTTCTCTCTAGTTGTGATGTACAGGCTTCTCATAGCTATGGCTCTCTTGTTGTGGAAGACAGGTTCTAGGCCTGTGGGCTCAGAAGTTGCGGCTGCCAGGCTCTAGAGCTCAGTGTTGTAGCACATGGGCTTAGTTGCTCTGCAGCATGTGGGATCTGCCTGGACCAGGGATGGAACCCTGGTCTCCTGCATTGGTAGGAGGATTCTTTACCACTGAGCCACCAGGGAAGCGCCTCTCTCACTTCTTTTTGTTTTTCTCATTTTTCAAATGGGAACGATAACATGAGAGCAATATTCAAGAAAATCTTGGTTACATCATCAGTTATTCTACAGCAGTGTTTCACACATCACCAAATCCTCAGGAAAAGAATCCTTTCCAAGCAAGCTCAAGCAAAAATAAAATAAGTGTAGTTTAGGGCCACAGGGACAGTTGTGACCAAGAAGAAAGTTGGGTGTGATTAGATACGAGAGAACCCTTTGGCTCATTTGGGTCAGTAGTTCTTACCCGGAGGGTGCATCAGAATCAGTGGGAGGGCTTGTTGGAAACAGCCTAATAAATACCTGACTCAGGAGCCCTGGGGTGGAACCTGAGATGTTGCATTTCTAACAACTCTCCAGGTGATGCTGAAAGTACTGGTTAAGCCCCACGCGTTGGGAGCCCCCTGCTGTAGGCCTTTTGCAGATGTGGAAGCTGACCTCTAGGGAAGGGGAGCTGCTGAGTTTGGAGAAAACGAGCTGTGAAAGCTGTCTGTTTCACTTTACTCTGCTGCCCCCCAGTGGCCATCTGGAATACTTGCGTACACGCCTCTGACATGACTATATGGTTCATGCAAATTCAGGTGTCAAAACACAAACCGTTCTGTTGTTTGGTTTTTTTTGTATAGAGGTCACGTTACAACAGATAAATTGATCACCTTCTTTACTGAAAGCAGTTGGGAAACAACTTGACTATAACTGGACAGGCATGTTATAAAAAATAAGGGAATCACAAAAACGTGAAAACTTGTAAGACATAATTTTAAATGAAAAATTTAAAATAGAGCAGAAAGTTGCATTTCTGTTCATGTTACACCTATGTAAAGACTAGATACCATAGTTTATTTGTATAGGCATAATAAATTTTGTAAACATAAACACCCAATTACTAACCATAGTACTTTTTTTGAGGTAGAGTTTTCAGGAGATTTTACTGTTGAGAATTATTTTTACACATTTATATATTATCATAAAGCTTCCCTGGATATTTCATAAAAGAAAAGCGGCCATATAGACAGGATGTAGAGTTCAAGGTCACAAAAAAAATATAGATGCTACAGGAATGTGGTGGAGTTATGAGTGAACAAAATTTCCTTCTGCCATGCTTTAAGGTTGATTTAATAACAAGTTAATATTTAAATGAAGCATAGAATGAATTTGCAGCATAGGAAGGTCGAGGCCAGAGGAGGTGGCATTTTCAGCGGGGAGCCTCATGGTCTGGTCTCAGCAGGAGCCCCCTTCCTTTTGATGAGCAGGGAGGGGGAGGGTGCATACTGGGGTGTAGTCTGAAGGAGCCGCCGTCCTGCTTGCTGTCGACTCTCACCCTGGCTTGCTCCCTTTCTAGCTCAAAGCTGAGCTCCTGGAAATTGCCACGGAGAATCAGACCCTCAATGAGACTCTGGGCTCTTTGTCGGATGCGGTCGTGGGCTTGACCCACAGTCAGCTGGAATCCCTCTCCCCCGAGGCTGTGCACGGCGCCATCTCGACCCTCAGCCAGGTCTCTGGCTGGGCCAGGAGCCAGGTCATCATCTTGTCTGCCAAATACCTGACCCACCAGAAGGTCAGTTGGAGTTTTGGACTCTGTTTTAATGGCCCAAGACCGAAGGGCTGGTTATAGACCTTCAGCAGGGGCAGCCAATCGGTAAGAAGACGGTGCCGAGGAAGGCTACCTGGGTGCAAATCCTTGGTCTCCCATGTGTGACAGTGTCTGCTGCGTGACAGTGGGGGAACCGACAACTTCTCCTTGACTCAGTTTCCCTCTTTGTAAGATGGGGATAACAATAGCTCCTATTCCATAGGTTTATGGGAGTCAGTACACAGGAAGAGGTTGGACAACACGTGACCTAGAGTCCAGGCTCAGTGAGTGTTAGCTATCACTGAGTTAATCATTTAACCGTCCCAACAACCCTATTAGGTCAGTAATGTTATAAACTCCATTTTCTAGGCCATTCATATGAGGCACAGAGCGTATAAGGGAATTGCCAAGGCCACATGAGAGGGACAGGGCTGGGATTGAACCCAGGGCATCTGGCTTCAGAGCCCACTTGCTTCATTGCCATACTGACTGCCTCTATCATGGCGCCATGACCGCTGCCCACTCATTCTCCTTTCTGACTCAAGGTGAAGGGTAGACCATCCATCTTGTCCCTTCAAGACTTCTGGTGACTTTAGTTTGAAGGCTTTGCAGACTTTCTGTTTTGACTGGGGCCACCTAAGTCCACTCTGTGAATGTGATTTTAGAGCTGAGGGAGACAGTCTTGTTCCTCCCATCCCTGGACCGAGTGGCTTTTCTCTTTCCTGGCATCCAACTCTTCTTACAGAGGAATGAGGTGACTTTTGCTAAGAAGCCAAGTGCTCAAAAGTCTTTGCTCTCCTTAAGGACAGTAAGAGACTGTTCATTCTACATAGAATAGCTCAAGGAAACCACTCAACTGGTTTTTTTTTAAAAACCAATAAATTTTTCTGATTATATTACATTTAGCCTCTTTACTCCAAAGGAGGGGTTGGGAAACAGGCATGATTTCTGTTAAGGTGTCCAGCTACAGTCATATTTTTTTTTTTATATATAAAATATCAGATTCACATCCTAAAATGCTTCTTTAATTCACCTCAAAGCTGCCACGTGAAGATAGACGAGTGCGGGGCTTTGCTGTGTCAGTTGCCCGACGGGTGACATACGGAGGGCAGCAGGCTTCTCCTGGTCCCATGAGAGGGGTGGGCAGGGCAGACAGAGACGCCACGACCCACCCCAAGGTTCTTGCCCATTGCTGCCACTGTGGGGACTGCCTGATGTTCAGGTTTTTTTTTTTTTTTTTTTTTAAATAAAGCAGAAACACTAATTTGGATTTTTATAGGATCCCCCCAATTTTTAAATCTCGTCTGCTAGGTCAGATTACACACAGAAGAGCCCGTTGCCTGGTCAGCGGTGGCATATGGGTCACTGTGCTGTGATTAGTCGCTCAGTCATGTCCAACTCTTTGTGACCCCATGGACTGCAGCCCACCAGGCTCCTCTGTCCATGGGGTTTCTCCAGGCAACAATACTGGAGTGGGCTGCCTTGCCCTCCTCCACTGCTTTTTATTAATTCTGCTGTAGCCTCGGATGGCATAGTGATTACCCCAGCGGCACGGTTACCTGTGGTTGTGTTTTGATACCTAAGTCTCTTTCCAGATGGAAGGAGGAGGGTCTGGGAGGGCAGCTTGTTCTTGCTCACAGTGGGGCCCCAGCGCCCCTCCCTACGCCCAGCCTGCAGTGGGGCCTGGTACACGCCCTTGAGGTACAGCCCCGAGGCTGGTCCTCACCCTCCCTTAACGGCGCCCCCAGGTGCTGTCCTTCTACAACGTCAGTCAGATGGGCGTGCTGCTGGCTGGGGTCAGCACGCAGGCCTTCCACGCCATGGACCGCAGGGACCTCATGCAGCTCCTAAGAAGCGCCACCTCCCTGCACGTGTCCGACTTGTCACCTGCCCAGCAGCACGGTGTCCTGAGCAAGGTGAGAGGAAGATGTCTGGTCCGCAGCCCCTGGGCTCTCAGGCGTGTGGTTTTGGGACTTTGTGAGGGGGCTCTGTCTTTGGGTGGGGTTGTTCTAAGCCTGGAGAATGCCTTCTTCTGATGCCCACCTCCCCTCCTTTCCAGAAAGTGCCTCTGGGGTCGAACTTGATTCTCCCCAGACCCTGGTGCTGTCCCCAGCCAGCTGAATCCGAAACACTTTTCTTCAGTTGGATTTCTTGCTGTCATAATGTTTTAGGGGTTTGGTTTTCAAATGTGGAAATGAATCCTGAATTCCCCTAGTGCTTCAGAAAGGCTCTCCTTTCCTGTTCCAAAGCCATGTCCACATTTCTTTTTCTCACTTGCAGTGGGTCTTCTGGGCATCATATCCCGTTGGACCTGCCATGTCTAATAGCACAGTCTGCTAAGAAAGCAACTCAAAGGGTTGGGCCTAAAATACCAATACCTTGCAGATAGCTGTAGCTCTTATGGTTAAAGGGTGTGGGTTTTAGAATACGACAGAGTTGGGCTTGAATCTCACGTTATCAACTTCAAGCCAATTACTCGTTAAGCTTTGGTTTTCTTACCTGTAAAATGGGGGTAAGGACTGTCCCCACCTCATTGGGTTGCTGAGCAGATCTGGTAGGACTTATTACCCGTGAAGCACCCGATTGATGCAGTGCCTGGCCCTCACCCAACACTCAGTCCATTCTCTGCAAAGTTGTTATTATGTTTCTTCTCACTTTTGACAGGTGATGGAAGCAGGAGATACTGCCTCTGGCATTGTCGAAATACAGGGCGCTTTCTTTAAGGAAGTGTCTCTCTTTGATTTATGGAGGGAACCCGGATTCAACTCCACAGTCCTGAAGGAAAAGGAGATCCGGAGGAGTCAGGTACGACTGCAATGCCCAGAGGTGGTGCCTGGACTTCTGATTGTCTTGTGGGAAAGGTCTGTTCTAAGGTTAACTTGGTACTTGGTAAAACAAACTTATTTCTGTGTTATTAAACTCATGAACTTGAGCATACTCCGGGAGATGGTGGTAAGGGACAGGGAAGCCCAGTGTGCTGTAGTCATGGGCTTGGGAAGAGTCAGACATGACTTGGTGACTGAACAATAGCAACAAACTCAGGAGGCAGAATAGTGTTCAGTTCAGTCGCTCAGTCGTGTCCGACTCTTTGCAACCCCATGAATCGCAGCACTCCAGGCCTCCCTGTCCATCACCAACCCCCGGAGTTCACCCAGACTCAACGTCCATCGAGTCAGTGATGCCATCCAGCCATCTCATCCTCTGTCGTCCCCTTCTCCTCCTGCCCTCAATCCCTCCCAGCATCAGAGTCTTTTCCAATGAGTCAACTCTTCGCATCAGGTGGCCAAAGTATTGGAGTTTCAGCTTTAGCATCATTCCTTCCAAAGAAATCCCAGGGCTGATCTCCTTCAGAATGGACTGGTTGGATCTCCTTGCAGTCCAAGGGACTCTCAAGAGTCTTCTCCAACACCACAGTTCAAAAGCATCAATTCTTTGGCGCTCAGCCTTCTTCACAGTCCAACTCTCACATCCATACATGACCACAGGAAAAACCATAGCCTTGACTAGGTGGACCTTTGTTGGCAAAGTAATGTCTCGGCTTTTGAATATGCTATCTAGGTTGGTCATAACTTTCCTTCCAAGGAGTAAGCATCTTTTAATTTCATGGCTGCAGTCACCATCTGCAGTGATTTTGGACCCCCAAAAAATAAAGTCTGACACTGTTTCCACTGTTTCCCCATCTATTTCCCATGAAATGATGGGACTGGATGCCATGATCTTCGTTTTCTGAATGTTGAGCTTTAAGCCAACTTCTTCACTCTCCACTTTCACTTTCATCAAGAGGCTTTTGAGTTCCTCTTCACTTTCTGCCAGAAGGGTGGTGTCATCTGCATATCTGAGGTTATTGATATTTCTCCCGGCAATCTTGATTCCAGCTTGTGTTTCTTCCAGTCCAGCGTTTCTCATGATGTACTCTGCATAGAAGTTAAATAAGCAGGGTGACAATATACAGCCTTGACGTACTCCTTTTCCTATTTGGAACCAGTCTGTTGTTCCATGTCCAGTTCTAACTGTTGCTTCCTGACCTGCATACAGATTTCTCAGGAGGCAGATCAGGTGGTCTGATATTCCCATCTCTTTCAGAATTTTCCAGTTTATTGTGATCCACACAGTCAAAGGCTTTGGCATAGTCAATAAAGCAGAAATAGATGTTTTTATGGAACTCTCTTGCTTTTTCCATGATCCAGCGGATGTTGGCAATTTGATCTCTGGTTCCTTTGCCTTTTCTAAAACCAGCTTGAACATCAGGAAGTTCACGGTTCACATATTGCTGAAGCCTGGCTTGGAGAATTTTAAGCATTACTTTACTAGCGTGTGAGATGAGTTCAACTGTGCGGTAGTTTGAGCATTCTTTGGCATTGCCTTTCTTTGGGATTGGAATGAAAACTGACCTTTTCCAGTCCTGTGGCCACTGCTGAGTTTTCCAAATTTGCTGGCATATTGAGTGCAGCACTTTCACAGCATCATCTTTCAGGATTTGAAATAGCTCAACTGGAATTCCATCACCTCCACTAGCTTTGTTCGTAGTGATGCTTTCTAAGGCCCACTTGACTTCACATTCCAGGATGTCTGGCTCTAGGTGAGTGATCACACCATCGTGATTATCTGGGTCGTGAAGATCTTTTGTGTGTTAAGTTAGATGAAACCCAAGTGTGAATTCCAGGGCTACTGTTGATTAACTTTGGGGTCACTTCTTCTCCTCCCAGTTTTCTCATCTGCAAAATGGGGCTCATTTCTCATGCGACTCTGCTGGGCATGCACTGCACATGAGAGCGGTTACTACTGGGGCCGCCTGGGGAGAGTTGTGCTGTGGAGGCCCTTGAACGTCCTCTCACTTGCATTCATTCATTCTTTCATAGTGTTTATGGAGCCCCTGGCCACTTCTCTCCCCTCTCAGGTGCCAGGTGCTGTTCATGGTCCTGGGGACACGGAAGTGAAGGGAGCTTCCTTCCTAATAAGGGAGACAGTACGGAAGATCGGTAGTTAAATGTATGCACTGCTACATGTTGCCTCTTCTTCTTCTTCTTCTTTTTTTTTGTCCCTCTGCAGGGCTTGTGGGATGTAAGTTCCCCAACCAGGGATTGAACCTGGGTCTTTGGCAATGACAGTGTGGCATCCTAACCACTGGTACTCCAGGGAATAAATGTGTTCCCTGCTAGATGATAGATGCTAATGAGTACTAAGGAGACAGTAAGCCAGGGGAGGAGGCAGGGGTTCTAGGGGGTGGGAAGTGAGCTGTTTAGACAGGCGACTTGCTGAGCACAGAGAGGTTGAAGGGGCCACGAACTCTTAGCTGCAGCTTGTGGGATCTAGTTCCCTGATCAGGGATCGAACCCAGGCACCCTGCACTGGGAGCGTGGAGTCTTGACCACTGGACCACCAGGGAAGACCCAGAAGATTCTTTATCTATGGAACTTTCTAGCCCATCCTGGTCTAGTCATCGTCAGTTTTATTTCCTGGAATGCTGTGTGTTTGGTAACCAGCAGGTGGGCATGAAATAGGGGCTGCAGGGGGTCCTCAACTGGGCAACGGCTTCTCTGAGCACAGGAAATAAACCTCCCGCCTCACGCTGCCTTGGCTTTGCTCCTGTTCACCTCCTGGACCACCTGGGGTGTGATAGCGTGGGGTCTGCAATCACGGGACACCAGCTCAAATCCCAGCTCAGCCGCTTATCGACTGTGTGAAAGTGAAAGTGACGCTTAGTTGTGTCTGACTCTTTGAATGTAGCCCTCCAGGCTCCTCCATTCATGGGATTTTCCAGGCGAGAATACTGGAGTGGGTTGCCATTTCCTTCTCCAGGGGGTCTTCCTGACCCAGGGATGGAACTCGGGCCTCCCGCATTGCAGGCAGACTCTGAGCCACCAGGGAATTCCCGCAATTGTGTGGTTCTAGGTAAATAACAAAGCTTTCATTTTCCCATCTGTGAAATGGGAGCATAGGACTCAGGACAATGGCCCATGAGTGCTCCATCAATGTGGCAATCATTCTTTTCCCTCAGGCCTTGTTCCTGTTTGAGCTTCTGTCAAAGACGACCAGGAGACCTGAGGAGCTCCTGAGGTGAGCCTGGGGCTGACGAGCCCTCTGCAGTCTCCCTCTCCAGGAGCCTAATTCCCCTGGAGGGAGAGTCGGACGTCCTGCCTGCAGTGGGTGTCGGATCAGATCTGCCTGCTCTTGCTCCTTCTTTCCTCTCCCTGCTGCCCCTTTCTCCTGGGCCCCTTGTCTCATTTTCTAGTGCAGGGCAGCTGCTCAAAGGTGTGACGTGCCCCCACATTGACGCTATGAGCGCCGACTCCTTTCTGGCTCATTTCCAGTATTTCGAGAACAACTTCTCTCTGCTTTCACCGTATCAGGTACCATCAAAGCCCTTCCCTGCTTCTCATTCTCTCTCCCTACCCCGGTTACCGGGTGGATTAACTGTGGTGTCTTAAGATACTCGTGCCAGGATTACTGATGCAGGTGATGATATGGGGCCAAGTATTGAGCCAGCTTTTCTCTAATTTCTGTTTTAAAAGCTCCACATACCCATGCCTCTGCAGCCAGAGTCTCAGCAGACGGGCTATTCTATACCCAGATGTGAACCTCAGATTTCAGTTGGCAAGTAGACCATTTTTGCACATTCACAATTATGCTCTCCTGGGACCCTCATCTACCTTCCTATTCTTGCCAGGGGTAGCCTGGCATGGGAACAGTCCTCCAGGAGAATTTAATTTTTCATTTAGAACTTCACTTTCCAAACAGTTAAGGAGACTCCTTAACTCTTTGGGGAGACCAGAAGCAGTGCCTGATTTTCACTGTATCTAAGTAAGTGAAAACAGGCCTGGGGAGCACCGTTTGGACTTGGAGTGTAAGCAGTGAGCTGTATAGCGTCTGAGAGGGTGAGCACATGGCCTGTGCATTTCAGATCTGAATGAAATGTTTCAAGCAATAACATTTTCTTTTTTTTCCCCCCGCTTCCATATATTTTTATTTTTTATTATTTAAAAAAATCTTTTATTTTTTCTTTTTCTTTTTTAAATAATGGAAGTATGATAACACATTTCCAAGGAGACTTGAAAAATACTGAACAAAGTCACACACAGTTCCACTATATATTACAATTATTTTTTTAAGTAGATAATTTCAGATTGGAGTTTCTATATCAAACTCTTAAATATTAATAGAATGAATAGGCAGGAAGTTTATAGTAGACCTGAAAAGCATTATGAACCAATTCAACATAATTAAGATTTATACAATTTTCACACAACAGCAGGATATAGATTCTATTCAAGTTCTTGTAGACTATAAACCAGGAGACATTGGAACATATCCAGGGCCATAAAACAAGGTGCAAACTTTTCCTGGTCTAAAGGCATTGAAGCCATACAGGGTCTGTTCTCTTATTACTGTGGAATTGTGTTAGAGATCAATATTAGAAGATATTTGAAAATAATCCACATATTTTCACGTGCAATGTAACATTTACTGAGAAAGCTCTTTGACTTAGCCATTGAAAACCTCAATAAAGTTAAAAGACTGAAAAAACAAAGAGGGTGATTGCAGAGAAGAAAGCATTTAAATGAGAAAATTAATATCAAGGATACTTAAAAACACCCATGTATCTGGAAGTTAAATGTTCCACTTTTAAATGATGGGTGTATCTAAGCGGCCATAACAAGGAAAATTTGAAAATATTTGCAACAGAACAAAAATGAAAAGAGAATTTTCTCTCCAAGAGCCAGGAAGGGTAAAGCCAACTATATAATCCTTTGAAATCATTAGAATAATGTGCAAATTTTTAATGAAGCCTGTCATTCCCTCGGATTGTTTATTCTATCAGTGGTTCTCAAAGCCGAGCTTGCATGAGCACTGCCTGGAAGGCTTGTTTGCTGTGCAGCATGTTTCAGTTTTGTTGGATGAGCGAGTTGTGATGTGCTGTTCCACACAGCGGAGAAGGCAGTGGCACCCCACTCCAGTACTCTTGCCTGGAAAATCCCATGGGCGGAGGAGCCTGGTAGGCTGCAGTCCATGGGGTCACTAAGAGTCGGACATGACTGAGCGACTTCACTTTCACTTTTCACTTTCACGCATTGGAGAAGGAAATGGCAACCCACTCCAGTGTTCTTGCCTGGAGAATCCCAGGGACGGCGGAGCCTGGTGGGCTGCCGTCTATGGGGTTGCACAGAGTCGGACACGACTGAAGTGACTTAGCAGCAGCAGTTAGCAGTACCACACAGCACCTGCAGTTCACAATGTGGTATCTGCACTTCACAGTTTGCTAAGAGGGTTGCTCTCAAGTTAGGTGCTCTTTCTAAAGAACCAAAGCAAAGGGACAGAAGGACACTTTGGGAGATGCTGGGCATGCCTATTACCCCGACTATGGTGATGCCTGCCATCACGGGTGTTTGCCTGTGCTTGTCTCATGAAAGAGTATGCATTAAATATGTGTAATTCTCTGCATATCAATTATACCTCAGCAAAACTTGAAAAATACAGAGCCCCACTTGCAGAGTTTCCCTGGGGCTCCAGGTACGAAGGTATCAGGTATGAAGCCTGATACCTTTCATTTTGACAGTTCCCTGGTAAGAACCCCTGAAATCTACAAAAAGCCTTACCCAGGTAGGGCGGGAAGCAGGTAATTTCTGTAACCTGGACCTTGGCCTAGCTGTCTCCTTCCACTTATCCAACTGATGCAATGGATGGAGTTCAGGCCCACTTTGAGGAAGACCTGCACCTTCAAATAGGAAGAGATGTCTCCATAAGCCTCCTTACCTGACTCTGCCCAGTTCTAAGAACCTTTAGATACCAGTAATTAGAAAATTTGCCTTTATTGTTTATCTTTTTGCTGAAAACACATAATTATTATAAAACAAAACAATAGAGAGAAAGTAAAATTTCTCCTAGAGCATAGTTTTCAACAGGAGACCATTTGGACATATCTGGAAACACCTTTTTTCATCACACCTGGGGGAGATGCTACTGGCATCTAGTAGGTAGAGGCCAGGGATGCTACTTAGCCATCCCATAATGCTGAGGACAGTTCCTGCAACATGGATTTATCCTGCCTCAAATGTCAGTCATGTGGCTTCAGAGGTGTAACTACAGAGGAAGTTTGCTATTGACTTGGAGAATTTTTGGTATATCTAAAACATATCTACATGTAATTTAAAAAACACAAATAAGCTCATACCATATACAACGTTCTGTTTAAATGTATATGATACATGCACACATAAATCTACCATATGGAAACAAAATAGTTGCATAGTATTCCACCATATGACTATACCATAATTTACTTAGTCAGTCCCCTAGTGATGTATCTTAAGGTCACGTCTTGTTTATAGTTATAAAAGAAACTGTGGTGAGCATTCTCAGACTTAAATTTTTGTGGGCATCTTGTTCTTGCCCCAGTTTCCTCATCCATAAACTTGGTGTAATAGTGTTACCTACATCTTAGGCTGTTAAAGTGAATGTATAAGTTAATAAGTGAATGTATTCAAAGCACTTAGAACAGTGTCTGACCCACAGAAAGCACAATCTGTGTTTGGTCTTATTGGACTCAATTCCTAGAACTGCTTTCATCTTTCAGGTTAACTGTTTGGCGTGGAAATACTGGGAGGTTTCCAGGTCCTCTATGCCACCCTTCCTCTTGGCTGCACTTCCGTAAGTGAACATCAAGTCCCCCTTTTTGGCAGTATGATTGGTGGGTGTCCCCAAAGCCAAAGTGATTCTCTTTTCCTGGATGTTGGTGACGAACTGGAGGCAAGTAGGGAGTGCCTTCGACTGTTAAATCCTTGAGATCCAGCAAATAAATTCTGAGCCCCACGTTGATGTTTCAGGCAGACTCTCTTGCTTTTTCTTGTTATTTAAAAACCAAAGCCAAGGCAACCTGAGCTTGAATGAGTGAATGCCAGTGAAGCAGGTCACATCTGAGCTGGCCTCACAGCTGGGTCTGGGCAGGGGAATCAGGACTAATGTGAACAGTGGGATTTCTAAGATGAGTGGGTGTTCAGGCCTGGGGGGCAGCCCTGCTTTTTAAATATGGTCTGGACACAGTTTCTCTCTTTTTCTCTTGATTTCCCTCTTCCTTCTCTTGCTGCCATTGTCTTCACTGAATTAAAAATATTTGTTGAGTACTTACTACATACTAAGTTCTAAGAGGTAAGTTAATTTCCGCTTTATAAAAGCCTACATTCTCATGGAGGAAAAACAGACAAGTGTTAAGCTAACTATAATATCAAGTTGATATTTAATTGAAAGTAACAGAACCTTAACTCAAACTGGCTTAGGCAATAAAAGGTAATTTTGTGTTCAGGAAAATCCAGGGGTGGACTTCAGGCATAGCTGGATCCAGGGGCTCAAATGAGAAGGCCAGAGAGGTCAGGGAGGGCTTGTGTGACACTCTGGGATGTTTTGTATTCTGGGCACAGTTTTATGTTTCAGAGAGATCATCATCATGGTCCATAGAGAAGATGAAGTGCAGGGAGCCTGGCTGGAAGGAGAGAGACAGTGGAGGCTTATTTCTATAAACTTGACCTTGGCATGGTTGTCTTATTCCACATATCCATGTCTCAGCTCAAACAGAACCCCCTTCAGAGGGGTTCCCCTGGCTGTCCCCACATCATCGTCCATAATAGAGCCATTTAATTTTCTTCCTTCCATTCATTACTAGCTTAAATAATCTGTTTTATTAGTTGGTTTCTGTGTTTCTTCCCCCTAGAGAATCCTGAGGGTAGGGACCTGCTGCACATGTCTTATTCATGTTGGTAGCTGGTGCCCATCACAGTGCTTGGCAGCATGCATGCATGCTAAGTCACTTCAATTGTGTCCAACTCTTTGCTACCCTATGGACTGTGGCCCACTAGGCTCCTCTGTCCATGAGATTCTCCAGGCAAGAAGACTGGAGTGAGTTGCAGTGCCCTCCTCCAGGGGATCTTCCTGATCCAGGGATTGAACTCATGTCTCTTTACATCTTCTGTGTTGGCAAGCGGGTTCTTTACCACTAGTGCCACCTGGGAAGTCCTGGCATGCTGCAGATGCTCTTTATATATTTGCTGAATGAATGAAAGTAAAGTGTGAAAGTGAAAGTGTTAGTCACACAGTCATGTCTGACTCTTTGTGACGCCATGAACTGTTGCCTGCCAGGCTCCTCTGTCCATGGAATTATCCAGGCAAGAATACTGGAGTGGGTTGCCATTCCCTTCTCCAGGGTATCTTCTCAACCCAGGGATCGAATCCAGGTCTCCTGCATTGCAGGCAGATTCTTTACTGTTTGAGATACCAGGGAAGCCCTCTGATTGAATGAATGAAAAAATAAATAAGACAGTGACATTAGGAATGGAGAGACAAGAACAGATTTGAGTATTATTGAGGAGCCAGCAAAGAAAGATTTAGGGATAAAGAGATGAAGGAGTCTTGGATGGCAGAGAGAAGGCAGAACATGTTTGAAAGAGGAGGTTGAATTTCGTTTTGGAATAGTGAAGTGGCAGTGATGCCACATGGGTCTTTCTCAACCTTTATTTCATTATTGCCTCCCAAAGGAGAAAAATTTAATTTCTCCATAATGAGAGAAATTATAAGGAGTAAGATTGTGTTGAGTAGGGTCAAGCTTTGGCAGGTCACAAATCATTGTAATAACGAATATACCCCACCCCCATTCCCTCCCTCTCCCTGAACCAGTTTCTCCCCATTGGGGAAAATATTGCTCCTCTTGAGAATATAAGGTCAAGAGCTTGGAGGAGAGTTCTCAGCTCAAACAGTACTCCCTTCAGAGGGGCTTCCCTGGCTGGTCCCCATATCATCCTTCATGATAGAGCCATTTAATTTTCTTCCTTCCATCCATTACTAGCTGAAATAATCTGTTTTATTAACTGGTCTCTATGTTCCTTTGCCCTAGAGAATCCTAAGTTGACAGAATTAGGAGTCATTTCTCTCCCCACTCTCTCCTCATCTTTTTCCCTTTACTTTCTATTTCATTTTTTTCTCTTGTCTCTTTCTTCTTCTGGTTTTTCATTTCCTTTCTCCTCATCTCCCCTCAACCAGGCAGCTTCTGTCTATGGAGATTCTGTTCTCATATCCTGCTGTTGGGTCAGGGAAGAGGAGCATGATGGGAAACTTGTTTCCACCTGTGAGAGAAGAGCATTATGGGAAGTTTTTTTCCTGCCAGTAAAAAAGAAAAATGATGGGTGGGAGGCTTGCTCTCTGCTCAAAGGAGCCAGGACATCACTGGGGAGAACCAATACTTAAGGATCAGCTCTGTGATAAGCTCTTGGGCAAATAGAGAGCAGCCCCTGTTTTCCTTCCCTCATTCTCCCATCTCTCTCCAGGGCTCGCTACCTGGCTTCCATCCCAGCTTCTCAGTGTGTGCCCTTCCTGATCAGCCTGGGGAAGAGTCAGTTGGACTCTTTGGTTTTGGATTCCCACAAAAAAAATTCCATCCTCAAGAAAGTGCAGCAGTGCCTGGTAAGGACACTCTTCCTGGGTGACACTTTGACTCATGTCCCTTCCCCTCTGGGGCCTGTGGGCATCCTGGGGAGTCCTCAGAGGAGCTGGCTGGGTTCTCAGGTCTGATGTGAGGGCCAGAAGTCTGATTTGTGGGTCTCAAAGCTGGCTCTGAAACCACTGGGTGGGACACTCGTGGCCTCTGGTTCTGGGGACTTCCATTCTGGGGCCTGAATGAGGGGAGGCCGCCCTGGAGGACTGGAAAGAGCACAGTACACAGAGTCTGGGCTCTGGACAAGTCTCTGCCAGTGATTGGTTTTGTGGCTTTGGGCAGGTCACTTCCCATCCTTGAACCTCAGTCTCATCTTCTGTAAAATGGGTACAGTAGCACTTTGTTCATAGAGCTCTTGAGGACATGAAATAGGTAATATATTGTTTAATGCAAAGGCTCAAAGGGCCAAGCTGGCAGTTTCTTTATCTTGAAAAAGTGGTTGATATTAGTACTTGTACAGTTGCTTTGAAGATGAAGAGAGTAAGACCTGGAAACACTTACAACAGTGCCGAGCACATAGTAAGCACTGAATAAATGTTAGCTATTTTTGGCATTTTGAGAAAGAGCTTTGGAGGCTTTCAAGGGCCTACAAACTTGGAAGTGCTGTTTTTATTATTGCTGTACTCTCTTCATAATGGGTACTGAACAACGGGGTGTCCCCAGAGCAATAACAATGGCAGTGACCACAGCCTCCGTGAGTGGGTGCTCCCGATGGACAGTCTTCCACCCACACCCACCCCCCACTCCGTGTGGTCGCCCAGACTTCTGAGGCCTACTCCCTTGGGGTGAAATTAGGCCTTGTGTGAGTCCACGGTAGGGTGGGTGGTTCGGATCCTGGAACCTTGGTAAGGTTTGGGGTCAGGAAGTGTTTTATGGGATCACGATCTGGAACCCACTGGGCCTTTCCACCAGCTCCACTTGTCAATTTCAGAGCCACACCATTGCTGATGAGTACACCGTGGACATCCTGGGGAACTTGCTCTGTCACCTGCCGGCAGCTGTCATCCGCCACGGGTTGTCCCCCAGAGCCTGGGCCACCGCCCTGCGTGGCCTCAGAGACTGCCTGGACCTCAGCCCCCAGCAGAAGGCGGCGGTGAGGCTGAGGCTCCTGGAACAGCATGGGTGAGGCTTGGCCCCAGGCTTGGCTCCGGGGCTGGGGTGGGGCTGCTGGCCAAGGGGCCCCTGGCCCTGGCTCTTCCACCTCAAAGCGGAGTCTCTAACTTGTGATGAGGTTAGACCCTGGGATTTATTCTGGAAACTTGCGCTTTCTTCTTTTGGACTCAGATTCCCTGTAAAGTGAGAATGATAGCTTCTCTGCAGGCCTCACGTGGTTGTCACCAATACATCTTGGCTTATGGAAAGGGAAGGAGTCTCAAAAAAGATGGCACTTTATGGGACTTCTCCGGTGGTCTAGTACCATGCTTTGAAGGCAGGGGGAGTAGGTTCAATCCCTGGTTGGGGAACTAAGATCCCACATGCTGTGAGATGCAGCCAAAAAATAAACTTTGAAAAAAAAAGCTGGCATGTTACAAATGCAAGGAGGTGTTATTATTATTGTTGTTAAAACAACAACAATAATACTAATGCAAATAACTGAGGCACTGTCAGCTCTGGGTGAGTGAGAACTCCCTGGGGGAAAACAGAGCTGTCCTTTCCCATGCAGAATTTTCTGAAGTTAGGTCAGATTTGAGTAGGGCTTAGACATCAGTTAGTGGTTAGACAACAAATGTCTTTGGAGTAGTTACTGTGGCCCAGGCACTTAATATTATATAGAGTTTAAGAGCTGGGACTTGGAGCCTGAGTCCTTGGGTTAAATTTTTCTATCACCTACAGCCTGTGTGATCTGGGAAAAGCTACTCAGTCTTTTTGCATTTTATTTTTGCATCTGCAGGATGGGGGCAGCTAGAGTCCCCATAGGGCTGTTGTGACATTAGCTGAGTTAATGCATGCAAAGGACTTACAACGGTGCCCAGCATGTAGAACTGAGTATTTGACAACTGCTTTATCTCAAGGAATGAAGATTCAGCTGTTATTATTACATGTGTTATTACCTGTTGTCATGGAACTTATAGTCTAATGGGATAATATTGTTAATGAAAGAGATAAAGGGAGTTTTTTTGGCCAGGGATGGTTTGCCTTGGTCTTAGCAGAAGGATTATCACTGCTAATTAGGCATATCTCCTTTAGAGATATCACCAGACATCCTTTAGAGACAGTATGGGGTACGTCCCTGTAGACATTTGTGTCTCCATAAGAACAACAGTGGATCCTGGGTCAGTGCCAGGATCCTGGCAAGTTATTATTCTGCCAAGTTTGAGAGGAAATTTTATCTTGCTATAGGACGAGACTTCTAATGGTAATTATAAAAGGAACAAATATAGCATTACTTTTCTGTTGAGGAAAGGGAGGAAGGAAACACTCTGAAAGAAATTCAGGAGCTCAATTCACACTAAAAAATGGGAGTTGATCAAGTTTAGAAGTGAATGTGACTTCAGGCATGGCTGGATCCAGGGCCTCAAATGATGTCATCAGGAAAATGTTCCTCCCATCTCTCAGCTCTGTGTTCTTGGGTGTGGCCTTTATTTTCTCCATTTGGTGATAGTATTCACCTGCAATATCCTTTTTATTGCTAGAGATACCAGAATAAAGAGAGCTTCTCTCATAGCTCAATCAAAAGTCCTCAGGATGATTCTCATTGGTCAGCCTGCATCACATGTCTGTTTTCTTGGTTAGGGATGTGGACCACATGATTGACAGCTTCTCCAGGTATATAGATAACCTTTTCCTAACAGAAAAAGATGCTGCGGGACAAGGGCAACAGCACGATCTTTCCATTTACTGCTTATTCTCTCTCCTAGACTCCCCCAGAACTGGACAGCTGAGACAGTGAAGGATTTGGAATCCTTTCTAGTGCTTTTCTCAGGGGATGAATTAAGCTCTGTTGCCACAAAGGTACCTAAATGTTCTATCTTAGAGAAGGCTAAAGGAGTTTGAAGAAGAGAAAAATGTGATTAGTTATATTCCCTTGGGTTTGCTGTCAGTTTGTCTTTCTGGAAAGCTCCTCCCTGCCTCAAAGAGCTCAGATGTTTCCAGCTCCACTTCAGGATGCCCAAGGTTCAGGGAAAGGCAGTGAGGCAGCAGCTAAAGGGACTCTGAGCCTTTCACGTGGCTTCTAGGCAGATGTGCGTGACCTGGGAGCTATTATTTGCCACTCTGCTATCCATGCGCTTCCCACATGCATGCCCGTTGGAGGGCTTACACGCATCAGCACCATATGTACACAACACGTGTGTCCAGTGTGTGCAGTCACATGGGCAAACATATTCGATCCAAAACCAAATCTTAATTGAGCACTGCCTTTGGGTGTAACATTATCCTTGCAGCAACTCCCCAAGAGTTCGACAAGGCCAAGAGGTGTGCCAAATGGTCATGTACTAGTCATCTCCTGCTGTGTAACAAAGCTGCACACTCTCAATGGCATGCAACAGAAAACATTTATTTTTTGCTGACTACTCTGTGGGTCTGGGACTATGAGTCTGCCTCTGGGGCTAGGCTCCCTGGAACCTGTTTTTCTTGCTGTGGAAATTTGAAACTCGACAAAAGGGAGGGCAAAGTGGCTGGGAAACTACTAGCCATTACATTTCACTAGCCAAAGTAAGTTATATAATCAAGCCCACCTTAGTGGGGAAGGAAATTTCCTCCATGCAGGTGGAGGGTGGGGTAGGAGGGGATGTGCTGAACAAGAGTCAGATAGACTGCAAAGCACCTCCACACACTTTCATTCTCTGTACTCATACATGTAAGATGTACATTGTCATACTCACTCAGGGTACCTGAATACCTGGCATGTCACCCAGATTCACATAAGAACAGCAATATTCTGGTGTCCAGTCATGGTAAAATCTTCTCTTGGGGTGTTCAAACCTAGAGTCATAAGCAGCAGATGCATATGTCTTAGAGGCTTATCTAACTTTTTAAAAAATCAATTTTTAAAATTGAAAAAGTTTTGTATCAACATAGTTAAAATCACAGAAACACAATGTGTGATTTAAAAAAAAGTTTCAAAAAATACATACAGTAGGATACTAAGTAAATAAATACTAGTTAGATTAATTTTAAGCACATTCAAAACAATTCCATATATAAGAGAAGTTTAAAAGTGCATGAGAATGGTTAATTATCAAATACTGAATTTGCGGTGAGAGTTACTTCTGGGGAAGGAGGGAGGCCTAGGATGAGCTATCGATTATATTTGTGATGTTGTACTTTGTAATCTGGGTTGTGGGCATGTGGATGTTTTGTGGCATTATTATTTTTTGTTTTTGTTCTGTCACTCAGTCGTGTCTGACTCTTTGTGACCCCGTGACCTGCAGCATGCCAGGCTTCCCTTTCCTTTACTGTCTCCCCAAGTTTGCTCAAACTCATGCCCATTGAGTCAATGATGCCATCCGACCATCTCATCCTCTATCGTCCCCTTCTCCTCCTGCCTTCAGTCTTTCCCAGCATCAGGGTCTTTTCCAGTGAGTTGGCTCTTCACATCAGATGATCAAGTTATTGGAGCTTCAGCTTCAGCATCAGTCCTTCCAGTGAATATTCAGGGTTTATTTCTTTTAGGATTGACTGGTTTGATCTCCTTGCTGTCCAAAGGACTTGCAAGTCTTTTCCAACACCATAGTTCAAAAGCATCAAATTTTTGGTGTTTGGCCTTCTTAATGGTCCAACTCTCACATCCATACATGACTACTGAAAAAACCATAGCTTTGACTAGATGGACCTTTGTCGGCAAAATAATGTCTCTGCTTTTTAATATGCTGTCTAGGTTTGTCATAGCTTTTCTTCCAAGCAGCAAATGTCTTTTAATTTCATGGCTGCAGTCACTGTCTGCAGTGATTTTGAAGCCCAAGAAAATAAAGTTTGTCGCTGTTTCCATTTTTTTCCCCATGTATTTGCCATGAAGTGATGGGACTGGATGTCATGATCTTCAGTTTGTGAATGTTGAGTTTTAAGGCAGCTTTTTCACTCTCTTTCACCTTCATCAAGAAGCTCTTTAGTTCCTCTTTGCTTTCTGCTATTAGGGTGGTATAATCTGCATATCTGAGGTTGTTGATATTTCTTCCAGCAGCCTTATTCTACTTTTAGTTTTAATGACTGAAGTGTTAATAGAACAAGAAATACATACTTGGGTTAGAAAAATCCCAAATACATCAAAGGCTACAGAATGTGAAGTTTCTGGCTCTGTGTTTCTGGGTCCCCAGCCTCTCTCATCAATGGTAGTTGCTCTTCCTAGATTCTTCTGCATCCTTTATGAAATATCCTCCTCCTCCCTTTAAAAATACAAAATGGAAAATACTCTGCTGTGTAATCTCCTCTTAAAAGTTAACTGTTTATCTTAGAGCAGCCGCTCGTGACCTTAGCTGCATATGGGAAGCTGCTGCTGCGTCACTTCAGTCATGTCCAACTCTGTGTGACCCCAGAGACGGCAGCCCATCAGGCTCCCCCGTCCCTGGGATTCTCCAGGCAAGAACACTGGAGTGGGTTGCCGTTTCCTTCTCCAATATGGGAAGCACCAGGGAACTAAAATGGACAGATACATGGCCCGACCCTAGACCAATGGTCTCGAATCTTTAGGGTAGGGCCTGAGTGTGAATTTCCCAGGTGCTTCTAACCTACAACCTGGACTGGGAACTACTGGCTTAGACTGTAACTCTGATTCTGAGAATTAGAATAGAAGGAGGAACTACATATAACCTGGTGACTTTCGGGACACACGCAACTGCAGGGGAGAGTTTGATGAATTCTCTGGACTCTTGGACAGATTTACCAATAATATCCCAAGTCTTGAAAAAGTGTATCAGCTCTGGATAAGAAATGGCACCTTTCTTAGGGCAACTAGAAGCCCCTCATTGCTAGTCTTTACCTTGAACTCAGAGATAACTCTTTTCTCCTCCTTTTATACATGTATATTTTAATGAAAATTGAAAAACAGTACAACCCCAAAAGAGACAGGCATGCATACATTTTTATAGATATTTTCAGGTGGTAATGATGCACCGTCTAATAGTCCCATAGAGAAATAAGTATGCATAATTCCTACATCTTGGCTAGCATTAGGTATTATCACTTTATTTTATTTCTTACAATCTGATGGGTGAAAGCAATATATACGAACATGTATTGGATTAGCACTGAGGTTGGATATCATTTTATATGACTCTTTGTAGACACTAGGTTAGTTGGGCTAGGAATTAAATTTATATGAGAAGCTGCTACAAGCACACCTCAGAGATATTGTGGGTTGGGTTACTGACCACCACAATAAAGTGAGTATTGCAATAAATTGAGTCACATGAATTTTTTTATTTTTTGGTTTCCAAGTGCATAGGAAAGTTATGTTTAATGATGCTAAAGCTGAAACTCCAGTATTTTGGCCACCTCATGCGAAGAATTGATTCATTGGAAAAAACCCTGATGCTGGGAGGGATTGGGGGCAGGAGGAGAAGGGGACAACAGAGGATGAGATGGCTGGATGGCATCACTGACTCGATGGACGTGAGTCTGAGTGAACTCCAGGAGTTGGTGATGGACAGGGAGGCCTGGCGTGCTGTGATTCATGGGGTCGCAAAGAGTCGGACACGACTGAGTGACTGATCTGATCTGATAGTCTATTAGTGTGCAATAGTATTATGCCTAAAAAACAATGTAAATACATTAAATAAAAAATACTTTGTTGCTAAAAATGCTAACTATCATCTAAGCCTTCAGTGAGTTGTTAATGTTTTGCAGATAGAGACTCTTGTTTCAGTCACATCTTTAGGCTTCACTTCTATTTCTAGTTCTCTTGCTATTTTCACCACATCTTCAGTTACTTCCTCCACTGATGTCTTGAATGCCTCAAAGTCATCCACAAGGGCTGGAATCAAGTTCTTCCAAATCCCTGTTAGTATTGATATTTTGACCACTTTGCTTGAATCACAAGTGTTTAATGGC
Organism: Bubalus bubalis; assembly: GCF_019923935.1. Taxonomy (NCBI): domain Eukaryota; kingdom Metazoa; phylum Chordata; class Mammalia; order Artiodactyla; family Bovidae; genus Bubalus; species Bubalus bubalis. The sequence goes on along the minus strand of NC_059180.1, from coordinate 22,055,141 downwards.
ATCTAGAATAGCCATCCTTTCCAGGAGGTGTTTAATTTATTTTCCCTAGATCCATCAGAGGAGTTATTATCTGTGGCAATCATAGTCTTAGGAAATGTATTTTTAAATAATAAGACTTTTAAAATAATAATAATTTAATTGAATAATTAAACATTTAAATAATAAGCCAAAAGTATTTCTTGATCTATGGGCTACAGAGTGGATGTTTTGTTAAGTATGAAAACAACATCAATCTCATTGCACCTCTCCATCAGAACTCTTGAGTGCATTGTCAATGAACAGTAATATTTTGAAAGGAATCTCTTTTTCTGGGTAGTGGGTCTCAACAGTGGGCTTGAAATATTTAGTAAACCATACTGCACTCAGATGTGCTGTCATCTAGGCTTTATTGTCCCATTTATAGAGTGCAGAGGAAGTATATTTAGCATAATGCTTAAGGACCCTAGGATTTTTGAAATGGTAAATGAGAACTGGCTTCAACTTAAAGTCACCAGCTGAATTAGCCGCTAAAGAGAGAATCAGCTGGTCCTTTCAAGCTTTGAAGTCAGGCATTGACTTCTCTTCTCTAGCTGTGTGCATCCTAGATGGTATCTTTCTTCATATAAGGCTGTTTAGTGTAACCATCTTTGTTAATTAGCTTAGCTAGATCTTCTGGATAACTTAATGTAGCTTCTACATCAGCACTTGCTGCTTCATCTTGAAATTTTATGTTATAGATGAGAGAGTCATTTCCTAGGCAGGTTGATAAGAAGTCTAGGGGACCCCAAGGAGAGAGGGGTCTGGAATTCTCAAGGAGGAAGAAAGGACAAACTTTTTTTTCCCTTCTACATTCCTTAGGATTATATAACAATAATGTATCCTGCTTGAGGATAGTCTCTGGAAAAAACCTTCTGGCTAATCCTGTTATCTTAAAATGTAAATTATGGGAGTAGGTCTAGTGAGGTCTTTACAACCTCCAGATATTCTTTTGATTCACTGTAATAACTAATTATGAGTTTGAATGAACTCCAGGAGTTGGTGATGGACAGGGAGGCCTGGCATGCTGCAATTCATGGGGTTGCAAAGAGTTGGACACGACTGAGCGACTGAACTGAACTGAACTGAATAACTAATTAGAGAGTCTATAACTCCATTGCTAACACTAGCAAGGGGGTACTCTTCCTGCCCCCTTCTGATCCCTATGTCAGAAGCTTTCTGTATCTCCTTTATACTTTAATAAAACTTTATTGCACAAAAGCTCTGAGCGATCAAGCCTCGTCTCTGGCCCCGGATTGAATTCTTCTCCTCCGGAGGCCAAGAATCCTGACGTTTTTGCATGGTTCAGCAACAACCTTTCATAGAGAAGACTTCTTTTCTTAAACCTCATGGACCAATTTCTGCTAGCTTCAATCTTTTCCCCCGCAGCTTCCTCACTTCTCTCAGCCTCTCAGTTCTTCATAGAATTGAAGGTTGGACTTTGCTCTGGATTAGGCTTGGCTTAAAAGAATGTTGTGGTTGGTTTGATCTTCTATCCGGACCACTGAAGGGCTTTCCAGGTGGCGCTAGTGGTAAAGAACCCACCTTCCACTGCAGGAGACATAAGAGAAGCAGGTTTGATCCCTGGGTCAGGAGGATTCCCGGAAGGATGGCATGGTGATCCACTCCAGCATTCTTGCCTGGAGAATCCCCGTGGACAGAGGAGTCTGGTGGACTATAGTCCATAGGGTTGCAAAGAGTAGGACATGACTGAAGTGACTTCATGCACACACCAGACCACTAAAACTTTCCACATCAGCAATAAGACTGTTGTGGTTTCTTATCATCTGTGTGTTCACTAAGTAGGACTTTTTATTTGCTTCAAGAACTTTTCATTTGCATGCATGATTTCATTTAACTGTTTGGTGCAAGAGGCCTAGCGTTCAGCCTGTTTCAGCTTTTGACATGCTTTCCTCACTAAGCTTAATCACTTCTAGGTTTTAAAGTGAGACTTATGACTCTTCTGTTAACTCTGACACTTAAAGGCCATCGTCAGGTTACTAACTGACCTGATTTCAATATTGTTGTGTCTCAGAGAATAGGGAGGTGTGAGGAGAGGGAGAGAGATGGGAACAGCTCATTGGTAGAGCAGTCAGAACACACACTACATTTATCAGTCAAGGTCACTGTCTGATAAGGGTGTGGTTTGTGATGCCCCAATTATAATAGTAACATCAAGGGTCATGGATCACAGATCACCATAACAAATATAGTAATGATGAAAAAGTGCAAAATATTGTGAAAATTACCAAAATGTGACACAGAGACTTGAAATGAACAAATGCTGTTGGCAAAATGGTGGTGATTGATTTGCTCATCACAGAGTTACCACAAACCTTCAACATGTAAAAATGCAGTACTGCAATGCAATAAAAAGTGCAATGATACGATGCATGCCTGTATAAAGAAAAAACAAAACAATGGAGGCAACGCAGCAGTGTTCCACTTTACACTCTGACTTAAGTCTCTGTTTAATGTGCTTTAATTATTATTCGTTCCTCGTCCGTCATCTTTTCTGCCTACATAGTTTCCTGACCTCCTTCAACAAACAGCTTCCAAGATGGCCGGGACTTTGCCCCCTAAAGAATTCCTCCAAGCTGTGTTTGAATCTGTTCGGAACAGCAGTGCGGAGAAGCCCAGCTCTGACCCCAGTCCTGGTGAGTGTTTCTGGAGTATCTGAGTCTGTGTCTGGCAGCGGTGTTTTGGCTGAGTTCCTGGCATCAGGCAGACTCCTTGTCCCAGGGACTGGATGTAGTGTTTGCCAAACAATGAGTAGCAAAAATCCACAGAGCAAAAATTACATCTTTGTAAAGTGATTTGAAATCATATCTTGTTCTCCTCAGTTAGGCCAGTAGGTTTAATGGGTGAACATGTGCAACAAACATTTCAGAACAATTGATTTAAGGGCCAGAATGTCTGTGTGACTGTGAATTGCTGTGCTGGGACCAGGCTGACTGGATTTGAACCCTGGGGCTGCTACTTGTGGGCTGTGTGACTTTGGGTAAACTCCCCAACCTCTCTGTGCCTCAGGTTTCATCCTCTGTAAAATGAGGGTAATGAAAGTCCTTACCTTCACTAGATTATTGTGAAGACTGGTGGGTTTAAACCTATGAAAGTGAAAGTTGCTCAGTCGTGTCTGACTCTTTGTAACCCCATGGACTATGGACAACTCTTTACAACCCCATGGACAGTCCATAGAATTCTCCAGGCCAGAATACTGGAGTGGGTATCTGTTCCCTTCTTCAGGGGATCTTCCCAATCTAGGGATCAAACCCAGATCTCCTGCATTGCAGGTGGATTCTTTACCAGCTGAGCTACCAGGGAAGCCCCTTAAACATCCTATAAACCTATAAACATGTCCACAACAGTGCCTGGCACGTAGGAAATGCTCAGTAAGTTTTAGATATTAATACATGTTATTGTACACCTATTAAGTGTAGGCTTGTGCCCAGCAGGAGGAGACAAAGTTAACCAGACCCAAGAATAATTGTAATAATGATAGTTGACAATCCGTGCTTACTTTGTTTCCTGCAAATAAAATAATTTTTGAGCACCGACTATGTGAACAGAATAGAAATCCCTGCCGTCATAGAGCTTATTTTCAAATGGTGGCTTGGGCAGGGTGGGGTGGGGTCATCAGACAATAAATTGCAGACATAAGTGAAATACGAAGTGTGTTGTGTGATAAGTATCAAGAAGGAAAATTTGTTTGTTCTCTATGTCTATCTATGTCTGAATTCCTGCTTGCAAATAGGTTCTTCTGTACCATTTTTCTAGATCCTACACATGTGTGTTAACACATGATATTTGTTTTTCTCTTTTTCACTCTATATGACAGTCTCTGGGTCCATCTGTGTCTCTGCAAATGGCTCAATTTCATTCTTTTTTTATGGCTAATATTCCATTGTATATATGTGCCACATCTTCTTTATCCGTTCCTCTGTTGATGGATATTTAGGTTGCTTCCAAGGGGAAAGAGGGGCTAGGAAGAATTGGGAGATTGGGCTTGACATATATACACTACTATGTGTAAAATAGATAACTAATAAGAACCTACTATGTAGCTCAGGGAACTCTGCTTGGTGCTCTGGGGTGACCTGAATGGGAAGGAAATAAAAAAAGAGGGGAGATAAATATATATCAGATCAGATCAGATCAGTCACTCAGTCGTATCTGACTCTTTGCGACCCCATGAATCGCAGCACGCCAGGCCTCCCTGTCCATCCCAGAGTTCACTCAGACTCACATCCATTGAGTCAGTGATGCCATCCAGCCATCTCATCCTCTGTCGTCCCCTTCTCCTCCTGCCCCCAATCCCTCCCAGCATCAGAGTCTTTTCCAGTGAGTCAACTCTTCGCATGAGGTGGCCAAAGTACTGGAGTTTCAGCTTTAGCATCATTCCTTCCAAAGAAATCCCAGGGCTGATCTCCTTCAGAATGGACTGGTTGGATCTCCTTGCAGTCCAAGGGACTCTCAAGAGTCTTCTCCAACACCACAGTTCAAAAGCATCAATTCTTCGGCGCTCAGCCTTCTTCACAGTCCAACTCACATCCATACATGACCATAGGAAAAACCATAGCCTTGACTAGGTGGACCTTGGTTGGCAAAGTAATGTCTCGGCTTTTGAATATGCTATCTAGGTTGGTCATAACTTTCCTTCCAAGGAGTAAGCGTCTTTTAATTTCATGGCTGCAGTCACCATCTGCAGTGATTTTGGAGTCCCAGAAAAATAAAGTCTGACACTGTTTCCACTGTTTCCCCATCTCTTTCCCATGAAGTGGTGGGACCGGATGCCGTGATCTTCGTTTTCTAAATGTTGAGCTTTAAGCCAACTTTTTCACTCTCCACCTTCACTTTCATCAAGAGGCTTTTGAGTTCCTCTTCACTTTCTGCCAGAAGGGTGGTGTCATCTGCATATCTGAGGTTATTGATATTTCTCCCGGCAATCTTGATTCCAGCTTGTGTTTCTTCCAGTCCAGTGTTTCTCATGATGTACTGTGCATATAAGTTAAATAAGCAGGGTGACAATATACAGCCTTGACGTACTCCTTTTCCTATTTGGAACCAGTCTGTTGTTCCATGTCCAGTTCTAACTGTTGCTTCCTGACCTGCATACAGCTTTCTCAAGAGGCAGGTCAGGTGGTCTGGTATTCCCATCTCTTTCAGAATTTTCCACAGTTTATTATATAGCAGATATATATCTCGGATTCATTTTGCTGTATAGCTGAAACCAACACAACATTGTAAAGCAACTATCCGCCAATAAAATTTTTTTAAGAAGAAGGAAATTAAAGCAAGGACAGGAGTCAGAGAGTGTGGGGTGTGGGGTTGTGATTTGAAAGGAGATTGGTTAAGGAAGGTTTCACTAAGGTGACATTTGAGGAAAGACTCAAGGGTGGACGTGTGAAGTTAGCGTCTGCAGACAGAGGAATGGACAGGACTGGGGGGCGGGGGAAGGAGACATGAAGGGCGGTGTGGCTGGAGTGGAGCCTTGTCTCCCTGTAAAGGAGATCTTAAGGTGAGGGTTTCATGGGGCAGCAAGCACGGCAGCGTCACAGTCGGATTGATGCTCACCTTGGGTCCTCACCTCTATCCTATGGGGTGGGTGGCATGGTTCTTCCCACTTTCTTGAAAAAGGAAATGGAGTTTCAAGAGACACAGAGATTTGGCCAAAGTCTCAGAGCTAGTAAATGGCAGCTCTTGGAACTGAACCCAAAGCAGGTGAAGATCACCGGCCCTCAGGGCCCAACCATCCAGTTGTCACAAGCTCCTCCTGTGCCCGTGGCTATGAGAAAGTAAGACTTTTCTCACCCGGGGAGGAGGCCCTTACCTCCAGTGCTTAGTTGGCATTTTCTTTGGTTGGTTCTGGGTATTAATTGCTGCTGTGATCGTAGTAACTAATGGATTGGCTGAACTGCTACTCGGTTTCACTTCAGTAAATTTTGTGTGTGTGTGTTGATTCATTCAACAAATATTTGCTGAATACCTACTATGTGCCAGGCCCTATTCTAAGCCCTGGAAACATAGTAGTGATAAGCCCAAATCCCTGCTGTACTTTAAAACCATTCTTTTCTCCTCAATTCTGTACTTTTACTGGATCCTGCCTTCATTGGAAAGTGGGGCCAAGGGGGTCTGGGAGAGACGGGTCTTTTATCTTCTACAAGTGGGCTGTGATAAAGATGTTTGAGCACCAGACGTGTACCTTTGACATGTACCTTTGGTCCAGTTTTGCCTCTTGATTGACGTCCAATGAATTTCCATTGAAGATGCAGTGAGAGGGGTGTGGCCACAGGGCTCAAGAAATGTCCAGCCCTGGGTGGTGCTGGTGAGTCTGTGAACATCAGGGATTGTCAGCTACTAAGATGGGAAATCCAGGACTCCTCTTAAGACAAGGGGCCTGGTTTTCTCTTAGGCTGTGCACATCTGGGCCAGCTGAGACAGTATCTCATTTGTGGATTGGAGAGTAAATGGTTTGACTAGGTAAGGTTAAGCTTATTCAAAGACTGACACGGGTGGGTTTCTCCTGTTGCCAAGGAAAATGTAACAGACCCATTTCTCGTCTCTCCTGGGATGAGAAGGCCAAAGCCTCCACCAAGACTTTTATGGCAGGTGGGTCATCTTCCCTTTCCACACTTAGATAGGAGCACATCTTCCTCATAATTCTGGAAGCCCTAACTCTAACTCTGGATTGCAAACTCAAATGCATGGGGTGGCTATGACAGGTAGTGTAAGTAATAAAAATGGCTAACATGTATTGAGTGCTTACTGTATACTCGGCTTTATATGTAATGATATGTTTAGTCCTCACAAAAATTCTGTAAGGTATTCAAAATTTTAATCCTCATTTTATAGACTAGGAGTACGAGGCACAGAGGGGTTAAATAGCTTTGGATTTGAATCTAAAGCCAGAACTGTTCACCAGAGTGAACAGCTCCTACTGCCCAATCAGAGGGATGCAAAGCTTCTAGTGTGTGCGTGGGGCTTTGTACAGAGTTAGCAAGACACGGCAGAAGTTTAATTCACACAGGTCCCTGGGTACCTGAGCTCAGCTTCTACCCTACACCGCTTCTATTGGGTAAATCTGCTTGGAGAAAAACATAAAGAAGTAGACTCAGGGAATTCCCTGGCAGTCCAGTTTGGGACTCTGCGCTTTCATTGCAGGAGGCCCGGGTTTGATCCCTAGTCGGGGAATGAAGATCCCACAGGCCTCACAGCCAAAAATAAATAAAAATAAAGTTACTGCAACCAGTGATCATGGGGGGCGGGGGAGGAGGGAAGACTCACATTTCCTGAAATTCCCTTTCGTCTGTTCCTTCTCCATGTCACCCATTCCTCAGGTTGCCATGGCATCGTGGCTCCCTCTTCCGATGACATCATCAAGCTGGCCGAAGCCAATGCCTGCTGGGCCCCTGAGGACCTGCTCTGCCTGGAGGAGAACACGTTCCTCAGGAGCGTGGAGCTGCTGGGGGCCGTCAGGAGCTTCAGTCTGGCTCAGCTGAGGAAGCTGAAGGAGAAGGCAGTACAGGTGAAGCCTGCGTCAGGGAGGAAGCCCTCACAGAGGGAAACCCAGCCCAGGGTCTCAGCCCTGCTGTGCACAGACCCATCTCATGGGGTTTGCACTTGGGTCATCTTGTTGGAATCCCACTGCGTCCGCTCTGAGCCAGAGCTGTGATCTGTGAGCCTGAGAGGGTTCCAGCTCCTCCCTCTAGGGCTCTGTCGAGGATGGGATGAGATGTCTTGGCATCTAAAGGATGCTCCGTAAATCAAATTTTGGGGATACCCTGGTGCCTGTGACTGAGGTGGTTTCCAGGAATCAAGCCTTTTCTTCCTCCACTTGGAGAACCCCGCTGCTGCTTTCAGGAGGTTTTCTCAGAATCTGTTGCAAAGTCACCTGAGAACAGAGCAGAAAGGAATAAAAAGAGAACTGGAAGTAATTTGCCATCTTTATAAAGATTCCCTTGAGTGGCTTGTTTCAGCTGTTAAGATTGTCGTGGACTATGTAGTTATGGTTGTGGGGTTAAGATATTAAATTCCTTAAAATGATGTCTGTTTTTCATATGAGTAATCCAAGTTTATTGTAGGCAAGTCAGAAAATAATAAAGAAGAAAATCAGTCAATCTTTTCTTAATTTTTTTTAAATTTTATTTTATTTTTAAACTTTACATAATTGTATTAGTTTTGCCAAATATCAAAATGAATCCGCCACAGGTATACATGTGTTCCCCATCCTGAACCCTCCTCCCTCCCTCCCCATTCCATCCCTCTGGGTCGTCCCAGTGCACCAGCCCCATAACCGGGTAGCTCAAACAGTAAAGAATCCACCTGCAAAGCGGGAGACCCGGGTTCGATGCCTGGGTTGGGAAGATCCCCTGGAGGAGGGCATGGCAACCCACTCCAGTATTCTTGCCTGGAGAATCTCTGTGGACAGAGGAGCCTGGCAGGCTCCAGTCCACGGGGTTGTAAAGAGTCGGACACAACTGAGAGACTACTGCTTTCACTTTCAAGCACTATTAATATTTTGGTATGTTCACCCGAAGCTTCCCAGACTTCTGTGTATGCATGTAAAATATATTTATATATTTCATACATGTATTTCATATATCTAACATATATATGTTACAAAAAATAGGATCATACTCCAACTCTTCAATAGCTTCCTCTCCACACGAACAGTGTACAGCACATATTATTATATATCAGAAATATAAATCTATATCAGCCTTTTAAAGAGCTACGTAATATCCTACTTTATGGTTGGTCTTTATTTATTTAACTAGTTGGTAGACTTTTAGACTTTATTTTTTTAATGCCTCCATGTATATATTTATACATATTTCTTTGGGCACTTGTCTTAATATTTACTTAGGCTAAATTCTCAGAGGTGGAATTTCTGAATCAAAGAGTATAAATGTTTTAAAAGCTTTTGATGCATGTAGCCAAATTTCCCTCTAAAAATCATGTACCAATTTACATTCTTAACATCAACAAATGACAGCATCCTTTATCCCATATCTTTCCGATACCATAAGTGATCATTGTTTTTACTCTTTGTCAATTCGATCAGCCTACTTACTATTCTTTGATTGTTGTTAACGTACATTTCTTTAATATGACTGAGACAACTTTTCTCATAGGTTTGTTTCTTTTCTTGTGAATTTCCTATTCATGTTTTTTGTCTGTTTAAAAAAAATAGTCATTATTTTCTTATTGATTTGTTTGAGAACTTTATATATTAAAGAAATTTGCCCCATGTCAGTTTCAAATACAGTCAGTAAAAGTGAAAGTTGCTCAGTCATGTCCGACTCTTTGCTGACCCCATGGACTATACAGTCCACGGAATTCTCCAGGCCAGAATACTAGAGCAGGCAGCCTTTCCCTTCTCCCGGGGATCTTCCCCACGCAGGAATTGAACCGGGGTCTCCTGCATTGCAGGTGGATTCTTTACCAACTGAGCTATCAGGGAAACCACAGTCAGTAGGGGTCAGTCTAATCTGGCTTTTTTTTTCACCTGAAGGTTTGGGACATGCTTTCTTCCTGGAGAGAGTACCATATTGTTTCCCTGGGGCGCATTGCTCTGGCTCTTAATGAGAGTGAGCTGGAGCAGCTGGATCTCAGCTCCATCGATACCGTGGCTTCCCTCAGCCAGCAGACAGAGTGGACCCCAGGGCAGGTAAGTAGATATGCTGGATCTCTTAAATATTCTATTTCAGTCTTAATAGTGTGTATATTTTCCTTTACATCCTAGAGCATACTTACAGTAGTCATTATAGCAACTTTAAAAGCCTTTGCTGCTGGGGACTTCCCTGGTGGTCCAGTGGTTAAGACTTCACTTTCAGTGCATGAAATGTGGGTTCAATCCCTGGCCAGGGAGCCAAGATCCTGTACGCCTAACAGCAAAAAACAAAACAAAGCATGAAACAGAAATAATATTGTAACAAATTCAATAAAGACTTAAAAGATAACTGTAAAAAAATAAAAGTCTTTGCTGCTAATTTCATCATCATTGTTGTTTCTATTTATTTATTTTTGGCTGCATGGATCGTCACTGCTGCTCATGGGCTTTCTCTAGTTGTGGTGAGTGGGGGATACTCTTTCCCGTGGCTTCTCTTGTTGCGGAACATGGGCTCTAAGCTCTTGGACTTAAGTAATTGGGGTGCACGGGCTTAGTTGCTTCTAGGCATATGGGGATCCTGCCAAACCAGGGCTCAAACCCATGTCCCCTGCATTGGCAGGTAGATTCTTAACCATTGGACAACCAGGGAAGTTCATCATTGTCTTTTTGTTAGGTAATTTTCCCCATAATTATGGTCATATTTTCTTATTTGTAGGTCTAAAAATTTTAATGGGCTAATGGGCATTGTGAATTTTACATCTTTGAGCACTCAGTTCAGTTGTTCTCCTTTGAAGAGTACTAGGCTTTGTTCTGGCACACACTTCAATTACTTTTAGATCAGTTTGATGATTTTGAGGCTTCCCTTTGAGCATTATAAGGGTGAATCTAGAGTGAGCTTCCAGCCCAGCGTTTCTCATATAAGAGAAACTCTGCATATAAGTTAAATAAGCAGAGTGACAATATACAGCCTTGATGTACTCCTTTTCCTATTTGGAACCAGTCTGTTGTTCCATGTCCAGTTCTAAATGTTGCTTTCTGACCTGCATACAGGTTTCTCAAGAGACAGGTCAGGTGGTCTGGTATTCCCATCTCTTTCAGAATTTTCCACAGTTTATTGTGATCCACACAGTCAAAGGCTTTGGCATAGTCAATAAAGCAGAAAAAGATGTTTTTCTGGAACTCTCTTGCTTTTTCCATGATCCAGCGGATGTTGGCAATTTGATCTCTGGTCCCTCTGCCTTTTCTAAAACCAGCTTGAACATCTGGAAGTTCATGGTTCACGTATTGCTGAAGCCTGGCTTGGAGAATTTTGAGCATTACTTTACTAGCATGTGAGATGAGTGCAATTGTGCAGTAGTTTGAGCACTCTTTGGCATTGCCTTTCTTTGGAATTGGAATGAAAACTGACCTTTTCCAGTCATGTGACCACCTCTGAGTTTTCCAAATGTGCTGGCATATTGAGTGCAGCACTTTCACAGCATCATCTTTCAGGATTTGGAATAGCTCAACTGGAATTCCATCACCTCCACTAGCTTTGTTCATAGTGATGCTTTCTAAGGCCCACTTGACTTCACAGAAATACAAACTGGAATCAAGATTGCTAGGAGAAATATCAATATCTCAGATATGCAGACGACACCAACCTTATGGCAGAAAGTGAAGAGGAACTAAAAAGCCTCTTGATGAAAGTGAAGGAGGAGAGTGAAAAAATTGGCTTAAAGCTCATCATTCAGAAAACGAAGATCATGGCATCTGGTCCCATCACTTTATGGGAAATAGATGGGGAAACAGGGAAACAGTGTCAAACTTTATTTTTGGGGGCTCCAAAATCACTTCAGATGGTGATTGCAGTCGTGAAATTAAAAGATGCTTACTCTTTGGAAGGAAAGTTATGACCAACCTAGATAGTATATTGAAAAGCAGAGACATTACTTTGCCAACAAAGGTCTGTCTAATCGAGCCTATGGTTTTTCCAGTAGTCACGTATGGATATGAGAGTTGGATGGTGAAGAAAGCTGAGCACCGAAGAATTGATGCTTTTGAACTGTGGTGTTGGAGAAGACTCTTTTTTTTTTTTTTTAAAGTTCTTTATTTTTTTTTTAATTTTATTTTATTTTTAAACTTTACATAACTGTATTAGTTTTGCCAGGACTGCAAGGAGATCCAACCACTCCATTCTAAAGGAGATCAGCCCTGAGTGTTCTTTGGAAGGATTGATGTTGAAGCCAAAACTCCAATACTTTGGCCACCTCATGCAAAGAGTTGACTCATTAGAAAAGACCCTGATGCTGGGAGGGACTGGGGGCAGGAGGAGAAGGGGACGACAGAGGATGAGATGGCTGGATGTCATCACTGACTCAAAGGACATGGGTTTGGTGAACTCCGGGAGTTGGTGATGGACAGGGAGGCCTGGGGTGCTGCGATTCATGGGGTTGCAAAGAGTCGGACACGACTGAGCGACTGAACTGAACTGAAAGTGAGCTTTATTCAGTGGTTAATTTATCCCCATCACTGAGATGTGATTCTTCTGAGGACTCCATCCAATGCTCCGTATAGTTCAAGATCTCTTCTCTAGGGCTGGTGGGAATGTGAACTCTTCCCAGCTCCGTGTGAGCTCTGAGAATTGTTTGGCCTCCTGCTTTCTGATGCCTTTTTGATATTTATGTGGACTTCCATTCCTTGCATGTGATCAGTGCTCAGCCAGGCTTGATAAAACCTCTCTGTAGACTTATGGACCCTGTTCCCTCTCTGTGCAGTTTCTTCCTCTCCAGTACTTTGCTTGACAAATTATAGGATCTCTGGCCTCTCTGGACTTGAATCTCTGTATCCTCAACTCAGCCTGACCACTGGGCTTTTTTGGGTTCCCTTTCCTGCTCGATAGCCTGGAAACTGCCTCAGGGCAGACAGTAAGGGCAATTGTGGGGTTCACCTGATTTGTTTTCCTTCTTTCAGCATTATAGGCTTGTGCTTCCTGTTGTCCAGTGTCTAAATAGAGTCATTTCATTTACTTTTTTCAGTTTATGGTGAGAGGGTGATTCCTGTGTCAGTGACTCCTTCATGGGCAAAAGAAGAACTTCTGCCCAGAATATGTTTCTGTTGGGTAGGAAGTTAATCCACTGTATTTCTGGAAAGGGGTGTCTTAGCTGCTCTGTGTTCACTTGGTTCTCAGGCGGCCCTCCCCTCAGCTGTCATTTTCAGCACTAGGCTTACATATCATGTAATTAGCAACCTCAGAAAAAAGCGCTTCTTTCTCATTAATTTTTGAAACAGCCCCAGCACTGCCTCCAATCATGCAATTGCCCAGTCCTAAACAATCTGGTCAGAAGTAGAATATGTGGGTTGGCCTGACACACATCAGAGAGTAGAATCCATCTCATCAAGACCATCTGAACTGAGAATGGGGAACGCATGTGTGATAGGCTATGTAATGACCCCCAAAGATGTCCACTTCCTCATCGCTGGAACCCATGAATAAGTTCCCTTATGCGGCAAAAGGAACTTTGCTGATGTGATTAGGTTAAGAATCTTGCAGTAGGAGATTATCCTGGTGGGCCCAACATAATCACAAGGGTCCTTAGTGATGGAGGTGGGGGCAGGAGGACCCCAGATACAGAGGGCAATGTGACAGTGGAGGCAGGGGGACACATTGAGAGATTTGAAGGTACAGTGCTGCTGGGTTTGAAGATCGAAGATGGGGCTCTGAGTCAAGGACTTTAGGAAACCTCCAGAAGCTAAAACAGACAAGGAAATGAATGCGGTCTAGAGTCTCAAAAGGAACACATCCTGATGACCCATTTTAGGACTTAAGATCCCCAGAACTATAATAGAATGTATCTGTGTCATTTCAGGCCATGGAGTTTGTGGTAATCTGTTACAGCAGCAAAAGGAAATGAATACAGGTGGTTCACAAAAGAGAAAAGCATGGTGTTATCAGGGGAGCGTGGATACTAGGCAGGCAAAACCAAGGCATATCCCCTACTCTCATGAGCTTCTTGCAATCAGGATTGCCGTGTCTCATGACTGAGTGGCAACATTCAAATAGAACACGGGGTGAATTGCCCAACCCCGCTGGAGTTGGGCAACATGGAGGTCCTGGCCCTAAGGGTGAAGTAAGTTAATACATGTTAAATATGTGAACAATGGGCTTGCCTGCTGGCTCAGACATTAAGAATCCACCTGCAATGCGGGAGACCTGGGTTCGATCCCTGGGTTGGGAAGATTCCCTGGAGAAGGGAATGGCTACCCACTCCAGTATTCTGGCCTGGAGAATTCCATGGACAGAGGAGCCTGGTGGGCTATAGTCCATGGGGTCGCAAAGAGTCAGACACGACCGAGCGCCTTTTACTTTCACTGTGAACAATGCCTGGCACCTAGTAGTCAAAAAAATTCGTTGTTTTCATTGTTGTCATTAGTATATTGTCATCATCACACCCCGTCTTTCTGGCAGTTTAACACTTGCCTCCCTTGCAAGATGAGAGGGTCGGACCTCCCCCTGGCCCACCAGTCTGCAGTTCCTTCCATCCCGACATTCTATAATCCTGGGGTTCTGCGACTCTAAAACTGGTTTTGACTGGCTTAAGAAGTGCCACATCACACTTCCAGTATTAAAATCATTCTATTTGCAGTCTGGGAGAACACAGGAAAATATCTCCAGCTTAGAAACTACAGTATCTCTTTCCCTTTGTACCAATTTTCAATTCCCATGGATGGCAGTGAGATTTATCAATATGTTTGAAGGGGATATGAAAACCTAACATTTGCATATATCATTTGCAGTCAGTTCCTCAACTTTAGCTCCCAATCAAACCCTTAAATGCATGTTTCTAGATTAATAGTCAGACCTGGCGGAACTGCATTAACAGATAGTTCAGCTTAAAAACCAATATAAAGGAAAAAAACTATTATAGAAGCCAGAAGGATGAACAGAGAGATTGAAATCTTACAGCTATTCACTTTCAGTGGTTAATATTGCCTAAAAGTGTTGATATTAATTGTCATGGAATCATTACAGATACACTGGCCCAGTCATTCAAGGAAATATATTTTGGCTTATCATCTTGCAGGCTGAGCTTGCATTTTCCAGGTTCCAGTGGCAAAACAATTTAATATCACATCTTCAAAGTAATTTTATTTGAATTGTATTTTTGCACTTTCATTTTAAAATGGGCATGCCTGATAGTTGGGGAGAACGGATTGCTATGAGTCAACAAGTGAAACCTGCTTATGAAGACTTAATAAGAAAAGTTCAAAAGCTAACTTGAATCTCTACCTCTCCTTCATCCCCAAACATCTTCACTGGCTTAGAGTAGAGGCGTTGGAGTCAGACTTCCTGGGTTGTAATCCTAGAACCAGTCATTCAAGTCATCTTGGCATACTTGGCATTACCTTGGCATCTTGGCATAACCTTGGCATAGTTACTTAACCTCTCTGTGCCTCAGTTTCTGCATCTATGAAATAGAGATAATATTAATATTTACTTCCTAGGGTTGTGGGGATTAGAAAAGATAGTATGTGTAAATGGTCAAAAGAGTGTTGGCATACAGTAAGCATTCAGTAAATATTACCTGTTATTATTTGGGATGCACATTTCCATTCAGTCAAGGACATTTAAATCTAAGCACAGTATTAACTGAAATTCCCTTATAGCACCTGTGAGCTTTGTAATCATTGAGGGAAACTTCATGAAGACATTGACCAATCTGATTTGCAGAAATGTAGGAAATCTCTCTGAAGCCAATCCATCATCTGATTGGATTAGAGAAGCAGTAATTCGATGTCATTTCAAAGGAACATATATTGCCTGTGGCTTCTGTAAATCACTCACTTAGATGTTCATCCATTCATTCATTCAAAAAGTACTTATTATTCAGAATGTACCCTACTGTGGGCTAGGCATTGTGCCAGGTACTGGGAATATGGTAGTGAATTAGCTGGATAGGGTCTTCATCTGTGGAGATTCTGCTTGGTGATACAGACAAAAAGTTGAGCAATCAAGAGGAAACATTTAACAAATTTTGATTAGGGATAAGCAGAAGATGGACAAAGTTCTCATGGAAATAGTAGGGAGGGAAGCTACTTGGGATGGGAGAATCCGGGAAGTCTTCTCTGAGCAGGTAACATTTAAACAGACCTGAGAGATAGAAAGGCAACAGCCACGTTAAAAAGTGGAATCCCATTGCAATGTTTCACAAAACACTTTCTCTTAACACTAGAGTGATCCATATTGTGTGATAGGATGGACTGACATTAAAGGGAGATGGGAAGATTCACTGTGACTTCCGCTTCCACTCAGGAGATGTTCATCCTTGGATATCCCCTCCCTACCTTTGCCTTGTGAGCTCTGATCCTTTTGTAATCTTTATAATCTGTCTCCATGATCCCTGACAATCCACACTATTATGCAGCTCATCTTTAGGGGATTGACTTGGGTCCTTCCTCAAGTCCAACATGGGCAGATGAAATTAATCAGGATTCACCCAGTTACAAGTGACAGAAAACCCAACTCAAGGAGACTTGAGCAAGAATGGAGTTTGTTAGCCCAATAAAAAATGAATGGAAGATCTAAATAGACAGTTCTTCAAAGAAGACATACACCAGGCCAAAAAGCACGTGGAAAAATGCTCAGCATCACTAATTCTTAGAGAAATGCAAATCAAAGCTACAATGAGGTGTCACCTGACATTGGTCAAAAAATCTACAAACAATAAATGCTGGAGAGGGTGTGGAGAAAAGGGGACTCTCCTACCTTGTTGGTGGAAATGTAAATTGGTGCATTATAGAGAACAGTATGGAGGTTCCTTAAAAAACTAAATATTAATTTCCATATGATCCAGCAATCCCACTCCTGGGCATATGTCCATAGAAAACCATAATTCAAAAAGATACACACACTCCAGTGTTCATTGCAGCCCTATTTACAATAACCAAGAAAAGGAAGCAACCTAAATGTCCATCCACAGAGGAAAGGATAAAGAAGATGTGGTACATATATACAATGGAATACTACTCAGGCATAAAAAGAGTGAAGTAATGCCATTTGCAGCACCATGGATGGACCTAGAGATTGTTATACTGAGTGAAATAAGTCAGACAGAGGAGGAAAAATATATCGCTTATATGTGGAATCTAAAAAAATGGTGTAAATGAAAGCAGATTTACAAAACAGAAATAGAGTCACAGATGTAGAAAACAAACTATGGTTACCAGGCAGAAAGGGGAGGAGGGATAAAGTGGGAAACTGGGGTTGACATATACACACTACCATATATAAAATTGGTAACTGAAAGGAATTACTATCGGGCTTCCTTCATGGCTCAGATGGTAGAGAATCTGTCTGCAATGCGGGAGACCTGTGTTCGATCCTTGGGTGGGGAAGATCCCCTTAAGAAGGGAATGGCCCATTCCAGTATTCTTGCTTGGAGATTCCCATGGACAGAGGAGCCTGGTGGGTTATAGTCCATGGGGTCACAAAGAATCTGACATGACAGAGCGACTAATACTCACTTTTCACTAAGGACTTACTGTGTAGCACAGGGAACTCTGCTCAGTGCTCTGTAAAGACCTATATGGGAAAAGAATCTAAATAAGAGTGGAGATATGTATATATGTGTGTATATATGTGTATATGTGTGTGTGTGTATATATACATATATGTATAACTGATTCACTTTGCTATGAACCTGAAACTAACACAGTTTTGTAAATCTACTTTACTCCAATAAAAATGTTTAAAAAGGATGGAGTTTATTGACTCCTATCACAGAGGATGTCAAGAGTGGCATTAAAGTGTGGCTGGATCCAGGGGCTTCAGCACTGCTGTCAGGACTCTCTCACCATTTTGACCCTGCTTTCTTCTGTGTTGGCTTTGTTCAGAGGCAGTTTCTTTTCATGTGGTGAGTTCTAGAAGATTCAGGTGTTTGTCTTCCAAGGTCCAGTCCAGAGTAAAGAAAGCTCAGCTCTTCTAATTGCTCCAGCCAAAGTCCCGGTTGGTTTTGACTGGATCACATGCCCAATCTAGAAACAATCACTATAGTCAGGCTAAGAGGCATTCTGACTGGCCAGGAACACTCCTGGAACTCAGAATGCAGTGAGCTCCAGTTGGACCACATGAAGTAAGAGTGTGGGAGGGCTGGCTCACCAGGGAAAGTCATGAACAATTAATAGCCACTATGTTAAATTAAGGGGACTCTACACTACACATCAACCCCTAAAATCGAAGCTAATTGGAAAGATTTCCGTGTGGTTTTAAATGCCAGAGCATTTAATGTACTACCCTCTGGAGCTGAAGAGTGAGAGGCAAACGTATTTCAGGGTAGATTTCACGGAGGTAACATCGGACTTGAACTCCTAAATAAAAGGATGGATTTTAACTGTTGGGAATGTAGGAAGGGCATTTCAGATTGAGGCACTGACTTGAGTAAAGGTGTAAAGGCAGAAAGTTACAAGGTTTTATCAGAAAATTGTGAAAACATATGCTGGAAAAGTTTGGATCCTAATGCAGAAGAACTTAAATGACCAAACTATCTGAAAGTCATGAATGATGAGGGGAATAAGCCAGCAGACCAGACCCAAGGTACTGATGTCTTTAATGTTGAAGGATATAAGAACTTCGTGGCTTTTATAGATCAGGGGACATACTCAGTAGAAGCGGCACCATCAGGAGGATAACCTGGATGAGTGGCTAGGATGGTTTGGAATGGGTAATATGTCCAGAGGAGAAGCGTGAGCAATTGTCAGGAAGCTGGCTCCGTTATCCCCTTGGATCTTGGGGTCTTGATCATCCCTGGATGGTTCATTTCTTGTCCTTCCACATTTTATAGGCTAAATCCATTCTGCAAGGGTTTCTGGAGGATTCAGGCTATAGGGTCCAGGATCTGAAGAGCTTCCACTTGGTAGGACTTGGTGCAGCCCTGTGTGCCATGAACATCACTGAAATCTCACTTATAAAGATCTTGGAATTCAGGTAACCAAAATACTAGTGCACAGAGTGGCAAATGATTGATTGTTGGTTGATTCATTCATTAATTTATTCATCAAGGTGTTCTCTGCTTCCTGCTGCTTTGCAACCTTTCTGGGATAAAATAGGGAGTGAGATTAGCTGGATCCTTTCTGGTGCTGAGCCTACCTACCTTTTGCATATCTATTTTGGCTGGAGAGTCTCCTAGGCTCACACTATATCCCTCCCTTGTAACCAGGGTGGTGGTGGCCAGAATCGGGACCCTGCTCTGCAGTACCCAGGTCTTGGCAGAGTTTAAGAGGAAGGCAGAAGTTGTGTTTGGGGAGCCAACTGAGTGGTCCAGCTTTGTCTTGCAGGAGCTTGGGACCATTGCAGGTAAGAGGCAGCTTGAGCATGCCTTTCTCCCCCTTTCCAACCTTAAATCTGGGGACAAAAACAAACAAACAAAATCCTTGGCCACGTATAGTGAACATCCATAGAGTTATGATAGAACCTAGATTTCATGACTTCAAGTTGCAGAAGGTGGGGATCTGCAAGTCTGCTTTTAAACAAGCTCTCTTGGTAATTCTGTGTAGCTAAAGTGGTTTAGAATGTTATTTAATTGGCTCCAAAATAGATTTATACACAATTTAAAATTTGTGTAAAGTGAAGCTCCTTCTGGGCATAAATTTCCTTGTAGGAGACCAATCAGGGCTAATGTGACCCACATATTTTCTTCCTGAGTTGATTAAGGAACCTAATTCCCCAGAGTGACTTTCAGGGCCTTTTGTAAGGAATGATGTTTGCCTAGAACATGCAGATCTGTACATTACGCAGTGCCATTAATAAAACAAACGGAGTTCTGATGGCTTGAATTAAACCCTCTGATTCCTTTTTCTCCCCAGCTGGATTAACTAAGGAAGAGCTCCGAATGCTTGATAAGGATTTGATGCCATATTTCCAGCCATCAGCAATCAAATGCCTTCCTGATGAGATATTCAAAGTAAGTACTCAGTTCTTCAAGGAGAATGGGAGCTGACCCCATTTCAAATCACACAGGGAAGCAGATGGTGGGTGTTGGATTCTAGGGACCTACAACCTGCTTCTGCTAATAGGGCCAGAGGAGAGCTATGTGCCAACAATGGATGGATCACAACATAATTTTAGCTATTTTTGTTTTTAAAGTTTTTTATTCAATTTTTAATTTATCTTTTATTTGTGTCTATTTTTATGGTTTCCTTCTCTTCACAGCCACTGGCACTAATTTTCTATTTATGATGGAATGACAGGTGTATATTCCCTTATCCCAAACCCTTGGGATATTTCAGAATTTGGAATTTTCCAGAGTTTAGAAAGATCACTCTGTGAATCTACAGTATTGTAACTGAACACCCTCAGCAGTGTCTGGGGGAAGCACCTTGTAAGCAAGTACATTAATATTTCTGTGAAGAAATCTGTGACAAATCACACTAATTGGAATAAATAGAGACTATAAATGGTTTCATATCAATTCATGTCAGATTTTGCTGGCAAATGAGTTTGTCTTAAACTTTGGGAAAAACTTACAGGTTTCAGACTTTTTTTGGACTTCAGAATTGTAGATGAGGGATGACATTTCCATTAACATTTTCTTTTAAAATAAATTTAAGTGAAACATTTAAATTGATTTAAAGAAAAGTATTAAGAAAGCCACAATAAGATAGGTGGTAAACAGCTATGGAAAAAATTGAGAGGGTTGGAGTGGATCTACCGAGGATAGGGAAGCAGATGTATAAGATTATGAGAGGGTTTGGTAGGGAAGTCTGCTCTGATGAAAAGTGACTCTGGTGTTCTTGTTTGCTGGGTAACTTGGAAACATATTTTGTCCACCAAAACTGGATAAGGCACACCAGGCTAGACAAGCTCGCATGATGCCACGTCATTGGTTCTTTTTAAGACAAGAGAACAGATCTTGAACCACTTCAGGACCAAGAACAGTTCCCAGCACAGACCAGGTTTGAGCGCTGTTTGAAAAGTGAAAGTCACTCAGTCCTGACTCTTTGCGACTCCATGGACTATACAGTTCATGGAATTCTCCAGGCCAGAACACTGGAGTGGGTAGCCATTCCTTTCTCCAGGGGATCTTCCCAAACCAGGGATTGAACCCAGGTCTCACATTGCAGGCGGATTCTTTTCTGTCTGAGCCTCCAGGGAAGCCCAAGAATACTTGGAGTGGGTAGCCTATATCCCATCTCCAGAAGATCTTCCTGACCCAGTAATCAAACTGGGGTCTCCTGCACTGCAGGTGGATTCTTTACCAGCTGAGCTACCAGGAAAGCTGTTTAGGGGAAATAAACAAGCAGCTGTCCTTAAAGCCCATTCAGCTTTTCTTCTGGGGGCTCTGCATGGGGTAGGCAGCTTGGTCCTTGAAGTTGGCATGTTGCTGAGCACGCTCTCCTGGTCTTGTTTGGAATGTACTTTGCAGCTTACCTTTTCTGAAAATTCCTAGCGGCCACTTACATTGTGGTAGGCTTCAGCCTAGGTGCTAGGGTGTAGGTACCAGACTAGGTTCCCATGGCATGCACTGGTGAAGGCATATAATGCAGTGCCTTCAGGGGCTTGAAAAAGTAACATAAGAATGTAGTGGCCTGGGTAGGGATTAAGGTGAACTGGAGAGCCAGTCTAAAGCTGGGAAAGCTGCTTCTCATCTCTGGCACAGGATGCAATGCAGTGTGACTGTGTGGGTCTAGCATTGCTGCCAGATCGTCCTTTTTTTTTTTTTTTTAGAATCCTGAAGTCTCGTTTTCATGTAACATCTCCTGATAATTAAATGTTGGAACCGCTTTGAATTTATTTTTTTAAAACAGTTTAATAGACCTAGGGTTGCAAGCAGCAACATTGGAAGAATACATAATTTTTATAATGCAGACTCTGTGTTAATGGTAGATGTAAGGTATAAGCCAGAAGTGCATGTCTGCTGTGTGTGTGTGTTTGGTGAGAGGGAGGAGGTGATGCTGAATTTTGCAGGACAGGTTAGCTAGGTGAGAGGGAGGGACAGTGTTCCAGGCAGAAGGATGTATTGCCTCCTGGGGGTTACACATATGGCTGTCCATTCTCCAGGAGTGAAGTGTGCCAGGAAGGAGTGAGGGATAGGGTGCTGGAGAGGGGGGCAGGACTCAGAGCTTGAAGGCCTTATTGTGTAAAGAGCTTGAATTGCATCCTGGACAGGGGGCAGAAAGGGTTCTAAGCAGGGGAATGACATGATTCCAGGGAAGCACCAACCTGGACAAGAAAGAATAATGTGAAGGAGTAAAGACAGGGTGAGAAAGCAGAACCCCCTTCCTCAGAATCTTTGGGACCCTTAGAAAATGAGCAGGATGACTTTAGAGGCACCTGACATCCCATCTCATTTCACACCCACGGGAACTAATCACCGAGTCCTCTAAGGCAGAAGTGATTGCAGAAAGCATCTTGTTCAGGGCCCTTGAGCAGAATTCCCACTGCTGTGTGTCTATAGCACACATCACTAATAGATCACTGCACTTACCCTTTGTAGAACCCTTACCGGACTCACCTGTGATGAATTGAGAATCCACATTGGAGATAAGTTCTCTGTGCAATCCCACATCTAGTCCAAAAGCACAGAGAGGCTGTGGAACTTACCCAAGTCACACAGCTAGTGTGTGGCAGAGCTGGGACACAGATTAAAAGCTTTGCCCTTAGGTGTGTGTTTTATCCACCACATCAGTGTTCCTCCGGTGGGGGACTTGAAGCATTGTGGGCAGGGTAACTTGCACTGCATTAAACAACATTAAGTTGCCTTATAAACTCTCTTTTACTGTTGATTACTTCAAGGAGGAAATCTCAATTTGGAGCTAAAAAAAATATATATATTACATATATATTTAAAAGAGGCCCCAGGATCAAACATTGTTGGCCAACAGATCTAGCTAGAGTTGTTTTGCTTCTTCTGGCATATTTTAAACGAGTACTTATTGCAAGTCATCCTAAGTTTCCGTTTTTGGAAATTGCCATTAATTTTTTTTTTCATTTTATAATACATCTATATTAGTAGTGAAAGAGTGGTCTGATTTTAAGGAAAAATCCTGAAGAGTAGCACAGATGAGAGATACATGGGTACCGCAAAGTTGTGCGGGCCCAGGGCGGATGCCCGAGCTTTGGGAAAGTTTCGGAGGGGCGCCTCTGAGGGCGCTGTCCCCTTTCCCCCTGCAGGAGCTGTCGGCCGAGCAGATCGCCTCCCTGGGCCCTGAAAACGCGGCGGCGGTGACCCCAGCCCAGCGCCGGCAGCTCAGCATGTTGCAGCTGCAGAGCCTTCAGCGGGCGATAGATGGCGCCAAGGCTCGCTCCTGGCTGGATGCGCCTCCGAGCGCCAGCCCCGCCCGGACCCCCTCCTCTCTTTCTCCTCCAGGTGAGCGGGACGGACCCAGCCCCACCTCCCACTCCCAATCCCCCTTCCTCGTCTCTCGGTCCGCCCCGCCTGAGATGGGAAGGCGAGAAGGCTCCCAAAAGTCAGGGTGGGGTCTCTGACGGTCTTTGAAGAGCCTGCATTCAGAGAAAAACCCACAGTCCGTACCAAGCATATGTAAAGAATGGTCAACTCCGGAGCACTTGCAAGTCTTGGGATGGGGGGAGCTCTTAAAAATTGCCAGCCCCACGGACCCCACCCAGAACCCACTGAATCAGAATTTCTCAGGACTTAAGCCCTTTCAGTGGTTCCTTTGCTCCTCCATCCTTCTCACCGTCCAGGATTAATAAATTCAGTCGATATATTTTGGGCACCTACTATGTGCTAAGCCTGCTGTAGGAGCTGGTGAGTAAGGCAGGTGAGGTTCTCTCGTAATAAACAAGGAGATTTCAAATCTGATTAAGACCAGGGAAGGAAAGCAGCAGAAGGAAGTGGTGGTGACGAAGAAATGAGCTGAGCGGAGGTGTCGGGGGTGGGGGTGGCGGTGGCTTTCTTTCCCGGTTTTTTTTTTCTCCCTGCCTGTCTCCCCTCCCCTCCCCTCGCCCTCACACTTCTTTATGACTCCTGTCTTTAGTGAGCACCGTCTTTGAACAAAGCATGGTGCTCGGCTCTGGGGAGGCAGCTGTGAACAAGCCAGATGTGTCCTCTGTCCTTGTGGAGCTCCCAGTCCAGGGTGGGGGTGACGGAAGCCCCAGCACCCAGGCGACCATGAGGCAGTACGAGGGGTGCTGTGATCCCAGGGATCGCAGGACACAGGGATCACTGGGGAGAGGCAGCTTCCTGGGCTTCGGGGAGGGGAAGCTGCGGTGGAAACCTCCTGAAGACTGATTTCTAAGCTGCAAACCCAGCTGGAGAGATACCCCGGCCACGTGGGGAGTGTCCCAGGTGGAGGCAAGAGCGGATGCAAATACCCAGAGTTCAAAGAGGGCTGGGGCCTCACCATCTCCAGGTATCCCCCCTCCACCTCCCCCCTTGGGGATGGGAGGATGCCCAATTTCTGCAGATGGGAGCCATGCCCTTTGATTTATTACTATCTTTAAACTTTTTCATTGAAATATAATCTGCATACATGTAAAAGTTATTTGAAAATGCTGCAGTGTTTTGGGTCTTATATAATGCACACAGTAGACCATGCACATGGTTTAAAATACGAAAAGTCGGAAAAGCTGTGAAGTGAAACATCCACCCTCCACCCGCTGTTCCATAGTCACCCAGTTCCCCTCCTCAGAGCAACCAGTGTTACCAGCTTGTGTATCTGTCCAGAGATATGCCATGCATATCCATAGATTATTCCTGTACTTTTACAAAAGCTTATTATATACTTTGTTCTGTGACTTGCATTTTTCACCTGAAAATTTACCTTAGAGACAGTTCCATGTCCGTATCTAAGAGCCGTGCAGTTCTTGGTTTTCTGGCTATGCTGTAACTGTCTTTAACTAGATCTCTATAGACGATAATTCAGTTGTTTCTATTTTTATACTGCTACAATCAATGCTGCAGCAAATGACTTTATATACTTTGCATCTGTTCAAGTATATCTGCAGGGTAAACTCTTCCAAGTGACACTGGGGGCGTCAGAGGGTCGGTGCATCTGGAAATTCTGATGCAGGAGAAGCCTAGATCCTCTTTCCTTCCATTCACCCCACTGGCCTGAGCTGGTCCTGGCAGCTGGGTGGACCGTTCCTGGGGGCCAGGCACTTAATCTTGTTTCCTAATCTTGCTTTGTTATCTGAACCACCTGGGTGTGATACTTAAAATCCAGATCCCCTGGCCTGGTACCTGACTTGCTGAATTAGAATTTTCAGGGGAAGATCCCCAAATTTGCATTTTTGGCCATCTCCCCAGATGACTCCTATGAGTCAGTTCTGGTACTTGCTAGTTCACGCAGTCTCATATACTTTGCCCTCCCACCCTTTGCTATTTGGGATCGTTATTCTTGTTTAGGGTTGAGCAAGCCAAGACCTAGAGAGGGGGGAGGTGCAGGGAGCTGGTGCGATGTGCCCACCCTCTGTGGGCTGCTGAGACCTCCTGTGAACTCTTGTCTTGTTTCCTTGTAGGAGCCTGGGTCTCCAGGGGTCTTGGGCTGGGCTACCTTCTCCTGGTCCTGATGCCCAAGCTCGTGTGGTGAGTGGTGTTTGCGCATCGCCCTGGGGCCCAGGCAGCTGGCCAAGGCACTTGCAGACCCCGAGGACGCTACAGAGGGTGGGAGTCCCCCACCCCGACTCAGAGCCTCAACGAGGGCAAGGAGACCCTGGGACTTTGGAACTGAAGAGGCACTGAAGGAAGAATAATTATTAAAATATGGTCTTGCACCTTCTTAAACTGGCTTGCATCCTCAGCAGGGAGACCTCATCTCAGTCTCCCTAGTTTTCCAGCCTGGAGACAGGGACGCTGGGGAGGGGAGACCATTTCCTGTCAACACCATGAAGACATTAGTACAAGTTAACACCCTCCCTCTAGAGGGAGATGCCAGCCAGCGATGGGTGCAGGCCAAGGCCCCTGGTTTCACCAAGGCCTGCTCTGGCTTCTCTTCTGGTTTTAATTTCCCTTCCTCGGAGATATAGGCCATATTGGATTTCTCCTTCTTAGATATTTAGCAGAGCTGAAATAAATGAATCCCGTAATAGACGCCGATATTCCTGCCTGATTGTTGGGACTAATTGATGTTTTTGGTGGGCATTGCATTGCTTGGAAATTAAAACATTTAACATGGCTCAACGTTAAATCAATTTAAAAATGCATTTTCCAGATACCTTCCACTTCCTTGGGAGTCAGCTGAATGAATGGCTGTTAAACTTTCAAAAATATACCTTTCTTGGTGGAGGTGGTGGCTCTTCCAGGTTTTAAGTGCTCTGGGCTTTGGGGATGGGTTGAAATAAAAGAAAAATACACTGTGTAAGTCAGTCACTCCTGCGATTATGGTGGAGCAAAGCAAATGTACCCAGTGGCCCAGTCCTTTTGGAAATTTGCAAGATGCTCGTGACCTTTGGCTCAGGAAGGCAGAGCTTAGGAAGGGGTGCTTTGCTACCTCCTGGATGTTATGCCTTCTCAAATTCAGCCATCGAAGTTGTTTCTCACGACATAGCTTAAGGTGGCAATTTTTTTTGGGGGGGAGGGAGAGTTCCCAGCCTCCACCGTCTGCAACTCCCCCAGCTGTTTGCAGAGATCACGGTCACTGGCATGTGAGTCAGTGTGCTGGCTATGGTTCTGATTAGTCAGGACCTGTGCTGTACCGGTTATTAATACAGGTAGATATTGTGGAGGCTCGCGGGTCTTCAGAAGTCTTGTGTGGTTATTACAGAAAATTAAAAGACTGGGGTGTGGAGGGTGTGGCCCTGTGGGTATTACTTGGGGTCTGATCTGATTTTCTTTCATCCTGGTGGGGAAGTGGTTGCTAGTGCTGCTTCTGGAGCCCAGATCATTTATCTCGTTACAAACTCCAGCCCCAGTTTAGCTGGGCAGGACCGGCTGCTTCAAGCAGGATGCTGGGTGAGAATGTGTCTGCCCAGATTCCCATCAGAGAGGCCTTGGACCTTGCTCAGTAGTCCCACTTTCTTCCAGCCTTGAATTATCCTGGGCAACCACAACTTCCTATGAGTCAGACTTCATGCTGCCAACGCCAAGTAGCTTTGCATCTCACTTTCACTTCTGATCATTTGTTTTGGGGTTAGTTTCTGGGTTGTTCCTCCCGTTGTGGATGACAGCAGGTCCCCCTGTTCTGCAGGTCCAGTCTGCATCAGGCGCTGCTCTGAGGTCTTTACCTGTGTCATTAGCTCATGTCATCATCATCATGACCCCGCCAGGTGGATGCTCTTGGTTCCCATTTTCCAGATGAGGTGACTGAACCCGAGAAAGATGAAGGAACTCTTGTCTAAGGCCTCTCAGATAGCGAGGATTTGGATTCTGACTTTTCGTCTCGCCCTCTGCTGCCTCCCGGATGGATATTCTTGAACTTCTCTAATGAGTTAGATCAGAGAGAGGTTCTGTAGATCCCTTCCCCTCCTCCTCTGGCGGGAGGCCAGCTTGCCTCACAGCTCATATAATTGGTGATTGCCTCAGGCAGGAAGACAAATCCAGCTTATGCCCTGCAGGACCCCCGGGGTCTCGGGTTGAAGTGTGCAGCCTTCTGCACGCAGAAAAGCAGCAGTCACACCGCAGGTACAGCTCCCTGTTCACCTTTTCAACGTCAGCGGTGCTGTTGGGTTCCCAGCCTCCACCTTCGGCAACTCCCCCCAGCCGTTTGCAGAGATCACGGTCCCTGGCGTGCGGGTCATGGTGTGCTGGTTATGGCTCTGATCGGTCAGGGCCTTGCCATACGGTTATTCAAATTTTTGAACATTGCTCAGCTAGATCCTTTTACAGATCCCCTACCATCAAGCTTGATGGGGGTTGGGAGTCTTTCTGCACCTTCAGTCTGTCATCCAATGGGACTTAGATTTAAGCTATTCCCTCCAGTCCTGGTACCCAGGGGTTCAGCCACAGCAGCTGGGATGGGCTCCACTGCTAATGAAAGGTGGCTGTGAGTTGGTGCATGTGTGAACATGTGTGAGTGTGTGTTTACCTGGCTTTACTGAAGAAATGCTGTCATGGAAGAGGCAGTAAACAACTTAATATTAAATATTAGGTATTTTCTTTGTCCTTAAAAGTTCTTCGTCCATCTTTGCCTCCCTATAAAGCATATATGTAATGAACAGGGAGGCCTGGCAGGACTCCAGCCCACATGGTGTCTAAGTGGCATGTCTTCAAAGTGAAAATCTTGAAATCTTCTTGAAGTGAGTGTCCTTTCTACAAATCCATCCAGGATGTCCAGCGATTCCTGGGATTCTCAACCACTGCAGGAGGGTCGTTGTCCACTTCTCTGCCTTTCCTGCCCCAGGAACTGATTGCTTCAGAAAGGGACATAGCTTGTCTGATCCTTGAAATGTTGGCATCTCACCGGCAGGTGAAGATCTTATTTACCTTCACCTTCATCCTGATCTTTTACGAGCCCAACAAAATGCCTGCCAATGAAATGTGGGGGAAGGGGCTGTCCTTTCTCAGGAGAACTCTGGCCCTGAGAAGTTCCTTCTAGTCTCCGAGACCCTCTGGAACACTCCTGTGTTGGGGGCAGCTAGACAGTGGTTCCCAACTCTTCTGCTCACTCCCTTTATTAGGATGCAACAGCCAGGCTCTTGCCATGTGGCTTCCATGTGCACCTCAGTGGGTAGAGTCTGCTTCCCCACCTGCTAACTCTGGCTTTGGCCGTTGAGCTGACAGGACACCATCCCTCCAGCAGAAGTCTTACACGTGCTCGTGTGATTTGACCTCTTGGCAGTTGCTTCTGTGTGTGAGGATACCTGTGGGTGAGGAGACGTGGAGCAGACCTGAGCCCAGTGCACAGCTAGGAGCTAAGTTGAGACCAGCAGGACCCAGGTGAGCTCAGCCAAGCCCAGGAGAGCCACAGCCAATCTGAATACTCATACGTGAGAAGTATGTATCTGTTAAGGGAAACCATTGAGATTTAGGGTTGATGGTTGCTGTAGCCAAAGCTGACTTGTACTCCATGACTTCCACATGCCTCCCTGGCACGGGCTGGTCACATGCTGGGGATAGGAAGGTGGTGCACTCTGACCCTTTCATCACATTCCCATCATTTGCCCTGGAGATCGTGCCCATTAGGGAAGCTCTTTGTCAAATGCTGTGCTTCTTGATACAACACCATGGCCCCTAACTGCCGCTTACTTCCCGTTTCCAAGACCAGGGGCCGTAGAAATCAGGTAACTGCTCCTCTGGGGTCAGAGCTTCTGCCCGTAACATGGTTGTTCCATCTGCTCTGCCATGGCAGCCTTCATATCTAATGGCTCATCAAACTATTTTACCTGGAGCACTCACCGATCCAACATCATTGCCTCCAGCTCTGCAGCTTAGCTCTACCCCCTGGTACCATCAAGGCTCTGTTAGTTGGAGTTGCCCAGAGGGATGGATTTTCAGGTCAGGTAATAGCACATGGAATAGGTGCACCGGCCCATCCTCAGGGGAGAGCATCCCAGCTGGAGAAGCCATCGGGCTCTCCTCCAGGTGTGTGTCATCTCCACTCACACTGGAAGCTGGAAGCCCCACTGAAGTGGCTGAGGTCCACAAGTCTGACCTTGAGCTACTCTCCTTTGGGGATATGCTGCATCCGTCTTCTTCTATTCTTCCTTGCCATGTCAGGCCCACTGAGCTCCCACTCTCTGACATCTTGGGTCAGGGATCCTGAGACTGATGGGCAGGCTAGTGGTTTTCCACTAGTGTCCAGTCAGCTTCAGGACCTCTCACACCAGGAAGGATTTGGAATTGGAGGAATGGACATGACCAGCATGTAGCCCCACTGGAATGTAAGTTCCCATGGGCAGAAACCCTGACCATCTTGTTCAATGACACATTCTTCCTGCTCAGCAGTCCCCAGTGGGCTGGGTCATGGTTGGTGTTCACTGCATATTTGTTGAATATGTAGGTGAAACTACTTTTCCCCTCACATCAGACTGAACTCAGTAGGACCTCTGGTCAGGCAAGTATTGGTAAACTTCAGCTCCAAGGGAGCTGGGGAGATGTGATAAGAATCTACTCATTTAACAAAAAAGCATATTGAGAACTCACTTTTTGCCAGCCCCTGTGCTGGAGGCAGAACACACACAGCCCTGTCCTCATGCAGGCCACATTGTGCTGGGAGCTAGAGGAGGCACACAATAGACACACACAGACAGTGATCAGATAGTGATCAATACAATGGAGAGAAGTCAATCTGGTGGTGGTGGGGGTGAGGGCAGAGAACAAGCTTTAGGTAAAAATCAAGTGGGTATGGAAAAGATAGTGACTGAGCAGAGACTGGAAGGTGGTATGGGGCGGCATGCGTATACCTAAACTTATACCTATATTTCCATCTACATTCACATTGGCATCCATATCTACATCGACGTCATCATCTCTGTCTGTATCTGGTCCTGGTAGCAAAGAGGAGCAAGTGTGAAGTCCCAGAGGCAGGACTGAAGCGCCGGGTGTCTGAGGACCAGCAGGTGGCATGGTGGGTGGGGAGAGGCAGGAGATGAGGCTGGAGAGATGACGGGCCAGATCAGGCAAGGCCTCGGGGGCATCACTGGGCTTAGTCTCCTGGTTCTGAATGAACGGAAAGTGGAAGGAGGTTGAACCCCATGGGGTCTTTGCCCTTTTGCCGTGACACAAGGGGAACTCAGAAAAAGTGGCTGTGGCTCCAGAACTCCTGTGGGTTCTGTCTTGCCTCCTTTACATATTGTCCGCTCCCTGTAGTTCTCATCCTGTTGCTTCCTTGTAAAGAAGTCTTTGCATCAGTTCAGTTTGGTGAGTGTTACCTTAATCTTAGAAGATTTAACTCAGGATTTTGTTTCCAGGCCCCTTGCTGTGTCCTCGGTGTGGGGAGAGACCTGACCCTTCCCTCCCGCCCCATGCTGATGACCCCTGAGAGCACATCTCCTTCTCCCCACACAGCCAGGCGAGCAGTCAGCCTCAGGAGTCTCTCTGCATCACTGTAGGTGATGTATCAGGACCCTCTTGACTTATATGCCTTCTGAGAGCTGGAAAACGTTCTGGATTCAGGCCTGGCTGGATCCAGGAACTGTGACAACATCCCCGGGAGTGGGCTTCCCTCTTGCTGTCTTCTGACTCTGCCTTTAAGCCTGGCTTCATTCCTAGGCAGGCTCCCCTTTCACAGTGGCCACCATCTGCATTTAGACTCATAGCCTAACATGTTAGCATTATTGAGAGAGACTTTGGTCTTTCCTGGTCACGCCAGTGGAAGTCCCTGGATTCACTTTGATCAAACCTGCCTGAGGCAGGTGGCATCACTGAGCTGACCCCTGTGGCCGAGATGGTGAAGTACACCAATTGGCCAAGGCTAGGTCAGGAGGTGATCCCAAATCCTACCCCAGATCACAGTGACCAAACAGCAAAGGGCTGATTCCAGGAGAGTTCAGTTACCAAACCGTGGCAGGCAGAATGCTAAGCTGGCCCAAACTCCCTGGAGTGCATGCCCCACGTAACCTCCTCCCCATAAGTGCAGGCAGAACCTGTGCATGTGGGTAGATGTCACTCCCATGACTGGGATGCTGATCGACTGACTTTGAGTTCCTCAAAAGGGAGGTCAACTGGGTGGAACTGACTTGATCAGGTGCGCCCTTGAAAGGAACCAGGCCCTTCCTGATGACAGAGCTGTTCAGAATGTGAGAACCTGTGGGGAGACCACAAGGCAAGGACCCAGGGTGCACTTAAGAAGGTGAGAGAGGGCCCTGGCTGATGACCAGCAGGAAAACAGAGACCTCGGTCGTACGATCAGAAGGAATGAAGTCTGCGAAAACCAGCCATTCTGGAGGAGGACCTCAGCCCCAGACAAGACCCCGGCCCCAGCTGCACCATGATTTCAGCCCAGTGAGATTCTGAGCAGAGAATTCAGCTGCACCTTTTGACCTATAGAACTGCGAGATAATAAATGTGTGTCATTTAAGCCACTCTGTTTCTGTCAATTTCTTCTGTAGCAATGGAACACCAAGACACAGAATAAGGGGAAATGAACACAGGGGAGACAAAGTGACTGAGGTGTCTGAGGAGCTGAAAGCCGAGTGGTCAGCTCTGGTTGAAATAGACCAGCTCTGGAATTTAAGCTTAGCCTGGAAACATATCCTTGAGCATGAACAACCCCTACCGCCCTCCCCCCACCATTCTACCTCTTTTGCTT
This sequence comes from Bubalus bubalis, assembly GCF_019923935.1. NCBI lineage: Eukaryota > Metazoa > Chordata > Mammalia > Artiodactyla > Bovidae > Bubalus > Bubalus bubalis. The sequence continues at coordinate 22,023,388 of NC_059180.1, read as the reverse complement.
CTTGGCAGGAGGGAGGCCAGGTGTGTTTATTTATTTTCTGCATTTGTCATTGATAGTGACTGAGTATCATTTGGGCTTCCTTGGTGGCTCAGCTGGTAAAGAATCCTGCTGCAATGTGGGAGACCTGGGTTTGATCCCTGGGCTGGCAAGATCCCCTGGAGAAGGGAAAGACTACCCACTCCAGTATCCTGGCCTGGAGAATTCCATGGCCTATATAGTCCATGAGGTTGCAAAGGGTCAGACATGACTGAGCGACTTTCACTTAGCCTCATTTGCTCCTTTTCCACAATACTATGAATTTCCTTTGAGAACATTCCTTTAGGACTTTCACTCACGTGGATTAGGTGGGATCAATACTGCCTTCATTTCCAGTGCTGGGCTCTGATGCACTGAAATCAATCAGCATATCCCATTCCCCAGGTCACAGTAATTGATTCAGGGATGGGCCAATGAGAGCCAGGTCTGGGATTTTTATTCAACTCTTAGAAGAGAGAGGGAGAAGGAGAGGGAGAAAGCAAGGGGGATGTTCTTTTGTTCTGGACTCAAGCTGTTCAGCCATCTTGAAATTGTGAGAAGAGAGGTTGTATGAAGGAATGGGATTGAGAAATGGAAAAAGAATAGAGTTGAGAGAGGATGTGAGAAACAACAAACAAAAACTTTTTTTTAAAAAAGAGTGATGATGTTAGAAAACCCAGGTTCTGGTAGAATTTTCTGGAGCCTGGATCAAACCATACTTGCACATCTGTCTTTGGACCATTTAGTTACAAGAACAAAATTGGGTTGGATTTTTTGATGCTTCCAATTGGTTTGAATAGCTTCTCTGTTCTTTCTTTTTCTTGACTTCCAAATGTCTGCAAATTGTTTTTTTATTATGGGCGTAGCAGATCACAAGGTGTCATTTCCTCTATAACAAATTGTTTATGCGTATCTTGGCTTCACAGGGCCCCTAACAGCTTTGTTTTACTCTGAATTTGGCTCAGATGCACCTGAGTGTCTGTTGGGTTTATAGGGGCCCTGTTTTTGAAAACTATTCTTTACATAGATGACAAAGTAATGATTTAATGTTCAAGGTTTTTGCCTTGAGCCCTGGTCTTGTTCTGGAGGTGACACTCATCTGAGGTGGGAGATTTTCTCCTCTCACCCTCCAGGGACCTTCCTTGTTGGGAATTTGGCCTCAGGTGGCTGAGTCATATCCGGCTGACTCCAAATACCAGTCTGGATCTGCTTGTCCAATGGGGTAGTGCCTCCTGTCCCCCGAAGGCAGCCAGTACCACCTCCTGCTTTTCTTCCTCCTGATTTAGCATCATGCACGGCACGAATTCTGGGTACAGAAGAGGGGCTTTTAGTTCTCCCATGCGGCCTGCTCTTGGCAAGTCTGATTTTCTAACTGGCATCCAGCTGCATCTCGTATGATTTCCTATAAAGGCCTCCCTGGTCTTTACACAGGGGGGCTTTTCTCTTTGTTTGTATAGTCCACGACTGTCTCCATAGTCAAACACCCACGCCAGTCTTGTCAAGTACTGGGCTGTAGCAATGAAAGAACGGAGCTTAAGAGGCAAGGCTGCTCATTGGATCCCTGGGAACATGATATTATGGTTCTTCACTCCCCGCCGCTCCCCAAGGACTGACACTCTTACAGCATCCAGAAGCATGCTCAAAGCCCTGCTCTTGCCTGTACTACACTTACCAACAAGGCCTCCAGTTCAGTCTGGCTTTATTTTAAAAGCTACTTTGTGTTTCTCCATGTTGGTTGGAATACCAGCTGTGGAGAGCCTTCTGATGTCTGCTCCTTCCCAGGAGAATTGCTTTGACTTCTGCACTTTTTAGAAGCTCAGAACAAGCTGCCTGGTGTTTTGTTTGGATATTTTTCTGCTCATACCTCCAGATCCACCTTCCACTCTTATCAGTTCCCCTCTGTCCCAGATCCTGGGTAGGCTCCACTGTCTCTGGTTTCCAGCTGGGTTGGGCAGTGGGGCGTGGCAGACGATTGGAGGGTCCTGACTCCCATTCTGTCAGCCTGAGGGTCCCATCCTCCTTGAAGGCCATGGTTCTTTTGGGGGACTCTTTCATACAGCTGCAGCTCTCTCTGGATTCCAGAAGCCTCTCTCTCCATTTCCCCTTTAGCCTGGTGGTAAGGGCTTGCATTGGAATTGTTGACAATTCCAGGGTAATTTACATCCCGTAGTTTCTCTTAACCCTGCCTGCAACTCTGCAATCTTCCCTTCATTGAACTCTCTTCAAGTACCCCATTTGAGTGTGCCATGCCTTTCCTTCCAGGACCAGACTGATCCGTTTAGAACATCCAGTGTCAAAAAATGCACTCTCCAAAGGCTGCAAAGGGAGTCCCAAAGAAGTTTCTCCAATCTCCCTTTGATTGGGGTGGCTGTCCACCTCCAGTAGGGATGAATCAGGTCAATTAATGCTGCCCTACTTTATCTGATCAAATTTGTTACTGATGTCATGAAGATGCATCCTTCTTACATTTGACTCAGGAATAGCTAGCTGGACACTGTATCTGTTGTTAATGACCCTGGATACAATTTTCAAATTAATCTGGGGTCAGCTGAATCTATCCAGCCTGTGAGGAGCCCCCCAGTTTCATGACCAGGGAAAAACCAAAGCCCTATCTGGGTTTCTGTGAATTCCTGGTGAAGCAATGCCTTTGGGGTCCTCCTAAAAAGATTAAAATGTGCTCAGTGGTGTCCGACTCTTTGTGACCACACAGACTGTAGCCCACCTGGCTCCTCTGTCCATGGGATTTCCCAGCAAGAATACCGGAGTGGGTTGCCATTTCCTCCTCCAAGGGATCTTTCTGACCCAGGGGTTGAACCTGTGTGTCTCCCTCATGGGCAAGCGGATTCTTTACGACTGCACCACCTGGGAAGCCCAGGATCCTCCTACATGTATACTATTGATGCATTCATTGCCTCGGGTGTGAAATACCTCAGATAACCCATTCACATAAGGCGCTAGTGGGTAATTGTGGTGGGCGGCTTCTAAGATAGCCCCCAATGACCCTGCCTCTTGGTATTCACGTCTCTGTGTAATCCCCTTCCCTGAGTGTGGGTTGGGTCCATTGACTTGTTTTAATCAGTAGAATGTAGCTATATGTTGCCCTTGAGATAAAGTCACAAAAAACTGGGACTTCCTTCTTTCTGATTTGCTCACTCTGATAAATCAAGCCACCACATTGTAAGTTCCCCTAGGGAGAGGACCGCATGGCAGGGATCTGAGGGCAGCCTCTGCCAACAGCTCACGAGGAATTGAATTCTGCCAACAACCATGTGAGTGAGTTCCCTGCTGCTGCTGCTGCTGCTAAGTTGCTTCAGTCGTGTCCGACTCTGTGCGACCCCATAGATGGCAGCCCACCAGGCTCCCTCGTCCCTGGGATTCTCTAGGCAAGAACACTGGAGTGGGTTGCCATTGCCTTCTCCAATGCATGAAAGTGAAAGTGAAAGTGAAGTCGCTCAGTCGTGTCTGACTCTTAGCCACCCCATGGACTGCAGCCCACCAGGCTCCTCCATCCATGGGATTCTCCAGGCAAGAGTACTGGAGTGGGGTGCCATTGCCTTCTCCTTCCCTACTCTAGCCTTAGGATAAAACCTGGCTGAGACCTTGAGTGCAATATGTGAGAGACCCTGAAGCAGAGGGCCCCATTAATCCAGGTTCAAATTCCTGACCCACATAAACCGTGAGATAGTAAATATGTGTTGTCTTAAGCTGCTAAGATTTGGGATGATTTGTTACACAGTGATATACATCTAGCATAGTTGCTGTTCAGTTGCTCTGTTGTGTCTGACTCTTTGAGACACCACGAACTGTAGCACGCCAGGCTTTCCTGTCCTTTGCTATCTCCTGGAGTTTGCAGAAACCATGTTTATTGAGTCAGTGATACTATCTAATCATCTCATCCTCTGCCACCCTCTTCTCCTTTTGCCTTTAATCTTTGCCAGTATCAGGGTCGTTTCTAATGAGTCAGCTCTTCCCATCAGGTGGCCGAAGTATTGAAGCCTCAGCTTCAACATCAGTCCTTCCAATGAATATTCAGGGTTGATTTCCTTTAGGATTGATTGGTTTGATCTCTTTGCAGTCCAAGGGTCTCTCAAAAGTCTTCTCCAGCATCTAACACAGTAATCTAATCTAAACATCTAGCACAGTGAACTTTACTGATGATTTCAGTGGGGAGGCCAAAGCGGGACTTGCATTGCACAGCAAATAATGGAGGAGCCCAGCAGGCATTTTCCTGCATCCTCAGCCCTCTCAGTGCTGAGGGATCCTCTGTCTTGCTCTCCCTTGATATCACTCTTCAGCTTGGCAATGCCTAGCTTCATTGGAGAAGGCAATGGCACCCCACTCCAGTACTCTTGCCTGGAGAATCCCATGGATGGAGGAGCCTGGTGGGCTGCAGTCCATAGGGTGGCTAAGAGTCAGACACGACTAAGCGACTTCACTTTCACTTTTCACTTTCATGCATTGGAGAAGGCAATGGCAACCCACTCCAGTGTTCTTGCCTGGAGAATCCCAGGGACGAGGGAGCCTGGTGGGCTGCCGTCTATGGGGTCGCGCAGAGTCAGACACGACTGAAGCGACTTAGTAGCAGCAGCTTCATTGACTTCAGATTTTCAATTCTTTCTCTATTTTTCAGAGAATTTTACTGCTTACTAACTTCTACTCCCTAACTTGTTGACAAATTCCCCCGAGTTTCCAGCAGAACAATGCCCTCTCTGTCAACACAGCCCACCTTTCTCGGGGAGCAGTGTAGGTTATAGATCTAAAAGATATCTGTTACATAAGTCTCTTAGCTTTTTTTTTTTTTTTTTGCATATATTGCTATTCAAGAGCTTAAAGCTATTGAAAAATGCACAAACAATATTTCCATTTAACAGAGAAAATGACCGTATGACATTGTTTGAGTCAAGTTCTCATGTGGCATGTGAAGGAGAAGTACATGCTGCTGGAGAAAAGCCTTTTAAATCCTATGCTTTTTAACATTTCACCTTGTATGTTAGACACGAATATTGCAGCAGAAAAATAGTTGGTACCATTGTTGGAAAAATATGGGCTAGAAAAGAATTCCAGAACACACACTCTTTGAACTTGAGATGGTTTTAGAGACTGTGTGCTAAGTCGCTTCAGTCGTGTCTGACTCTTTGTGATCCCATAGACTCCTCTGTCCATGGGATTCTCCAGGCAGGAATATTGGAGTGGATTGCCATGCCCTCCTCCAGGGGATCTTCCGGACCCAGGAATCGAACCTGCGTCTCTTACGTGCTGCATTGGCAGGAGGGTTCTTTATTGGCAGGAGGGTTCTTTACTGCTAAGGCTGTGAAATTGTAGTAGTGAAACTGTAGACTTCCTGTTTTGCACTTTTTGATTTGGTTGGTTCATGTAGGCAAACCCTGGGTGAGCTAAATACCTAACATATACTCAAGCCAGAAAGATAAATGTAGGTGTTTACATCAATGTTTTAAACATGTGACCCAATATGTTGGCAAAAATGCAGTGAAGGAATAGTAGTAATGATTAAAAAAAGAAAAAGATACAGGGAAAACTTCAGGAGCAAACTATAAAAAAATACATCAGCACATGGCCATTTCTGACTTTTTAAAGTGTGAGGCACTGACAGCCCTCACCTGGATCCCTGTGAGAACTTCCCGGCTTTTCTTCTTGTCTCAGACTTGCCCCTTTGGGGTTTATTTTCAACACAACAATCAGAATGATCCTCTGGAAAAGTAAGTCAGAGCATTGTTCATACTGGAGAAACATACTGGAGAAACAACCAAATGTCCATCCACTGATAAGTGGATAAACGAAGCATCATATACCCATCCAGAGGAATGGAGCACGGATACGTTTGGCAGTATGGATAAACCTTGAAAACATTAGGTAAAGTGAAAACCATCATCACAAATGGCCACCTATTGTATAAGCCCATTTACAGCCAGCAACACACCATAGTGTTTCCAAAGGTGGAGAGCCTGATGGGGCCAAAGAAGGATGTTGTTTCAGGGATGTAGGAAAAAAAAAAGTAAGTCAGATCACGACCTTTCTCTGCTCAAAACCTTCCAATGTCTTTCCACATAAGTAAAAACCAAATTTCTTAACTTTGCCTACAAGGCACATGCTCTCTCCCACTCCCGATTTCTTAACTCTGTCTACAAGGCGCATGCTGTCTCCCACTCCGACTTGTCTGAGCTCCCCATCCTTTCTCCTGCCACTTCAGTTCCCTCCTGGTCCCTGCAGTCCCCAGACCTGCGCTGGCTGTTCTGCCTGGAAGGAGCTTATACCACTGCCTCCATGCTTGTTTACTTGCTTCTTTTAGGTCTTTGCTCAAATGTCACCACTTGGCCACCTCCCTGACCAGCTCATATAAAAGCATACTGTTGGATTTCCTTGGTGGTATAATGGATAAGAATCTGCCTGACAATGCATGGGACATGGCTTTGATCCCTGGTCAGGGAAGATTTCACCTGCCTCGGGGCAACTAAGCTTGTGTACCACAACTACTGAAGCCTGCGTGTCCTAGAGCCCATGCTCCACAACAAGAGTGTGTGTGTGTGCACTCTTAGTCATGTCCGACTCTTTGCAACTGCATGGACTGTAGCCCCCCAGGCTCCTCTGTGAATTTTCCAGGCAAGAATACTGGAGTGAGTTGCCATTTCCTTCTCCAGGAGATCTTCCCACCCAGGGATTGAACCTGCATCCCTTGCGTCTTCTGCATTGGCAGGGAGATTCTTTACCAGTTGAGCTGCAGGGGAAACCCAACAAGAGAAGCCGCCACAATGAGAAGTTTACTCACTGCAGCTACTGAAGCCTGTGTGCTTAGAACCTGTGCTCTGCAACAAGAGAAGCTACCACAATGAGAAGGTTGAGCACTGCAACTAGAGAGTAGCCCCACTCACTGCAACTAGAGAAAGCCCATGCACAGCAGCAAAGACCCAGAGCAGCCAAAAATAAAATAAAAAGCACACTGCTGTACACATTTCATTTCATTCATCAGGGTCTTTTCTAATGAGTCAGATCTTTGCATCAGTGGGCCAAAGTACTGGAGCTTCAGCTTCAGCATCAGACCTTCCGATGAATATTCAGGACTGATTTCCTTTAGGATTGACTGATCTCCTTGGAGTCCAAGGGACTCTCAAGAGTCTTCTCCAACACCACAGTTCAAAAGCATCAGTTCTTTGGTGCTCAAATTACTTTATGGTCCAACTCTCACATCTATACATGACTTTTGGAAAAACCATAGCTTTTACTATACTTTTTGCTTTGTCTGCAAAGTAATATCTATGCTCTTTAATATGCTGTCTAGATTGATCATAGCTTTTCTTCCAAGGAGAAAGTGTCTTTTAATTTCATGATGCAGTCACCATCTGCAGTGATTTTGGAGCCCGAGAAAATAGTCTGTCACTGTTTCAACTGTTTCCCCATCTATTTGCCATGAAGTGATGGGAATGGATACCATGCTCTTCGGTTTTTGAATGTTGAATTTTAAGCCAGCTTTTTCACGCTCTTCTTTCACCTTCATCAAGAGGCTCTTTAGTTCCTGTTTGCTTTCTGCCATAAGGGTGGTGTCATCTGCATATCTGAGGTTATTGATATTTCTCCTGGCAATCTTGATTCCAACTTGTGCTTCATCCAGCCTGGCATTTCTCATGATGTACTCTGCCTATAAGTTAAATAAGCAGAGTGACAATATACAGCCTTGACGCACTCTTTTCCCAATATGGAACCAGTCTATTGTTCCATATCTGGTTCTAACTGTTGTTTCTTGACTTGCATACAAGTTTCTCAGGAGACAGGTAAGGTGGTCTGGTATTTCCATCTCTTTAAGAATTTTCCATAGTTTTTTTGTGATCCACACGGTCAAAGGCTTTAGCGTAGTCAATGAAACAGAAGTAGATGTTTATCTGGAATTCTCTTGTTTTTTCTATAATCCAGTGGATGCTGGCAGTTTGATCTTTGGTTCCTCTGCCTTTTCTAAATCCAGCTCGAACATCTGGGAGTTCTCTGTTCACGTACTGCTGAAGCCTAGCTTGGAGAATTTTGCACACCTTAAAGACATATGACTTTTTTATTTGTCACTTATTTGTATACCCTAATAAAATTGGAAAAAATATTTTGCAAAAAAGGAACAGAAAAAGAGAGGCTGACCAGGTGACATCTGAGGAGTTCTATTTGCAAGCCTGCTGGTTTTCTGTATAGACAGCATTTTAAACTTTTATTTCATATTGGAGTCTAGCTGCTTAATAATGTTGGGGGTAGTTTCAGGGGGACAGCAAAGGGACTCAGCCATAAATACACATATATCCATTCTGCCCAAACTCCCTTCCCATCCAGGCTGACACATAACATTGAGCAGAATTCCCTGTGCTGTATAGTAGGTCCTTATTAATTATCCATTTTAAGTATGGCAGTGTGTATTGACAGCATCTTGATGTATATGGGCCATGCCTCCTGATCAGAAAGGCTCTCACAAAACTCTAGAACATAATGATCTATTTATTTGAGATCCTCCAGCAACCCCTGAGGTGTATTCCCAATGTGCCCTGTCTCCTACATTTTAAATGAAAGTTATCACAAACATCCTCCCTAACTTTGTTGGCAATCTGTCCAGCCATTTTCACATGATCCTATAAGACAGAAACTTAATCTTAAATTTCCATATACAGAGGTTCTTTGGTTTATCCATCTGGGCACCAGACTACTTTGTGCATTCATCTGTAATGTGATTTTCTTCATCTCTGAAATTGTATTGTGCGCTTTATTCTATATGTCTGTACATGACAAAGGCCGAGCATTCCAGGAAACATCTGTACTTGAACTTCTAGGTTAAATAAGAATCAGAAAGAATGGGTCTTGGAATATATGAAACTGTAAGCTAAAAGTTTAAAATAAAGGCGAAGGGGGATTTCCCTGGGGGGTCCAGTGGTTAGAATTCTGTGCTTCCACTGCAGGGGGTGTGAGTTCGAGCCCTGGTTGGGGAACTAAAACCCCACACGCTGCACAGCCTAAAGAAATTAAGTGAACTGTTAAAAAGAAAAATGAAGGTGAAGTCTGAGAGACAATAGCAGGGAAGGGTTGGATCTGGGAAGGGCTGTGGACAAAAGCCTGGTTCTCCCCACAAGTGTGCATGCATCACCTGGGGCAGTGCGTGGAGTCCAGGGCCACAGCTGGCATCGGCATTTCCTTTAGATGAGTTATAAGGAGGTACCACTTCTATACAGGTAGATTCAAAGAAGTTCCTCCACTGGGTAGAGTGGACCACTTACCGCAAGGCATCCCTTCCTTTGGCTGAAGCCCTCTGGACCCGGCCAGATGGCTTATCCGAGGGATCCGAGGGAGGGCTTGATTTCTGACCTCATTCATTACCTCGGTCAGATGCTTTGTGAAGTGCACGCACAGTCCAACTGTGCTTGAAGGCCCTGAGGGTGCTTGCTATTCTTCCTTATTACAAAACTCAGCCACTCGGACAGCTCAGAGAAGCATTTTAAAATCTAAATGAAGTTTAGGTAAATTTGTGTATAAGTTATAAAGAATGCCATCTGGGCGAATGAGGTTAGATGGAACCCTGTACAATCTACCTGAATCAGGGTCCAGAAGCTTTACTTGAATTTTCTTTTCTTAGAGAAAGAATTAAATTGTTTATCTGATTGAACCAGGGCTTGTGTGATATTTCAGCAGAATTTGAATGTATATGTGCATATTCTAAGGCCGATTTGGAAATTAACACTTGAATACTGTGTATGTAAGAGGGGCCCACTTGGTTTTAAATAGTCTCTTTCATTCTTTTTGGTTTATTGGTAACGATGAGTTGATTTATCCCTAAATACTTCAAAGCTTTTTCTGTTTTAGCTCTGGGAATTATGTTTTTCTTCTTTTCAAAGATGTAATATTTCTGCTAACAGTACAGAAAGATAGCAAAGATAAGAAACTTCAGGGTTCTTTGAAGACAAAATGTTATTCTGAATTGGACATTCATTAGAGTGAAGGGATAAGTCTCTAAATCTTTATGATTTGGGGTTTGTTTGTTTAATGCATTTCTTTGCTTAAACTTCAGGTGCATGCATGATAATTTTAGAGAGCAGAGAGAGAAGCAAATGCTATTTGATTTATGAATCTTTTCAAAAGCATTCAAAATTTATCTCGAGTTTGGTTAAGTTTATTTTTCATAATCTTGGTTGAAAGCAAGAGTGATTGCTCTCCTCACTCCACATCTCAAAAGGTGGGGTGTTTTTTACTTATAAGTTCTTTGACATTAGAAGAGGGGCCAGAAGGGTTAGAAATGAAGGTGGGGGTGGGGAGACACATCCTAATTACCATGGGAGCAGGAAACTGCATGGAAAAGACACTGGTTTAGGATAAGGATTGTTGGTTTCAGTTCAGTTCAGTCGCTCAGTCATGTCCGACTCTGCTCACCATGCTTCCCTGTCCATCACCATCTTCCGGAGCTTGCTCAAACTCATGTCCATTGAGTTGGTGATGCCATCTAACCATCTCATCCTCTGACTTCCCCTTCTCCTACTGCCTTCAATCTTTCCAAGCATCAGGGTCTTTTCCAATGACTCAGTTCTTCACATCAAGAAGATATGAAGTATTGCAGCTTTAGCTTCAGATCAGTCCTTCCAATGAATATTCAGGACTGATTTCCTTTAGGATAGACTGGTTTGTTCTCCTTGCAGTCCAAGGGACTCTCAAGAGTCTTCTCCAACTCCACAGTTCAAAAGCATCAATTCTTCAGTGCTCAGCTTTCTTTATAGTCCAACTCTCACATCCATACACGACTACTGGAAAAACCATAGCTTTGACTAGACAGACCTTTGTCGGCAAATAATGTCTCTGCTTTTTAATATGCTGTCTAGATTGTTCATAGCTTTTCTTCTAAGGAGCAAGCGTCTTTTAACTTCATGGCTTCAGTCACCATCTTCAGTGGTTTTGGAGCCCAAGGAAATAAAGTCTGTCACTATTTCTGTTGTTTCCCCATCTATATGCCATGAAGTGATGGGAATGGATGCCATGATCTTCATTTTTTGAATGTTGAATTTTAAGCCAGCTTTTTTACGGTCTTCTTTCACCTTCATCAAGAGGGTCTTTAGTTCCTCTTTGCTTTCTGCCATAAGGGTGGTGTCATCTGCATATCTGAGGTTATTGATATTTCTCCTGGCAATCTTGATTCCAACTTGTGCTTCATCCAGCCTGGCATTTCTCATGATGTACTCTGCCTATAAGTTAAATAAGCAGGGTGACAATATACAGCCTTGATGTACTCCTTTCCCAATTTGGAACCAGTCTGTTGTGCAATGTCCAGTTCTAACTGTTGCTTCTTGACCTACATACAGATTTATGAGGAGGCAGGTAAGATGGTATTCCCTTTTCTAATCCAGCTTGAACATCTGGAAGTTCTCGGTTCACATACTGTTGAAGCCTAACTTGGAGAATTTTAAGCATTACTTGGCTAGTGTGTGAGATGAGTGCAACTGTGCAGGAATCTGAAGATTCTTTGGCATTGCCTTTCTCTGGGACTGAAATGGAAACTGGCCTTTTCCAGTCCTGTGGCCACTGCTGAGTTTTCCAAATTTGCTGGTGTATTGAGTGCAGCACTTTCATAGCACCATCTTTTAGGATTTGAAATAGCTCAGCTGGAATTCCATCACCTCCATAGCTTTGTTTGTAGTGATGCTTCCTAAGACCCACTTGACTTTGCACTCCAGGATGTCTGGCTCTAGGTGAGTGATCACATCATCATGGTTATCCGGGTCATTAAGATCTTTTTTGTATTGTTCTTTTGTGTATTCTTGGCACCTCTTCTTCATACCGTTTCTGTCCTTTATTGTGCCCATTGACTGTGGGCTATTTGATCTCACTCTTGATTGTGTTACGGGAATTAGGATACTGGGTGTGCCCAGTGTTAGCTGCTGTTATTCTCAGTACCTCAAGTGAGCTTACCAGACACACTTGAGGGCGTTTGTACCAAGGGTTATGGGAGAATAAATTCGTGGTTGATCTTTCTACTTAGTGAACTTTTCAGGATTTAGGCTGAAGAAGGTGGGGAGGGCCCTGGGGCTGGCTGGCTTGTGGAGGGCTCTTGTGTTGGGGTCCTGAAAGCCCCAGGATACAAGATAACCTTTGCCAGCAGACCTGGGGACAACTGCTACCACTCAGGATTTGGGATAAACTTGAAACTCAGACTCTGCCAATGAGGTATTTTGTTGCCTTGTGTCTGTCTGACTTTTCACGTGACTTGCATCTGCTTTTGCAGTTCTGATGGTCTGTGAAGCATTTTATTCCTCCTCAGAGTGTGTGGAAGTACAATGGCAGAGTGTTTCAAGACTGGATTGCTGTATAATTTTTTAAGCTGCATTTGATCTTTAAAATTATAACCTCTTATTTTAAAACAATGTAAGATGTACAAGGGCTTCCCTGGTGGCTCGGGGGTAAAGAACCCGCCTGCCAACGCAGGAGACACAGATTCAGTCCCTGGGGAAGCAAATGGCACCCACTCCAGTGCTCTTGCCTGGGAAATCCCATGGACAGAGGAGCCTGGCAGGCTAGAGTCCTTGGAGTCACATAGAGTTGGACATAACTGAGCGACTAAAACAACAAAGATGTACAAGAGTTATAGATGTCCTGAATATTCATCACTCAGCTTCTCCCAGGGATATTTATATAATCCTATTACATTGTCAAAAACAAGAAACTGACATTGGCTTAATACTATTCCAATTGATTTTTAAGCTTTATTGATTAATTACTTAATTGGGGTATTGTCCAGAAGCAGCTACCACAAACTTTGTAATTCTGGGCCCGAGAAGTTGCAACTATGCTCTATGAGAACAGTAAACAGATTATATGTTAGAAATTTCCATGATGACATCCCCTTGTTGTGAGGGGCCTGATGTGATTTTCCTCATCAAAAGGAAGAGAGGACTCTTCCTTGAATACTTTGTCTGGGCCAGGAGCATATCCAGAATACCTTGTTGGAGGATATTTTATTCTTCATTTGGTTGCGTCAATGCCCTAGCAACCATGATGGGACGAGTCTAGCTAACCTACTTGCCATCAAAAATAATAAAAGATGCATGCATGCATGCTCAGTCACGTCCAACTCTTTAGGACTGTAGCCAGCCAGGCTCCTCCATCCACGGAAATTCTGAGGCAAGAATACTGGAGTGGGTTGCCATTTCCTCCTCCAGGGATATTCCTGACCCAGGAATCAAACCGGTGTCACCTGTCTTCTGCATTGGCAGGTGGATTCTTTACAATTTGAGCCCCTTGGGAAGCCCCTGTTAAATAGATCATAGAACCTCAAGGATGTGCTGATAATAAAGGAGAGCCCAACTCTTTGCTCAGCATCCCAGAAAAATATCACCTTGCCCCTGATAACAGGGGCACTTATGGATTGACATAAATCTGAGCAAACTCCGGAAGGTAATGAAGGACAGAAAAGCCTGGTGTGCTGCAATTCATAGGGTTGCAAAGAGTTGGACATGACTTAGTGACTGAACAACAACAATGGATTGAGAAGGGGTAACCTCAGTATTGCACAAAAGGAATAGAGAGAGGAATTTTTCTGGTTGTGCCAAGTGGGATCTTAGTTCCCCAACCAGGGATTGAACCTGTGCCCCCTGCAGTAGAAGCACGAAGTCCTAACCACTGGACTGCCAGGGAATCCCGAGAGGAAATTTGGGTGGAGGTGAGGGGATGGGCAAAGAGAAGACTGAATCTAGCCCACCTGAAGAATAGCAATATTATAGAGAGCAAAGTTGAAGTTATAGGGCAAAAAGGGGATAATCATAAGAAAGCCATTTTTTGAGCATGGTGCTCTCCATGCGTTATCCCCTTCGATCAGCACAACCACCTGAAGAGGTAAATAGTGGTATCCTCTTTCATAGAGGAGGAAATTGAGACGTGGATATGATGTTGGAGACAGTCAGGAAGACCAATTTCTACAAAGGGGATGTGTCGGCTGCTCTGCTGACCTTCTCAACACTCTGCCTTTCATACTCCTCCGCCTCTGAACAGTCACTGTCTTTCCAAGTATTGTCTATTCCACTTTCAAAACATGCCTTTAGTTCCCCCACTTCTTTCCACCTCCTCCAACAGCCTGTACAGTACCTGATCCCCTCACTTCCTCTTTTGCCTCCTGCATAAGACTATGTTTTCTTTCAACAAAAGCCAGAGACACCTCAAACAAATACATATCTCTAATGTGAGTCCCTTCATTTTAACCTTCAGAGGCTCCCTTAAAGTTACTGTAAACATCCTAGATTCTTATTGTGGCCTGCAAAGCCCAGCCAGGTCCCTCCATCATCACCTCCATCGTTGTACCCCAGCCATGCTGACCTTCCTTCATTTCCTTGACTACATCCTCTCTTTCTTTCCCCTTCTTGTTGTTCCTTCTGCTTAAGCACTTTTCCTTCCACTTTGTACCAGTGAAATGACTTATCTTTCAGGTCTGTTATGGACTAAATGTCCATGTCCAGCACTCATCCTCCCAGATTCATATGTATTAGGAGGTAGGGCCTTTGGGAGGTAACTAGAAATAGATGAAGGCAGGAGGGTGGAGCCCTCATGAATGGCATTAATGCCCTTATGAGGGTCACAAGAAAGCTTGCACTCTATCCCTGCTCTCTGCCGTGTGAAGACACAAGAGAAGTCAGCCATCTACAACATGGAAGAGGACCTTTATCAGAACTCAATCATGCTGGCACCGTGATCTTGGATTTCCAGCCTCCAGAACTATGAGAAACAAATTTCTATTGTTTATAAGTCGTTGTCTGGTATTTTATTAACCCAAACAGACCAAGACATGATCTCACTTAAAATATCACTTCTCTAACATTCCAAATTAAAACAGGCCTCCTATACTCATTTAAAAGTGGTTTGTTTTTCTCTGGACACTTTCCACAATATGTAATTATTTGTTTGTGTGATGATTTATTTAACATTTGTGTCTTCCTATTAGATCATAAGCTCCAGGATCAGGGCCTTGTTCTTATTGCTCACTGTTGATTGTATTTCCCATACAGTGCCTGGAATGTAAAGAGGCACTTGATAAATACTTCTTGAATAAATGAATGAAGAAAGATACGTAGGATTGCTGACTATTCTAGCTTTTGGTTTTCAGTGTTATTTTCCACTTACTTTCTTAAACAGCAAAATGTTTAAAGCTATATTTTCACCTAGAAGGTATAAGAGTTTGAAGCAAAAACTCGAAATCAATGACTTGTGTTATAGATTGATGGATGTCCCTACAACCCAAAGTCTCTGATCTGGGATATGACATTGCCTCTGAGTTTGCCAGTGAACTTGACCACAAAGATGCTGAGTGCACTGCCAACCACAACCAGCAATCGAGTAGCGAGTGGTGGTGTCAATCTTAAAAGCATAAGATATTCTTAGATGCTTATTTTTATAATTGGTTTTATTATGGAAATGCTAAAATGGGCCCGAACCATATGTCTCCATCGAGAAAAGTCTGAGCACTGATTACATGAAACAAAGGGCTTGCAGAGACATTGGAAAACCACTTGTGTGACTTGGGAGGCAAAGTGCTTGTGTTTTTTGCAACTCAAAAAAAAAAAGTCTTGGCTTGGAGCAGTACAATCAAACAAACAGATAAAAATTGCTTGTCTCTTCATTCAAGGTCAGTTTAGAATCACTGTAAAGGGTACATGTAATAATAGAAAACCTGGTGGAGCCTGGAGCTGTAGAAATGGTTGAAATTATTTTGGGTCAAAAAGAGGCAGCCAGGTTGAAAAAGGTGCCCTTATTGAGTGATGCCATCAAATGGGTTCAAAAGATGCACTTGGGCAATTGGTGGAGAGACCCAGGGGCAGCCAGCTCTTTATGTGTGATGAAAGGGGAAATGTCAGTGGCTTGGCCATTTTACCGTATTACGTTTTAAAATAATGAAGGCCATGCCGGTGTGCTAATTTGCTCAGTGCTGAATGGGATAGCAGCTGGTGAACAATTTTCAGCAAGATATAATTTTTCTCCTTTTCTAGCAGTATTGATATTTGCCATGCGGTTCAGAAATGTACTGTGTCTCTGTTCCTGGAGTTCTCTGACCCTGAGAGAAAGGACAACCCTGAAGCTGTGATGTCCCTGCACCTGGACAGAGGCTGCATTTTCTGAAATGGAAAGATCAATATGACGGGGTCTTGCTAATCAAAATCTCATGGGGAATTTTTCATTGGTGTTTCCTGATGGCAAGTCATTTATTCATTCATGAGAACAATTAAACGCCCTCTTTAATGCTGTTCTTTTTAGAAGGGGTGTAATTACACGCACATGGTAAAAAATTTAAGCGGTACCAAGGGTATTCAGTGAAAATTAAGTCTCTCTCCTCAGCACCAGTATTTTTCAGCTCCTTCTGGAGATTGTCCATGCCTATCTGTGCACATAAATGCATTCCCTTTATTATTAGCACAATAGTAGCACCCTGCGTTCTCTCTCTTTCTAAGGAAAACATTGAGGTGAAATTTACATAACAAAATTCAGTGGCATTTAGTACATTCATGTTGATGTGCAACCAAGACCTCTGTCTAGTTCCAAAACATTGTGTTTTCTTTCATTTTTTATTGTTATTATTTCTCATTCAAGGGTACATCCTGGAGCTTGTTCCATACTAGGAAGAGCAAGTTTCTCTCTTTCTTCTTTATTCTATCGGCGACTCTTGTGCCAGACCTAGAGACGAGCAGCTCAGATCAGCTTTTGAGAAAGGGCTAGCTGCCTAGCTGTGAGGAGGAGTGGAGCTGACAGCCTTAAGCTGGGGCTTTTTCAGGGTCCTCCTCAGTGTCGAGTTGGGGTCACACTCTTCTTGGGGCAGCCTCCAACCCAGAACTGAGTAAGGTGGTGGTACAAGGGCCTGGCTATTTTTCTGTCAGTCAGTCTTGGCTTTCCTCTGGGCTGGTGCAGAACTTCTTAGCTCTAAATTGGGCTCTAATGGCACCCCACCCTGTCAATCCTATTTCCTTTCCTTTATAACTGTTACTCCCTCATCAACCCTTTATACTCCCTCTGGTTATCTGCTTCTCAGAGAACCCATCTAGAACCCACTGCCACACACCCACCCACACACCACATCTTATGTATCCAGTCTTCTACTGATTGACATGGAGACTGCTTGCGGTTATTTGCTCTTACAGGTAGTGCTGAATGAAATCCTTGCACACGTATCTTTGTACGCATATGCAGGAATATCTGGAGAATGAGTTCCCAGGGGTTGAATTTAAATTTTGCATTTAAAATTTCGATACATAATGTCTAAACACCCCCTCCTCCCACCCAGCTGTGCCAGCCTACAGTCCCACCAGGCAGGGAGGAGAGAATTGTTTTCTCACACTCTTGTCAACAGAGTGTATGATCACATTTAACAATGTACCCAATTTTATAGGTAAAAAATATTGTCATCGTAATTTTAATTTGTTTTTCTTCTTGTGAGTGGGGTCGAATGTATTTTCAACAGCTTTAAAATGATGGCAAGCAAAAGAAAACATTATTTCATATTAAAACAAGCAGACTATGTAAGTAATTTGCATTGTAATTTTTAAAGATAAAATATAACACTTCAAAGAAATATCCTGCTTGTGGAAGGCTACTTTGTGCTAAATCCCTAAACATTTTTGGGTTCAAATTCTCTTCCTGGTGCAGTTTGAGGAGACTGGGATAGAAAAGTGTGGGAAATCCTGACACTGGTGTGATGAGATTTTCTGAAAGTTCAGGAGACCAGTCCTCCACTTGGGTAAGGAATTTCCTGGGTACAGAATCTGTTTAGGTTAAGACATTAAGGATGTTTTCATTTAAAATATATAATGAATTAAATTTTTTTATTTGGTGTGAGTCATCATGAGTCGATGATTAGAATGCCCTAATTCCTACCCCTGTTAAACTCCGCCAGCCTCGGCAAAATAAAGTGTTGTTTGTACCAGAAATTTTTATGTTTCCTCCTTTTCTGAGTGAGTCTTAGGAGGTCCCAGGCAGTGGAGGCTAAGCTCTTATTCTAAAGGAAAATCTGTGATGGAAAAAGACAGTGGGGATTTGTCCTGTCTAATGACAGGAACTAGGTGGGGAGATGTGGAGAAGGAACACTCTGAGATTCTGAGCTCTGGTCACCCACTAGAGGCTGGTGGAGTTGATGTTTTATATCTATTTCCCTTTCCTGAGTCCCCCAGGAACAGGAGGCTTGGTGAGGTGTATTGGTTAAACCACCAGTGAAGCTGCTATAACAAAGAAACCCTAAAATACAATGCCTCAAGAATATGATTAAAGCCTACAATTCTTTTCCATATTCTGGTCCAGTTTGGTCCAGGGTTGGGTAGGCAGGCTGATTCCATGAACTCAAGCTTCTTCTGTCTTATTGCTCTGTCACCCCCTGGGGTGTCACCTTTATTCATGTGATTAAAGTTGACGCACCAGCACCACATCGTTGGTCCAGCTCGTAGGAAGGGTGAGAGGAAAATGAGGACCCATAATTTTCTTTTAAGTAAAATGGTAAAGCTGCTAATATATCACTTATACTCACATGTCCTTGGTGAGAATTTACTCATGTGGTCATACCTACTTGCTGAGAAGTGAGATTCCATTAGAACCCTAATACATTGAAGGGGCATCTGGAGACCCTTCCTCCTGTGGGCTTCTGTTCTTAGTAAGGACACAAAGAAGAATCTAAGGTCATACCTGTTGCAAGAAAGTTTATTAACAATAAGGAAAGAAAGAACAGGTGGAAAAGAGTTGGACACTCCTGAGAACACATGAGGAAAGAACAGAGAAAACACCTCGAGAGAGAGGTGGGTCACACCCAGGGACCTGAAGGGCTGGATTACAGAGCTTTTAAGGCAGGTCGTTTGCACATTGAGGGGGTGTCACTGATTGATAGCCTTTATTGACTGCTGCAGGTTATATACCAAGACGTTCTACTGTGCATGTCCTTCCTAAAATTCAGTCTGTTATAATTAGATGTATACATTCACGAATCTTTATGAGCAGTTAATGAGTCCAATGGCTGCCAAAGGTTACCTCAATACAGGATGGTGGGAAATGTGCACATGTGCTAAAGTAGGGAAAGTCCCAGGTTTTTCTGGGCCCGCTGACTATTTTTGGAATACTGGGGCAGGACTGATAAATTGCTTGCTGGAGTTAGGCGGCTATTCCATGGCTAACTGAAGGGTCTGTGTCTACTTGTTCTCAGCTAACTCCCTGCCTATCAGTTAAAATAGGGTGGCCATGCACCCTGTTAAAACCCCATAGGGGAGTATAAAAGGAAGGAGGGACAGTTGGGTTTGTGGACAGTTGGGTTCAGAGTCGGGCAGAATCATGGTCCAGTAATGGCAATAATTCTGCACCTGTCGTCAGTCACGTCCATTCCAAGCAGCCTGACTTGGTGACACGAATGGGAAAAACAGTGAGGAAGAAGAGATGCCACTTTCTGTTTTAATCCTTCAAATAGGCTTCTTTTCTTTCCTTAAGAATGTGGTATGAAGGGTTCTCAGCTGTTTAACTTGGAAGACATCAATGATTCATTACTGAATTAATGGAGCATCTCCGGTGTGTGCCAGGCGTTGCCTAGGTGCTGGGTGCAGAGAGGTCCTCATGAAGCTTCCAGGAGCCTGGAGGATGTAGACATTAAACAAAGAATCCCACAGGTAGATGTATAATTACAAATCATGATGCATCCCCTGCAGGAAAAAGTAGAATATTCTGTGCAAGAGTATAAGACATGGATCTAATTTATATTAGAGGTTGAGGGAGGTCTTGGAGGGAGGAATATTTAAACTGAGATCTAAATGTGTTGGTGTTGGGTGGTGGATGAGGGAGAGGAAAGGGTGGTCTAGGTAGAGGGATTAGAATAGTGAATGAGGGGGAGAGAAATGAAATATGTGGCTGGAGAGAGTGGCAGGAGAGGTTCTTCTACTGCCTTGTCGGCCATGTTTCACAGTTAGCTATTGCTGCCTTTCAAACTACTCTAAAATGTAGCAAGTTGATGTGGCAGTCATTTACTGGTTCATGATTCAGCAGAATGACAGTTTAGGTTGGACTCAGCTGGTGGTTTCTGAGATCTAGGCTGAGGTCCCTTTTGCATCTGCAGTCAGCTAAGGACCCGCAGGCGCCGGGGCCTCTGGGGGTCGGTGGGCTGTTGGCTGGGCCACCTGGCCTTTCCTCCATCTGGTCTCTCATCTTTCTCCTAGGCTAGCTCAGGCAGGCTTGCTCACCTGGTGGCGGGGTTCTAAGAGGAAAGTGGAAGCATGCAAGACCTCTGTTCAGAACGGGCACTCTACCATTTCTGCCACATTCTATTGGCCAAAGCAAGTCACACAGCCAGCCCAAACAAGGGCTGAGGAAATATGTTCCAGTTCCTGATGGGAGGAGCTGCAAAGTCACATGATGGTGGGATGTAGGGAGGGGTGCACAATTAAGGGCGGTTTCACAACCGAGTGAGGAATTTGTGTGACTGGAAGGCACAGGAGATTTTAAAGCGGGAACTGGCAATAACTGGGCACGTGCCAAGGTGAGCTGTGCTGCACTATGGTGGAAACTTCTGAGAATTTGTCTTGTCTCACCACATAGGTGGTGGGCCAGGGCTGGACACAGCATCCATCTGCCAGCTCAACCCCTGTGGCTGGAAACAGGAACAGAAGCTTCACATTTTCAGCACCTCCAGGCTTTCCAGTGAGGTGCTGCTGAGGGGCTTTCACACAGACAGCTTAGCTTGTTTGGAGTTGCGAAGCTAATATCCTCACCGCAAGCTGAGCTGCGAAGAATCCCAGACTTGTCTAAATTATAATTTGTTTGTTGGGCCTCGAGGGGGTCTGGAAAGCCTGTTCCAACTTGTCTCTCACAACACACAAGCATGTTTACCCAAACAGGCATTTCTCTTCTGAGCACTTCTTTCTCTATGGAAGTATTTTGCCAAGTGTGGCATGCTGGTTGTTAAGCTATTGTCTCTCAATTAACCCATCCTTCTAGACTCCACTCTGCGATGCTGGGGCTGGGGACCTGGGAACCACATTTCTCCTTTGCCCGCCGGATGCTCTGTGAACAGGGAGACTGGAAGGAAAGAGGAAGGAGAAAGGGTGCCTTCCTTCTTATTTGCTTTCTTTTCTGGCCAGTATCACTCCAGTAATGATTCTACACCTTAGCAATGGCAGTTGATCACACTGGCAGGTGTTCCAGTTTCTGATTTCGTCGCCCACGTTCCCAGAACCAGAATTGGGAGCCCCTTCACGGACACCAACACTGTCTGGGCATGAGCTCCTTCTCAAAGGTCTGAGTTCCAGCTTTCAGGGGCTCTGCTTCAAGCCTCTAAGTGCTAATAACCCCATACGCTCCCCTCTGTTCCTTCAGGATGGTGGTTGCTTCCAGCATTTATTATTTTTGTGTTAACTTAAGTGTTCCCTTTTTGCATTGTTAGTTCTCTGTTTAAATAATTCTGATAAAATAAACGTGTGCAGTTTCTGTCATCCTGCCTGAATCTTGACTGTGATATATGGTAAATGAGTATGTGTTTAGTCACTAAGTCGTGTCAGACTCCTTTGTGGCCCCATGGATTATAACCCGCCAGGCTCCTCTGTCCATGGGATTTCCCAGGCAAGAATACTGGAGTGGGTTGTCATTTCCTTCCTCAGAAGATCTTCCCGACCCAAGGATTGAACCCACATATCCTGCATTGGCAGGTGGGTTATTTGCCACTGAGCCACCTGGGAAGCCCTATCTATAGTATATAAGATTATTTTAAATGGTACTATGTTGAACATTAAAAAAAAAATTCACATGGGCATACAATACTTTGGTCACCTCATGCGAAGAGTTGACTCATTGGAAAAGACCCTGATGCTGGGAGGGACTGGGGGCATGAGGAGAAGGGGATGACAGAGGATGAGATGGTTGGATGGCATCACTGACTCTATGGACATGAGTTTGAGTGAACTCCAGGAGTTGGTGATGGACAGGGAGGCCTGGCGTGCTGCGATTCATGGGGTCGCAAAGAGTTGGACATGACTGAGCGACTGAACTGAACTGAACTGTGTATGAGGAAAAGAAATATATAACACATCAAATTCATTATCCCTTAGATATTATTGCTTAAGATTAAAAAATAAGTTACAAGTGACTTAAGGAACAAAGCTAAGCAAATAATGAAACAAACAGTTGTTGTTCAGTCGCTCAGTCATGTTGCTCAGACTCTTTGTGACCCAATGGACTGCAGCACGCCAGGCTTCCCTGTCTTTCACTGTCTCCCAGAGTTTGCTCAGACTCATGTCCATTGAGTTAATGATGTCATACAACCATCTCATCCTCTATCATCCCCTTCTCCTCCCACCTTCAATCTTTCCCAGCATCAGATACTTTTTCAATGAGTCAGTTCTTTGCATCAGGTGGCCAAAGTATTGGAGCTTCAGCTTCAGCATCAGTCCTTCCAATGAATATTCAGGGTTGATTTCCTTTAGGATTGACTGTTGGATCTCCTTGTAGTCCAAGGGACGCTCAAGAGTCTTCTCCAACATCACAGTTGAAAAGCATCAATTCTTTAGCTCTCAGCCCTCTTTATGGTCCAACTCTCATATCTGTACATGACTACTGGAAAAACCATAACTTTGACTATACAGACCTTTGTCAGCAAAGTGATGTCTCTGCTTTTTAATATGTTGTCTAGGTTTGTCATAGCTTTTCTTCCAAGGAGCAAGCTTCTTTTAATTTCATCACTGTAGTTACTGCCCGCAGTGATTTTGGAGTCCAAGACAGTAAAGTTTGTCCCTGTTTCCTTTTTCTCCCATCTATTTACACAGCCACAATAGTGAAGGTGGTATGTAACGGAAGTTTGAAAACAGAGTTAAGCATGTGCATCTTGCCCATTGCCCTAAGAAAATAGCTCTTTAGGCAGGAAAATTACCTTGGTTCCAATGAAGAATTAAGATAGAGAGAAGATTAGAAAAGCCTTTAAGTCAGATTTCTTGCATCTCTTATAGTCCCATGTGTGCTGGGTTCCAAAGGTAGCTGCCAAACCTGAGCTTGCCCGTGAAGGACAGTCAATAGCTGACTTTTTGTTGGATCTGGAGATGAGGTTTACATATGCAGGTCAACCAATGACTGAGAAAGGTGGCCGCCATTAAAAACATTGTTCATATATTATTTCGGCTGGTCTTGGTTGCATCAAGTGGACCTTTTGTTGTGGCGCACAGCTACTCTTGTTGCAGAGCACAGGCTGTGGCGTGTGTGGGCTCAGCAGTTGTGGCCTCTGGGCTTAGTTGCCCTGCGGCATGTGGGATCTTAGTTCCCTGACCAGGGATTGAACCCTTATCCTCCTGCATTGCAAGGTGGATTCTTAACCGCTGGACCAACAGGCAAGTCCCTTTGGCCGCCATTTTGCAAGGCCCTCTTTCGGTTATGTGGAAGCAGAGCTGCATAAAAGAAACCAATGGAATCACTTAAGTTGGGGCCTCAGATTCCTGTGTTCTAGCCTCATGAAGTTGCTGGACTCAAAGGTGGCATTCTGGAGGTCAAACGCCAGATGTGGGTAGACTGTGTGGCAAGGTCAGTGGAGGGAGGGCCACTCCAATGTCCTACCTTAGCTCAGAGGGGAATGATATCCTATTCGGAGAAGCCGGATGCCACTTCCTCTCACTTTAGTGCCGAGGTGTTGAGATAGTTATTTTTGTTCCAAGCAACCCAGATGGGGGAAATCTCAACCCACACAGGCTGGAGAGGGGGAAACAAACCTTTAAATAAGAGACTTCTCAAAGAATTACAGAAGTGGCCAGGCCTAATGAGGTGACTCCAGTGGAAACTGTGAGTCTGAAACGTGACTTTTGGATTATGTGAAAATGAGTAGGAAAGAAGTGTGGTGGAGGCTTGCTGTGAGACAGGTGTCTCTGGAAACACTTCAGCAAAGGTAGACTTGGGCACATGTTCCTTCATGACTGACACTCAGTGTCATGGGCTTTAATTTTATTTCACTTCTGTGAGGAAAGTTGTCATAGGTGAAATACAGACAGAAAAGGAAAGGGATATGAAGAACTATTTCACTTCTACCTGAATGTGACAGCAAAAACTTTTCAATTTAGACATTCAGTCTTTCACAGAGAATTCTTCATCTTTAGAGAGACTCTGATGTGCTGAAATTTTCTGGTTGAATGTTTTCCTTTAGGAAACAATCCTTTAGGAACAGAGGTTCAGAGGAAGAGGCAAAAGCAATTCAGAACCACAATTTTTCTAAGATAACTAACAGTTCCACTTGGAATGATCAATATGATATAGAAAAAATGGTTCCTTGGTTTCTGCACTGATTTTAATCTTTTTGGAATTATTTCTACACAGTGTCTTAAAAAGGACCAGGCTTGCTATTTATTGATAGGTTTTTGTGAATGTCTCACCATCCAAACATTTTTTTTTTTTTTGGAAACCATTGTTCTCTTAATCACTAAAGTGTGCCAAGTGCAGGGATGAGCACCTCAGGGCAGTTTTCTCATTCTTGATTTCTGAAATATTTTGACTTGTTCCTGTTCTCTGCCTTGTATCTAATCAGTTCTCAAATCCCACACACTGGGCTCATCTATTCATTCAACAAATGTTTATTGAACACCCAAATGTGCAGCTTTCCCCTTCAATCTGGAGATGTTTATCCTTTAAGTTTTCATTCAGTGTGTTGAATTTTGGGTTCTCAGCATCCCAGGGCATGAAGCATCTGCCATTGGCACAGACGGTCTCTGACATCTTTGGCATCAAGGGTAACAGATTCATACACTGACTCTCTTGTATCCAAGCATAAATATGGTAAAGATCAGGTTTCCATATATCCATCCATTTAAATGGGAAAATGAAAATAACACTAATTTCCAGTTTTGTTGTTGCTGTTTTTCAGTCATGTCCGATTCTGTGACCCCAAGGACTGCAGCATGCCAGGCTCCTCTGTCCTTCACTATGACCTGGAGTTTGCTCAGATTCATGTCCATTGATTTGGTGATGCTATCTAACCATCTCATCCTCTGCTGTCCCCTTCTTCTTTGGCCTTTAATCTTTCCCAGCCTCAGGGTCTTTTCCAATGAGTCAGCTCTTTGTATCAAGTGGCCAAAGTATTGGAGCTTCAGCTTCAGCATCAGTCCTTCCAACGAATATTCAAATTTCCAATTACTAAACATATAAAGTGGTAGGTATTATTGTGGTCATCCCATAAAGAAGACAGGGACTCCCATTCCCCAATTTAGTTCAGATATCAAGAGTGAAGAGTTGACTCATTGGAAAAGACTCTGATGCTGGGAGGGATTGGGGGCAGGAGGAGAAGGGGACGACAGAGGATGAGATGGCTGGATGGCATCACTGACTTGATGGAAGTGAGTTTGAGTGAACTCCAGGAGTTGGTGATGGACAGGGAGGCCTGGCGTGCTGTGATTCATGGGGTCGCAAAGAGTCGGACACGACTAAGCGACTGAACTGAACTGAACTGATGCCAAAGGTTTATTGCTCACACATAATGAAACTTTCTAGGGAGAGCAGGCAGTTTCCCAAGCAGGTTCAAAAATGGCTTGAGGACAGGGAAAGGTGACTGCCAGTGTTTAAAACGGTTTGGGGGTGGCACTGGAGTGAGGGATCTGTGTGAGGGTTAAGGCTGTGAATTACATGCTGGCTCCAAAGAGACAACATCAAGTCTTTCTTATCAGCCTGCTCAGATGTGGGGCAGAAGTGGAAGAGGGAGGGGTGGGTTTGGAATATGTCAGAAATCAAACCTCAAAAACAGAGACAGACTCTTTATTACAGTTCATCCTTGATGTTTGACTAATGACTGAAATGTGTTATATTTCATTTAATTGAGTTTGAACTTGTTTAATTAGACCATTGTGGTTGTCTGTGAGCCTGTATCTTGAGATCAGTAAGGGAGATGAAATTTCCACTGAATGACTCATTAAGGAGCCCAGCATTGTGTGTGTTAAGAAGTGAAATGAGAGTTTGGTCGAAATTCCGAAGGAGATAAGACGTGTCTTGTGGAGGCCTTGTACTCTGGCTTTAGTTTATAAGGAGATGTGGGACACGGGCTTTCCAGGTGGCACTAGTGGGAAAGAACCCACCTGCCAATGCAGGAGATGTAAGAGACATGGATTTGATCCCTGGGTTGGGAAGCTCTCCTGGAGGAGGGCATGACAACCCACTCCAGTATTCTTGCCTGGAGAATCCCATGGACAGAGGAGCCTGGTGGGCTACAATTCAGAGGGTCACAAAGAGTCAGACATGCCTGAAATGACTTAGCCCACATGCATGTAAGACTTACATTCATGTATTTTGGGGATCTGTGAGGCAAGAGATTCAGGGCAAACATACCAAGGAATCGTTTCTGCCATCAGTAAGACCAGATGGTCAGTGTTGGTAGTGGTCTGTGAGGGTAAAATTGTGCAGATGCTGCTTGCAGTGCTGGGATAAGTTCCTAAACTTGGGTTCTGATCCTTGGGTACCATCCTTTTTCAGGGATATCCTGGAGTGAAGTGGAGACCAGCAGCTTTCTAGCACATTCCATCACAACGTGACTGTGATCTTTCTTGCCAAGACTGTGCACAAAGGCAGGGCTTTGAGATACCCATGGGTAGCCAGGTAAAGCTGTATCACATTCCTTTGAAGGGGATGACAAACTGCAACTGAGAAGCTGTTAAAATAGGCCCTGAATAGAAGAGATTTAGCCAAACCTATGACTGCAAAATGTTTATGAGCTGCTGATCGGACAAAGTCAGCAATTTAAATAATACCTGCTGTGGGGGGCCTCAGTGTGTGGGATCACAGAATTAAGATTGCAGTATCCATGGTGAGGTGCCATTCATTCCTTCCTGGGTTAAGAAAAGGCCAAATTGGCCTATTCAACAGAGCAATAGTGGGGATAATCACCCCCTTCTCTAAATAGGTCTTGAATGATGGGTTTCAATCTCAAATGCCCTGTTTTGATTTATATTGGGTCTTATTAAATATTTTATCCAGCAGTGGAGAGGTCTATGGGTTCCTATTTTTGTTACAATGATTGTATATACTGAAGACTTAACTTTATCACAAATTGAGTCAGAACCTCCATGTCCATTATGGGATATTTTTGGGCAATGGCCCTTTGACTATTGGGAACTTAGGAAAGGCAGTATTTCTGAGGGCTAAGAAGAGGCACACTTTTTTTGTCTTCTATTTTAGGTTCAGTAGCTACCCTTAGATTATAGGGAGTACCTTCTTTAAGTTAAGTGGGATCCCCAGGCATAACTATAATTTGGGTCTCAGTATTGATTAAGGCTGTGAAGGCTGGCCAACTAGTGCATCTCAGTAGATGTCGCAGTAAATTCAGAGCCTATGCTACATGGCTGCAAACCCCAAACTGCACGTGTTTATCTTCTTATTGTGCAAGGGTTTTTTGTTTTTTTTTTTTGTTTGTTTGTTTTTTTTTTAGTGAATTTTAGGTTCCCAGTTGAGCCAGATTGTGGATTTCTGTTTCAGTTGTCTGTTCCTCCCCAGGAGTTGTTTTTATTATTATTTGGTGGTGGTTACTAGCTCTACTTTGGGGGAGGGGGTCCTCTCTATCCTGCTCATATTTAGAAATTTCTTCCTCCAGAGAATCTCAAAATAATATCATCAGGTTTAGGGGCTTCCCCCCAAGAAAGTGGTGGCTTTATTGAGTTTTAGGGTTCACTGATTAAGTCAGGTTTGAATAAACCCTTTGGCTGTGCCATGTGGGGCCACGGGTATTTTTTCCTATAATCATGAGGATAAAAAATTTTTGTTATGATGAAGGCACAGATGGCAGCAAAGGCATTTTGAGGGTCCTAGTGGGCCATCTGCTTTTAGGACTGTGACCATAGTCTGTTCCATGTGAGTGATCACCCAAAGGACATGCACATTGCATAGGGTCTCAGTCTTTCCCCTGAGCCCTCCATTAAATGGGGACTAAAGCCTAGTGGAGACACATACAGTGGTCACAAGATGAGGGTCACTCCTTGCAACCTAGTGAAAGTCATGGCTTAAGCTGGAATTGAGATGAGCAATTCAATCAGAGACGTGCAGGTGGGTCCAGGCCAAGACACATATCCCAGTGTCATACTCTGGTTCCCACATGCCAGTTATTGAAATTTCTGACTTTAAGTTGGTTAAACATAACAGAGGCTTGAGAGAACTCAGCAATTGCAGCACAGCTCAATGTGAGCTAGCCAGCAGGCAGCAGCACGGCTCAGGGGCAGGCTGGCCAGGAGCGGTTCATGAAGCAGCCTCTCCAGCAGGCAGTTGAGCTGGTGAGCAGGTCAGCGTGGGTGAAGGCAGACCCTGAGTGGTGGTCATTGTCTAGAGATCCTGTGTCACCCTGAAGACTTGGGATGAGCTCCGTCACCCCAAATTTGGTTCATACACCACACACACCCCAAGAGGGTCTGATAAGGTTTATTACCCACATGATGAGGCTTTCTGGGGAGCTGGGCAACCTTCAAAAAGAGATCTTCGAGAGTAAAGAAAGGAGGCTAGTTTGGCTTTTATGGTAGTTTGAGGGTAGGGCTGGGGTGAAGGTTCTTGCCCACATGTCAGGGCTGATGTAGTTTGAATTTCTTTTTTTATTATTATTTTTGGCTACACTGGGTCTCTGTTGCAGCACATGGGCTTCTCTAGTTGTGGGGCATGGGCTTAGTTGCCCTGTGGCAGGTGGGATCTTAGTTCCCCAACTGGGGCTCAAACCCATGTTCCCGCACAATGGAAGGTAGATTCTCAACCACTGGTCCACCAGGGAAGTCCCAGTTTGAACTTCCTGCCATCACCAAAGGAAGGAACAGTCAGCCATTCTTATCAATTTATTCAGATGTGAGGCAGAAGGGGACTGAAAGAATGGAGCTTGAAAGCTATTGGCACTCAAAGTAAAAAAAAAATGGAGTCAAACTCTTTATTACAGATACATCGTCTCCTTCAATCTCATTTTACAGATGAGGTAAATAGCCTTCGAAGGATTAAATAGGACACATAGCTGTTAAAGAAATAAAATAAATAGTGGAAATGGGAGTCCAACTCAAGCCCACGTGACTTCCAAATCTGTCCGCTTGACCACGAGGCTACACTGGCTCGGGAGGAAAGGGAGAACTCGCAGCTCTAACAATCTGGGCTCCTCAAATGTCACAAAGGGAATCTCAGTTATGAGCGGAGGGCCCTACCTATAAACAGGGAGCTGGACAATATTAAAGCATAAAAATGGTGGGAAGGGTGGGAAGTATGGGCCAATTCGGGTTGGAAATATATGTCAACTGTAGCTCTTGGTCCCTCAGTCTGGTTGCTCAGAACAGTTCACTGCAATTCTGTTTGACTATCCCTCCTTGAAATGCATGTCCCCTTACACTGTATAAGCATCAGTGATTAGTCAATAGGAATCGCAGAGTTTCTTAACCTGGGGCAGGGGGAGGGGAGGCAGATGTGAGGCCAGTGGATGAGTGTCATGGGCATACACACATACACACACACACGCAATCACAAAGCTTTTCTTCCAGCTTTGTTTCTGTTACTTCGAAGTAATAGAAGACATCTCTGAAAAAAAATTTTTTGTTGTCAAATTCAGGTGTTTCATTCCAAACAATTGTGCTGTGGAATGGGATGCTTGTTCCTTAAGGCAATATACAAAGTTTGTGTTTATCACATGTCAATGCCTATATTAATTTCTCACTGATTTAAATTGAAGAAGGAATATTTTGTCATAATTTTTACAGAAATCTTAAGCTTAGCTAATTTGGGAAGTTTCAAGAATTAAAAGCATGGAGACATTTATGTAAAATTTATGTATCCCTCGCTTTCACTTTCATTACTGAACATACTGGGTCACTAAGGCAGCAAAAGGACTTGGACTATGGATGACTTGTCAAAGGGCCCATGAAACAAACATGCTGAAGGAGCACCTTCCAGCCCAGCATCCCCGTGGAGCAGCCTGCAGTGCATCCTGCAGTGAATGTATTTCCTGAGAAGAAGGTGAGATTTGGAAAGGCTGAAACTTCACCTGGACTTAGTTCCCTTTGCCTCTGCCCAAAATCATATCTTGGAAGACCCCACAACTTCATCTCTCACATCCCCAAACAGCAGAGAATCTGCACAATAGGGGATGTCTTGGAGAAGACCCATGCCCTAGCAATAATCAGGCTGTATTAAGACTTGGAGAAGAGATGTCAATCCAATGCCTTTATCAAATAACCTTACCTACTGTAAGAGATGAACATTACTTCCTGATGTTTTATAGCAAGAGGTACAATTATTCCTCTTCCCTTAGGCCTGCAATTGCATTGAAACTGCCTATAATTTTCAGCGTGGAGCTGTGACTCTTTGTTATGTGTATTCTGGTGCCATCAGAAGAGAGGCTTTCTTTTAATGGGTTCTTTTGGAAACATTAATGACTGCAAGTTTATTTTTTTTAAGGCACGACTTTAACTGGCACAACCATCTGGGCATGGAAGGGAGCATCTGGCATGCTTGACAACCCATGGCTTCCTTGCTTGGGTGGAGATGCTGCACGCTTCATTGCTGTCTACGCTGGCATCAAAGACTCTGCCAAAATCTTGAAAGAAGTCTTGTCTAGTGCCATAAAAGCTGGTCGTTGGAGGAGTTTTTGTCACAAAATGGATGCATAATATTATGTTCTTATTTCAACACAAACATGTGGCCCTTTCAGAAAACAAATCCGCAAGCTCTTGATTGAACACTGGACAGATTTTTTACCTCTATAAGGGAAGGAAAAGCCGTCTTGTGAAATAATTTGGCAGCAGTCTTCACCACTGGTCTTACTTAGGGGACCTTATTAACCATCTGAATGAAGCACATGTTTCCATTTAGGGTGCTTCGGTTACCATGATGGATGTTGCAGAGAAACCCTGAACTCTTTGGCCAGTTACCCTGCGGGAGGACAACTCTCCAAACTTGACAAAGTTAAAAGAAAGAGCTTCTGAAGACTGGAGTTGAGAATGATAGAGCCTTATTGATTTCTTGGTGTGTTAAAATCTAAAGACATTGAAGAATTAGACTCTGGTACCAATTCCAATGAGGAGGGGGGTGTTCCTCACACCAGTTCTCCAGACACCTGTTGGGTGTCCTACAATTAATTTAGTTCCAACACTCTGTACCTATAGACAGCATCCGATTCCAGAGGTTAAGTGTTTGGTCCTACAGGACTCCTGTCCACCCATTCACTTCACACGCCAGTGGCAAGTCCAGGGTGTTATCTGGCTTCTAACTAACTGGCTATATATCAGAGGTTCTTATGACCCTCTCCTTGGTTCCATTTATTTGCTAGAGTGGCTCACAGAACTCAGAGAAACATTTGGGAATGTTAATCTTTTATTTTCCAATGCATTTTTGGGGTCTAGGATTTTTGATCATTCAGGTTCCATTTAAATTCAAATTTAAAATTGATTTGGTATTGATATCAAAGACCACGCCACAATTCCAACTTTTTATTCAAGCCAAGAAATCACAGCAATCTCATTAACATGTGATTTGAAGAAGAATTGAAAATTTTTGTTTTATGTGCAGTTTTAGATCTATTCCCTCTACCACTCAAATAGACCTTGAATCTTAAAATAAGATAAAAATGAGACCAAGGCTTTTTTTTTTTTTTAAAGATTACTTTTAACTTTTCTTCATGTGCAGGAAATACATTTCCAACGTAGAAAAATCTAAATGCAAAAGTTTTGGTATATGTATTTCTGTGCATTTTTTCCTGGGAAGATGGGACACAGCTTTCTCCAGCTTTTCGAAGAAGTCTGTGATGCTCATAGAGGAAAGGACTGTAAGCACAGGCCAGGTTGGGTGAGCTGGCCTCAGCTCCACCTGCTTCCAATTATTCCTAATTATTGGTCAGGCTGTTGAGTTCTCAGCACTCCTTTGCATCCCAGCCAAGATACCCGTTAAAACAAACCAGGAAGGTTAATCAGTCCCAGTCCCTGGTCCTTAAATCAATCAGTACATCATTGAAGTTATGCATAAATTTCCCAAAGGTAAACAGATTTCTATTTAAATGTTATTGCTCTCATTAGCATCAGCTGTTTTCATTATAAATGTGCTGAGATGTTCTTTTCTAATCTAGTTTATAAATTATGCTTATTACTTTGAGGTGTGGAAAAGAATTATTTTGGTTCCCAGTGTCCTTTTTCCTTTATGCCTTCATTTTCTCTGTCATCTGAGGAGCCTTCCCTGCCTTTCTCAGTGGCCCCTTTGCCTGTGTCCCCTCTGATGCTCTGCTCTTTTAAATCCTGGTTCTCCTTCTGCCCAGAGCATTTCTGCTTTGACTCATTTACTGGTGTATTCTTCTTCCTTCCACACGATGACATGGGTGACTTACAAGATTCAGTACTGACCCTTCTGCCTTAATCTTTCTATATTTGTTCCTGTAGAGAACTCAGCCACCAAGTTTCCACCATCCATCAGCTCCACCAAGACCTATTTTTCTGCTTGCTCCACTATAACTTAGTTTCCTGAGGTGTGGTAGATACTTTTAGCTCATATGTGGTTTAATATTTACTTATTTATGTGATACTGTTCATGATCAGGGGAAAAAGTAGAAGCACTGACAGATTTTATTTTCTTGGTCTCTAAAATCACTGCAAATGGTGACTACAACCATGAAATTAAAAGACACTTGCTCCTTGGAAGGAAGGCCATGACAAACCTAGACAGCGTATTAGAAACCAGAGACATCACTTTGCTGACAGAGGTCTATATAGTCAAAGCTATGGTTTTTCCAGTAGTCATGTACAGATGTGAGAGTTGGACCATAAGGAAGGCTGAGCACTGAAGAACTGATGCTCTCAAACTGTGGTGCTGGAGAAGACTCTCGAGAGCCTCTTGGACTGTAAGGAGATCCAACCAGTTAATCCTAAAGGAAATCAACCCTGAATATTCATTGGAAGGACTGATGCTGAAGCTAAAGCTCCAATATTTTGGCCACCTATGCGAAGAGCTGACTCTTTGTAAAAGAGCCTGATGTTGGGAAAGATTAAAGGCAAAAAGAGATGAGGGTGGCAGAGGATGAGATGGTTAGATAGCATCACCGACTCAAAGGACATGAATTTGAGCAAACTCTGGGAGATAGTGAAGGACAGGGAAGCCTGGCATACTGCAGTCCATGGGGTCACGAGGAGTCGGGCACTACTTAGCGACTGAACATGTGCACAGAATACACACACAC
The DNA here is from genome assembly GCF_019923935.1 of Bubalus bubalis. Classification (NCBI taxonomy): domain Eukaryota; kingdom Metazoa; phylum Chordata; class Mammalia; order Artiodactyla; family Bovidae; genus Bubalus; species Bubalus bubalis. Next base: position 21,990,243 of record NC_059180.1, on the reverse strand, counting down.
TCTGTGATTATGGAAATCCATCTATGGCAGGGAATACTATTTTCCAGTTTTATTCGTTATATGAGGTTTCCTATTTAAAAACGCATTTTAAGTAAAAATGACTTGATTGAAAGCAGAGGTCAACACACTTTCTCTGTAAAGGGTTAGATAGTAAATATGTTTCAGTTTTTTGGGCAAATATCTCCATTGCAGTCACTCATTTCTGCTGTTGTAGCTTGAAAGCAGCCACTGACAACGTGTACACAGTTGTGTGGCCAGATCTGGCCTGTAGGCCTTGTTTGCTGATCCCTGATCAAAAAAAGTTTTTATGATAACTAGAACTCAGGGAGTAAGTGGATATAGTAGAAACCATAAAGCTGAAATAGAAATGCCTCAAGAGACACTTTGGTTTAAGCTGTCACTTTGTTGAATATGTGAACAACTACTTTGTCCATTCAGAATGCTGGAAACAAGCATCCCTTTTTTTGAAGAGCTTAGTCTACACAGACAGACCAAAGGACAGAAAGTTACAGTTGGCTGTTGACCTCAGAAGCACTAACGGAGATGTGTGTGTGTGTGTGTGACTGTGTATGTGTGTGTAGGAGGAGGAAGAAGAGGGGCTATGTTGGTCCTGGAAAAACTGCCCTTTCTCACCTTCCCTAGACTATTCACTTGTACATGATTATATAATTTATGTCAGCCTTTGCCCATTTTATAGATGAGGAAACTGAGGTTCAGAGAGGTTAAAGAGTTACTGAAGGTCACAGAGCTGGTAAGTGGAGGAAGCTGGATTTGAACCAGCCAAGACCCGTGTGTGTAACCGCAGCGCTACCCGGGCCCCAATTACTTAGGCTAAGGAATTGGTCCCTCCCTTTAGGATGATTTCGTGCCACAGAAACCAGATCAGTCTTTGGAAAATCATCAACTTACACAAATGCCCTTGGTGTCCTGCTCACATTGTCACTCTGCTAAAGTGACCCTTGCAATGTGGACGGGGAACTGGGTCTCTTCACCTGCACTAGAGGTGGACATAGGACTTGCTGCTGCTGCTGCTGCTAAGTCGCTTCAGTCGTGTCCAACTCTGTGCGACGCCATAGACGGCAGCCCACGAGGCTCCCATCCCTGGGATTCTCTAGGCAAGAACACTGGAGTGGGTTGCCATTTCCTTCTCCAATGCATGAAAGTGAAAAGTGAAAGTGAAGTCGCTCAGTCGTGCCCGACTCTTAGCGACCCCATGGACTGCAGCTCACCAGGCTCCTCTGCCCACGGGATTTTCCAGGCAAGAGTACTGGAGTGGGGTGCCATTGCCTTCTCCGGACATAGGACTTACCAACCAGAAACTCCAGGTTTCTGTGAGGATGGGAGACACCTAGTCTGTCTATTTGTCAGCTGTTACTCAATGTGCTGGGGATTCCCAGGTGGTAAAGAATGTGCCTGCCAATTCACGAGACACAAGAGACGCGGGTTCAATGCCTGGGTTGGGAAGATCCCCTGGAGGAGGAAATGGCAACCCACTCCAGTATTCTTGTCTGAAAAATTCCATGGACAGAGGAGCCTGGCTGGTTACAGTCCATGAGATCGCAGAGTTGGACACAACTGAGCGACTGAGCGTACATGCATCCACTCAACGTGCTGAGGGATGCTTGCTTGCTTACAGGACAAAGCAACCACAGTGATAATAATAGTAATAATTAGTAATGAGAATGATGCTACACCTCTATGTGAGTTGCTAGACTTTAGACACTCTTATAAGTACTTTGCATGGCTTGCATGTATAATTAATTAATCCTCATAACAAGGCTTTGAGGGTGTGTGTTAGTTTCCTGGGGCTGCCATAACAAATTGCTGCAAACTGGGGGCTTGCAACGACAGAAATTTACTCTCTCGTGGCTCTGGACTCTACAAGTCTGAGATCAAGGTGTCAGCGGGGCCACTTTCCCTCCAAAGGCTCCAGGGGAGGATCTGTCCTTGCCTCTTTCATCTTCTTGGCTTTTAGTTTCATCACGCCAATTTCTGCCTCTGTCCTCACATGGCGCTCTTCCCTGTGAGTCTGTCTCCATGGCTCCAAATCTCTTCCTCTCTTCATAAGGACAGAAGTCATTGAGTTCAGGGCCACCCTAATCCAGGAGGACCTCATATTTTTAAACAATTTTTTATTGGAGTATAGTTGCTTTTCAATATTGTATTAGGTTCTACTGTACAGTAAAGTGAATCAGCTAGATGTATACATATATCCCCCTTTTTTTGGATTTCCTTGGTATTTAGGTCACCACAGAGCATTGAATAGAGTTCCCTGAGCTACACAGTAGGTTCTCATTAATTATCTATTTTCTACATAGTATCAATAGTGTATAAATGTCAATCTCAGTCTCCCAATTCATCTTCCCCCATCCCTCCTTGGTGTTCATATGTTTTTTCTCTACATCTGTGTCTCTATTTCTGCTTGTAAATAAGATTACCCATACTATTTTCTTCAGATTCCACATATATGCATTAATAGGCAATACTTGTTTTTCTCTTTCTGACTTACTGCACTCTGGGTGACAGTCTCTAGGTCCATCCATATCTCTACAAAGGAGGATCTTATCTTAATCACATTTCCAAAAAAAAGGTCACATACACAGGCCCTGTGGCAGGGGGGCAGATAGGACTTCAACTTTGAGGGGATAAAATTCAACCCACAACAGGGAGGTACGATTATTATTTCCATTTCACAGCATGAGGATTCAAGGTACTGAGAGGTTAAGAATCTATCTGAGGTCACACAGCTTTATTAGCAGAGCCAGGATTTGAACTCAGATATTATGGGAGGCTGTAACCTGAACCACTGTGTCAACAACTGCTTTGCCCGCAGAGCTGCCGTGCATGGCACTTCAGACACGCCACGGCCCTGCTGCAGCTTCTGGTGAGAACAAACACGTACTGAGTTAGCTGAGTGCGTGGAAAGCCTTGGGGCTGTGTCGGGTGACTCCCGAGGAGCCCAAGGACAGGTGAGGGGCTGGGCTGCTGGTGGGGATTCTTGTTTATCTCAACAGGGAATCAGGCTCTCAGTGTGGCAGACTGGGCACATGACCAGCTCCTGCCGTCACCTGGGTAATTGGTTTTCTGTGTTCATTTCAATAATGAACAATATTAAAGGAGGCTAGAGATGCAGTGGAGATACAGCATTGTGGGAGGAACAAAGAGATTTTAATGTGTTGGGTCTCAGTTGTGGGGAAGATGAGGGATATGATAATAGGGTATGAAGGCAGCAGCGATTATGCAGCAGCCTTCGTGTCATCCATCATGGCTCACGTCCGGGGTTGGTGGCAGAACAGGAGTCTTCTCAGATCCGGGCATTATCTCTGCTGTTTATTTACATCTCAAATCACGTTGTACTGACAAGGAGTGAAAGGGCTTCCAGGGAAGAAATGTAACTACATGATATATTTCCTACAGAAAGTGCAAACACAATACAGACTATCTGGTTAAATATATCATCCCAAAAAGGATCCAACTGCTGAAAGATTAAGTCTGCACTTTATATTTCTTGGCGTGAGATGATTACAACAGTTCCCGCTTAGCCATGGGGGATATGCCCCAGACCTCCTGTAGATGCCTGAAGCTGTGGATAGTACTCAACCCTCTATACCGTGTTTTCCCCTTTACCTACATCCATAGCTATTATAAACTTTAATTTATAAATTAGGCACTGGAAGGGGTTAACAATAATAGCTAATAATAAAAAATGATAGTAATGTACCATAATAAGAGTTTCATGAATGTGGTTTCTCTCTGTCAAAATAGTGCACAAATTTAATGCCTTTTCCATCTTAATTAAACATGTATCCTTCATTGTTGGAGAAGGCAATGGCACCCCACTCCAGTACTCTTGCCTGGAAAATCCCATGGATGGAGGAGCCTGGTAGGCTGCAGTCCATGGGGTCGCTAAGAGTCGGGTACGACTGAGCGACTTCACTTTCACTTTTCACTTTCATGCATTGGAGAAGGAAATGGCAACCCACTCCAGTATTCTTGCCTGGAGAATCCCAGGGACAGAGGAGCCTAATTGGCTGCCGTCTATGGGGTTGCACAGAGTTGGACATGACTGAAGTGACTTAGCAGCAGCAGCAGCCTTCATTGTGGTTGTAATTTTTGCAGTTTGAGGTGCGACAGCAAAAGCAGCCTGGGTTTCTTTTTCTTTCTCACAGTCTCATGGATAGAAAATCTGTTCTTACCATAGGCAAACAGCATATGGGTTTTTCTTTTTCCCTTATTAAGTCAAGCACTTTAACCTCTTCACTTAAAGGGAGCACTTTAAGGGTTCTCTTAGGCACATCTGTATTGCCAGCATCACCACTATTGTGTGTTGGGGCCAGTGTTGGGTAAAATCAAGGTTCCTGGAACACAAGGGCTGAGGTACCAAGACAGGCAACCCGATAAAATAAAGGACTACCAACTGACTAACAGGGCAGCGAGTGGCATGTGCTGGACAAAAGGATGTCACTCAGGATGGAGTTGGAAGGTGTGAGATTTCATCACACTGCTCAGAACAGCCCACTGTTTAAAATATATTGACTCTTGTTTAAAATGTATAGACTCTTTATTTCTGAAATTTCCCTTTTAGTATCTTTGGACTGTGGTTGACCACAGGTAACTGAACCTGCAGACAGGGCAGAGAAACTCTGGATAAGCAAGGATGACTGTATATGCCCTCTGAGATGACTGGCCTCCCCTGTTCTCTTTCTGACTGCTCTACATGACCTCCCCCGGCCCACCCTGTGTCCCGAGTCTGTTTTCCACACTATTTCCTTCTTTTCTGGAAGGAGAGCCTGCCTGGACTACCTCATCTTCTCTGCGGCTTTGACTCACGACTAGCTATGTGCTGATGCTTCCAAACTGTATCTTCCCACTTGTTCTTCCCTTCTCAGCTCTTTACAAACTTTATGAACAGATCCTACATTTTCATAGTTAAAACCAAGACAGTATAAACAATCAGTATAAATTCCTCCTTCCTTCTTGGTCTTGCATCTGCCTAGTTTGGTTTTTCCTAGAAGGTTATTCCTGGTCTCTTATGATTCCTTCTAGAGGTGCTCCTGTACCAGAAAATAGAAATGGCAGTTTTTCCTCCTTTTTCCTTCAAATGTGCCATATTATACACATTCTGAATTTTTTTCACTTTTGATCTTTCCATGACAAGATTGAGAGAACTTCATTTTTTCTTTTCTTTTTTTTTAACTTACAATTGCCGTGTTCCATTGTCTGGCTGTCCCATTATGATTTAACCAGCCTTCTACCAAAGGACATTTGAGTTGTCCCCAGTCATTTGCTATGATGGTTAATTTTATGTGCAATTGGTTTGGCCATAAGATGCCAAATATTTGGTTAAATATTATTTCTGTGTGTGTTTTTGAGGGTGTTTTGTATGAGATTAACATCTGATCCAGTGGACTGAATAGGCACATCACCTTCCCCAATGTGGGTGGGTCTCAGCCAATCCACTGAATGTCTGAAGAGAATAAACGGCTGAATAAGAAAGAATTCTCTCTCTGCCTGATTGTCTCTGAGCTGGGAATTGGTCTTCTCCTGCATTTGGTCTCAGACTCAGATTGGAACCATGCCATTGGCTCTCCTGGATCGGGAGTTCTCAGCCTCCATAATCGTAAGGACCAATTCCTCAAAGCCAATCTCTCTCTCAATAAATATGGAAAGATACAGAAATATATAGATTTAAGTTCCAAAGGGGATCTGGATCTCTTGTCATAATTTTCTCTCAATACATGCATTTCTAGCACCTCTGACAGGTAAGGAGGAATCCAGTCAGAGAGAGTATGAGGGGAAGAGGGCGGAAAACTTTCTACCCAAGCAGGGCAACAGAAACTTCTTAGGGAGAGAAATGATCCTGCCAGAGAGAAGGAGGAGAGAATGCTAGGGGAGGAAGGTAAAACCTCTGGCTGGGCCTCCTGATCTCAAAACCATCATGGTTGTGACCTTTCTCCTGGATTTTAGGAAGAGGAGCCTATGAATATAATTATTAAAGGGTACATGTCTTGACCCACTGTTACAGACTGACTTGTGTTTCCTTAAGATTCATATGTTGAAGGCCTAACTCCCCAGTGTGACTGTCTGTGGAGGTAGGGTCTTTATGGAAGTAAATAAGGTTAAATGAATCATTGTTGTTCCTGTTCAATCCCTTAATAATGTCCAACTCTTTGTGACCCCATGGACTGCAGCAAGCCAGGCTTCCTGTCCTTAACCATCTCCCTGAGCGTGGTCAAACTCATGTCCATTGAGTCAGTGATGCCTTCCAACCATCTGGTTCTCTGTCATCCCTTTCTCCTCCTGCCTTCAGTCCTTCCCAGCATCAGGGTCTTTTCCAATGAGTTGACTCTTGGCATTAGGTGGCCAAAGTATTGGAGCTTCAGTATCAGTCTTTCCAATGAATATTTAGGACTAATTTCCTTTAGGATTGGCTGGTTTGATCTCCTTGGAGTCCAAAGGACTCTCAAGAGTCTTCTCCAACACCACAGTTCAAAAGGATCAATTCTTTGGCGCTCAGCTGTCTTTATAGTCCAACTCTCACATCCATACATGACTATGGGAAAAACCATAGCTTTGAGTATATGGACCTTTGTCGGCAAAATGATGTTTCTGCTTTTTAAAATGCTGTCTAGATTTGTCGTAGCTTTTCTTCCAAGGGGCAAGCGTCTTTTAATTTCATGGCTGCAGTCACCATCTGCAGTGATTTTGAAGCCCAAGAAAATAGAGTCTGTCACTGTTTCCAGTGTTTCCCCATCTATTTGTCATGAAGAGATGGGACTGGATGCCATGATCATAGTTTTTTGAATGTTGAGATTTAAACCAGCTTTTTCACTCTCCTATTTCACTTTCATCAAGAGGCTCTTTAGTTTCTCTTTGCATTCTGCCATTAGGGTGGTGTCATCTGCATATCTGAGGTTATTAATATTTCTCCTGGCAATCTTGATTCCAGCTTGTGCTTCATCCAGCCCAGCATTTCTCATGATGTACTCTGCATTGAAGATAGATAAGTTAAGGGACAATATGCAGCCTTGACATACTCCTTTCCCAGTTTGCAACCAGTCCGTTGTTCCACGTCTGGCTCTAACTGTGGCTTCTTGACTTGCATACAGGTTTCTCAGGAGGCAGGTAAGGTAGTCTGGTATTCCCATCTCTTTAAGAATTTTCCACAGTTGTGATCCACACAGTCAAAGGCTTTAGCATAGTCAATGAAGCAGAAGTGGATGCTTTTTAGAATTCTCTTGCTTTTTCTATCATCCAACAGATATTGGCAATTTGATCTCCGGTTCCTTTGCCTTTTCTAAATACAGCTTGAACATCTGGAAGTTCTCAGTTTTCACATACTGTTGAAGCCTAGCTTGGAGAATTTTGAGCATTACTTTGCTAGCGTGTAAGATGAGTGCAATTGTGTGGTAGTTTGAACATTCTTTGGCATTTCCCTTCTTTGGGATTGGAATGAAAACTGGCCTTTTCCAGTCCTGTGGCCACTGCTGAGTTTTCCAAATTTGCTGGCATATTGAGTGCAGTACTTTCACAGCATCATCTTTTAGGATTTGAAATAGCTCAGCCAGAATTCCATCACCTCCTCTAGCTTTGTTCGTAGTGATGCTTCTTAAGGTCTACTTGATTTACAGCCCTGGATATCTGGCTCTAGATGAGTTATCATGCCATCATAGTTATTTGGGTCATTAAGATCTTTTTTGTATAGCTCTTCTGTGTATTCTTGCCACCTCTTCTTTATATCTTCTGCTTCTATTAGGCCCACACTGTTTCTGTCCTTTATTGTGCCCATCTTTGCATGAAATGTTCCCTTGGTATTTGTAATTTTCTTGAGGATATCTCTAGACTTCCCCATTCTATTGTTTTCCTCTATTTCTTTGCATTGATCACTGAGGAAGTCTTTCTTATCTCTCCTTGCTATTCTTTGGAACTCTGCATTCAGATGGGGATATCTTTCCTTTTCCCCTTTTGCTTTAGCTTCTCTTCTTTTCCCAGCTATTTATAAGGCCTCCTCAGGCAACCATTTGGCCCTTTTGCATTTCTTTTTCTTGGGAATGGTTTTGATCACCACCTCCTGTACAGTGTTACTAACTTCCATCCATAATTCTTCAGGCACTGTGTCTATCAGTTCTAATTCCTTGAATCTGTTTGTCACTTCCACTGTATAATTGTTAGGGATTTGATTTAGGTCATACCTGAATGGTCTAGTGGTTTTCCCTACTTTCTTAAACTGAAGTCTGAATTTGGAAATAAGGAGTTCATGATCTGAGCCACAGTCAGCTCCCAGTCTTGGTTTTGCTGACTGCATAGAGCTTCTCCATCTTTGACTGCAAAGGATATAATCAATCTGATTTTGGTGTTGACCATCTGGTGATGTCCATGCGTAGAGTCATCTCTTGTATTGTTGGAAGAGGGTGTTTGCTATGACCAGTGTGTTCTCTTGGCAAAATTCTGTTAGCCTTTGCCCTGCTTCATTTTGTACTCCAAGGCCAAACTTAACTGTTACTCTAGGTATCTCTTGACTTCCTACTTTTGCATTCCAGTCCACTATGATGAAAAGGACATTTTTTTTTGGTGTTAGTTCTGTAAAGTCTTGTGGATCTTCATAGAAAATTCAGCTTCAGCTTGTTCGGCATTGATGGTTGGAGCATAGACTTGGATTACTGTGATACTGAATGGTTTGCCTTGGAGATGAACTGAGATCATTCTGTCATTTCAGATTGAACCCAAGTACTGCATTTCAAAGTTTTTCATTGACTATGAGGGCTACTTCATTTTTTTCTAAGGGCTTCTTGCCCACAGTAGTAGATATAATGGTCATCTTAATTAAATTCACCCATTCTGGTCCATTTTAGTTCTTCTTCTTCTTCTAAGTCGCTTCAGTCCTGTCCGACTCTGTGTGACCCCATAGACGGCAGCCCACCAGGCTTCCCCGTCCCTGGGATTCTCCAGGCAAGAACACTGGAGTGGGTTGCCATTTCCTTCTCCAGTGCATGAAAGTGAAAAGTGAAAGTGAAGTCATTCAGTCATGTCCGACTCAGCGACCCCATGGACTGCAGCCTAGCAGGCTCCTCTGTTCATGGGATTTTCCAGGCAAGAGTACTGGAGTGGGGTGCCATTGCCTTCTCCCCATTTTAGTTCACTGATTTCTAAAATGTCAATGTTCACTCTTGCCGTCTCCTGTTTGATCACTTCCAATTTATTTTGATTCATGGACCTAACATTCCAGGTTCCTATGCAATATTGTTCTTTATAGCATCAGACTTTACTTTCACCACTAGTCACATCCACAACTGGTTTCTGCTTTGCCTCAGCCTCATTCCTTCTGAAGCTATTTCCCTGCTCTTCTCCAGTAGCATATTGGGCACCTACTGATGTGGGGAGTTCATCTTTCAGTGTCATATCTTTCTGCCTTTTCATACTGTTCATGGGAGTTCTCAGGGTAAGAATGCTGAAGTGGTTTGCCATTCCCTTCCCTGGTGGACCACATTTTGCCAGAAATCTCCACCATGACCATCTTGGGTGGCCGTGCATGGATTGGCTCATTGTTTCATTGAGTTAGACAAGGCTGTAATCCATGTGATCAGTCTGGTTAGCTTTCTGTGATTGTGGTTTTCGTTAAGCCTGCCCTCTGATGGATGAGGATAAGAGGCTTGTGGAAGCATCCCATCTGATGGGAGGGAATATAATCATAAGGATGATCTAATAGACTGATGTCCTTACAAGAAGAGGAAGAGACACCAGTGAGCTCTCTCTCTCCATGCTCACAGAGGAAGGACCACGTGAGAACACAGCAAGTTTGCAAGCCAAGAAGAGAGTTCCCACCCCAAGCCAACCCTGGCAACTTGATCTTGGACTTCTAACTTTCAGAACCATGCAAAAATAAATATTTGTTAAGCTGCTCAGTCATGGTATTTTATTATGAACCCTCAGCAGACTAATGTCCCCATACATAGTTTTTAATCGATTTTAGTTATATGAGTAAGGGATACTTCCATTCTCCTTGTAAACAAAAGTAAACATGAAAGAGTCTTTAACCAACACCTCCCATCTTGATTCTCTAGTGCAGAGGTTGGTAAACTATGGCCCACAGGCCCAATCTGACTCTCTCTATATTTTTGAAATAGTTCTATTGGAACACACCTCTTTCATTTATATGCTGTCTGTGACTGCATCTAACTCCATTAGAAGAGTGGATTAGTCACAACAGAGACAGGAAGACCTGATAAGCCTAAGATATTAACTCTGTGGCCCTTTACAAAAGGATATTGCTGACCCCTGCTCTAGACCATGCCCACAAACAAGCACTGTTACAGTTTGTGTGAATTATTCCTGCTTATGTAGTTCTGTATTATACAGCACCGTATGTGTTACAGCGATGGTGGGATCTTTTTCTGTATCTCTTTTTCAGACAACAATAAGCCTTGGAGATTCGTCCATGTTGGTAGACAGAGGTCTGTCTACTTCATTGTTTTAACTGCTGCATAATAGTCCAAGGTTTTAACATACCACAGTTTATTCCGTGATTTTACTAATGGAGGCTTCCCCGGTATCTCAGTTGGTAAAGAATCTGCTTGCAATGCAGGAGACCCCGGTTCTAGTCCTGGGTCAGGAAGATCCGCTGGAGAAGGGATAGGCTACCAACTCCCATATTCTCGGGCTTCCCTGGTGGCTTAGCTGGTAAAGAATCCACCTGCAATGTGGGAGACCTGGGTTTGATCCTTGGGTTGGGAAGATCCCCTGGAGAAGGGAACAGCAACCCACTCCAGTATTCTGGCCTGGAGAATTCCATGGACAATACAGTCCATGGGGTTGCAAGGAATTGGACACAACTGAGTGACTTTCACTTTCACTGGTTATTTCCAGTTTTTTCCACTACAAAAAACACACCAACAGCAGAACAAATACCTTGTATGATATCTCCTTATACGTATGTTTGAGTGACTCTCTGTGACTAAACCAAGACGGAGATTGCTAGGCCCTGAGGCAAACACATTTTAAAATTTAGTCCTATTTTTCAAGTAGGTGATACATTTATGTGATTCAAAAAAAATTTTTAAATGATATATAAGGTACACATTGCAAAGCCTCACCTCTCCCTGTTTTCTGCCATCTCCCATCCCTGCTGCTGCTGCTGCTAAGTCGCTTCAGTTGTGTCCGACTCTGTGTGACCCCAGAGACGGCAGCCCACCAGGCTCCCCCGTCCCTGGGATTCTCCAGGCAAGAACACTGGAGTGGGTTGCCATTTCCTTCTCCAATGCATGAAAGTGAAAAGTAAAAGTGAAGTCGCCCATCCCTAATAAGGTATTAGTTTCTTATTCATCCTTTTAGGGTTTCCTGATGAAAACAGAGCAAAGGAGACTATGTACTCCTAGCATACTGTATATATATTTCTTTATTTCACTATCTTTTCACTTGACAGTATATTGTGGAGTTTACAGTTATCTTCCCATAACTGTAAATCTTCTTATATAAGTATATAGAATGTGTGCTCATGCCTTTTAAACATTGCATTTGGTCTGTGTAGTATTCTTTCCATTGACGTACCCTCCTTTACTTAACTAGTTCCTTATAGGGGATCACTTTTTTTTCATCTTTCTTTCATGATGACAACAAGAAATGCACATTTTAAAATGTTAATAGATATAGCCCCATTGCCAGTTTAAGGGGCTGTGTTGTTTGCATGCCCACCCGGGTGCCTTTTTAAGAAGCCAAAACAGAGCAGACACTTGCTTGCAACTTAAGCTCCAGCAGTTCCAGAACACAGCATGTTTTGCCATGCATCCTTACTATTCTCTTTGTTGGACCCTCCCTTTCTACACCTTGTCTGTCTAGCTGACTCTAAAATCTTCCTCTAAGTTTTGCCTGGAAAATCTGTGAAGCTACCAACCCCTGTGGTAGAGTTGATTATTCCCTCTCTTGGGCACTTGCCTACATCTCTATTTTTGCACATCTCATGGTTCATTTTCTTTCTTTCCCAGTCTTTTCTCCTTTCCTTCATGATGGACTTCTTAAAGGATGAGACCACTTCTTCATTCAGGCTTCATTCCTAAAACCTAAGACAGTGCCTGTTGTGCAATAGGTGCTCAATAAAAGTTGGCTGAATGAATACATTAGCGAATAAGTGATCAGTAAAAACACAGATGAACCAACGAAATTGAATTTGGACAATGAATTCATGGGTGTGTTTATCCACTAGTCTGCCAATCATGCAGATGAGCTTATCTGCATCTGCCGATGGAATTTCGATGGAATTTGCATGCTGGAGGGGGAGGCTGCCAGTTCACAGAGGATTCTTCTACGCATTTGTCATTCATTATAAAACATAAGCTTGCATTGGAGTTTATGCAGCACAGTGTCAGCCAATTAGAGGAGATTGTAGCTTTGGAAACAAACATCTGCTTGGTGCTGCGTAAATAATAGTTAGAGTCTGGTGTTTTACGACTATGTGATTAATTTGAATCTCATATAATTTAGTATTTGACCATGTGGGACTCACAGGGATCATGCCCATAATCCAAGTTACAGCTGCAAAAACGATATCTGGGATTTCCTGCTATTGACTGTAGGTACTTAGAGATGATTTCTGGTTGGTGTGACAACTGGGACTACAGGAAAGGGTATGGGTCAGTGGTAGCCACCTCACATGAAGGATCATAGAGAGGGACATCTGTCTTCATATTCTATCCTGGATGTGTGGATGTGCTTAGTCGCTATAGTCGTGTCAAACTCTTGTGACCCCATGGACTGTAGCCCACCAGACTCCTCTGTCTATGGGATTTTCCAGGCAAGAATACTGGAGCGGGTTGCTATGTCCTCCTCCAGGGGATCTTCCCAACTCAGGGATCAAACCCACATCTCCTGCATTGCAGGTAGATTCTTTACCATGGAGCCACCTGGGAAACCCTCTACCCTGGATGCTGGAGTGCTCAGTCACCTCAGTCATGTCCAACTCTTTGTGACCCCATGGGCTGTAGCCCACCAGGTTACTCTGTCCATGGACTTCTCTAGGCAAGAATACTGGAGTGGGTTGCCATTTCCTTCTCCAGGGGATCTTCCCAACCCAGGGATCAAACCCGGTCTCCTGTACTGCAGGCAGATTCTTTACTGACTGAGCTACAAGGGAAGCCCTCTGTAATTCCATCTTGGATAACTCTCCCATAGACAATACATGGAGTACTGGGAAAATATTAATGCATTCTGTTGGCCTTTGATCATTGTTTCTCCTTTTCCCAGGGGAAGAAATCTAAAAGAAACATGGTAAGGAAAGTACCTTCAATCAAGTTCCTTCTATGGTAGGTCCTTTTCCAGATGCGTTTCTCCTCTTTTCCCCATTTGCATCTCATAACAGCATGAGGCCAGGATTATTAATTACTATTTTACAAATAAACAAAATGAGTTGGGGGGACTTATTCTGGGCTCTAACTGGCAGGTGGTCATCCTGGGAGTTAAAGCTGATCTGCTCAAGCCTGTGTTTCTCCCAGGATACCACCCTGCATTCCCAGAGGATGTGGCCAATGGTGTTCGACAGAGCAGTGGCTGTGCCATGGTTCTGATTCTCTGCAGGTAGTGCTGGGTGGATTGGCTGTGAACTCTGCCTGCCTTGCTTCCAAATAAGATAATCAGACACACTGGCATCTTTGCCTGTGGGGTTCTCAAGTACATCATTCAAATGCTTTGTGTGAAAAGATGAGGGGCCTGGTGAAAAGCTGGCTGTTGGCAGACTTGAGTGTGTAAAAAATGATAGCCAAGTGACCGAGAATACAGAATATTTGCCAAGCTAATAAGACTGCCTGGCTCTATAACCACCACAGAAATGAGAAAACAACTAGGCCATTGGATTTCCACAGAATCATCAATGGAGCTTTGAAAAATAAGCGTGTCTGGTCACCACCCACAGATATTCTGATTCCATGGATATTTTAAACAAGCTTCCCTTGCTATTCTGATGCTTAGCCAGGTTTTGAAATCTGTGATCTAGTCAAATGGATCATTTGAGTCATCAGACCTTGAATAAGGATTGCTTTCTTTGGCTACATCTTTCCTTTATCACATTAAGTCACACACACTCTCTCTCTCTCTCTGTGTCTCTCGTATATATATTTTTTCCTAGCAGTTAGAAATTCTTCAAAGCTTTTTGCCACTAAACCATCTGCTGGTGAAATCTCCCACTAGGTTTCAAATGCCAAACTGTTCCCAGTAACAATTTTCTGCATTATTTTGGGGAAAAGAATGAATTACATTTCTTCCCTCAGAATGAAAATACTTTAAAAATAAAAACACTCATTATGGACCAATAGCAGTTGCTTATATTTTTAAAAGAATAGCTTTATTAGAGACATGTTTTGTGAGTTTTCTTCAGGCTTCCCTCACAGGCTTGATTCTCGCATTGAGAACAGGAAGCGTGGAGGATTCTAGTGCCAGGGTGCTCTGGCGGGTAGTGGTAATACAGAGAGAATGGAGACCAATTTGGCTCAAAGAATTACAGGATGTTTTATTGAGTTCCTGATGCCCACAAGCTTTATGGAAGTAGCCAGACGATGCTATAAGCCTCATTTGAGGGTTTATGTGGATTATACCCTTGTCACACTGTGTAATCCCCTCCCAATTCAAAACTTTTCCCCATTACTGTAGAAGCCCACATCCTGTGATAAGTAACAGGAGTGTTGTTGAAAGTCTTGGGAAAGATAAACCTGAAATTGTTGTATTTGCCTCCATTTGGAGATGGTTTTCTTTAAGAGTCTTGTTGGTTAATCTTCTAAACCTTTGATATTCATTTATAATGGCAGATGGCCAGCTATCCACCCAGACCTCATGATCCCCTTTCTATAGCATAACATTCTACTGGGAGAGAGCATCCCATCCGGGGACCACGTGACCCATTTCCCTGTGCATCAGCGTGTGGTTGTCCGATGAGTCCTGACCAATGGGATATGAGTAGAAGTGATGTGTGTCACTTTAAAAAAAAAGAAGTGGGTGCGTTTTCCATTTCTCTTTATCTGTCAACTGTGCACAGATAATTTCAAAGACTTGGGGGGCAGTGGAATCATCATGTGGAAAGAGGCTGGGTCCCTGAATCACCGTATGTAAGGAAGTTGCCTGCTGACCAGAAATACCATCACTGAGCTTTCATGTGAATGAGAAGTAAGTTCTCACTATGTTGAACTTCTGGAGTTTGAGAGTTGCTCATTAATTGTACTTATCAGCTGAAAACTTGCATCTGGTTTAAGGCACTTTGACTTCCTGACCCAGAATTGCTGATAAGAGCAGTGACTCCTTCTCATGTCCAGCATGGGACATCTGGGATCAGTAAAGAATTTTCATCTTGTGACAACCATTCTGGGTTTCCCCGGTGGCTCAGAGGTAAAGAATCTGCCTGCAATGCAGGAGCTGTGGGAAAGACAGGTTCGATCCCTGGGTTGAGAAGATCCCCTGAATAAGAAAATGGCAACCCACTCCAGTATTCTTGCCTGGAGAACCCCATGGATAGAGGAAATTGGTGGGCTACAGTCCATGGGGTCGCAAAGAGTTGGACACGACTTAAGAGACTTAGCATGCATGTACGGCAACCATTCTGGAGAAGGCAATGGCAACCCACTCCAGTACTTTGCCTGGAAAATCCCATGGACGGAGGAGCCTGGTAGGCTGCAGTCCATGGGGTCGCTAAGAGTCGGACACGACTGAGCGACTTCACTTTCACTTTTCACTTTTATGCATTGGAGAAGGAAATGGCAACCCACTCCAGTATTCTTGCCTGGAGAATCCCAGGGACGGGGGAGCCTGGTGGGCTGCCATCTCTGGGGTCGCACAGAGTCAGACACGACTGAAGTGACTTAGCAGCAACTTAGCAGCACGACAACCATTCTAAGAGAAAAGAGAATATTTGTTACCAGAGAGTGGTATGAATAGTAGAAAGATATCAAGGATGAAAGAAGACTGTGAAAGTGATGCGCATTGGGACAGGCAGGTAGATGAATGATTTCTGCCCTATAAGATGGGGGAATATTTTCTACTCTTGTCCTGTTTAAGCCTCTGATAACAGACTTTGTATCTTTCCCTGCACTAACCCTACAGAGACAGTTCTGGCAGTCACCAGGGAAGAGGATCACTTTGCAAATAACACGTTTCAGTACCAGTAGCAATAAATATCCTTGAAAGTCTCCACAAACTAGGCAGTCGTCTAGGTAGAGTGAGGACAAAAAAAAAAAAAAAAAAAAAAAAAAAACCCTGCCAAATTATATGTCTTCAGAGTGCTTACAAAGCAGTCAGGCTGACAGAACATAATAATAAGAAATATTAAGGCACAAAGGCCAAGTGTAAAATTAGTGGTAAGAAGGGAGCTGACACAGGCCTTCAGGAGGAAGCAACCACACTTGGGTTTGTGACATAACAGAGAGTCCTGGGCAAGAATCTCATTTTAGCAGCTTACATCAGGGCAAAATGCAAATAAAAATAAAATCTCTGCAGCACCGCTTGCTTTAAAATTTTTTAAATAAGTTTTAGAATTTGGGTAAGCCTATAAAATGAGTCCTTATTTATTAAATGTCATTTGACATGTAAGTAGTGACCACAATAAAAACTGCAAACCAGCGTCCTAAAATTCTTCCTGCAGGATAGTCATTATGCAATTCTGTTGGAGACAAAGCCATGCTTAAAAAAAATGGAATATAAATTTTGGGGCAAAATAGGTATTTTAAAAATTAAGAATTTTCTCAGCTTACAAGCTGACCAATCAGAATAGATTAGGGCCTTAGAGGGGACCTGGAAGCTCCCAACTGTAGGTGGTATTAACTCTTCACCTGCTGGATCATCATTAACAATCCTCACAGCTGCACCTGGGGATACTGGCCAAACATCAACCCAATACAGAATCATTATAAAAAGTGAAAAAAATTCTGCTGACAAGGAATCTCACTCTGTTCCCACCTCTCAGAGATGATTATCACTAAAAATTTAGGATATATCCTTCCAGACTTAAAAAGTTTTCTGTGCAAACATAAATAATAACATCATATTATGCATTCTGCTCTTTTCATCCCTCTTAAAAAAAGAGTATATTATGAACACTATGTTATGTGCACACATAATTACCTATGTTCTTGCTTTTTCTTTTATCTCTTAATGAGCAGTTGTGGACCTAAATCAATACCATTATTGAAGTGTTTTAGGCACTCCCAAACTGCAGTCTCAAACTCATGCAGCATTTTAAGTGTACATTGTTCTTTGGAGGTTGTTGGGGGAAGGCACAGCAAAGGTCCCCTCCTGCAGCTACTGTCCCCTCATTATCCTCCTTGGTTGCTTTTCTAGTCTCGCTCTTTCCATACCCTGGAGGGCTCACTCTTGTCTTGACCTCCTAAGGGAACTTTAGTATTTGGAAGGATCCACTGTGTGTTGTTAATTCCTCAGTGCCTTTAAAAAAATATATATTTTAAAAATTTATATGTTTATTTAGGTTGCAGCACTAGGTCTTCACTATGGCATGCAAATTCTTAGTTGCAGCATGTGTGGTCTGGTTCCCGAACCAGGGATCAAACTTGGGCCCCTTACATTGGAAGTATGGAGTCTTAGCCACTAGACCACCAGGGAAGTCCCTCTCAGTCAGTTTCTTTTTTTAAAAATTAATTAATTAATTAATTCTGGCTGTGCTGGGTTTTTGTTGCTGCTCGGGCTTTTCTCTAGTTGTGGCCAGAGGGGGCTACTCTTCGTTGCAATGCACAGGTTTCTCATTGCAGTGGCTTCTCTTGTTGCGGAGCATGGGCTCTAGGGCACACGGGCTTCAGCAGTTGAGTTCCCAGGCTGTAGAGCACAGGCTCGATAGTTGTGGCGAATGGGTTTTGTGGCTCTGTGGCACCTGGGATCTTCCCAGACCAGAGATCAAATCCATGTCTCCTGCATCAGCAGGTGGACTCTTAACCACTGAGCCACCAGGAAGCCCCTAGTCAGTTTCTTGTACTTTTCTCTCCCTTCGTAATTTCCTGGTCCTAGTGTTCTTTCCTCGGAGAAGGCCATGGCAGCCCACTCCAGTACTCTTGCCTGGAAAATCCCATGGACGGAGGAGCCTGGTAGGCTGCAGTCCATGGGGTCGCTAAGAGTCAGACACGACTGAGCGACTTCACTTTCACTTTTCACTTTCCTCCATTGGAGAAGGAAATGGCAACCCACTCCAGTGTTCTTGTCTGGAGAATCCCAGGGATGGGGGAGCCTGGTGGGCTGCCGTCTATGGGGTCACACAGAGTCGGACATGACTGAAACGACTTAGCAGTATTCTTTCCTAGGTACCCTGTCAGACGCTGAAAAGATCTTCCTGGATCTCCTGTCCCTCTTTCTCCATAAGCTAGTCTTGTGGTCACTCATCAGGAGCCAGATGGTTGGGAGAAGTCTTGAAATTCAAGATTGGGCTGTTTGGGTTCCTAGCTGTAAGTAATGGGAGTAGATCTACCTCTTCTATGTTCCTGAAGTATTCCGAACATCTTCCCAACATCCAGTGAACTTAAAGTTTGCTGCCCTTGAGGATTTTGTTCCACAAGGAAGAAGCTGCATCTTTCTTGTTCTCCATGGTATCATCACCACCCTGCCTGGCACATGGCAGGTGCTTAGTAAACATTTAAATAAACAGCCAGGACGAAAAGGATCCTGACTGGTTGAGAACTGAGTTGAATGTCCTCAGGCTCAGGGTCCCGATTGTCCACAGGTTGCAGTGACCTGAGAGGTGAGAGTGCCAAGTCTACAACAGCTGCCTATTTCAAAGGAAAGGCCAGCAGATGTTCTGACTGCTTCTGGCTGTCGCTGGCAGGCTGTGTCAGATGGGGCTGCCAGGCAGGGCTGCCGTGTCAGGAGACCTTGGGGGAAGGAGCAGATCCCAAGCTGCAGCAGATGGTGAATGCTGTCTTTAGTCTTTAACATTTAAGGGAAAGAACTGGGAATAGACACTCGGCTCAGTGGCAGTTATGATGCATTTAAATAAGTCTTGCAAATCATTTACAGAAATGCAGATGCCTCCAAAGTTCTTAATTGCCTGTGGATTTTGTAGGAACTTCCTCTAGTTCATCTTTCTATCCTCAGTGTCTAGTAGAGAGTGTGGGTGTGGAGTGAGCCCCCTGCATGCTGGAGTGGGGTGGGGGCTGCCCACTGAAGGAATGCATATGCTGAGAGGCAATGGCATTAAGTGGCTGTGAATTATTGGTCATCTTCCCAGGGGAGTCTGACCCCTTAAGAGCAAAAACTGCGTCTTATTCTTTTTTATATCCTCCTTATATCCGCCCCCAATTTACTCAGTTTCTTGTTCTATCCAAGCTAATGTTGGGCAGGTACATAGATGTCAACTACCCTATCATATTTTCCTGAAAAACAAGGATTTCTGAATAAGGGAAGTAGGACTTGGGAAGGTATCTCAGTTTGCTTCCATTCCCAATGGGAAGATGAATACCAACTTCATAAGGTTGTTGTCAACATTAAGTAAAATCACACATGTAAATGGCCCCAGTCCATGCCTGATACCTGGGTGGTAGTTATAAAATTATAGGTCTGAAGAAGCAGTACATCATGGTGGTTTTGATCATGAATCTTGTGTTCATAGAGCCCTGGGCTTATGTTGTTCCTCTGTTACTTACTAGCTTTGCTAACTTGACAACATATTTAACTTTTCTGAACCTCAGTGTCCTCAGAGAAAATGGCACTACTAACAGTGTCTAACTCACAGAGTTGGTGTAGGATTAAATGCAATAATTAAATGCAATAATGCATATGGTCAGTGCTCAAAAAAAATACTCATTATTGTCATCATTATTATGGGACAGAGGATGGTAAGTAGCGTATCTTGGTTGTTTGAAATTATATGGGAAAATTTGGGTTGGGTGAGTATATATAGAGAATTCTCACCCTCCCAGTTGTTCAAGCTAAAAAACTTGGAATTATTCTTAAATCTTCTGTTTTTCTCACTCCCCACAACCAGTCCATCAGACATTCCTGTTGGATCTAACTTTAAAATATAGGTAGAATCTAGCTACTTCTCACCACCTCCAGTTCTACCACTCCTGTATGAGCCAACATCACCTCACTCCTGGGCATTACCCAGTAGCTGGTCTCCCTGCTTCTATCCTTACCCCCAACAGTCTTTCATCAACACAGTAGCCAGAGGGATCGTGCTTAAAAACACAAGTCAGTTCCATTTCGTCTCTACTCAAAACCCTCCACTAGTTCCCCAACTCCCCCAGAACAAGAACCAAACGAGGCCCTGTAGGTCTCTCCCTACGTGATCTGCTCCCTCCTTTGCTCCTCTCTGTCCTCACCTCCCACCACTCCCTCTCTCACTCCGTTCATTCCAGCCACACTAGTTTATCTGCTGTTTCTTGAACACACCAGGCATACTCCTATTTTGAGCACTTTGCATGGGTTGTTCCCCTGTTCCTGGAATGCTCTTCTCCTAGACATTTGCATGGTTCATTGTCTCCCATTCTTCCTGTCTCTGCTCAGATGTTGTCTTCTCCACAAGGCCTTTCTTGATCACCTGCCCAAGTATCAACAGGCAGCCCCCTTGACAATTTCAAATTCCTCTTGTCCTGCTCTTTGCTTCTATCTTTTCTTAACACTCATCCCACCCAACATACCATACACTTACTTACATATTATATTTACTGCTTGTTGGCAGACTTCTCCTGCTAAAATACAAGCTCCATAAGGACTAGGATCTTTTTTTTGTTCATCAGTCTATCTCCAAAGCCTAGGACAGCACTAGGCACACAGTTCAGTTCAGTTCAGCCCCAGTCATGTCCGATTCTTTGTGACCCCATGGACTGCAGCACGCCAGGCTTCCCTGTCCATCGCCAACTCCCAGAGCTTGCTCAAACTCATGTCCATTGAGTCAGGGATGCCATCCAACCATCTCATCCTCTGTCTTCCCGTTCTCCTCCCACCTTCAATCTTTCCCAGAATCAGGGTCTTTTCCAAAGAGTCAGTTCTTCGGATCAGGCAGCCAGAATACTGGAGTTTCAGCTTCAGCATCAGTCCTTCCAATGAATATTCAGGACTGATTTCCTTTAGGATTGACTGGTTTGATCTTCTTGCAGTCCGCACACAGTAGGCATTTGATAAATGTTTGTTAAAGTAAAGAGTGCACCCAAGGAAAGGAACAACTGTAAAGATCTAGAGACAACTTATAAATGAGAAATCATAGGACTTCCCTGGTAGTTCAGTGGCTAAGACTCTGTGCTCCCGATGCAGAGGGCTGGGGTTTAATCCCTGATCAGGGACCTGGATCTTGCATGCCACAGTTAGAAGATCCCGTATGCTGCAACTAAGAAACGTGATCCGTGTGCCATAACTAAGACCCGGCACGGCCAGATAAAGAAATGAAGACATGGAAACTTACATTGCCATATGTAAAATAGATAGCCAATGGGAATTTTCGGTATGTCTCAGGGAACTCAAACAGGGGTTCTGTATCAACCTAGAGGGGTGGGATGGTGTGGGAGATGGGAGGGAGCTTCAAGAGGGAGGGGACATATGTACACCCATGACTGATTCATGTTGATGTGTGACAGAAAACAACAAGATTCTGTAAAGCAATTATCCTTCAATTGAAAAATAAATTAAAAAAGAAATGAACCACAAGGTCCTCAAGGTATTTAGACATTGAACTCTAAATTGAAAATCTGGTTTGCTTTGGCAAATTATAACCCAAAGTAAAGCTTCTCAGCTGGTACTAGTGGTAAAGCATCTGCCTGCCAATGTGGGAGACATAAGGGAGTTGGGTTTGATTCCTGGGTGAAGAAGATCCCCTGGAAGAGGAAACTCTTAGCATAAAACTCTTTAAAGTGTATATTTGGTTCAGTGGGGGTTGTATTTTTTCTTGTCAGGAGAATCTCATGGGCAGAGGAGCATGGCAGGCCACAGCCATAGGGTCGCAAAGAGTTGGACACCACTGAGCGTCTGAACACACACAGCACAGATTGTAATCACACAATTGTAATTGTGTGGATTGTAATCTGTAATTGCAGATTACAATCCAAATTAAAAATTTAATGAAGAATTAAGTGATCTGGTAACAATAGACCCACATTCTCTAATGGACACTGCAGTCAGAGTGGAGAAATGCTTTGTCATTTGGTTTGCCATGGTACCAACGGCACCCACTTTCTTCACCTAGGTTACCTTCCTGGACCCTGGAGCTGTCTGGATTCGCTGTCTTTGACTAGTTGCTCACAGCTGGAATGTCTCTGTTCCCATCTCTACGGCAGGAGTTCCATCCTGTGGGTGGGGTCTCCCTTCTGCCGGGGCTATCTATTCCTGCTTTAAGTAATTAGATACTGGGGTGATTGCCCACGGAAGATCAGTTCTCAATCACTCCTGAACACATAAAATATTTGTGAAGACATGAAATAAAAACGTTACTGTGCTGGGAACATTGATCAGCAGGGTGATGTTTATGGAGCATTGTTAATTGGATTTCTAGAATGAGATGTTCTGTCGGTTGGAGTCTATCTGATGAAACGTGGGCTGTGACAGCAGCTCCTGGCAATGACCTGGGGGTGGCTTCATGGTCAGGGAACTGGGCAGCCATCTGACCAACAGGCTGGGGAGAGCAAGGAGGACTGAAGAGGTCGCTGGGAGCTCTAGTGGTCCAAGCTTCTTATCGATGAGCTGTAGGGAGTACTCCATCTCTCAGATTTATCAACAACTTTAATGAATGTCGTGTTTGAGATAATGACCTGTATCTGGACTTGCACAAAGCCCTGAAAATACTTCTA